>NC_064921.1:439070112-440456024 GCF_023897955.1 Schistocerca gregaria
TAGATGCTACCCTCCGTAAACCTATTGTTGCACCTTCTGGTCACTGCGGCCTCTTTTATGACATAATCCCAGAAATGCGATGCTCAGGTCAATGTGTTTCGTCACACACAATTTTCTATTTTATCATGATGATACTTTCAACACAGCTAGTTTTTTCAGTCACGGTTTTTTATACACCATCAGTGTTGTCCACGACGTTTATGTTTTGTTCGTTTTGACGGGGCAATATAGATCCTTACACAGACAATGAATGTTACAAATTCCAGGGCCCCTGAGGCAAAGACTCTGACCCGATTTAATAAGTTTTACCGGACGTTACTCGGATTGCAGACGACGACGCGTTCTATGGGAGGACGATGTCACGATGACGAAAGACGACATATCAGAGGAAGAGTGAGTTGTTCCTGATGAAGGTGAAGGAGGTTATCTTCGAACACTCGGATTTTCGCTCTACTGTAATTTCACACGGTAAGAAGACCGACAGTATTTTATGCAAGGATGTCGTTGCGAGAAATGTCGCACCCATAAGACTTGATTAACTTGCCGGGAGTGGAGTGCCGGGTAGATTGTTCTAAAGCCCAGCTGCCGCTTAATGGAGGGCACGCGCTGTCGCAATAATTTATGTAGGCCAGGTAGCATGGCGGTGCCAGTGGCATGGCATTTGTGCAAGGCGTTTACGTGTCGGCAGACAGCTGCCCGCCGCGCATTGCGAGTCCACGGCGTGACCGGCCTGCGGCCGTGGGCTGCCGCCGCGTAAATGTCCGTGAACACTCGCAATTGGACACGCCGTTCTCTGCGAGCGTATTGCGGCTGAATAATGCATTTGCCGGCTCCACGCTGCCTCACCGCCACCCTAAATAAAGCGAACGCCTCTGTCAAAATTCTGAAGGTATTACATCGTCCGCCGAAAAAGGCCCGAGACTGATTGTGTTCCCGGTATATAGGCGACGTCAGCGCAGTAACAACTGTAGCAGTGTTAAGTAACAACTGCAAACAGCAGATTGTAAGGTGCCGCTTACGTGAGGAAGACATTTTTACCAGTTTTAATAAATTATTGTCTCTTATTGATGTATTCACGATAGTTAGGAACTGCTGTAGTCCGTAGCCGGCCATGAATAGGAGAGCATTTCCCACGCCGGCTGACTAGGTGACGAAGCGACCATATGTCGCGCGTAGTGGGGTGGGGCTCGGCGCTGGACCGTAGCAACAAGCGTTAGCCTGGGAAATATACATGACGGGAAGTACCGCCATCTTGGCGCCAAAGTCACCGATTTTGTTTATTTATATTTAATAACTAAAGTCATTTATGACAACATGAATACTAGGAGGAGCCTCTGGATGTTGAAAACGATTTATCATAATTTTGCCTCGTTAAAATTCACACCCGTTCATTAACAAATGCATATCTTAGGAAGTAAGAACTTGATCGGAAATTCACGAACTGTGACGAAATTAGTAAGAGATACGGGCTACGCGCCAAAGTCGGCAGTCGGCGTTAAGAGCTCTTCCTGTCTTGTTCGATGGTAGCCATTGTAACACCTCCGTTTTTATCCCGACCTGATCTGATCGAATAGCAGTCCAATATTTATTATTAACATGACCGTGAACCTAATGGGGTTGGTAATCGGAATTGACTGCTACGGAAGTTGTTACTTTCCAGTTCGTTCTGTTCAATACTACAGTGCCGGCCGCGGTGGTCTCGCGGTTCTAGGCGCGCAGTCCGGAACCGCGCGACTGCTACGGTCGCAGGTTCGAATCCTGCCTCGGGCATGGGTGTGTGTGATGTCCTTAGGTTAGTTAGGTTTAACTAGTTCTAAGTTCTAGGGGACTGATGACCTAAGATGTTAAGTCCCATAGTGCTCAGAGCCATTTGAACCGTTTTGAATACTGAAAGTCTGGTAATGAGGAACACCGACACAGTTTTACTAATTACGAACTTACATTCTTCTCAAAACACAAAAAAGGAGACAGCCACTGTCTTCGTCATACATATCTAATTACGGCTAATCTCAGCACAGGCTTTCTTCATTTTCCATTATCGTCACACGCTAATCCATCACTGCATCCAACACTGCAACCCAAGGTTAGGCCGGCGCGGTAGACGCGAAACCAAATATCGGCACTAGTAACGTCACTGATCACTTTCATAATGATACTTCTTCACTTTCCCGGTATTAATCTATTACTTAGAGGTCTAACCACGGCGATGGTGACACCCTTCTCGGTAAAAGACCCTGCATTTCAACAATGGCCTTCACACACACACACACACACACACACACACCATTCCCGCCAACCACACTGGCGCATCTCCACTCACTCTCTCAACACGTCACAATCGATTGTTTGCCCTATCGACCTGTGCCGAGTGCAAAGCTATTGTAAGGGCCTACGGACCCCTTACACTACGCTCTCGGTTACGAGTAGTTTGTGACATGAGTGTTTCATTATTGATCTAATAGGAATAAAAGTGATATTACGGCATTCTGAATGCTTATTTCGAGTAAATAGATACCCCAAAGTTGATCGACAGCAATTTCAGATAATTAGCTTCCACCGACAGAGACATCCAATGCGCCAATGAAGAATCTGCACGGGACGACATTTACGAGAGCTGCACCGCGCGCAGGTAGGAGGAAATCTGACAACACGACCCACCTAGGCGGATCAAGGAAGGTCCGACTTACACTCAATTCCGGGTGGAAATGCTGACCAGTTATACTGTACGTCACATATACCTCCCTCTACTGACTCGCGGATAAGCTGAGTAATAACAGTATCAGTTTAGAAGCGAGGGGATCTTGCAAGATGTGCATTCGACCAGTCGGTTGCGAGCATGCAGTGTCAAGTACTGAACGTACTACTATAGTGTATCAACGTAGATATGTTACAAATCGCAATCGAGCAACAACACTAAATCAGTTGTTCAACATATTCTCTCCTCGTTCGGGAGCGAAAGTCTGCAGGACAAAGCTCGCACTTTTCTCTTCTTCGAAATATTCTAGAGAATATGTTGAACAACTGATTTAGTGTTGTTGCTTCATTGCGATAGCTGCAAATGAGGTGGATGAAGTTATCTCCTGCTGATGGCCATATAGCACCAGCAGTCTGAAAGAACACTCCTCTTTTAATGCAGAGAGATATGAGTCTAAATGTTCCCTTCCCTGTCTGTGCTGTGGGAAGAGCATAGGGCTAAGCGGCAAGCAGAAAAACAGCCCCCCCCCCCCCCAAGACTTAGTTTGTACAAGGACTGATTGGGATTCCTTCCTGGTCGCAAAGTCCTTATTCTATGTGGAGAACTTAGAAGACAAGTTTGGGGAAGTTGCAGTCATCTTCAGAATGAAATGTGGGTCAGTTTTGATCAAAACAGCATCCCCTGCCCAGATGCCATCACCAAACATTTTTCTCTGCGTTATGCTTGAGCCTCAGTGTCAGAGAATTATTTACCTATCTTTCGTGTTCTAAAACAGTGGCTGGAGTGAAACCAGTCATCTTTCACCAAACACCATCTGCTATGTAATGCTCCATTCAGCTAGTGGGAATTCGTTAGTGTCATAGCCCTCTGCCCTGATACAGCCCCAGGTCTGGACCACATCCACAACCAAATGATCAAGCACCTACTGGTGTACTGTCAGAATCAATCATTGTCATCTTTAACTGTATCCGTAGAGAGGGCGAGTTCCCATCACAATGGCGACAAAGCATCATTGTCCCAGTGCTGAAACAGGGTAAGAACCATCTAGAGATGGACAGTTATCGCCCAATAAGTCTCACAGATGTTTTATACGCTTGGTTTGAAAACATGGTGAACTGGCGGCTGAGCTGGCTCTTTTAGCCTCAGGGTCTTCTGGCTCCGTCCCAGAGTGGTTTTCGCCAAGGCCGTTCCGTTACCTACCTGGTTTACCTGAAGTCAGCCATCAGAACAGATCTTTTGCGATTTCAACATCTTTTGCGGTGTCAACATCTTATAGCTGTCTTCTTCGACCTTGAAAAGGCTTGTGACACCACATGGCGACGCCTCATCCTTGCTACCTTACACGATTCGGGTCTCCGAGGTCCACTCCCAGTTTTTATTGAGGACTCCCTGTTTCACCATAAGTTCTGGGTTCCAGTTAGTGCTTCCCAAAGTACCCTCCATATCCAAGGGAATGGGGTCCTGCAGGGCTCTGTACTGAGTGTCCCTCTCTTTCTAATAGCTATCAATGGTCTAACAGCAGCTGTGGGGTCGTCAGTATCACACTCCTTATATGTTGACGACTTTTGCCTCTACTGTTGGCTGGCCGGAGTGGCCGAGCGGTTCTGGCGCTACAGTCTGGTACCGCGAGACCGCTACGGTCGCAGGTTCGAATCTTGCCTCGGGCATGGATGTGTCTGATGTCCTTAGGTTACTTAGGTTTAAGTAGTTCTAAGTTCTAGGGGACTGATGACCTCAGCAGTTAAGTCCCACAGTGCTCAGAGCCATTTGAACCATTTTGAACCTCAACTGTTGCTCCTCTAGCGTGGGTGTCACTGAACATCAATAGGAAGAAACTATACGAATGGCACAGCCATGGGCCTTCACTCTAGCTTCGGTTTTCACCCACCAAGACTTGCGTTATGCAATTCTGTCAATGTTGTACCATTCATCCACTATCGAAACTGTACCTCGACGATCAGCTACTCATTGCAGTGGAGACATCGCTTTTTAGGACAGATCTTTGATTCTCAGTTGATGTGGATTTTCCATCTTCGCCAACTTAAACGAAAGTGCTGGCTGCACCTTAATACAGTTCGCTGCGTGAGTAATACCAGATGAGGTGCAGATTACACAGCCCTGCTGCAGCTTTACAAAACCCTGATACAGTCCCATCGTGATTATGGGAGTCTAGCATACAGTTTGGCATCTCCCTCAGGATTACAGATATTCTATGTGATACACAAATGTGGGGTTCGAGTTGGCGACAGGAGCCTTTGAAGTTAATTCTGTGAACAGCTTACTCGTGGAGACGGGGGTCTCTCCATTGAGGAGCAGGCGCCAACAACAGCTTGTCAATCATGCTACCCACATTTGCAGCTTCCCTAAGCATCCGAACTACCGTCTCCTAGTCCTAGATCAGGGATTACGATCTCAATCCGTGTCCGGTATGCCCTCTCTGATTTGTTGTTTCCTTTTCCTCCTCTCATCCTGGCCCATTCTCGTCTACCCCTGTGGGCATCCCTTTGCCACTGCTTCGTCTGGACCAATCACAAGGTCCGAAAGACTCAGTCCCCCTGAAGCCCTCCGCCACCAATTTTCTTCATTTCTGGCACATTCCGGGGTTCAGAAGTAGTCTATACTCGATCACTGCTGGTGATGTGGATTTTGCATATACTCAAGTGGGACATATGAATTGTGTTTTCACTGTGGAGTTGGTAGCCACCTTTTGTGGTCTTGAGTATATCCATTCCCGCACTGGAGGGTCCCTTGGCCAAACTGGCTACCAGTAAACTGACTGTTGAGATCAGTACTCCAGAATTAGACTTCTGATCAGTATTATGCAGTCAAATTTTAGGAATCTGGAATATGGAATGGTTCACTCTGACTTCACTAACTAAACCATGGGTGATAAAGTAGACTACGAATCTGCGGAGGCCCTCCATGCAGGCCTCTCACAAGAACTCTATCCTCCTTTGCCGTCTCTGCATCAGCCATACCTGGCTGACTCATGGTCGTCTCCTCTGTCACAAGGACCCACACCACTGTCTTTGTGGTTGACTCCTTATCCTTCGTGTTAGGAGACGATGCCTCAGTGGCTGACTCAGTTTTACGTTTTATTCGTGAAGAGGGCTTTTACCACTCTCTTTAAGGGAGGGCCACTTAACCTTATCCGCCCGTTGAGGGGCCTTCTCATTGCACTCTACTCTTGGGGACTTCCGGCTGCTCCATAGATGGGGCACCTTCTTCCTCTGTCTCACTTTCTTCTTTTTGTTCCTTATCTTACCTTCGCTCACTTTTCGTAGATCTTGGGGTTTTCTTCCTCTAGGTTTTGCGTGGTAGGCTCTCTCTGATCTACAGTCACGTAGACCTGTCTGTTCGAAAAAAAAGAAACTGATGACGTATTAGTTTGGTCCGTTTAATCATGTCAAACCAAACAAACCACCTCAGTCATTACAACGATCATCTTAACTTTTATGATGTCTATATGTAGACTGAAGCAACGAATGATAATCTGTACCAAGGCTGAGATTCTAATCCAGGTCTCCTGTTCACTAGGCAGATGCGCCAACTACTACACCGCTCTAACACAGTAGCTTCGCACAATTGCACGAACTACCCTAGCACACCTCCCTCCTCCATCCAAATTCCTATTCATTCCAGGTCTCTGGAACCATATGGTTTTATTTGATTGTCTGGGTTCAGGCAGGCTTCCTCATTTCGTTTGACGCTGAGGTGATATTCCAGTATAGTTGGAGAGCCTCTTGAATGCTGTTAAAGTATAGGAGAATACCAACGGGGCTGCGCTGTGAATGGGAATTGACATTGAGGGGCGAGACATGCTAGGATAACCCGAACGGTTGAAAATAGCCACCGTGCCCTGAGTGGCGTAGTGTTTAGTGCATCTGCCGAGTGAGCAGGAGACCTGGGTTCGAATTCCAGCCTTGATATAGTTTTTCATTCATCAGTTCAGTCTGCATATATAGAGCATATATGTTTCAGACATGAAAAGATCTCTGGAACCATATAGTTTCTTTTTTAATTAGTCGAGTCTCGAAGCTTGTGGACTGACTGGGTACGTGATGTCTACACGGCAGAATGATGCTCACTTAACAGGAGCTTACACCGTCAGGGTTTAATTCCGACACTGGTTTTAGTTACAGTAAACTTGACTCTACATATGTATACGAATCTGAAAACCGCTGCGAAGTGTATGGCACAAGTGGCTTCTCACTGTATGATGTATTTAGGGCTTCTTTTCTCTCCATTAAAACAGAGTGACGTTAGTATAAATGCCGTATGGCATTGTTGGCCGGAAATCCTGCAGAGTAGGTTCATCCACCCCTCAGAAAGGGTGCTCTTCCTCCTCTGGGCATGTTGGTTCAAATGGCTCTAAGCACTACGGGACTTAACATCTGAGGTCATCAAGGACATCACACACAGCCATTCCCGAGGCAGGATTCGAACCTGCGACCGTAGCAGCAGCGCGGTTCCGGACTGAACCGCCTAGATCCGCTCGGCCACAGCGGCCGGCTCCGGGCGTGTTGGTTCCTGTCCATCCACATATGCGAGAGTTTTGTCGTATGTGTGTTTGTAGAATGTAGGTGAATTTCATGGATGCGTGTATAATGATGTAATATTATGTTTGTGCCAGATAATGATGATAATCGTCATCGTCATTATCAGGAAATGGAGAGGGTGAAACCCGGTGCTGGTACATAGTCTTCTACTCTCGACTAGCACCTAGAGAGCCGCTGAGCTTAACGTCCCTGCCCAACAGACGGATCACCATCAACAATGTCATATGCCCTCACTTCATAAGACACTGCGGAAAGATTTGGAATTTAATACAGGTCATTGGCACAAAGACTGGAAACCAGGAACTTCACACCACCACCCCTCCGAGTCGAGCGCCATCGCACAGGCGAACCGCGCCATGTGGCTCATTGGTAATACATTGGGCTCGCGTTGGTAGGACGGCAGTTCAAATGGCCACCCTGCCATCCAGGTCAGTTTTACCGTAGTTTCCTTAAATCGCTTAGGTCTTACGCGAATGCCGGGGTGATCTCTCCGAAAGGTCACGCAGATTTGCTTTCCCATCCTTCGCCAGTGAGATCTTTTGGTCCATCTCATAACGATGTCCCCGTCGACAGAACGTTAAACGTTAATCTTCCTTCCCTTTTCTCATTTCATTCAAGTAAGGAGCGCAGCAAGGCTGTCTGCTTACGCGCCTCTATAGGCTCAGTAATTAGTCTACTATGTACTCAGGAATAAGTCTAATTCTGTTTTAACAGTGCCTACGGATGTGATACTGCAGGGGTGACGGGGTGTAGTGCAGTCCTAGGTTCGTCACTTGATATTGTTTCTCGAAACTTTTGCAAGATATGTGGAAGTTATCTTCAAGCCATTGCCAGCTCAGTTTTTTCAGCATTTCCATGACACTCTGTCTTGGTTCAGAAAAGCTTGTAACCACTCGTGCTGCCTATCTCTTTATCCTTTCAATATTTTCTGTCAGTCCTTCTTGGTATAGGTTCCGTAGACTTGGTCAATATTATGGGATGGAACACACCAGTCTGTCACCTAGTTTATCTCAGCCTATTTGATTACTCCTTTCATCTCCCATCAAACTGTTGCAGCCTGGTATATATGTACGTACTGACACTATTTTCATAGGATACTACGTTTTTGTATATTTTGAAGGTGCAGTTAACATTTCTGAAAATTTAAAACCAGTTTAATCTTTCCGACACAATGAAATCTGGTCAGGAACTAACTGGTTATTTGTGCAGCAGTTTTCAGAGAATATTTATTATTGACTGCGGTATCATCTGCATCATGAGATATTACGGATACAACCCCATTATTACAAGGAGTCCTTCCGTGGATAATGTGCCGCATGGTCCCACCGATCGTATAATCACTTTTTTTTATTACTAAGGAGAGTTAACGAAACAGACACATTTTGCGCGTTCAAGAGCTGGAGTCATAGCCCGCCATAGATTGTGTACTATGATATTTTTTCACACTGCTAACAGCAAAATGAAATATGCTTTGCCAGTGCTAGAGCCTTTTCCACTTGTTTAGTGCATGATCCAAAATTCTACTTCTGGTCAAGATAGATCTCCAGATACCAAGATGTTGCCTACCTTCGTAAGACGATGTCATTGACTTTTATGAGAGACTTCAGACCATAGATATGTACAGAGCAGGCCTACCCCTATATCTGCTGTGTTAAAGTTTGAAACCATTATTTAAGCTACGCGACGAAGAACATAAAGCCCGGTTTCTGTCATTGCGCACTGTACGGAGTGGAGCTGACGTTTTCAGTTTTTCTCATTTAAAGCTGAAATTAGGCATTCGTTTTTGACAGGTAGTATTACACATGTAGTGCTACAGTCAACCTAATTTTTCTGAAATTCCCAATATTAAAGTGATGACTATGGGTCTTACATTTAGCCAGGTGAGTGGGTAACAAACAGTTTGGAACATCATGTTAACAGCCCCTTTCTTTTTACTAGTGACAGAATTATAGTTATACTAAGATGCTATCTGTTCTTTCGGACATGTCCGAAAGAACAGATACCATCGGTGATCATGCAGCTCGTTAGATTGAAATTACAATGAAATGAACACCCTTAGCTGCTTACAGGCGTTGACATACGTCAACTGGGACAGATGAAAATGTGTGGCCCGGGTTCGAGTCCCGGTCGGGGCACACATTTTCATCTGTCTCAGTTGACGTATGTCAACGCCTGTAAGCAGCTAATAAGGGTGTTCATTTCGTTGTAATTAGAATTACTGAGTTTGAAGAACATTCTGGACAGTTCGATCGAACGATTTCGCCACTCATAACGCCCGACATGAATCCCATCGAACACTTGTCGAACATAATTGAGAGGTCAATTCGTGCACAAATTCTTGCACCGGCGACACGTTCGCAATTACGGACGGCTATAGAGGAAGCTTGGCTCATAATTTCTGCAGGGGACTTCCAATGACGTGTTCAGTCCATGCCACGTTGAGTTGGTGCGCTACATCTGGCAAAAGGAGGTCCGGCACGATACTGGGAGGTATCCTATGATTTTTGTTACGTCATTGTAGTCCTGTTGGAACAAGTACACTACTGGCTATTAAAATTGCTACATCAAGAAGTTAAAGTGCTACAGACGCGAAATTTAGCCGACAGGAAGAAGATCCTGTGATATGCAGATGATTAGCTTTTCAGAGCTTTCACACAAGGTTGGCGTCGGTGGCTACACCTACAACGTGCCAGCATGAGGAAAGTTTCCAACCGATTTCTCATAGAAAAACAGCAGTTGACCGGCGTTGCCTGGTGAAAAGCCGTTGTGATGCCTCGTGTAAGGAGGGGAAATGCGTACCATCACGTATCCGACTTTGATAAAGGTCGGATTGTAGCGTATTGCGATTGCTGTTTATGGTATCGCAACATTGCTGCTCGCGTTGGCCCCGGGTTCGAGTCCCGGTCGGGGCACACATTTTCATCTGTCTCAGTTGACGTATGTCAACGCCTGTAAGCAGCTAATAAGGGTGTTCATTTCGTTGTAATTAGAATTATAGTTCTTCATTGAATTCTTGTATAGGGCGGTTATAATCAAATTTCTGCTGCTTCAGCCTGCGTAGACGGAAAACTATTCACCGTATACGTACCGAACTTTATAGGAATATCGTCCAGATTGTGCGCTGCAAGATTTGCGTTGTCAGTAGTGTTAGCGTCGTGACTTGCGGCAGGTGCCGGTGCTGGAACAGCGCCGTTGAGTTGAAAGACAAGCATCACTGTGCATTGAAGTTGTAGACAGTCAACATGGATTTGGACAAGGTGAGCATCGCTTTACTCGTAAAACTGTATTATCGAAACAAGAGCAGCAGCGTTGACCTTCTAGAGATCTACGCATTAAAGGAATACGGAGAGGTTCTTTTTCCGCACCGCAATTAAAAAATGTGATTGAGAAGTTCGTGTTAACTGGCGATTTGGGAATTTCTTCTGGAAGAGGCCGACGGCCAATAGCGCCACAAATTTTTGAAGAACTTACTTTTGCCATTGATGAGAGTGATGGATGCAGCGTCGGTCTTCAAGCAGTGCACGAGTTATGTCACGACAGCTAAACATTCCGTGAGCCACCGTTGTTTCGGGCAGTAATAGAGCAATCATTAGCGCGGTTCCAGACTGTCGGGGATGCATAAGGTCGTCACATTGAGCAACGTTTATAGCCTGAACGTGAACATGTTATGCAATTGACAAATATTACCCTATCATGTGGAAATTAAAATGTGTTTCTTCTCGTACGCATGTGCGTAACCACAAAGCTGCGTTGTCCTGCGTTCACTCGTTTTTCATAAGGGCCCTCTCAAGTGTGAAAGTTTAATTACAACGACCCTGTAATGCGTTGCACTGCGAGTCATTTAGTCACAGCTTGCACGGGATAAGGAGGCGAAATATCAGTGTGGCGAGTAGCGTATATTTTTCTGATGATTCCTCAACAATATGTATGAAATGTTTTATTGCACTTGTATAAAAATTGACTTGTATTCCTATCCATAATATCCAACTTTACCTCTAACAAGCGTCTTACGCCAGTAGCAAAATGTGCAGATATTTTTTTCAATATTGAAACAATATCTGCACATTTTGCTTCTGGCGTAAGACGACATATGACTGGCGAATGTGGTGGATGCATTATACACGAAATCAGCACTTTTGCTGCCGATGTAAGACGTCAATACGGTGCAATGTGGATAGGTCGAGGAGGGCCAGTTACTTGGCCTCGAAGATGTGAGTTTAATCCTCTGGATTCTTGTCTATGCAAGCATCTCAGAAGTGAAATGTACATTACTCTCGTCGATATGATTGAAACACATTAGCAACGAATTGAAAGTCGTGTCAAGATTTACGACGAATCCTGTATTGCACAAAATAGCGAGGGCGACATGTGGAACAGCTATTCTAGCTGGTACATGTGTACGGTAATTGTAAAAATTAATGTGCTCAAGTAATATTGTATTTCTTGTGAAGACTGACCTAATGTGGAATTTGAGCCAAAGTAGATGGTGATCTTTTGGAAAAGTTTACGTGTTAGATACATTCGTACTAAGTGGGACAGTATTTCAAACTGAAGACAACGGCGGCTCGTAACCATACATTTCTAATTATATCGCCAACGCTGGTTTACGAAGCAGCACTTAATGGAACGCTTTTCCTTCTGTTATCTTATGCTTGCGCTGCTACTTCTGATACATCGTGTGTATCGAAGGTGATGACGAAAACTGTCGGACTGCTGGAGAAGCGCAAGTGTAACAGTTTCCAGTTTGGTATATGGAAGCCTGGTACCGTAATGGCTGTGTCGAAAGCTATGAAGCTGAACGTGTTGTGCAGTTCCAGAACCAAGAAATCGTTATTTGTAATTGCCAAAGTTATCAGAGACGAGAGCTCCATCGAGAAGAATGCGTGCATCATACAGGGAAAGAGCAAGAAAGTCTTAAAGTGGAGCGACGTGTGCGAAAATGTAAGAGCCCAGTTTGTTTTTACAAATCCAAACACTTCTTAAATGGCGGTGTACCTGATTACAGAATTAGTGGATGTGATTTTCGTGCACAGACAAGTGGGAAGTGTAGGGAAGCAGACAGGTTGGATCGGGCTACTAGATATAAAACACGAACATTAGTAAACTGCAGGGACAGATACCTGACTGGAAATGGAAATATGTCCGGAAATGGATGGTGTGCGTGCAACGACACCAAATTGTCCCGGAACGCAGCACAGAGCTGCACCGCATCCACGTCATAACAAATGTGCAAAGTAGCCTCCACGGGATTGCAGCTGATAGGGACAATAGCGGTTGTTATGAAGGATACACATAACCGCACTTTGGCTTACACCACGTTGGCAGGCCACTTGCCTGGAGCTTGTACTAGGGTTCGTCTCAATCTCCTGTAGAACCTGGTCCTCCAAATCTGATGTAGGCGCAGTCCGCCGCCTCTCTGCACGTCCGTCTATCTGAAAGGGCCCATGATCGCACAATTGCCCAAAAATCGCTTGAAATGTTGTGTGCTATGGTTGGTGTCTGTGAGCGTAATTACGAGAATTGGAAACTTTAATAGTGGCAATTATTTATTTACAGCTCGTAGAAAATAGATAAATGTTTCAAAAATTTTGCTGGCCGGAGTGGCCGAGCGGTTCTAGGCGTTACAGTCTGGAACCTCGCGACCACTACGGTCGCAGGTTCGAATCCTGCCTCGGGCATGGATGTGTGTAATGTCCTTAGGTTAGTTAGGTTTAAGTAGTTCTAAGTTCTAGGGGACTGATGGCCTCAGCAGTTAAGTCCCATAGTGCTCAGAGCCATTTGAACCATTTCAAAGTTTTACTGACCTTCAAAGTAGTCACCAGCATTGTGTACAACCCGTTGCCAGCGATGTGGAAGTCGTAGGATACACTTAGCAGTGGCAGTTGTGTTGACAGTGCGAGCGGCGCGGTCTATTGCCCGACGAATTTGTAGTACTTTTGAAGCGAGTACCGAGAAGTGTTTGCTTCTGTTTAGAGATAGAGTTGAACTCACGAGGACTTAAGTCAGGGGAGTGCAGTAGGTGGTGTAGCACTTAGCAGTCCCATCAGTCAAACAAATCTGTAACAGCTTGCACTGTACGTACTTGATTACTGTCCTGCAAAATGATGGTCAGGTCCTGCAGAAAGTGTCATCACTTCTGTCTCTATGCTGTTCATTTTTGGAACACAACCTACGACCAGCTTAGAGACAGAAGTGATGACACTTTCTGCAGGACCTGACTATCATTTTGCAGGACAATGCTCAAGCAACGACAGTGCAAGCTGTTACTGATTTCTTTGACGGATGGGGCTACTAAGTGCTATACCACCTACAGCACTCCCTTGACTTAAGCCCTCGCGAGTTCAACTCGATTTCTAAACTGAAGGAAACACTTCACGGCATTCGCTTCAGAACTGCTACAAATTCGTCGGGTAATAGACCGCTCCACTCGAACTGCCAACACAACTGGCACTGCTAAGAGTATCCTACCACTTTCACATCGCTGGCAACGGTTTATACACAATCCTGGTGACTACTTTGAACGTCAGTAAAATTTTGATACACTTATCTATTTTTTACGAGTTGTAAGTAAATAGTTGCCACTATTGAAGTTCCGGCCCTCGTATTTTGGTATAGCCGTGCTGCTTCTCGACAGTTTCCATCTTCTTAGCCGTACACAAACACTACCTCGACTTGTCCCCAACATGGATGCCAGACCATTCTGCTGCTTACAGTACACTTCCTCAATGACACAGCCTGCAATACACATGGCACGTTGTCAGAGGAACTGTCATTCGTCAGCGCCATCTACCATGGCAACTATGGATTTCCGGGCACATGTTCATAGGACCTTTTTTCCTCCATTTTCAGTCAGGAATCCGTCCCCCCGATTTGTTGGTTTTATTAATGTTCAGCGTGTATATGCGATATGTGACGTACAACATGCTTTCAAGTCTTTTCGAACGGTTAGGGAGAACAGGGCAGGTGGGAAAATATAGGAAGATTATAAACGGTACAAACTTTTGATCTGAAAGAAACAGTACATGCAGGCGTGGAGGAGAAAGCCTCAGTGAGCACTCGAAAAGTTGCGCATTAAATGGGTTTCACACACAGTACTGAAGTAATGTTCTTTTTTTTAATTTATTGCCTTTCGGGCCGTGCCCATTCAGCCATGTCACAGTGTAACCTCGTTTATGAGAAAACGAACGTAAAGAAAACACAGCACCCAGTCCCCGGAAGGAGAAAATCTCCGACCCGCCCGGGAATCAAACCCGGGTCCATTTGTTTAGAAGTCCATCGCGCTGACCACGCAGCAACCGAGGCGGGCGAGTGGTGAAGCAGCAGTAGTAGTTTTATTCCTCTGTCGTTCACTTTTACAAGGATATTGGACATGTCGTGTTGTTACAGTTTAACAAAAATAATACTAAATCATACATAGTCATTTATATACTTACAGGTCTAGTGTTCCATCGGACATGTAGCCCACTACATTCCACAGGGTCTTGCATTATGGATGAAATTTGAGCCCAATTACGTAGGCGCTTAATGGGAGAGTCTTATTTCACATACTTGTGTAGTAATTAGGTTAATATTTCGCACTGATAATATTTCGTATTGAAGTCAGGGTATGGCTAGAGGACGAATACCTCAAGGTATAAGAATTGTGGCAAATAAATTTCTAAATACGATGCTTTTTCCGCCAATCAGGTAATCGTATAGCAGAGTGAAGACAAAGTACAAACAGTAACACGTATATTAAACAACATAATCCTAAAATAATTGTAGCATGGTGGCACCAACAACAAAAACAATGGCCTTTTTTAGGGAAGAAGCCCATAAGAACTAACGTAAGATCATCATTAGTATCATCGTAACAGAAAAGGTGGCAGATTCCAGTATCTTGGATGTGACTTAACTATTAAAGAAGGGAAAGACATCAGTAAGAGAATGAAACCTGTCAATATATATGTGGAACACAAGAGAACATTAAAGGGCAAAACGAGAAGACAAACGAAATGTAGATTTATCAAGTCATGGCACAACCCACAGTGCTACGTGGAACAGAGAGTTGAACATTACGATAAATAAGTGTGACAACCTGAAGCATCAAAAAATAAGTTTCTTCACTCTGTGGAAGGTTGCGCAAGAGATGACAAAATAAGAAGTGAAGAAATAAGGGAAGAAGTAGGGATATACTCAGTAATCGAAAAAAAACAGGACTGACAGAATCCCTTGATAAGCGATGGAACACACGCTGTGGCGACAAAAGCCATGGGATAGCGATATGCACATATACAGATGGCGGTAGTATCGCGTACACAAGGTATAAAAGGGCAGTGCATTGGCGGAGTTGGCATTTGTACTCGGGTGACTTATGTAGAAAGGCGTCCAATGTGATTATGCCCGCACGACGGAAATTAACAGACGCTGAACGCATGGGACGTTTCATTTTGGAAATCGTTAGGGAATTAAATGTTCCGCGAGCCTCAGTTGTCAACACTGTGCCGAGAATACAAATTTCAGATATTACTTGTAACCACAGACAACGCAGTAGCCGATGGCCTTCATTTAAAGACCGTGAGCAGCGGTGTAGGCTTATAGTTGTCTGTGGTAAGAGACGGGCATCACTGGATGAAATAACAGCAAAAATCAATGTGGGACATGAGACGAACGCATCCGTTAGGGCAGCGCGGCGAAATTTAGCGTTTACGGGCTGTGGCGGCAGACGACTGACCTTGAAGGCCTTTGCTAACAGCCTACAGCGCCTCCCCTGGGTGCGTGACTATTTCGATTGGACCCTAGACAACTGAAAAACCATGGCCTGGTCAGATGAGTCCCGATTTCTGTTGGTGAGAGTTGATGGTAGAATTCGAGTGTGGCACAGACCCCACGAAGTCACGGACTCAAGTTGTCAACAAGGCTTGCGCAAGCTGGTGGTGACTCCATAATGGTGTGGGCTGTGTTTATATGGGATGGACTGGATCCTCAGAAGACCATTTGGAGCCATTCATGGGCGTCATGTTCCCCAACAAAGATGAGTATGCGCTGTGTCACCGGGCCTGAGTTTTTCGCAATTGGTTTGAAGAACATTCTGGACAGTTCGATCGAACGATTTCGCCACTCAGAACGCCCGACATGAATCCCATCGAACACTTGTCGAACATAATTGAGAGGTCAATTCGTGCACAAATTCTTGCACCGGCGACACGTTCGCAATTACGGACGGCTATAGAGGAAGCTTGGCTCAATATTTCTGCAGGGGACTTCCAATGACGTGTTCAGTCCATGCCACGTTGAGTTGGTGCGCTACATCTGGCAAAAGCAGGTCCGTCACGATACTGGGAAGTATCCTATGATTTTTGTTACGTCATTGTAGTCCTGTTGGAACAAGTACACTACTGGCTATTAAAATTGCTACATCACGAAGTTAACGTGCTACAGACGCGAAATTTAGCCGACAGGAAGAAGAGCCTGTGATATGCAGATGATTAGCTTTTCAGAGCTTTCACACAAGGTTGGCGTCGGTGGCTACACCTACAACGTGCCAGCATGAGGAAAGTTTCCAACCGATTTCTCATAGAAAAACAGCAGTTGACCGGCGTTGCCTGGTGAAAAGCCGTTGTGATGCCTCGTGTAAGGAGGGGAAATGCGTACCATCACGTATCCGACTTTGATAAAGGTCGGATTGTAGCGTATTGCGATTGCTGTTTATCGTATCGCAACATTGCTGCTCGCGTTGGTCGAGATCCAATGACTGTTAGCAGAATATGGAATCGGTGGGTTCAGGAGAGTAATAAGGAACGCCGTGCTGGATCCCAACGGCCTCTTATCACTGGCAGTCGAGATGGCAGGCATCTTATCCGCATGGATGTAACAGATCGTGCAGCCACGTCTCGAGCCCTGAGTCAACAGATGGGGACGTTTGCAAAACAACAACCATCTCCACGAACAGTTCGACGAAGTTTGCAGCAGCATGGACTATCAGCTCGGAGACCATAGCTGCGGTTACCCTTGACTCTGCATCACAGACAGGAGTGCCTGCGATGGCGTACTCAACTACGAACCTGGGTGCACGAATGGCAAAACGTCATATTTTCGGATGAATCCAGGTTCTGTTTACAGGATCATGATGGACGCATCCGTGTTTGGCGACATAGCGGTGAACGCACATTGGTAGCGTGTATTCGTCATCGCCATACTGGCGTATCACCCGGTGTGATGGTATGGGGTGCCATTGGTTACACGTCTCGGACACCTCTTGTTCGCATTGACGGCACTTTTAACAGTGGACGTTACATTTCAGATGTGTTACGACCCGTGGCTCTACCCTTCATTCGATCCCTGCGAAACCCTATATTTCAGCAGGATAATGCACGACCGCATGTTACAGGTCCTGTACGAGCCTTTCTGGATACAGAAAATGTTCGACTGCTACCCTGGCCAGCACATTCTCCAGATCTCTCACCAATGGAAAACGTCTGGTCAATGGTGACCGAGCGATTGGCTCGTCACAATACGCCACTCACTACTATTGATGAACTGTGGTATCGTGTTGAAGCTGCACGGCCAGCTGTACTTGTACACGCCATCCAAGCTCTGTTTGACTCAATGCCCGGGCGTATTAAGGCCGTTATTGCGGGCAGAGGTGGTTTTTCTGGGTACTGATTTCTCAGTTTCTATACACCCTTGTAATCACATGTCAGTTCTAGTATAATATATTTGTCCAATGAATACCCGTTTATCATTTGCATTTCTTCTTGGTGTAGCAGTTTTAATGGCCAGTAGTGTGTAAGTAGTATGGGAAGGACGTGGAAGAAGTTAACGTCGTAAGGCCTAGTTCTGGATTGGCAGCCGAAGAAGATTGAAATCATTGCCCTACTTTTTCGGAAGCTCTGTGCAAAGTAGATTCGCGGCTGGAGGGATCGAGGAGGGAAGTTGGCGACGCCGCGCAGAGTAGAGCGTGGCTGCAGCGCAGTGAGCGCTCGCGGCGGACTGGCGCAGCCTGCGCTCCGCTTAGCCCGGCGGTGCGGCCCGTTACGTGGCGCGCGCCGGGCCTTGACCCAGTGGCCGTGGCGTCAGCTGCCGCCGGCCGGTCCAGCGACCTCCGCCGCACAGCCCGGACCAGGGGCGTACCGCTACGGCGCCTGCCAGCCGCCTTCTGCAAATTAACCGGCGAGCGCCGTGCCAGCTTCCGTCCACGGAGAGGACTTGGCAGTCTGGCTATCTGTAATTAACCCGGCGAGGATGTGGTGGGTTCAGTTTGACCCTGCTGATTTGTTTTGTTTCCAGTTCTTTGTTGCACAGTTGCACATCGTCGAAGTTCTCAGTAGCTGTAATTATTGAACTCCCCTCCCTAATGCGTGCACGCGCTCAGTCCGCTGCTGTCCGTGAAAGGAGATAGACGAGTGCAAACGGTAAGAGACTATTTTTGACCCACAACCGCGAAGTAGTATTTCTGTGCCATTTTTCAATTTATCTTTTTTCATGAATGCTTCGTGTTTTTTGGCGTGTTAGTTGAAATGTACAACGAAGAAAGGTAGGCTGAGCGTATACGTCGTTGGCTAACTACTTTACAACAGATGGAAGTGAAAATTAAGATTGTGTAAGTGGGCGCAGTGGCAGTAGTGGTACTGAGCAAGATGCAAGTGGAGGCAGCGACAAAGAAGATAAAATACCACTAAATGAGCTGCAAAATACTGCCCACAATGCTGTGTTGCCAGAATTAGTAGAGCGATCGAAAAATGAAGTACGCAGTCCATTTTATTTTGGTAAAGATGGATCCAAGTGGTGCAAAAATCCATCTCAACAACAAGTTCGGACCCGTTCTGAAAATATCATCAGGGAGGTACCTGGGGTGTGATTAGTGTCAAGTTTAGCAAAGACAGAGCTTGAATGCTGGAGTTTGTTTTGCCATGAGAATATGCTTACTATTATCTTGAAATACAAAAACTTGCAAATTGCAGAAAGGAAAGCAGCTTATGAAGTAGTTGCAAATCACTGTTTTATGATGGAAATGACCATGAGCGAGCTGAAGGCTTATGTAGGCTTGTACATTGCTGGATGTTACCGATCTGGGACGCAGAACGCCGTTGACCTTTGGGCTTCACATGGAACACACGTTGAAATATTTTGGCTGACAATGACACGACAACGTTTTCATTTTATTCAAAGTTGTCTTCGTTTTGACGATAAATCCACATGTGAAGAAAAAAAAGAGCTGGACAACTTAGCACTAGTACGTCAGATATTTGAAATATTCGTTGAAAACTGCAACAACGCCTGTGTACTAGGATAATATACAACCATAGATGAAATGCTGCTTGCATTGAGAGGCAATGCAAATTTAGACAATACATACCATCAAAACCGACCAAATATGGCATAAAAATATTTGCCTTGGTCGACGCAAAGTATTTCTATGTCTTGAACCTCGAAATATATGCTGGAAGCAGCCAAAGGGACCGTTTTCACTGAGTAATAAACCATTTGATGTAGTGAATTGGGTGTTGCAACCCCTTTCAAAAACAAGCCGTAATGTATCTTTTGATCGTTGGTTTACGAGCTATGAAATAGTGTCACATCTGCTGAAAGAACGTAAGCTAACTTCTGTGGCAACATTGCTTAAGAACAAGAGGCAAATCCCTCCTGAATTTTGTAAAACTCGTGGTAGAGAAATCTACTCATTTAAGTTCGGTTTCCAAAAAGATTTTAGACTTGTTACTCATATACAAAAGCAAAAACAAAGTTGTTTTGCTCATGTCTAGTCTTCACAATGGTGAAACTGATGAATTGACAGGAAGTACAAAGGAACCAGAGATAAACATGTTTTATAATTCTACGAAAGGTAGAGTTGACGTTGCATATGAGCTGTCAGTGACGTATGTAAGCCGCAACTCAAAAAAATGGCCTCAGGCTGTCTTCTGCGGAATACTAAATATGGCCAGCATAAATGCCGCTATTTTTCAGCGATCAAATAAGAGTAAAAACCTAAAGCGTCGTAATTTCATAAAAACACTAGGCCGCATGCTCGTCAGTGAACACCTGAGTGCCCGACAAGAAATACCTTAACTGCCAAGCACTTTGCGTAAGAGAATCAGAGAATTTAGTGGAGACTCTTCACAAGAATCGACTGCCGGGGTCCAAGGTGTACGAAAAATATGTCGAGAATATCTCTATGCTAGACACTGTTGGTTGGTTGGTTGTTTGGGGAAGGAGACCAGACAGCGTGGTCATCGGCCTCATCGGATTAGGGAAGGATGGGGAAGGAAGTCGGCCGTGCCCTTTTAGAGGAACCAAACTTAATGTTTGTGAAGGTTGTCGTAAGTATATTTGTCAAGAACACATTGTTCCAGTCTGCCAACAATGTGCTATGGGAGGAGATGATTAGCAGCTTATGTCAAAAGCTTACTGTTTATTTTGTGTTCGAAGAAGATTTATCTTGTAAATGGCTAGCAAAAAATCCGAGTTACTGATCAGAATGTCTGGTTTTGTAGATTTAAAAAAAATATGTAACCTTAAGAGCTCTTAAAATGATTATTTTGTAGACATTATGTAAAAATTAAATAATAAAACATTTGTACACTTGATGGTGTTTTTCTATGAAAATTATTTAATTAATAAATAATTTATAATTTTGATTCCCACTTTTGTTAAAAAGTGCCAATAAACACTTAAAAAGTATAAATGAAAAACAAGGTCAGTATGAGCCTCTACATCTCTGATGTATCCTTTTTGCACCGCATCCGCGCCACGTTAAATGTGACATCCATTTTTCGCCTAGCCACCGCTCGCTACTCTAGATTCTTAACAAAAACGCCATTTACATAGTTCTGAGCACAAGATATCGGCGATTTCCAGCTGCGATCAAGAATAGTTGTACTGCTGCTACCTTACAGCTACGACTTATATAAGGAAGAACAACATTTTATTTACCTCCATACACTTGTGAGGAGTTTTAATTATCGTCTCGAATAAATCAAGCTGCGGCTATTAAAGTTGCTGATGGTGTTAGTCATCCTCTACATATTCGCACCTCAATGCGACACATTTTTTCGAACGGTAGACGAGTTGACGGAGATCTTGGTTGTAAAAATCTGTCTTTGGAGTGTTCGGGAAACGTTTCACCTCTAAAATTACCTCGTCGTCATCTTAGAAATGAGTGCCAAGCCACGGCTACTTCATCCAGAGACAGAGGAAAATGTTACTGGGTGTCATTTGAGGAGAAAACGAGGTGGTTTGCCAAATTTTGGTAGTAGAATGTGTGGCTGTGTCCTGTGCAGAATAACCTGCGGTGTCGTCGTAGAGCAAAATACCGCCTCGGACAGCATCCAGCGACGCATCGCGTACAGTCTCGATCGTAATCTGTTGGCACCACCATGGCAATCCTAAAAAGCCTCACCTTCACCGACGATGGATGGGTTTTCGACTTTTTCGGTGGTGGTGAATCTACGTATTTCAACTACGTGCATTACTCCTTTGTTTCGGGATCACAGTGATACACCCAGTGCCGTCGATGCCGAGGCGGCTGAATGAGTCACCTGGATTGTTCTGATGCAGCTGTAACATTTCCGCTGCTGCTCAGCGCAGTGGGTTGTTTGGACACTTCCGTGAACTCTCGTCAGCGTCGTTCTGTATTAACGGTAACCTTTGGACGGACCGTTCTTCACGGAATGAAATACTGGCACTTAGTTCCTAACACGGTGTTATCATGTTCTTAGAGCACATAACTGGACTGCTGTCGTAGACCTGTAAGATCTCCCTAATTGAGTCAGATGTGCAGTGCACGCCATAGGCTGCGTAGACAAGTACCTGAGTGTGTGTAGGGAGGAAATAATGGTTTTCCGATAGGGAGATTCTTCATCCAGACCACATAACCATAGCTGCCGGGCAACGGAAATATCAGAATAAGACCGAAAGAAATGGCCCTGACAGGGTACTGCTGGTGATTAACTGCCGAAGCATTCGCGTTCGTAAAAAAGCAGTGGAGCTCACCTAATACTAAGTGCAGAAAAATGCTTAAAACCGGAAACTAATAGCAGTGACATTTTTGGGAAAAAGGTATATCGATTGGATAAGCGTAACAGTGTATAGAGGTGGTGGATTTCTCGCAGTAGACAAACACACGTTCACCGAAACAGAAATTGAAGATGCATGCCACATTGTTTGGGCAAGACTCGGTATCAAGGGTGGTCATAAACTACAACTAGATCCTTCTATCACCCATCAGACTCATCTCCAAATGCAACCGAAAATTGTAGAGAAACCTAAGTTCACTAATCATACTGCCATCATCAGAAGAGGCCTTAATCATCCGACATTCAATTGGGATGATCACAGTTTTGTAAGTAGTGTTCGTAACAAGAGGTAGCGTGAAGCATTACTAAATGCCTTCTGTGAGAACTTCCTACAACATTTTTCGGAAGATCACTCATGACAGTGATGTAATGCATCTAATAGCAACAAATAGACTTCACTACTTCTAGGATGTCCACATTCAAACCGGTATCGCTGACAGTGAGACACTTTGTTGTAGCAGCAATGATTACCAGAGTTTAAAAGGAAACACAGACAAGTAAAACGATTTACTTGTCAAGAAACTTAATAACGAGGCAGTAGTATTGTATCTCAACTTGAAATGTTTAGCTCCGGAGAGGAGAATATAGAAGTATGTGGCTCGCGTTTCGGAGAATAGTTGACCATGCATTTGACGGGTACCTAGTACAACAATTCATGGTGGGTTAGATCCTCCAAGGTATACAATCACAGTAAAGAAAATTCCTAAGAAACAGAGACTTCTACATAATAGGTATAAAACAAAGGACAATGCTATAGCTAGAGAGATGATGAATGAGACGCGTTTCGCTGTGAAGAGAGCCGTACGTGAAGACATCAACGATCACCGTAGCACAATACTAACAAAGGATCGCTCCCAAAAAAATTCTGGTCATTAAGGCTACTAACTATCTGCTTGTATGACGTATGGCGCAGCGCGATAGCTTGCGAGAGACGAAGATGAGCCAGACCGAGATCGAATCTCCGTGAACAATTAACGACCCTGGGCTGGTACAACGGCCAGCCCAAGTGTAGTTTTTAGGCAGTTTCTCACAATCGTTTAGTGAAATTCTGGACTGTTTACCAAATTCCGCCTCAGAGAATACGGTACGCAGACAGTTAAATACAATAACACACAGTACAGAGTTTAAACTATTCACAGGGAGATAGCGCACACGACTACCTACCCTTAGGTTATCTTCACGGCTATGGCGTCTGAAGATCATCCGCCCACAAAATTAATTAATAAAATAAAGTTTGCCCAATCCCGAATATAGCGGAACCCGACGAGACAGGATATAAGTCACGGGAAAGAAGGATAATGTAAAAGCTGTTACCGGTACCAAAATTACTGTCCAGACACTCATGAATGGGACAGGAACTGAAATTGAAGGTAGCAAAGTAAAAGCAGAAATTATAACATTTCAGCTCCTCAACACCAAATTAAAACGTTGCATTAGGAGGTGTCTGCTTCGTGCAAAAGGTCTTGAGTTCATATTGACGACAACAAGTAATTCTTCATTACAGACGTTTATTTACAAACAGCACTGACAGACTTCACAGACTCAACAACTGACTCTCCGAGCTAACCGCACTGCATATCCGAACTGGCAACTGACAACTCCTAGGTGTATTAATATCTTTCCAAACAATGAGAGTCTTTGACAATGTTTTGTTTACAATACGATAGCAATTCACGACTTAAAACTAAATTAGACATTACAGAATTTTAGTACAGATTAAAGTAAGTAAAAGGATCAGTACATATAAATTCTTACAAGCATAATTTCCAAATAGATTTTATAACATTTTTCTAGCAGCTTCTGGATAACCTTCACCAGATTTGTACCGATGTTTCCAGAAATATCTTGACATTTGATTCTCGATATTTCTTGAGTGATTTAGAACAACTATTTATATGTAAAATGATTTAAATCGTGTTTCAAAATGTAAATAAATCTTTTTAGCAATATTTCTTGATACAAATCGTCTTTCGAAATTAGGTTATGAAACAGTTTTCGTAAGTTTTCGTATTTTTGCGATCATAATATAGAATTTCTCCATAGAAAGTTCCAGAAGTGTGCATTAAACGTTCATTTACAGACTTTCTCTTTAGCTGGTGAGTTTTTAAAAGTATCTTGTCCATATTATACGAAATAATTTAGCTCAAAACTGATAATTTATACAATTAATCAGAGCTACAGCAAACAGTGAGTCTTTCTTTTACAAAATGAAATATAATTACAAAATTGAATGAAAATAGGTTACTAACACTAATATATATTTACATTAATTCTATTTTTGTTCTTTCTGTGCAAAATGTCCTAATATTGACACAGTACAATATTTAAACATCACCAAAGTTTCCCTTTACATTTTGCATATCTGTATCGACATCCCCAAAAAGTCTACAGTATCGAATACTTCAATATGTCCCAATATGTCCTGTAATGTTACAAAATGCTGAACTCCTTTTTACAAAAGAAAATCCAGGGACATTGCCCTAATTTCATTCTTGCACCATTGGGAAGATGAATGTTATACGAGGGGCGTTCAATGAGTAATGCAAAACATTTTTTTCTCGGCTAATTTCGGTTGAAAAAATGAGGAATTTGTTGCGGAACAACGTGGAATATTCTTGGCTCAATCTCTGACGTTTCATGGAGTTCCGGTAGGTGGAGGCGCTGTACGTTCCCTTGGAAATGACGTCTGTAACGGAAGTTCATTCCCAGCAGAGAGCTTTCATAGAGTTTCTTTTGGCGGTAAACTAGAGCATCACGAATATTCATAGGTGCTTGCAGAATATCTGCAGTCGGCCGCACACAACGAAGAAATGATTTCAGCGTGCTCGTCGTCACAAAAATGAAAACGAACTTTTCTTTTTCCACGGCAACGCAAGGTCTCGCACAAGTCTGCGCACCCGACAGGAGTTCACAGAACTGAATTGGACTGTTCTCCCTCATACGCCTTCAGACTTCCATCTGTTTGGTTCAATGAAAGGTCCACTCTGCGAGAGGCAGTACGTGGATGATGGGGAGATCATTGATGCAGCTCCGACGCCGACCAGTCGAATGTTACCATGGGGGCATACAGGCCCTCACAGTAAGGTGGCGGCAGACCGCGCGTTGAACGGGGATCATGTTAAAAAAAAAAGGGTTTTGGAGCTAAAAGAGTGGGGAATAATATAGTGTATTGGAACCCTGAATAAAACCAACCTGCTTTCAGAAAACAAAGTATTTCATTACTTACTGAACGCCCGTGGGCGATATTAGTCTATGTGTTGTTGAGAAACAGTTGACATTTTTAAAAGTGTAGGCTACAAAGCTCCAGGGCCTGGTGGAATCCCTGTGAGATTTTATACCGTATTTGCGGCTGAATTTTGCCCACCTGTTAACAATAATGTACGACAGATCTCTCGAACAAAAAATCATGAAAAATAGTTGAAAGGAAGCATAAGTCACATCCGTCTGAAAAGAAGTATAGCAGAAGTTATTCAGAAAACTGCCGTCCAATATCCTTTAGATCCAGTTGTTGTAAAATCGTAGAAGGTATTCTGAGCTCAACCGTAATAGGGTATCTCAAACAGAATGACCTCTTCGATGCCAATCAGCATGGATTCGGAAAAAATGGTCATATGAAACCCAACTCGTATTTTACTCAAATGACGTCTGGAAAACCGTGGATCAAGGCAGTCAAGTAGAGCAGTATTTCATGATTTCCGAAAAGCATTTGACTCACTACCATATCTACGCTTACCTTCAGAAGTACGATCGTAGAGGTCAGTGGTACTCAACCAAGTCCCTACCTCCCACTAGTGGGCGTTCCAGCTTTCATGCCTGGCGGTAGGCGGATGGGGGTTAAAGATATTTTCATTAGGTTTTCATAAAACCTCCACAAAGTATTTGATAATTAACTGTTTATTATGTGCTGTAACTTACGTAACTCTGCTTTATAAACTTATAAAGCACGGTTAGTTCCTTACTTTATTTGTCATCATTACTATGGAAATTCTGGCGGGTAAAAAATTGTTCTGCTAACAGATACAAAAGTGAGCGGTAAATAAAAAAAGGTTGACTACTCCTGTTATAGGGTATCAAGCGAATTCCGTGAATGGATAGAGGATTTCGTGGTAGGGAGGACACAGCGTGGATCGAGAGTCATTGACAGATGTAGAAGTAACTTCAGATGTTGCTCAGGGGATTGTGTTGTTCATGTTGTATATTAATGACCATGCAGACAATATTAATAGTAATCTCAGACTTTTCGCAGATGATGTAGTTACGTATAATGAAATACTGTTTAAAAATTATACACAAAAACTTACGCCGATCGTGATAAGATTTAGAAGTGGGGCAAAGATTGGCAACTTGCTTTAAATGTTCAGGAATACATAATTTATTACTTCATACAACGAAAAATGTAGTAACCTATGACTAAAATATCAACGAGTCACAGCTGGAGTCAGTCAGCTCGTACACATACCTAAGGGTAACAATTTATAGAATACTGCTTAGGTGTGTCGTATCCGTAACTAATAGGAATAAAAGGAGATGTTGAACGTATACAGAGAATGGCAGCACGAATGGTCAAAGATTTGTTTTATCCGTGGGGGTGTGTCACGGAAATGCTGAAAAACTAATTGGCTAACACTAGAAGAAAGATGCAAACTATCACGGTAACGCCAGCTTCCAAAGTTTGAAGAACCAGTTGTAAATAATAAATCTAGGAATATGCTATAAACAACTACGCATCGCTCCGGTAGGGATCTCGAGGACAAATTTAAATTATTTACAGCACGCATAGAGGCGTTTAAACAGTCATTCAACCTGCGCTCCATACGTGAATGGAACTGGAAGAAGTCCTAATAATTGATAGATTGGGACGTACCGTCTCCCATGCCCTTCAAAGGGGTTGCAGAGTATTGTTTTAAGTGTAACCTGTCAGGAAGAGCAGTACTACCAACACTGAAAATTATTCCTTACAAGTTAGTCTCCTTCCGTTGAAATATACCATATTTCCAACGCAATCCAAGGCTCGGCATTTCTGTAAGCAATGTCTAGGAAAGGAGCGTACTAAATCTGTTAACGATGCAGCTCGCTACAATCAGCTTTCGGCTTGCGACTCGCGCTCTCCTGTGCTGTTGGTAGATGTGGCCTATAGAATCTGTGTTGCCGGCCGGTGTGGCCCAGCGGTTCAGTTTGGAACCGCGCGACTGCTACGGTTGCAGGTTCGAATCCTGCCTCGGGCATGGATGTGTGTTATGTCCTTAGGTTAGTTAGGTTTAAGTACTTCTAAGTTCTAGGGGACTGATGACCTCAGATGTTAAGTCCCGTAGTGCTCAGAGCCATCTGAACCTGTGTTTGTAATACGGGTATTAACGATAGATAAAGACAAGAAGCTTAGTTTCTTTTTGAAAAATACCGTCTCTTTTGAAACTGAAGACTCACTTTGGCCATAGTCATTTCAAGTACTGCGATCAGTAATGCTGTAGAATGAAATTTTTTTCTGGCATGAGTCTACTTGAGTTTTTAATCCCTTTGCAATTGATGACGGATGTAACAACTAATTTGTGCTTCCGTACATAGTTTCAACCCTATCTTTGCGGTCCTCCTATGACCGGTATCATATCTGACACAGTATTAGTTAGCAAATGTAGGAAATATCGTAGGTGTCATCACTCTGTAAAACATACGTTACATGTGCTTCTCGTATTTTATATGAATGGATTACAAGCATTTCTAGCGGAGATGGGAAGTCATCCCAGCATTCATCGAATAAGAAACGAAAAATCATAGAGTATCAAGTTAAATTATCATGTTATTTACGGATACAAGAGGAGCGCCTGCGACGTGGGAGGCATTTCTTAATCCTTCGGTGGAATCTGAGAGGATACCGGCAGAGGACGTACTACGACCCATGTGGTTCAGCAGCAGCGGTGTATCGTGTTTCACCAAGAGCCGTCTCATGTGACCACAGTCGGGAGTCGCCCCAGGGCACTGATTACCTACACCTCTAGCAGAGCTTGCACTCACGGGTGGACGCTCTCATCGCAGAACCAATATGGAGCTACCGATTAAATGTATTAACCCAATGGAGGTTACCTTTCTCTGCTTCTTGACTTTAAGGCTGTCTTGTTGCTGGTTCTGCAACAACTAACTCTATGTTGTAAAAAAAAAAAAAAAAAATTGTACCCATCAGGTATGAAAGAAAATAAAAATGAAATTGAATTTTAGAAGAAAAGAACTCGATAAATACATCTCCAGAAATAAGAAGTGCGCCGCGAGTGAATGCAGTAGCAGAAAAGTCTTCACGAAATAAATGGAAATTATCAAAGATCACGCCAATGAACTCCCAAATGTTTATTTCAAGTCTAGGAATGTGAACGAAATCTGTGCAAGGATGTAGCCATATAGGAATGTCAAAATATTTCCTGTGTACCATATGATGCAAAAAAAAGCACCATTAATATATTTTGATCTCGTCGATAAATGAAGATAGTGCCTATACCATTTAAGATGATGCCATCATTCAGTAACTTAGAGTGGTTGAGTAGTTTACATATATACATGATTAGTCTCCATAATATCAAAGAGAATAGGTATAATAGTTTTCTGCTACAAGCTTTGACACTAAACAGAAAAAAAGTAACATGTGACCTATCATGGGCCAAACAAAACTTTTAATAGCAGTGTAGACATTAAGATCAAGATAAACACCACTCCATGACGATAACTTTGTTGATTGCACATCACATGAAGTATGCAATAAATAGTATTTCAGCTTAGTAGTGTGTTGGTAAAGCAGGTCTATATACAGAAATTTTGTTACCGAAATAAAAAGTAATAGTTGTGAACGCCCAGCCGTCCTCATAGCATTACCCGATTTTAATGACTAACAGGAAATACCACGAACCGCAGCGTTGGTATCTGTTCCCCTCGCACATTCATTCTTCTTTTTCTTCTTATATTCTCTTTCACTTTCTTCATAACTTTTTCTACGTGGAAGTTAGACAACAGAAGCGTTTGCTTGCAGCCCTGTCTTATACCCTCCGTAACATGAACTTGATTTTCTTGCTCTCGGACTTGATTTTTGTTGATATGTGTACTTTATCCTCTTTAGTCTCAAGATGAAGATATTATGATTTTATTTTTTGATTAAGAATTGCTTCTCTTCTCCTGTGAGGGCTGTTACAACCAATGTAGCTTAAAGGAAGGATAGTATCAAGGTGAGCAAGTTTCTCACACACTCCCAGGAGACGATGCAACATCTTGAAGGAAAATACCTGGGTGTTATTATAAAATAGTTTATAATCAACAAATGTAATCTGTCAAGATACGCTATAGCAGTTATAAAGTGGGCCGGTCGCGGTGGCCGAGCAGTTCTAGCAGCTTCAGTCCGGAACCGCGCGACTGCTACGGTCGCAGGTTTGAATCCTGCCTCGGGCATGGATGTGTGTGATTTCCTGAGGTTAGTTAGGTTTAAGTAATTTTAAGTTCTAGGGGACTGATGACCTCAGATATTAAGTCCCATAGTGCTCAGAGCCATTTGAACTATTTTGTTATAAGTGGTGGAAGAATAAAACAGTCCAGGAATTTTGTCAGACGTGAGCGCGCATCAGACGTTCACCTTTGGGCGGCCTCTGATACGAGGGAGCTCTTAACTGCAAAAACGCGCATTATGTCGGCTCACTTCACAACTGAGATAAAAGGTCGCCATGACCGCTAAAGTAACACTTTTCAGTGAGTCACTGACGTCATCAAGGCGTGATGATATTTCAAGTTGTGCTACAAAGGCCATGTGTCGATGTGGGACGAAGCCGTTAACATTTTACTATCTGTAATAAGGTTTTTATGATATAATTTTCGAACTTGCGATGCCCCTAAATTTCTTCTATCTGACAAGAATGTTTTGTTAAGACTGTGGAAATGCCTACACACCTGTTGTTGGAACCAAATGTTTGCCAGTTGTCAGTAATTCTACGAGTATAACACACGATGAACTGTTCATACTACTCTTTAATGCTCTTGACACTGGGCAATACTTTCCAAACGTTCCAACATTTTTACATTAGATCTTTAAATCTATATTAATTTGGCTAATAAAAAAGATTTAAAAGAATGAACAACTCTTACTGATTTACGGTATGTTAGTTAACAGCGTACTAAAAGTAGTTACCTAGCTGTGTTTGTCTGGCCCTCAGACATTTCCTAGTTTTGATTAAGATTTTCGGGTCCTAGATGGTTCAAATGGCTCTGAGCACTATGGGACTTAACATCTGAGGTTATCAGTTCCCTAGACTTAGAACTAATTAAACCTAACGAACTTAATGACATCACACACATCCATGCCCGAGGCAGGATTCGAACCTGCGATTGTAGCGGTCGCGCGGTTCCAGACTGAAGCGCCTAGAACCGCTCGGCCACATCGGCCGGCGGTCCTAGATGACATGCTATCTTACTTACTATTTGTCTCTGGCGTGTAGTGTATACTGAGTAAAACATTTATCGTGCCTCTTACTTTAAGGCGGGTCATTGCATAACGGCCCTATTCTCCCCTGCGACAGCTACGCGCAATCACAAAATCACGTTCCGCAATCGTTATCCCGCAGCACAACCTAACAACACTACAGTCGGGAAGGAAACCCTGATTGCCAGACCTGGATAAACTCTCCGTTCTGGTATAAAGGAGAAAAAATTATTGTCAAGCGTCGCTGGATTTCATGCGAGATAAGGATAAAAGTCACACCTGATAACCGTCCTGTAGCAAATATACTGCACTCCAGTATTATGTGAAATCAGATAGCCAGACTGGAAATATATATTAACAATATCCGTTTACCCTCCAACTTGCTTTTCGCAACGTTCTTGCAATCGTAGCAAATAAAAAACCGTTGACATGTGAATGTCAGAAAATCATTCTAGTATCAGACACTCAGTTTCTACTAAAACAGTAGCGTTTATTTGCACCTTAATAAACATCGGAAAGTCCGCTTTTCCGGCCTGCCCTTCCTCCAGCTAACCATTAGCTCTCTGTTATTACACGATACTGCCGGCCTATATAAACAGCCGCTAGGATTAAAACACTGTACATTCGTATCTGAAGGCCGTAGCTGTCGATCAGCTATTACTAAAACATTTCAGCCGTCGAAAACCGCCCACACAACCACCAAAATTATAAAAGTCCGTCGAAACTACCGATAACACTCCACATCCAGCTCTCGCTGGAACCATCATCTTCCCTCGATAAGGTTCCGCGAGCGAATTTTAGATTTCGCCAGTTCATAGCATCTCCCGAAACATGTTAAACGTTTGGGCTTCTTCGCCATTCTTTGCTTTTGCTACAGATAGCTTAATTTACCTGACGCCCACGGCCGCTCTATATATTCTTACAAGACTACAGTCAATGCAGTCCCGAGTACTCAGTTACAGGAAAAATACCCAACCACTGCCCCCCCCCCCCTCCCCCTCGGTTTACCCAAGACTACCGACAAAGCGAATATGCCTGTTCGGAAGACCTTCCGAAAATCCCCCTGAGGCTTACTTATCTCTCAACAGCGACGGCGGTGAAACAAATTTGCAAATAAAATACACAAAAATGCTCTCCGGATAACGGAACCGAGTGCTTACTCGTCTCACAGCTTATCCCTGTCGACGCGGAAAAATAGGTACATGTGGTGTAAAAACAGAAAAGGATAGGAAGAACTGTTTACATGGAGACCTCGAGATGTTATTCTGCTGCCTAATCGGAGACGGTCTACACCTAGGCCCACAGTGACCACCTTCCACGCAGGGTCCGGGAGTCGTCTCGCACGTGTGCCTGACTGTAATTGCTGTGTGTGGTGTGGCGTCATGTTTGTGTCCTGTTCAGAGATGAGAAAATGGAGAGGGGGAACTCGGTTCCGCCTCAAAGCCTGCTGGCGAATATCACTAAAGGGACCACAGGGCTTATGCGGTGAACGGATCATCATAAAGAGTGACACATCCCCCTACTTTCCGAAACATGACTGATATGGTTGAAATTTAATCCGGGACTTTGACGCAAAGTTTATCAGGAACATTACACCACGACCGTTCCTCCTATTACCGACTAAATACTGGTGGTAAGCATGTCTTCCACTAGGAGGATTCGAACCGCCAAATTCCCAGTCGAGCGCCACCACATAGGCGTGCTTTAGCGACCTCGGATACGGATGCAGTAATAAAATAAAGAAAGGCGTCACCGCACAGGTGTAGCCTGATAGCAGAGGAAAGAAGCATTGGCGCGAAAGAGCTCAGCGACGCTGGGACTGTCACAACTCGCGAAGGCCGGCGGACCGCGAGGACACATTGTGGTCGCCCGATGCTCTCTGCGGCACATCGAAATCTGTCAACCAGAGAACGGAGGACTAGTGTAGTGTTCGTCAGGTGCCACAGTTCCCTCCCCTGGTACTTGACGATTTCAATCTAGCTACATAAAACATTCCTGGATTGTTCACTTTAAAACGCTGGACACATCTGTCTTGATTGTTCGGTACAACTTGCGTCTGAAGACCATTGCAGAGAAGCCTATGATGTAACTGGAAAAGCTACAGGAACCAGAGAGGCACTTCTGACGATGCGCTTGGTAATGGACTCAGTGCTTGAGAAAAATCCCGACCCTTCATTGGTGTCACCGACCTGGAAAAGCGTTCGACAACATTAGATAGTGCAAACGTTTGTAATTCTGCAAAAAATAGACGCATCACGAAGGAATTATCCGAATGTGACGGAAATTGGTAGATTTGCTGTACCTTTAAAAACATATGGTTACAATTTCAAAAACACTGGATGATTTACTGAAGAGAAAAAGCCTCACAAACTGAGCAAGTCAGTAACATATTGGTCCGCCTCTGACCCTTATGCAAGAAGTTATTCGGCTTGGCATTGATTGATAGAGTTGTTGCATGTCCTACTGGGGGATATCGTGCCAAATTCTGTCCAGTTGGCGCGTTAGATCGTCAATATCCCGAGCTGGTTGGAAGTCCGTGCCCATAATGCTCCCCGAACGTTCTCAGTCTGGGAGAGATCCAGCGACCTTGTCGGTCAAGATTGTTAGACAAACGCGAAGAGAAGCAATAGAAACTGTCGCCGTGTGTGGCTGGCCATTGTATTGTTGAAACGGAAGCCTTGCATAGCTTGCCATCAAGGGCAACAACAACAGGGTGTACAGTATCGTCGACGTACGACTGTGATGCAAGGGTGCCGCAGATGACAACGAAAGGGGTCCTCTATGAAATGAAATGTAGCCCAGACCATCACTCATGGTGCTCAAATAAAGTTCTACACCCCCCTGAAAATTTGCGAATGTGGACGTAGGTTCAATGGGAACAAGCAATGATAGTCTAAGTCTTATGAACCTAATAATCATCTTTTACGGTGGAACAGAAACAAAACAATAATCAAAATAAAGACTGTTCGATTGTTGAAATTTCTACACTTCTGTGAAATCAAAATCTGCTGCCGTGATTTATTCAGTCCGTGCATTGTAATAGGTCCAGAAGGTGATCGAGGTGTTGTCGCTCAAACCAGTTGAGTGCAGGGCTGTGTAATAGATCTGAGGATCCTGACCGTATATTGCACGGCCTTCAAGTTACCCTCGACATCGACGAAAGGCATCTGACATCTGTACATGACACCGGCTAAAATCATCACTGACGTACTGAGCTCGTGGGACTACATGCATGTACGAGTACTGGTTCTTGACCGCCTCTGCACTCTTCAACAACGATCATTAGGAATTATACAAATCCTGTACTCGTTAATGCAGGGAACCGGACGCAATTTTATCCAGGTTTTATTACAAGTGTTCCCTTGCCCATGTTCTTTGCCCATTCCCGTAGCGAGAGGTTTGCACTGTCGTTCGTATTGTACGGTGAGAGGCCGAATTATTGATTGTTTGGAATGGCTGAGTATTGTTCGGGTAAATGAAGCCCTCCTAATTGTCCCAAAACAAGCTCTCGCTCTTCTGCCACATTTTCCTCACAGTGTGTACGAGCAATAAGATAGCGGTCACAGTGTACACGACCAGACAGGCCAACCTTCAGTGTTTTGTGTATCACGACAGCTGTCCAGTGTTGCAATGGCATCACCGTGGAGTACGTCAGCGGGCGCCTTCCCGTGGTGATGGCGCTTTTCGCCGTAAGTGACGATGCGTACGTGTTCTAAGCCTGAAGTGTCACTTTGAGTCATTCTGACAGGCTGAACACTGCACGCGAGTCACATTGTCCCACTCACGATTGGAGATACGGCGCCATCTACTGAGCTGCGCTGGGAATTAAGTTTTACTTGTACCTCAGATTTGCTGTCGTACGAAGGGTATTGAGAAAGAGTTACCTGATTTTTTTTAAAAAAAGTCTAATTATGCAACTCATGAGGATGGAGGATGATGTAATCCTTTTTCGAGGGGACCATGTTCGACGCTATGACTCTTTGCTTCCATTACATTACTTCAAACATACAGCGATGGACAAAATTGTGGAAACGCCACACAACACGTCACATTGCCTAAAATGGTGTCGGAAAACACTTGACAATAAAAAGAGCTTCCAGTCGTCGTTTCGGAATGGACAAATACAGGTCCTGTATGGTTTTCAAGTAGAATTTTGTGCCATTCTTGCTGCGAAATAGTGGCAAGTTCAGGTAACGATGATGCAGGTGGTGAGCGATCACGCACCGTTCTCTCCGAAGTATACCTCTAAGGCTCAATCTGGTGACTGTGGTGGCCATGGGAAATACGACACTTCATCCTCGTGCTCACAGAACCTGCCCCGGACGACGCGAGTTGAGTGATGAACAGTAGTGCTATCGTCTTGGAACACAGTATCACTATTTGGGAACAATCGTTGTACTATGGGATGGATGTGATCAACGAAAACGGTCACTTGATCCTTGGCAGAAATGCTACCTTGAAGAGTAACTGTGGGGCCTATGGAATACCACGATATAGCTGCCTAGATCGTCGCTGAACCCCCGCCTTCTTTCACTTGTGGGACGTAAACGCGTCCAGAGGTTGGAGACACGGTGAAACAAGAATAATCTGACCGAATTACTTTCTTCCATTGCTCTACAGTCCAGAATTTATAGCTTCGGCACCTTGTTTTCCTGTTACGGGCAGTTGTATAGCAGACGAGTAGTTTTGGAATCCCAGCTCGCACTGCAAAGCTTATGGAACAGCTTTCCTATTGTATTGGTGCTGACAGGGTTCAAGAGTGCGACATTCAGTTTTGCAGTGACTTTTGCACCTGTCGTCCTCTTATTTTTCTTCACAATACTCTTCAATTACCTTCCAGCACTATCACTCGCACACAATTCCGTCCGCTTTGTGACTTAGCGGATGTTGTTACCCCGCTTTTCCTCTATGCGGTACAAATCTTGGATATGGTGCCTCGTAAAACACCAAACGCTTCGGCTCCCTTGATTACACAAGCACGGACCATACGAGCACCAATAGTTTGCCCACGCTCGAACTCTCTTGGCTCCCATTTTATGCCCTCACAACCGTACAGGACACTGTTCTTACCACGACTGACACAACGAATTGAGGGCATTGCACAGGTGCCTTCATTCGTCATACACAACAGTGCAATCTGTAGACCTGGCCAGCATCTGAATTAATGTTGAAGCCTGCACTGCTCGCGGTTTTACCACATTTTTGTTCAACCCTTGCATATCGTATTAGATTATGAGATGTGGGTAATATGAAATAAAAGACTATTATAATGCAGCACTGTTATTTTTCAGTCTTAGAAAAGATACTCGTAGCATTGCCGGCCGGTGTGACCTTGCAGGTCCTAGACGCTACAGTCTGGAACCGCGTGACTGCTACGGTCGCAGGTTCGAATCCTGCCTCAGACATGGATGTGTGCGATGTCCTTAGGTTAGTTAGGTTTAAGTAGTTCTAATTTCTAGGGGACTGATGACCACAGATGTTAAGTCTCATAGTGCTTAGAGTCATTTGAACCATTTGAACACGTAGCATGAAAACGTCATTTACTCTTACCAAAAACGACTTTCATGTGAAAATAATGAAAACTTCGTAACCAAAAAAGTTAGTTCACCCACGCTGGCAGATCATCGCCTCTGATGTGTGTAGTTGGTTACAGACCTGTTACTCAGGGGACATGCTGTCGTGATAGGGGTACGAGAAACTACTGCTAACTGTGGACCTTGTAGAGGAGACGTGTTTGGAGTCACACTGGCCAGGCCAGCAACTAACAGCCTCTTTGTCTGCTATAATACACACACACTGCCAATAGCTACGTGAAGAACGGTTGTCTGTCACGCAGACGTTGTGCCGAGGAGGTGTGAGAAGTGAAAGTGCGCTCGAAAGCTGCAGGCGGTTTCCCGTAGTCTCCCCGTTGTGGAAAGGTTCGGAGAAGAGCCGCTTCACGCTTACAGCCGCGCTGCGTGACGCGTACTGTCTACAGAGCGCCACACCCTCGCCTGTTCCTCTCTTCAAATATGTGTCCGTAACCACGGATGCCGGATTTCGATGGATAAAACTGTTTGTAAAATGCGCACAGTCGACTGAGATTCATGCTGTCGTGAATACTATGTCTGTGACGTCAAACGTTCGGGCATCTCTCTTAGCAGTGCCTACCACCTACTCGTCCAACTACTGGCAACATCTTCTCCCTGTGCAGTTTTGCTATGCTGATTATTTCATTGGCTATCCATTCAGCGGCCGTTTTCTAACTCTCCTAAATGCAATAAATCTTCAGCTTATTCTGTTATTGTATTGTTCAACTGTACAATTTTATTTTCGATTTGTTGGTTATACATTGTTTCAATCTTATTATAGATTTAAGATTTTCAGATTTATTTTCAAAATAGCTCAATTACGAACTCCCATTCGCTATTGAAGTTGAACTGCACTAGAGACTCTTCGGCAAAACATAAGTGTTTCAGACCTGTGTCATTAACACGGATCCCTTCTTCCTTTTCACAAACTGGAGAAATGAGAGCTAGACTTCTGAGAATAGTTTCGATGACAGATAATATCATTGCCTCATCTCCTGTCCCGATGAAGTCTAATGGAAGCTATAACATTGATCTATAGGTTCTTTCGTACACTAACTTAAAAATAAATCAATGCCCTTTTTTTTTTTTGTTACCGGGAGAGGTGACGCAGTGGTTAGACACTGGACTCGTATTCGGGAGGACGACGGTTCAATCCCCCGTCCAGCCATCCTGATTTAGGTTTTCCGTAATTTCCCTAAATCGCTCCAGGCAAATGCCGGGATGGTTCCTTTCAAAGGGCACGGCCGACTTCTTTCCACGTCCTTCCCTAATCCAATGAGACAGATGACCTCGTTGTCTGGTCTCCTTCCCCACAAAACAACAACAGTGCCCTGTTTCTCAAAGATAGTTGTAACGTTTTAGCCTGACTGGATTTCCATTCTTTGCGTAGACTGTATCCAAATATTTTTCTAGTTCACTAGGGTTTATCGTATCCGTTTACTTGGATCCGCTCTGTATTTGGTCGTCAGTGTGTGTGTCTTCCAGGCAGTCAGTCTTCACCTACATTGATTACGCCAGTGGTACAATACAACTTAGTAAACTATGAACAATCTTTTATTTAAATACTAGTGGAGAAACCCAGCATACCACGCAGCGTCTGGCCTCGTCCTTAATGTTTATGACGTCATATCTCTTGAACTATGTCCTGCAATGATATAATTCTGTAGGTACATTCAGCGGCATATGTCGATACTGCCTACAACATGTGCTGCGAACAGAGTTAGTAGCAAAGAAGTAATAAATTGAAACATCATGCACGATGCGCCAGTTTTTCAGGCATATCATTGTTTATGGCATCATATTTCCTGAACTATGAATCGTACAATGACATAATTTTGCACTTATATTCAGTGATGTATGTACGTACTGGCTGTAAAATGTGACACTAAGGTAATTAGCAGTAAAGAAGTAATAAATTATAATGTCATGCCTCATCCGAAACTTTTACTGCATGAATAGCGGAAAAGTAGGTAGCGACAAACATTTTTCCTTTCGTAATTTTCTGGGAGTTGTCAGCGAGAAAAAATTTCGTGAAGGTTTGAAATTATATGTAAGTTTTTTGCAAGTTGGTAAGCGCTCTGATTCTCAAATAGTGGATGAATGAAATCTGGGAATTTACTTGTCGCGGGCTAGGCTTCTTTTTCGTTCCCAGCCTCAACCCTTTGATAGATGACTCTTCTCCTGAAAGCGATTGTCGCCTGACGGTAAGATATGTACGTACCAGGTTTGGTTGAATTGGTCCAGTGGAGAGGTGTAAAACGCATACACACACACATTTTTGTAATATGTGTGGATATCTGTAATATGTTCTTATCCTTACTCACTACAGTAACAGTATAGTAGCATCTGAACCCTCAGACAACTCCAGTTCGACTGTCGTAAATTTTACCAAAATTTCATTACATTATTATGATAATATTTCTTCCGGTGAGGTTGGCGCTTTTCTAGGGCAGCGGCTTCATTCATAGAACTTCTATAACCGCGTCCAACCAGGCGCAGTCTCACTGCAACCGTCGTTACCTCTTGAACAGGCGCATTGTACCCCTTTTACATGAAACACAACAAATACAACATCTTTTTGCAGTTGCACACACACACTCATGTACACACGTAAGAGCCAAAGAGACTGGTACACCTGCCTAATATCGTGTAGGTCCCCGCGAGTATGCAGAAGTGCCGCAAGACGACGCGGCATGGGCCGCAACACGACGTGGCATGGACTCGACTAATGACTGAAGTAGTACTGGAGGGAACTGACACCACGAAGCCTGCAGGGCTGTCCATAAATCCGTCTGAACAGCACGTTGCGAGGCATCACATAAATGTTCAATAATGTTCATGTCTGGGGAGTCTGGTGGCCACCGGAAGTGTTTAAACTCAGAAGAGTCTTCCTGGAGTCTCTCTGTAGCAATTCTGGACGTATGGAGTTTCGCATTTTCCTGCTGGAATTGCCCCAAGTCCGTCAGAATGCACAATGGACATGTATGGATGCAGGTGATCAGACAGGATGCTCACGTACGTGTCACCTGTCGAAGTCGTATCTAGACGTATCAGGAGTTCCATATAAGTCCAACTGCACACGCCCCACACCATTACAGAGCCTCCACTAGCTTGAACTGCCCCCTGCTGACATGCAGGACGGATTCATGAGGTTGTCGATCCGCTCGATACAATTTGAAACGAGACTCGTCCGACAAGGCAACACGTTTCCAATCATCAACAGTCCAATGTCGGTGTTGACGGGCTCCAGACGAGGCGTAAAGCTTTCCGTCGTGCAGTCATCAAGGGTACACGAGTGGGCCTTCGGCTCCCAAAGCCCATATCCATGATGTTTCTTTGAATGGTTCGCACGCTATCACATTCTGATGGCCCAGCATTTGCTGTTTGTCTGAATACTTTTTTTTAGGTAATTCTCCCTTTCATTGATGGCTGTAAAGGTTTCATTTCCTAAGACACTGCACCTGTCGCTTAATTTATTCAGGTATGCTTTCAAATTCATGTGTAAGTTCACGAAGCCAACATTTCCGTTTTTTGCCTTGTAGAGCCCCTTTATTTTTAGCTTTGTATTCAGTATTACCCCCATTTTATGGATCTATGATCACTTGCAGTTAGAAAGTGTTTTAGAACAATTTCTTTATAATCTGATAAAAAATGTATAAATTTAATTTTAGTTCCATATGTTTCTTGCCAAGTCCATCGTCTGTTGATTTTCTTCTGGAAGACTTCGTTAAGGACATACACGTTCTCCTCCTCGGCAGGTTATTCCTCTGTTGCTCCTGACATTATATCCGAAGTTTCGTAGTGTAGAATGGTTCTTTAATAATTTTTTTCGTGCCGTACTGTCACATTAAAAACTCCCGTTGTTATTTTCTAGTGGGATCTGCTTGGATTTATCACTTTCTGCCTTTCTTCGTAGAGGTATTTCAGTTCTTCGCCAAAATGTTGAAGCGTTGGTCGATAGACTTGGAAGTTCAGATGCGTCTCATATATGAGACTCTGCAAGTCAAGCATCAAGGAAATCGGGCGAGTGCAGTATTTCTCGGCGTCTGAAGAACGCTTCACTCACTTGTTAACGAAACTGCGTGCATGGACCGAAATCTGTGACTAGACTGAGGCTGCCACATGTTATTCTAGACGGAAACACTATTTATGAGATCCATACCAAATAGGACTAACAGAGGGTATTGAATGTGTTCAAAGGACGGCAGCACGAATGATCGCAGGTCTGTCTGTCTCACGGGAGAACTCGACGGGAATAAACTACTTACGAAGTTCAAGGAACCACTCTTAAGTGAAAAATTTAGTAACATACTACAGCTTACTATGTATTGCATCTGGATGGTTCGCGAAGACAAGAGTAGGCTGATTACAGAAAAGACATAGAGGCATTTAAACCACATTTTCTTCCCGCGCACCATAAGCGAACGCAACGGCAAGAAAATTTTATATATGGTACAATGGGAAATACACCTCAAGCCCTTCAGAGCGGTTTGCCGAGTATGAATGTAGATGTAGACTCACATCGAAATTCTATCGTTTATTTTCAAAATTAGCCTTCCTTCGATGTACATAATATTATTTTGAATTTTGTTTTCTATAAGAAGTTCTACACCTGAAATTCCTCCCGGCTGCGCTCCTCTGGAGTAAAACATACGTCCAAATATTTCGCCGCACTCTGTGACCATATTGTATCTCATTTTTTTAACTTAGGGGTACTTAGGGGTATTGAGGTTGTGCTCAAATAAAGAGTAAAAAGAGGTGGTTTCTGATGCCCAGGTTATTGCTTACGTATCCAGACTTCATGTAACAAATTGTGGGCACCCAGGTAGCCGCGATGGTGACCCATGCTTAAAACCATTGCCTTTGTCCCTTCAGTCCACTGCTCTTAATTTTCTTGTACCCACCTAACTAAACCAACGTGCTAGGAACTTAATGCATAAGGGGACCCCGCCTTCCCTCCCCCATGCCCCTCAACGCAACCGTTCCGAAGCAAGTCTTTCAATTTGAAATTTGACGCCACTTCGGCGACTTGCGTATCCCTGACGTACCACAGTTATCCATCCGGGGAAATGGGACCTCCATTTTGACGTATAATCTGAGCCTCACGATATTTCTAGGGATTCTTCACGTGGTTTAGAGGTGAATGCTGGATTTAACGTAGACTGAAGATTTCCGCGGTCCAGCTGGAATGCGATCCCGCCGCGACCCATCGGCTTCCAGGCACGCGCTTCGCCGCTAGCCCACAGGAAGAAAGCATGAAGAAACCAAAGCAATGAAATTCAAATTTGAGCCGGCCGCGGTGGTCTCGCGGTTCTAGGCGCTGCAGTCCGGAACCGCGGGACCGCTACGGTCGCAGGTTCGAATCCTGCCTCGGGCATGGATGTGTATGATGTCCTTAGGTTAGTTAGGTTTAAGTAGGTCTAAGTCTAGGAGACTGATGACCTAAGATGTTAAGTCCCATAGTGCTCAGAGCCATTTGAACCATTTTGAACCAACACAGGGTGTATCAAAAACAATCATCCGGTTTGGCACATATATATTTCTGTAACTAATAAATCTACACAATGAATTTTATTTTTTGATGAGCGGTAAACTCAGTTTATTTCATACCTTTTCATATTTGTTCAGGATGCCCCCCTTAAGATGTACGGCGTATGTCAATGCGGTATTCAAATTGTTCCAACACTGCAGCGAGGATGTCTTGAGCTACAGCTTCCACAGCTGCTGCTACGCGATGTCTCAGTTCATCCGCTGCTGTTGGTAACGGAGCCAAATAAACAGTCTTTTATATACCCCCACAAGAAATAATCACATACAGTCAGGTCGGATGACCTTGCAAGCCAGTAATGAGAGATTGAATCATTTGGTTCGGTGCAACCGATCCATCGTTCAGTAATTCTTTGATCTAAAAATTCCCGGATTTCCAGATGCCAGTGTGGCGGTGCCCCATCCCATTCGTAATTGAAGTCTTTCGAATCAGTAACCAACTGTGGGAAAAGAAAGTACTCAAGCATATCGAGATATGTGCTTCCTATAACAATGCCCTCGTCAAAGAGAAATAGACCATACACCATTTTCCGTGAACCTGCACAAAACACGTTAAATTATGGAGAGTCCCTCCCATGGTGTACAACTTCATGTGGTTGTTCTGTACCCCATATTCTCACGTCATGGCGGTTCACCTTTCCATTTAAATGAATGTTGACTCGTCACTAAACACCAAGCGTGCAAGAAAACTGGCATCCTCCATATTGTCAAGAACGAAATTACCGAACTCCGCACATTGTCGTTCGTCACCTACACGAAGAGCTTGCAGTAGCCGAATTATGTGTGGTTTCATGAGTAAATGTTGACGCAACACACGCCTGAAGGATAGGGTGGGCATGTTGAGCTGTCGAGCTGGACGGCGAACGGATTTCTGCGGACTCCTTGTGAAACTAAAGCGGATGCGTTCGACGTCTGTGTCAGGCACTCGGGGACGATCCGGCGATTTGCCTTTACACAAGCAACCTGTTTCTCGGAATTGTTCGTGCTATCGTCTGATGCTCTATGCTGTAGGAGCATCCGCACCATACCTAATACGAAAATCACGCTAGGCAATTATTACTGACCCGCACTGCAGAAAACGTAGGGCACAAGACGCTTTCTGTTGCCCCGTCACCATATTTACTAGAACTGAAGTGAGCACACGCTGCTGTTACCTAGCGGGAACCATGTAGCACTCGAGAGTCTGCTCTTTCCAACAGTTCGTTGTTCACGCACACGTCTCAAATGACAGAATAGTTATTATTTTTTTAAAACGGATGATTCCTTTTGATACACCTGTATATTAAGTTTTAGGTTTTATCATACAGTAATTCATCTGAGGCGCTGAAAACCAGTGCATTATCATCGATTGTGGGACGGTAGCATTTATTCATGTTTCTGCATCTGTTGATCTTATGGTGGATCAGATTTATCTGTGCTGTAAGCGCACTTTGTACATATTGTCACGTAGAAGAAGGTGTAATTAGATGAATGACGAACACTAACTTCACTTAACGAAAATTTATTCAGCACTTGCACATACAAGAGCGCGGAGCGAACTGCAGTCGGCCAGAACACATACAGTTACAGAACATTCCAGTACAGTGATTCTCGATATTTGCGGATACTTCTAGAATATCCTCGAACCGAATACAGAAAGTAAAATTTTAAAATTTAGGTGACCTTAGAACTGACGACTCTCCATGAAACAGTCTACTATCACAACCACTACACCACAGTGACGGTGCTACTCACTTCTTCTGCGACATTATCAGCATTCACTGAAAGCTGTCTTACTGGTTTCTTTGATATGCAGTTAAATATGGGATCGACGACGGTGTGCTTTTGGCCCTTATGGTTCTCAGCCCCTCATTTCTATTCTAATTAGGTGATCGTGTTGGTAGACAGTACTACAGGAATTTAATCATTTCCGCAAACGGCAGCTTGTGTTTGGAGTTGGTTGTTTACTGTGCTGGAATCTGCTTTCATGTGTAGTGTCAAAATGAACTCTGCTGAATGTGTCTTAAGTGCAAACAGAAAAGAAAATTACCAGGAAAAGTTAACCGCAAACGAATTATGGCCTCCCAGACGATATCCGAAAATGAGGAAATCAAATAAGCATGACTACAGGCGAACAAAGAAGTTGTTGTGTGGTTGCAATGTCTGATTTTCAGCCCACAAGTTAACTCGTTAACTAATACATGCTAGGGCTATTGTATATTTGCCCGAAAAAATAAAAAAGCACGCGAACTCACATTCACACAATAAAGCGAAACGAAGAGTAACGTAAGCTTAAACGTCATTTCGTTCTTGCCCTAAACTGTAATTAATTATGTACAAAATAACACAATTGCCCAAAAACCATTCATTTTTCAGATAAGTTTTGCATATTATATTATTTGCATTGCTTGTATTTGTGTAAATATGTTCTTAAGTATAACTGTTATACAGGAGATGCTATTAATTTCACACTCTCATATTTATCTCAATCTAAAAATTTGTGAACACCCAGAGTGTATGCTCAAGAGCCGCTACTGACCCACGGGATCTCCCACAGAGTGTGCGGAAATCGCAACACTGAACTGATTTCGTGGTGAGGCTGAGCTGTATCATACACTATTGGCCATTAAAATTGCTACACCAAGAAGAAATGCAGATGATAAACGGGTATTCATTGGAAAATATATTATACTAGAACTCACATGTGATTACATTTTCACGCAATTTGGGCGCATAGATTCTGAGAAATCAGTACCCAGAACAACCACCACTGGCCGTAATAACGGCCTTGATACGCCTGGGCATTGAGTCAAACAGAGCTTGGGTGGCGTGTAAAGGTAAAGCTGCCCATGTAGCTTCAACACTATATCACAGTTCATCAAGAGTAGTGACTGGCATATGTGTGACCAGCCAGTTGCTCGGCCACCATTGACCAGACGTTTTCAAATTGGTGAGAGATCTGGAAAATGTGCTGGCCAGGGCAGCAGTCGAACATTTTCTGTATCCAGAAAGGCCCGTATAGGACCTGCAACATGCGGTCGTGCATTATCCTGCTGAAATGTAGGCTTTCGCAGGGATCGAATGAAGGATAAAGCCACGTTACATCTGAAATGTGTTGGCCACTGTTCAAAGTGCTGTCAATGCGAACAAGATGTGACAACCAATGGCACCCCATACCAACACGCCGCGTGATGCGCCAGTATGGCGATGACGAATACACCGCTTCCAATGTGCGTTCACAGCGATGTCGCCAAACACGGATGCGACCATTATGATGCTGTAAACAGAACCTGGATTCATCCGAAAAAATGACGTTTTGCCATTCGTGCACCCAGGTTCGTCGTTGAGTAAACCATTACAGGCGCTCCACTCTGTGATGCAGCCTCAAGCGCAACCGCGGCCATGGTCTCTGAGCTGATAGTCCATGCTGCTGCAAACGTCGTCGAACTGTTCGTGGAGATGGTGGTTGTTTTGCAAACGTCCCCATCTGTTGACTCAGGAATCGAGAAGTGGCTGTACGATCCGTTATAGCCATGCGGATAAGATGCCTGTCATCTCGACTGCTAGTGATACGAGGCCTTTGGGATCCAGCACGGCGTTCCGGAGCCACCGATTCCATATTCTGCTACCAGCCATTGGATCTCGACCAACGCGCGCAGCAATATCGCAATACGATAAACCGCAATCGCGATAGGCTACAATCCGACCTTTATCAAAGTCGGAAACGTGATGGTACGCATTTCTCCCCCTTACACGAGGCATCACAACAACGATTCACCAGGCAACGCCGTCAACTGTTGTTTGTGTATGAGAAATCGGTTGGAAACTTTCCCCATGTCAGCACGTTGTAGGGGTCGCCACCGGCGCCAACCTTATGTGAATGCTCTGAAAAGCTAATCGTTTGCATATCACAGCCTCTTCTTCCTGTCGGTTAAATTTTGTGTCTGTAGCACGTCATCTTCGTGTTGTGGCAGTTTTAATGGCCAGTAGTGTAGATCTAGTTATTGCATTACAAATAATATCGCAGCAACTGCGTAGTGGACAGTTTGAGTGATTTGTTCGGTTTCAATATTTCTGTTGTTATTAACCTAATTTTGGGGGTTACCGAAGAGTGGGATACAACCCACCGGCTTTGACCAATGACGTCAGAAGTTGCCACAAGTGATGTATTGCACAGATTTAACAACAAAGGTGTATGTTGAAAAGCAAAGGAATGCAAGACAGTGAAAACAGATGGTAGACGTATACCACGTACTTTCATATTTCGAACAAATGCTAAGTATATCGCTTCTTTGAGTCCTAGCATCCTATCCTTCAGTTGACCTATACAGCTCAACTGAGGAATGGAATATTAGTGGAAGGGACTGAAGTAATGCTGGCTGGAATACCTGAGTTGAAACAAGTGAGCTTTACCCGAATTTCAGATGACCTGGATACGTTAACTGCAATATAGGAAACAAATTTAACGTGTGTCGACTTTCTCGCCTACGCTAGGACTCCCTATTCTTCAGTTGGCCTACATAGGTCAATGTAAGTACGGGATACAAATTTTACAGGTGTTGGTCTTTTCGCCTCCCCTACTACTAGCATCCTATTCTTCAGTTGATACTACCAGTATAATAGAAGTACAGGATGCCGATGTTACGGATGTCCATTTTTCGTCTTTGCTAGCACTAGTATCCCATTCTTCAGTTGACCTATATATAGGTCGACTAAAGTACGGGATACAAATTTTTCGTATGTCGATCTTTACGGCTTCGATAGTACTAGTATCGACTGAAAAATGTCGTAGTAAAGCTAGTGCTAACAACTGTAAAATCTGTATTCCGTATTGCAGTTGACGAACCCTGCTTCAGGTCTTCGAAATTAGTAGAAATAGATAAATCCACACCTACAAACGAAAATCAAAAAGTAAAAATTGTCCTGAATGAAAAACAATTCTTCCAAAATACCTCAAACTGACTAAGAATGAAAATGAGTACCAAATGAATTGGTACGAACAAATGATTTAAATTAATACAAACGACCAAATTTTCCTACACAGTGTTTAGCACTGTCTTTTTAAAACACATTTATTTATTTTAATTTACAATGATAACGCCTCGCTACAGAAGATAACCGATTTATTATCTTTGGCCCAAAAGTAGTCATTAATATCTATGAGTGAAGGACGACGTCATTGGTCAAATCCGACGTGTTGTATCCCATTCATCAGTTGATCCTAATTTTGTTCCGAAGTACTAAGAAAAGTATGCAAAATGACAAATCTCGTTTATGGATCGTAAACGGTCCTTGCCAGTTTATCGTAAGAGTTCTGTGGCTCTCGGTTTTTTCCACGCGCGACGCTCCATTGTTAACTTGAACCGTCGTATAGCAACGAAACGTTATTTATTTTCCATGGTCATCGGGTACGGGACACCCTCATCTTTACAGCAAAGTGGATGTCTACCGAGGAGACAGTTGTTCATCTCAGCGCAGAAAGTGTGGATAGATAACGGCTTTAAAACAAAAGACAAAATGTCAGTGGTGAGCATCGAAGCAGGCGAGCATCGTCCGTCACTACACTGCTTCTCCAGCATTATAGGTAAGTCACGGTTGATCAAATTGTTTCTCATTTATAACTGATTCCCGGCACTGCGGTCAGTTTCGCACGAGAAGGTACCAGTTGCAGAAATGTACTGCGGTCGTGTAGGATACCGATTATTTCGTGAACAGTTAAAGACATCGAATCGAAGTTTTCACCAAATTTTAGTACTCAGAAGGGCACGTACTGTTGTTTGCGTGGTAAATATTCTTACCTCTCGTACAGCCCTAGATATTGATGACGCAGTATATTTTTGAAATTGAGCACTATACTGTTTAAGGCATTCGAAAGCTCTTGAGGAGACGTGCAGTGATATAAAGATTGTTGATGTTGCTTTTGAAATATTTCGCAACAATATCAGAGATATGTGCTACAACTGAAAAGCATGGTGGCCAGAGTCCTCTACCGCTATGTAATGAAGTCAAGTGGCGCTGTCATACCAGGCTCGGTACTTCTTTCAAGCCTTTCGACTGTTCACTTGTTCCCTTCATCAGTTCGCACATACAGGGTGGCGCAGGGAAACGGGAAATTTCGAAATAACGTGATTTCCATGAATAAATTCATAAAACTAGTAATTTATTAACGAAAGTGAATGTACTCAGTATGTCTTTACAATCAAAATGTCCAAAAGTGTCTCTTTACTTTTTAAAGATGACATCAGCGTTCACACTACAGCCTGTCATGAAAACTCTGGAATGCGCGGTGTAGCAAATCTTGGGGAATGGCAGTGATTTCGCTTTCAGTGTTCTCCTTCAGTTCGTGGATTGTTGCAGAACGTGTACGGTACACCTTGCCTTTGATATCCCCACAGGAAGAAGTCGCACACACTAAGATCAGGGGATCTCGCAGGCCATGTAATGTCACCGTTACGTGAAATAATGCGCCTTCAAAACAATTGACGAACTGCTGCCATCGATTGCCGAGCAGTGTGTGACGTGGCTCCGTCCTGCTGAAACCACATGTTTTCGACGTTAAGATTAAGCTCGTACAGTCTCGGTGTAAAGAATGTTTGAAGCATTTCAACATATCGAGCGGATGTTACTTTCACTGCACTACCATCCTCACGTTCAAAAAAATAAGGGCCGATAACACCATGACATGATACAGCACACCATTTGTGACCTTGGCGCTGTGTAGTGGTCGCTGGTGAAACTCACAAGGATTGTCCTGTGCCCAATAACGAAAATTCTGTTTGTTCACGAATCCGTTCAGGTGGAAATGGGCTTCGTCTGATATCCATAAGTTACCAAGGAAATTCGCGTCCTCGTTGATTTTAGCCAATATCTGGCTACTAAACTCTATACGTGACGCTGGGTCTCGTTCATGTAAGTGTTGCACAATCTGCAACTTATTGGGATGGAAGTCTAATTCGTGCAGTATTCTTTGTAAGCTTCGTCGCTTAATCCCTAGCGAAGATGCACGCTGTCGAACGGAGCGGCGATGACTTCTCTCGATTGCAGCTCTAGCAGCTGCAATGTTCTCTGGGGTACGTACCGTTGGAATGCCACCTGTAGGTTTCTTTTTCAATGCAGATTCTGTTTCTTCAAAATTATGCACCCACGTTGTAATCGCATGCGCAGATGGGACACTTCCATGACGTCCAAGCTGGTAATTCTGTCGAAATGTTCTCTGCGCGGCAGTCGCACTATCACCATTTTTGTAAAACGCTCTCACAGCTACTGCACGTTCCGCACCTGTCCAATTCTCCATGATTACTAAATGGCAATGCGTTCACATCAATTGTGCAAAGTTTCGAACATCTGCCGGCGTTATAGTGCTGCCAACTGTAACGTTCAAAATTTCCTGTTCCCTTGCGCCACCCTGTACATTGCAGATAGCTTTTCGAAGGCCTTTCTGACATTTAGGAAGTTAGTGAAGGCTTGTAACTCAGTTTATGAAAACAGTAGCTGTCTGTATTTATGCCGTACAAAGTAGGGCCAATTCTCTGAAATAACCTTTCTTGCAGGAGACATACAGCTGAAAAAGTATCCAGGGGAACGTGTGAGTAGTTCGGGAAGTAGGGGGGAGGTACTGGCGGAAACTAGGGTATGAGGCAGAGCGGGAAGTCGGCAGAGAACCTGCCCGTAATACGCAAAGGTAACAGGTTCGAATCGCCGTCCGATATGCGGTTTTAATCTAACAGGAGTTTCAGTATTTAATTTAAAGACTGTAAAGACAGTCTGAAGTGGAGTCTTCCCCCTTCTGTCTTGCCTTTCTCATCTTCGTGTGGTTTGTCGGTTGTATCTGTGGATTCGCGAACCTTGTCTGTTTTGTTGTTGACAGCAGGTAACTATCAGCTTGAAAGTGTGCACCGAAACTTGATTGGACTCAATTAACCAAAAAGGAGAAAATTAATGGATGTCCATTGAGAAGGAATTTTGGCGAAAAAGTTGCCGCATCTCTTGACTAGGATACAATAAGAACTGGCTGAATATGGGAAATTACAGGACAAAAAGACACTATTCTCGATGCCATAGACAGCAAAATATTAGCTTGTATGCTATCGCGAAGAGAAACTATTTAGTGTTTTGAATTAATTTTAAATCTCTTGGCAACGTATTGGTTTAAGTGCAAATTAACTATTGCCTCTGCTTAATGAAAGCCTAATCAATTCTTTGCACATGTGTAAGGGCGCTGATACCTTGAAACTATTACTTCAGAGAATTAAGAATGTCTTGTTAAGATTTATTTCAATAGAAGTGATAGTACGAATAACGGCGTGACTTCAGCTCCAGTAGGGCAGAAACATTTGTAGAGTCAACATTGTGTGTGCTGGAGAAACGGTTGGAAGTCTCTCCGTTGAAGCGACAGATCTTGACGACACTGGAACAAAGTCTTTATTCCTCTCGCATTAGATTCACTGGAATATGTCCTCGTGCAATGACAGTATCTTCATGACAAATGATTGGTAGCCGTATAATTTTCCGTAGTTCGAGGCAAGGGAATAACTGAAATCTTGCAATAGTCGTGACCGGGAGAAGGCTTGTCCACAAAATCAGTTCACATTAATTCCGAAGGACCAACGCGAGGCCGTAATGCTGCTCATGCGAAATCAAGGAATCGTTCAAAATCGATAAATAAACATACCTACTACAGATGTTTACAAGTAATTAATTCTCTAGTCAATATTGTGACTTAAACTATCTCATGGTAAGAATTTATGTAATAGCGGCCTTTAACAATAAACCGCTATATAAAGACTCTTGCTATCAGAAAGCTTGACTGTCTCGTGCAGTGGTTCGATTTCAAGTGAATGCTGATTACCAGCTCAAGATTATCGTATGTAAAAAAGAATAATTATGAACGTCTGAGAGTGGTGAAGGCGCTCGCAGGCGAGTATTGCAGCTTGTTGCTTATAACCAATAAATGGCTTTGCACAGGTCACATTTCAGGACCATCCTTGTGGACAAGGCTTCTCACAGTTCATTGAACAGCGGCTTGATGTACGCGTAGGTTATTAAATTCCTACTTTTTGAAAGACGATTATGTCTTTTCATACTGCTTTATTCCCTGAAAGTCCCATGTGAAATTTGGAAATTGGCATACGTACAAATATATAAACGCTTCTGCTGAAATGCGCTAATTGTTGGGCGCTGGGTTCTGACGAAATCCCCCAGCCGCTGGATCCGCGCGCGAATGTTCGAGACGCTGCAACTACTAATTTCGCAGCTTTGATAACGGCTTATTCTTCCGCACTTTTGTGACGCATAAGGAGAAAATGAGAACGAAAGCTGCGATGCGCTCTGCCGAAGAAGAGCGTGTGAGGAAAGCTTTCACTTTACGTGGGAAGTGAGGTGTGCTCTAATTTCTTGTTCTCGGTCCAGCTCTGACGCCCGTTCTTGAACTGCTTCTTTATGAAATATGTAATAAGCGATTCTTATGCTAAGAATATTTTCGAGGCATATTAACAAACAAGATCTTTGCTGCCGTCAGTAGTGAATAGCTTTCGGTAACTGATACTGCCCAGTCTTCGAGTCAGAGAACGCTGGATAAACGGCGTTCGTTTTATTGCTGTTGTGTCTGCGTTTGTACTATGCAAATTACTGCTACGTGGCTGATGCTAGATACATGTTCTGTTTGGAAATGTAGCGCGAATGAATTGCTCCATCGCATCCATCTATTGCCGTATTCTTGTTTCGATAAATCAAGTAGGTATCGAACGAAATACGTAGGTGACTACTAAATTATTGTAATATTTCGAAATAATAAGTAAAAGTCTTAGGCACAGATAAGCCTGAGAGCAGCGTCATCCAACTCTCCATGTACCCCCTGTGATCATATGCAGAACACATTACTCAGGTTCGAATCCTGCCTCGGGCATGGATGTGTGTGATGTCCTTAAGGTTGGTTAGGTTTAAGTAGTTCTAAGTTCTAGGGGACTGATGACCACAGCAGTTGAGTCCCATAGTGCTCAGAGCCATTTGATTTGAACCACATTACTCAGCACAGTTAATTACCATCTCATTTTGCAGTAGTTTGGTCTCTTCCTTCCGTAGCCATACTCAGAGGTCGTAGCTATTTCCAAGTTCTGATTCAGCGTTAATCTCATGATAAATCAGCTGTTAACTCTCGCGTTGTATACATGCTTGTTTGATTAATATCTTTTGATTATTTAACAGATATTTGCGTTACATACTGAAATTCCGATTTCCGAACACTTGAAGGCTGCAGTAGGAACCGTACACCTCAGTCTAATGTGTGGCAGGGAAAGACGTAAACGTTGGTCGTTGTTAGCTGCTACACTGAGTAGGACTACCTCCTCTGACAATAGACCCACTTCTCTCAGCAGCTCGTGGTCCCGTGGTCGTGTTCTCGCTTCTCGACCACGGGGTCTGGGTTCGATTCCAGGCGCGGTCAGGGATTTTCACCTGCCTCGAGATGACCAGGTGTCTGTGTTGTCCTCATCATTTCATCATCATTCATGAAAGTGGCGAGATTGGACTGAGCAAAGGTTGGGAATTTGTACGGGCGCTGATAACCGCGCAGTTGAGCGCCCCACAAACCAAACATCATCATCATCATCATCATCTCAAAAAATGGTTCAAATGACTCTGAGCACTATGGGACTTAACTGCTGAGGTCATCAGTCCCCTAGAACTCAGAACTACTTAAACCTAACTAACCTAAGGATATCACACACATCCATGCCCGAGGCAGGATTCGAACCTGCGACCGTAGCGGTCGCGCGGTCCCAGACTGTAGCGCCTAGGACCGCTCGGCCACTCCAGCCGGCATCATCATCTCAGTCATCACCTAAATCTCAGAATTGACGTCCTGCAAGTATCGCATTGTACGAGGTTCTATACATGTGCTGCGCCTCTAAATCTACATCCATGTCCATACTCTGCAAACCACTGTGAAATGCTTGGCAGTGGGTATGTTCCATTAGAATTACTGATTAAATGCCTCTGTGCGTGCTGTAATTAAGTTACTTTTGGCCTCACAACCCCTACAGGAGCGATACGCATGGGAGTGTGGTACAGTCTTAGATTCATCATTTAGAGGTAGTACTTGAAACTTCGTAATCAGGCTTTCTGGGGATAGTTTGCGTCCATCTTCAAGCGTCTGCCAGTTCTTTCAGCATCTTCGTGACACCCTCCCAGGGAGCAAACAAACCTGTCGCCATTTGTGCTCCCCTTCTTGTATACGTTCAATAACCTTTGTTAGCACTATTTGGTAAGAGTCACAAATACTTCAGCGATATTCTAGGGTGGGTCGCACGAGTGTACTGTAAGCACTATCAATTGCCGACAGTAAGAGTTCACTGATTCCGGTAGTGACTCGTTGACCCTGTAGTTGTTACGGTAATGAATGGTTTTCGTTTTATGAAGTGTCAGTTTTACAATTCTCAACATTTAAAGCAAGTTACCATTCTTTGAAATCTTGTCAAGATCAGATTTAACATTTGCCCAACTTTTTTCAGACAGTAGATTTATAGATAACTGTGTCATCCGCAAAACGTCTGAGGTTACTATTAATACTGTCTCCATGCTCATAAATATAAAATGTGAACATCAGGGAGCCTAACACCTCCCTGTGGCACACCTGAAATTGCGTCCTGTCTACGAAGAAATCCTCAATCCAGTCAGAAATTTCGCCTGATATCACATGCGATCGTACTTTTAGAAATCAAGAAATACTAAATCTACCTGACTCCCTTGATACGTGTTCTTCAGGATGTCATGTGAGAAAAGTGATAGTTGGCTTTCACACGATCGATATTTTCGGAATCGATGTTGGTTGGAATGGAAGACGTCATTCTGTTATATCTTGTTACATTTGAACCCAGAATATGTCCTAAGATTCTACAACAAATGGATTAAGGCTACTGGACGCTAGTTCTGTGGATCACTTACGCCACCCTTGTTGTAGACGGGTGAGACTTACGCTTTCTTCAAACTGTTGATGACTGTTTTAGTTCAAGGAATCAAAGGTACATTGTGGTTGAAAAAGGGCTAACACAGCGGCAAATTCTAAATAGAATCGCATAGATATTCGATCGGACCTTGTTGACTGGTGTAGTTTTAGTGAGTTCGCTTGTTTCTCAACGCCACTGATACAAATAAATGTATCACTCTCGATTGCGTGGTGCTAGAATTAAGTTGGGACAGTACTCTTGGATTTTCCTTTGTAAAGCAGACTTTCCTGCTTTTGCTTCCCTACACTCAGTTTCTGTTGGTTTCTCGTCCTTGACTGCCCGGATAGTAACTTTGGTGCCAGTAACAATCGTTACTTACAGCCAGAATTTCTTTTGATTGTGAGAAAGGTCTTTCGATAATATTATCATATGGTAGTCGTACATAGTTTTACGCATTGCCCTCTTGACAAACATATTTAATTCAGCTGCTCCCTATCTATAGCTCGACTCTCTGTTTTACACCTATTATGCTGAAGTCTCTGTCTTTTTGCAATGATCATGTACCATGGTGGGTCATTCCCATTATACACTCTTCTACTAGGGACGTATCTTTAAAGTGCGTGGTATTCTTTTACACTTGAGGCATAATTCTTCTACATGCTTCCCTCCAGAGCTAAATGTTTATTGCGCTGCTTATTGATGTAAGACACAATTGCCTCGTTATCTCTCGAGCTGTGTTGTTTGCAATTGGCTGGTTGCCTAGATGTTAGGAATGCATTTCATCAAACTGTTCACTCTCTACTAAGTAATTTATAGTACTTTCTAAGCCATCACAACACATATTGAGAACTTGTGACGGAGACAGACTGGCTATCAGTTTAAATATAGGAATCTGTTGGGATCCGCTCTGTAAACTATTTCGTGCTACAAGCTAGTGAAAAGTGGGGTTTAACATCCAGAGGTAACTAGTGACGGAGCATTAGCTCAGATTGTAATGGCTGGTGAATGAAATATACAGCTCTTTCTTCAGAGGTATCATCCCAGCATTCGTTTAAGGTAAATTTGGCTAACCGGAGCGGATTAAGCCGTTCCCGGTACAGGAACAGTCACTGTTCCTTCAGTGTTCCTTTCGAACATGATTTTTGATGCGCGCTTGGTACCTGATGATGAGGCTATTTAGTCTTTAGACTGACTGTGGATCAAAATAAATTATGTGAGACAGCTTTGGGGCTACTGACATTATTGCCGTAATATATCCCGGTTGTGGCAGCGTGTCAAATGGTATCCTCAGTCGAAGCAATTGAACGGCAGCACATCATTTGGAGTAGACAAAGTGACTGCACAGGACAATGTGAATTTTGCGTATTTGCAGAATAAATCTTTGAATCTACAGTGTGTGCTATTTTCAGACTTACTGATGAGTCAGAACTGTGTACCGGATTAGGAAACCCGGAACCTTCCTTTCGGCGAGCAGTGTTTTTACCCGTAGTAAGAACGCTGCGCGTGAAAAGACAGGTTGATGGATTCGACTCTCGGTCTGGCACTCAGTTTTTACCTGCCAGTAAATTTACCGCCGGTAAGAGCATTGCCCTCGAGAAGACAAGGTTCTGGGTTCGAGTCCCAGTCCTTCGCACACTTTTAATTTTCGAAAAATGTCATTTGGGGTTTCGTTTGTTCTTAGAAAGTGTACAGGTAGATTTAAGGTTAATGAAAATATGGTGTAATTTCATAATTCGGAAGTCAGTCAGTTACGAACAGGTATAATGGAACAAACTGTTGCGCCACATTGCTATGCATTTCGTGCTCACTGCTGTGAACGACCCTATGTAGGGTAGTGTCTTGGTATGAGGTCTTCCTTTTTTGCTATGCTGTATGTACGTCAACACAATTAGGTCCAACTTACAGAGCGGCTTTCTACAAATTGATAGGTAAGGAAACCACATATTTCAGAACCTTAACTACATAACTGATAATTGCAGTGAACACACACATACACACTGCTAATGCTAACTTTGAACAATAATTCCATGAGACGTATATAAATGTTTATATTCACTTTCGTAGTCTGTCTTCGTAGTGCTCAGTGTGTCTCATTGCTATGTAGAGAACCCTAGTTCAACTACTGGTACTGCCAGGGTTTTTCCTTGGTGGGAGGACTGCGACAGGGTAGACTCACCCTCTTGATGCCGGGTATGGTAAACCTTGAGTGATAAGCAACTGCTCCTGGGGAGGTGAGAACAGCTGGAGAACGATATTCAGACTCCGTCTACACTCATACTCAACCGAATGACGCAACTGACCGGTCCGTTCTAATGGCCCGTCGGAACCGGTACCCGGAGCTGATGTATTCAGTTTTTTCGACAGTGTGAACACATTGGAAGGAAGCTTTTGTTTCATTTCAACGAGCTCCGTAAATAGCCAGTTTGATTCCTTCACTTGTCTTCGACAACCGTTGTATACGTGGTTGGCCTTCTGGGTCTCCACACAGTTGCAGGTTGATGATGATATGACGTAACTGCATGGAAGTGTTGCCGGAAGCAACCGTGGTTGAATTTCAGTCTAACAATCCTGATTAAGGACCGCTTCTTGTTGCCTTTGCCAGTCGAGGTACGTTTCATATCCCACTTTCCAGCGTACCATTGTGTGTTTGCTACATATGGATGGATCTGTCTGTACAGAGTGCTCCTGTGTAAATCTTAGGTCTCCCACACCTTGTCCCATTGGCTTCTGGCCATGTCTCTGACTAAAGCAATTACATGCCCACGTCTAACCCGCATTCCATTCTTAGCTAGTGTGTGTTTGCGCTACTTTACCTAAACTGATTGCCACAGTATTCGTATCCTAGGCGACCTGAATTGAAAAGAGCTTGCCCTGGTTAGCGGGACAGATAAAGACTCATAGGCCATCGGAATGTCTTGCTGTGATCCTACCCAGCATCAGACCATGGAGAGGCATAGGCTACGACCATATTTGCAGGGAGCCACTGATTTGATTGGATAATGGGGGGGGGGGGGGGGGGGAAGTGGTAGGAATGGCAACACAATTAAAAGATTTAGAAACCAACACAAAGAGATATAATCTGAAACTAGCACAGAACAACGTACTCTTAACCGGAGGAAACCTCCACTGACATGCACACATTCACAGAACGAGATATAGAAATAGCATTTACCTACAATTACACAAGTTTAACTGAGAATACTGACCCTTGAGAACAAGATCTCGGCAAAAAAGGGGATCTCAGACTTCCGTAGTCCGGGTGCAGCCACGAATCCTCCCACGGTCAGAAAAATGGTACCGAATCCTCCCAGGCTCGTAGGGGTCTGAAAAACGATGGAACCGAATCCTCCCGTTTGAAGCAGGTAGCAGTTCTAAACCTTACGAATACTCCAAGCAGGCAAAGAAAAGCGTATGAAGTTACAGTAGAAGATGTAAAAAAATTTCTCATGTATTGTATATTTAAAAGTTGTATATTTTATCTTATTGAGATAAAGTCCAGCCGGCACAGCGCTAGCGACAAGTCCCGCTGAAGGTCACGCGCAAAGCGTGCATAAGTGAATCTATATTTTTTGTTTAAAAGATGGGAGGGGTAGGGGAAGGAGGTAAAAAACGTGGCAGAGATAATTATATTATTGTCTATAATACAACATACAATGTGTCAGTTTGGGAGGATTCGATCATGTTACCTGCTTACCTACCTGGTTTCGGGAGGATTCGGGGCTGCGCCCGGTAGACCTTACCGCTTGGCTGGCGCTGCTGTTCTCTCGTAGTTTCGCGAAATACTCGCGATCGCCAAATGACCGAAACGGCGATCGAAACAGAGCACCATTATTAGACTGTGCCCGAAGTAACGAGCCGTTAAACTTTACGTAGCATGGCGGAGCGCACCTATCGACAAGAGCCGATCGCGGGCGAGGCGGCAAGTAGTGCACCTGTTTGGAAGAAGTTGTAGAAATGGGCCGGATCGGAGGTGTTGAGGGATTTTGTTAGTTGGTCAGCACCTCAAACTACATGTGTCTCTGGCTAAATATGTGGTTCTGATGTCAATTTGCTGGGTTGTCAAGCGGCAAGCTGTCGTCTGGCGGACCATAGAACTTGCCGCTTTGTTTTTTGACCAGAGGTCTCCTAACGTGGGGCATCCTCGGCCTTCGGGAAAGCGGGGTGTCCCGTGTTCGTGCGCGCCTCAAGCGAAGAAGGCGCTCCGTTTAAACTGGAATCTTTTTAACGGCAACCGCCGTATTGAACATATTAATTCCTCTCAAAATGACGGCAGCCGAAATCTGTTAACAGATTTCAATTCCTGTCTACGTAGGGGATTATTACTGCAGTGTTCATTTCGTTTCTGTAATTACGTAGGTGCTTTAATTCGCGGTTGAATCTTTAGATACTTCTAAATAAAATTGATATGCAAATTATCGATATAGAAGTTGTTTGTTCCTCATCCGCCCCGAATATGACACCCGACTTTATATTTGTTAATCACTATGGCCTCATCCTTTGTTTCCGACCTGACGCGGCTGCCCACGTGCTAATAACTGTACGTCTCGTTCTTGGAAGGGTTAGTCTCGGATGGAGGCAGAGTGACGCTGAGCAGTGTTTGCGAGCGCTTCCTGGCGTCCGCTGTGTGGCTGGCTGAGGTTGCAGCACGGGCTCCCAGCGCAGGATGCTCGCCGGTCGCGGCTGTTTATCCAATTCGCGACGCCACCCCACTCCCTCCCGTGGCCTATATGTGGGGACCCCGTGTGGCGTGCGCTGGTCACACACTTCGCTCCGCATACCTGGCTGCTGTCCAGGCACTCCCGATTCTCCAGTCTGGGATATCGCCTTGGCCGCAAGTTAAGGGAGCGTCGAAGTCGACGAAACAACAGGACGCTCTGCTTAATGTGCCCTACAGGGATTATGGAAAGGAATCCAGTAATATGGGTGCAAAGTATATCTGGTGAAGTACTGGTTGTGGTATGCCTGTGCTGATGTCATACCCCTTTGCACCCAAACCGACACGATTGCGGAGGTTCAGTTTCTGCTTTTACCGGGACTGAGTCTCTTGCCTTGCCGACCTGCACCGGTTGTGCTCATTCTGCGCTACGTATTTCTCTTGTTTATGCTGCCACTCACCCTGAGGTGACATAAGTCATGGGATACATTCTAATATCGTGTCGGACCTTGGACCTTCTTTTGACCGCCGCAGTGCAGCAACTTGACATGGCGTGGACTTCACAAGTCACTGGACGCCACCTGCAGAAATATCGAGCCATGCTGCAGAATTTTGCGTATGAACTAACGTCTCGATTATATCCCATAAATGTTCGATGAGATTCACGTCAGGCGATCTCGGTGGCCAGATCATTCGCTCGAATTGTCCAGAGTGTACTTCAGGCCAATTGCGAATAGTTGTGGTCGGTGACATGGCGCATTGTCATCTATAAAAATTCCACAGTTTATTGGGAACATGAAGTTCATGAAAAGCCCAACAAAACCATTTCCGTCAGTGATCGATTCAGCTGTACCAGAGGACACAGTCCATTCCAAGTCAACACAGCTCACACTACTATGGAGCCCCCACCATCTTGCACAGTTGCCTCGTTAACAACTTGGGTCCGCGGCTTCGTGGGGTCTGAGCCACGCCCGATCCGCACCATCAGCTTTTACCAACTCTAATCGGAATTCATTTGACCAGGACACGGTTTTCCAGTCACTTAGGGTCCAACCATTATGGTCAGGAACCCAGCAGAAGCAATGCAGGCAAAGTGCTGTTACTAAACGGACTCGAAAACTGGTTCAAATGGCTCTGAGCACTATGGGACTTAACATCTTAGGTCATCAGACCCCTAGAACTTAGAACTACTTAAACCTAACAAACCTAAGGACATGACACACATCGATGCCCGAGGCAGGATTCGAACCTGCGTCCGTAGCGGTTGCTCGGTTCCAGACTGAAGCGCCTAGAACCGCTCGGCCACAGCGGCCGGCCATGGGACTCCTGTCGGTCGTCTGCTGCCATAGCCCATAAACGTCAAATTTTGACGCACTGTCCTAATGGATATGTTCGTCGTACGTCCCACTTTGATTTGTTTCACGTAGTGTTGCTCGTCTGTTAGCACTGACATCTCTACGCAAACGCCGCTGCTCTCGCTCGTTAAGTAATGGCCGGCGGCCACTACGTTGTCCGTGGTGAGAGGTGATGCCAGAAATTTGGTATTCTTGGCACACTCTTGACACTGTAGCTCTCTGAATATTGAAGTCTTTAACGATTTCCAAAACTGAATATTGCATGCGGCTAGCTCGAACTGCCATTACGCGTTCATAATCTGTTCATTCCAGTCGTGCGGTCATAATCACATCGGACACATTTTCACGTGTATCATCTGAGTAAAAATGACGGCTTCGCCATTGCACTGCCCTTTTATACCTTGTGTACGCGGGACTACCGCTGTCAGTTCATGTGCATATCTCATGATTTAGCGAATATCGACAAATTTAACTGAATTTTGCCACCATGAAAGCACCATGCCGTCGCCAAGCCAGCAACTCTTAATAACGTTAAATTTATCTATTTTGGCGATCTGTGGGGTATAATTGTTTGAAAAGACGTATATAATATTGTACTATCGACAATTATAAGTAATCTCATTTCTAAACATCATAATTTTCCAGAATGAGATTTTCACTCTGCAGCGGAGTGTGCGCTGATATGAAACTTCCTGGTAGATTAAAACTGTACCGGACCGAGACTACAACTGCACACAGTTTTAATCTGCCAGGAAGTTTCATCATAATTTTGTTTTGAATTTGTACTAGCGTGCTTGTGCGTGTTCAGTATTTACTGGATGACTTCAGCCTTGAATGGACACAGTTGTGTGCTCACTTTCACTGCTTTTTGTACATTTTGTATGAGAAAGCACTAATCCCATTAGCTTTGATATATGCTGGTCTTAACGCATGTTCAGGTTCTTCTCTGTTGGATTATTCTGATTTGAGTGGTGTTTCGTCAGTGTTTACTATACTCCATAGATCTTTCAGCTGTTAATTGGTTGTTTCTGTACACATACCAATGCCGTGAAAACCACACTGCGCGAAAGAGCATTATGGATCTTCTGAAATTCAAGACGGGAGAAGCTCTTCTGGCTTGTCTTGACTAAAAGAGAAAAGATGAGTTACGCACCTCAAAAAAGAAAACTATGTACAAACCTTATCGAAAACCTGATATGGGTAAACGATCCGACGTGTGTGATCTCTGGCCCACAGTGGATGACACATTGTCACCACGAATATCTCAATACGAGCTCAGCATTAACAGGCCTAAAATTAAGCGCCTATATTGTAACCACTGCCTTCGTCTTGCAAAGACTCAAACATGTTAAGCAACAAAATATGAATTGTAAACTAACATTTTCTATTATTCTTAACGAACAAAAGTAACATAGGAACAATCTTTTATTCATTATTAGTCGTCATAATACGTTGCAGGGAAGTCTGAGGACAATTATAAACTGATCAAAAACCTGGTGCTTTTACAATTACATTTTGGGTGAGATAGTTTATTTCATCGTCGATATGCCAAAATATTGAAATAGCTCAGTTCAGTTCACCAAAATCTTAAAAGTTCAGGGTGGGAAGACGCATAAAACACCTGTGTGGTTTTGATACATTATTTTTATTTCAGATACGGTTTCTTGTCACCGTCACGTCCGTGATCTTCAGTCCGAACACTGTTTTGATACAGCTCTCGGCGCCATTCTGTCGTGTGCAAGCCTCTTTAGCTCTGCATAACTACTGCAACCTGTATCCATTTGAACCTGCTCACAGTAGTCAAGGCATGGGTCCGTCTACAATTTCTACGCCTCACACTTCTCTCCATTACTAAACCGACTAATCTGAACAATCAAGATGTGTCCCTCCAATAAACGATCCCTTCTTTGAGTCAACTTTTGCCTAGAATTTTACCCCAAGTCGATTCAGTACCACTGATACCGTATTCCAAATGTGATTGTATCCAAAATAAAAATTAGAACGTCGTGTTCCCCCAAAAGGATGAGATTTGATACTATCGCGTGACAATACAAGACGCTCAGCTGTTACCCGTGACATATGTAGTATTAATAGACTTCATCCTTTTGCGTCATCTCAGTCTCCATTTTTTACCACGTTTTTGTTAGGTCACTTTCGTGTATGGCTGTCTTGTTCTGGACACATTTTGCAGGTAATTTTAAAGTAATTTCCAGAAGAGCAGACTTGAGACTTTAATCATGTCTCAGAACGTGATGCCAGTACAGTAAAACTCATTTTATTGTCTGATGTGTGGGTGTGGGTACTTTGTGTACCAAAGCCATTTCCCTCTTTCCCGGTTCCGGTTGCGAATGGTTCGCGGGGAGAACAATTGCTGGCACGATCTTTACGCGACGGGTGCATAGGGGGAAGCAGTACATTGATTGAGTCAGGTGAAGAGAAAATGAAATAAACCTGAAACTTATGTCATGCCTGTTGTAATCTCATTAAAATGTTTTGAAATAGACTGCACAGTTTCACACACACACAAGACTAAAAAGCAGAAAATAATTATTCAAATAATTTTTTTTAGTATACCACTTTTTAAATCGGACTATAAAATATAAAATAGTTTCTCCAAGCCCTATATAGATTCCTAACCCTAGTCAGATAGACCTCAAAATTTGTAATTGATTTTTCATAAGTATTAAAAATTCAAGTAAAGGAGGCGAAAATTTAATTGTAATTGGGGACTGAAATTCTATTGTAGAAAAAGAAAAAGGAAAAATAGCAGGACAATGTCGACTGTAGGAAAGAAATGAAAGAGGAAGCCGCTTGGTAGTATTTTGTACAAAGCAAAATTTAACCATCGCTATAGAAATAACACTTCGTTTAAGAATTACGAAAGAAGGCTTATACGTAGAAGAGACGTGAGACACTGAAATGTTTGAGATTGATTATATTATAGTAAGTATGAGATTTACAAACTAGATTTTAAACTGAAAGACATTTCCAGGGGCAAATGTGGACTCTGGGCATTTCCTTTATGAACAGTAGATTAAAACTGAAGAATTTGCACGAAAGTAGTAAATTAAGGAGATGACACCTGGATAAGTTAAAAGAACCAGAGGCTGTTGAAAGTTTCAGGCCGGCCGGGGTGGCCGAGCGGTTCTAGGTGCTACAGTCTGGAACCGTGCGGCCGCTACGGTCGCAGGTTCAAATCCTGCGTCGGGCATGGATGTGTGTGATGTCCTTAAGTTAGTTAGGTTGAAGTAGTTCTGAGTTCTATGGGCCTGATGATCTTAGAAATTAAGTCCCATAGTGCTCAGAGCCATTTGAACTATTTGAAAGTTTCAGTAGGAGCATTAGGGAACGATTCATTGGAACAGGGGAAAGGAATACAGCAGAAGACGAATGGGTAGCTTTGAGAGATGGAATATTGAAGGCAGCAGAGGATCAAATAGGTAAAAAGGCAAGGCCTAGTAGAAATCCTTGTGTATCACAGGAAATATTGAATTAATTGATGAAATGGGAAAATATAAAAATGGAGCAAGCAAATAAGAACAGAAACGTTTAAGAACGAGATTGACAGAAATTGCAGGAATGGGTAGAGGACAAATGTAGGTCTATAGAAGCATATATAACAAGAGAAAATATAGATACCGCCTACATGGAAATTAAAGATTCCTTTGGAGAAAAGAAATGCAGCAGCATGAATAGCAAGAGTCCAGATGGAAAATCAATCCTAAGCAAAGAAGGGAAAAGTGAAGGGTGGAAGGAGGGTCTGTGCAAGCGAGATGAACTCGAAGGCGGTATTATTGAAATGGAAGAGAACTTAGGTGAAGATGAGATGGGAGATATGATACTGCGAGAAGAGTCTGACAGAACACTGAAAGACCTAATGGGAACAAGGGCTCTGGAGTAGACGACATTCCATCAGAACTACTGATATCCTTGCGAGAGATAGCCATGACGAATCTATTCCATCTGGTGTGCAAGATGTATGAAGAAGGCGAAATACCCTCAGACATAAAAAAAAATGTAATAATTCCAATTCCAAAGAAAGGAGGCGTTTGACAAGTGTTAATATTACGGAAGTATCAGTTTAGTAAGTCATGGTTGCAAAATACTAGAACGAGTTCTTTACAGGAGAGCGGAAAAGCTGGTAGAAGCCGACTTCGAGGAAGGTGAGTTTGGATTCCGAAAAAACACACGAGACATTACTGAACCTACGACTTCTCGTAGAAGATAGGTTAAGGAAAGGCAAACTTTCGTTTGTAGCAAATGTAGGCTTAGAGAAAGCTTTTGACAGTGTTGACTGGCATACTCTCTTTGAAATTCTGAAAGTAGTAGGGGTAAAATACAGGGAGTGAAAGGCTATTTACAACATCTAAAGAAACCAGACTGCAGTTCTAAAAGTCGAAAGGCATGAAAGGGAAACTGCTTGAGAAGAGAGTGAGACATGGTTGTAGCCTATCCTGGATGTTATTCAGTCTGTACCTTGAGCAAGCAGTAAAGGAACCCAAAGAAAAATTTGGAGAAGGAAGTACAGGTGGAAGAAATAAAATCTTTGAGGTTTGCCAACGACATTGCAACTCTGTAAGAGACAGCAAAAGACTTGGAAGAGCAGTTGAATGGAATGGACAGTGTCGTGAAAGAAGGATATAATATGAACGTCAACAAAAGCAAGGCAAGGATAATGCAATGAAGTAGAATTAAATCAGGTGACGCTGAGGGAATCTGATTGGGAAACGAGACACTTAAAGTAGTAGAATAACTAACCATGTTCGATGTAGAAAGGATATAATGTGTAGACTGGCAATGGCAAGAAAACCGGTTCTGAAGAACAGAAATTTGTTAACAGCGAATATAGATTTACGTGTTAGGAAGTCTTTTCTGAAGGTATTTGTCTGGAATGTAGCCATGCGTGGAAGCGAAACATCGACGATAAACAGAGCAGGCAAGAAGAGAATAGAAGCATTTGAAATGTGGGGCTATAGAAGAATGCAGAAAATTCGATGGGTAGATCGCGTAAACTAATGAGGAAATTTGGAAATTTGTGGTAAGTTCCTATGGGACCAAACTGCTGAGGTTATCGGTTCCACTAACGAGGAGGTACTGAATAAAATTGGAGAGAAAAGAAATTTGTGGCATAACTTGACTAAGAGATGAGATCGGTTTACAGAATACATTCAGAGACATTAAGGGAGCAATAATTTAATATTGGAGGTTAGTTTTTGGAGTAAAAATTGTAAAGGGAGTGCAAGTAATGAATAAAGCAAGCAGGTTCAGAAGGATGTAAGTTGCGGTAGTTATTCGGGGATGAAGAGGCTTGCACAGGACTGATTAGCGTGGAGAGTTGCATTAGACCAGTCGTCGGATTGAAGACAACATGAAAAACACAAAACATGAAAATACTTCTAAGATTTAAAACGAAAAAGGAGGGGTGCATGCAATATCTTAAGTGATGAAATAGTTCACGTCCTTACTATTTGCTGCGTGCGTCCAATTTTAGGTCTCACAGTTATGTTCATAATTATTAAAAATTCAGAATCACAAATTCTCTGCACTATGAGTATGTGGCTAGGAGATATTATTTTATACTTCTTTGTGTTATTTAAAAACGTGATGCATTAAAAACGCAATTTCAGTAAATAATTACTATTATTTTATTTTGTTTTCGTGGCGTATTGCAAATGTTCCATGAAGACTTGATATTTTTTCTGCTGGGTGTCCTGGAATAGAGGCCATACGTCTCAGAGTGAAAAGTGATTTAGTTTTTACAATAGCTAGACAGGTAAAAAGCTTACGCTGTGTATAAATAAGAACATAAACTCATAAAGCTATTTCAATTAAGTAACCTTCCTTTAACAGTGAAACAAAAGTCTACTGAAGGAGAAAAAGAAAGTTTTTTTATGTTATTTGGTGCTTAGGAAGAAAACAAAAGCATAAGATAAACAGGCTTTTTATATTATCTTATAAATATTGTTCGACGAGTGTGTATAATTTCGCTAGCAAATAAATATCGATGTTTTGAAATGTTTGAACCCTTAGTTTGTTGTTCCACTTTAGTAGTTCCCCAGACAAACTTATCCTAAAATTTGTCTTGAAGTTTGCATTGGCTATTATTAAATTTTATCATTGCAAACCCGTTAATTCTGGTACAGTATTCCGACTTCTTGTGTAGTATCTCAAAACATGACTTCCACCGTCTGGTAGGGCGCTAAGCGAAATGACGTCTTGTCAACGTTCCGTCTAGTGTGGAAAAACCACCATTCGACGCACTTCACCTCCCGTTCTGTTCCGTTAACCTCTAAAAGGAATCGGGCTTTATGGTATTTCCTCAAAAATAATTTATTTGGACGACTGAAATACATTTCTTCGTCGACACGATCGACAGATTGTAGGTGATAGATCGTATCGTGAACGCTGCTGCTCTCAGAAAGGATCAGAGAGATCTACTCACAAAGAACCCCTTGAGTGCGAAGTAGCAAGTTTAATCTTTAGTAAGGCTCATTTAAAAGTGTTCTGTTAACGATTACGACAGGAAAAATATGAGCTGCTAGTGACTCACCATATGCATCAGGAGGGCGACAGAAAATGAGTGTCCATGTGGTGCAGAGATCAGCGTCCTTTGAGATGTATGTATTACACCACAAAATGGACATCGTCAGCGTTAAAGAATGTTCAAAACAGTGTACATATAGTGCGATAATATGTTTTACAGGCAGGCTGAATTTTCCCAGTAGTTCCTGGTGGTCTGAATGTAATCTCTCACACTTTTCAGGGGAGATAGTTTGCTCTAAAGGAGTGCAATTTTTATACGCAGACGGGAATCAAGCAAAAGCAAGTTATTTTCACCAGCTATTAGGCAAAAGCATTGCTCATACCATAGTTGTAGTTCTCTAACGACCATTTTTTCTTCTCTTGCTTGCTGTGGTGGAAATATTCCCTAGTGCCATTGCGAGATAACGCATACGAGGGGCAGAGCACCTGCAACTTCAATAAATAACTTTCCAGCCAGTTTTCCATCCATATTAACAGTTGTATACAAATGCGTTAAGGCATTGACATTAGCTGATCATGTTAAGTGTCTTGGCGCCTTTAATTTCGGGGTTCCTTTCATATGAATTTTCTCTTCAAGTCCCGATTGGTCGCAGTTGAAATCAAATTCCGTGTTGCACTGAATAAGTTTGTTTACCTCATCTACAAATTTTCAGGCTGATTCCGCATTTTGCTGTGTACCGTCAAGTTGATGCTTTGTTTAAAATTTCCTATTCTGTAGCGCTGAGTTAAGTTATGCAACCATGCACTACTTCCCTTGAAGCACGGTAATCTATATCGCCCACAATTTTATGTACATAACGTAGTAGGTCACTATCATGCACGTCTTGTAAATTGTATCGAGCACCCTTGAAACGCTCGAACACCAGTTTTTGTAACTAGTGTGCGTTGTCCTCCTTTGAATATCCCTAGTTTTTCTTATGCTCTGCACGGTCATATTCCTGCGGACTTATTCGAAATCTGTTCATACATAATTGTTTTCTTACTATGCTACGGATGATCTTCCTTGTGTGTAATTATGTCGGACAACGATTGACTTTTACTACGTTTCACTGGAGACGGGATTTGTTTCCCTCTGTCCTTCAAGGGTACGTGGCTCGACACCATTTTCAGTATCACTTTCACTTGCTATCGTCATCATTGTACTCCTCATCCACATTAACCGGACAGTCGAGCGTGTACGACACCACACATTCCACTGACTCATCTTGCAGTAACGCTAATATTTCGTGTCACTTCTTTGTCGCTCTGTGAAATTCCTTCGGCTCACTTCTAACGAAATGTCAACTGCGACAATTGCTATTGTAAATACAGTGCACTGTTTGCATTGTTTATCTTTGCCATTGCAGCAGTAGCACCGCACCACTGTTTTGAGTTACTCGTCCATTTAGTAGTGCTCGCCATTGGATACTTCCAGTCCTGCCCTGTTGCTATTAGCAGCCAATATTGTGGTTGAATGGTAGACAATAGGGGGGCATCGAGTGCCGTAAACATCGTTGGTCTTTTACGATCTCGCACTCAAGGGGTTCCTTGTTAAACAAGCAATGCAGTGCCTTCTTCTGAGAGCAAGTTATGCACTAATGATGATGGTGGACATCTTGTAAAGAATGAACTGTGCAAAATGATTGTTTACTATTGAAAATGTATGTATCATCCATTTGGAACGCAAAAGCCGCTGGTTATAGCTGAATAGGTTCTACGAGCTGTTTATATGTGGATGGTGTCAGACGTCCTCACAGAAGTCTCGGAATTCCTGTAGATGAGCAACCATCTCATGCGCAAGGAAATGAAATGTCTGAAAGACATTATGATTTTTTTTTTCTTATTGGTTCGAGCGATCCGCCACGAATTCCTCTCCTGCGCCAACCAAGCTTTCCATCTCAGAATAACACTTGCAACCTACGTCCTCAATTACTTCCTTTAGTTCAAAATGGTTCAAATGGCTCTGAGCACTATGGGACTTAACATCTGTGGTCATCAGTCCCCTAGAACTTAGAACTACTTAAACCTAACTAACCTAAGGACGTCACACACATCCATGCCCGAGGCAGGATTCGAACCTGCGACCGTAGCAGTCATGCGGTTCCGAACTGAGCGCCTTAACCGCGAGACCACCGCGGCCGGCGCTTCCTTTAGTATTCCAGTCTCTGTCTTCCTCTACAATATTTAACCTCTACAACTCCCTCGAGTAACATGGAAGTTGTTCCCTATTGTCTTAAGATATCCTATCATCCTGTTCCTTGTTTCTCCAGTGTTTTCTGTATATTCGTTATTTTTCCGCCCATTTGGCGGAGAACCTCTTCATTCCTTACCTTCTCAGTCCACCTGTTCGTCAACATTCTTCTGCAACATCACATCTTAAGTGCTTCTGTTCTGGTTTTCCCACAGTCTATATGCATCATAGCTGAATAGTCCAGTGATAGTAGATGTGGCGTTTCACATATGAAGGCCGTACTTCAGTAGTGGCACACCTCCAGTTTTGTTCATTTAGAAATAATAAAGCTGAAACATAACTGAATGATAACAGTTCTCTTATATATATATACCCGAAAATAGCAGTCCATCATTTGTTCGAAGGGATTACTATTCCTTTCTTTTATCATCACTCGGTTAATTAAGCCTCAAGTATCTAGAAATGAACAAAACTGGATGTTTACCACTATTGAAATAAGGCCTTCGTATTACAGTCAATGGTTCGTGGATATTAGTTTAATTGCCAAAGGAGTAGACAGCGGCACTGCTTATTTCATTGCTAATAGGTTAACAGATGTTTGCCACTGTTGATCACACTTGAAATATACCTCATTTCAGATTGCTGTAATTGTTACTGATGGCGCCAATACGTTTTGGCACCAAGTTATCAGGCACAAATCATCTGTCAATAAGAGAAATGAAATAATTTTCTCTTCGTACTTCTGACTCGCGTATTTAGTTTGATCTCGTAACAGATGCGGATATATAGGACCAGGTGGTTTTATGGTAAAATAAGCATAGTTACGTTTAGGAAATATGTGATTGAAACTGTTAAGCCTTTCCCATCATTTTCTGGAGTTACTTTACAGTTTTGTGTTTCGAGGCCCGTGAGTGTTTTCATTTTGCGGAAATATCACATCAGCTGTGCATTGTGTTTAGGGAATTTTCGCGGCTGCAGTTTAATGTGCCACAGGCTATATTTTCCTTTGAGACATGAATCTCTCGCCTATTGCAGAGCAGGTGGCTCCCAGTCAGCCTGCATGTCCTCCTGTTTTGGAAACTTAACGGAGTTCTCTCCAGAGACTACCTGGTGTCGGCCCTTTCTCGTGAAACAGGTTGGCGACCGCCGACAAGGCGCCTCGAGTCTTAAACGCCCCCCGCTGCTCGGCGGCCAGAAGGGCCGTTCCGAATACCTTTCCGTGGCCTTAATCCCTCTCACTTCCAGAAATCCACCCAGGCTAGCGGAAGGAACCTGTAGGATCGAAACTGAACCGCCAGCGGGCTTTCGTTCCACCGTTTGGCGGCTCCTTAGTCTGGCTTACTGAAATTTGCGTCCCGAAGGTATCAAGGAAGCGTCCACTAATCCCCTTGCCCGGCAGGTAGAAGAGCTGTGAGACGCAGCCTAGAAGTTTCCGAGCTACCATTTTCAAGCCATACTATGCAGAACGCTGCGAACTGAGGTCAACGTTAAGACTGCATCGACAGCTTTTTACAACAAATCGATACATTTTGCAAAACCGTGGAATGTATAAGATATGCTGTTTTAGATGCCAGTCGTTTGCTTACAACTTCAAAATCGAAACTTCCCACGAGCATATAAAAATCGGTTGCCAATTATCGTGAGATTCCTGAAGACGGCATCCCTGCAAAAATTTCTCGACTAGAAAGCTGTCTTCCAAAACTGTTCTCAACTTTATTTTGTCGTTAAGATTTTTCTTAACTTTGTGTGTTTCGATAGAGTCATGTAAGGGAAATCATTTTTTAAAAAAAGTCAAATTAATTAAGAATTAATGTGGGTCCACTATTAGTCAGGCACTACTGTCTAGTTAAGCTGCTAGTCGATAAAAAATGGGCTAGTTAAAGGTATCGATATTGACGAGGCAATTTCAAAATTTGCAGCAGAGAAAGAAGGAAGAAATTCTAAGCTAAGTGCTAGTCACCTGTCACTAAGGAGGTCTTCGGTTACTTCTTCTGCTTTCTTAATAACTAGTTAAACTGCTTGCTTTTTTAAAATAAATCTGGACGACGTCGGCGATGATGAATAGGCGTGGTCCTCTTGTTAGATGAGGCAGATCAAGGTAATGTCCAAGAAACTGTATTAAAAGTGCGGCCACGCTGTGTCACACTGAGGATTTTGCCTTTGTCACTGGGATCCTAGTACGGAGTAAGGCGGACGTATTCGATTACTAACCTAACGTTTATAGGACCTGCAGATTTCTCAAGAAACCTTTCGACAATACTGGCTGCACTACACTCTTCGAAATTTTGAAGGTAATAGTGACTGAATACAGGGAGAGAAAGTTTGTTTGCGACTTGTTACAAGATGCTGTTTTGTAGAAAACTGACTTTGTGGGCGCGTGGGCTGTGTACAAAATATAGGTAAACTCTTACACAGAAGATAACAGCAATCAGCCACTTTTTACAATGTTATTTATTTAAGTAGCAGCGTCTGAAGATGAACCTGAAGGTTCGAAACTGGTAACGGAGCTCTGTAAATAAATAAACGGCAATGTAAAAAGTGGCCGGTTGCTGTTAGCTTGTATGCAATAGTCAACCTATACAGTTACAAGAATCGAAGAGCATGAAACGAAAGCTGTCATTGAGAACGGAATGAGATGGGGTTGTTAGTCTGTTCTCAATCCCATTCAGTCTGTACCCTGAGCAAGCACTTTAGGAAACTAATTTCAGTTTGAAGGAATATAAACTTTGAGATTTGCTGAAGGCTTTGTAATTCTATCACATATAGCTAGGGGCTTGAAAGAAGTTAATCGGAATAAATACTGTGTTGAAAAGCGGTTACAAGATGAAGAACAACAACAACAAAAGCGAAACAACGATAATAGAATGTAGTCTATTCAAATCTGACAAAGACAAGGGAGTTAGAATATATGGGTTATGATATTTGCATAGTAAAATAACTGATGATGGTTCAAAAGGCTCTGAGCACTATGCGACTTAACTTCTGAGGTCATCAGTCGCCTAGAGCTTAGAACTAATTAAACCTAACTAACCTAAGGACATCACACACATCCATGCCCGAGGCAGGATTCGCACCTGCTCCCGTAGCGGTCGCTCGGTTCCAGACTGCAACGCCTAGAACCGCACGGCCACTCCGGCCGGCAACTGATGATGACCGAAGGAGAGAGGATATACAGGGTGTCAGAGAAATATTGCGACAAGTATCGAGGGATTGTAGTGGACGTCTTGAGGAACAAATCGGCGATAGGAACCCGTGTCTGGAAATGTCATTTAAGATGCCACAGAGCGTCAATGTTTACAGATGCCAGCGCTCGCCACTAGGCCACCTCTTCGGCAGAAAACGCGACTTTGTATGCTGGCTGACTGTAGGCGGAACGTCTCGTGATGTTTGTTATCAGTGATCGCCACTGATTCCAGCGGTCGCCAGTGGAGAAGATGGAGCTAGCTGTTACATAGATCGGCTTTGTCTTCTATGATACCGTTGTTCCGTTGCCTCGACAGATGATGGCTTAGGACACAAGTTTCCATACGCACTTTATTTTTCTCCTGGAACTTTCTGAAATCACCACTGTATTGCGGTATATACAGGAGAAAAAATAAACTGCAGGTAGAAACGCAGGTCTGAAACCGTCATCCACCTAGCAACAGAGCATCGGATCACGAGAGATAATGCCTGTCCACGCAACAGCTAGCTGCATCTTCTCTATAGGCGATCGCGGCAATCAGTCGCGATCGCTGACTATCAAATAACATTGCGAGACGTTCCGTCTGTGATTAGTCAGCATACAGAGTCACGTTTGCCGCCGAAGGGCTGGTCTTCGGCAGGGGCTGAAGCCTGTAACTTCGACGCTCTGTAGCGTCGTGGTATCACGTTTCGGTACACGCGTTCCTATCCTCAATTTGCTCCTCAAGACACCCTCTGCATCTTCTCGAAGTTTGTCGCAACATTTGTGGACACCCTGTATAATGCAGACTGGCTACGGCGAGAAAGGCATTTCTGAAAAAGAGGAATTTGTTAATATAAATTTAATTACTAGAAAGTATCTACAGTAGCAGCTTCTGAAATATAGGGCTACGGAAGGATGTTGAGAATCACCTGGGTGGATAGGATTACGAATGGGAAAGTACTGAAGAGAGCTGGGGATATGAACAGTTTATACCACAGCTTGATGAAAAGAAGCGAAAGGAAGCGGCACACATTCTGAGGCGTCAAAGAATCGTCAGATTGGTAACAGAGGGAAGCGTTGGGGGTACAAATTGTAGAGCAAGAACTTTATGGGACTATAGTTTACAGGATTATAGTTAAGCAGTTTCAAATGTATGTAAGTTGCCGTAATTACTCATATCAGAGATGAAGAGGCTTTTACAGGATAGACTAGCATGGAGAGCTGCAACCAACCAGTCTTGGGATTGAACACAACAGCAGCATGTGATGGCTTGTGCCACTTTGCACGACCGTGTCGACAGGGATACCGATGGGAAACCGGCGAGCGTCGGCCAACATCAAAGAAGCCGCTTGGCTCAGCTCGCGAGAACGTGCCAACATGCTTCCTGCGGCTTTCGGCCTCGGTTAACGCTTAGCGCTAGTCACAATTTGTTGCCATTATTTCCTTAGTCTGCGTTCACAATGGCATCGACGATGGTCGTCAGACGCAGTCGCCAGAGGTTGCCCGATAGCATCGGCAGGCAGCTTGGCCTCACTGCTTTCGATCTTCTTCGTCAGGTTTTGGCGGGGTCAAGGTGGTTAGATTGGAATGTATTCTATGTTTGAAATAGGTTTGGTTTTAACCTCCAAGGATGGGCAGGATACCATAATGCCTCTGTGCTTGGAGACAAGTGCTACAATGCGACTTTTGCTTTTAAAAAGATGTCGAATGCGTGTGAAGAGCTGCATCTGTTTTAGAAAGAATGGGGCTAGTGCTATACACACTGTACAGACTGTCCTCAGTTATTGGTATTACCAGACAAGTTTTACGAATATCTGCGTTGAAGGGAGAAACGTTCTGTTACATATTCGAGATGATTCGTGTTGTTGTTGTTGTCTTCAGTCCTGAGACTGGTTTGATGCAGCTCTCCATGCTACTCTATCCTGTGCAAGATTCTTCACCTCCCAGTACCTACTGCAACCTACATCCTTCTGAATCTGCTTAGTGTATTCATCTCTTGGTCTCCCTCTACGATTTTTACCTACCACGCTGCCCTCCAATGCTAAATTTGCGATCCCTTGATGCCTCAAAACATGTCCTACCAACCGATCTCTTCTTCTAGTCAAGTTGTGCCCCAAACTTCTCTTCTCCCCAATCCTATTCAATACCTCCTCATTAGTTACGTGATCTATCCACCTTATCTTCAGTATTCTTCTGTAGCACCACATTTCAAAAGCTTCTATTCTCTCCTTGTCCAAACTAGTTATCGTCCATGTTTCACTTCCATACATGGCTACACTCCAAACAAATACTTTCAGAAACGACTTCCTGATACATAAATCTATATTCGATGTTAAGAAATTTCTCTTCTTCAGAAACGCTTTCCTTGCCATTGCCAGTCTACATTTTATATCCTCTCTACTTCGACCATCATCAGTTATTTTACTTCATAAATAGCAAAACTCCTTTACTACTTTAAGTGTCTCATTTCCTAATCTAATTCCCTCAGCATCACCCGATTTAATTTGACTACATTCTATTATCCTCGTTTTGCTTTTGTTGATGTTCATCTTATATCCTCCTTTCAAGACACTGTCCATTCCGTTCAACTGCTCTTCCAAGTCCTTTGCCGTCTCTGACACAATTACAATGTCATCGGCGAACCTCAAAGTTTTTACTTCTTCACCATAAATTTTAATACCTACGCCAAATTTTTCTTTTGTTTCCTTTACTGCTTGCTCAATATACAGATTGAATAACATCGGGGAGAGGCTACAACCCTGTCACACTCCTTTCCCAACCACTGCTTCCCTTTCATGCCCCTCGACTCTTATGACTGCCATCTGGTTTCTGTACAAATTGTAAATAGCCTTTCGCTCCCTGTATTTTACCCCTGCCACCTTCAGAATTTGAAAGAGAGTATTCCAGTCAACATTGTCAAAAGCTTTCTCTAAGTCTACAAATGCTAGAAACGTAGGTTTGCCTTTTTTTAATCTTTCTTCTAAGATAAGTCGTAAGGTCAGTATTGCCTCACGTGTTCAACATTTCTACGGAATCCAAACTGATCTTCCCCGAGGTCCGCATCTACCAGTTTTTCCATTCGCCTGTAAAGAATTCGCGTTAGTATTTTGCAGCTGTGACTTATTAAACAGATAGTTCGGTAATTTTCACATCTGTCAGCACCTGCTTTCTTTGGGATTGGCATTATTATATTCTTCTTGAAGTCTGAGGGTATTTCGCCTGTCTCATACATCTTGCTCACCAGATGGTAGAGTTTTGTCAGGACTGGCTCTCCCAAGGCCGTCAGTAGTTCTAATGGAATGTTGTCTACTCCGGGGGCCTTGTTTCGATTCAGGTCTTTCAGTGCTCTGTCAAACTCTTCACGCAGTATCGTATCTCCCATTTCGTCTTCATCTACATCCTCTTCCGTTTCCATAATATTGTCCTCAAGTACATCGCCCTTGTATAAACCTTCTATATACTCCTTCCACCTTTCTGCCTTCCCTTCTTTGCTTAGAACTGGGTTGCCATCTGAGCTCTTGATATTCATAGACGTGGTTCTCTTCTCTCCAAAGGTCTCTTTAATTTTCCTGTAGGCAGTATCTATCTTACACCTAGTGAGATAAGCCTCACCATCCTTACATTTGTCCTCTAGCCATCCCTGCTTAGCCATTTCGTATTTCCTGTCGATCTCATTTTTGAGACGTTTGTATTCCTTTTTGAATGCTTCATTTACTGCATTTTTATATTTTCTCCTCTCATAAATTAAATTTAATATTTCTTCTGTTACCCAAGGATTTCTAGCAGCCCTCGTCTTTTTACCTACTTTACCCTCTGCTGCCTTCACTACTTCATCCCTCAGAGCTACCCATTCTTCTTCTACTGTATTTCTTTCCCCCTATTCCTGTCAATTGTTCCCTTATGCTCTCCCTGAAACTCTGTACAATCTCTGGTTCTTTCAGTTTATCCAGGTCCCATCTCCTTAAATTCCCACCTTTTTGCAGTTTCTTCAGTTTTAATCTACAGGTCATAACCAATAGATTGTGGTCAGAGTCCACATCTGCCCCTGGAAATGTCTTACAACTTAAAACCTGGTTCCTAAATCTCTGTCTTACCATTATATAATCTATCTGATACCTTTTAGTATCTCCAGGATTCTTCCATGTATACAACCTTCTTTCATGATTCTTAAACCAAGTGTTAGCTATGATTAAGTTGTGCTCTGTGCAAAATTCTACTAGGCGGCTTCCTCTTTCATTTCTTAGCCGCAATCCATATTCACCTACTATGTTTCCTTCTCTCCCTTTTCCTACACTCGAATTCCAGTCACCCATGACTATTAAATTTTCGTCTCCCTTCACTATCTGAATAATTTCTTTTATTTCATCATACATTTCTTCAATTTCTTCGTCATCTGCAGAGCTAGTTGGCAAATAAACTTGTACTACTGTAGTAGGCGTGGGCTTCGCATCTATCTTGGCCACAATAATGCGTTCACTATGCTGTTTGTAGTAGCTTACCCGCATTCCTATTTTCCTATTCATTATTAAACCTACTCCTGCATTACACCTATTTGATTTTGTGTTTATAACCCTGTAGTCACCTGACGAGAAGTCATGTTCCTCCTGCCACCGAACTTCACTAATTCCTACTATATCTAACTTTAATCTATCCATTTCCCTTTTAAAATTTTCTAACCTACCTGCCCGATTAAGGGATCTGACATTCCACGCTCCGATCCGTAGAACGCCAGTTTTCTTCCTCCTGAGTAGTCCCCGCCCGGAGATCCGAATGGGGGACTATTTTACCTCTGGAATATTTTACCCAAGAGGACGCCATCATCATTTAATCATACAGTAAAGCTGCATGTCCTCGGGAAAAATTACGGCTGTAGTTTCCCCTTGCTTTCAGGGACTTTGAAAAGCAAGATTAAAATACTCTGTTTTGCTGAATTTATTTCAAGTGTGCAGACATACGTCAATCGACCTTCAGTGACTGTCATTCAGCATACGTTTGAAACACAAATATAGAATTTTGAATAATATACTCTGAACACTTAAATCACTGAAAAGTGGAGAAACGTACATCACATTTGGAAATCGCTTCGTGTAACAAAATTACCATCTTATGGGCCTAAAACCGCCAGTAAGCAGTGACAGTAACTTTTAGACGACTATTGTACATCTACCACAACCCAAAACAGTCTCACTGCCATACTTTTAAAGCATGGGATATGCCATCCTTCTCACTTGAACAAATTAATTTTCGGGTTTAATTTACGCCTAATATTTCCGATACAGATTTTGCCTGCATGTGGTTTGCGATAACCCTGCGATTTCAGTTCATAGATTCCTTACTATATCCTGATTATATTTTTCATCCTCAGGATACCACAAACTCCTTCTTTGACTAAAATTACCAGTTTCTGACAGTCCATGTTTCGTGTTCTGTCGGCCAATATGACCGAAGAAAAAAAATTGATTTGAATTTCACCTATTGTCGTCCGAAATTTGTACGTTCGGGTGACAAGATCGGCTACATTGTGATCGCGCACGTAGTGGCGTACTTATTCGATAACGTCGGGCGTCTTCGTCCGATGTCGGTAGTCGGCTGAATCCCGATATCGGTGCCACTGTGACCGCAAGCCTTACAGAAATAGCCGGAATGGTTGACCTGCCTGTTAATGTACAAGGGGGGATCAAATATAAACGGGATTTTTTCCCCTGAACATCAACAGTTGGTAGGATTGACCCCGCGCTTCTGCTATGCTGAGGCGGGACCGTTAGAAGTGAGGGCAGCGTGCTGTTAGATATTTCCCGCCGTTTCGTCAGTAACGCTTACGATGTCTGAGCAACAGGTGCACCCCTCAATCGAGCAACGCATAATTATCAAATTTCTTTTTCGTGAAGGAGGTCAGCGGCGGAAATTTGCCAAAGATTGACTGCACAGTTCGGTGATAAAACATTATCAATTACGAGTGTCATTGGCATAAAAAGTTCAAAGAAGGACAAGAATGTGTGTAAAATCGGCAACATGATCGCCGTCCTCGCACCAGCGTTACAGACAAAAATATTCGTACGGTTAAAGACGCTGACGAGGATCGACGGGCGAGAGTATCAGAAATTGCACAAAAAGTCGGAATCGGTTATCTGAGCCGTCAAACAATCATTTCAAACGACCTACAGTTCCGTAAAGTGTGTTTCAGATGGATCCCTAAACGTTTGACCTAAAATCTGAAATTGGGATGTTTGAAGGTCTGTCAGAGGCTTACAGCAAGGTTTCCGGAAGAAGGTGATGCATTTTTTAGTCGAATCGTTACCTGCGATGAAACATGGTTCACCACTACACTCCAGAATCCAAACAAGCCTGTAAGGAGTGGGGGAGGAAATGGGAGGCAGCACCAGTGAAACCCATGACACGACTGTCAGCTGCGAAGGTCCTTTCAACCGTTTTTTTCGACCAGCGACGCATTTTGGTGATTGATTTTTTGCACGACGCACAATCTGTGCTGCTTACTACTACGAACTGTTGAACAAGGCGAGAGTTGCATGTCGCCGCAAAAGACGAGACCAGTCGATTCGATAGGTCATCTTCCTCCACAACAATGCGCGACCCCATATTGCAGCCCTGTCTCCAAGCTACAGGAAATGCACTGGACTATACTTGATCATCCTCCTTACAGCCCGGGTTATCACCTTGTGAATTCCGTTTATTCGGACCGCTGAAGGAAGCTTGAGGAGGGCGACGATTTGAAGATGACGAGAGTGTGGAAGACTTCGTGCGCAACTGGCAGGTGACACGACCCAAGTTTTTTTATGATGAGGGCATCAAAAAGCAGCCCATATGCTGGAACAAATGCATTTCCAAAGCGAGAGACTATGTGGAAAAATAAATTATAATTGTCTTATGGTTTTCATAAATGAATTTACATATTAAATAAAATCCCCTTTGTATTCGATCCGCCCTCGTATAACTGGACTGTTTCCACGTACTAAAGGCTCACGTTAATGATGGGATCTACGGAACACGATGCATGAGTGAATGAATACTAATGGTAATAACCTTGCATATACTGAAATTCGTAATATATCTGAATTGAACAAATGATAAACTTTCAAATTTACTTTACTCATATCCCAATCGGTCACTCCTATAAAGACAGTGCCTATAACAAAGAGAATGACTGATTACAAAGTTAGTGGTAAAAATTTTGACCACGCCACATCGCATAAGTATTTACGGATGGCACTAAGAAACGGTGTCAAATGTGACTATCGCGTAAAATGAATGTTCTAGTAAAGTAAAGCTTATCTGTAAACGAACTCTTGTACAGTACGCTAGTGCGAGAATATTGTTCCAGCATTAGGGGTCATTATCAAGAAGGGATAACAGTACGCATCGAACGAATTCACATACACATTACTAGGATCGTAACGCGTAGGCATAGCGCACAGGAAGATGTAACAGAAGTGGTCGGGATATTTAAATGGGAATCACTGGAAGAAAGACGACGTAGTTCCTGTGGGATTTATTTAGAGAACCTGTATTTGAAAAAGACTGTGTGACAGTTCCGCTGCCACCATCATATAGTGAAAATAGGGCGAGGGACATCACAGTGCGTACAGACTGCTCAGAGCACGAATGAAATAGGACAGACAATCGGTAATACTAGTACAAAGTACCCTCCCTCCTTAATACATTTCCCAAATATATCTGTAGCTATAGAAAGACCGTAACAAGAGGCACGGCGTTTATCAGCAAATTATCGTAAGTTTCAGCTTATGACACACGTGTTCGCAGCTCCGCTCCTGATACTTCCCATAATTTCTACGTAAGAGGATTAAATTCTGTTAAACATGAACTAGTAACTATATTATTGTAACTTTCAAACAAACGCTACGTGTAGCAGGACGTTGACATTTACACCAGCTTGTATACCAGTCTGATTCCTTTCAGAGTATGCTGATACAATAGCTCCAATTTAGCAATTATATACAACCGCTCGCTCACAGAAAGATCCGCCCCTGAAGACTGGAAAGTTGCTCAAGTCACACCAATACCCAGAAAGGGAAATAGGAGTAATCAGCTGAATTACAGGTTCGTATCGCTAATGTCGATTTGCAGTAGGATTTTGGAACGTATACTGTGTTTGAACATTATGAATTACCTCGAAGAAAATGATTTATTGACGCATAGTCAGCAAGGATTCAGAAAATATCGTTCTTGTGAAACTAGCTCTTTTATACTCATGAAGAAATGAGTGCTATCGACCGGGGATGTCAAATTGATTCCATATTTTTAGATTTCCAGAAGACTTTCGGCACTGTTCCTCACAAGCGTCTTCTAACCAAACTGCGTGCCTATGGAAAATCGCCTCAGTTGTGTGACTGTATTCGTGATTTCTCGTCAGAAAGGTCACAATTCGTAGTAATACACGGAAAGCCATCGAGTAAAACAGAAGTAATATCCGGCGTTCCCCAAGTAAGGGGCCCTCTATTGTTCCTGATCTATATTAACGACATAGGAGACATTCGAGTAGCCTTCTTTGTTTGCAGATGATGCTGTCATTAACCTTCTTGTAAAGTCATCAGATGACCAAAACGAATTGCAAATGATTTAGATAAGATATCTGTATGGTGTGAAAAGTGGCAATTGACCCTGAATAAAGAAAAGTGTGAAGTTATTTATATGAGTACTAAAAGAAATCCGCTAAATTTCGATTACGCGATAAGTCACACAAACATGAAGGCTGTAAATTCAACTAAATACTTAGGGATTACAAATAACCTAAATTTGAACGATCACATAGATAGTGTTATGGGTAGAGCAAACCAAAGACTGGGATTCATTGGTAGAGCACTTAGTTGCAACAGGTCTACTAAAAAAACTATTCCGCCCTATTCTGAAGTACTGATGTGCGGTGTAGGATCCGCATCAGGTGGGACTGACCGATGACACCGAAAAAGCTCAGAGAAGGGCAGCTCGTTGTGTATTATCGCGAAATAGGAGAGTTAGTGTCACAGACATGACGCGTGAATTGCAGTGGCAATCATTACAACAAAGGCGTTTTTCGTTGCGACGGGATCTTCTCGTGAAATTTCAATCACCGGTTTTCTCGTACGATTGCGAAAACATTCTGTTGGCTCCCACCTGCGTAGGGAGAAATGATCATCACGATAAAATAACAGAAATCAGAAATTTAAGTGCTCTTTTTCGCGCTATAGATCTCATGGAGGAACAGAGCGAACTGACATTCTCAGGATCCCTTTTTGCGGAATTCATGCTGATTTTTATGGAGGAGATTTTCGTTTGCCAAAACGTCATACTTAATATTAAGTGACTTGGGGCACTGGTCTTGGAGAAACGGTTAAACACAAGTAAGGTGCAGTTAAATAATTTTTAATTTAAAAGCAGTATGCAACCTGGAGGCAAACTGAACCGAAGCAGATGATGGACCTCAGCACCAGCACTCATGACTTATTTTCATTACAGTATAAACGAATCCATATACAGCCGTAGAAACACTGCAGATAGGGTGCGTTCGGGAAGCCCGATTTATGTTTTGTGTTGCATAATTACTCGATAAAATCGCAGCATCTTAAATGAAGAACATCTTAAACGAAGAACGTCGAATTAAGATTTGTGAGCTTATAGCAATCTGATATTTTGAAATGCGTAATATTGGAAAAGAAGAAATAAAAACTTTGAGGTTTGCCAATGACACTGTCATTCTGTCAGAGACAGCAAAGGACTTGGAAGAACAGTTGAACGGAATGAACAGTGTCTTGTAAGGAATAAATAAGATGAATATCAGCAAAAGCAAAACGAGAATAATGGAATGTAGTCTAACTAAATCAGGTGATGCTGAGGGAATTAGATTAGGAAATGAGACACTTAAAGTAGTAGATGACTTGGCAAAATAACTGATGATGGTCGAAGTAGGGAGAACATACAATTCAGACTGGCAATGACGAGAAAAGCGTTTCTGAAGAAGAGAAATTTGTTAACGTCGATTATAGATTTAAGCATCAGGAAGTCTTTTCTGAAAGTATTTGTATGGAGTGTAGCCATGTATGGATGTGAAACATGGAAGATAAACAGTTTAGACTAGAAGAGAATAGAAGCTTTTGAAATGCTGTGCTACAGAAGAATGTTGAAGATTAGATGGGTAGATCACGTAAGTAAGGAGGAATCACTGAACAGAATTGGCGAGAAGGAATTTATGGCATCACTTGACTAGAAGAAGGGATCTCTTGGTAGGTCACGTCCTGAGGCGTCAAGGGATCACCAGTTTAGGACTGGAGGGAAGCGTGGGGGTAAAAATTGTAGAGGGAGACCAAGATATGAATACACTAAGCAGTTTCAGGAGGATGTAGGTTGCACTAGTTACTTGGAGATGAAGAGGCTTGCATAAGATATAGTAGCATGGGGAGCTGCATCAAACCAGTCTTTGGACTGAAGACCACAACGACAACAATATCGCAAGGACGTTCAGGATCAAGTGTACGATGATTTGTGTATTTGCTTACTCAGACCACAATCGGCCAGGAAAGAAACTTCAAACTCGTGTCTGGAAAAACTGATGAAGCATAACCTGATTGACTTCTGATATCGATCGTGATTGTAAATGAAATCTGAATAAACATTTACACCACGACGATGAATCTACTGTAGACTTGCGAAATTTAAAAAGCACCGAAAAAAAGAGCTGACGCTGTCCACTGTTACGATGGCAGAAGTGCACCAGTTGGGCTTGAAAATAGTTCCCCACTCACTGTATTATTCTAGATTCAGAAGCGTGTAATTTTTGTCGGTGTTTTCTAACCTAGAAAAACGATATTGCGCAGGGATGCAAAGTATGGTGGCTTATGAGGCAATGAAAGAAGTTGGTGCCTTGTTGGGTCGAGTATACGAGTATGATGCCGAAGGGATTTCGATTAAAATTAAATGTTCCTTTCTTAACAAACTCATCTTTCCACATTAGCATCGATACGATTGCAACAGCATGCTTACCATAAAAAAAAACAATTTTTCTATGGGTTGAACCCCGAATTCTATTTGGGGAAGGCTCGAGCGTTTTCGATAGCCCTTGGGGTTGGGACCAGCCACATACTCAACAGAAGGATCTTCTCAAAGCCACTGTCCAACCGTAGAGGATCAAAGTGTGACTGTGACAGACTTCCTATAGCTCAGGCAAATAAAGCATCGGTTCTTTTCGCATTTCATGTGGCCTGCGGTGTACCTTTGGGGGGTTTATGGAGCCACTGTTAGTTCATGGTCAGACCATAAGAAAACCTGAAGGAAAGTGTTTTTTACCATTTTTTCGTACCAAAACCGAGACGCGGATTCCAAGATGGCTATGAACAGCAAATGGCTGAAATTTTTACGATATGTTCCTAAGATCCGAATCTCAAACAACCTTGCAAATTTTATTGATATCTTTATCCTTTTCCGAGATACAGAGGTTCAAAGTAACTCTTCTTGTACACTGTAAATACGCACTTAAAATTCGGTGCGAGGTGAAAACGTAGTTTATGAAGTGCCATAATGGAGAAATATGCAGAAAAGTGTCTCCGTTATCATCACAAGGGTTCTGGGATCCCCGTGGATTAGTACTGAAACACATATAAAATTTTTGTGAATGTAAAATCCGGTCTGACGTGTAAAATTAGTTTGCGTTATTTCAGTTTCACGTAAGTAAACTATCAAAATCTTACTTACCCATAAAGCTCTTTGATACGAGTGACTTGCCTTGCTGTAGCGGGGAAGCATCGGAAAAATGCATCCATCGCAACACAAAAAATCGCTACTATGCTCCTGTTTTAAAATACTCTGTGTCTAAAGTAGGGTACCAGCTGCCTCACACTACCGTCCTCAGCACGCTTAAAAATCTTCCCAAAAAATGTTTGCATGCGAACATATTCGCGCTTTTTATGCTAAGAGAGGAGGCGATAGTGGTAGTTGTAGTAGGAAAGAGACAGAAAAGTAATAAACGCTGGCGATAGTAGATACTTTTTGTGGTGTAGAAAGAGTGAAGGACACAATGACAGTGTGAGAGTAAGGCAGGGCACAGTGGCAGTGGAACATAGTTGACAGTGACAGAGTAGTTCTGGGAAAAGAGTGAAGGATACTGTGCCAGTGGGATAGGAATAAAGAGAAGGACAAAGTGGAAGTCGGCGACAGCCAGAGATAATAAGAATCAGAGTCTGTGATAATGACAACGAGGAAGAGAGAGCAGCAGTGTGAAGGAATGAATGAGGTATTACTAGTAAGAGAGAGCAAGAGGGAGTCAGTGAGAGTGGGTAGAGACAGTAGTAGTAGGACAGAACGAGGGCGACTGTGGCCGAGAGGCAGGAGACTGTGACGGAGAGACACAAAGAAATTATGACAATGATTTGGTCTGAACAAGTGAGTGAGAATGGGCAAGTGGGAGTGGATGGGTATGAGCGGCTTACAGTGATGTGGGTTTGAAAGGTAATTTACGTGTTAAAAAGAGCTCGAATATGTCCCTGTGCAAAAATTTTGGGGAAAATTTTTAAAGGTGCTGCGGACGGTACATTGAGGCAGCTGGTAACGCACTTTTGAGTCAGCCTTTTAAATGAAAAGGAGCATATTCGCGTATTTTGTGTTCCGATAGGAGCATTTTTCCGCTGATGTAAATACAGCAGGCGCTTCCCTTGCGTAGTGATTGCGACATCACGTTGTCTGCCAGCTTCTGGCCGCGATGTAGGTAATTCCACTAAAGAGCGGGGATTCAGGGAAGCCGCCACCGCCTCAGCAGCGTGACCGTGCAGTGCCGTGCCGTGCCTTGGCGAGTCACGGGGTCGCGCGCTACTTGACCTGTGGCCGCGACTGCCGTTGCAGGCCCGAGACCGCCGCCCATGTGAGGCCGCCTGCGGGCTGCTAGTAATGATCTATTACTGGCAGTTTCGACAAGCGACCGTTCTAGCATTAAAGCCATTTCGGACGAATGGCTTAAACCGTCGTTTACTAACGGTACAATCTTCATTATAATCATTATTTTCTTAGCGTAGGCACAGTCAGATACCAAATTGCCAAAGTTACACCGAGCGAGGTGGCGCAGTGGATAGCGCACTGCACTCGCATTCGGGAGGACGACGGTTCAAACCCGCTTCCGGCCATCCAGATTTAGATTTTCCGTGATTTCCTTTAATCGCTTCAGGCGAATGCTGGGATGGTTCCTTCGAAATGGCACGGCCGGCTTTCTTCCCCATCCTTCCCTAATCCGATGGGACCAATTACCTCGAAATTTGGCCCCCTCCCCCGAATCAAACAACCACCCAACTACAGATGTTTTCAGAAAAGATGTTCGACAGTGATGAGCGGCAGTGGTGGCCGGGAGACCCCTCGCGGGACGGTTCGGCCGCCGCTCCACAAGTTCTTTAACGTCACTACGGCGACTTGCGAGTGAATGAGGACGAAATGATGATGAAAGACACACAACACCCAGTCAACTCGAGACAGAGAGAATCCCTGACCCCACCGGGAATCGAACCCGGAACCCCGTGCGCGGGAAGCGAGAACGCTACAGCAAGACCACGAGCCGCGGACTGTAATATTACTGTATGTGAATTTACCAATAGCATACATTTCATTTTTTGTTGTACTTTGCAAAACTCTTCTTACTACTATTGAGTCCAGCAACACATGCCTGGTACTTCAGTTTGGTACGACGGACGTTATCCTTTTACATCAGGGGTGTCCAGCCCTTTAGGTTACCTGGGCACATTGGAAAAAGACAAGTATTCTTGGGCCGCATATAATATACTTAACACTAACAATAACCCCGAAGAAAAGAAAGCAAGACAGTATATACACTGAAGATCCAAAGAAACTGATAAGCATGCCTAGTATCGTGTAGGACCCCGGAGAGCAGGCAGAAGTGCAGTAACACACCGTGGCATGGACTCAACTAATGTCTGAAGCAGTGCTAGAGGGAAGTGACACCATGAATCCTGCAGAGCTGTCCATAAATCCGTAAGAGTACGAGGGGCAAGATCTCTCTTCTGAACAGCACGTTGCAAGGCATCCCAGATGTGTTCAGGTTTGGGGAGTTTGGTGGTCAGCGGAAGTGTTTAAACTCAGAAGAGTGCTCCTGGAGCCACTCTGTAGCAATTCTGGGCGCGTGGGGTGTCGCATTGTCCTGCTGGAATTGCCCAAGTCTATCGGAATGCACAATGGACATGAATGGATGCCGGTGATCAGGCAGGATGCTTACGTAGTGTCACCTGTCAGAGTCATATCTAGACGTATCAGAGATCCCATGTCACTCCAACTGCACACGTCCCACACCATTACAGAGCCTCCACGAGCTTGAACAGCCCCCTGCCGACTTACAGGGTCCATGGATTCATGAGGTTGTCTCCCTACCCGTGCACGTCCATCCGCTCGATACAATTTGAAACGAGACTCCTCCGACCAGGCAACATGTTTCCAATCATCAATAGTCCAATGTCGGTGCTGACGGGGTCCAAGCGAGACGCAAAGCTTTGCGTCGCGCAGTCATCACGGGTACGCCGGCCGCGGTGGTCTCGCGGTTCTAGGCGCGCAGTCCGGAACCGTGCGACTGCTACGGTCGCAGGTTCGAATCCTGCCTCGGGCATGGATGTGTGTGATGTCCTTAGGTTAGTTAGGTTTAAGTAGTTCTAAGTTCTAGGGGACTAATGACCACAGCAGTTGAGTCCCATAGTGCTCAGAGCCATTTGAACCATCATCACGGGTACACGAGTGGGCCTTTGCCCCGAAAGCCCATATCGATGGTGTTTCGTTGAATGGTTCGCACTCTGACACTTGTTGATGTCCGGCATTGAAATCAGCAGCAATTTGGGGAAGGGTTGCACCTCTGTCCCGTTGAATGATTCTCTTCAGTTGTCGTTTGTCTCGTCTTGCAGGATCTTTTTGTGGTCGCAGCCGGATTCCTGTTATTCACTTCATCGCTATCTCGGAGATGCTGTGTGCCATCGCTTATGCTCGACTATAACACAACGTTCAAACTCACTTAAATCTTGATGACCTGCCATTGTAGCAGCAGTACCCGATCTAACAACTGCGCCAGACACTTGTTGTCTTATATAGGCGTTGCGGACCGCATCGCCGTATTCTGCCTGTTTACATATCTTTGTATTTGAATATGCATGCCTATTCCAGTTTCTTTGGCGCTTCAATGTACATAAAATGTCGTTAATCATTTTATATATAAGTAATTACAGATCAGAGAACAAATGTGAGATTTGATTTACAGAATATAATGTAGGCCTACTGTTAGAAACAAACACGGACTGAAGCGCCTATAACCACTCGGCCACCGCGGCCGGTTAAAATTGTATGTATCAGTAAATAAATGTTGAGGGCTTGTTTAAATAAAATGGTTCAAATGGCTCTGAGCAGTATAGGACTTAACTGCTGAGGTCTTCAGTCCGCTAGAACTTAGAACTACTTACACCTAACTAACCTAAGGACATCACACACATCCATGCCCGAGGCAGGATTCGAACCTGCGACCGTAGCGGTCACGCGGTTCCGGACTGTAGCGTCTAGAACGGCTCGGCCACTCCGGCCGGCTGTTTAAATAAAATAAAGATAATTTTGGCTACGGGCAAGAACCACTCGTAGCTCAACCCAATCCTACCATTCCCTCTAGCGGTGTAGAAATTACCATTTACATAATCAGTACTGTCTTCCCATAGCCTCGCATAAGAATTCCGATATCACAACGATCACGAATTCATATCTCGTGTCAGGCCTGAATAGTGATTCTAACTGCTTTATGATGAATCGTGTTGTCTTCTTATGGCGGGTATGCCTAACGCGTCTTCTTGTCGTAGAAGCTTGTGGCACGTGGGTATCTTTTGGAGTACTTCACGGAAAACGGCAACGGGCTATCAAGACCTGTTTATTGACAGCTAGGCCAAGAACAACAAATAATTGGACGGCATTATTTACGAACAAAAATTTTCCAATGTAATATATGCTCTCTGCAGGATTTGCGACTTGGGCGAGTCCATTAGACAGGTACTGCCATTGGCCACTTGAGATTTCTAGATACTTTCTCGGTTGTCGTACAGAAATTGTTGTGCACTGTTACTTCCAGTAGTTGTAACTTTTTGCATTTGGTGCACAATTCAACGTCCCGTAGACACCGATGTGGTCGAAACACATTACTGTAGTTAATAATAATTGAAGTTTGTTTCCTACCCACAAGTGTTGGTAAGAAACACACTATCTCCGTGCACGGAAGAATGGGAATAATCGTGGATTCTAAAAGCCTGCCGTCTCTGACAAAAATGTTGGTCCCACTCTTTGCACCAGTGTTCGGAACATTGCATAGAGGTCTTAGGATCTCTGATCGTACCGCGAAGTAAAGTTTCGAAGTTTCCAGACAGGATTGTCGTTGCGAGTTAATGGAAACAAAGCGGTGTGATTTATTTTCATACTGCTGTGCAAATGTTACAATCTTTAAAAAGACGAATTGCAGTAAAATTCTATTACCTATCCTAATAATGAACGATATTTAATTTCCTTATTTGCCTGTATATTGAATTCTTTGATGTCAGTAAAAGTCTTCGGGCCCAAGGAAGCCGCAAGCCAGTCGTGAGTAACAGGCATATGGTCTACATCTACACGCACGGCAAGCCACCTTGTGGTGTGTGGCGGAGGATTTTCCCCTTACCTGCTCCAGTCGCGAATGGTGCGTGGGAAGAACGGCTATTGATATATCCCTAAGAGCTCTAAATTCTGATTTTGTCGTCGTATTTATCTTGCGAGAAATGTGAGAAGATGTAATACGTTGTCCGAATCTGACTGCAGCATACACACTCGGTATTTCGCCAGCAAGTCTATCGTTAATACACAAAACTTCTCATGTTGCATCTGCTACTGGAATTTGTTGAACACCTCTGTAACGCCCTCACGCTTACTAGATGATTCCACGACGAAACTCAACACTCTTCATTGAATCATGTCTCTCTCTCTTCTATTAATCCGACGTAGGAAGGTTACCAAGGCTGACGAGCAATACGTACGAATGTTTACATCTTTTTTGTAATCACTTCTTTTGTGGATGAATTAATACATTTCCTTAATACTCTTCCAAAGAACCTCAGTTGGGCATCCGCTTTTGATACAATCCGTTGTATGTGATCATTCCACTTTAGCTTCTTCAGATGGCTACTCGTAGGTGTCTTACGGTTGTTACTTTCTCCAGTGGTTTTTCGCCAACAGCATAATCGAACATTATCACCATTTTTGCGCTTGAATTTATATTTATTTACGTTGAGTGTCACTGCTGTTGCCTGCAGCAACCATTGTCAACCAAAGTGTTCCCACGAGCGTACCCAGTCCATCCAAGATAAAGGCACGTCGTGTAACACACGTCTATATTAATTCCAGATGTCATTTAACGAGCGCCTAAAAATACAGATGCGTGTTTTCTTTGAAACCATCCACCAAACACAAGAGCGCTTCTATTTGTCTTACAATGGCCTGAATTCTACCACTGACTTTAGATTGGTTCCAGATATGTACAAAGTGATTTCTTACTAATTATTTTTATCTTCTTCCCCTTTTTGTTTTACCGAACGAACCCTCACTTCAAACCACGAGTCTTTCGAAACGAAGCATATTAACTAGAAATTAAAATTCCTGACTGGCAGTTGCTGAAACACTGTAACAAAAGAGGATATGCGATGCCGCTCAGCATTTCGCCCGGGGGAATTTCATGTAGTCTGCGCCTGAGAGGTATAATTTACGATTAACCGTCGATTCCGTCATTACTTTTTCTTTGATGTCTGTGACGTAGTTTCTATTTTTGGCGCTGTGATGTGATTTCTTACTTCGTCATACACGCTTCACCATTTTCGACTCCGGTGGGTGCAAAAACAGTTATTTCTCCTCGTCCTCTCTTGTGGGTTATCCCGGTAAGCTACGCAGGGGAGGCAGTGCCGAAAGTAATGCGTAAAAGACCAAACGTGTTAATAGCGGAGAGTTCAAACTGAACCTTTTGTACAGGCGTTCAGCGCTTCAGAATCGTTTTTTCTCTGGCGATACTAATCGACTGAAGGCGATGCAACGTGCTGTTATTGACACCTTGACGATGGATTGCGGGTTTTCTGCCATGTGCTCGGAGATGATACCGTTTGAAGTAGCAGTTTGCACAGTTCGATGAAGTAATTTACCGTAGGGTAAACCACCAGCCTTAAAGACAAACAGCACAGTGACCCATCAGCTGGAGCCACTGACACGAATAGTCAGTGAGTGCTCACAATCCGTGAACTCGCTGCGCAGTGGAGTCTGGTGAAGCTGGCGACCGACTTTCCATATATATACATTTTTCCAGAGTCGTTGATAGGTATGCCATAATTTTAGAGTCCCTGCACTAAATTTGAATAGTTCTTCAGAGTTTCACGGAAAAAAGAGTAACACTTGGAAAAATTGTAATCTTGTAAAAAAATTAATTGCTAAATTTGCGAGAAAATATTATTACCACAAAACTGAATAGCTTCCCAAGAGTTCTCTAGAACATCCTAATGGCATTTTTTATGCAGATAATAATATGAGATAACTGCAATAATGGGGAACACATTTTCACTACATAAAATATACGAAATCGCACTAGAGTTGCGATGTGACAGTTCCGATCACAGTTCCACAGCGTTTTATCGATAACCGTAATGTAATTTCTTTTGAAGCTAATCATTTATAATGGCAATAATACGGGATCCACCTCACTAACATATAGCTTTTCGATTGCAACGCATTCGAATTTCACGCAGCTGACCTTCGAATTTCACGCAGCTGACCTGACCTTCGCTGCCCTAGTTGTGATCGGTGCATGTAGGTACAAACCGGCACACATCGTGTTGACTGTCGTTATGTATCCGGCTGCGGACAAACTCAGCAACCAAATGGTAATCGCCATGTTTTCGTCTACTTATTGCGCAGTATTACAATACCTTAATTTGATATTCTTTGCTACAATTAAGTACCGGATTTGAAGAGAGCTGCCTTCCCGAACTCCAGTTACTTCAGTGTTCGATACATACAGGGATTATCCAACGTTTAGCAGGGCATTCGCTATTTTATTTTATTTTGTTTTTCACAGAGGAGTTCAGATGCGTCATGCAATTCAAGCACATTTTGTACTTTAATACGTTCATTGTTGGGGCTAGAAAACAGGGATGGGGTAGGATCTTGTTCGCTTGGAGGAACTAAAAGAATAAATGACACACGCAGTTAAATGAGTTAATTATCGTCAGTTAAAAAGACATACGCTTATTGGAGCACCAGTCATCAATAGTGCGAAATAATCCCTTGGATTAGTCGATGGGCGCTCTCGTGGACCCATATTACGGTGCTACAGCTACCGATGAGTGTCGTTTGGTGAAGATAATTGTGGGCCACATTTTTGGGTGCGTTTTCGCTGCCTCCAGCAAATAAATTACAGCATTTTCATAGTAATTTACATTCTAGAACCCTTACTTGAACTCGGAATTCTAGAACCCTTACTTGAACTCGGAAAACATTGTCCTCAGGTACCGGGATGGTCCGACCTTCAACTGGTGAGCCATCTGTGTAACGTTACATTGTGTCCCGTAATCTAATTTAAGTTAGTCATTGAAAGTAAAATTGTGGCAGAGGGAGATACTGCAGCGTTTTTAATAATCGTGATAACGTACATTTCATTTCCAATGCAAAGAGTTCTGGAATCTCAAGTACTACTCAAATAAGAATTCGCAGAGCTTAGAAGACGCTGAAAACCATATACCAGCGTCAGAATATTTTTTAAACAGAAGAATATCATGTACTTCTGTTAAAAGAGAAAGCAAAAATTTGGATGACTCGACTTCAAAGCTTATTATTTATGAGGTCATCAGACTAACAAGGAAGAGATGAAGCTTGTATTTGGGTCTGACATACGGGAAGACCATGTGGCCAAGAACAAGGAAGAATCCAGAAAAGACCAAATTATATTTTGATAAACCGATTTTTTTTAGCATTAGTGAACTAAGATAAACTTCCTGATGATGGGGAAGATATTGTTGTACTTGGTCTCCAAATGTTTGCACGCCATCTTTTTAATAACGGTATTGAAATAAAAGCGACATAATACTGATCTATACTGGCACACAGTTACGAAACGAAACGACGGACTCTAAGGACGTATCTCAGCAACCGGAAGACTTTGTTCTTTCTTGTACTTTCTTTTCTCCATCTTTGGCTGGGCTCCGCGGACATACGTAATGTCGCCCAGTTTTCTATTTTTATTACTGGAATTGATGTTAATTTTAATATCTTCGAAGATCTTGCTAGTGTGGAGAAACTACATGCTAAAACGAGAGGATTAGAAATACTTGAAAAAGTATAATTATGCCTACAAAGATGTAATTGCATATTACAGTAAGGTCATCAATGTGGGTACTGACGAAGAGCCGTCAATGATAGAATCAACGGCATTGCAACTTTGCTCGAAAACTTTTTAAGTCATTCTGTACCAAAATGTTACTGCATTTTATACGAAGTGACGCTATGTGTAATAACCTTAAATATGAGCGGCTTGGGTGGCCGAGCGGTTCTAGGCGCTACAGTCTGGAACCGCGCGACCGCTACGGTCGCAGGTTCGAATCCTGCCTCGGGCATGGATGTGTGTGATGTCCTTAGATTAGTTAGGTTTAAGTAGTTCTAAGTTCTAGGGGACTGATGACCTCAGATGTTAAGTCCCATAGTGCTCAGAGCCATTTGAACCTTAAATATGCACCATGTTGTGAAACTGGTTCTGAAACGTATAATGAACCTATAGCTATGGCATTAAATACATGAAAATTCTGAGCGTACTGTGAAGTGGATTTGGAGTATGGTGAACTTATCCGTCATTCTGAGGCGCAGTATTTCTAAAAGAAAGCTTCTGGATACATTTTGGAACTTTGATGTTTTTTCTTGTGTGAACAGAGAAATACACTAACCGAAAAAGGAACCTTATGAAATGAGAACTAGCAATTTGACTTGGCATTTTTAGCTGTAGGTAGTTGTCATCTCACACCCTAAATTGTAAACTGGAAGGTAAAAGCACCAATCCATTGAAAATAGTATTATAACTGATCATCTCTCAGTTACAAAATGAGGATTTGAGTCAAAATTGTATGATATGAGGTCCGCAAGGGAGCTGCAAATCCAAATGATTTGAGTCAATTTCCATACCTTACAGAAGAGTGAATGTGATGTGGATAACAGCAATGTGACCAAATGCAGTGACGGAAAGAAATCACACCGCCTAAAAATAATTAATGTAGATGAATGAAATTTGGGGTATACATTTGTTTAGGTGATAGATAAGTGATTAATTGCAAGATTAAAGGTGTGAGATTCTGGTGCATTAACAACCGGGGTAACCGCCAGAATGTTCAGTGCAAACATGCAAACGTGCATGCATTGTGTTGTACAGGTGCCGGATGTTAGTTTGTGGGTCGGAGTTCCATGCCCGTTGCACTTGGTCGGCCAATACAGGGACCGTTAATACGGTTTGTGGATGACGCTGGAGTTGTCGACCGATTTTGCCCCATATGTATTCGACTGGAGACGGAGCTAGCGATCGAGCAAGCCAAGCAACATGTCGAAACTCCGTAGATCATGTTGAGTTACAACAGCGGTATTTGGCGATCATTATCATATTGGAAAATACCCCTTACAATGCTGTTCATGAACGGCAGCACAACAGATCGAAAAATATGGTTCAAATGGCTCTGAGCACTATGGGACTTAACATCTGAGGTCATCAGTCCCCTAGAACTTAGAACTACTTAAACCTAACTAACCTAAGGACATCACACACATCCATGCCCGAGGCAGGATTCGAACCTGCGACCGTAGCGGTCGCGCTGTTCCAGACTGTAGCGCCTAGAACCGCTCAACCACACCTGCCGGCCGACAGATGGAATCACCAGACTGACGTACAAATTTGGAGTCACGGTGCGTGGGATAAACACGGGATTGCTCCTACTGTCATACGAAATCGCACCCCAGACCGTAACTCAGGTGTAGTTCCAGCTCACAGATAGGTTGCTTGCAGGTCCTCAACTGGCTTCTAACCAACACACAGCCGTCACCGGCACCTAGGCGAACCAGCTGTTAGCAGAAAAGACAGAGCGCCACGTGGGCGTCCGGACCCCAGTCTTCTTGCCACTGCACATTCGCATAATCACCGCTGCCAGGAATCGTGTACACTGGCTACATTCCTGCCAAGTCTTTCTGCAATTTCGCAGAAGGAAAATCCAGTTTCTCGGAGCCCTATTACACGACCTCGTTCAGAGTCAGTGAGGCTTTCATAATGGCGTCTTTGGCGCCTTGAAGGCATTCCTGAATAACGTCAGCTCACCACGTCCAGTCTCAAAGGTAACTAACGTTCACGACCGTTGCAGTGTTTATTTAAAGCAAACGTGATTTGCATCCTGTTAGTGGGGTTATTAGCGCAATTATTACGTGATTGGCGTGAAATTTAAACAGATATTATCTTTCAGATGTAGAAACACGCTTACCAACTTTCGTTTATGTCGCACAACTCCTTCTTGGCCTTGCATTTTTTTCTGTCAGTGTATACTGAAATAACTAAATATTGCAAGGAAAATTTAAGTCGTTTTAAACCCATTTTTACTTCGTGAACAAACTGTAAGTCAGGCTCCTGTTGACACAGAAATAGAGCTGATTGGTTTAAAAACCATTTCATTTTAAAAAGTCAAATCTGATAACCTTTTTTGATATCAAAAAGATTTTCCGGTAATTATTTTCTGTCATTCATACGCAGTGAACATTTCCTAAAGCTAAGAACGTATACACATACTTACATAGACCTGCATCTCTTTGAGACGACATACAAATGAATACAAGATATTTATTAAAGAAAAGAATGGCTCTGAGCACTATGCGAATTAACTTCTGAGGTCATCAGTTGCCTAGAACTTAGAACTAATTAAACCTAACTAACCTAAGGACATCACACACATTCATGCCCGAGGCAGGATTCGAATCTGCGACCGTAGCGGTCACGCGGTTCCAGACTGAAGCGCCTAGAACCGCACGGCCACAATGCGGCCGGCTTTATTAAAGACAAAACAACGTTACAGGTAAAAGAATCGAATTAGTGGTATGTAAGGTTCATGTGCTGTAACAGATGTTGTTTTAATGCATTAATTAAATCTTCTGTAAATATAAGTCTATAATCATTCTTATTTTTTGGGCTTTAAGCATATACTGGGACTCCTAGAGAGCAGAGAGAAAAAAAAACGCCCAAGTTCAAGGCTGTCAGTGCTCCATCTCTCTCTCTCTCTCTCTCTCTCTCTCTCTCTCTCCCTCTCTCTCTCCCTCCCTCCCTCCCTCTCTCCCCCCCCTCTCTCTCCCTCCCTCCCTCTCTCCTTCCATCCGTCTTTGTCTCTCCCTTATACACTCTTTGCATCCAGAACTGTGGCCCTCAGTTGTCTTCACCAAAAGACACTCGCCAGTTGCTGCAGCACCGTAAACTGGGTTCCCGACAGCACTCGCCCGCACATCGAAGAGATTATTTCCCACTACTGATGACTGGTGCTTCCATAATTGGTTGTCTTTTGAGCTGACGTAAATTAACTGATTTAACTGCGTGTGGCAGTTATCCTTTTAACCCATCTAAGTGAACAATATTCTGCCCCCATTACTGTTTTCCAACCCCAACAATGAACGTATGAAGGTACAAAAGGTGCTTGAATTGTATAAAATATCTGAAGTCCTCTGTGAAAAAAAATTGCGTATGCCCTGCTAAACGTTGGATAATCCCAGTATGTATCGAACACTGAACTAACAGGAGTTCGGGAAGGCAGCTATCTTCAAATCCGGTACTTAATTGTAGCAAAGAATATCAAACTGAAGTATTGTAAAACAATGCAATAAGTGTACGAAAACATGGCAATCACCGTTTGGTTGCTGAGGGTTTCAGCAGGCGGATACGTGACTACAGTCAACACGATGTGTGCCAACTTGTACCTACATGCACCGATCACAACTAGGGCAGCGTAGATCAGCTCCGTGAAATTCGAATGAGTTGCAACCGAAAAGCTATATGTTAGTGAAGTGCAATTATAAACTACTATCTTCACAAGAAATATATTAGGTTTTTCGACAAAACTATCCAGAACTTTGATCGGACTGCCATCAGAACTCTAGTCCGATTTCGTATATTTTCTGTAGTGAGAATGTGTCCTCAATATTGCAATTATCTCATAAACAATAATCAGCTCAAAAAATGTCATTATGGTTTTCTGTAGAACTCTCTCGGAGCTAATCAGAATTGTGATCACAACTTTTTCGCAAATTGGCAAATAATAATTTATAACATTGTAATTTTCCCAATTACTAGTGTTTTCTTTGCGAAATTCTGCAGAAATATTCAAATTTTGTACAGAGAACTCTGTACAGAGAACTCTAGGACTATAACGTATCTATAAAAAAAACTCTGAAAAAATGTATATTTATGGAATGCTGGGTGCCAACGTCACATGACTGGCAACTACATCCGGGTGATGGTGAAAATTTACGGATAATGGAAAGTATGTACGAAATGGGTAGTTAACTACGTGACATCTGATGTAAGAATTAAATTCTGGATTGATTTGCTTGCAACGGTCGAAGCCAATGGTTTTCCTTTTTTACGTGGAGGCTGAAGATGAGTAGGGGTCAGTATTACTGCTCTAAAACAGAAGAATCAGTCCGCAATATGACATTACAACTATATTTACAGAGTTTAAAAAGTTCACGAACTAGGTATCAGCACAGAAGAAGATGATGCTGATTCTCTTTTGAATGACAAAGACGCCGTTAACCTTCGTTTCTGGAAAGTGTCTATAATTAACAACCTGCGGTTGGTAGAGGTACCAGGAAAATTATAAAGCCCTTTAGATTGAAGAGGTTGCACAAGAATATGTAGGTTTCTGAACGGGAAGAGCTACTGCAACTACGCGTTCGGTTTATACGACCTACATGGGTTAATAAATTATTTTGCGTCACTATTACGCTACTTTCGGCATTGGTGTCGTCTGTATCCTCTGGTAATGCTCTTTAGATCACTTATCGATTTTCAGTCAGAAAAAAATTATGAAAATTTCTTTAGACAGTGGAGTGGTACCGACTGTGGCTTGCTCATATGCGTCTTCTAATTGCACATTGCAATTGCACCAGTGATAACAATATTCCAAAATACTTGTAACGCCGATGAAATGATGTGGCTGTAAATTAGAAAAGGAGCATCAAATTTTGTTACAAGATCCTAGAATATTAAAGCATTTAAAAATGGAGAGTTATTGCAAGTACTAGTGAAACTGATGGATCCTATTTTTATTTCTACAATAAAATGTTACCTGTGCCCCTGATATTGGAATCACTTGCGTCTCAACCACTAGCCTGTTACAAAATATGACGTAACAAATGCTAGTATAGTCACTTTAAATCTATATTTAGTTTCGCAAATCCCTGTAGACCGACTGGCGTAGTTTTTATAGTACCATATAGGAAGGCTCCTTCATGTTGCATTCACGGGTTGAACGTGGGAATAGTGACTGCTTGCGAGCTTTATTACTCTGATTTTATCTTCATATTCTGTACGAGAGGCATATTTAGGCATTTGAACAATAATCATCAACATCTACGTGTATAATACGCAACCCTTTGTACAGGGCCAAGGGTAGGTTATTTCGAACGTCATATAGATCCATGAATGAAAATAGTTCATATACACATGCCTATAGAGGCATGTAGCACCTCGTTTTCGCTATGAGGGCATGCCATGGTATGGGCATCTTGAGGCACCGGAAGCGTTATGACGCCGTCTTATGTATTTCATAATGGCTGTAGTCGCCACAGTGCATGTTCCTCCGGTCATGCATGCATATCCGAAGGAACATTGCATCGTTCTTAACAACACAGAACATCGTCTTTCATTCCGGTTGTTATGCAGTTGGGAGCACGTCATATTTCTCGTATCAGGACCTATGCTGCGGGCGAAGTGGCCCGTAAGGGCCATGGCGCTATTCTGGAAACGCGGTGACCTTTCGAAGCGTGGCACAGGTTGATGCACAAAGCGGGCGCTGAGGCGAAAGAGGTTCCCGCGACAGCTGCTGAGCACGCCTGGAGCTAGGGTGTCTTCAGGGAAAAGGCTCAGTTGGTTAAAGACCGACACACATGAAGCTTCGGTTTCATCACATCTGTCACGATGTGCAACAGGTGCTGTGTTATATGAAGTGTCGCAAGGTTGACAAAAAATTTCCGCGTGGAATCATCCTATCGCAAATGTAGACGTGCTTTATTTAATTAATTTAGCACGTATATAACACTGAGTCTAATTCGATCTGTACCCTGATGTCAGAATTCATAATAAAAATATATACATTTTTCCATGATTTTTCTGTACGACAATGTTATATTTATAGTAAAAAACTATGAAACTACATTTTTGTTGTACTAATATACGTTTATTTTCAACCGATTTTTGTCCTATGGGACCACCATCAAGAAATAACTGACTAGCGTTCATCATGGGAGACGTAATACTAATCTATGGCGTCACCAAGAGATGTAGAGCAGTTGTCGCGAAACTGCAGCCTGTGGGCCGCATGCCGCTCGAATCAGGAATTCGTGTGGCCCATGGTTCTCAGCCACGCTTTTTTATATTATGGTTCTAGCAACTAAAGTTCGAATCCAAAAACGTCAACTGATGGTAAGGTTTGATAGGAGTGTAAGGTTTTGTGCCCAGTAAGAAACAAACGTACTTACAGAGACAGTGACATTTTAAGATGTGGTTAATTTTAGTTGGCGTTAGTGGACTCGACCATGAACTAGGTGAAGTTTGCCATTTACGGCAGTGGCAGAGGAGTAATAGCGGGGTTGTAGGATGAGATAGGGGAAATGTTTTATTGTTTGTCTTACAGTACTGACAACTTACGGGCGTGCGTGCGACCAATCAGCTGTTATGCTATAAATTTCAAACGGCAGTAACACGGATAAGTGAACACACATTATAGAGACGGTCATCATCAAAAGTGGTACATATATGTACCAAGGAATGTCAAATTAAATAAGGCTGTCGTAACACAAGGGATAGAAAAAAGGTCATACAAAACAGTTAACATTTGCGATCGTATTTCACATTAGATAATGCATTTAAATATAAGTAGGATTACTGATATTAATCAATTAATCATCAAATCACACAGACAATACAATACTTTGTCGGGCAATTACAGTGTCACATCTATGAGGTGGTCGAGTGTGACAGCAGTCTGAAACAGAGAACAATCAACACGAAGTGTTCGGAATGGTCCCGACTTTTAACGATCAATATCTGTTTGAGCCTGGTACCAACTTACCACGCCCTTACTGTAGCTAGTATGATGTATGCACATTACCAGTTAATAATGAGATCTGTACATATGCGGCTTGAGGTGCCAAACACCAATGTCGGTTTCGGCTCTTGAACAAAAAAGGATGATGACCACCGGCTAGAGTGTAGGAAACCAAACCTTCTATCAGAGATATTACGAACACACACAGAATCTTGGTCGTGACATTAGGTGAGAAATGTCTAATCGAGTACTCATCGATCGTATCATCCAACAAACAAATTAAAATTTGCAACACGAATAATATCAAACACTGTAAATATCGAAAACGCACAATATTAAAATATACAATTTGTATAAATTTAGTGCTAAAGGTTGCGACGAAAAACAAAGGAAGATATAATAACAATTATGTCATGGTGCAAGTCTGTGGGCACAACTCCACTTTAGAGCTTCAGCACAGTCCATTCAGCCAGCCGCACATGCACTGATCCCAGTCCCAATAATCACATTCATCTCCATAAACCTGTACCACGAAAGAATTTTTGGTATGCCTTACTTTATTTTTCCGTGTAACTTTTGATGTTGTACAAATATAACATGTAATATTTAAGACTGTGCGTTATCGTTATGTATTGTATTTGATACGACCAGATTTCTAAATTGTAATGTAACACTTTTGGTGCATAAAATGAGTGATGACCGCTCGATTTGTCATTTCTCACCTAGTACCATGACCAAAGATTCTGCCTTTCTTGAGAGCAGCTTTTTTAAAAAAATTTGTTGTCTAGACACTAGTATCTCGTGTGGGCGCTTGTCAATTTCTCTCTGACGATGATCCAATAAGCCGAAAATCGGAGCGAAGTAAACAAATATTATCGGAATATAAACGCAATTTATCAACCTTAAGTATTCACGATCGTTTTTATCTTCTCCCTAGAGGCTTTCTTACATTTCTTGGTCCGTATTCTAATGTAGGGAATATCCTAGCATGTTTAACTGCTATGTAGATCATTAATCTACACATAGTCTGCGCTGTGGAACAGTGAATTGTGAACTGTTGTAAGGAAACTGCCAATCTGCACCCTAACAACCAGTGAAGCATTTTGTCACAATGGAAACGGTATTCATCTGAACACTGTGTGTTAAATAGTAGATCACGTCTAAGTGCGGGTAGGTATAGGCGGGGCGGGCTTGCCGTCCCCTGCCGCCACCTGGCTCTCGTACGGCCTCCATCCGCCCCCCGCTTCCTGGATACTGGATAGTCTTTCCTGTCTGCAGCTGCGAGACTCTGCCCTGTCCTAGCTGTCTGCTTCAAGTCCTTATTGTACTGCATAAATGTCGCAGTACTTCTTACCTTCCATGATAAAACATACCAGGGTCGCCCGGGAAGTATTGCCCTACATTTGTTTCTTCAACCATTATTTATTCCACATAATAAAAATCACACACGTGAAAGAAGCATGTTTTATCTACACCTCCAACTGTTCCACGAAATCTGTTTCCAGTTCTGTGACCTTCGGACAGATAGAGACATGGGCGTGTCTCCCCTGTCGGTACCAGCCCTCATTTTGGTCACAAGTCACCTCCTCCTCTTCCTCAAGATGTCCCACGACTGCTATCCTTTAATGGCCCAAACAAGTGGAAGTCCTGTACAGCTAGGTCAAGGCTGTGGGAGGGATGGGGTAACGCTGTCCAGTCCAGTCCTGTTCTATGATGTGTTCAGAAGTTTTCGAAAACATTTTGGGGAAGCAATTATCACTTTTATCTTCTTGACTGAGTAACAAATGGCGTTAAATAATAGCTAAATAGACTTTTACAACTTTTCTTATGTGCCAGTTAACTTACAAGAAAGACTTACAGCAACCAGTAGGCGCAATTCATTATATCATAACATCTTTGACAGCTGTCAGCACTGCATAGTGCTAAGTGATCAGTAGTATCAGGTACATACTGATGGCCCTGTAGAAGGCAGCGCAATAGCGATGTTATTGACTTCTTACTTCATGTTAATTTTCGTTTCGGTATATTATATTACAACTAGATACCTTAAGCAAACCGACAACAAAAATTTTATAGGCACAAGTTGATACAAGTTGATAAGTAACCAGTGACGCCTTATACATACATACTGTTCCTCGTAGGGCAGTTTAAACATATCTTTTTTTATTCTATGCCATTTTATGTTTTAATTCTTTGCAGTACAAATGTAATGGTGGTTAAGCTTGCAGCCAATACTGAAAATAAGTAAATTGTTTTTTATTAAATGTCATTTTATGTTTTAATTCTTTGCAGCACAAATATAGTGGTGGTTCAGCTTACAGCCAATATTGCAAATAAATACTTTTACGCCATGTTTTTAATAAGCATTCATTCTGTTGCTTACGAATGACGTCTGGGGACAACTATGGGGCAGAGCTTCCGCTATATAACCACACCATATCGTTGCTTCTCCACCAGTTGACAACATCTGAAGATTTCAGCAGTTTCTCCTCCGTGGATCCTTTCTCACACATCAACCTTGGGTACAACTTCGTTTTATATTTATTACATTGTTTATATACGACTGTCCATTAAAATTGCTACACCAAGACGAAATGCAGATGATAAACGGGTATTCATTGGACAAATATATTGTACTAGAACTGACATGTGATTACATTTTCACAGGGATCGAATGAAGGGTACAGTCACGGGTCGTAACACATCTGAAATGCAACGTCCACTGTTCAAAGTGCCGTCCGAACAAGAAGTGACCTAGACGTGTAACCATTGGCACCCCGTACCATCACGCCGGGTGATACGGCAGTAGGGCTATGACGAATACACGCTTCCAATTTGCGTTCACCCCGATGTCGCCAAACACGGATGCGAACATCATGATGCTACAAACAGAACCTGAATTCATCCGTGATTTTCCTAAATCGCTTCAGGCAAATGCCGGGATGGTTCCTTAGAAAGGGCACGGCCGATTTCATTCCCCATCCTTCCCTAATCCGAGCTTGTGCTCCGTCTCTAATGACCTCGTTGTCGACAGGACGTTAAACAGTAATCTCCTCTTCCTGAATTCATCCGAAAAAATGACGTTTTGCCATTCATGCACCCAGGTTCGTCCTTGAGTACACCATCACAGGCGCTCCTGTCTGTGATGCAGCGTCAAGGGTAACCGCAGCCATGGTCTCCGAGCTGATAGTCCATACTGCTGCAAACGCCGTCGAACTGTTCGTGCAGATGGTTGTTGTCTTGCAGACGTCCCTATCTGTTGACTCAGGGATCGAGACATGGCTGCACGATCCGTTACAGCCATGCGGATAAGATGCCTGTCATCTCGACTGCTAGTAATACGAGGCCGTTGGGATCCAGCACGGCGTTCCGTATTACCCTCCTGAACCCACCGATTCCATATTCTGCTAACAGTCATTGGATCTCGACCAACGCGAGCAGCAATGTCGCGATACGATAAACCGCAATCACGATAGGCTACAATCCGACCTCTATCAAAGTCGGAAACGTGATGGTACGCATTTCTCCTCCTAAGAAGAGGCATCGCAAAAACGTTTCACCACGCAACGTTGGTCGACTGCTGTTTGTGTATAAGAAATCGGTTGGAAACTTTCCTCATGTTAGCAAGTTGTAGGTGTCGCCACCGGCGCCAACCTTCTGTGAATGCTCTGAAAAGCTAATCAAAATGGTTCAAATGGCTCTGAGCACTATGGGACTTAACAGCTGTGGTCATCAGTCCCCTAGAACTTAGAACTACTTAAACCTAACTAACCTAAGGACATCACAAACATCCATGCCCGAGGTAGGATTCGAACCTGCGACCGTAGCGGTCACACGGTTCCAGACTGAAGCGCATAGGACCGCAAAAGCTAATCATTTACATATCACAGCATCATATTCCTGTCGGTTAAATTTCGCGTCTGTAGCACGTCATCTTCGTGGTGAAGCAATTTTAATGGCCAGTAGTGTATTTTATCTGTATGTCCCTTTATACTTGCAGTACTCTATAGTGCGGAATACGGTCTGAAGATGGTCCGCCTTTGTGCTGAAACTAGTACCCAGTAGATACCATTTGTGCGATATGTCTTTCTGACTACAGTAATGTGTACTGAAGTAAGGTATTCAAAATAGTAGGAAACCGAGCGTTATCGTGTCGATTCTAAACATCCCCTGAGTTATGGCACCGAAGTTGCGGGAAACGCTTCTTGAGTGGGGTTAATGTGATAACGTACGCCTCCGAATTAATTTTACTGACTCTTAGCATCACGTCGATGAGAATCACATCCTCACAGTCATCATTATGTTACTGGCGGAAACAGTTGCATTGAAATTAAAGATGACGCCATTCCATCTGTTGTGTTTTAGTGTCGGCCTCAAAATGGTCACCCCAGGTTTCAACACATGTAACAACCCTGGTCAAGAAGGCGGCCACCTCAGCTCCAAACATTGCAACACAGAACAAATGTTTTTCCAGCGACATTTGTGTTCCACTGTGAGACCAGAACCCATCTTTGCACACACTTTTGAATATCTAAGAGCGCGGATAACTTCATCCACACTCGATCCTCGCCAATGGGAACATCAGCACTCTGCAGCATGTCGGGTGCGACAGCAGTGGATGGGCCACCCGCTCACTGCAAACTGTGGAGGTCCACCGAACCGGCTTCTGATGATGACCACGCCCTGTGAGCCCAGCGACCAGCTGTACTCATCTCGATTGCAGATGCTCCATAGACTGCAGATGTTCTACACATTTCACATAATAGTTAGTGAATACCCCCTCCCCTCTCCCCTCACACACACACACACACACACACACACACACACACACACACACACACACACCGAGCGAGGTGGCGCAGTGGTTAGACACTGGACTCGCATTCGGGAGGACGACGGTTCAATCCCGTGTCCAGCCATCCTGATTTAGGTTTTCCGTGATTTCCCTAAATCGCTCCAGGCAAATGCCGGGATGGTTCCTTTCAAAGGAACTCCCTTCCCCTTCCCTCCCTATTCCGATGAGACCGATGACCTCGTTGTCTAGTCTCCTTCCCCAAAACACACACACACACACACACACACACACACACACACACACACAGTTCCTTTCTCCGCAGTGAGAAATTCAGTGACAACTCGCTGCTTGAAATACACATCACTTACAGACACCATTTTGAAAGGGTGCCGCAGCTGCGCTATCTGTCAAAGGAAAATCTATGCGCGCACTCAGGGAACTTCAGAGAATTCTTAACTAAAGTTTCGCATTCGCAACATTGTCGTCTTCTGGAAAAAAAGATCTGTGGCGTTATCTCCTGGGCGACTCTAGTAACTGCTACTCTTGTCAAACCGAGATACCGAAATAAATGGAAAATTTTCCTAGCCAGCTTCCACACGTAGACGTATATTTTACGTTTTACTGTGTCAGTCTTTCCTTGGTCTCTCTCTCTCTCTCTCTCTCTCTCTCTCTCTCTCTCGTCCCGAAATATGTATCTGGTGTACAGAGTATGATGATTTTATGGAGATATGTGTGTCTATTTGAGTGTAACTCAAATCGTGCCAACTTTTTCTGTAGCTTCACTACAATCTCCAACTTCCTGAAATCATTTCATGTTGTGTAGTTGGAAACTTTTGACACAATGTAAGCCCCAGTGTAAAAACTGTATAAATTACATTTACGCTCTGAAATCCGTAAGCGCTGTGATAAACAAGACATGTTAATTTTTCATAACGGTCTTTCTAGTCCTTCTGTTTGCCGGCTGAAAGCATTATGAATCATTTGAAATCCAAATACTGACTTCTGTGGTTGTCAGTGCATTATTACGAAGCCGTTTCCATTGACGAACTTTCACCATTCTACAAATTTAAAATAAGCAAGTAAATAAATAGCGAACTTATTGCCTCTTATGCGTGAACGAGTAATTACGCTAGCATATCCGATCACCTGGGCTATCCTTTTACTTGGGACTTTTGTACTCCGCTTCTTATTCCCTGTAAAAGAAAGCAGTTTAACACGTTGAAAGAATATGACGACATGATATTGAACAATGAAGCTACGTGTTACAGAAATCTGCTCGTCATGTTCATCAACGACTTCTCTCACACTGCTGTAGTCAAGGGCTTCCCAAACTGCGTTCTGCGGAACAGTGGTGTTGCGTGGGAGGTGAATAACAGCCCCGCGATAAACTATTAACAACATGGCTGTTTTTTCCACCATTTTGACGATACTGTTTTAAGAAAAATAATTACGATTTCTGTGTTATTAGATTTGATATAAAATTAATCACTAGCTAAAACACGTTTTCAGCATTTTTAAAAATTTCGTTAACCTTCAAAATAAAAAATGTGTTCCAACCAAGTAACAGGATTCTTAAAGTGTTCGCCAAAGTGTAAGTTTGGGGACACATGCTAGTCCACAACGCGCCATTACGGACTGATACAGTCTCTGGCTTAGAAAATGGCACTCACTCAAGGTGGCCGGTAGTGTTGCTCCAGGGAGGCCCTTACTCAGAAGTTGAGGGTTATTAGCTGACGAACGACACGGTAGAGGTGGTGTGATGGTGCAGAACATGAAGTTCAACAGACACAGAACGTGGAAGTTGCTGAAGAACCACAACAACGATTTTGCCTCATTTACATTTGAGTCAAATGATAATATGTAATTAAAAATACAAAAACAAAATTATTCAATTAGCCTGCTGTGTCATTTCTGCTGGATTCAGTTGCCTTGGCCATTGTTATCAGTTACAAAAGCTAACATTTTCGATCTTCTGTTTCAGCTTCATGGAGGGACACGGTCATGATGATCAAATATTGCTCGAGCAGTCACAACAAATTCTGGTTATGAAACCAAAAATACTTGACTGCTCATCCAACTGGATTACAGCAACCATCAAATTGTTACGAATATCACCGGAAAGAAGTTCGTAAGTTTAATCCGTAAGCAGTCGCAGCAACTGTCGTCCTAGCAGAAGTTCCCAAATGCATCGAACCATGTCTTTGTCGCATCGACAAACAGAAAACTAGTTCATTGTTTTTGCTACGATTACTGGAGTTTCTCACGATATCATACTGCGAGTAATGTCTCATTTCTGAAAAAAAAAAGTAGTTTGTCTCGTGTTTCTGCTGCCGACTGAACTGTTGTTTCTTTCTTATTGTATACAATTTAATTTCATTAAATTAAGCACAGAAGTAAAGTTGCAGACGTGTTTCCAGAACTACGAGTTACAAATTAAGAAAAATAGGTGCCACTGCCATTCCCACTCCAAGGTGCTAATATGCACCTATTTAAGCAATTTAATATCGTACATCAGAAGTGACACATTTCTTACGGGATATAATGTAATAGGAGTGCCAACGTTGTTGTAAAGAGGTCAATGTTGAACACTTACAAAACACAGATAAAAAGAATATAAAGTACGTAGATGAGATTTCTGAGATCAGTAGCTGGCTTCACACTAATCGATAAGCAGCGAACTGAATGAATCGGGAAAGAATTAAATACGTCTAATCCGACAGAAAAAAATAAAGAAAGGGAACAAATAGAAAGACACTTAACAAGAATGCAAGAAATCAAAGAACACAAGTCATTGCTGAAGCCGTCACTAAAGACCTCGTTGTCGACGGGACGTTAAACTCGTATCATCCTCCTCCACTGCTGGAATAGAAAATGAAACAAGGAAGATAGACGATCGGTTGTACAGAGAAATATGGCCAGAGCGAGATACCTAAGGGCGGAATAAAGGAAAAGTTCATAACAAAGTCCTTATGCTGCTTTTTCAGTGGCGTTTTACTTCGCTAATGTAAATTTTGAAATACAGCTTCATTAACAGAGCTTCAGTTTTTATCAGAGGACCTTCGTTGCGATAACACGACAGAAACGCTTATGTGCCAGAGGATATAATGTATTTATTGCTGTGGGAAACAACATGAATTTTGAATAATTAACACATGTTTTGCAATTTGTAGTTCTTGTTTTCATGTTCAGTTTCACCCATTGAGGAGAAGAGACGATATTATTTATTTATTTATGCATTTATTTTACCTGGCAAGATTAGGGCCTTCAGGCCCTCTCTTTACACCTAACCAGGCATACTCAGACTGAAGGAATTACAGTTTCTACAGAACATTAAGGACATGTAACGTGTTATACAGTATTAATGTTAAAGAAAAAAATAGATATTATAACAGTAGTACAATGATAATTGTAACAATCAAAAAAATAATTATAACAATCAAGAATAATAATAATAATAATAATAATAATAATAATAATAATAATAATAGTAATGACTATGTATATGAAAGTAAACATATTTTTCTTTTATGAATGTCAGTCCTATTTCTAGTTGGGAATTTTCTCGCTATGTTCTTGCAGCTTGTGAGTTATTCTCTTCGGCAGATACATAAGACGATAGAGTGGGGGTAAAGGGGATATAGAAGAGGCAGATAGGTTAGAAGAAGAGAAATAGAATGGTAAAATTCGAAGCTGTGATGGAGAGGAGAAAGAAAGAGAGAGATGAGAGGGGCACAACAATGGTGACTATACCGTCCCTAATATGTAAGTTCTTCCGTAGAATTTTTGATGAAAAAAATTGTTTAAGTTGTGTAATGTGACGTTAAACTGTATAATTTTTTTTGTACGACTGTAATTTCATGCAATTTGTGTTCTTTGACACGGGTAGTGCCCACTTTGAAAACTGTACGTGTTAGCAATAAAAATAATTCCCACGTGTTGTATACACTATTATACGACGTCAATTACAACAAAAATCAGCAAGATTACCAGGTATACTGTAAGTTTTAACAGAAGCGTGCATATATTTTTTGTAATTCGATATGTGTTCCACAAGAAATTGGCAAAATTTGATGGACTGTCCATAACCCACAGATAACCAACTGAAGCCCTAGTGATGAAGCTGTGCTTCGAAATTTACATTCCGAACTAAAAACACTATAAATAATTGCTTTCCATTCACTTGGCCTCTATTTTGTTGTTGACGATTAAAAAATTCTGGTCCCTTTGTCGCACGATGATGAACCGCAAGGCTTTTATATTGTAGAGAAATAAAGTTAGTCACGTATTCTATCATTGTATACACTTGTGTATAAAAGAAGGAATCCTATATTCACGTCCGTCTCCCCTACCCTTTGGTAGCAGAACCGTATGATTTACCCGTAAATTCAAGAATAACTACGCTACAGTTATGTCCGTAGATTGGGGGGGGGGGGGGGGGGGCATTTATGTGAAACAAACAAGTAGCCATCTGACGTAAGACAAAACTGCTCATCTTGTCAGGAAATTTAGTCCTCCTTCACAGTTCTGAGCCAGTGTTTGGATACAGTCCGGATGCACCCATCCATTTGTAAACAGAACAATTCCGTGCCGCTTATGTAGCCTACAAAAAACATTCAGCGGAAGCACCACTGCTTCTCTGGAAAAGCCTCCCTTGCGCAGAGACGATGGAAGATGGTGTTCCCACATAGACTGATGACTTCCATTTCTCGCAATTCAAATTTTGTGTGACAAATGTAAAAACAAAAAGAACGATCAATTAAAATGGTGAAAACAGTGACAGAAAAAAAGGACGAGCATACTAAATTGTTCATAGATAAACTGTTAAGTCAATAGCGGGTTGCTTGCCACGAAATATTATACTGGTCAGTCCAAATGTCACTTAATGATATGGTGGGGTTAGACGTAAGAAACAGGCGCCCACACACACAATTCTCAAAGAAATAGTCTGTCAAGGGGCATTTTGACAGGTATTATGTACGTCTCGCAGAGAAACTAAAGTAACATATTGTGTAGTCTGTTAAGCTATAGCGTTACAATACTACACATAGGTAGGTCCAGGTACAGACTACCTAGCAAGATCCTGCAAGGTGTTAACCGCCGGTCCTCAGTAGCTATTAATACCGTACTGGGTATTTTGAGTTTATGTCAGTGTGCAGATGGATAAATGCTGTTTATGTTACGCTATAAGTTTAATTTGTCACAAGTGGTCAGTTGCCTGAAAGACATACACATTTATACACCGTACATTTTGATTTATTGATTCCGACAATGTGTGTTGGTCTTACACATACTTATGGTTGCTCCTTGCTGATGGGTCTGGTATTATCTTTCACCACTACAAGCACTTGGTATTATTGTATTAAAAAAATGAGTATGCAGTTTTCAGTCAAGTTACTGTATTCTGACAAGTGTGTGTGTGTGTGTGTGTGTGTGTGTGTGTGTGTGTGTGAGAGAGAGAGAGAGAGAGAGAGAGAGAGAGAGAGAGAGAGAGAGAGAGAGCGAGAGAGAGAGAGAGAGAGAGAGAGAGAGAGAGAGAAAACTAACTAACAAACTAAAGAAACAGACAAAACGATCATGACGAAGTGCAAATAGAATTTATTGTCAGATCGACATAAATGTATCCTCCAAATTTTTGGTGCAATATTAGTAGATTAATAGCAAGTTTGGAATGGACAAGAATAGAAGGGAAATCGACAGCGTCTTTTGCAAAGGTGTCATCGAATCATTGTAGTATTCACCTTGAACCACGGAAAACTATGGCCTGGATGCACGGGCGGCGATTTTAACCCCGTCCGCCCCTTCACGTCCGTCATCCCCTCGGCAACAGTAGTTTGAGGCATGGAGCCGACACCTCTCGGGTTTCTAGTGAAAGAGAACACCGGAGCTTTCCTGTCCGTGACTGACAGCCGAATTATCGACTGTGTCGCGTGATGGAGCCATTAATAGAATGAAATCGAAGGACACGGCCATCGGTGTTACCTGTCGTGACGGACTGGAATGAAACTTTAACCTCTTTACTGCCGGTCATTACCCTTATGGCTGCAGTCAGTCGCTGGTTCAATAATGACCTTCACCAAGGGGTCAAAGCAGTAGACAACGACGACTCATTGTTGTGTGAGGCCACCACGAAATTCTGCAAGAGCTTCATCCATTATGGGGTCGAGTGGAAGATGATGGGCATACTTCTAGAAGGTGGTTTTGCCATCCTGGAAAAGGATATGAAGCAAAGGAGATTAAATTTAATCTTTCACCGATGACGTGATCATTAGAGACGGGATACAAGCTTTTAGAGAGGAGAAAGAAGCCATCTGTGTCCTTTACAGACGAACCATCTCGGAATTAGTCTTAAGCAATTCAAGGAACAACGGAACAGATAAATCTGCGTAGTCTGGCGGGGACTCTAGCCTCGTTTCTCCCGAATACGAATCATGGGTGTATAGCCCGAGTAATAGAACGTAATGACCGATAGATGCAGAGGCAGGGATCGGGGTGGCCGAAATGCTGCCAGTAACGCTTGACAAAGCACTGCGTGTGCATGCGTCCCCGTGCATTACACGTTATGGAGACTACGTGGAAAAATGAAATATCTGTAGTTTTTCGGTATTGCCTGGTTTCATTTGGATCACCCTTGTTTAACTACTAAGTCTGAGTCCGACATACAGGGTCCTTCAGGAGGAACAGTACATATTTTAGGAGGTGGTAGTATAGATGGTAGTAGGCCTATAGACGAATTGCAATAAAAAGTGCCTTATAACATGGGTCCAGTTTTTATTGGGTACAGAGATTCGGCTGTTAGTATGTAACCCAAAAATCCTAAAGCAAAGGCAAATGAGGACGTTCACAAATGATTTTCAAAAATCCACCGCTAACTTCAGAGCACTTTTAACTTCTATTGATAACTCCACGTGTAGCGCTTCTGCGGTCTTCTTTGCGTTCTTTTACGAGGGCTGCAGTACTCGTAATCCGAACGATCAAATCGGCTCTTGTGGTTCCTTCCTTTGTAGACTTCGCCTTTCAACCTTTCCACAGGCAAAAATCCAAAGGGGGTAGATCCTCGGACCTCGGTGACCAAGAAACGTGCCTATGTTATATGGCATATTTTATTGCAATTCGTCTATACTACCACCTCCTAAAATATTTACCATTTCTCCTGAAACACCCTGTATAATAGTAATGCAGGTCGACGGTTTGTAAACTAGTGGTATCCATCCTTTTAGCGTACTGAGCGACAGTGGAAGAGACTAGTATTTTTGGGCCGCAATAATATACGTGGCACTAACAACAATCGCTGAGAAAGATAGTGCGACGGTCGGATAGATACATATATATTAATTCGTGATTCTAAAAAAATGATGTAATTTAGCTGACTTTTTTTGTGGTCTTCAGTCCTGGTTTGATGCAGCTCTCCATGCTACTCTATCCTGTGCAAGCTTCTTCATCTCCCAGTACTTACTGCAACCTACATCCTTCTGAATCTGCTTAGTGTATTCATCTCTTGGTCTCCCTCTACGATTTTCACCCTCCACGCTGCCCTCCAATGCTAAATTTGTGATCCCTTGATGCCTCAAAACATGTCCTACCAACCGGTCCCTTCTTTTTGTCACGTTGTGCCACAAACTCCTCTTCTCCCCCAATTCTATTCAATACCTCCTCATTAGTTATGTGATCTACCCATCTAATCTTCAGCATTCTTCTGTAGCACCACATTTCGAAAGCTTCTATTCTCTTCTTGTCCAAACTAGTTATCGTCCATGTTTCACTTCCATACATGCCTACACTCCATACAAATACTTTCAGAAACGACTTCCTGACACTTAAATCTATACTCGATGTTAACAAATTTCTCTTCTTCAGAAACGATTTCCTTGCCATTGCCAGTCTACATTTTATATCCTCTCTACTTCGACCATCATCAGTTATTTTACTCCCTAAATAGCAAAACTCCTTTACTACTTTAAGTGTCTCATTTCCTAATCTAATTCTCACAGCATCACCCGATTTAACTTGACTGCATTCCATTATCCTCGTTTTGCTTTTGTTGATGTTCATCTTATATCCTCCTTTCAAAACACTGTCCATTCCGTTCAACTGCTCTTCCAAGTCCTTTGCCGTCTCTGACAGAATTACAATGTCATCGGCGAACCTCAAAGTTTTTATTTCTTCTCCATGAATTTTAATACCTACTCCGAATTTTTCTTTTGTTTCCTTTACTGCTTGTGCAATATACAGATTGAATAACATTGGGGACAGGCTACAACCCTGTCTCACTCCCTTCCCGACCACTGCTTCCCTTTCATGCCCCTTGACTCTTATAACTGCCGTCTGGTTTCTGTACAAATTGTAAATAGCCTTTCGCTCCCTGTATTTTACCCCTGCCACCTTTAGAATTTGAAAGAGAGTATTCCAGTTAACATTGTCAAAAGCTTTTTCTAAGACTACAAATGCTAGAAACGTAGGTTTGCCTTTTCTTAATCTTTCATCTAAGATAAGTCGTAAGGTCACTATTGCTTCACGTGTTCCAGCATTTCTACGGAATCCAAACTGATCTTCCCCGAGGTCCGCTTCTACCAGTTTTTCCATTCGTCTGTAAAGAATTCGCGTTAGTATTTTGCAGCTGTGACTTATTAAACTGATAGTTCGGTAATTTTCACATCTGTCAACACCTGCTTTCTTTGGGATTGGAATTATTTTATTCTTATTGAAATCTGAGGGTATTTCGCCTGTCTCACACACCTTACTCACCAGATGGTAGAGTTTTGTCATGACTGGCTCTCCTAATGGAATGTTGTCTACTCCGGGGGCCTTGTTTCGACTCAGGTCTTTCAGTGCCCGGTCAAACTCTTCACGCAGTATCTTATCTCCCATTTCGTCTTCATCTACATCCTCTTCCATTTCCATAATATTATCCTCAAGTACATCGCCCATGTATAAACCCTCTATATACTCCTTCCACCTCTCTGCCTTCCCTTCTTTGCTTAGAACTGGGTTTACATCTGAGCTCTTGATGTTCATACAAGTGGTTCTCTTCTCTCCGAAGGTCTCTTTAAATTTCCTGTAGGCAGTATCTATCTTACCCCTAGTGAGATAAGCCTCTACATCCTTACATTTGCACTCTAGCCATCCCTGCTTAGCTATTTTGCACTTCCTGTCGATCTCATTTTTGAGACGTTTGTATTCCTTTTTGCCTGCTTCATTTACTGCGTTTTTATATTTTCTCCTTTCATCAATTAAATTCAGTATTTCTTCTGTTACCCAAGGATTTCTATTAGCCCTCGTCTTTTTACCTACTTCATCGTCTGCTGCCTTCACTACTTCATCCCTCAAAGCTACCCATTCTTCTTCTACTGTATTTCTTTCTCCTATTCCTCTCAATTGTTCCCTTATGCTCTCCCTGAAACACTCTACAACCTCTGGTTCTTTCAGTCTATCCAGGTCCCATCTCCTTAATTTGGCACCTTTTTGTTGTTTCTTCAGTTTTAATCTCCAGTTCATAACCAATAGATTGTGGTCAGAGTCCACATCTGCCCCTGGAAATGTCTTACAATTTAAAACTTGATTCCTAAATCGCCGTCTTACCATTATGTAATCTATCCGATACCTTTTAGTATCACCAGGATTCTTCCATGTATAAAACCTTCTTTCATGATTCTTGAACCAAGTGTTAGTTATGATTAAGTTATGCTCTGTGAAAAATTATAACAGGCGGCTTCCTCTTTCATTTCTTATCCCCAATCCACATTCGTCTACTACGTTTCCGTCTCTCCCTTTTCCTACTACCGAATTCCAGTCACCCATGACTATTAAATTTTCGTCTCCCTTCACTATCTGAATAATTTCTTTTATTTGATCATACATTTCTTCAATTGCTTCGTCATCTGCAGAGCTAGTTGGCATATAAACTTGTACTACTGTAGTGGGCGTGGGCTTCGTGTCTATCTTGGCCACAGCAATGAGTACACTATGCTGTTTGTAGTAGCTTACCCGCAGTCCTATTTTCCTATTCATTATTAAACCTACTCCTGCATTGCCCCTATTTGATTTTGTATAACCCTGTAGTCACCTGACCAGAAGTCTTGTTCCTACTGCCACCGAACTTCACTACTTCCCACTATATCAAACTTTAACCTATCCATTTCCCTTTTTAAATTTTCTAATCTACCTGCCCGATTAAGGGATCTGACATTCCACGCTCCGATCCGTAGAACGCCAGTTATCTTTCTCCTGATAACGACACCTTCTTGAGTAGTCCCCTCTCGGAGATCCGAATGGGGGACTATTTTACCTCCGGAATATTTTACCCAAGAGGACGCCATCATCATTTAATCATACAGTAAAGCTGCATGCCCTCGGGAAAAATTACGGCCGTAGTTTCCCCTTGCTTTCAGCCGTTCGCAGTACCAACACAGCAATGCCGTTTTGGTTGTTGTTACAAGGCCAGGTCAGCCAATCATCCAGACTGTTGCCCCTGCAACTACTGAAAAGGCTGCTGCCCCTTTTCAGGAACCACACGTTTGTCTGGCCTCTCAACAGATACCCCTCCGTTGTGGTTGCACCTACGGTACGGACATCTGTATCGCTGAGGCACGCAAGCCTCCCCACCAACGGCAAGGTCCATGGTTCATGGGGAAGTGGTGCATCGGCCGTATAAGAGTTCATTAATAATTTTATATATAAATAATTAAAAAGTGTAGAACAAATGTGACATTTGACGCTGAATTTTGGAAGCTAGTGTGTCAATATTAGGTTCAATCGAAGCGGTTGCGAGTGTCAGGGTATTCTCAAGGCGTTCATCTCAGATTTTGGTTCTGTTTTTAGTCTTTGTTTGTTTTGCTCTTGAAAATAACTGTTCATAAACGTACTTGCTTCAAGGCAAACATAATATATATAAATCATGACTGTCTAGTAAAGAATGTTTCTCTCTGAGCAGGTATAATATGTAAAATCCATCAACGATAAATGATTTTTTTTTTATGGCTCTCAGACTGCAACTCTACTCATTCAATCTCCTGTCAACGTATCTAAATTGTTTGTAAAAGGTGTCGCATAAGTAAAAAATTTTGATTGATTTGCAGATTCTTATATCAAATCCAAAAGTATGACTGCGTATGTACCTCGTCTTCACTATTGTATTTAGCTAATGTGTTGAAATGAAAAAGCAAATTATTGGCATTTACTTGCATTTCCCGTTATTCAGTTTCATTTGGAACGCGTTTATTGTTTGAAACATTGCGCTGTCCGTCCCCGTTAGCTGAGTGGTCAGCGAGACAGAATGTCAATCTTAAGGGCCGCGGTTCTGTTCCCGGCTGGGTCGTAGATTTTCTCCGCTCAGGGACTGGGTATTGTGTTGTCCTAATCATCATCATCATTTCATCCCCATAGTCGTGCAAGTCGCTGAAGTGGCGTCAAATCGAAAGACTTCTATGTGGCGAACTGTCTACCCGACGGAAGGCCCTAGTCACACGACACTTAACTTACTTAACATTGCGCTGATGAGTAGTTTTCTACCTTAAAGACGCCTCGTTAAATCACCTACAAGAGAAGTGAAGTATACCAAAAATGCTAAATTAATCCCAAGTTGTGGCACAGATTTTGCTTTTAATATCATGAACGATTTGATTTAAATAATTATGCTATAAAATCTGCTGTGGTAGGAATTGTTCACAAAAGTAAAGAGATTTCGTGAAAGTACATTACAGACACTTTCATGTTCAAATGTAGTTCTTATTTTTAAAACAGTGGATATGACACCAGATTAACGTGTTATAACAGAATTACGGTACTGTTAGGTAGCCAACATTCGCAGTAATTGCAATCCACATGGAGATTTCTAACTTCTGTCACCTTCTAGTGATCAGAACTATGGCGAAAAACGTTATTTATCAAAATTTACAAACATAATACAGATTTTCCTTGTATATCCATAGATTAATTTCAGTATACGTCTCTAAATCTCTAGGTTTACAGTTGCAACAAAAGCAGCTGTAAGACAATACACCAGCGCGTGTGATGGTTTGGCCGGTCGTAAGAACGAGATTATGAGGGATCAGGTATAGCACGGGCGGCAGTGTTAGGTATGGGATAGATCAATGAGAGAATAGCATCGTGTGTCGGGAATCACAAAGCGAAAAGATTAAATTTATCACGTTGTGTTGTGGTTTTCAATCCAGAGACTGGTTTGATGCAGCTCTCCATGCTATTCTATCATGTGCAAGCCCCATCATCTCCCAGTACCTACTGCAACCTTCATCCGTCTGAATCTGCTTAGTGTATTCATCTCTTGGTCTCCCTCTACGATTTTTACTCTCCACCCATCCCTCCAATACTAAATTGTTGATCCCTTGATGCCTCAGAAAGTGTCTTAACAACCGATCCCTTCATTATGTGCCATAAATTCCTCTTTTCCCCAATTATATTCAGTACCTCCGCATTACTTGCGTGATCTACCCATCTAATCTTCAGCATTCTTCTGTAGCACCACATTTCGAAAGCTTCTATTCTCTTATTGTCCAAATTATTTATCGTCCATGTTTCACTTCCATACATGGCTACACTCCATACAAATACTTTCAGAAACGACTTCCTGACCTTAAATCAATACTTGATGTTATCAAATTTCTCTTCTCCAGAAACTCTTTCCTTGCTGTTGAGGCCAGTCTACATTGTATATCCTCTCACCTACGACCATCATCAGTTATTTTACTCCCCAAATAGCAAAACTCCTTTACTACTTCAAGTGTCCCATTTCCTAATCTGACTCCGTCAGCATCGCACGATTTAATTCGACTACATTCTATTATCTCCTCGTTTTGCTTTTGTTGATGTTCATCTTATATCTTCCTCCCAAGACACTGTCCATTCCGTTCAACTGCTCTTCCAGGTGCTTTGCTGTCTCTGGCAGAAGTAAAATGTCATCGGCTAACCTCAAAGTTGTTATTCCTTCTCCATGAATTTTAATTCCTACTCAAAATTTTTCTTTTGTTTTCTTTACTGCTTGCTCAATATAGAGAATTAATGACGTCGGGGATCGGCTACAACCCTGTCTCACTCCCTGCCCAACCGCTGCTTCCCTTTCATGCCCCTCGACTCTTATAACTGCCATCTGGTTTCTGTACAAATTGTAAATAGCCTATCGCTCCCTGTATTTTACCCCTGTCACCTTTAGAATTTGAAAGGGAGTATTCCAGTCAACATTGTCAAAAGCTTTCTCTAAAAGCATAAATGCTAGAAACGTAAGTTGCCTTTCCTTAATCTGTCTTCTAAGATAAGTCGTAAGGTCAATATTGCCTCACGTGTTCCAACATTTCTACGGAATCCAAACTGATCTTCCCCGAGGTCGGCTTCTACCAGTTTTTCCATTCATCTCTAAAGAATGCGCATTAGTATTTGGCAGCCGTGACTTCTTAAATTGATAGTTCGGTAATTTTCACATCTGTCAACATCTACTTTCTTGGGGATAAGAATATTATATTCTTCTTGAATTCTGAGGGTATTTCGCCTGTCTCATACATCTTGCTCACCACATGGTAGAGTTTTGTCAGGACTGGCCTTCCCAAGAGTGTCAGTAGTTCTAATGGAATGTTGTCTACTCCCGGGGTCTTGTTTCGACTGTCTTTCACTGCTCTGTCAAAGTCTTCACGCAGTCTCACATCCCCCCATTTCATTTTCATTTAAGTCCTCATCCATTCCCATAATATTTCCCTCAAGTACATCGCACTTGTATAGACCCTCTACATACTCCTTCCACCTTTCTGCTCCCCCTTCCTTGTTTAGGACTGGTTTTCCATCTGTGCTCTTGATATTCATACAAGTGTATTATAATCTTCAGTAAGCGATACTAAATCTGGGACCTGTCCATGGAAGCTCCTGTAGTTTACTAAAATCGTATTAAAAATGGTTCAAATGGCTCTGACCACTATGGGACTCAACTGCTGTGGTCATCAGTCCCCTAGAACTTAGAACTACTTACACCTAACTAACCTAAGGACATAACACACATCCATGCCGGAGGCAGGATTCGAACCTGCGACCGTAGCAGTCACGCAGTTGCGGAATGATGCGCCTAGAACCGCTGGGCCACCGCGGCCGGCAGGATAAGGTTGACTTCCACAGTTTGTGAGAAGTGGCTTCTGTTACTATTAACAACAGTCTGACGCAGCTTAGACTGTTTACATGAAATGTATTTGCAGTAGCGAATGTGAAGAACCGGCAGCAGTATAATGGAATGACGACAATGAAAATTTGTGCAGGAGCGGGACTCAAACCCGGATTTCCCGGTTATTGCGAGGGAAATCCGGGTTTGAGTCCCGATCCGGGGCATATTTGCATTGTTGTCATTCCATTATACAGCTGACATGTATTTCATGACGGCTGTAGTGCACGTCCGAAGTAACTTTGCTTCGTATTTATGTACAGCGCAGGCACTGCAATATCGTATTACACTTTTTAGTTTGTAGTACGGGACGCATGCTTTTCAAACCATAATTGTGCCCGTCACGGTATCATCAGCATTATAGTACACTGAAGTGTGACTTGTAAGAGAACACTTCTTCGTTTCTGTGTTAATTATAAGCTGAAACATGGCTCAGTTCCCAAGGTACATTTTGGTGCCACATTGGAAACGAATTATCGCGCTGCTGCGAATTCTGCTGATACTTTGAACAGAAGTTACTACATGATCGAATATATTCCAGAGACGCACACTCCTTTCACTCCTTGCGTTAGCTCAACACAGCGTCCGATTTAATGTTTCTGCCTGTGAAGACACACCTTTCTATCTTCCTTTGTAGACATCAATGCAGAATCGACAAAAAGTACATCTAAACTGATATATCTTGCGCAAACTAAACTTAAGGTATACACACAATTCCAATGATATCCTGGCGTGTAGGATCAGTTATTTCATAACTTATTTATAGCAATGCGTTGAATGTACAAAGGTTGGTGAAAACGGAACGCAAAATTAAATTTACTCGTATCTTGGTACTAGGAAGCACTGTGGTAGTAAAGTTTTATGTGCAAAAGCTTGGTTGTTTATCATGCAACCAGTAATTTATTTATTTATTCTTGTTGTTTCAGGTGAGTCATGATCGATGCCAATATGCGATGATGGAATTCCTGAGAAATTCGATGAAATATGAGCAACGTGGATTCACAGTAAGTTATTACGATCTATGGAGAAAATACAATAATCTTATTTATATAGCTCGTAGTGTTTAACGGTTTCAGAGTGATTATTGTAACGTCCAGGAGCAGCTGGTTGTAGTAGTCCGTCAACCGTTACAATCGATGATGATGATGATAATACACTCCTGGAAATGGAAGAAAGAACACATTGTCACCGGTGTGTCAGACCCACCATACTTGCTCCGGACACTGCGAGAGGGCTGTACAAGCAATGATCACACGCACGGCACAGCGGACACACCAGACACACCAGGAACCGCTGTGTTGGCCGTCGAATGGCGCTAGCTGCGCAGCATTTGTGCACCGCCGCCTTCAGTGTCAGCCAGTTTGCCGTGGCATACGGAGCTCCATCGCAGTCTTTAACACTGGTAGCATGCCGCGACAGCGTGGACATGAACCGTATGTGCAGTTGACGGACTTTGAGCGAGGGCGTATAGTGGGCATGCGGGAGGCCGGGTGGACGTACAGCCGAATTGCTCAACACGTGGGGCGTGAGGTCTCCACAGTACATCGATGTTGTCGCCAGTGGTCGGCGGAAGGTGCACGTGCCCGTCGACCTGGGACCGGACCGCAGCGACGCACGGATTCACGCCAAGACCGTAGGATCCTACGCAGTGCCGTAGGGGACCGCACCGCCACTTCCCAGCAAATTAGGGACACTGTTGCTCCTGGGGTATCGGCGAGGACCATTCGCAACCGTCTCCATGAAGCTGGGCTACGGTCCCGCACACCGTTAGGCCGTCTTCCGCTCACGCCCCAACATCGTGCAGCCCGCCTCCAGTGGTGTCGCGACATGCGTGAATGGAGGGACGAATGGAGACGTGTCGTCTTCAGCGATAATAGTCGCTTCTGCCTTGGTGCCAATGATGGTCGTATGCGTGTTTGGCGCCGTGCAGGTGAGCGCCACAATCAGGACTGCATACGACCGAGGCACACAGTGCCAACACCCGGCATCATGGTGTGGGGAGCGATCTCCTACACTGGCCGTACCTCTGGTGATCGTCGAGGGGACACTGAATAGTACACGGTATATCCAAACCGTCATCGAACCCATCGTTCTACATTCCTAGACCGGCAAGGGAACTTGCTGTTCCAACAGGACAATGCACGTCCGCATGTATCCCGTGCCACCCAACGTGCTCTAGAAGGTGTAAGTCAACTACCCTGGCCAGCAAGATCTCCGGATCTGTCCCCCATTGAGCATGTTTGGGACTGGATGAAGCGTCGTCTAACGCGGTCTGCACGTCTAGCACGAACGCTGGTCCAACTGAGGCGCCAGGTGGAAATGGCATGGCAAGCCGTTCCACAGGACTACATCCAGAATCTCTACGATCGTCTCCATGGGAGAATAGCAGCCTGCATTGCTGCGAAAGGTGGATATACACTGTACTAGTGCCGACATTGTGCATGCTCTGTTGCCTGTGTCTATGTGCCTGTGGTTCTGTCAGTGTGATCATGTGATGTATCTGACCCCAGGAATGTGTCAATAAAGTTTCCCCTTCCTGGGACAATGAATTCACGGTGTTCTTATTTCAATTTCCAGGAGTGTATATTAGGGAGGTCGCGAGGTGGGACCCCTGCCGGACTGCAAATTCTTTAATCTAACCTTCACCTCTCAACAACGTGAAGAGTCTCCAGAAAGGACACGTGTTTCGGTTTCCACGTTAAACAGTAGGTCCCCTTTCCTCGGTTGATAACTGGGGTGGGTTAATGACATGTAAGTTGCGGAAGTGACGTCCAATCGAAAGACTTACATTCATCCATTGAGTCACACGTAATTATTATATCATAGAGCAAGTCATCCAATATGACAAATGCATCACCACGAGACAATTTATTAAAAAGTGAGGTGTGCCCATTGTGCTGCGTCAACCCCAATGAAACGACTGCCATTTTAGGAAATGATTTCGTTATTAGAGTGCAGGCTTTTTGAGAAGGGATGTGAAGCCGATCGATAAAAGAAACCGCTATGATAATCTTCAAAACTAAACTGGTGATTGCCCACAGTGCCTTAATGGAATCGTCACATGTGATAAAACTCCCTCCCCCCCTCCCTCCCCCTCTCGTAGCATTTATCGGTAGTACAGAGTCCTCCATTTCCATCATTTGGTAAATTTATTTTGACTATGTAGCCAGACGCCATTATTGTTGCAACAGTACTCAGTCAACATTAGGGTGGGAAATCATGGACACCGTATGTATGTGAACTGTGTAAACTTTGTGCTGTGTATTATCGTATTTTCTGAGACAGAGATAATGTTACGTGCTATTTGGTAGGTGCCTCTAGCTCAATTACTCATGAGTGTATGAACCTTTTGAGTCATTGAAAGCTTATTTCCGTCCAAACACAAATAAATGTTCGTTAAAGATAGTGTTGGGAAGCCATTCTGATCTAAGACTTCTGAACCATCGATCACTATTCAGTAAGATATGTCTGAGCTGCGGCCAAGATATACACGTCTCACTGGACGCATCGATCACTATTCAGTAAGATATGTCTGAGCTGCGGCCAAGATGTACACGTCTCACTGGACGATCACATATCCAGATGTAATCAACAGTATTTCTTGATGAAGTGATGGGCGAATGGAGGAGGGAGAAACTTCATTTCAGTGGAGTAATCCTCAAACCATTCTGATAATATTGGGAAACAACGGGGTGCCGAATTGTACTTCTGAAGGGTGAGCTTTGCGTATCTAGGTAAATAGACAGTCGTATGGTTGGACATTAGCACTGCTGGTGAGAGTTGCTCCATTGTATCCTCTGTAAATATCTCTCACGCGATAATACCTCCACCATCTACCCTTTGAGAAGTGGAATGCATTGACCCATGTTCTTTTTGACATATGTGTACGCTGTTAATGTTGTGTTGACGCATACAGCGGCTTACCTGTCCGAACGACCTTTTTCCATGCTTGCTCTCAGCAATAGCAATGTCTGTGTGGCGATTTTGATGTCTGTGGCCTGTACTGTTACAATCCATAATAGTTGACGGTGACTTGGTCAACAAAAGTTGTTGGAGTATTTGTGTGAGAAGCCCAGTACTTGAGCGATTGTGGGGATGGGCTGTTCAGCGCATTGGTCATCCACTACGTGGCCACAATCAAATACACTGATGTCACGCGTCGTGCTCGTTCAGGCGCTCTGCTGTCATGCTGATGGCCTCTGCAGCTTGTGCAAAATAACATGGCACTGTTGCAAAAACGCAATCACGTTGTGAGTGCTGGGCGAGCCAAATTCATTGTTCCAAAGGGACGGCTGGCCCAGTTGACTGTCGCCTGGGGCCCTATTCTGTATCTTTCGACCGCTCCGCGATGGGATCGGTAGGCGGGCGTACCGAGCTCCCTTGTTTTCAAAGGAGAGCGCGGACGTTATTCTGTAAGCATTTCGGAAGCGATGCCGCACCGTTCTAGTGAACCGAGGCACCGTTATCAATTCTCCAAGCGCCAACGAATAAAAAACCAGCAGCTGTAGATCCGTACATGTGCACTGCAGTACGCACAGCGCCACAGACATGAAGCAACTAGCAGCAACACAGACACACTATTCTTCGTAGTACTGGAAAGTGTGTTTAGGGTACGTTGTACTGCTCAGATTTCGCTGACCACATGTTTCCATGCATCCATAATAACGACAGGGTATTTGACTGTGTTCTGGAAATTCATAAATGCCATATTATGTCATTTTATTCTCTTTCACATCGACATCTTGTTTGGGATTTTACGTTTCGGAATATGCGTTAGGAATGGTGTGTAGTACCACATTGTGCAAATACATCTGTAAAAACACCCGAAAAGTTGTAGACGCATTGTCAAAGAATAAGAAAATGCATAAAATGTGGTTGTAGCCCACTCTTAGAGATCCAAATGATGAAGTAGCCTACTTCCCTCTATGATACATCAATGATTTGGGCCTTAAAAACTAAATTTATAAAACACCTTTTTGAGAGCGTATGGCGAGTGCAACTATTGAAGTTCGGTGTAGTTAATAACATGCGTCTGATAAATGAAAATGTTTCATATATGGTGGTATAGTCTAAAAATATTATGGCGGGGATCTTTCATCTCTGTGTACTGTTGTTAAGGATTAGATCGCAGATAAATACTTATGACAAACAAGACTTTAAAGATAATTGCTGCTAGTTTCATTCGTAGTAATTTTTGTTCTCTGTCTAACCACACACTCGACCATCACTGCGTATTCGGAAAAGAGGTGAATTATTTATGACAAGAAAAAAATATAAATGTCACAGTCAGTTGCTCCACGCACAGCAATGTCATCTATCATTACTTAAGTATATGGATATTACGAAATCGAAGATATTCATTACTGAGAAAGCGCGCTCTTCCGTGTAAATGACAACGAATACTTCAGAAAAATACCAAACTTTCACCAGTAACGAAGCCTCAGAATGCTTTACAAAAGCGAAGAGGAAAAAAAAAACGATGATTTCATACCAAGCAGGGCCGGCCGCGGTGGTCTCGCGGTTCTAAGCGCGCAGTCCGGAACCGTGGGACTGCTACGGTCGCAGGTTCGAATCCTGCCTCGGGCATGGATGTGTGTGATGTCCTTAGGTTAGTTAGGTTTAAGTAGTTCTAAGTTCTAGGGGACTGATGACCACAGCAGTTGAGTCCCATAGTGCTCAGAGCCAGCCATACCAAGCAGGATGCGATCCTAAGACGTTTTGCGGAGCAGTTCGACCTGTCGCCACAAAGATTCCAAAACTTCCTAGTTGTAGCTTACAAGGTATGGGAGGTCAGTGATGGATCGTGCTAAATTTTACCAAAGCGCTACAGTATAACAAAAATAAGCAGCTTGTGTTTCACCTTGTCATCATGATTCACGCGATTTAATGTTGTTGCAATATCAGCTTTACCTAATGGACTAAGGTCAAGTAGGACGTTTATACGTTTATGATTTCCGCTATATTTTTTTTTTCTTCTTAATGTATTGATATGTCCTAGATCTTTCAATTCCCCTGTAACCTATGCGTCACTTTTCCCGAATGACAAACATCGAAATCAAAAAGGCCATTACGAAAATTACACTCACAGCTGCAACTCTTTTCCGTATTGAATGTTTTTATATCACTTCCTGTAGGATTTTTACTAACAAAGGTTGTAATTGCAACTAAACAGAATATATTATTTTTATGTAAATAAACGGAACTGATTAAATATGCCGTATTTAAATTTTATAATCAGTAGTTTAACAGAGTGGCGAATAAAATTAAAACAAAAAAATTGATGATAGCGTTGAGAATCGAATCCGAGCCGAGAAATCGCCAGTTGTAGCTTTCGACTACTGGGCCACTGCACAGTTATGTAAACTGATTCTAGGCTTGCGTAATTCTTACACGCACCTGCAGAGAAAAATATTGACCTGCTGCTGTGAGCAACGTAGAACAAATCAGCGCCGGAAGGGGTTAAGTCGAAAACAGACAGCTGCTTTCCTTCTTTGAGTTGATCGTAGCGCGACTGACTATCATTTCAGCACTCGACACTGATTCCTAGTTACTGCGGAGAGAGAGAACTACATAACGTGCTGTCATTCCTTTTTTTTTTTTTTTTTGCCTAAATGACACTATTTTAGTGCAATCTTTGAAGTGTGCTGTAGCACATGATCACTTTGGAAAATATGTATTTGGGCATTGACTTCAGCTTTCGAACTGCACCTCCCTTACCACGTAATCTTCGTTCAAAATGGAGGTCAGCCCTTCATATTATTATTATTATATGTGTGATTCTGTTCATTCAGACATGTCCAAAAGAACAGACACCACACGTTAATGTATACGCCTTGAGGGCATTTCACGAAATCATCAGTGTGGATACGACCTCTTGCGGGAATCATGCTAAATGATGCGACCAATGAGGATGAAGGACGTGTGCGACAAGTCGGTAATTTGGGATAGATGGGAAGCGTGCTCGGGTAGCCGAAGCAGTTAAGGTGACCGTTCGCATAGAATGCGGTCTAGGTACGAGTCGTGGTACGGCACAAATTTTCACTTGTCGCCACTAAATTATTTCAGTGCCCTCATGCGGCTGACGTCGGCATTACTCTTTCATCTTCTTCTTACAACAGTTCTTCTCTCCCCTCCCGTACCAACTGCCAATTAGTATTTTTATGGTAGAGTAGTTCTGGAGAGACGGTCTAGTAGGTACTAGATTCAGCAGCTTGTACTTGTGACTTTTCATTTTCCCAAGCGCACTAGGTGGCGCAGTAGTCAGCACACTGGACTCGCATTGGGGAAGAGCGGAGTTCAAATCTCCTCCAGCAGGACATCCTTATTTGGTGTTGACTTTGTTTAAAGTGAATGGCGCGATTTTTATTTCGACATCGCTAATTTGCGCTCCCTTCCGTCTCCTATCCAAGCTTTTGCTCTGTTGCTGATGACCTCTTTGTCGATGGGACGTTAAACCATAATCTTCCTCGCTTTGTTTCTCGATTGAGGAATATCTTCACAATACGTTCTGGCCTCATTGAAACTTGCTTGCAGCTAAAATGTACTATTTCGTTGTTTGTTTTGTTTCATTTCGCCTCCAGAGTTTGTACTGTATTTAGCTATCTAGAACGCATGTTTACGCAGAACACACAATTGTAAAAAGAAAATAAAAAAAACACATATTTACAAAACTGAAAGCGCAAGTCGTCAACTTTTAACAAATAGAATGATACGTAAACTAGACATATCTATGTAATCAATGCACACTACTTCTTAAATTTAATAATAAGTTATACAGATAAATAAAACATGAGTCCAAAGAATTTTTCCCTATACTCTTAAAAAAACTGACCAGTACTTTACACAGGCAAATGTCTTTAGAAACCAAAAGAGAAGACACTGATTGAGGGAGGAGGTAAACCATACTCTTCAATGTCCTCAGAAATTTCGAGCGTTCATTGTCAAATTTGGAACACGGACACAAGATGTGGTTTACATCGATTTCTGACTCAGATTCACACTCCCAGGCAGGGGAATCGTAAATGTAGATTCTACTCAGATGCAGGGAAAACGAGGCATGGTTATAGCGGTGTCGAACGCTGGTGGAAATCGTAGATAGGTACAAATGCGTTCTCTTAAACCACGGCCTTATAGTGATTTAAGGTTGTAAAGCCTAATAATATCCACCTTTTGTTTGTTGGGATAGTACACATCGCTTGCCATTGATGTTTTCACGTAGAGAACGTTCCTGTAGATGTAACTTGCTTCGCTAAGACATCAACTTCTTCATTATGCGAGCGTGGGACTCTACCTAGAGCAGAATGATTTTTCTGTGCTCTCTGTTTACGGCAAATCTATACCACCCGTGAACCATGAACGTTGCCGTTGGTGAGGAGGCTTGCGTGCCTCAGCGATACAGATAGCCGTACCATAGGTGCAACCACAACGGAGGGCTATCTGTTGAGAGGCCAGAGAAACGTGTGGTTCCTGAAGAGATGCAGCACCCTTTTCAGTAGCTGCAGGGGCAACAGTCTGGATGATTGATTGATCTCGCCTTGTAATAGTAACCAAAACGGCCTTGCTGTGAAGGTACTGCGAACGGTTGAAAGCAAGGGGAAACTACAGCCGTAATTTTTCCCGAGGGCATGCAGCTTTACTGTGTTGTTAAATGATGATGGCGTCCTCTTGGGTAAAATATTCCGGAGGTAAAATAGTCAAAAATGGTTCAAATGGCTCTGAGCACTATGGGACTTAACTGCTGTGGTCATCAGTCCCCTAGAACTTAGAACTACTTAAACCTAACTAACCTAAGGACATCACACACATCCATGCCCGAGGCAGGATTCGAACCTGCGACCGTAGCAGTCACGCGGTTCCGGACTGAGCGCCTTAACCGCTAGACCACCGCGGCCGGCCAGTATTTGTCGTCTAATGCTTAAGGGCCTTTCTCCTGCCTTCACTAAAAACAAAAAACATTTACATGCGTCGAGCGCATAGCTCCAAGGCAAGTACAATTGAACTGAAGAGTAATTTGGAGAGATAAATCTTAGGCGCATTGTGATATAGCATACAACCATAGTCCAGTCTAGATCGAATAATCCCTCGTTACATCATGGGTAGAGTACTTTGTTGCGCTACCCACCATACACGAGTGGAGAGCAAATTACATTTAATCCTTTCTCGCATTTATCAGCAACAGATTATTTGTGAGGCGCCGAACTGAGCCGAGAATCAAATATCATACCGAAGAATCGAGCATGAGATTTTATCTGGAAAGGACACTTTTCGCATGTGGCGTGATCAAAAATGCGAGCAGTGTTCGGTTTATATCACGGTTTTCTCAGACGAGATCTCCATCCTATTGTTAGACAGCTATTCATCGATGTGTTCTGTAGCAGTGAGTAGTTCCGTTTTAGCATGAATAGATGAGTCTGCAGTTGAATAAACACATACATCATCTTTATATCGTAAAATATTTTCCGGGAAAGTGATTATTCCCTCTAAATCATAAGTATACAGAGTATAGAAAAGGGACCAAAAATTGCACCCAAGGGCAGGCCCTGAGAGACAAGAAAAGGACCGAGTATGTTTCCCTTTAATCTGATATAGACCCTTCTTTGAGCGACCAGGCAACTGTTGCCACATATCATTTTCGAATGAATACCAAGATTAGTCCGCTTGTTCAAGAGAATCGGTATCTGCACGTGATCATTAGTGAGTGAAGAACGAAATTTAATGTACTGGAATTAGTGAATTGTTCAGAATATTGCGAAAACAGGGAGAGGTCGATTTCACTTACGTTAAATTTCCCAAATTGTTACCTATTTCAAATTATTTAATATAATATTGGGCTGTAGTATTTGCCGAATATTGTTGTGCGGTTGCTAATAGGTAACGCAGTGTGTGAACTGTAAATAAAAAGTACATAAAAGTTGTGCGTTTAATATTGCTTCTCTTTTTTTCTCTTCGATGGTGTCGAGAAGAATATCAGCGCACAGCGAGACGTCAGATAATACAGTTGATCAACGTGTTACTTCAAAACTCGATAAACATCCTCTGGTGCTATTTGCTACGCTTTATTGAAACCAGGCCTTATTACCTATATTTGCAATCAGAATGTTTTTAGTAGATCTGGAGGGGGGGGGGGGGGGTTGCTGAAAACTTTGGTGCGATAAAGAAGTGAGGAGCAGCACTGTTTGCAGCCATTGCGTCAGTGAACAGTCCGTCGCTTACATTGTCCAGGACTTCGACAGGGCTGGCCTGCACTCGCCGAGCAGCGCCTGTCCAATCCCACGGGGCAAGCACCGCCTGCTGGCTCAGGAGCTCTTATCCTACTGCCAATGACGAAAGCAGCCTTCTCCTAGTCTCTAGGCAGTATTGCGTCCAGTTCTGCACGTTAATGTTGTGCGGTGTTCGTCGTAAGAAACGGCAGTTTCTTAGCCATGTAATCATAACGTGCGAAACAGCTCAGCAGTTCGTACCGAATTGAATTTTCTAGAATGTGTCCAACCTGAGACCGACAAATAGAGGTCTGTGAAGACTGATTAAATGTTATCTCAGACAGACAGAAAGGAACAAACACGTGTTGTGCGAACGATCAGAAGAGTGAATTCAGCCGCTTTTATATGTATTTAGCCGGCCGGAGTGTCCGAGCGGTTCTGGGCGCTACAGTCTGGAACCGCGCGACCACTACGGTCGCAGGTTCGAATCTTGCCTCGGGCATGGATGTCTGGGATGTCCTTAGGTTAGTTAGGTTTAAGTAGTTCTAAGTTCTAGGGGACGGATGATCTCAGCATTTAAGTCCCATAGTGCTCAGAGCCATTGGAAACATTTTTATATGTATTTACATATTTATCTACTTGTAAATGCCCTTTTGTATTAACTTGTAACATTTGGCTTTACGAACAAACACGGTAAGATGTTGGATCACTAGAAGGCAACGTGTTGCGCTATGTTCAGGATTCCTCGAATACCTCTTTTTTCCCCTTTCTTTTGTCATCAATAATCTGACTTATTTGATGTTGCCAGTCACAATTTTCTCTCCAGTGCCAACCTCTTCATTTGGGTGCAGCATACACAAACGTCCTCACTTGCTGGTTGGATATATTCCAATCAATTGTCTTGTCCTACAATTTTTCAACTCGACAGCTTCCTACCGAACCATGGAAGTTATTTTCTGTCGTGTTAACATAAGTCTGTTTATCTTGTCCCTTCATTTGATGAGTGTTTTTCACACATTATTTTCTGCGTGATTCTGCGGAGAACCTTCTCATTTCTTGCTAGTCCACGTAATTTTTAGCATTCGTTTGTACCATCACATTCCAAACGCTTAAATTCTCTTCTTTTCCACTTTTGTCCCGGCCCATGGTGCACCTTCAAATCTCCAGTATTTTACTAATCGCACTCTGCATCGTACAAATGCATAGATCCAAATGCCATGGATAATGCCTACCATCAGTCTATCTGCTATGGTGGTATTCCTTTCATTTTACAGCTGATGCCTGTTCTTTCATAAATTTTTTTTGTATTTTTACAATTCGTGATTAATCAGGTACAATTTTAAGAATTTTAGGTTTTAAGTATTTTCAATCTGTTATCTACCTAAATTGATATTCATCAATATTTCTAAATCTGAAAGTGCTCACTAATTGATAGAAACTACTTATCATTTGTGACCAGTACCAACTGGGACATTTGCAATACATATATTAAAAGCTGTGCAGTTGTGGCCCTCTAATGACAACATACTGGATCATCCATTATCTCTGTTCCTGCTAGTGCGCAAGATACACTTGTGTGAGAACTTAATGCGTGATGTGTCACTGTCAAGTGACGTATTTCGATGAGACTTGGACGATACATAGAAAGAACTGCTTCAGTATGCCTGTACGTATTAAACCGGGGATCTAGAAATGACAGAGAGGCTTCGTACCGCGCGTAGCGCTCAGTGGTTCGCAATCCCACAACAGCCCAGAGCAGTCCAACCACCCCACCGCCGTCCCACGCCGAACCCAGGGTTATTGTGCGGTTCGGCCCCCAGTGGACCCCCCCCCCCCCCCCTCGATTCAAAATGGTTCAAATGGCTTTGAGCACTATGGGACTTAACTTCTGAAGTCATCAGTCCCCTAGAACTTAGAACTAGGTAAACCTAACTAACCTAAGGACATCACATACATCCATGACCGAGACAGGATTCGAACCTGCGACTGTAGCGGTCGCCGCGCGGTTCCAGCAGACTGCAGCGCCTAGAACCGCTCGGCCACTCCGTAGTGAAGTAATCCAGACTGAGCGTTGTACAACAAATCATCAGTTTTCTTTTTCATTCTTCTGTACAGTACTCGCATGCTAAATCTTGTCAACAACTAAGATACGTGGGCTGATAATGTGATTGTGCAATAGTTTTCTCATTTATCTGCGCCCGCGTGGTCTTAGGAGCCTTGCTACGGTTCGCGCGGCTCCCCCCGTCGGAGGTTCGAGTCCTCCCTCGGGCATGGGTGTGTGTGTGTTTGTCTTTAGGATAATTTAGGTTAAGTGCCACGAGGTGAGTTGCCAAATGTTATGACATTTTAGTGCCATACAGAAAGAAGTCATCTAGGTTCGATAGATAAGTCCTCTGGGTTGTATAGACAAATTTCGAGCATTAACATTACAGCGAAATTTTCATCGCATTGAAGATTATCACTTGCTAGAAACTACGTTTAGATTTTTTGAACTGTTTGCGATATATTATAGTTGTCTGCGGTACATGGGGACGCCGTATACTCCTAACTTCGCCGACATGTTACTATATGTAACAATAAACGGCTTTATGCAGCTATATATTTCTTACATACTTTCTTAAAATTTTTCGATGTCAGTCCAGTGAACTATTTAGCAATATAATGGCGCTTCACTTTCTTTCGTGGATTCCTAACCTTCGCTGCCGGCCGCGGTGGTCTCGCGGTTCTAGGCGCTCAGTCCGGAACCGCGCGACTGCTACGGTCGCAGGTTCGAATCCTGCCTCGGGCATGGATGTGTATGATGTCTTTAGGTTAGTTAGGTTTAATTAGTTCTAAGTTCTAGGCGACTGATGACCAGAGATCTTAAGTCGCATAGTGCTCAGAGCCATTTGAACCTAACCTTCGCTAATCTTCGTTAAGTTGAACTTTCACAGAATAAAGAATTAAGTTTTTGTGAGGGTTAAAGACGGTGATACCTTATATTCCTTTTAGAAGGATTGCTACAGCTAATGCTGTGCTTCCATGTCACTTCTGTTTCAGTCTAATAAAAAATTACATTGTTCGAATCGGATCGAAATGTTGTGGAAGACAAGCATCAACGGTTGTTAGTCACTGCTGTACAACTACGTGATGTGCTGATGAAAACACTTATAAAGATGTCCTCAGGCGCTGTGTGTCACGCCACAATGAGCGATAGTTTCTCTCTCTCTCTCTCTCTCTCTCTCTCTCTCTCTCTCTCTCTCTCTCTCTCTCTGTCACACACACACACACACACACACACACACACACACACACACACACACACACACACACACACACGCGCGCGCGCGCGCGCACACGCACACACAGTATAAATATTAGCAACATGTAATGTAGAGGCGTTCTTAAAATGTTCGTTACCCGTCTCGTAAGATACGCAAGGCAAAGTGGCCACAGTGCCAGAGTACGGTAACGAGGCAAAACACAGATTTTGAGCTCGGCTAGTCACTCACATGGTTTGACATCTGAACATGTACAACCGTCAGCACCCTTTTCAGACTGTCAACAGCTCGGCTTCAATCGAAGCTTCGAAAACAATTTTTGGTTTACTCTGTAGGGTCTAGGCTATTCTTACTGTCGAATAATACTCAGTTGCACATGTTATTTTTACAGCGTTAAGTAGTAATGCTATTAACAAAGGAATATGATAGACGTTTGCGTTATAACAGTGAGCTGTCCAGTTTTACACAGTTTGTCACTTAAAAGGTTCTCCGTACGTAATCATAATGTTCGGGCTCTCCTTCGAAAACAAAAACCGATAGGTGCGCTCGCCTACCGATCCGATCGGCAGAGCGGCCAAAAGATACAGAATAGGGCCCCTGGCCACTGACGAAAGTAATTGTTGCTTGGAGACCGCCTCCGATGACGCATTTGTCGACAGGGATATTAGTTGCTAAGTAATCACATGTTCAAGACACTCACGTTAGAAAAACATAACTGCAATATACATTTGTATTAATTGCGTCTAGTGAGAACTTAAATTAGATCAGAAGTTCTTAAAATGGTACAAACCGTGATTGCAGTATTCTGGCTCCTGCAAAAGACTATGGACAACAAATGACACTCATATCCAGCTGCCGTACGATGGCAGCCTTGTACTTACACAGAAACTCAAATGGTCTCTATGCCTGCACTGACTGATACATCCGCCGTTCCTCTACTACTCCAGAAGGGCCTGGCAATGTTTACGGACACGTCAGTTCTGCTTGCACAGAGCACGGATGGAGGCTTGCAGCCATGCGGTAGAGAGGCAGGTCTTATACACCTCCACCGTTTCTTTCGCCTCGTGCGATCAAGTTCAAATGGTTCTGAGCACTATGGGACTTAACATCTGTGGCCATCAGTCGCCTAGAACTTAGAACTACTTAAACCTAACTAACCTAAGGACATGACAAACATCCATGCCCGAGGCAGGATTCGAACCTGCGACCGTATCGGTCGCGCGGTTCCAGACTGCAGCGCCTAGAACCGCTCGGTCACTCCGGCCGGCTGCGATCTAAGTTCTCCTTTGTTTAGGCTCGCTCCTGATTGCCATATTATCGTGTACGCAGTGTATCAGTAGCGAGCTCATCCTATACTGCTGCTGAGAATGCAGATATGCGGAACCTGTAAGGAACGAGCTTCTATGTGGTGGAATGATAAACTTGGCGCGTAAATTTCCGTTATCTAGAGCGCAGGCGACAAGAAACAAGTTTACTTTAGCTAGAAGAAAGGATTTCAGGTGTGGTGTTAGACAGTAAGCGCGTGTAAGACCCTTATCAAGGACTTTTCCTTGCGGGATAACGGTGTTGGTGAACGCCGGAGGCACGCAGTTTATCAACAAGCGCCGCACGCAAAGTGGCACGATTGTACCGGCTCTGGCTGTCTACGTGGCTGTGAGCCTCTACAGCTGAGCACTGAGGTGCGCGGAATAGCAACTGGCTCGCCAGGTGCAGTTAACCTGGCTAATTACGGGATACAGTAGCTTGTCTAGCAGCTTAGCTCACGCTCATACTGCTATACCTGCTATTTATCCTGTTACCGAGCGAGATGGCGCAATAGTTGCGGCTCTGGTCTCGCACTGACGGGAACGGGTTTCAAAATCCCACCTGCTTAACTTGTTTTTTTCTGCGGTTTCCGCAAATAACTTCAATCTGATGCCGGGATGCTTTCTTCGAAACGAAAATACCTGTTTTTCTGCCACCTCAAGTCTAATACGAGCTTGCGCTTGCCGTCTACCTTATACAACGACGGAAAAAAAGTCGCAACACCAAGAAAGAGTTGTGCGACATAAACGAAAGTTCGTTGGCGTGTCTTCTACACATCAAAGGTGATCTCTCTTCAAATATCGCACCAGTCGCATACGAGTGGCACCCCAAACCACCGGCACCAGCGACTTCATTGGTACCAAACGAGAATTCATTCAAGGGCAGGATGGAGGTCATTTGTGTTTTACCATGAAAGCTGGTTCTATCTCGGTCCCAGTGATGATGCCGCATGTTGGCTAGTTGTGGGCCTGAAAACAACCTGTCTGCGGCTAGACACATTGGGGTGCGATTTAATATGACAGGAGCACTCTCGTGGCCATCACACGCACCCTGACTACAAACTTGTACGTCTGTTTGGGGAAACGACTTGTCGTGCTGCCATTTATGAACAGTATTCCAACAGGATAACGCTCGCTCACATGCCTTAGAAGTTATTTCGAAATTTTTCGATTTATGGCAACTGTAAATAAGCAGACTGTTAAATCCACCACCTTTGTGGATATAATACGAGAGGTAGTCATAAAGCTGTAATTATCACCGCGAAAACATAAGGGTACTTAATTGTTTGTTCGCCGGTACATATTTGCAGTTCTGGTAGACACCAAAATCCCTATCACGGTGCTGAAGGTGCCAGAACAAAGTAGCTCATCATATCTCCACTATATCAGTGCGTTCCGCTATTTCGTTTTGCTTGTTCAGCCGAATTCTACTGTGCTTTGGCTTGGTGATTTCGTGTATACTACAAACATGTCCCCGTAAACAAAGCAAAAAATGAACTACGTAACTTCATCTTTTGAGGCGATAATTAAAACTTTATGGTCATCCCTAGCACTTTATTTTCCTGTTTAGGCTTTTTGTCTCGTCTACATATGCAGCCCCTCGAGTTGTCCTCAGGTTTTGGAGTTTGTTTCCATGTATGAGCAAAGAGTAAAATACATTGTATTGTCAATTTAAGTTCACACACACACACACACACACACACACACACACACACACACACAAAATACATACAGTTATCTACTCGAGATACTACTTCAGATGCTTTTGTAGCTGAGGCTCGTGACATCATTATTGGTGCGTTGAATGAGCTGTACGTCATAATGACTTTATTCCTTGGTCATTTAACACTTGTTATATTTTTAACGAAGGTTGAACGTCAATTAATTTGGACATATATACAGTTAACAACATAAAATGGACTCTCCCACAAATATCCGGTTCCTTATCCATGCAAATGATGTTTATAAGCTATTGACTGAACTGGGTTAAATTGAAGATGGTAGTGCTATAAACAAAAAAATCGATATTTGCCATAAAAGTAACATATTAAAAATCATCATAACTTCATAAAGGTAAGGCCTCCTGCCCGGATTGTATACCAGTCAAGTTCCTTTCAGAGTACGATCATACAATACCTACATACCTATCAATCATATACAGCCGCTTGCTCGTCGAACCGTACCTAAAGACTGAAAAGCTGCAGAAGTCACACCAATCTCCAAGAAAGGAAATAGGAGTAATTCGCTGGATTACAGACCAATGTCACTAACATGGAGTAGCAGTAGGATTCTGAAATATATACTATGTGATCAAAAGTATCCGGACACACCGAAAAACGTTCAGGATTCGAACCTGCGACCGTAGCGGCCACGCCCTGGTCAGGTGATGGAGTGTTACTTGTGTCGTGCGTCTGTACCCGAGATTTCCACACTCCTGAACATCCCTAGGTCCACTGTTTCCGATGTGATAGTGAAATGGAAACGTGAAGGGGCACGTACAGCACAAAAGCGTACAGGCCGGCCTCATATGTTAACTGACAGAGACAGTCGACAGTTGAAGAGCGTCGCAATGTGTAATAGGCAGACATCTATCCAGACCATCCTACAGGAATTCCAGCTGCATCAGGATCCACTGCAAGTACTGTGACATTTACGCGGGAGGTGAGAAAACATGAATTTCATGGTCGAGCTACTGCTCATAAGCCACACATCACGCCGGTAAATGCCAAACGTTGCTTCACTTCGTGTAACGAGCGTAAACATTGGACGATTGAACAGTGGAAACCGATTGAACAGTGGAAAAACGTTGTGTGGAGTGACGAATCACGGTAACAATGTGGCGATCCGATGGCAGGGTGTGAGTATGCTGAATGCCCGGCGAACGTCATCTGCCAGCGTGTGTAGTGCCAACAGTAAAATTCAGAGGCGGTGGTGTTATGGTGTGGTCGTGTTTTTCATGGAGGGAGCTTGCACCCGTTGTTGTTTTGCATTGCACTATGACAGCACAGGCCTAAATTAATGTTTTAAGCACCTTCTTGCTTCCCACTGTCGAAGAGCAATTCGGGGATGGCGATTGCATCTTTCAACACGATTGAGCACCTGTTCATAATGCACAGCCTGTGGCGGAGTTCTTACACGACAATAACATTCCTGTAATGAACTGGCCTGCACGAGTCCTGACCTGAATCCTATAGAACACCTTTGGCATGTTTTGGAAAGCCGACTTCGTGCCAGTCCTCACCGACCGACATCGATACCTCTCCTTTGTGCAACACTCCGTGAAGAAAGGGCTACTATTCCCTAAGAAACCTTCTAGCATCTGATTGACGTATGCTTGCGACAGTGGAAGCTGTTATCAAGGCTAAGGGTGGGCCAACACCATACTGAATTATAGCATTAACGATGGAGGGCGCCACGAACTTGTAAGTCTTTTTCAGCCAGGTGTCCGGATACTTTCGATCACATAGTGTATACTTTATTATGAATTACATCGAAGAAAACAATTTATTGAGAAATAGAACGGTTTCAGAAAATATCGTTCTTGTGTAAAACAACTGGGTCTTTATTCTCACAAAGTAATTAGTACTATCGGCAGGGGATATCAAATTGGTTCCATATTTTTAGATTTCGAGAAGACTTTTGACACCTTTCGTCGCAAGCGACTTCTGATTAGTTGCATATGGACTCTCGCCTCAGTGTTCGACTGGATTCTTGAGTTCCTGTCAGAAAGGCTACAGGTAGCAGTAATTGACGGAAAATCTGGCGCTCCCCATGGAGGTGTTATAGGTCCTCTGTTGTTCCTGGTCCACCTAAACGACGTAGGAGGCAATCTAAGCAGCTCTCTTAGACTGAAGATGCTGCGGCAAAACTATTTAAGCAAGATACCTATATGGTGCGAAAAGTGGCAGTCGACTCTAAATTACTAAAAGTGGGAAGTCATCCGCCTGACCAATACAAGAAATCCGGTAAACTTCGATTAAAAGACAAATTACACAAATCTAAGGCTGTAAATTCAGCTACATACTTAGGATTACAATTACGAGTAACTTAAACTGGAACGATGAAATAGATAATGTTGTGGGTAAAGCATACCGGAGACTGCGATTTATTGACAGAACACTTAGAACGCGCAACAGATCTAGTAAAGAGGCTAGTTGCATCACGCTACTCTATTCTCTTATGGAGTAATGGAGTATTGCTGTGTGCTGTGTGGGATCCGTATAAGATGGGAGGACATCGACAAAATTCAGAGAAGGGCAGCTCATTTTCTTTTATCGTGAACTAAGGCACAGAACGCCACGGACATGATGCGTGAATTGGGGTGGCTGTCATTAAACAAAGGTGCGTTTCGTTGCGGCAGGATCTTCTCGTGAAATTTTAGTCACCAACTTTCTCCTCAGGATACAAAATCTGGGAGAAATGATTATGCTCATAATATAAGAGAAATGAGAGTTCGCACAGAAATATTTAAATGTTCGTTTTGCTCGTGCGCCATTCTTGAATGGAAATGAAATGCTCGTGTGGCATTGGTGGCTGGGAGGTCCTAACCGGCAAAGTTCGGCCGACGGGTATATATACCAAGTCTTATTTCAAGTGACGCTACAGTGGGCGTGTCGGTGATAATGAAATGATGATGAGTACAACACAACACCCATTTCACGAGCGGAGTAAATCTCCAACCCGGCCGGAAATCGAACCCGGGTCGGCCGCATGAACCCTCTGCTAGGCATTTAATTGTGTATTGTAGAGTAATTATGTATATTTAGATGTTCAGTGATATATTTTGAACTGAGAAACTGTATTTTGTCTCGAGCGTGTATTTGAAAAGTAATCCGTTTGTTGCTGTTCATATCTTCATTGATACACACCTTTTAAAATATAGTCTTACGTTGGTAGCTAGATGTCAAAACCGTTATATTACGACGTCCAGCTTCCAATTATATAGCTAAACTGTTTTAAAAGATAATTGTAAATTGTAACTCAAACGAAATGGTGCTGTCCTTTCATATGAAGTTCGGATTGGGTCATAGAAGTTGATCCCCACAAAAATTATTTTTGCACTATGAATAAATTGTGGCTCTGACGGTCAATATAATTAAGCAACGTTAGTCTTAAAAAACAGAATAAATAGTGAAACTCTGTCCCACATGTAGATATCTGCTTAAGGAAATATGAGTAAAATGCTTCGTACTAATAGAAAAAAGAAATGTCAAGCAACCGTATCGTGTAAGCAAAAGTGCATGTTACGCTCTATCTCGAATAACTTTTGATGCGTGTAAAGCTAGGTTGAAAAAACCAAAGAGCTTTTACTCTGAATCAGTCGAATAGTTATCGATCGTGTGATTGTTGTTATCTTCTAATATAGAAAGTTGTAGACTCATGAGAATTAAATCACATACTCCATATCTAGCATCCACGTCGCTGACAGTACGTTTAACCGTAACCATTATCCTTTTTCGAATTTAACAGAACCAGAATATGACCAGACTGGCGTCTTTCGCAACAGCTCCACGAATTGTGCTGTTTAAATGACTAGGAAGTACTCGTTGTTATGTGGCGATTGGCCACGATAAAAAGGATCGTAACCACGCCGCTAATCCAACAGAACACCAAGCATCCTCCTCCAGAATACAGATCTCTTCTTGAATCGACGGAAAATACTTGAGTTTTCTCGCACAGAATCTAAACGGGACTGCTATTGAATGGCCACGTTTAGACTCCTATGATGAACTCCTTATTTGCTGGTTCATAAATGGCTCAAATGACTCTGAGCACTATGGGACTTAACATCGATGGTCATCAGTCCCCTAGAACTTAGAACTACTTAAACCTAACTAACCTAAGGACATCACACAACATCCAGCCATCACGAGGCAGAGAAAATCCCTGACCCCGCCGGGAATCGAACCTGGGAACTCGGGCGTGGGAAGCGAGAACGCTACCGCACGACCACGAGATGCGGGCGCTGGTTCATAGGATGGTTGGACGTCGGCGCACCGGTGAGAAATATCAGAACACAGAGGCAGCATTTACTTGGGATTCTTGGAGGTGGTCGGTATAAGTGATATCGCTCGACAGTGTAGATGCTGTATGACGTGCACTGGACGTGAGCAGGCAGCAGCAAATCGTTTCCATTACGCCGTTGTCCTAAGAGCATTGCATCGGATCCTGAATAATCAGCGCTCTCTTCTAATGAGTTCATGAACTCATCTGTCTGCAGGTGTCCAGAGTTACATGGAATCTCTTGGTGCAGCAGGCACCACCTCCACATATTTTCTTAGAACCTTGCAACTTCAGAACACAGTCCGTTCAGAGCTTACCAGGTCGTCCGTCGTCCACTATTAGGTTGACCCGGAGAGAGTTAACATTAAATGGATATTTAATCACCTGAAATTACAAGGCAGGGATTTGGTTACAGGGTTTCAATTTGGTATCGCTCTATGTACTTATAGTGTGTGTCCACTGTTGATTGTAAATTCCACTGGGCCGTTTGGTCAGGATAGAAGCGATGACCTCAGTGGTGCGGTGCTTCAGGTCGCTTAAGTTCACCATACCCCACAGCCAAAAATCCCATAGTGTCAGTTCGGGTGAACGTGTTGCCCAAGAGAGGGCACCACTTCTTCTTATCCAAAGTTTACCGAACGTGTTCAGTATCGTGAAATATATGACTGTATTGGGCAGGGGCATCTTGTTGAAAGTACCGTCGCTGGAGAATGGCAAGTGGCGCGTTCTCCTCCATGAACGTGCTGAGCATGGTAAGGTAATTCTCTGACCTGACGATCTGTTCTTCAAACAAGGATCCAGTCATTCCAAATTTGCTCACTGCACAACAAGCATTCATCTTGGGGGATTTCCGCATGCCCTTTTGATTTTCAAGGGGGTGCTCGGTCGCCCAGATGACACAGTCGTGCTTGTTCACTCAACCGCAGATGTGGAGTGTTGCTTCGTCATTTATAAGATATTTGTGCAGCACTCCCACAAGCCTGTCTGTCCGCGTTTGTGAGCTGCTGCACAGTCTGCAAGTGGCATCGTTTCATTCCTAAATCACGGTGCAAAATTCTAACCACTGACATTTGAGAAATGTTAGTCTGCAGAGAAAGCCTTTGCGTTGGGATGGGTACCATCGCTCCCAGGGCGAAGATGATATTCTCTTCAGTTAGGACAGCTATCTTTCTATCACTGTTTCCCTTGCAATTGTCTCGAATGAGCCTCGTCCTTACAAATTTCTTGTAGATCCTACCAACTGTCTGGCGCGTTGGTGCATCCTGTCTGGTCCAAGCCTTGAATTCTTCTCGTACGATGAATGGGGACTGGAAGACATCCACCTAGGCGGCTATCTTTCTTCGTTCTTCAGTGGAATGTCGGGACGCCATTGTTTAATCTGCGAAAAAACGAAAGAGAGCAGATCCATTTAATGTTAAGATGTTTACCTGGCGCTGTGTATTGTCGGTGTGTTGTTTCCCTGTTTGTGTACAGCTGTTGCCACTAACTTTATTTATATTGAGCCGGTGCTTGTTCCGAGGACTATGATTAGTTTTTCCGGCCGTTTGCGATCCAGCCAGAATACATACTGTAGGCTGTGCTGTGTTGTCAGCAGCCAGACTGCAACTTTAGTCCGCCACACTCGCACGAAGTGAGTGCGCCAAGAGCAGGCTGTTTTTTTCGTGACGGCTGTGCGCCTCGCCTCGCCGCACCGCACCGCGACGCTGCGCAACCCGATAGGTCTCGCTGGCAGCGTCACCCAGTGCTCTCAGCCGCTGTGAGCGAGCCGTGGCTCAGCCTTTCTGCGCCAGATACTGCGTGGCGTGAGCTCACTTCCAGACCCGGTCTGTCGTCCCCCTCTCTCTCTAGGCACTACCGCTCAAAGGTTCATAGGTATTCTTCGATGGACTGGAGCTATTTACTAACGCAGAGATCGCCTAATATTGGGCTTCAAACGGCTGAGTGTGCATCATCGACGGGGATGTAGGTGAACGCAAGCCGCGAACGAACACCCACGTCGCGCAGATATTCCACTGATGCTAGTGTTAAGTCATCGCTGCCGTCGTGGGACTTGTTACTCGCTCCACTTATCTTGTCATAACTGTACTAGAGACCGTAACTCAACAATAATCGGGAAAGAATGAAGCGTGGAATGAGGAAAGGTCAGCAGAAACTCCAAACTAATTCAGATGCAGTATGCACATCTTCTCCGTGCTTCATACAAGATGCTCAGATATTCCCGTTAGAAACTTCTAGAAATTGTTGAGGATATTGAGTGCATAATATTTTGAATAGGACTCCATTTCCGAAAAGGTACCGTTTCCGTTCTACTAGGATTTCCATTCATATATTCAACTTATACTCCTCTGCTTGAGGAACTGAATTAGGCATGACGCAGTACAATTATTAGGTAACAATTCGGGTGAAAACATAACGATACATCCAGCTACCACTTAAGCACATTTGTTTGTATTAACACTTAAACATATTGTCATTCTTTCAAAACAAAAAAGAACCCAGCATACTATATGTACAGAACAGTACTGATGCGTTGCAACAGCGGCTCAATGTGGCCACCACCAAAGTTGTTACCAGACATTCTACCTGCGAAACGTATTCTGGTACTCACTCTCCAATCTACCTGGTTTCTCTTCAGTTTCTAGTGCAGCGGCCAAAACTCGTGCCAGCAGATCCTCTTCTGTCTCCACACAAGTGTCTACAGGAGTTAAATCCGGCGATCGCGGGAGCCACGCGGTTGGACTCCCTCGGCCTATCCATCTTTCACCATATCGTCTGTTGCGATGCCTCCGAACCGCTCGTCGCAAGTGAGGTGGTGCAGTATGACGCTGAAACCATATTTCCTCACGGACATTCAGTGGCGCTGTTGCGTCTGTGCCCTCTTGTAATGTTTTGTGGTTCCTGGCTGGACGAGGAGAGGGTGGTATGATAGCTGGGTGACCGGTTTCCTCTCACTACAACACGAAGCGCACATGGTGTTAAATTACACTGTATTACAGGAACCAAATGAGTACATAACTTCACTGAGGTTCAGTATGAAGTTTTGTGATTTAACAGTAATCGAATAACAAAAATGGTTCAAATGGCTCTGAGCACTATGGGATTTAACATCTGAGGTCATCAGTCCCCTAGAACTTAGAACTATTTAAACCTAACTAACCTAAGGACATCACACACATCCATACCCGAGGCAGGATTCGAACCTGCGACCGTAGCGGTCGCGCGGTTCCAGACTGAAGTACCTAGAACCGCTCGGCCACAACAGCCGGCAGTCGAATAACATGTCCTTATTCTTGAATCTTGTCCGTGTCCATATTACAACCACATACCATAACTAACATTCGCTCACAGCTAGCTCAGATGGGAGGCTACGACTATCACTGTGGAAGACTAGAGCAGAATGCGACATGTTGAGGTACAATGCGATCTGAGGCCCGATGCGACGTACTGAGATGCGGACTGTGCGATTGAGGCAGCTCTGTCTGTGACGGCGGCCTATTTGCACGCTGCCCAGGGATCGTTATCGGCGCGTAGTCTGGGAGCGTGTCTTGGTCTTCTCTTTTCATATGCGCGCTTAGTTCAGCACCTGTTTACAACTTTTCCTAATGCCGGCCGATGTGCTGGCGAAGGTGTACACCAGCACAGGCACAGCTCCCAAGAACGGGTTCAATGCGTTTTGTAGGAAGTTCAGGTGTGGATGAGCAGTTAGCTTGAGTTGAAGGACCCAATCACAAGACCGTCCAGAATACCTGCCCACATGCTTATACCAAAACCAGGGCTGAAATCCATGAACATTTGGGAAACGAAGGTTTTCGTTTGCCCAGACGTGGCTGTTTCGCAAATTCAGAATACAGTCTCTAGTGAACTGATACTCATGAACAGAATCGACGTAGAAACGGAGTTGTCTCCATGCAGCGGTGCAGGAAGCACGTGTAGTAGGCAAGGAATTGTAGAAAATCGACTGGACCCATAGGGTGTATCCTGTGTGAGACGTTACGGATGTAATTGTTCCTCAGTTGATACTGTGACTAATAACCACTGCACGCGCAGTTGTCATTGTACTAGTTGACGGGTTTTCTTCAACGCGATGCACTACACCTTCAAACTGGCGTGTGGCGTTGCCCTGGGCACCACAGTCCTGCCTCCTCACGGTGAAGGTACCAGTTCTTCGGAGCCGCTTCATAACTTGGACAAAAATTTTGTGCGATGACATGCCATGTTGCAGAAAACGTTCGTGACACATCCGACTAGCAGCCTTCCGCTACCTCGAGCTTCGCCATACACAATGGGCATGTCTGTGTATTCCGAAAACGTGTACCAAACATGTTTACTATCGGAGACGCACAGGCACTGAATAGGTTCCGCAGCAAGACAGACGTTAAGTTTCATTGGGTGACTGCCTGGCGTAGTACACGTCATTGTGTCTACCCTATTGCATACCAGGGCAAGCAATGAAGATTTTTCTCTTTTCCTCAGCAGATATGGACGCGTTGCACTGAACTAAAACCGTCATAGAACAGAAATTCTACGTTTCCGGATCTAGACACCTATTCAAAAAATTATGTAGTCAACCCTCTGTACAATTCCTAGAAGTTCGTAACGGAAATTTACGAACACGCTATATACTAAATAACTACTTAAGCAACGAAGAACACAACGATAATTACGCTCACACACACACACACACACACACACACACACACACACACACACACACACACACACAAACTTTGCTCGGTGCCTAGCGGTATGTACAACACGACAGCGGCAACTGCGACACTTGGTTACGTAATCATTTTTTGTTTACCTGAGTCAAGGAGTAATTGGTTGCCATTTCAGAGTCCTAACCCGTTCGTGTAGACCGCGTCTATCCATGACCTGCCCGCAGAGGTCTCTTTGTGTTGGTAGCCGCTCTGTGGTGAGGACTCTTCTGCTCGCATCAGCCTGCCAAAGCACGTTTATGCTGTGTCTTCAGGTTCTTTAAATGTTACCGTATTATAAAAATGCGGTCAGGCAACATTTACGTATCTTTCCTGGTGAGGCGCTCAGCGTCTCGCCTCTTACTAAACAGCTGCCCTTTTCACACCAGTGAACTCAACGGATAACACTCTTTTATTCTTATAAACAACTTACAACGTCGGCCAAACCTGTTCCACTGACTGAAGGGGACGTACGATAGATAAGGGAATTTTCAATAACATAAGCGGGGAGCAAAACTGCTGAGCCAAGGGGAAATACGGCGGAAACAGCGCGCTAATCTGCAGAACACTTCACAAGAGGCAGAGACATGTTAAGGAAGAGTGAGTATCGCAAGGCGTAAAACCAGAAACGAAAATGCACGTACTACGTGTACAGGGTGGTTATAATTAAACTTTCCTTACTTTTGGAGGGGCCTCATCAAAAACGAGTGATTGTAGGACAATGCAACTTCGTGGAAACATTTGTATGGATATGAGAACGAGAAGTAATGAATATACCATTGAAAAAATAACACACATTTTAATTTCCATATAACAAACTAAGATTTGTTAGTTGCGTACCATGTTTACATTCCAATTTACAAGAGTTGCTCAGTGTGATGACCATCAACATCCAGGACAGCCTGGAACCGCACTGGAGATACTACTTCATAACTGTTCCATAAAATTTCACGCGTGCAGGCGCATACATTTCACATCTTCATCTTCTAATATTTCGGCTGTATCTCGTCCATCTTGAGAGTGAGCCGAGGTGACCGATGCTCCAGCACTTGCATCGTCCTTTTAAACCCGTAGACAGTGCTACTGCGCATGCAGCCACGGATACACAAGCTGCAAGAGACGTTGATCGGCGGCGGGAGAGTATAACATATATATGAAATTAGATCTATGGCTGCACGGTCGATCCACACAGTGATATCGATGTATCACTGCGAGCTGCACCGTCGCGACGTCTTTGTGAGTTTATCACAGAAAGAGCCGGATTCCACGATTTGTCCCAGCTGAAGCCGCTATCTCTATTAATTAAATTCATCGCCAACCGAATTTCAGTTGCTTCTTTCACTACTGAGTCCCAGAAAGATGAAGTCGAGGCTGAAATGTCGACGTTATCGTACACCGTAGAGTGCCCAGTGTCGATAAGTGCTCCGCCACGGCAAATTTATAAGGCTGTAAGAGCCGGGTGTACCTGCGGTGCTCTGTGCATCTCTCATGGACTGTACGTGTCGTCCATCCGATGTATGAATGTCCACGCTCTCAGGGGATCTTGTAAATCCCAGGCTTCCGAGGCACCAAATCATCTTTAACGGGAACCAGGAGTGCTGCTATCTTTGGTGGGAGGGCGAAAAGTCATTTTCACTTTGTTTTTTGAGGATAGGTCGTCCTCTTTTTGACAATAGGCTTCCAATGTATGGCAGAAAAGTTATGGTTTAAAAACTTTCTGTGTCTTCTTCTGCATTCCTTATGCCCACTGTTGGTTTCATTTGTAATGCCTTCCGTCTCTGCTGTGGAAAATACCCGTTGGCTTCAAAAACTCTTCTCAAGTGTAGAAGCTCGTTCTCCAGACTGCTCTCGTCAACAATGACGTGTGCTCTGTGTACCAGAGTTCTGAGTACACTCGTCGTCTGCAAAGGATGGTGGCCGCTGTTTGCACGTAAATATAAATCCGTATGGGCCAGTTTCCGATATACTGCATGTCCAGAAGTGCCATCATCTTTGCGTCGTATCAAAACATCCAAAAATAGAAGGCACCCATCTTTTTCTATTTCCATTGTGAACTGAATTTGTCTATGGATGGAATTCAGATGATTTAAAAATTCTTTTAATTTATCTTCACCATGGGGCCTCGTTACAAACGTAACATTAACATACCTCCAAATTCTGCAGACTTCGAGCCAGCAGATTTCAGCGCCTGCTCCTCGAAATCCTCCATAAAAAAGTTGGCCACCTAGGGCGACAAAGAACTATCCGTGGTGGCTCAGTCAGTCTTCAAAAATATGTCAAGGTCAAAACATGTTCAAACTTGATCTTCGTGGTTCTTACGTGCAATGTATATTGGTGGCAGTAGAATCATTAGGCAGTCAACCTCGAATGCCGGTTCTCTAAATTTTCTAAATAGCGTTCCTAGGAGAGAAGTCGCCGTTCCTCCAGGGATTCCCATTTGGGTTCCTGAAGCATTTCCGTAATACGTGTTGTTCAAAACTACCGGTAACAAATTTAGCAGCCCGCTCTGAATTCCTTCGATGTATTCCTTCAATCTGACCTGGTCCGGATCCCAAACACTCGAGCAGTACTCACGGACAGGTCGCACCAGCATCCTACAGGTGGTCTCCCTTTCAGGTGAACCATTCTTTCCTAAAATTCTCCCAATAAACCGAAGTCGACCATGTGTCTTCTCTACCACAATTCTCATATGCTCGTTCCACCTAACATCACTTTCCAACATTATGCCCAGATATTTATACGATGTGACTGTGTCGAGCAGGACCCTACTAATGTTGTATGTGAACATTACAGGTTTGTTTTCCTACTCATACGCATTAACTTTTTTTCTATATTTAGAACTAGTTTCCCCCTGCGGGTTCGGGGGTTAGAATAGGCCCGCGGGGTTAGAATAGGCCCGCGGTATTCCTGCCTGTCGTAAGAGGCGACTAAAAGGAGTCTCAAACTTTTCGGCCTTGTATGATGGTCCCCTGTTCGGTTTGGCCTCCATCTCTCAAAATTTTCCGAAGAGCGAGCCGATTGGGGAGGCGCGCCTTACTTGGTGCATTGTGTCCATCTTGCGATCAGACCTTTCGCCAGCTTATACACCGTTGAACTGCAGTCCTGTCCGCTCTCCATCTCTTGGGCATCTTGGGCATAACTCTGTTTCTGCGTGCAAATTACACCTTGCACTGTGCAGTGCCTCTTTCTGCACCGACGGCGACCATGGACCACATGTTACCTAACATCCAGCACGGTAGCCAGTCCGTTGTGGTGGGGCCGCCATGTACCCTGTTGGTTGTAGCCCCCTGACAACACAGGGATCGCTCTACTGATGCCTGCGCCGTTAACTCCCCACGTATGCCAAGGAGTAGATGCCTATCCTCCTGGGGTATCGGGACTGCCGGCAACGGCCATCCTGCCAGGTGGCTCTTGCCGTGGCTGGGTGGCGCCCGTGGGGAGGGCCCTTGGTCGGAGGAGGTGACATCAGGGCGGATGACCCGCAATGAAGCGTGGTACATCGTCTCTCGCTGGTGGCCAGCCGCCAGCAGTCTGTAAGCATTCTCGGGCTCAGTTTAACGCTCAGAAGTACGATCCGAAAACGTTCCCCTCCCTGGCAACACCGTGGGAGGAACGTAAGTCTCAGGATGGCAGTAGCAGTTATTCGCCCCGCTTCTTAGATTGTACGAGGGCTGATGGGGAGTCTTTTCTCTCCACAAAGCCTCAGTTCTTCGTCAAGCATTTAGAGGACAAGTTTGGGGAGGTGGAGGGCTTGTCAAAACTGCGATCTGGGTCAGTCCTGATACAAACGGCATCCTCTGCCCAGTCACGACCGTTACTCGCTTGTGACAAGTTGGGGGATGTTGCCGTTACGATCACACCCCATAAGAGTTTGAATATGGTCCAGGGAGTTATTTACCATAGGGATCTTCTTTTGCAGTCTGATGAAGAGCTGCGCGCCAATTTAGAGCGCCGAGGTGTACATTTCGTCCGGCGCGTTCATCGGGGTCCGAAGGAAAATCGGATTGCTACCGGTGCCTTCATCTTGGCCTTCTAAGGGGATACATTACCGGAAAAGGTCAAGGTGATGGTCTACCGATGTGACGTTAAGCCCTATATCCCTCCCCCGATGCGGTGCTTTAAGTGCTGGAAGTTCGGCCATATGTCTTCTCGCTGCACTTCCAGCCTCACATGTCGAGATTGCGGACGCCCATCACATCCCAATACTCCATGTGCCCCGCCTCCCATCTGTGTCAACTGCGGGGAGCACCATTCACCTTGCTCGCCAGACTGCCGAATTTTCCAGAAAGAGCGTAAAATCATGGAATAAAAGACCCTGGACCGACTAACCTATACTGAGGCCAAAAGGAAATACGACCGACTCCATCCTGTAAGAATGACATCTTCCTACACTGCTGCTACAACACCTGTGCTAGCCCCGTCTGTTTCTCCAATTGTGGCCGGATCGACGAGTAGTACAACTCCTCCTGCCCCCTCGCCAGTGGGGGGCTCTACCCACCGGGTTGCTCCTGCGCCACCTACCTCAGGAGCAACACCATCCCACCCATCGGGGACGTCCGTCCCCACTTCTAAGCCGGAGAAGTGTCCAACTTCTTCGGCTTCTCACACTCGCAAGGGGTCCCTTGGGTCCCTCCCTTCCCAGGTTTCCGCGAGCGAGAAGGCTGACGACCGACAGTGGCGCAAGTGCCCGCAATCAGCTGGTCGTAGGGCTTCACGATCCTCCTCCGTCCCGGAGACTGAATCGGTGAAGCCCTCCCAGCCGGTGCGACCCAAGGAACGGCGTGAGAAACCCAAGAAGAGCTCTCAGCCCAAGGAACTCGCGGTGGCAGCCATCCCACCGCAACCTTCCAGTTCTGCATCTGAGGATGCGGTGGAGATTCTGGCGTCCGCTGAGGACCTCGATCTCGCCGGTCCGTCAGACGCCATGGAAAGCACTATCACAGGTGCTAAATTGGAAGCAGCAGGTGACCCAGCGGCGTAATCTCCCTTCCCAGTCCCGTCACGCCTTTCTCAGCCATGGACAACACCATCCTCCAGTGGAACTGCAGCGGTTTCTTCCACCATCTAGCTGAGCTCCGCCAACTTATCAGCCTTCACCCTTTCCTCTCCATTGCTCTGCAGGAAATTTGGTTTCCGGCAATGCGAACCCCCGCCCTCCGTGGCTACCGGGGTTATTATAAGAACCGGGCAGCTTATGAAAGGGTGTTTGGTGGCGTCTGCATATATGTCCTGAACTCTCTTCGCAGCGAGTCTGTCCCTCTACAAACACCTTTAGAGGCTGTCGCTGTTCAGGTGTGGACGCCACAGGCTGTTACCGTCTGCAGTCTTTACCTTCCACCGGATGGTGATGTCGCGCAGCATGTCCTAGCTGCTCTGATAACCCAATTGCCGCCACCTTTCTTGTTACTGGGCGACTTTAACGCCCATAACCATCTGTGGGGTGGGTCGGTGGCAACAGGTCGAGGCGCCATCGTTGAGCATTTATTGGCGCAGCTCGATCTCTCGATTTTAAATGACGGTGCCTTCACACACTTCAGTGTGGCGCATGGCACATACTCCGCCATTGACCTTTCGATCTGTAGCCCTAGCCTCTTGCCGTCTGTCCAATGGAGAGTGCATGACGACCTTTGTGGTAGTGACCACTTTACGATCTTTCTGTCACTACCACAGCGACAGTCTTCTGGGCGCCCTAGCAGATGGCCTCTGAATAAGGCTGACTGGGACTTGTTCTCCTCCACTGCTGCTATTGAGCCTCTCTCTAACGCTGACATTGATGCAGTGGTTCAATCGGTCACCACCGGCATCGTTCCTGCCGCCGAATCTGCCATTCCCCGTTCTTCTGGGTCCCCTCGGCGGCGGACTGTGCCTTGGTGGTCGCCTGAGATCGCTGAAGCGATTAAAGCTCGCCGGCGGGCGCTCCAGCGTTACAAGCGACATCCCTCAATCGAACACCTTATCGCCTTCAAACGGCTGCGTGCGCGAGCCCGCCACATTATCCGCCAACGCAAGCAGGAGTGCTGGGAGCGGTATGTGTCCACCATTGGCCTCCATGTCACTCCATCGCAGGTCTGGGCCAAGATTCGCCGCCACTCTGGCTATCGGACCCCTGTCAGCGTCCCTGCGCTCTCACTGAATGGAGCAGTTTGTACTGACTCCGACGTCATTGCAAACCGCTTGGCAGAGCACTTTGCTCTGAATTCCGCTTCTGCCAACTACCCCTTGGGCTTCCGCTCCATTAAAGAGCGGATAGAACGTCGGAGTCTTTATTTTCGCACCCACCATCCTGAATTGTACAATGTTCCATTCAGTGAGTGGGAATTCCGCAGTGCCCTCGCCGCTTGTCCTGATACCGCTCCTGGCCCAGATAGCATCCACTCTCAGATGCTGAAACACCTTTCAGTGGACTGCCAGCGACGCCTCCTCGACCTTTGCAACCGCATTTGGGTCGAGGGTGAGTTTCCGTCGCAATGGCGGGAAAGTCTTGTTGTCTCCATTCTGAAACCGGGGAAGAACCCTTTGGAGGTGGACAGCTAGCGTCCCATTAGCCTCACCAACGTTCTTTGCAAGTTGCTTGAACGGCGCTTGAATTGGGTACTGGAGTCTCGGGGCCTTCTGGCTCCGTCTCAGGGTGGGTTCCGTAAAGGCCACTCCGCCGCCGACAATCTGGTGAGCCTGGAGTCGGCCATCCGTACTGCCTTTGCCCGCCGTCAGCATCTGGTCGCTGTCTTTTTCGACATGCAGAAGGCGTATGATACGACATGGCGTCATCACATCCTTTCTACGCTTCATGGATGGGGCCTTCGGGGCCCTCTGCCGATCTATATCCGCAATTTCCTGTCGTATCGTACCTTCCGCGTGCACGTCGCGGCCTCATATAGTTCCTCCCAAGTCCAGGAGAACGGTGTGCCACAGGGTTCTGTTCTAAGTGTCTGTTTTTAATAGCCATTAACGGGCTCGCTGCGGCCGTGGGAAATTCTGTCTCCGCTTCCCTGTATGCTGACGACTTCTGCCTTTACTACAGCTCTATTGGCATTGCAGCTGCTGAACGTCAGCTACAGGGCGCAATCCGCAAGGCGCAGTCTTGGGCTGTAGCGCATGGTTTTCAGTTTTCGGCAGCCAAGACCTGCGTTATGCATTTCTGCCGGCGACGCACTGTTCACCCGGAGCCGCGGCTTTGTCTTGACGGCGAGCTTCTTACAGTGGTGGAGTTACATAGGTTTTTGGGGGTGGTTTTTGATGCCCGGTTGACTTGGCTGCCTCATATTCGGCAGCTTAAACAGGCGTGTTGGCGGCATCTAAATGCTCTGCGATGCCTGAGTCGCACCAGGTGGGGCGCCGACCGATCTACTCTCCTACGGCTTTACCAGGCGTTAATCCAGTCCCGTCTGGGCTATGGGAGACTGGCTTATGACTCAACATCCCCATCTGCGTTGCGGCTGCTGGACCCAATCCTCCACAGCGGGATACGCCTTGCCACTGGTGCCTTCCGGACCAGCCCTGTGGACAGCATACTTGTGGAGGCAGGTGTCCCTCCACTGCGGTTACGAAGCCAACAATTACTGGCTGCTTATGCTGCCCATGTGTTTAGCTTGCCCTGGCATCCAAATTATCGTGTCCTGTTCCCGCAGTCAGTCGTCCGTCTGTCAGAACGTCGGCCCCGGTCGGGTTGTCCGATCACCGTACGCGTCAAACAGCTTCTCTACGGGCTTGGGTGTTTCCCTGTACCACCTCCTTTCCGGGCCCCTCTGCGTACACCCCCATGGTGTGTGCCTCGCCCTTGCCTTCGGCTCGACTTGGCACAGGGCCCGAAGGACTCAGTCCCTCCGGTGGCATTCCGACGCCGCTTTTATTCCATCCTGGCCACGTATCAGGGCTCTGGCGTTGTCTATACCGACGGTTCGATGGTTGTTGATCGTGTCGGTTATGCACTAACTCTAGGGGACCATTCTGAACAACTTTAGTTGCCGGCTGGCTGCAGTGTTTACACTGCTGAGCTGGTCGCCATCTTTCGTGCCCTAGAGTATATCCGCTCCTGCTCAGGTGAGTCCTTCGTTATCTGTAGCGGTTCCCTGAGCGGTTTACGAGCTCTCGACCAGTGTTTCCCTTGTTCTCGTCTGGTGATGGCTATCCAGGAGTCCCTGCATACTCTTGCCCGTTGCGGCAGATCTGTGGTCTTTGTTTGGACCCCGGGCCATGTTGGAATACCCGGAAATGAAACTGTTGACTGCCTGGCGAAAGCGGCCACTAGTGCACCATCTCTGGAGATTGGCCTCCCAGCGACTGATTTGCGGGCACTATTACGCCGCAAAGTTTTCGATTTATGGGACACTGATTGGCGCAACCTGCCCGTGCCAAACAAACTCCGCCGTATCAAGGAGACGACTACTGTGTGGCGGTCATCCATGCGAGCCAACAGCAGGGAATCAGTCGTCCTTTGTCGGCTCCGCATTGCCCACACCCGACTCACGCACAGTTATTTACTGTGTCGTGAGGATTCCCCTCTTTGTCGTTGTGGGGCGTCCTTGACGGTGGTCCATATTCTGTTGGAGTGCGCACTTTTAACGTGCTCAGACAGACTTTAGCGCTGCCTGATACGCTCTCTGCTCTTTTATCTTACGACTCTTCCATAGCGGACATAGTTCTGCGTTTTATTCGGGCAGGGGGATTTTATCGCTTAATGTAAGTGTGAGTTTTTGTGTTGATTCTGGCCTATGGCCTACGATTTGTCTGATTTTTTTTTCATGTGTTTCTCGGTGGTTGGCTTTTCCCTTTTTGTCTGTATGGTCGGCCAACCACTCACATTCTGTGTGATTTTAGTTCGTCTTGTCTGGTCTTTGTCTACGTTTCTCTTGTTCTGTGTCGTCTGTCTTATCGTCTGTTGATCGTTTTTATTCTCTGTGGGTGTTTTTAGTATTTGGAAAAAGGGACCGATGACCGTAGCAGTCTGGTCCCTTTAACCCCCACAAACCAACCAACCAACCAGAACTAGTTGCGGTCCGCAGCTCGTGGTCGTGTGGTAGCGTTCTCGCTTCCCACGCCCGGGTTCGATTCCCGTCGGGGTCAAGGATTTTCTCTGCCTCGTGATGACTGGGTGTTGTGTGATGTCCTTAGGTTAGTTAGGTTTAAGTAGTTCTAAGTTCTAGGGGACTGATGACCTTAGATGTTAAGTCCCATACTGCTCAGAGCCATTTGAACCATTTGAACGAGTTGCCATTCGTCACACCAACTAGAAATTTTGTCTTCTTAACAGCCTACACTGTGGCAGCGTGTCAAATGCTTTCCAGAAATCTATAAATATGGAGTATGCCTGTTGCCCTTCAACCATAGCTCGAAGTTTATCATCTCAGAAAAGGGCAAACTGAGCCTCGCAGAAGAGATCCTTTCCATAACCGTGCTGATTCGTAATCATAGGCTCCTCTAGAAAATTTATTATATTCGAACTGATAAATGTTCAAGAATACTGCAGCAGTCCGATCTTAAGGATATTGTTCTATAATTCTACGGATCCATTCTTTTCTTTTTTATGTACAGGAGTTACCTGCAATTTTTTCCAGTCACTTGGGACTTTGCAGTGGTCGAGAGATTCGCAATAAATGCTAGGTAAGGGGCCAGTGCCATAGATTATTCTTTGGAAAACCGAACTGGGATTCCATCAGGGACTGGTGACTTGCCTATTTTTGACTCTTCCAGTTGTTTCTGTATGCCAGGGATGCATATTACTACGTATGTTGTTCATACGGAAGTCTGTCCGATGGTCAAATGACGGTATGATTGTACGATCCTCCTGCGTGAACGGTTTCTTGAATTGGAAATCTAAAGCTTCGGCTTCTGTTTTGCTGTCTTCAACTGCCACACCAGACCGATCAATAAGTGACTGGATGAGAGCCATAGACCTGCATAGCGATTTTGCATGGGGCCAGAATTTTCTACACTTCTCTGCCAGATCTTTTGCTAAGCTATGATGGTGATAGTTGTAGTATAATTCGCGCTTACATCTTTTCACAGACGCACAGATCTCTGCTGACCTTGCTTGTCATCATTTGCGCTCTCTCTTTTGAACCGAGAGTGCAACAGCCCCTGCTTTCTCAGCAATCTCAGAATTTCATTATTAAATGTTGGTGGGTCCTTTCCGTCCTTAACCCACTTGCTAGGCACATAATTCTCCAGACCACGATTTACAGTCTGCTTAAAATTCCTCTACGTCGACCTTACTGAAACTAAGTGATGTCAGTTCACTGTCTAAGTCAGATGCTAACAACTGCTAACGGCTCTTTCTAACAGAAACATTCTCGTAGCCTTCTTGACTGATTTATTATATTTCGTTACCATAGTTGCTATAATGTCATCGTGATCGCTAATCCCCGTTTCTATAGTGACGTTATTAGTAAGATCTGGCCTGCTTGTGGCTGCGAGGTCTACGATACTTCGTTTGCGTCTCTGAGCTGCTGAACTACCTGCTCAAGACAGTTTTCAGATAACGTGTTAAAAAAAAACTACTTGCGACTGTGTCTGTACCCGCTGCAGTGAATCCATAGGCATTCCGTTCTGTACTTTCTTTTGCTACGGCTTCTATCCCGCATTGCGCGCAGTGTTGGCAGGCTTAAGTACGGATTTGGCGTGGTTAATTTTAAGGGGTGACCGGATGCCCTGCCTGCAGCCACCCCATACCCCGCAGGACAGAATTAGTGTACCTCAGCTGTCTGCGTCTTGTGTAAATCGTGAAATAGTGTGAATGAGTTTCAAATGTCTGCGAGGCGTGACCTGGGGACGAGCCCGGTATTCACCTAGTAGAATGTGGAAAACCGCCTAAAAACACATCCAGGCTGGCCGGCACACCGGCCGATGTCGTTAATCCGCCGGGCGGATTCGATCCGGGGCCGGCGCACCTACCCGAGTCCAGGAAGCAGCGCGTTAGCGTGCTCGGCCACCCTGGCGGATCACATTCCGTTCTGTACGCAGTAGGTTAAAGTCGCCGCCAAGTATTGCATAATCTGGGTATCTACGCGTTACTGACTATAGGCTTTGTTCGTTTCTCCTTCTGTAATTACGTTATGCATAATTTAACATCGATGGACACACTTGCTGTTAGTCAAGTCTGTGACGATAGTTCGTGAATTCGATTCCCACAACAGTTAATGTCGGCCGAAATTTGATCGAAGATGACTGAATGATTATGAGTGCTATTAATTATGTAATTTTGGACGATAATGTAAATCCATTCCAAGTTCTTTCACTATTGGCTGTGAACGTAAAAATGAATATGATTTATGATGATACTATTGTTTCCAGTAAATAAAAACGTGAACAGTGGACATTGGTAGCTAGTTGGGAAAACTTCCTGGTGAAGCCAGCCCTTGGAAACTTGCAAATAATTTCCTTAGGTAAGAAATAAATATGTTGTCCTGTCAAATGGCATTGTTAATATCCGAGCAGTAACATTTCGTACTGTTCATTGTTAAAGAATTTAATGGTGTTGCAGTTTATAATTTTTATGTTGCTAACAAAAGAACAATTGTTGCATATTTCTAATCGTTAACAGTCGACATGCTGTGACCTCAGTCGTACACATGTCAAAAAAGTCATTTTGCATTTACTGCATAATGCATTGCAATTCATAGAATAATCAGAAAACAGAACTGTATCAATATTTTACAGTTTCAGTGAACTCAAATTTAATTGCAGATAAACGTTTCTTGCAGCACCGGAGTACAGCAAGAAGCTGATACCCCGAACATACGGAGAATGGAGAAGATTTGCAAAACTTAGTAGCTACTAAATTCGGCGACGAATATTCCGATAGGAAAACTGAACTGGGTTTGGTGTTTCTGAAATGAAACTTTTTTGTGGACGGTTCTGGTTATTACGATAACATCGAATTATGTGGGCAATCAGTCATTCATTCTGCCTTTCGGCAGACATGTACACCGCTTCGCGCAGATTGTTTCGTTTACTCGCCCATTTAAATACGAGGTGCTCCAAAAAGATTTGTTCGATTTCACAAGATTACGAATGAAGACGGAAATACACATAAGATTACAGAGTTATACATTTTACATGTTTGCATGTTTTTCTTGACATACTTTTTACAGTTACGTTTAGGTTCAAGACTTTCTTTTACGTTTCACACATTTTCAGTGTGCCTTCCACTGGACGGAACGGAACCTTCAGGCTAAAGTCAGATACGCCGCATACTTTCGCGACATGTCTGGAATTTGTGAATTCGTTGCTGTTGCTGCGCGCCTTCGCAGTTCACGCACAATTTTTGGAAGGAGAGGCGAATAGGCGGAGTTTTTCACAAACTTCCAGAACATGAGGTGTTGCCATCTTCGAAGCCGATGCTGCGACACAAGATCCGTAAGACTCTTACGGTTGATCCAGCGGTGAGACAGTTCAGTGTTAAGAAACGCTCTTACATGCAGGTGTACCTGAGCTGGAGGTGAGCGCAAAACGCCTTTCACTGCTGAGTTATCGCCATCTCGACACGTTCACATTTGGTAGTGAACGAACGAGCGAGCGAGTTAGTTGCAACAGGGAGACCCTTACCAGCAGCTACCTGACCTGTTGACTTACACCCGACTCCAAAATGAACTTTCAGTTGAGACGCCTAAGTTTAAGTGTGCTCAGGTTCCCACAGTCATTAATGTAGGAGATATACTTCTTTGAAAAGAACTGTATCTTTTTGAAACACTCTGTAAATATCTGTAGAGAAAAAGTGTTTCCTTTAATCTGTCATCAAATGATAGATCAAAAGTGTTACTTTGATGCCAGTTATCAAACTCATCTCTTGTCACAGCCGGCAAGTGACTGCATTTCACCGTGCAATACTAATGGTACATCCTGCGGTCCATCTGGAAGAAAATATGGCCACTCTATTCACAGGCTCTCTTCAGCTACGTCAGTGTCTGGCGTGATCTGTCATGGCGTAAGGTGGTAAATATATAACTTATGTATTTGATTGTTACTGCATTTTCAATTAAGAGGCTGCTTGCTGCAGCCTTATAATGTCTATCGTTCCCGAGTTATTCCCGAAATATCTGATTTCAGATTCTTTTCTGAAACATTCTTTACCACCATACTAGTAATCACTTTCCTTTACATCACACCCCACTAAACCCGATCTGTATTGGTGTGCCGTGGACTCTTAACGAAGTCTGTTACCAGAGGCGCAGATCAACGTTCTCTCAGAACCTAGCGGACGCCGCTCCCGGAAAAGCGCATCCGGGTCTCTGGTGGAAATGGAGCTGGTGCGGTGTCTGGAATGCGACACCCACCACATGTGACGCGATGTGGCTGGCGATAGCGGGGTAGGGTTTGGGCGGAGCGGTTGGTGGGGTGACTGGGGAAGGGGAGGGAGGGAGGGATGCTCTGACTGTCTGGCGCGTTCCGCTACCTCGCTCGCTAGACTGGCCCCACCTGTTGCTTCAGCTGACTTCACCTCGCGTTGCAGAATGGCAGCATAACCCTTTCTGACGTTTCGCTCTGATTACTTCCTCGAGTTCGTGCGTCCATGAGTTTCCATCTAGCAAGAACAATAAGTGTCTGCAGTACACAACCACTTACCTACCAGGGACCTCGGCCCATAATACATTTCCAGTTGTAAACTAAAGGCAGTTGTTTTCCCCCTACCAAGGATAGTACTGTCCTGTATTTGTATCACAGCTTGCATCGATGCTACTACCCATCGCAAAATCTTTGACTCTTATATATCTAGTACAGCAAATTCTAAAAGCCAATACTACACCTATGTTGCAATGTGTACGTCCGTATAGATCAACCAACACAAAATATTACACTAACCCCGCTAATTACAATAAGTTGGTGATTGCTTCTCCAAGATGACATCGCTAAAGTGGACTCAAAAAATGGTTCAAATGGCTCTGAGCACTATGGGACTTAACATCTGGGGTCATCAATCCCCTAGAACTTAGAACTGCTTAAACCTAACTAACCTAAGGACATCACACACATCCATGCCCCAGGCAGGATTCGAACCTGCGACCGTAGCGGTCGCGCGGTTCCAGACTGAAGCGCCTAGAACCGCTCGGCCACCACGGCGGGCAAAGTGGACTCAGAAATGCCCCTTTGACACTTCCTTCTCTTCTAACGCGCTGACGCGTTCCTGTCTGAAAACGCAAAAAGGCTCAACTTCCTCTAAATTTGACAGTAGCCACCCTTTTTCCTAAAAAGTACAATACCCTCATGCTGTCTGTGATGTTACTCAGCAGATGCTGCCCATTCAGTTGTCCCTTGTGCCAGTCTTAGGCTTTAGCCCTTGCTCCAGTTTGTTGTCCGTACATCATAAAATTTTAAAACCTTTGTTGTTAAACAATCTTACCAATTTCTGTTAGGTAGTTCACCAATGTGGCGTGACTTTATATTTCTGCGGATTTTTCTCGTTTTGTTGGTTTCTGTACCCTATCGCTGCATCAATCCTGTTTATTAAACTTGCATCAAAACCATTTTCTATCGCTATCTGCCTAAGTGTTTTCATTTGCTCATCCTTGTTCATAGGAATTGGTGGGATGCAATTAGTCCTATGTACAACATTTTTGAAGAATAGTAATTGGTGTTTATGCGGATGGCATGAGGTCTTACCAATTGCTACATCTGTATTCCTAAGTATACAAGGCCTGAATCGTATTGTTTCCGACAAGGAAATACGTGAGGACATAGGCAGGTACCGTGGTCTTGGCAATAAAATTATAAAGTAAAGGAGCTCACCAGTTTCAAAACACGGATGTATAGAGATTGATGTAGCTCGCAACCATGTGACGAAAGGTTTTTTAATTAATGATTGATGTAGCTCGCAACCATGTGACGAAGGGTTTTTAAATTAATGTAAAGAACAAATTAATGTTTAGTGGAGGTACCAGATTTCAAAAATATGGGTAAATAGTGAAATCAGAGAATTGTACAAGAAGAAATCTATGTTAGACGATTAGTTGTATAAAGTACATTCACGTCTATCGAAGGCACTGTCTGGCCTACATTTTGACAGATTGTGTAAGTGTTTTACTGTTTTAGTTCTTAAAAGGAAAGACTCTTAGTTAAGGCACATGTAAAAAATTTACTAGATATACTGAAAAACGGGGTGTTTAATCGTAACATAAACGATAAAAACTTTTATCCAAGGCTTAAAAACTGTACTAACAGTATTTTCTAATGAGGAAGCAGTTGTTCTACATAAATGCTTGAAATAGAATGCTGCACTCACAGAATCGACGGAAAATATCGGTTAACTAATGGCGACAGCCAAAACTATTGCAGATTGTTTAAAAATGTCGAGAGAGCAATAGCGTAATTTAGCGTATAAGGCAACTAAAATAATTAAAAATGGATTAGGAATCGGAAGGGTGAGCAGAGCAGCGAAAGCGCTAAAAGAAGTAAATTAGAATCTGAAAGAAAATAAAAGCATTGTTGCTGAAAGAGGACAAGTGGGACACAGCCATACGTATGAAAGATGATCACATGGATAAATTCAGTAAAGCTTCTGTAAAGTTTGGAAGGTAGGAGACGGATACTGGCAGAAGTAAAGCTGTGAGTACCGGGCGTGAGTCGTGCTTGGGTAGCTCAGTTGGTAGAGCACTTGCCCGCGAAAGGCAAAGGTCCCGAGTTCGAGTCTCGGTCGGGCACACAGTTTTAATCTGCCAAGAAGTTTCATTTCTCTAGCTGTTCTGCCATTAATACCGAGATTTTTCTTTTTTTAGACAACATAGTTGTAAGGAGATAAACAGCGATTAATTTACTTATAATCAATTATTCAAAATGACAGTCACAATCGCGTTATTTGTTTTGCCGCCAACCGGTTTCACCCCGCGATAGGGTCATCTTCAGGGCAATTTACACTATTTGGCCGCTCGCTGGAGTAGTCAGCCTGCTGTGCACGGTTAGTAACTGGTCTCCCACTTACGAGGTATGCGCATAGTTACCAACCGTGCACAGGCAGGGTGACGACTCCAACGAGCGACCAAATGGTGTAAACTGCCCTGAACATGACCCCATCGCGGGGTGAACCCGGTTGGCGGCAAAATAAATAACGCGATTGTGACTGTCATTTTAAATAATTGATTAAAACTGAGTCCGTCATTCCCCTTCCCCACAACATTTTGTATGTGACGTTTCCAGCTTATGTTGTCGATTATTGTAATCCCTTGGTTTTTAGTTGATTTTATGTATAAAGCTGCAGTGGCGACCGAAAATTTTTACGAAGGCCAGGAATCGAACCCTGGTCTCCCACTTACTAGGCAGGCACATTAGCTCATTAGCTACTACGCCGCCTTGGCACAGCAGTTCACACAACTGCACGAATTACCCTGGCACGCCTCCCTTCTCGATCCAAATTCTCACTACCGCCCCAAACTACTTTAAAAAACCGTCACCCATGAACAGAATTGTCGAGGTTTTCCGTGTTCTGGAATAGCACCTCTGTGCACCCAGGTGATACAAATGAAAGGGAGGCGTGCCAGGGTAATCCGGACAGTTGTGTCAGCCGCTCTGCCAAGGTGGATTAGTAGCTAGCGCGCACGCTTTGTAAGCAGGAGACCCGTGTTCGGTTCGCAGGTACAAATTTTCACTCGGCGCTTCAGTCTATATAGAAAACATCATATGTCTCTGCTACCAATAAAGTCTCAGAAATTGTGTCATTTCATATGTTTTTAGATGAGTCGAAAACCTCTTAAGGTGTGTGATGTACTGTGTACCCGAAATTAAACGCAATGCGTTTGGTATTCATGTGAAGGACTTCACTATTGGCATCATAGGGAAGCCACTAGTCCTTAACCCAGGACAGTAGGTCCTTGACCACAGTACACCCGGAAGAGTATCGGAAAGGCAGAACATTACCTCTAGGATGTATACAGCCCTTATACCCTGTATCCTGAAACCAGCTATAGGCCCACAGCAGACAAGAAGACAAGCACACGGATTTGGCAAGGACGGAAGGACGTATTACAGTAGGACACCTCATTATCGCTGCATTTTCAGTAGTCTTCGATAATAACTGAAGAAAACTGAATGAAACCTTCATATTTTTACGTTGTTGTTGTTGTTTTCTTCAGTCCTGAGACTGGTTTGATGCAGCTCTCCATGCTACTCTATCCTGTGCAAGTTTCTCCATCTCCCAGTACCTACTGCAACCTACATCCTTCTGAATCTGTTTAGTGTATTCATCTCTTGGTCTCCCTCTACGATTTTTACCCTCCACGCTGCCCTCCAATACTAAATTGGTGACCCCTTGATGCCTCAGAACATGTCCTACCAACCGATCCCTTCTTATAGTCAAGTTGCGCCACAAACTCCTCTTCTCCCCAATCCTATTCAGTACCTCCTCATTAGTTATATGGTCTACCCATCTAATCTTCAGCATTCTTCTGTAGCACCACATTTCGAAAGCTTCTATTCTCTTCTTGTCTAAACTATTTATCGTCCACGTTTCACTTCCATTCATGGCTACACTCCATACAAATACTTTCAGAAACGACTTCCTCACACTTAAATCAATACTCGATGTTAACAAATTTCTCTTCTTAAGAAACGCTTTCCTTGCCATTGCCAGTCTACATTTTATATACTCTCTACTTCGACCATCATCAGTTATTTTGCTCCCCAAATAGCAAAACTCCTTTACTACTTTAAGTGTCTCATTTCCTAATCTAATTCCCTCAGCATCACCCGACTAAATTCGACTACATTCCATTATCCTTGTTTTGCTTTTGTTGATGTTCATCTTATATCCTCCTTTCAAGACACTGTCCATTCCATTCAACTGCTCTTCCAAGTCCTTTGCTGTCTCTGACAGAATTACAATGTCATCGGCAAACCTCAAAGTTTTTATTTCTTCTCCATGGATTTTAATACCTACTCCGAATTTTTCTTTTGTTTTATTTACTGCTTGCTCAATATACAGATTGAATAACATCGGGGAGAGACTACAACCCTGTCTCACTCCCTTCCCAACCACTGCTTCCCTTTCATGCCCCTCGACTCTCATAACTGCCATCTGGCTTCTGTACAAGTTGTAAATAGCCTTTCACTCCCTGTATTTTACCCCTGCCACCATCAGAATTTGAAAGAGAGTATTCCAGTCAACATTGTCAAAAGCTTTCTCTAAGTCTATAAAAGCTAGAAACGTAGGTTTGCCTTTCCTTAATCTAGCTTCTAAGATAAGTCGTAAGGTTAGTATTGCCTAACGTGTTCCAATATTTCTACGGAATCCAAACTGATCTTCTCCGAGGTCAACTTCTACCAGTGTTTCCATTAGTCTGCAAAGAATACGAGTTAGTATTTTGCATCCGTGATTTATTAAACTGATTGTTTGGTAATTTTCACATCTATCAGCACCTGCTTTCTTTGGGATTGGAATTATTATATTCTTCTTTAAGTCTGAGGTTATTTCGCCTGTGTCATACGTCTTGCTCACCAGATGTTAGAGTTTTGTCAGGACTGGCTCTCCCAAGGCCGTCAGTAGTTCTAATGGAATGTTGTCTACACCCGGGGCCTTGTTTCGACTCAGGTCTTTCAGTGCTCTGTCAAACTCTTCACCCAGTCTCGTATCTCCCATTTCATCTTCATCTACATCCTCTTCCATTTCCATACTATTGTCCTCAAGTACATCGCCCTTGTATAGTCCCTCTATGTACTCCTTCCACCTGTCTGCTTTCCCTTCTTTGCTTAGAACTGGGTTTCCATCTGAGCTCTTGATATTCATACAAGTGGGTCTCTTTTCTTCGAAGGTCTCTTTAATTTTCCTGTAGGCAGTATCTATCTTACCCCTAGTGAGATAACCCTCTACATCCTTACATTTGTCCCCTAGCCATCCCTGCTTAGCCATTTTGCACTTTCTGTCGATCTTGTTTTAGAGACGTTTGTATTCCTTTTTGCCTGCTTCATTTACTGCATTTTTATATTTTCTCCTTTCATCAATTAAATTCAGTATTTCTTCTGTTACCCAGTGATTTCTACTATCCCTCGTCCTTTTACCTACTAGGTCCTCTGCTGCCTTCACTACTTCATCTTTCAAAGCTACCCATTCTTCTTCTACTGTATTTCTTTCCCCCATTCCTGTCAATTGTTCTCTTATGCTCTCCCTGAAACTCTGTACAACCTCTGGTTCTTTCATTTTATCCAGGTTCCATCTTCTTAAATTCTCACCTTTTCGCAATTTCTTCAGTTTTAATCTACAGTTCATAACCAATAGATTGTGATCAGGGTCTACATCTGTCCCTGGCAATGTCTTACAATTTAAAACCTGGTTCCTAAATCTGTCTTACCATTATGTAATCTATCTGAAACGTGTCAGTATCTCCAGGCTTCTTCCATGTATGCAACCTTCTTTTATGATTCTTGAACCAAGTGTTAGCTATGATTAAGTTGTGCTCTGTGCAAAATTCTGTCAGGCGGCTTCCTCTTTCATTTCTTAGCCCCAATCCATATTCACCTACTACGTTTCCGTAGTCTCCCTTCACTATCTGAATAATTTCTTTTATTTGATCATACATTTCTTCAATTACTTCGTCATCTGCAGAGCTAGTTGGCATATAAACTTTTACTACTGTAGTGGGCGTGGGCTTCGTGTCTATCTTGGCCACAATAATGCGTACACTATGCTGTTTGTAGTAGCTTACCCGCATTCCTATTTTCCTATTCATTATTAAACCTACTCCTGCATTGCCCCTATTTGATTTTGTATAACCCTCTATTCACCTGACCAAAAGTCTTGTTCCTCCTGCCACCGAACTTCACTAATTCCCACTATATCTAACTTTAACCTATCCATTTCCCTTTTTAAATTTTCTAGCCTACCTGCGCGATTAAGGGATCTGATATACCACGCTCCGATCCGTAGAACGCCAGTTTTCTTTCTCCTGATATCGACGTCCTCTTGAGTAGTCCCCCCGCCCGGAGATCCGAATGGGGGACTATTTTACCTCCGGAATATTTTACCCAAGAGGACGCCATCATCATTTAACCATACAGTAAAGCTGCATGCCCTCGGGAAAAATTACGGCTGTAATTTCCCCTTGCTTTCAGCCGTTCGCAGTACCAGCACAGCAAGGCCGTTTTGGTTAATGTTACAAGGCCAGGTCAGTCAATCATCCAGACTGTTGCCCCTGCAACTACTGAAAAGGCTGCTGCACCTCTTCAGGAACCACACGTTTGTCTGGCCTCTCAACAGATAGCCCTCCGTTGTGGTTGCACCTACGGTACGGCTATCTGTATCGCTGAGGCACGCAAGCCTCCCCACCAACGGCAAGGTCCATGGTTCTTGGGGGGGGGGGGGGGGGGGGTGCAGATTTTTACATCTAAGTTGAAATGCATCCACGTGACGTGCTACTTATACTTTGTACAAGTGTCCCTCGCACGTCAGTTTTGTACAAGTTGTATATATAGTAATTCGATTGACTTTCGAGTAACGGACATAAAGATCCAACGGAAACTGAGAAAAACCGAAATATAACTCCACATTCAGGTATCAAGGGCCTCGCGTTGCAGTCGTTATTCTGCGTGATCCCGAACCAACGACTTCGGTGGAAATCATCGTGTAAAGCTATGTGGTTAACACATGGGTTTCTCGGTTGTTATTGTCGACTTTCCCAAACCGGAGCTGCTGCTTCTCCGTCCAGCAATTTCTCATTAACCTTCAAGATGCTGAGCGTATGTCTTCCCAGTCTTTTTGCCGTGGGAAAATACTTAGCAATTTTAGGAATCGATGCCATGTTTTTTTCGTGTTGAACATACTCTTGTTGACCACGCTGCTACTAAACCTGCTTACGGTGACAGGCGTTTGCTACAACTGCCGGACCTCTACCAGTAATCAGCCGTAAAGAGTGTCCCAAGAATGGCCAACCGCAGCTCGGATCGTCTCGGGAGCAGCAGTCGCGACAGTGAGGTGCCACCTGTGATGCCGCCACCATCACTGTATTTTTAATGTCGCCCTGACTTTTATCTCCCGAGCAAGGAGACAGGCGTAGTGCTAATCGAAAGCGTGAGTTTTAACTTTAATTTTTACGGAGTACCTGCTGAGAAAAAGGGCGACAGTTGAAAACTGTGTCCTAGTCGGGGACCCGAATCCGGACAAAAAATGCCTCTGAGCACTATGGGACTTAACTTCTGAGGTCATCAGACCCCTAGAATTTAGAACTACTTAAACCTAACTACACTAAGGACATCACACACATCCATGCCCGAGGCAGGATTCGAACCTGCGACCGTAACGGTCGCGCGGTTCCAGACTGTAGCGCCCAGAACCGCTTGGCCACCACGGCTGGTGAATCCGGACATTTAACCCTGGCTAGCATTACTCTTCCGGTTGAGGCGGCAGAACGCATGTCATGGCCCCAATGAAAGCATTAACTTGGTACTAGAAGTTGCAGTCAGTCAGTAGAGCGTGAACTTGTCCTAAAATATCAATGCAGCATACTTTCTGACAAGGATAACTAGTGACACAAGTTTATTCGCAGCGTGGAGACTGCGTGCGTTCCTATAGAGCGAGGTGATGTGGGCACCTAAGGCGTCGAGCTCCAATTCAGGAGGAACAGGGTTCTAACCTCGTCAAGTCGGACTCGTGCAGGTTTCCCACGTCCTGACCCCACACCTCCCCCCCACCCCTTCCCCCATCCCCATCACCATCCACACACCCCAGATCTCTTCAGCCGACTCCAGAAATAGTTGCTTCAAGAAGGTCGCGGCCAATTTTTCAACCCTTGTCAATCCGATCTTGTGTCGGTCCCTTACGACTTCGAAGGAAGATGTGTACTTAACGTACTTTCGATGATCCAGTCATTAAAGACCAAGCACAAGCTCGGATTGGGAAGAAAACCGGCTGTGTTCTGTTCAAAGGAAATATTTCGGAATTCGCCTCACTTTATTTAGGGAAATCTCCGAAAACCTCAACCTATATGTCTAGACCATGGTTTAAATACCACACAATGCGAGTGGACGAAATGATAGTGAGGTCGAAAGAGCAGGATGCGACAATAGTAAAATCGTGGTATTTGTTTCGTGACGAGATCCTTCGACATTTGTTCTCATTCGTACAAAACGTACACCGTCTAGACTGGATAAGTGAGAAAACTTTGTGTGAAAATAATAGCCAGATCCCGTCATTTCCACTCCCTAAAACCTCCATACGAAAGAAGGCAGAGAACTTCGTGAGATTACTTTCTCATCTCTAAAGTTACTTTCTATTCTTATAAGCAAGAATGACTTCGAGGCAATGCGGGAAAGCACTCAAAATTACTAAAAAAAAGGTCACTTTATTCAGAATTTTAAACATTCAGATACCAAAGTACGTTTGGCTAGTTTAATTACATACCTCATAAGATCATAAAAAAGATTCCGTAATGTCTGTAGTTCACATAAAAATATTATAACTTCATGAGGTCGAGGAGTGTTCTGTTGAGTGGATCAAATTAACCCACGTTAAAGATATTATTGTGGATGAAACATTTTTGAAAGGAAAACCTCATAACTCGCATCACGAAAAGGGAAATACACATCTTTTAAGCTAACAGTGGTTGGTTAGCAAGTTTAAAATTTTTGTAAAGTATCAACATGGAAAAACAAAGGAAGCTGACAGGTTAAATGAATATATCTTATATTTTATGTATAATTAGTTGTACGTTATTAGAGTAATTGTTGTTCTAGGGAACATACTTTAGCCGAGCATACTTTAGCCTGCTTCCCCTCTTTCCTTAATCCTCCCTAAGAGAGAGAATTAGCAACGAAACTTGGATTAAGGATGCCTTCTGTAAGTAAGAGAAGCCACTTCTGATCTCGAGGAGGTAGAAGGCTATCTATGAGCGAAATACAGCAGTGCTCCCGAGCACTCTCGCTTTGCAGGTTTGACTGTGTACGGCAACAGGTGAACCTGTTAGGATTACAGTGAAGCTAGAAAAACAAGGAGGGGGAAACGGATATGAGGGCGCTGCGCAATCAGCGCACGTGTGCTGGTCACCATTTCCGCATAACGGAGCGCATGACTAACCTAAGGGCCGGTAACTGTGGGAGCTCAGACGTTTCCTTACCTGACAGCAAACACCGGACGTGAACCACGCTCCTTTGTCCTGCAATCTGAATTTCAGCGAAGCGCCGTTTCTTGTGGCAGCATGCAAGTCGACCTTCTCTTCACTTATTCTGTCGTTATTGTTACTGACAACAGCGGTTTGCTTTTTTTTCTGTAATATTTTACTGTTTCATGTGCTTCAACTTCGTCAGAAAATATTGAACCTCCCTGCGTAACAGTATCTTCTCTTATTACAGGCATTAAAAATCCATTGTGCAACTGCAAGAAAGTACACACAGTACTTACATGTCTATAAGCGTTTCGTTTTACTGGTGTAAAATATCGTCAATCACGTCGAATGAAACACATTTAGAATTGGGTTTGGTTTCTAGACCTAAAAACAATTAGTTATCAAAGATATTGAGATGTGACTTTATTTACGGCATTTTATGTTTAATTTTCACGTGGCCCAGGAAGTTTCTGCCTAATCTCTCGGTGGCTTGCAGCAGTATATTTTCTGACGTAAAGTGTGACACAGTGTAGCACCACTACTGTTCTGTTTGCATATTCCTGATCAGGCAAGAAAACATCAATGCCAAACGAATGAATACCTGAAATAATGTGCAAGCAGAAGACATTTCAACATGTTTTCAAACGAACTGTTGAGATCTAGAAAGCTGGTTCAAATGGTTCAAATGGCTCTGAGCACTATGGGACTCAACTGCTGTGGTCATTAGTCCCCTAGAACTTAGAACTACTTAAACCTAACTAACCTAGGGGCATCACACACATCCATGCCCGAGGCAGGATTCGAACCTGCGACCGTAGCAGTCGCACGGTTCCGGACTGCGCGCCTAGAACCGCGAGACCACCGCGGCTGGCATCTAGAAAGCAAATCAACCTTTAAATACGTTTCGCTCCAGAGTGTTGAGGATTTTTTCTGTAAGTAAAGCGAGATTGATATCTTAATATAAATACGTACATCCTTGTATTTTTGCAGAGGCAAATTTTAAACGCCTTTAAGAATTCTGAAGCATCTGTGGACGCCATGACCTCTCAAATGAAGAATTCATGGCCGTCCTGCTTATTATACAAGATGGTTCACGAAGAAATGCAAATATTTTAATATGTTATTCTACAAGTAAAACTAAAGAAAAAAGTTCATATAAACATAGGTCCGTAAATGTTTAGTTACAGAGTTACGGCTAATAAAAGATTTTGCCTGAAATTTAGCAACTTCGCTAATATGAAGCCATCGCACAACTGTACGAGGTTTAAGTAAAGCACGATTTCCTTTTATTTTGTTGTTATTGGTGTGGCGAGTCTAATAAATCATGTCCCAGGCGTGTATCTGCAGTTTTTCAGAAAATCCAGAGAAGCAAAGGAGTAATTTCGTAAAATTGTTAATTTAGTATCTGATTGGCCCAATTTGTTTTTCAAATATCAGACAATTGCACAAAGTTTTCAACAGAAGCTGTAGAGAATTTAATTTTGGAAAAATGATGGTAATTACACCATAGCGGTGTATTCCTCTGTCGTAAATTTGAAAGGCATCCCTATTTCATAAATAAACTACAAACTACAACAGTTACTATTTGGTTTCACTTAAATGTACTGTTGTTATTATGTTCTTTCAGTGAACAATACAGAAAACTAACTCGTTTCAAGGTCAGGAAACGACTGAAACAACTCGCTAACGGTTGCCAACAATGACGTAAACGTTTCTACATTCTTAATGGAAAGTAAACAAATTTACTTGTATGATAAGCTTTGCTTCTCTGAATTTTCTGGAAAACTACTGCAGATACGCGCCTGGGATATGCTTTATTAGGTTCACTACACCAATAACAACAAAATAAAAGGAAATCGTGCTTTACTTTAACCTCGTACAGTTTTGCGACGGCTTCATGTTACCGAAGTTGCTAAATTTCAGGAAAAATCTTTTATTTGCCGTAACTCCATAACTAAACGTTTGCAGACCTATGTTTATATGAACATTTTTCTTTAGTTTTACTTGTAGAATAACATATTAAAATATTTGCATATCTTCGTGAATCATCCTGTAGACTGGCTGTATTGTATTGTATGGAACTGGGGATCTAGAAATGACGGAGAGGCGTTGTCTCCGACGTAGCCCTCAGTGGTTCACAACCTCACAACAGGCTACAGCAGTCCACTCACCCCACCGCCGCCCCACACCGAACCGCTCCTTCAGAATTACTGTGCAGTTCGGCCCCCAGTGGACCCCCGGGAATGTCTCACACCAGACGAGTGTAGCCCCAATGTTTGTGTGATAGAGTAATTATGGTGTTCGCATACGAGTAGACAGTGTTTGCTCAGTAATCGCCGACATAGTGTAACTGAGCCAGAAGAAGGGGAACCAACCGGCATTGGCCGAGGCAGATGGGAACCGCCTTAAAAACCATCCTTAGACTGGCCCGCACACCGGACTTCGACACTAATCCGCCCGGCGGATTCGTGCCGGGGCAGATTAGCTGTACCGGCCACGTGTTGCTGTGTCTGTCTGCTTAAATGGAAAAGTGCTGAATATGTATGGAAAGTGGATAAACGTTCTAACCTCGTTTTTCTCTTGTCCCTGCCCATCTCCTCCTCCTTCCTCCCTCTCTCTGTGCATTACTCCCCCCCTCTCATTATCTACTTCCCTTTCTCTCCCCTCCTCTCTGTCCATCACCTCCTCCCACCTTTCTCGATCTGTCTTCTCCTCCCCCTCTCTCTCCGTCTCTTCCTGCTTGCTCTCTCTGGCCATCTGGCCATCTGGTCATCTCCCCCTTCCTACTCTCCATGTCCATTTCGTCGAACCCGTCTATCCATATTCTCTCCCCCCTCCCACCCCTCTCTGACCTTGAACTTTGTTTATTGTTGTTGATCATTCAGAAAAGTAGGCTGAAATGTGTGTGTGTGTGTGTGTGTGTGTGTGTGTGTGTGTGTGTGTGTGTGTAAAATCAGGCGCGCCTGTAAATGCAGCGTTGTGTCAGAATTTCAGTTTAATCGACTGATATATTTTCGTGTATTGAGAACACCAACATATAAAGACTGAATTTCCTTATATAAAGATGAGACCGCAACCAGTTACCTCCTTCCCCGATTCCTTAAAAAATCATACTCCCTTGCGTAAAAAGTTTGGAAAAGGTATCATATTACGTGTCAAGTTTGTTGGAAGCTGCTAAGTGCCCTCGTTCTCGATTACTGGATGAATATAATCCGAATAATTTGCGCGCCATGCGCTATAATGTCTCAAGACGTATACACACTTTCAAATGTCTCAAGACGTATACACACTTTCACTTGTGATTAACCTATAACGTGAGATTGTACCTTTAAATGAATAGATTGTGACAGCATATTAAATTTTTAATTCAGTCAGTAATTGTGTGAAATACTGAATTTTTTTTGTTCTCCCTGGAAGCTTTAACGACCTCCTTTATTACGCACATTGGATGACTGTTAATTGTAATAATTGTTCATGGAGTAATTAAATATTGATGGCCAGGTCTAGTGGTAGCTTTAAAGAAAAAAAATATTGATCTTGTTTTTTAGAGATCTCCTTTAATTGAATTTCTTCTGTCTGGAACCCAGATTCTCTTGCGGATCTGGAAACCCTTTAACTTGACGTGTTTCTTGAAATAGCATAGACGACAAACTGATTCGTATGTAATTTCCATTTTTAATAGTCCTAGATGCCTTGCTGCCATGAATTACAATGTTCAATCAGTGTACGCAACTCCAGAAAAACTTTACATCTGTCTTTCATTCCTTCCCGCCAGATCACATACAAGCAAACCACACCCAGTTAACATCGTTCCAAAGTACATCAGTAAAGATATAGTCATACTAAGATCGAAACATAGCACATTAAATCGAAAATAATTTACAGAAATTGAAATTTACTCAACAGCACAATAGAACAATTATGATATTTCACTGTAAAAATACGGCCACGGAGCTCAACAGTCCAAATAAAATGGACAAATTGTTATAGAACAATTATGGTAACATATATTCACATAAACAAAAATATATCTTTGTCTAGTGCAGTAATTTTATGAAACTTGTTGTTTTTTTTATCACGGTTAATTGTGTTAGCACGACAGTTAAAATCGGAGTTTAAAACATTTCAAGTAAGGTCGAAAAAAGGATGACATCGTAAATTTGAGAATATACGTGGTCCAGACGGCTTATTGCACGTTTCAAAGCCATTGGATAGGCAACTTTCAACTGGGACGGTCTTAGCCGTTTAGTAATACTGATTAGACGGTAATCTTTGTTTCACCAATTGCGAACACATCTATAGCTGTACACTCAAAGTCAGTACTGGTGCTTCCCCCCCCCCCCCCCCCCCCCCCCCCTTCTGTCGGAACACGTCCTCCAGAGCCCGTATTTCTCTTATTGAGACGTCGTGGTCATGACGAAAATGGGTATTGGAGGAAACAGCATGTTTTTTGGTTCATTTCGGAACGTAGCACATCGGAATTCTGTTAGTAATGCGCTGCGTGGTACACAACGTCTTTCTTCCGTCGTCTGCCACTGCTGTTTGTTCAACAATTCTGTGCCACTGTCACGCAGACTAAACAAATGCGTGAAGAATCGCGCAGCCTTTCTCTGAAGCTTTTGTCTCTCTTGGTAGTGCTCATAGACTAGAGAACAATTCTCGAAAGCTGGTCGAATGGGCATCTTATAAGCGGCCTCTTTCGTGTTTGAATTACACTTTCTTAGGACTCTTCCAATAAATTTGGGTCTGGCATCTGCCTTCTCCACTACTACCCCCCCGGCAGATACTCCTAGGAGCTGTGCAAGACACACTTCAGTGTTTAACCGATAGTTCATAGGACCGCCTGCAAACTAATTCCAGGCCATTGTACTCTTCAGCTGCACGTGGGAAGGGAAAATTGAACATCTAAATATTTGTGCGCCTAAATATTTGTGCGCGAGCTCCAATTTGTCTTTATTATGGCAGTGATTTGGCCCTAGGTAGGTGGAAGGTAACAGAGTGCTGTGGCATTCTAAGGAGAAAGTTGGTGACTTAAAATTTCATGAAAAGATCTCGCCGCAGCGAAAAAATCGTTTCCTTTATTGTTTGCCACCCCAACTCGCGTGTCATACCCTAGACACTCTCCAATATTTCGCGAGTACACAAAACGAGCTGCTCTTCTTTTCGATATCGTCCGTCAATTCTGTCTGGTAAGGATACCATCCTGCGCAACACTACTCCAGAAGAAGACGGACAAGCGTAGTGTTGGCAGTCTCTTTTAGTATGTTTGTTGCATCTTTTGTGCGTTCCTCCAATAAAACATCGTCTTCGGTTCGCCTCCCCCACGACATTTTCTTCTTGATGGTTCCAATTTAAGTTGTTTCTACTTGTAACACACAAGTTTTCAGTTGGATCACCAGACTTTGAATTAGTGTTCTTTATTGTGTAACTGAAATTAAATGGTATGTTTTAATACTCACACGGAAGACCTCTATTTTTTATTGTTTAGGGTCGATTACCACTTTTCGCTCCATGCTGATATCTTGTAGAAATCATTTGCAACTCCTTTTCTTCTTGTGACGACTTTACTAGACGGTACACGACAGCTTCACCTGCAAACAGTATAAGAGTGCCGGCCACATTGTCTCCTAAATCTTTCAGGTGGATTAGTAGCAGCAGAGAACCTATAACACTTCCTAGTGGAACGCCAGATATTACTTCTTTTTTACTCAATGATTTCCCATCAGTTAATATGAACTGGGACATAATCCAGATGCATGTCATTTCATTGGAAGCCACTTGTAACGAATCAATTTCAGATCCCACTCATTACTTCGTTGAATAAAGTGCCACTTGTGTGTCACATGAAAGATATTTTCTGAATTCGATAATGATATGGGTCAATATATGGGTTTTCCTCGAGGTAGAAAAAAGACACATCACGAAGGAATTATCCAAATGAGACTGTAATCGGTAGATGTAAGGTACAAGTACATACAAACAAATGATTGCAATTTCAGAAGGATTGGATGATTTATTCAAGAAAAAGAGCTTCACAAATTGAGCAAGTCAGTAATGCATTGCTCCATCTCTGGCCCTTACGAAAGCTTTAATTCGCTTGAGGTTGACTGATAGAGATGTTGGATGTCCACCTGAACGATATCGTGCCAAATTGTGTACAGTTGGCGTGTTACATCGTCAAAATCCCGAGCTGATTGGAAAGTCCTGCTTATAATGCTTCAAACATTCTCAACTGGGGAGAGGGCCGGCGACCTTTTTGGCCAAGATAGCGTTTGGCAAGCACTACGAAAAACAGTAGAAACCCTTACCGTGACCGGGCAGGCATTACCTTACTGAAATGTAAGCCCAGGATTTCTTGCCATGAAAGGAAACAAAACGGGGCGTAGAATATAGTCGACGTATCGCTGCGCTGTGAGGGTGCCGTGAATAACAACAAAGGGTTTCAGCTGTCGGGCCGCTGGCGGGCGACAGGTTGGTATCCCACCACTCTCCAGGTCTTTAAAGACACACATTCGCTGGTCATCGGAGCTCAGTTCGACTCATCACTGAAGACAGTTCTACCCCAGACAGTGAGAGTCAGTGCCAGGGCAAGACGACAATACTGATAAAAGCTGAATACATTTTTGTTCTTTGAAAGGGTAAGACAGTTAATTATTAGGTTGGTGCATAAGTTCGTAGAGTTTTTGTTTTGCATGTTGGTATTCCGGTTGCTATGGGTCTCTTAATCGACTGTCGTTTTTTATTTATAGTTCACTGTTGTTATTTAAGTTTTTGTCATTTGGAGATAGTGAGTGGAGCTGTGGACGCTAGAAAATTGAGTGTCAAGTGGAGAAATCGTAACATTTCCGATATGTTCTTCTGTTTACATTCGATAGAGAATTGCTAGCTGCGTAGGCAACCAGGAACGTTTGCGCCGTGTACAGGGATAATGTTACTGGATAGAGGACGGCAAAGAAATGCTTTTCCCTTTTTAAGGGGACATTGTACTTTCTCCTCCGAATGCGGAAATATTTTGTTGACACCGACCTAGATAGGGAGGAACGATCACTACGATAAAATAAGGGAAATCAGAGCTCGTACGGAAAGGTATAGGTGTTCCATTCTTTCCGCGCGCAGTACGAGACTGGAATAATAGAGAATTGTGAAGGTGGTTCGATGAACGCTCTGCCAGGCACTTAAATGTGATTTGCAGAGTATTCGTGTAGATGTAGATGTGTCGCCAATGTTAAATTATCGGATTTTGTGACCCATTTTCTTGGAAACTTTTACACCAACTTACAATTTTCCAAAATTTGGAATGCACCTCTCTAGATACACTGAACTAGAATTGTATTGTGGGGCATTTTTCTTTTTTCGAACACTCAATTTAGTTCCATATGCGTTGAATCTCACACTTGACATGCTGTGAAAATTTCGTGTGCAAATGGCTCTGAGCTCTATGGGACTTAACATCTATGATCATCAGTCCCCTAGAACTTAGAACTACTTAAACCTAACTAACCTAAGGACATCACACAACACCCAGTCGTCACGAGGCAGAGAAAATCCCTGACCCCGCCGGGAATCGAACCCGGGAATCCGGGCGCGGGAAGCGAGAACTCTACCGCACGACCACGAGCTGTGGACTAAAATGTCGTGTCTCTGCCGTCAATACTTTTCTTGAAAACGGGTCATATATCGCAAAAAATGTAGCTAAGAGACATTGAGGTTTAATACTCTTCTCATTACAAATTCTTATACACTTTTACACTTCTGCGTCTTTTATGCACTACAGTTGCTCTGGCCCGTAGACTGTGTCTTCTTCAGTGTCACAACAGCCCAGTGCTGGCCTCCTCCTTTTCTTTCTTGCTTCTTCTGTCATTTGCTGAGCGGCTAACTCTGCTTCACGTATACGAAGCTCATTCAGTTCCCGCAGTTCTTCAGCTGTGTTCTGTCCAAATGTTACCCCTAACTTCTCCAGAACCTTAAGTCGTTCATAGTTCCCACCATTAAAAGTTATTACAGCATCAGACTCTGCCAACATTATTGAAGGACTCATTCACATTCTGAGTCTTCCCATGTAAACACTTCTTTAGTAGATCAGGATTTGCCAAATCTCAGTAAATAGGTTTAGGTTTGACTGCCTCCATTACTGCCAAAGGAAGAGAATGTTTGTGTGTGAATTCATGCAGGGTGCTAGAAAATTCAGAAGTGACCATGCTCCCTAGTGCATCACTTCAGAATCATTATCGTGGTTTCCTTCACTGCCAGCACACGTGTTTTCACGTACTTAAGAAGAAAATGCAGGTCTCATATATCTGTTACCCATCAAATTTGCGTTTCTTGAAGTTACTTTTACGCTTAGTCATTTTATTAACGTATAAAAAGCAAAAGAAGTTAGCTTACTACAAAAATAGCCGATAATCACACTACTTTCAACGAAAACTAGGATCAGAAACAAAGGACTGATTTGTTTATTCGTAATGCCAACTTCTGAGACTTAGCAATAAGCACAAAACAAAGCAATTCACTGCCTTCTAGACTGTATAGTTCCCAAGGTATGACTGCTCAACTGTGGTAGTATATGCGTAGCTGCGAAATTTGACAGTCACACATCAACATTCAAAGTATTATTTGAAGGTCTCATAACTGTCTGATTTTAATGTATTACATACCAAAATGTTCAGGAAAATCCGAAGTACATTATGGAGTAGAAAAGAGAAAATGTCAAATTTCAACGAATTTCACCTACAACGTCCGCTTAAGGAGGATCGTTTTGACATTAATTACACTCCACGTTTAGGAAGACCTTCGGGGTTTGATGATCATTTAAACGCATTAATCTAGATTGATCATCATCATTGTATTCGGGGACTGGCAAATGTGATGAAATATGAGCATTCCACCACCGTGCGACATTTGCGTACAATGGGGAAAGTTCAGAAATAGGGTGTATGGGTAGATGCTTTAAACCGCAATCACAAAAATCAGCGGGTGAGCAACACCGACCATTCCTATAATGCATCATTATTGTTGACGAGAAATTGTGTCTTCATGCTGACGTAACGAAAAGAAAGGAATGATTTGAGTCAAAACAAAAAGCAGAAACTCGCCGTACAAAGACCTGCGCGCATACACAAAAGATAACGTTAAGCAACTGGTGGAACAGTGACGGTGTGGTCTGCTATGAATTTTGTCCCCGACAAGTAACCATCACTGCTGATATTTATTGTGAACAACTGAGACGTCTTGCAGAGGAAATGAACAAGGATCAGGAAGGTTGCGTGAAGTGATGCTACTCCACGATAAGGCCCTCCCCCATTCTGCTAGACCGACAAAAAACACTGTACAAGAATTGGATTGGGAAGTCATTCCGCACCCACCTTACTCACTTGTACTTTCGCCCACAGATTTTCACCTTTTCCGCTCACTGTCGAACAACCTTAATGGAACTTCCTTTCCGGATGAAAATGCGCTCCGAACATGTCTCGAAGAGCTTTTCGCCTCAAAATCACGTGATTTCTGTAGTAGTTGAATAGAAAAGTTACCCTAGCGTTGGCAGGCTGTTTTAAATAGTGAAGGAGAACATATTATTGATGATTAAAGTCTCTGTTATGTTTTTCCTTGTGTTTATTTAACTTACTGAAAAGCGCTACGAACTTATGCATTAACCGATTAATTAAACAGTGCCATGTACTTCTTATCGAACACTGTGTAATGAAAGGATTATTATACTGAAAACTGTTATGAAGTGTATATCAGTATTTTTCATGAACAACTGTAAAATATAAATGTTCTTTCGAATCATTCGCGCCATGTGTAGCGTTTGCAACACTCCATACAGCCTTCTTATCGAGCATCAAGGTGAACCTCATCATATCAATAACACTAGGCCTACACCGTAATTTCTGTGGATGTTTTTCTTTGTTGTTTTCTTTGTTCTTGTTCTACCTTTTGTGCTTCTTTGGCAACCAACATCGGGTTTAAGGGTGAGCTTACTAAAACACTAGCACTTTGCTTCCTGTGATTTTCTCGTATTTTCACGTATGGCCTTGCTGATGACAACAGTTTAAAATCGAAAATACTTCACCGCGATTTTAGATTTATGGGAGCACCTTTTTGCATGCCCTGGTTCTTTATTTTACGCTACCTGATGTTGATCAGAAGATTAAATCAGCAGTTTCTATGCGTCGGCGTTTAGGCGCTGCAGCCTGACCAGGAGTTTTTCAGAATCAGTATCCCGTAACAAGAACGCAGTCAGTTATTTCCGACGCAGCAAAATGATGCTCTTATTAAATGGAGGACGATCGTAAGGTTCGATCTCACATTCTTTAAAGCCGTTAATTACACGAGCGCCTGTAGCCCTTTTCATCGACACTTCAGAATATTTTGCCTAAAATGACGATATATTTGAGTAACTCGTAGATCAGAAACATTTCCCTGGCTACGATAATGCGTTCACTATGCTGTTCGCAATAGCTTACCCGCATTTGTGTTTTCTTATTCTCTATTAAAAAAAACTCCTGCGTTACCCCTGTTTGACTTTGTATTTATAACCTTCTATTCACCTGACCTGTTCCTTTTGTCACCGAACTTCACTAATTCCGACTATATCTAATTTCAGCCTATCCATTTCCCTTTTTAAATTTTCTAACCTACCTGCCCCGTTAAGGGATCTGACACCATGCTCCGATCCGTAGAACGCGATTTGTTTCTCCTGATAACGACATCCTCCTGAGTATATACGATATTGCAGTGCCTGTGTTATTCTGATTACGATGCAAACTTGCTTTGGACATGCTTGGCGTCTCAACAGATGCCCCTCCGTTGTGGTTGCACGTACGGAACGGCTACCTATATCGCTGAGGCACGCAAGCCTCTCCACCAACGGCAAGATCCATGGCTCATGGATAGATCACATAACTAATGAGGAGGTATTGAATAGAATTGGGGAGAAGAGGAATTTGTGGCACAGCCTCACTAGAAGAAGGGATCAGTTGGTAGCATATATCCTGAGACATCAAGAGATCACCGATTTAGTATTGGAGAGAAGCGTGGGGGATACAAATCGTAGAGCAAGACCAAGAGATGAATACAGTAAGCAGATTCAGAAGGATGTAGGTTGCAGTAGTTACTCGGAGATGAAGAGGCTTGCACAGGATAGAGTAGCATGGAGAACTACATCAAACCAGTCTTCGGAATGAAGACCACAAGAATAACAACAACATCATTTCCTTATTTATTCAGCCCGTCAACGACAGCAATTTCATAACAGACATACTAGCAGTTGGTTCCAACATTACAATTCACGCTAGCACTGGCAACTGCAAAAGTAATGGTGTTTCAAGCTGCAAATTGACATTTCCCTTTTATGTGTGTAGTTGCTGTGGGTAATGGGGAATGTATAATGAAATGTGGTTTAGAGTTCTGTTCGCAACATTAAATTGTTACGGCCATTTCATGTGCGTATTTTCTCAGACTGCCCGAAATATCTTTCAAGTGATTCAAGTTACGGCTGCCAGAGCCAGTTCTGCCAACGTGGGAAGCCGTGAAAGGGGTTAAAGGTAACTCGAATTCCAGGTGCAAATAGAAAACAACCTTTAAGTGTCCTAAACTGGGTGCAGCAGCAGTTAACCTTTTGCCAGTGTTCTCACTGTCATGTACGGTCGTAAGCCTGACAGGCGACGGGAATTCACCCGCACTTGCTAATAATCCAGGCGAAACATGTCCACCGCTACCTGCGGCAGTCAATGGCGACCAGTGTTCGGCACCTTGAGTGAAAGCACTAAAAGTATTCCAACTGTGATGTAGCAGAGCTCATGGCAAGGAGAGCCAGAACCGCCGGCGTGAGCCTAAGCTGGTGTCGATGGAGATTTCCTTAAAGTGCTTTTCTGTTTCTCAGTGCTGTTATAGGATGTACTGTTCTGAAAGAGGGAACAAATTTATACGTGGGAAGAGATCTAAATTTCTTAGTTCGGCACACTAACCGCGACACGTGATGTGCGTTCAGGTAGGCATGTAAGTTCATATCCGCAGGATGTCAACATAGTCCAGCGTTCCAACGTCTGGAGTCCATGTCAAGCAAGAGGGGCGTCGAATAAGTACGTTTCCCTACTTTATAAATGGTATTACGCACAGTTTATGATGTTGAAATGATTTCATTGACGTTGTACAATGGTTCTAAATAGTCACCATGTTTATCCAAGCATTTTTGTTAATGTGACACCAGTTTTTACAAACAGTGTTGTACCAGGTCGGGTCCTGTGCTCGTCTATAGGAAACTGCGAGCTACCGTCAAAAGAAGAAGGCCCGAACTTCTGCCACGCAAAGTTCTCTTCCCTCATGATAATACTCGGTCTCACACAGCTCGTATGACCTAGGTAGAGCTTGGAAGATTCAACAGGGAAATGCTCCCGCATCCTCCATTTCATTAGATCTTGCCCCCAAGTGATTTTCATATGTTTCCCCAACTGAAAGATCAACGTTAAGGACTTCAACACCAATGATGAAGTCACATCATCAATCAACAGCTGGTTGCGAACACAGGATCCGACCTGGTACAATACTGGTTCGGAAAACTTGTCACGTTACCAAAAAAGCTTGGGGAAACATGGCGACTATGTGGAAAAGTGACAGAGGCATTGTACAGTGTCATTAAAATTATTTCATTGTGATAAATTGTGTGTAATGTTTCTCATAAAATAGGGAAACTTACTGGACGCACCTCGTATATATAACAATAGATATCGAATGAATTCAGAGGTACACTCCTAGGATAGTAACATACCGGCATAGCTCTAATGAAATTGTAACAGAAGCCAGAAATGATCGGGGAACGTAAATGACAATAAGACTCCTTCCGTTACACAGCGTAAGGTATAAGGGAAAGATGGTAAAATAAGGAAACTGTTTATTTTTTCAAAAGTAATCGTCGTAGCCGTTTATATTTATCACACTGTGAGACAAAACGATAAGTGCCTTCATGGAAAAAAATGTATGCGTTTGCCAGTGGAACTATGATTGTACCCAGGCGTACACCACTTCGTCCCGCATGGGGAGGCATACGGATTGTAATGAGTATGTGTAACGGCTTACCAGCGAAACTTCTGCAGCGTCAGCTTAGTCGAAACAAGAGGCACGCCAGCTCCGGGAAGATCTTCTTTGAGTGCAAGGGCCCGCTGCTGATTGACTTTCTGGAACGTGTCACCACAATTAACGCGCAGCGATAAGCGGACACATTGCAAAATTTAAGCTTGCCATGAAGTCCAGACGCCCAGGAATATTGATGGACAGCATCGTTCAGTTGCAGGTAACGCCCGCCCACTTGTTGCCAAATTTGTTTCAGCTATACTGCAGAAGTTTCGCTGGGAATCCCATGAATATCCTCCGTGCAGTCCCGAACTTTCCCCGTCCTATTTTCATATTTTTGGAGCCCTGAAGACCGTCGATTTGCATCGGACGAATAGGTGCACTCCTGGGTGCAACCATGGTTCCGTAGACAACCGCAAACATTTTTCCGTGAAGGCATTGACCGTCTTCTCTTGTAGTGGGGCAGTTGTGACGATTACTTTTGAAATAATAAACACTTTACTTACTTTTTCCCGTCTGTCTGCCGGCCGTTGTGTCCAAGTGGTTCTAGGCGCTTCAGTCCGGAACCGCGCGACTGCTACGGCCGCAGGTTCGAATCCTGCCTCGGGCATGGATGTGTGTGATGTCCTTAGGTTAGTTAGGTTTAAGTAATTCTAAGTTCTAGGGGACTGATGCCCTCAGATGTTAAGTCCCATAGTGCTCAGAGCCATTTGAACCCGTCTGTCTCGTTTTCATTTGACTCTCCTTGTAGCTTGCAGAGTTTAGGTGCAGAAACGAGAATCCTTGGAAGAAAGTCGACGTAGTGCATGCGAAACCCTGTTGGATAAATTCAGAATTCCTGTGTGCGAAAGCTGCTGAGCGATTATTCTGCTGACAGTTTTATCTCTCATGTCGGACCTGGTAGTCTACTGGTAAAGCACGTGCTTGGAAAGCTAAAGATCATGGGGTCGAATCTCAGTAGGACCGCCGAATATTTCTGTCTGCCGTTAGATTAGCCATCTCCTGTCACTTATCCGAAGATTCTTCAGGAACGACACATGGCTCGGATTCCGCCTTAAACTGTAGGTCGCTTTTCCCCAGTGGTGTAGGTTAGGAACTCTCAAGTCGAGGTGCTGTCCAATTGGCAGATTTGCGCCAAATCTTACTGGTAAGTTGTACCGTCCGCCACGCACTGTACAGTGGCTGGTAAAGCAGTTTTGTGGATTTAGTGCACAGATCGCCTCCTCGCTTATCACCTGTGCTGCATCTTCTGATACCCTTTACTCGTGATACCCATCCGCAAGCGTTTCTTCAAATGGAGACAGTGGTTAGTGACTCGCTAAAAGATGAAAACCAGGAACGCCTTTACTTACTACTTGCTACTTCTAGTTGTAGCTGTTGTCATTCAAACCGATCACTAATGAACAACCTCCTAAACCAGTCAGTCGTAGGCCCATCGTTTCCCACAGACGTGCAAATTGTAACGAAATCTCTACACCATCCTTCACCGGTTACACTGAAGCTTTGATAGGTGGTACATACAATCAGCTCATCGCACTCAAAAGACGCCTTGCTTTGTGCGTTACGAAACATTCTCAGCTTCCTAAATTATTTGCGGTGCCGTCAGTTCTTTCCATTGATGCTTAGCTATTGCAGTTAATCAGAATAATAATAATAATGTTATAATGACTTACCAGTATAAGAAATCTGAAACCTGGGGAGACGTAAAATTGCTTTGGTGTAGAGAAAAATGAGTTATTACCTGGGGTAAGAAAATCGCTAGAAAGTTCTCCACATAAAGCAGAAGGTACTGATGTTACCTGACTTCTGTAATGTAACATTAAAATTCAGACTCAGATTACGCCAAAACAATACTGTAGGCAGAAATTCCTGTATCGCCAGTAGCCAAGTCGTATGGGGAACTTAAACATCGACCGAATTTAGACGCATATGTCCCTTAAAAGAGGAAGGATTACAGCTGGGTCAGAAGCTCTAAATGTTGCTGTCAAGGCGATAGATTTCGACTTCGTGCTGTACACTTTCAGACCACGGACCGCATAATATGTCTTGACGAAGAATGAAATCCTCAAGGGACCTAATAAGCTGTGCCAATATTCATTAGCAAATATGCAGAGTTCTAGGAGCACCGATTGTGATTCGTGAACAATTGTAAAAGGTCAAAATTTATGGACTACAGTTAATTTAATGAAACATCGCATTTCAAAAAAACAACTCAACTTTGAGTCCTTAAGATCAAGTGGACACTGTGTGTACCAGTCTAACGTCAGTTGATCCGAAGAGCAAAGTACAAGAATAACAAGTTTTAATTCCATGGTAGAAAATGGAAGGTACAAGTAAAATATTATTAAAAGACACTACAATGTTCACCAAAATCGATATATGTAGACTCGAAAATTGCAGAAGCACGCGCCTGCTAGTGGTGGCATAGTAGAATACTGTTTACATTTTTTTTATTTACATATATTTTGAACATCAACAATAGTTCCCGTTAACACACCTTATCATTATATACGTAATATAAAGCATTGAATGTTATGATTATTGAATGTGTACGACGTGTTTTAGCTTTAACAGATAATAGGTCGAAAACTGTATGGCAATAAACCGAATAGAAGTGAAGTGAATATTACCATATCTCTCCAACAAATGCCACAACCACAAATGGAAAGCGGTCACAATGGCTTGACGTAACGCTAATGTCTACGATAAACAAATATATACCGACCGAATGGTAGCAGCTAACCATTGTGACATAGTTGAACGGAAGCCAGGTAAAACATCATACTTCGAAATCATTGTCTCAGTCACATTTGTTGGAAGACCATTTAGGGCACATTTATATGTAAAGACAGAAAATTCGGTATCAGGCGAATGGGGGACGCAAAAACTGATGTCGTCCTCGTCATTATGGGTGTTCTGTGATCAAAGCCACATAGCTTGAAGAACGGTCTGTCTGCATTCCCTGAATACAGCAAAGAGAATGAAATACAAGATACAGAGCGTATGAAAACATGTGTCAGGAACTTGAAGTATCTTTTTTAGAATTTTGATGACTACCGGGTCCACAGCCTTCGTGGAATTTTTAAATTAAGTCATTCCTCTTTAGACTGTTAAAATATTTACTGCGATAAATAATAACAGCCTAAAGCTGAATGACTTCGTTTAAAAAATTATTTTTGAGATCAAAACACACCAAAATTCATATGAACACGGGCCCGAAAATCCTTCGTTAGAGAGTTACGAAAGGATTTGTTGTCCAAGACACAAAAATTACATTTTTACCAAACATTTACAGAAACTGCTCGAAGTTAAAACACTTCCTGCTTCAATGCATCCCCTGAGTCCTCATTCCATACTTTAAAAGTATATTGCGGTAAACTCCCGATGTGTGAAATCCAGTTTGTACACCCTCCCTCAGAACATCGACAATGCGTACGGAAGTTTATTGAATATACCAAGGATTTTAATGGTCCCAAAGGGAAAAAAATCTTCGAATTCAAATCGGGCGGTCGGGCAAGTCATGCAGTTGATCCACTCGACCAATCCACCTTTTCCGAAACTAGTTACCGACATACTGGCCAACTATCCGTGCAAATGAACACCATCGTACATAAACCACATTCGTCGGATGACGTCGAGAGGTACATCCAGGAAATGAAGCAACGTTCGTCTGAGAAACTGTAGATACGTTTGTCCAGTAACACATTTTAATAGAAATTATTCTAAAGCAGAACAAACTACAATCAGACACAACAAACAAATATCATGACCAACTGTAAACAATAAAGTGAATAAAAACGCAGATTTGAGGTAAATTAGGAGTAGATACAGAGAATTCCTTTCATGATTAACGAAGGATTTTTGAACTCATGTTCGTATGAACGTTTTGTATTGCTTTGATCTCAAAATTAAACCTCTAAAGTTTCTGACATATATTTTTGTACTGTCTTATTCGTACTCTTCATAATCGCACGAATCTTGCCTGTAGTATTGTAAAATCGCGTAAGTCACTTGTCCACCTCTTGAATAAGCTCACGTGACTGTCCATCACAGTGAAGTTACACTGCTCAAAAGAAATAGCGGAACGCGTGTATCAACTTTCGGCATGTTAAATCTATTTTGATACAGGCGTTACCTATGGTCTTATTGCATGGCCTGGGATCTTCACTTTCAATTTTTGCAACAATTAAAATCTTTCGCCCTCTAACTGCTCTGTTATGCATTACAGTCTCAGGTGACCCCTCCGGAGGAAGTGAGTACCAGTTTCCGAGCGTTCTGTAGTGAGGTACACAGACGGCAGTCGTCATTTTTTGGACGTAATATTCAACCAAGCACATGTAATGTGACATATTAATGCAATGGAAGTTTGATTCAAGGAGGATGGACTTTCCATCCTTTTGCTGCAGATGCCAGTCTCTCTCCAAGTGTCATCCACAGGTTGTAGACACGCTACAGGAAGGCAGCTCAGTATACAAGCGAGCTGGACGATGTTGCTGATGCATTACAACTCCACGTGAAGGTCGATATGTGGCCATATCTGCGTTGCGGCGTCGTACAACTACCGCCAAAGCACTGCAAGGCGCTCTCAGAAAGACCGCTGGAGCCGCTGTTTCAGATCAGACTGTAAGGAATGGGTGTCGAGGAAGAACCTGACGGCCCAGACGTCTTGTTAGAGTACTCTCCTTGAGTCGATATCATCTTGCAGTTCTCCTCCAGTTCTGCCGTTCCCATGTCAACTGGCAGTTTCGCTGGTGAAACGTTTTAATCGGAAACGAGTCTAGATTTCTTCTGACGCAAAGTCAATGGCCATATTCATGCCCGGGAACGGCCAAACGTCGTCCAAGAAATCTATAGATTCGATCAAGGTTCTGTAGTAATGTGGGAAGTCATCAGTGTTGACATCCGTACGTATCTTGTCGCCGTCCGTGGTCGCCTTACAGCTAGGCAGTACATCGAACAGATCCTGTTGGACCATGTGGTGACAGCTGCATACGGTGGTGGCCCCTGATTTCTTCTCATGCTACGGCCCAAGTGGCGGCTGTCACCGGGGATGTCTTGTGAAACTTGGACACTGAAGTAATGGAATGGTCAGTTGTCAGTCCTGACATAAACCGCATCGAACATGCGTGGGACTTGAGTGACAGACGAGTTGGTGGTCGTCCCGTTGTACCACAGAGTCTCCAAGTACTCCCAAGGACTCCCATTGAAGAATTGGAAAGGATATCACAGGGTGCCCTCCATAGACTTGTATGGAGCATGCAACGCAGGTGCCTCATAAAGGGCACATTCGTTATTGATGCTCTCAAAAGTCCAATGAAAAGCACCCAGGATACTCGATGAATGATTGTTTTCAATTTGTTTGCGACACCTGTCGGACACTTCAGATCTTGTTATGTAAATGAAAGAGGATGTAACGATGTTTTGTTGTGTACTTACTTTGTAAAAGACAAAAGTATAATTTGGTAACATTCCCAGTCCTCAGTTACTGCTCAGTGGAGTATGGCACACGCCCAAAGTCACGTTCCCCTAATTCTTCTGAGCAGTATATTTCATAAATGAAATTTTTTGTTGTAGAAAAATAAAGAAAATAACAGCAATAATTTGAAACTGGTATTGTGAAACCAAGATAGGCGTAGCATCTCAGCAAACTCTGCAGTCTATGTCGCCAGTTTACCGCGGTGAAGCGCGAAGCATGTAAATTGCTCGGCAGCCGTCACGTTGCCACTGGGCACAGCTAACTGTACGTCTCGCTTACTGGTCGGCCGCCGCACGCCACACAAAAACTGTAAACTCCACTGGACCCTGACGGCGGCAGCCTGTCTTGAAATTTCCCACGTCTTGGTGTGTGAGCGCAGGAAACTGTCAGTGGGTGACATGTATACAGCCCGAGCCAAGGGAAACCGAAGAGTCTTTTCTCTAGTTTGCCGCAAAACATCACAATATACCGAAATGGTTGGGGGCGGGGGGGGGGGGGGGAGGCAGAAACGCTAGAATTACTTTCCTGTCGGCCTGGGAGCAAGGAAGGAAGATTACTTTTAACGCCCCGTCTACGAGGATACCATTACAACGGAGCACAAGCTCGGACTGGGGAAGAGGGAAGAACGGATAAGGAAATCTGCCGTATCCATGTCAAGGGAATTATACCTTCATTTTCCTTAGGTGGTTTAGAGAAGCCACCCAGAACCTAAATCTGGGCGGCCATACAGTGTCTGAAGTCTGCTGCGATCTCTCTCACGATATGGGCGAAGCTGGTGGTCAGGAGGGAGGGCGAGGGGGAGCGGCTGTGTTACCGGGTTCTTCTTCTAACAGGTAAATGCATATACTATAGCCTTTTGATTTAGTTAACCAAATGCTATCACCGAGGAACCACAATTTAGATTGCAATGCTTGTTTTCGTAAATATTTATTTAAGTACAGTTTAGTTCTCACAAGAACGCAAAGTAAAACAGCAACCAGTCACTGTTAATAATGCTACTTATTGAAACAAATAACGGCGTCACCGGTTTCGAAGCTGTCCGCTGTGACCGAGCGGTTCTACGCGATTCAGTCCGGAACCGCGCTACTGCTGCGGTCGCAGGTTCGGATCCTGCCTCGGGCATGGATGTGTGAGATATCCTTAGCTTAGTTAGGTTTAAGTAGTTCTAAGTTCTAGGGGACTGATGACCTCAGATGTTAAGTCCCGTAGTGCTCAGAGCCATTTCTGAACCGGTTTGAGACCGGCAGGTTCATCCTCAGGCGGCCGTTCGCGGCTAGTGCTGTGTTTTTGATGTTGGCTGTTTTTCGTTATGATGAAAGTTCCTGAAAGTGATAATGCCATCGAGAATTATATGTCGTTCTGTAACACTGTTTACTGCCTTTCAAGAACTTCGTATTACTCGAATTAATATCTAACATTGAACACATTTTCTCAGCTTTGAAGATACAAATTCTGAACATCATCATACACACAGACATACCGTCAGACTTTCGAGCAAATATTATCCACACAATCCGAAGACAGCAAGGGCAGGTAATCGGGAGAACTATCTTTCAGTCAGCCTACCAGGTCATGAATCCAAGTTGCTGAAAAGCATAACGCACAGAAGACTCGAAAAGAAAACTGAGTATGCGTTAGAGACGACCAGTTTGGTTGTAGGAAAAGTAAAGGAACCAGAGAGGGCGGTTATGACGTTGCACTCGGTAGTGGAAGCAAGACTTATGACATATCGAATCACGTTTATAGGAAAGAGGACTCGACAATGTATAATAGTGCAAGATGTTCGAAGTTCTCACGAATATAAGTAAGAGTGTAGGAAAACAGGGGTGATAAACAGTATGTTCAAAAACCGAAAAGAAAAGGGTGGAATACTCCGACTAGAAAGGGGATGTAGTCGTCGCCTCTACCGTTGAAGAGTGATGGAAATTAAAAGAAGGGTTCAGCAATGGGATTAAAATTCAAGGTGGAAGAAAATCGGTAAGAAGATTCACTGATGACATTCCTATGGTCACTGAAAGTGTGGAAGAGTTGCCGGACATGTTAATCAAGAAAGTCGGAAGAGCACACGCTATGGATTGAGAGTAATCCGAAGGAAGGAGAAAGTAATGAGAAGTGATTGAATTGAGATTAGCGATAAACTTAATGTCAAAATTGGTGGCCTCGAAGCAGACGAAATGAAGCAATTCAACTACCTTGGAAGGAAAAAGAAAAATCGTGACGGACAAAGCAAGGAAGACATAAAAAGCAGACTAGCTCAAGCATTGAAGGAATTCCTGTGGTGCTTTAGAAGGATACTGCAAATTAGGCGGATTACCAAGATACGAAATGAGGATGTTCTCCGCAGAATGGGCGAGAGAGGAACATGTGAAACGCTTTGACAAAGTGATAGCAAGTGTGTTCAGACATCAAATGATAACAATAGATAGTAAGAGCTTAGATGAAGACAGAGATTCGAACATTTTCAACGTATACTTAAGGACATTGGATAGAAGTGCTAATATGAGATGAACAGGTTTCCATAGGAGAGGAATTACTGGCGGTCTGCATCGAACAGTTCAGAAGACATTGAGAGCCATTTTAATTGACAGGTGGAGGTTGGGTGGTGGAGGGGGAGGGGGGAGCATTCAGGTGCTGAAACGATTATTTTTGATCCTGGGGAAATGTCTCGATAAAAAAATTGGACCTACCATCACGGCCATGTTCCCAATCGTAAAGCGTTAAGTGTAGGACAGTTTGTTTATGAAAAGCAAGAAGACAAAGGCTTTGCACTTCCTCTGCACACCGAGTTTGACCTCCTGTGACATTTTCGTGGTATAAAACGGGACTATTTTTGGCGTATAGAAGAGATGTAACAATAATCACTGTGGACACCAGGCGTCATAATGTTTAATGATTTAATGAAGTGGTTCCACCAATCTGCGAAACGTTGGACGAATGTGTTTGGTCCTATTGACACTATTTTGAAGGTGCAGTTTTGTAAAAGAGTCCAGAAATACAAAGTTTATATTTTGTTACGCCTCCTCTAGTTTTTGTGCCTACCTCATTTCGTCTAGATTTTTTGAACTTTCTGAGCTTTCACATGGAGCTTGCTCCTGCTCTGAGTGGTCCCTATCCGAATGCACCCCTTGTCAACCAATTACAATCCACGCGAATGAAGCAATGAATAAGACAGTACAGAAAGTTTAGTGAAGTTCATGTTTAATGCTAGGTGGCCTCTTGCACAGCAGGTCTTGTGTTAGTTTAAGAATATTTGGTCACGTTAATGCTGCCTGTCTGATTGTGATCGGTTATGGGTCTCAGTTTTAGGGATTCTGTAGGTTACTAAAGGCTAAAGTTTTATTTATTTAACAACTTTATTATTCTTTTTAAAATAAATATATGGTTTTGATGACTGGAAGTCACCAATTAGTGCATAACCAGCAACCCCCATTCCTGATGCTTTAAAGAAAAGTACTCCAACGTATAAAACGGCTTGAGTCGTCTGATTACAAATAAATTAAGGTGTTAAATATGTTTAACATTCCTGGTAAGCATTAAAAACCTGTATTGTTGAAAACGGAAAACCGTAATTGTGTCGGTTTCATTAGTTTCGGATTTTTTAACCCAAACTAATCAAAAAATAAAGTTCTTCGCACATTTCATTATTTATGAGTAATATCTCTTTACTGTATGTCTACAACGATGTAATTTTGCAGGTAGATCAAATGGTACATGTGGATACTGTCAGCAATATGTCTTGCGGATAAAGTTAGTAGCGAAAAAGTAATAAACTAAAACGTCATGCTTGATGCTGAAATTTCATCTCATGAACAGCGAAACTGTAGTAAGCGTTAAACTTTCTTCTTTTCATTATTTCGTTGAGAGGGGGTGCCAGATAGAAAAAAAATTGAAAGGTTTGAAGTTGTGTGTAAAAGTTTATTTGAAGCCACAAAGTGTTCTCATTCTGAAACAGTGGATGGATATAATTCGCGTGGCGTGAGTTATGCTGGATGAAAACATGCTATAATGTTACCTAATATTCGCACCTGTGTGCATTTTATAAATTTTTTGAAGTGAAAGTAAGATGTTTGAGAAATAAGGGCGCATCATATTGAAGACAGCAAGAGAACAATATAATCATGTGAAAGATCGTAGTCTTTGAAAGTAATTGATGGTACTGAACTCCTGTTTCGTCTAGTAATCTGCAAATTAATTCACACCTATATAATTATATGTGGCCACTATCAGGCGCAGAAGTCGTGGTTGGCGAATGGAAAAGCATGGTGAGACAGGACAGTGATAATGTTAAGTTTCAGTGCGAAAAATGATTTACATGATAATAAGAGCGATAATCAGACTTTGTAAAGAGCATTAGATTGCAGGCTCGACTTTTTAAAATGAAGATGCATAAATGATATCTTTGTGTCACCAAGACAACCACTTCCAACTTATTTAGCTGGCTGAAACACAGAAAGATAATTTAAATATTATTAGTAGGAGATAACCATGTTACTAGTAAATGGAAAAAATAATTAAACGTAATTATTTATTATCGAAACCAAATTACAGATAATAGGACACAAGACCTTGCAGCTTTGCAATCCGGATACAAATGTAGCAAGAAGACGACTTACCGTATTTAGGTTTTTACAAAAACATAAGATGAACGAAAATCGAAAAGAGATATTATTTGATTTTAAAGGTATAAGTTCTGCTTTAAGCATAATGATCAGATAGCTAACATTAAGAAACACAGAGATTTGTTACAATACTTTGAGCAAGGTGACAATTATTGAAGTATAAGGAAAAAAACGTATATTAGTTGCAAACTACGGCGTACACACACTTCATTTAACATGTGAACGCGACTACAGCTATTCGGATTTATGTTATGACTTGTTCAATATGCCTGCCATTATGGCGTGATGTGGCGCAGACGAATAGCGAAATTCTGCATGACCCGCTGAAGTGTCGGAACACCGATGCTGTCGATGACCTTCTGAATGGCTGTTTTCAACTCAGCGATGGTTTTGGGGTTATTGTCATACACCGTGTCTTTAATAAAGTCCGACAAAAAGGATTCACGTAGTTTCTGGGAGAATATGGTGGCCAATAGAGGGCTATGCCATTGGCCTCCGGGTATCCCAGAGCCCGAATGGGGTCCCCAAAGTGCTCCTCCACGACATCAAACACTCTCCTGCTTCGATGGGGTCGATGTCCTTCTTGCATGAACCACATCTTGTCGAAATCAGGATCACTGGATAATGGGGATGAAACCATCTTCAAAGACTCACGTACAGCTCGGTAGTCACCGTGCCCTTAGGGAGAATCACACCGATTATTCCGTGACTGGATATTGCACGCAACACAGTCACCCATTGGGGGTGAAGAGACTTCTCAATCGCAAAAAATCGGTTTCTCAGTCCCAGTGCGGCAATTTTCCTTATTGATGAACCGATCCAAATGAAAGTGAGCTTCGTCACTAAACTAAATCATGCGTGCGGGTACTAATTACCATGCTGCCCCGCGCGCCCAACCGTGCAGTTTGAACGTCCTAACGCAAACTGTTCAGAAGTTATGACGATTTTACTTCATATAGTTCAATAATTGTCATACTCTACTTGGCTTGCGTTAATAATTTAACATAAAATTAATCATGTACCTCGTAATGAATAGATTATGACAGCACTTTAATCTTTTTAAATTCGGTCAATAATAACGTGAAATACAGAAAATCGAATATTTGTTGCCCCAGGAAGCCGTTTGATAGGCAACCAAGAATGGTTGATCTTAGCCGATTAGTTGTATACAAGGCGATTTCTTTCTTTCTTTCTTTCTCGGGCCTTTGTCCCGCTCCAACGCGGGGTCGGCTTTGTTATGACGGATTTGGCAGTGTTAGTGGCAGAGAGTGGCCGGATGCCCTTCCTGCCGCCACCCCGAACCCGCCGGGATGGAAGTAGTGTACCCCAGCTGTCTGTATCTAGTGTAAGTCATGAAATAGTGCGAACGTTTTGAAATGTCTGTGAGTCGTGTAACTGAGGCGGAACTTGGGGACCAGCCCGGTATTAACTTAGCGGGATGTGGAAAACCACCTAAAAACCACATCCAGGCTGGCTGGCATACCGACCCACGTCGGTAATCCGCTGGGCTGATCGATACGGGGCCGCGCGCCTACCCGAGTCCAGGAAGCAGCGCATTAGCGCTCTCGGCTACCCGGGCGGGTAGTTGTATACAAGGTGATTATGTTTTAGTAACTGTTGGCGTGTAATTTCGTATGTACTGATAACTGGCTATCGCAGAAAGTAGCAGCGCGCTCGAGTTCAGTGAGAGAGTACTAGTGGTGAGGCGTCTGTGTGTTGTTGGCAGGGTGCGGGCAGCAGGGCGCGTGCCTGTGGTGCGACGCGGACCGCCGCTGTTCGCGCTGCCGCCGCCTCATGGTGGAGTCGACGCGCCGCTGCGTGGACGCCTGTACGTGGGGACAGCGTGAGGTGTGGGCCGCGGGCGCCGCCGTCTGGGGCCGCGTCTGCCGCGGTGAGTGCAGCACCGCCCTACTTGCTACTCCGTCCTGCGCAAGCCTCTTCATCTCCCAGTGACTACTGCAACCTACGCCTGTTCGAGCCTGCTTACTGTTGTCTCATTGTAACATTTCCATCCCCCACATTTCGCTCCATACCTAAATAGATTCAATGATGCCTCCGAATGTTTTCCTATCAACATCCCTCCTTTCCCTTTTTCCCGTGTCTTCAAGGGATCGGCATGTTATTGGTTGCTTGATTCGGAGGAGGGGACCAAACAGCGAGGTCATCGGTCGCACCGGATTAGGAAAGGAAATCGGCTATGCCCTTTCAGAGGAACCATCCCGGCAATTGTCTGAAGCTATTTAGGGAAATCACGGAAAACCTAAATCAGGATGGCCGGACGCGGGTTTGAACCGTCGCCCTCCCGAATGCGAGTTCAGTGTGTTATCCACTCGCAGGATGATCAGCATGTTATTCTGGATTTCACAGGGTTAGTGGTACAGGGTGAGGATGCTCTTCCTCACGCCACTCCACCCCGCGCATCCACTCCCCCTCCCGTCGCGGGCCGGAATTCGTGTACCACATCTGTACGTATTCTCTTTATCCTGCGCAAGCCTCTTCATCCTCTACAAACTACTGCAACCTACGCCCGTTTGAATCGCTTACTGTAGGTCTCATTCTAAAACTTTCATCTCCTACGCTTCTCTCCATTCCTAAATAGATTCAATGATGCCTCTCGATGTTTCCTATCAACATTCCTCCTTTCCCTTGCCTTTATCCCGTGTCTTCAAGGGATCAGCATGTTATTGGTTAGTTGATTCGGGAGAGGGACAATAGACAATACATACATACCACATACCACTATTCGAATCCCTAATGCGCTTTGCATCGAGCGCCTGAACGCATCGACTGAGGCTTGCAACACACAAAATCATTGTGAGACGTTGCCAAAGAAGTGTGTCGCTCAGAATGTCTCCCTAATGGTACGGTGACTGCCGAACTGTACGGGAACGTCTTCGAAGATGGTTTCATCCCCATTAGCCAAAGTGATCCTGATTTCGACAAGATGCAGTTCATGCAAGACGGACCTCGACCCCATCAAAGCAGGAGTGTGTTTGATGTCCTGGACGAGTATTTGGGGACCCCATTCTGGCTCTGCGATACCCAGAAGCCATTGGCATAGGCCTCGATTGGCCACCATATTCTCCCAGAAACTATGCGAGTCCTGAGCGACACGGCATCGGCGGAGGCACTGTGCGTGGTGTTGGGAGTCTGCCCCATTGACATCACCAACCGTCAAAGAACAGCAGCGTACTACTTGAAGAAATGGTGACTTGGTGACAAGATGTTTGAAATTATAGAAGAGAACATCACAGAAAGGCGCCAGTTAAACCGCTGGCGAAAAACACAGCTGCAAAGACAATGGGATTCAACAGAAAAGGGGCGTCGCAGCTTTTTTCCCAAACTTCAAGGAACGAATGGCGCAGAACATATAGCTCACACACACGGCATGGTCCACTCCCTCACGGGCCGTATTTCATACCCTGAACACCTCCATCTGTTTGGTCTCAGCCAAACACCCATGTTCACTTGCGAAGAACTAGGAGCTCCTGAACACGTCACTGTACACTGTGACAGACACACATACAACCCCTAACTCAGTATGACAACTAAAGTTAAATTCTACAACTGGACGATTGGTATATACTGACTGATATAACCGATAATGTGTCACGTACCTTACATGAATTATATAAACAAGGACAATCATATATACAAATAAGAGCAAACACACAAACACACACACACACACACACACACACACACACACACACACACACACACACACACACGGGAACAAAAGACTTGCAATGACGCAGACACAGGAGCAAACACAGAAACCGACTCAGATCATAAAACAAACATTGAGATTACTACAAAGACCATGTAAGATAACACAGAAAGGGATCGACTGCCATAAAATATTGTAAAATACGTCGAAATCTCTTGGGTAATAAGTGTAATTAAAATGACCTAATTGTTTATTATTCTTAGGTAAACTAATACTATAATGAAAATGATGCAATTGATTACTAAGCTTAGAGAAGATTTTATCTTACAAACTACACAAACACCATGCACTTTACACTTAGAAATAAGAAATTCAGCCGGCCGGTGCGGCCGAGCAGTTCTGGGCACTACAGTCTGCAACCGCGCGACTGCTACGGTCGCAGGTTCGAATCCTGCCTCGGGCATAGACGTGTGTGATGTCCTTAGGTTTCTAGAGGACTGATGACCTCAGAACATGTCATAAACTGATAAATGTCATAACTCTTTTCTGTCTTCCTAAATTCCTGTCTCCTTTTCATAAATCGTTACTTTTAAGATTTCATTTGTTAATTACTTTGGAGTCTACAAGTGTTTAAAGGTGCAATAATATTAATGCGTACTACAAATAAGAAATAAGTTTCACAGTCTATACATGAACAATTTCATCTTGTGAAAATTCCACCTGTCTTCGTAACAAGGTGGCAGGTCATTTGTAAATGGCAGGAAATAAAATAAAAACAAAGGAAACCAGATCTGTATGCGTCTAGTTTTGTTCCACGTGAAAGTTTGCGAATGTAATTTAAACGTTTGCAAATCATGTAACTGAGGCGGGATGTGGGTACCTGTCCGGTACTCACCTAGCGGGGTGTGGAAAACCGCCTAAAAGCCACAACCAGGCTCTCCAGCGCACCACACCCTGTCATTAATCCGCTGGGCGGATTCGATCGGAGCCGGCGCACCTCCGCAAATCCTGGAAATGGCGTGTTAACGCGCATGGCTATTCAAGTGGGTTCTTTGCTGTACACCAATCCCTTCTTTTAGTCAGTTTGCACCATAAAATTATTTTTCTCCCATTTCGGTTCAGTAATTCCTTATCAGTTTCTCGAGCTACCCATCTAATCTTCTTCGTTTTACTATGTGCGCAGCTAGTAGTCTATAGACTAGCGTTGTTGCCTCTGGATCACGGGTTCGATACCCTGCCGGTCCTCATCATTTCATCATCGTGATCATCATACGTGACAGTGGCTAGATTGGACTGTGTAAAAATTGGACTGTGAAAAAACTGGGACTTTGTACGGGCGCTGATGACCGCGCAATTCAGCGCTCCAAAAGCCAAACATCATCGTCTTTCTGTATCACAACATTCTAAAAGCTTCTATTCTCTTGTTTCTCAACTGTGTGCCGTCCACGTTACACTTCCATAGAACGATACGCTCCAGGCAAATGGTTTCAGAAAGGCTTCCTAAGACACAAATTTATATCAGATGTAAACAAACGCGTCTCCTTCATACATTCTTTGAATTTTCAGTCTACATTTTACATCCTCTGTACCTCTGCCGAAGTAGCAAAATTCACCAACTACTTTTAGTGTCTCGTTTCCTAATCTAATTCCCTCAGGACCGCCTGATTAATTAGACTACGTTCCATTGCCTTTGTTTTGCTTTTCTTAATGTTTGTCTTACATCCTTTCAAGACACTGTCAATTCCGTTGAACATCTCTTCCAGGTCCTTTGCTGTCTCTGGCAGAATTACAATGTCATCGGCAGATTTCAAATTTTTTGTTTCTTGTCAATGAACTTTAATCCCCTTTTCAGATTTCTTCTTGGTATTCTCTACTACTTGGTCCATATACAAATTTAGTAACCTTAGCCGTAGCCGACAAGCTGCCTCACTCCCTTCCCAACCACCACTTGTCTTGCATGCCCTTCCACTCTTATAACTGCGGTCTGCTTTCTGTACAAGTTGTAAGTAACTTATCGCTTCCTGCATGTTATAAGTGCCACCTTGAGGATGTAGAAGGCTGTATTTGAGGGAACACCGTCAAAACCTTTGTCTGCAGCCCCTATAAATGTAGCTTTGCCTTTCTCCAGTGTATCTGACGTAATGATTTCTAGTTTCTCATCCGTGGCGCACCATGCACGTCATCTGACTACGTGTTGGTTCAAATGGCTCTGAGCACTATGGGACTCAACTGCTGTGGTCATTAGTCCCCTAGAACTTAGAACTACTTAAACCTAACTAACCTAAGGACATCACACACATCCATGCCCGTGGCAGGATTCGAACCTGCGACCGTAGCAGCCGCACGGTTCCGGACTGCGCGCCTAGAACCGCGAGACCACCGCGGCCGGCGACTCCGTGTTGTCCCGCCACAGAACATTCCGCACATAGTGTCGTAATGACTCGTGGTCTTTTCGTTCCCCTCGGAAACTATTTAACTGAATATTTTCAAATAGAATCGTCAGAGAGGAGAAGAAAATTAATCTCCTATATCGTTGACATCAATCTGTTGTAGAGTTGTAGAACATGTTTTATGTTCATGGTTAAGATTTTTTTTGGAGAAATAAAAGTCTCGTGTATGGGATACAACATGGCTTTCATAAAAAGAGATTTCATGAAATTAAAGTCATTCTTAGGGTCCAGGTCTAGGGCGTCCTGGACAATGGTCCCCATGTTGATACTGGATTTCTTCACTTTCGAAAAGATTTCGACACAGTGGATTGTCACCTACTGAACAAGATATGAGCTTACCGAGTTTCTAAATTGATTTGTAACTAGATTCAATACTTTTGCACTGATAGAAATCAGCACGGTGCTCTTGCCGGAATGAAATCGACATATGTGAAAATAACGCCAGAAGCAAACCAGAGGAGTGATATAGCTACCATTATTGGCAACAAATCATTGGAAACACTAAAAAGGTAAAATAACTATTTATAATCGTCTGAAGCTACCTCAAGTGCAATGAGTATGAAAAATCATCATCATCGTCATCATTTTCTTTGGGCCTTTGTCCTGCTTCACCGCGGAGTCGGCCTTGTTTCGCGGTGTTGTTGCAGAGGGTTGCCGGATGCCCTTCCTGTCGCCACCGCGTATCCTCCAGGATGGAGTTAGTGTACCCCGGCTGTCTGCATCTAGTGTAAGCCATGAAATAGTGCGCAAACGTTTTCAAAGGTCAGTGATTTGTGTAACTGAGGCAGAGCGTGGGGACCAGTCCGGGATTCACCTAGTGGGATGTGGAAAACCGCCTAAAAACAACATCCAGGCTGGCCGGCACACCGGCCCTCGTCGTTAATCCTACGGGCGGATTCGATCGGGCGCCGGCGCGCCTACTCGAGTCCAGGAAGCAGCGCATTAGCGCTCTCGGCTACCCTGACGGGTCAATGAGTATAAAAAACTATTTCTATGTATATCTTATACCTGATTCAGTCACAGGCGGAATCCCATTTACACAACATTCATTCACGAAAGAAGTGTCTTCGATTCGTGAGTAAGCACATCAGTGTAGGACCCTTGTCTGATTGAATTAGCAGAAGAAACGTAAAAGATCGAAAGAGGAGCGGCTGGTGATGGCCGTGCTCTCCGTCTGTCAGCCACCGCTGTAGCCTTTCTGCACCAGCCATTGTGTGGCTCGCTGCGAGGCCCTGTCTGTTCTCCCCCAAACCCCTTCCTCTCTCTCACCAGGCGTGACTGCTCGAGAACTCAGCAGGATTCCAGGAAAAGTTCCCGTGTTCAAATGCCCGTATCCTCATCGAACTGGAACAGCCGACTGCCGCGTAAACGGAGTAACCACGTGCTTCATACCATCAGTCGTGTATTCTGGACGTGGATGCAGTGCGCACGCAAGCAGCCACCGAAAAGTCACGTCGTACAGCCGTTGAGAATCAGAAGTATCCCTCACTGCCACCGTTCATAATAATCGCTACCGCCGTGGGACTTGCTATTAGCTCTACTTTTAGTGCCGAACCACGCTGCTGACTATAAGTTACACATAACTGGGAAACGAAGAAACGTGGAACGAGGAAAGGACAGTTGTCATTCTAAACGACAGTCAAGACTTCACCAGAAGTCGAAAGGGGTGCTTGAACCAAAGCATTTCTCTGGACCAATAAATTCTCAGTATCATCAATGTCATTAGCCGAGCTCACTAACGGACGTCTGCCGGTGGCGTTCGACTCGGAAGGAACGAGAAAAAAATGGGGTTTAATGTCCCGGCGACGATGAGGTCATTTATAATTGGAGCAGTCTCGCATTAGGGAATGATGGGGAATGAAATGGGTCGTGACCTGTCAGACGAATGGTAGCGATTTAAGGAAATCATGGAAAAACGAAATCTACTTGGCCGCACGCAGATTTGAATCGTCCTCCTTCTGAATACGAGTCCAGTGTCTTACAGGTGCCCCAAATCGCTCGGTGCGACTCTGATACAGCCAGTTTTTATCCTAACGGGGGAATACACTTCAAGCCACGAGGGGAAGAGTCACTAGACCTTGAGCCAATGTCCTAGAGTTAATCTTGAACTTTACCACGATTTTTGATGAAGCGATCTGGTACTGTTAAATCTGAATTGTCTGATCGATGGGAGAGTAAATCCAGGCGGTGCCCATGCTATTGTTCTAGAGGCTTACGCTATGTACCAATACTAGAAAAAAAAACTTTTTCGACCGATTCTTGGTTATTACTCGTCAGTGTTGGGCTGTTACCCAGTTGAGTAATAGAAGAGATAGAGAATATCCAACGAGAGCAGAGCATTTCATCACGTGACTTTTTAATTGTTTCGAGAGCGTTATAGAGATGCTATACAGACTCCAGAGGCAGACGCTGCAAGAGAGTCGTTTCGTATACCTTTGAAGAGTACAGTAAAAATATAGAGGGCTCATGTTCAAGAAGAGCCGGGCGGCATGGCTTGTTGTGCCACAGTGTAGAAAACGAATTACCGTACGAGGCCCTGCTTTATCAGTGTGCTATCCCATTTTGTAGCGGCGTGCTGCGGTACCGTGGCGCGGAGATTTCTATTTGTACCTGCACTGCAGAAATGGACATGGAAACAAACAAAAAAATAATTACGTAAGTATATTTAAATTAAAACTTCATGACTCCTCTCGTAGTAAAACTATGCTTATAAGTATAGCTGTACTTGCGCCAAGAATGTTTTTGGACACTTAAACTAGCTGTAGAAGAGATAAACAATACTTTTCATCTGTAACATCCCTTCTCTATGTAGTACACACGCCCTGAGCCTTCCACGTGGAGTGTCTGTGTCCTCTAGGAATTTTGTTTGGTTGAAGGAACGGAACTTAGTGCACTTTGCCTCGTGAAGGCAGTCTGGAAGCTACATGAAATAGCAGTAGCGGCTCCAGTTTGAGAAAGACGTTGTTACTGGCCAACAGACAGATGTGCTAACGACATGCCCCGCGCACCTGACGTCCAGTGATGCATTACTAGAAAATTCTGGAGGACAGGGTATCAAATATGCGTTGCTTGCGTCACTCATACTTACGCAGGTTTCTGTGGTTTCCCTGAATTATCCCAGATGAATGCTGGGATGGTTTCTTTGACAAGGACATGGCCAATTACTCCCTCATCTTTGTGCAGCCAGTCCTTGTTAGTGCTCCGTCTATAATAATATCGTGACTGATGACATACGAAACGCTGTTTTACGGAATTAACTCTCATTTCTAATTACTAATAAAAGCCTTACATAAAACTGACGATATTTGCCACGTTCTACATCAGCTCTTGATCTTCTCCGCTTTAATTTTTGCAAAACTGTAAAGCCATATAGGACTTCTGAGGCAATTGACAAACGGAAAATGCAGCGGAAGAGTGCACATGTTGCCATTTTGATGTAAGGGCGTCAAGTTTTTAGCACCTTCCGAAACAGGTCGTGCTTAGCAGAGTAAACCTAAATGAGAACGAGACTGGTAGAGATAAACGTTACTTACGGTGAAGGACGTGTCTTATGAAAAAGTGATGTTCTCTCAAACAACGGATAAAAAAAAATATTCTATGACAAGAACTTACTGTCGATGCCAGACGTCACTTAATCTCTGGTGTGAGGGCCAGTCATCGTGGCCGACACTTTTTAGTGTGATGGAAATGATTCTTTTGGCAGATTACAAATGTTCAGTTTACGAACATATCAAATCCATTTGATGAACTCTGAACAGTTTTTGTTAACGGCGTCAAAGCAGCACGTATTAGCGTCTTAAGGTTTCGTACCATGGACGGAAATCAAAACGCAGCCGTGCTGTCGAAATCTATTGTGAATTTTCTGCGATGTGGAAGGCGCCATATATGTGTGTTCGTTTATAGTTTATACCATAAATGTACTGAGGAAAGAAGTGTTGTGCATGAGAATCAGGGCCGTATTTTCGCGGAGGCTATCTAGGAGCCCTTACCACAAAAATTAAAAATGTCTGTTTTTCATATTGTCGTGCGGGTCCTCATATAATAGTAAAAGTCGTATGCCTAATTATTTTGTGTATTTTTCAGTGGGCAACTGATATTAATGAAGTCGCTATTCATCTCTCTCAGCCCACACTACTTTGCACCACATTCCCAGAGGCGCCCTGTCAAATGTGTGCCACATTGGTCGGCAGCATCGCAAAGACTTTTGAGATAATGGTTAACGGAATTTTAGCGGTTTGATGGGAGAAATGGAGAGAGAATTTATTCCGTATCACTTTTTATGCGAACTAGGACCCATAACAGTTTTTAATTCGTGCTTCCAGATGCCAATTCTTGAATTATCGAAGCTGGGAAAACTATTTTAAGATGATTTTATTCAATGACGAAATATTGCGAGAAACGCACACGGTATCTTGAGATGCATGGCGTCTGACAGATAGCTTACTGACTCAATGTCATAGAAATGTTCACGTCACGAAGGTCACGCGACCGCCATGATCATTTTTACGGGAAATTACAAAGTAAGTTAAACAAATGTGCTCCTATAAAAATACGAATGCATTTTTGTAAAAATATTTTTTACTCGTAGTAATTAGAGAGTTAACCAATTGTCGATGGGTTACAGCTCATCATTTTTTTAAACTGAAATACTGTTTTTAACACGGCTGTTACTCTCAACTGTTTGTTTCTTTTTTTAAAAAAAAAAAAAAGTATAGCAGTTCACAGCGATGTTAAACAAGTGTTGAATACCGTAATAATTTAAATTCCTTTGATTTTTATGAGTTAGATATCACAAAATATCCTGATAAGACCCGAATCACAGTTTAGCATAGAGGGCTGCAGATTCTAAATACGGCCGTGGTGAGAATACTGAATAGACGTCAAGACACACCTGATGGCGACTCGGGCTCCACCTATTTGTTCAAAGTCAATGGACTCTGTGTGTACAGAATAGGAGGGAAAGAAAACTAAGCCGGAGTTTCAAACGGTGTCCAAAGACTTGAAGTTTTCCGGCGTCGACACAAAGCGTAATGCACGATCCGCAAATGCAACAAGAGTATGTCATGTAAAGACGGGTCATTTGTATTTACTGAACAAGAGGCGACTGCTAATTGCAATTATTATTCCACTTTATTGTAGAGTCTGATACGAAATGCTATTTGTTAGGAAAGTCCTGGAATCTTTTTGTAGAAATAGTAAACAGCCGATCAGTTGCAAAATGGAAGGTTTTCAATGTTTATAAAAACGTCTTCTGGAGAAGAAAATAATGACAACTGGATTACATGTTTTTACAGAGATGCGTTGAAATATATCCGAAAGGCTTCAGCCAAATACAAAATTTCACCTCCATAGTAAATTAAAACATGCACAACATGGTTTTGTCTATAGGTTTTTTTTAATAAATAACTCATCTGCTACCAGTCTATTTTCTTTATTTTTCGCACAACGCGTTTCGGGAAATGATCCCATTTTTAAGTGCGCTTTTTGTGTTTGTTACGTCATTACTATGTGATGTTGTCGATGTGTGAGATTCTGCTTCATTTCGTTGACTTTACTGACATAAGAAAACATGCGATTTTTAGTTGGTTGTCGATCTTTGAGTGAAGTTAGTGGCGAAATTTAGAATAATTTGTACCTACTGTTTCCTTATGCTCCATTTGTGCAGTCTCACACGCACTAAACATCACACACAACTTGTACACATTTAAACATCGAAAACATTTTACATAAACAAAACAGTGACACAGATGTTCTTACAAGTAGTCAACAGAGATGACATTAAAGGTCTTCCACAGAGTATTGTATGCTTTAGTACAGAGGTTATTTACCTGAACAATTTGGATCATTACTTACTTATGTTTATTTTACAATTTTGCTTCTTTCTATGTGTTACTGTTTATATTTAAGTATACTATCGAAACATCTGAAGAAATTCACTGATTCACTGTCAAGTTTTTCGTTTAAAGTTTTATCTTCATATTTCCTGTAATGTGAATCTCCAGTTCTTCTAGCAAATCCATTTTATGTCCTTTATTTAGTCGGTGGAGTACTTTGACATTTTTCTCTATTTTTTTCATATGTGTGTCCTGTATTATGTACATGTGTTGCTATGGATGATGTAGTGTGTCTATCGTGTGTGTAGCCTTTTATGTGCTCTGTGTACCTGGTGTTGAAATTTCGGCCTTTTTGTCCTATGTAGAACATGGAGCATTCCTGGCATGTGAACTTGTATATTCCAGAGTCTGAATATGGATCATGCTTACACTTTATATTGTGTATTAGTTTTTGTTGTAGTTTATTAGATGTAGAAAACCCCCAATTTTTACTTTGTGATTTTTGAAAATATTTGCAATCTTCTGTCATAACATTGCCAATGTATGGGATACTAGATATACTTTTGAAACTTCCTGGCAGAGTAAAACTGTGTGCCCGACCGAGACTCGAACTCTGAGAGCTTCTGTAAAGTTTGGAAGGTAGGAGACGAGATACTGGCAGAAGTAAAGCTGTGAGGACCGGGCGTGAGTCGTGCTTCGGTAGCTCAGTTGATAGAGCACTTGCCCCCGAAAGGCAAAGGTTCCGAGTTCGAGTCTCGGCCGTGCACACAGTTTTAATCTGCCAGGAAGTTTCATATCAGCGCACACTCCGCTGCAGAGTGATAATCTCATTCTAGATATATTTGTGTTTATCTCATTTTCTTCTGTGGTGCAATTTGTACCTGGCTCTTTCTTCACTTTGTCTAGGATTGAGTCAACCATGGAATCATAGTACCCATTGGCAACTGCAATATTTTTCACTGTGTTTATTTCTTGTTGCATGTTTTCTTGGTTCAATGGTATTTGAGTTCCCTATGTAGCATTGACCTGTAAGCTGCCTGTTTATGGATATTTGGGGAACACGAGGTTGCAGGGATTGTGGTGTCAGTCATTGTGTTTTTCCTATGAATTTTGAATGTGCATGTGTTGGCTTGCAATATTTAGATCGATAAAGTTGATGCTTTTATTTTGCACACGAACCACTGTAAATTTAATTTTCTCATGCAGGTTATTGAAGTAATTTTGAATGTCTGTGATGTCTTTGGCATCCACTTTCACTAACAGTAGTGTGCCACCTACATATCTCCTATAAAATTCAATTTTCTTTAGGCAAGGTTCTTGGCTGTTAAATAATGTTTGTTCTAAATGATTTATGTGTATGTCAGCTATGGTACCAGATATACATGATCCCATTGCTAGGCCACGTGGTTGTTTATATGTATTAAGAGTTTGTCCGCAGACGTGCGCGATGCGACATTGGTGCTATAAGCAGTGTGTGTTGTGCTTGGTGACAGACGCGGGCCTGGGCGGGCGGTCTCTGGCTGTGATCGTGGGGTCGTGCGGCGGCGCCGCCGTCTGCGCCGGCATGCTGCTGGCCGGCCTGCTGTACCTGCACTGCCGCCGCCGCAGGCTCGTCAAGAGGCTGGGGGCGGCGGAGGACGCCGCTCGCCGAGCAGGTGGGTGCTGTGCCGTGTGCGTGGCGCATCCTGCCAAACATACCTGTCCCTAGTACACACGCTAAGGACTAGCGTTGCTAGCCAAAATTTTTAAATTGTACGACAAACCTTTGCAACAGTATTTATCATCATCATCATCATCATCATCATCATCATCATCATCTATGGCATTTAGGATCTATGATTGGATACAGCACTTCCTCGCAGATAGAACTGAACACGTCTCTCTAGCACAACAAAATTGAAAAGTCTAAAGCTAATTTCAGGAATATGAAAAGGCACTGCTGTCCACTGAAGAGCCAAAGAAACTGGTACATCTGCCTAATATCGTGTAGGGTCACCGCGAACAGCGCAAGTGCGGCAACACGACGTGGCGTGGACTCGACTAATGTCTGAAGTAGTGTTAGAGGGAATTTACACCATGAATCATGCAGGGCTGTCAGTAACTTCGTAAGAGTACGAGGAGGTGAATATCTCTTCCGAACAGCACGTTGTAAGGCATCCCAGATATGCTCAATAATGTTCACGTCTAGCGAGTTTGGTGGCCAGCGGAAGTGTTTATTCTCAGAAGAGTATTCCTGGAGCCACTCTGTAGCAGTTCTGGACGTTTAGGGTGTCGGAGTGTCCTAGTGAAATTGCCCAAGTCCGTCGGGATGCACAATGGACACGAATGGATGCAGGTGATAGACAGGGTGCTTACGTATGTGTCACCTGTCAGAGTCGTATCTAGGCGTGTCAGGAGTGCCACATCAAGCCGACTGCACATGCCCCAAACCACTACAGTGCCTCCACCAGATTGAACAGTCCCATGCTGACATGCAGGGTCCATGGATTCATGAGCTTGTCTCCATACCCGTACACGTTCATCCAATCGATACAATTTGAAACGATATTCTTCCGACCTGGCAAAATTATTTGCAGTCATCCACAGCCCAATGTCGGTGTTGATGGGCCCAGGAGAGGCATAAAGCTTTGTGTTGTGCAGTCATCAAGGGTACACGAGTGGGCCTTCGGCTCCGTAAGCCCATATCGATAATGTTTCGTTCAGTGGTTCGCACGTTGACCTTTGTTGATGGCCCAGCATTGAAATGTGGAACAATTTGGACGGCCGTTGTGACCGAGCGGTTCCAGGCGCTTCAGTCCGGAACCGCGCTGCTTCTGCGGCCGCAGGTTCGAATCCTGCCTCGGGCATGGATGTGTGTGATGTCCTTAGGTTAGTTAGGTTTAAGTAGTTCTAAGTCTAGAGGACTGATTGACCTCAGATGTAAAGTCCTATAGTGCTTGCAGCTATTTGAACCTTTTTTTTTTCATTAATTTGCGGAAGCGTCGCACTTCTGTCACGTTGAACAATTCTCTTCAGTCGTCGTTGGTTCCGTTCTTGCATAATCTTTTTCCCGGCGCAAAGATGTTGGAGATTTGATGTTTTACAGGGTTCCCAATATTAACGGTACACTTTTGAAATGATCGTACGGGAAAATCCCCACTTCATCGCTACTTTGAAGATACTGTGACCCATCGCTCGTGCGGAGACTGTAACACCACGTTCTAACTTACTTAAATCTTGATAACGTGCCATTGTGGGAGCTGTAACCGATCTAGCAACTGCACCAGACACTTAATGTTTTATATAGGCGTTGCCGACCGCAGCGCCGCATTCTACCTGTTTACATATCTCTGTATCTGGATACGCATGCCTATACCAGTTTCTTTGGCGCTTCAGCTACTACAGGGGTTCGAGAAAAATATGGAAACACCGCGAGAAATGCATGTACGAACGTAAGCGTAGATTAAGACACAAAGGAATTACAGACATTACCTGCCAGTGGTCGTTGATTTACATCAATGGGGAAGTCGAAAACTTGTGCTGGACCGGTAACCAAAATCAAGTTCAAATGGTTCAAATGACTCTGAGCACTATGGGACTTAACATCTGTGGTCATCAGTCCCCTAGAACTTAGAACTACTTAAACCTAACTAACCCAAGGACATCACACACATCCATGCCCGAGGCAGGATTCGAACCTGCGACCGTAGTAGTCACGTGGTTCCGGACTGAGCGCCTGAACCGCTAGACCACCACAGCCGGCTCCAAAATCAAGTCTCCTATTTACTATGCAGATGCTCTGACCACTACGCCATCCGGATGCAGTGGTCATCACACCAGCACAGACTATCTTGCATGCCTCCTTTCAGACACTAACTCTCAACTTCTCGACACACTACTGAAGTAGCACTCCTTGCCCATTATCCTCGTTACTCGCGGTATTTCGCCGATTTCTGTATGAGTTCCAGCTTGGTGTCCGTCGTAGGGTAGTACGTGCAGTTGCGATGACCACTGTGTCCAGATGGCCTAGTGGTCAGAGCATCTGCGTAGTAAGCAGCACACCCAGGTTTGAATCATGGTCTGGCACAGATTTTCTACTTTTCCCATCGATCAATGCCCACTCGAAGGCAACATCTGTAATTCCTTTGCATCTTGTGGCTTCTGGATCAAAATGGTTCCTGTTCTTTTGAACATGTCCAAAAGAACACACACACACACACACACACACACACACACACACACACACACACACACATTATATATACATACAAGTAGATGCTAAGGCTGCAGATTCTGCCGTTCTATTTGAGCACAAAAGGCATCTTTGCGAGGTCGCCAATGTGGTGCGTCAGTCGTGGTCAGAACACTGTTCTATGTGGCTGTGAGTGCATTATGTCAGAGGCAAGTGTCTCCGAAAGTGGGCAAATTGTTAGTGCTGGTGTGCTTCCATAGCCGAGGTGGCCGAACTAGTTTGTTAAGTACTAAAATCCAAAATACTGCTCTAGTAGTTTGATGTTTTATTGTGATGGATCTATTTCGGCTGGATTGCCATCTTCAGAGCATCTGGGAAAGTTACATAATCTTTTCGTTTTATCTTATTATAATGTTGGTTATCGTATTTTCATTTTTCAGATGTACAAATTTTGTGGTTACGCTCATACATCACAGTGGTCACTGTTACTCTGTATTACGACGTGGTGTAGATTTGGAACTCTTATGCTTTAAGGTGTTTTTCCTGTTGTTAGTCGTCAACACTCGCAATTTTTCTAATTGACTTTTTATCGACAGTTGTGACAGTTGGTCAAGGATGCTACGTTGTTACAGTTACTGTGGTGCGTTGTTATCATTTTAGACTGCATGTAACCATATAGCATACTTAGGAACTATCACAACTGACAGTCTGACAAACCCAAAGATAAAACATCAAGTTATAAAAGTTAAGAGAAAAGATGATTAACAGCAGCAAAAACAGCTTAAAGCAGCAGTCCTAAACCTACACAACGTTGTAATACAGAGTGACAGCGACCATTATGATATACGGACATATGTACAAAATTTATATGTCTGAAAAAATGATATACAACCTTATAATAATAATAATAATAATAATAATAATAATAATAATAATAATAATATGAAATAAAAATATGATTTAACGTTCAAAGATGGTCTGAAGATGGCAGTCTATCAGAAATGGGTCCATCACAATAAAAACACGTAACTACTATACCGGCAATTTGGATTTTATTACATAATGTGTCTAAGAAATATCTTAAATGCTGCAGGTCCACTGGATCATAAATGATGTGTTTGATGTTTCGAAAGACATCATGGCGAAGATTTATTTCGCATATGGGGAAAGCAAAAAAACTCCATCCACTAAGTCACAATGAACTTATGTGTTGAGTGATCATTGCAGATGGTCATTGAAGAGGATTGTGACAAAGAATAAGAGAACGACAAATGTATAAGTCATTGCAGAACTTATTGCCTCAGACGCAAACCCTGTCAGCTCCAAAACAACACGAAGGGAGCTCCATAAAGAGGCCATTATGGAGTGAGCTGGAATTCCAGAGCCTCTCATCAGTAATTCAAATGTTCGTAATAGGATAAAGTGGTACCAAAGCCATAAAACTTGGACTGTGGAACAATGGAAGAACGTCATGTGACAGAATGACTCTTGTTTCACACTGTCTCCAATTTCTCACTGGGATTACATCTAAAGAGTGAACATCGTGGGGGTTTGGTGGTGATTACCTGAAAGGTGATTACTTGGATGCACAAAGTACTGATGTAAACAAATTATTATTATTATTTATATTGTTATTATTTTACATTTTAAATGAATTTTGTTATAAATATTAAAATCTTAGACAACTGTTTTACATTAAAGGTGGAGGCGAGGGGGTGGGGGGTAGTGTGTAGAAAGTTATATGGGAGGGGCCGAAAGGGTAATATACTGGCCCTCAATGCTGAAGCCACATGTGGTCAGGATGTGTCACTTTGCTCAAACTTTCCTGATTCCAGTTTTACTTCTGGTGATGTGTACCCCTAAAACTGGTGTAGTGTTTGCATGTAGTCTTCATACCTGGTCAAATAATTTGACTAATTTGACAGTACTTATTTTATTCAATAAGTGCCATAGAAGAGGTGTGATTGAGGCTTTCCAGAAATCAAGGAATATGACACATATCAAGTCAACACCATCGCCAGCCACTTGGATTTTGTGAAACAAAAGAGCAAAAGGGTTTCACAGCAGCAGTTACAGCAAACATGTTTATTCTCTTGCAGAGTAATTGTTTAATCTCTGAAAATGTAATATGCAATCACAGCAGCACAGTTACCTGCAGTTTCCCATCCTACATTGTTTAGGGCAAATACCGTGACGGTTCCTTTCTAAATGGCCTCAGCAAATTTCCTTCCCCCATCCTGGTACCAATATTTTAGTCTGCCTCTCATTCTTCATCTATCAGATGTAAACGCAATCTTCCCTCCATCAGGATTACGTGTTGATTTTATATGTGAAGTTACATTGTGTGTGCTGTGTAAATAATGAAATACAAATGAGAAAGCAGAAAAATAATCACGATAAATAAAATGCATTCTGTGATAAATATGTGTTAAAGCTGATCAAGATTGCAACATTGATGTGCTGGCTGTAATTAAATAACTAAAAGCTAAATAAGTAAATAAATGAAAAAAAAAACTTCCATACTGGCATTCTCTACCAGTTTTCCCTCCTGCAGCTCTATGTGTACTGTATGTAAACAGCACTTCACACTAGTAATTTAGTCCATTGGTGAATGGTTTAGTAACTAAATATACCCAGACAAAATTGTTTAACTGAGTGGTGGGTAAATTGATTTAGTAAATTCGATGACATTAAGTGGTCAGTAGACAGACTAGTACATTTTCCCACACCATCTCACCAGTAGAGAACTACTGGACATATCTGATCATCATCAGTTTAGTAGAGTTCATTAAAAAAGCATTCTAATTCTACTCTCTTTTGGCTGTTGGTGAACAAATTGTCTCTTTGGAATTGTGATAAGACGTATGTATTACTCTTTGAAATTCATCTGGAACGAAAAATGTCTCTAGAACAGTTGGCTTCCAAAGTCGTTGTAGAGAATCATGGTAACATATTGTGTGCAGTAGCAAAGAGGTACAACATTCCATTAAATTTATTTAGTTATTTTGCAGACACAACTTCATTTGGATGAGTGTGAGTACACTCGATTAAAGTTCATACTTTTTTTAATAGAATTAAGTAAAAGCATTATTTTATTTCTTCAACTACAAATTCTTTCAGAACTCCAAGCAAATCAACTTTGGCTCATACTTTTTGATGCCCTTTTTCTGTTCTTTTCATTTTAATATCTCCTGAAAGATGTGCATTGCTTCAACATTTATTGCTTCATCCAGTCCCTCAGAGAGAATCATCATTCAGTGTAAATGCCACAGCAGTCTGCACTTGACTAACAACTAATCAATGTCAGAATGTACACTTGCCATTTATCATTTCAAGGAGGCACTGAACCACTTGACACTGGGCTTAATTACTGGCTTGGTATGAAAGAGACACAAATGTAGTGTGATGATGTGTGTCATTTTGCAGCGGAGGGGCCGGAACGTGCGGCACTGCTGCGACAGCTATCTTCGCTGCGGGTTGATGCACCGGTCTTCCTGGCCATGCTCAACGACACACGTCGCCAGGTGCGCCTGCTGCAAGGTTCTACCACCGAGTCCGTCCTTCAGGCATACAGGTGCTTACAGCTGAATATCCCATTCCACCATCTGCTCACTGCAGGTGCAGGCCAGAGGACATTCATTCATTCATTCATTCATTCATTCCATACAAACATACATACATAAATAGTGTTCTGTAAATCCCATCATGAAGGGGAGTCTTCAGGAATGTGGAATGAGTCAAATTATACACTAACAGGAAGGTGCAACCACTGCCGGCTACTTCTGTAAAGTATACTAACAACAAATTATTACTAGCATTACTCAAACTTCTAACTATGGTAATGACATGCAGATTACGTTATGTATGTATGTACGTACATTAGGAGAAAATGGGAAATTAAAATTAAAAAGCACAACAAAAATCCTTCCTCTATATTTCTCAGCTGCTGCTATTATGTAATACATCAAATAAAGACAATACTCTATTGTCAAAGGGATAGATTCAACAATGGAAAATCCAAGATGGAATGTAACAGTATTATGAAAAGGACAGTTGGGACTCACCAAATAACAAAGATGCTGAATCGTGAATAGGCACAACAAGAAGACTGTCAGAAAATGAGCTGTTGGCCAACAAGGCCTTCGTTAACAAGAAGACTGTCAGGTCTCTGACTGGTGAGGCCACACTGCAAGAAGTTGTGCATGATGCTAGATGCAACTGGGTGGAGGGGGCAAGGAGAAGGCTGGAGTGGGAAGGGGGAGGTATAGCAGGATAGGGGTGGAGGACAGTAAAGTACTGCTGGTGGGAGTATACAGGGATGAGGTGGAGAGAGAGTAGGCAGCTAGATGCAGTCAGGAGGTTAGACGGAGGATGGGCGGGGGAGGGGGGTGGGGTGTTAGCAGAAAAGGAGACAGGTAAAAAGAATGTGGATACTTTGGTGGAGTAGAGGACTGTGTAGTGCTGGAATGGGAACAGGGAAGGGACTAGGGGCTAGAGGGTAAGGACAAAGATTAATGAAGGATGAGGCCAGGAGGGCTATGGGGACAAGGAATATTATTCCAGGGAGAGTTCCCAGCTACACGATTCAGAAAAGCTGGCGTTGTTGGGAAGGATCCAATTGGCATAGTCCGTGAAGCAATCATTGAAATGAAGAACACTGTGTCGGTCAGCATGCTCAGCAATGGGTTGGTCCAGCTGTTTCTTGGCCATAATTTGTCAGTGGCCATTTATGCGAATAGACAGCTTGCCAGTTGCCATACCCACATACAATGCAGCACAGTTGTTGCAGCTTAGCTTGTTGATAACATGACTGGTTTCACAGGTAGTCCTGCATTTGATGCTATAGGTGATGCTTGTGACCAGACCAGAGTAGGTAGTGGTGGGAGGATATGGGACAGGTCTTGCATCTAGGCCTGTTACAGGGACATGAGCCATTGGGTAAGGCATTGGGAGCAGGAATTGTGTAGGGATGGATGAGGATATTGTGTAGGTTTGGTGGGTTGCAGAACACCACTGTGGGAGGTGTGGGAAGGATAGTGAGGGGGACATTACTCATTTAAGGGCACAATGAGAGGTAGTCAAAATGCTGGCAGAGAATGTGATTTAGTTTGCTGCAATCACGGGTGGTACTGAGTTATAAGGAGAATACTCCTCTGTGGCCAGACAGCGGGACTTTGGGAGGTGGTGTGTGACTGGAGAGGTAGGGCACGGATCTGTTTTTGTGCAAGGTCAGGAGGGTAATTACAGTCTATCAAGGCCTCAGAAAGACCCTCGGTTTATTTTGAGAGGGACTACAGACGTGACAGCCATGGGTTGCTAGGCTGTATGGAAGGGACTTCCATGTGTTTGGTAGGTTTCATATGGATGGAAGTAGTGGCATGTTTGAGGTGGAGGTCAACATCGAGGAAGGTGGCTTGTTGGGTTGAGTAGGACCAATCATGCAAATGTCATCAGTGAATCTGAACCAGGTGAGGGGTTTGAGATTCTGGATGTTTGGGAAGGATTCCTCTATTCTTTTCATTAAATTGTAAAAGGATACATTGCTACTTACCTTATAGTGGAGATGTTGCATCACAGACAGGCATAACTAAAAGACTGTTAAACAAGTAAGCTTTCAGCCAGAATTGCATCCTTCTGAATTAACCAGCATGAACACACATTGATGCAAACACAACTCACACACACGACTAATGTCTCTGGCTGCTGAGGCCAGACTGCAAGCAATTATGCTTGATGGGAGAAACAGCCTTGATGGTGGGGGTAAGGTGGAGGCTGGGGCGGGGCAGGATAGCAGGGTAGGGTAGGGTAGGGGAGGGGAGGGGTGGTAAAATATTGCTTTTGGGGGCATACAGGGATGAGGTGGAGAGAGGGTAGGGCAGCTATGTGCAGTCAGGAGGGTTAGACAGAGGGTGAGTGTGGGGTGGTAGGTGTGGATAAGGAGAGAAGTAAAAAAGACTGCTGGTGCCTTGGTGGAACAGAAGGCTGTGTAGTGCTGGAGTAGGAACAGGGAAGGGGATAGGTGGATGAAGAGCAATGAATAACGAAGGATGAGGCAAGGAGGGTTACAGGAACATATGACATATTGCAAGGAGAGTTCCCTGCATCAAATAAAACATTTATATAACTTTACACAGACCTCTACCAACTGTCTAGAGACTGGAAAGTCAGGATCTATCTAATACAGATATTATATTTCTGTGGAATTTATACTGATAAATTTTAGGATTGGCTAACTAGGTGTTCTTTGACTTTGTTTTTAAATATTTGGTGATGCTCAATTTCCTCTAACACCCACTGTAAACCTATTAAAGACTTTTGCAGCTGTATATAAAATCCTAGAGAAGTGTGGAAATTATTTCTTGTTCTAATATTGTGGTTGCGAACTGCTGAGTTCATCTTCAGTTCACTCATCTCCTTTACCAAAAATAGCATTAGGGAGTATATGTATTGGCACGTAAGTGTAGGAATCCCTAAGGTACCTCAAAGGTCCTCTGCAAGATGATTAGTTATCAATAGAATAAATGATTCTCTCATAATAGGTAAAATACTCCAGAAAATCCTCATACTGATCCCATCTCCATTTTATTATCTGTCTAGACACCAAGAAACTTCACACATGGAGCATCACCCATTGTATGCCCATTGATATCTATTTCTGGGACTTGTAATGGAAAATACAGAATGTAATGACAGTATTATGAAAAGGAAAGATTGCTTCTCACTGTATAGAGGAGATGTTGAGTCACAGACACAATAAAAAGATGGGCATTGATTGTGAGATTTTGGTCAAATGGCTTGTTTCTTAAGTAGACTCCCTCACACAAATTACCACTGTCTGTGGCCAGAGACAATGGTGTGTGTGTGTGTGTGTGTGTGTGTGTGTGTGTGTGTGTGTGTGTGTGTGTGTGTGTTTGTCCACTGTAGAAAAAGGCCATTTGGCGAAAAGCTCACTATGTATGGCAATCTTTTTGTTGTGTCTGTCTGCAACTCAACATCTCCTCTATATGGTGTGTAGCGATCTTTATTGTTCATAATATTGTCTGTTATCTGCAAATCACTTTTATTTGTGTGGAATTGCATAATACACACATTAGTTTTGTGAATACACGACTGGTCACACATTGTTGTTTGCTCTAAAGATGTCAGTCATGTAACTAGCAGTATGTAGAATCTTCTTTGTCTACAGTTACAGCATTTTTATCTTCATGGGTGGCTGTGCAATAGGTTTTCATATATTGCAGGAAGAATTTGTTTTCAGTTTACCTGAAGAATGCGTAATAGTTACTGTAATACAAATATAAGTAAAAAATAAAAGTAAAAATGGCAATCAGGTTCACTAGAAAGATTTTTTAACAGCACCATGTCAGCAAATCAAAAATAGTTTTGATAATTACTGCACAAACACCTCTCACCCCAACTATGAAATAATGTGCAGATTGAACTAAAATTTGCCAAGAAAGAATAAACATGAAACTCAAAACAGTATTTTCCACCAAGGAATAAAACTGTACAGTAAACTAAAGATAATACTAAAAATAAACTTATTTTAAAAGTCTGATAGAAGTATGTGTTAAACAATATATAGTGTTGAACAATATGTAGGGTGGCACATGGGATAGTGTACATGCTAAGACGTAGATGTGCTTGTGCCATCTACCACATCTAATCAGTCTTATAGAGTATGTCATTCAGTGCAATATGGAAGACTGGCTGGTGCTGGTGCATATTGAGACAGTGGAGTAGTTTTGTCATGTGCAGAGCTTTGCAGCTATTCAACATGCAATCGGCCATGAAAGAGACTGCTGTTTCCATGTTCCAGACAGGACAATATTCAAGTGGATAAAACAGTGGCATGAGACAAATTCTGTAACCAATGCAAAGCATAAAGGACCTAAATGTCAGTTTGAAAATACCTGATAAGTTCATGCAGCTCTTCAACAAAGCTCATGGTGATCTATCCATGACAATTCCAAAAGATTACCAGTTGCTTGCATCTCTTTGGAGAGAGTTGTGAAATAGGCTTTAAAGTTTCATAATTATAAGCTGCAAGTGACTAGGCAGTTAAAGCCAGGAGATAAAATGACTAAATGCAGTTTCTGCTCAACACGACTGGACAGAATCAACCAGGATGATACATTTTGTACCATGTGATGTCTGGTTATCAATAAACAAAACTTCCAATATGACTTGGGCACAACTCTGCACAGTTTGTGCATGAAAAGATCTAGAGTACCCCAAAGGTGTACTACTCAAAAGTCCATTGGAATCATTAAGCCATATTTTTTGAAGACAACAACAGCCAGCTAGTTTTTGTCAATTTTGAATGATATGCAACCATGATCAACAATTTCTTTCTTGCACAGCTACAGTGATAATGCCATCCAAATGGATATGATTTCAGCATGAAGGGGCTACACCCCATATGGTCAGTAATTTAATGCCTACACTGAGGCACCATTTTCTGCACAGATTACTCTCCCATGGCTGATGAGATAATCTTAACTTTCAGCCCCTGCATCATTTCAATGGAGACATTTAGTAGACAAAATTTTTCACAATGACTCCTCAATACAGATGAACAGAGAGCTGCTATCCGGGAAGAGATACAGGCCATTCCTCAATAAATGATGGAGAATGTAATGAGGAGCTTCCACGAATATCTTTAGCAAGGCGTCGTCAATTGTGAAAGCTATTTACAGTATGTTATGTACTTCTTAAGAAATAAATTTGATAGGCTTCTTAGTAAAGGCAGAGTGTGTAGAACAGTTATCTATAAGATATGTTGATATAAATATATGCTAAAGCTCACTATATCCAATTAAAAATTTTCTACTTCTTGTGGACCACCCTCTTTTTCATACAACACACTTCTACATTATAAATAACTAAGGGGTAAAGGTAACAACTCACCAAATCGTAGATCAGTGTAGATGTTTAATGTCATCGACAGGCAAGTAAACAAGACACAAAAACAAATGAATAGCTACATTGTTCCAGTTGAATGCATACTATCATGACTGCAGTTCTGCATATAGATATGTTTGTGTTATTGATGGTGATGACGACAGAAGAGAGAGTGTCAAACCTTGTACTGGCACTTAGCTTAAGCCTCTCCAATAGCACCAAAAGGGCTCCCAGGCTTAAAATGTGGCAGATATGTCACTAGAGTAGTAGAAGCACTTAGTTTCTGAGAGACTATTGTAATGAGAGACTATTGTGATATGCAGAATTTAGCCAATGTATCACATGATAAGAAATTTTTCGCCACCATCTGTCCATCCATTTGCAGCCATATGCAGCTGGTGAAAGCTTCTTCAGCTACCAATGTTTGAATGAACTACTTCAAGTCCAGAGCCATTTCATAAACATATGTCAGTAGCCTTGACAATGAGGCATGCGTTTTTGTGATTACTGGTTTCTGGACAAGAATGCCCCTACTGTGTAATGGTTGACATCTAATGTTTCACCAAGTTACCTTGTAATAAGAGCACAGACTTTAGTCAAAGAATTACATCCTCTTATGGGTTGGAATAGTTCAGGTATTGTGCCGTAAGTTTGTGATTGTTATAGTGGTGTCCTCAAAATGGCATCACTTCTAAATCAACAGAATTTTAACTAATTTGTCCAAAGTATGTCTCTTGTTTGTTCTAGACGATATTGTAAATTCACAGAATCTCTGTATTGGGAGTTTTGTTGATGAATTTTATAATGTTTCATGAATGTGTACATTTGATGAAATATTGTGTTATAGAAGCAAAAAAAGTTCTTTAACAATATGTCACAAATACATTTTGGTAAGTGAGTAGTCTGTGTCCACACAACTTGCGCCATGTCAGAGTGATAAAGCGGTGTTAATTTTTTGTGGTCAGAGGGACTGAAACTGTGTTGAAATGTACAGCAGAACTTAGGTTCAGCATGGAGATAATTGTTTAAGTAGAGAGACAGTGAATGAAATCAGACATTGACCATAGTCATAGTAAAGCTTCTTAAACAACATACATTTGGTTTTCATTAGTTTCGCAGTCACTGTAAATGATTAAAATGAGTTGACTTCATTGGTTCTTGAAGTTTTCAATATAATGAAAATTATGCTTGTTACATATTCACTAACTACCAACCATGAGCATTAAAAGAGCATAACATCATTATTAATATAAGCTGATGCTTAACATAAAAATTCATTGAGCAGATACTGTGGACTTAACATTTAGACCAATAAGAGTATATTTTCCATGCCCCATAAACATATTCATTCTTCATCTTGTGTCACTGGCCTGTCGTTTTAATAATATGATAATGACAAAATATTCTGCTTTATGAAATCATAAGGAATTTTGTGATGTCTGTGAAAAATATAATGTTTGTATTAGTAACACGTGAAAAACATGAAATCTCTACTCACTGAATGTTTTCTCTTTTGTTTACTTTTGATTTTCCCCCCTCCAGGCCAGTGCTGAGGGATTTGGCACGCATTTTAATACTTCTGAATCGCCAAGAGAGTCAGATCCGGTACCCACCCAAAGACTGGGAGACACTGCTGTCATGGGGGGAGAGAGTTCTACGGAGATACAAGAAACAAAACCCTCACCAGGTAACAGAATTTTTGTTGCTGTTGGAATTCTATGTGGAAGGTGTAAACAAAGTACTCTCATTGTGTCCCTGTTTTGTAATAATCATTAGTTATTAATGAAGATCAACTTACATTTTTAATAATGAGAAAAATGTATAATATACATGATGTAGTTAAGAAACATTTCAATTAGGGGAAAGGTCATTTCTTTGATTGAAGATAATGCTCTTATTCCAGTTAAAAGATTTTCCAGGCTGTGTAAAACAATAATTAAGCAAAACAAAATTCAAAATGAGTGTCAACTAAGTAATTACCAGTTAGGTCCATAATTAAATTACTTAATCTTTATACAAGATGAGACTTCAGCAGTAGGTATTTCCTATCCACATCTGGATTAACTCTCATTCTTCAGGATGTTGTGTGGATCATTGTGGCTCTCCTGAACAATTACCTGATCTGACACAGTGCATATCCTTTCAAAGAGAGGTTGTCAAAAGAGGTGGCAAGTCCGCCATACCAAAACCTGTTAATGAGATGGAGGGGCAGACTCTACCTCTAGATACATATTCTGCAAGCCACTGTACGGTACATGGTAAAGGGTATGTCACACCTCTACTAGTCATTTCCACTCACAAATAGTGATGGGAAAACAATTGTCTACAAGTTTCTGAACAGGCCCTAATTCCCTTTGTGGTCCTTATGCAAAATATGCATTGACAGCAGAACAACAATCTACAGTCAGTTTCAAATGCCGATTCTCTAAATTTTCTCCATAGTGTTCCTCAGAAAGAAACTCTTCTTCCCCCCAGGGATTCTCATTTGAGTTCCCAAAGCATCTCCATTATCCTTTCTTATTGATCAGACTTACTGGTAACAAATCTAGCAGACTGCCTCTGAATTGCTTTGATGTCTTTCTTGAATATGACCTGGTGGTGATCCCAGACACTCGAGCAATACTCAAGAATGGGCTGTACTAGTGCTCTATACATGGTCTCCTTTACATAAGAACAACATTTTCGTAAAATACTCCCAATAAAGCAAAGTTGATCATTTGCCTTCACAACTACAATCCTTACATGCTAATTCCATTGCATATTGCTCTGCAATGTTGCGCCACGATATTTGATCAATGAGACTTTGTTAAGCATCACATTACTAGTGCTGTATTTGAAAATTATGGAATAGTTTGTCACAGTCATTTGCATTAATTTACATTTTTTTTTACTTTTACAGCTAGCTGTCATTTATCACACCAACTAAAAATTCTAAGTCATCTTGTATCCTTATACAGTCAGTCAACAATGATACCCTTTTGTACACCAAAGCATCAACAGCAAGCTGCCTTAGATTGTTGCTCACTGTGTCCATCAGAGCATATATGCATGTAGAGAATAACAGCAGTCCTATCACACTTCTCCAGAGCACTCCTGATGATACCCTTGTCCCTAATGAACACTCACCATCAAGGACAATGTACAGATTCATCAAGTCTTTGCAAATTCACAATCGGAGCACTTGCTAAGCTCCATAATAAACTTCCCCAAGCACTTAGAAAATACTGATGAATTTAACATTGCATACACTTACTGTTACTATGAAAAATACAATGCCTTCTGCTTTTAAAAAAGTTACTACAATTAAGGGTGTTTTGTAAAGTTTCACTATGGAATTATGTCTATTTTACTATGTAGTTAAGTATATTCTATAAGAATGGGAGCTTCCAAAGTACATCATATCTTAGTGTACCAAATGTAGTTATAATTTGTAGTTTAAGAATCCAGATATCCAGATAAATTACTAAATTATGCAGGTAATGAGATGACCCATTGACAGTTATGATATTGTTACATTTGTATTCTGCAGCATTCATTAGGAGGGCATTTACTGTGACTGTGAGTAAACGTACACTGGAGCAGAGCAATGTTCACAGGAATGAGAATTTATGAATGAAGGCACCAAGATTTTTCTCCAGTGTAGATGTTGTAACATTGTCTAGAAGGGATGAATAATTGCACGGAGTCTGCTCTTTCAGTTGTGTAGTATGAGGATACATACATCTGTTTTTTAACTTCTAATATTTATAATTGAATGAGCTTTGCATCTTTCCCTCTAATTGTAGGTCTTCTACATTTATTATGTATTTGTGGTTATCATTTAAGCAATGTTCAAGAAGGAAGAAGCTGGCTTCTTCAATCTCCAGCTTCTACAGTGTTCTCTGAACCTAGTACAGATTGAACACCCAGTCTGCCCAATATGGCAGGCCTGAGACTTTTGGCAGATTATCTTATGAACCCCACTTTTCATGATGGCCTTTTGTTATCTTTTGAATTGAAGAAACATCTATCTAATATCTGCAGGACACAGAGAAACTCAGGGAAACCCTGTGCCTTTAAAATGTTGTTTCACCATATTAGAAATTTTACATATAAAAGGTTAACTACACCAATTTGTTTTTGGTCTATCTACATTGTTAGCTGGGTACAGTAATACCTAGTCTTCTCTTCAGATTTTTAATGAGAATTTATGAATAATGTTGGATACCAATTCATTATTTGTAGCTACTGTATTAGGTTCCTTGTTATGGTCTTTTTGGGATGTGGAAACAGAAACGAGATGGTGGATCATGTGGTGGAATGCTAACTGTTTATTGGCTGTTAAATTTTGTGCGGAAGCTGGGATAAATGTGACAGTAAAGGAGACTTTCTGGTAAATTTTAAATTTATGGTTGCTATTTTTTGTCTGTTTTGCCAGTGGTTCACTTCTCAGAAAATTAATCTTCCACTTGTCCATGAAGATTTTTGCCAGAAAGGGTGATGAAACAGAAGCAATTTTGATTTAAACACCATTCAGCTTTATTAACTATGCTCAGCTGTTCTTTTGGATTAATGTTGTGTAAATACAATGATTGTAACACAATATATTTTACAGTATTTCACAGGAGAGCATGAGAACAAGAGGTGTACATCAAAAGAGACTAATTTTGCATTTGTTAGAATCTTAACATCTGTTAACTTGTTTACCAATTTATCGAATAGACTCCTTTACTGTCATGTTCATCCCAGCATCCTCTAAACATCCAGCAGCCTACAAACATGGAGCATGCCACCACATGATCCACTCTCCCCCTTCTATCCCCATGTCTCAAGAAGACAGGAAGTTAATATAATAAAAACAATAGTTTCAATTAAATTAATTTGCATCTAACATTATTGATAAAAGTCTCAATAAAAAAACTGAAGCAGCAAGGTCTGATCTGTACCCAGTGAACAGCGTAGACAGACTGAAAAGGAATTGCTATAGTTTATCTTTTATAGGTAAAATTTTAAAAACAAAGAGTTTCTCTGTGTTTTTTCCATGTTACATAGATATTACACAGATGATTTTTTATTCAAAAGATAAACAACTGGTCATCATGGAAAAGTTGCTTCACAAGATTATCTGCCAAGAGTATCATGCCTGCCATTCTGGACAGACCGGGAGGTCAATCTGTATTAGGTGCAGAGATTACCATAGAAGCTGCAGATTAAATAAGCCAGATTCATCCTTTGTCACACATTGCTTGGACTAAAACCACTAAAACATAATAAATATAGATGTCCTACACATAGAGCTAAAGAGTGCAAAGATAACTTAGAAATATTAGAAATTAAAAAAACAGATGTATGTTTTCCCACATACATGTCATCCTCAGCTGTATGCAGATATGGAATGGTTCATGGAATGTGGAGCGGTATGTGGTTTGCACATCGTTCTCCTAGAGGTCGTCAGTTTTCATGACCAGAACTGCTACTTCCCATAATAGCACTTGAGCTCAACTTCCATGATCTGACAGAAACCAGTGTTACCACTGTGACAAGGCTGTTGACACCGAATGAGCAATTCACGCCTCTAGACAAAGTTGCAACATATATGCTGGGGAAGAACCTTGGTGCCTTCATTCATAAACAGATAATGACACACATTCTGACTCCTTTGCACATTGCTATATTCCAGTGTATGTTTATTCATAGTTGTTGTAAATGCTGCCCTAATGAATGCTGCAGAATACAAATATAACTGTGTCAAAATTGTCAATTGAGATAAATTTTGTACTTAAATTCAAGAATCTATAGAATAAGAAATAGTAGCAGAAGTAGAAATAGAAGTAGTATTATTCATATGTAGATCTCTTTTACAAGGATATTAGATATGCCTAGATATTACAACTTAAGAACTAAAAGAAGACAGTAATTCTCATATTCAGACAGTTATATACTTACAGGTCTAGTATGACAATGCTGAGACATGATCTTACAGTAGGAAACGTCCCAGCATTGGCCTGAAGTAATTTAGGAAACCACAAAAAACAGGAATCAGGATGGCTGGATGAAGGTTTGAGCTTCCACTCTGCCAAATCTGATCCCAATCTGTTGTAAACAATGCTGCCTCACTTTGTTCTTCCCTAGTGTACAAGCTGTTTTGAAATAAGTTATTTAACAATGTAAAAGGCTAACGCTACAGTGTTCATTCATTTGTCACCATCTCATGCACATGCTACACAAACTGTAGACACATTGTTTTACACTATCAACTGACATCAAAACTATTTTTGTGTACTGTAACTTCCTCTTTTACTAGACTTAAAAACTGAGTCAGCATCCATCTATAACTAGTGAGATGTTAAACTCAGAAAGAGGATAATATTAGTATTATATGTTGTATAGCTTTGGGAGTAAGTCTACTAGAAAAATAAAAAAGGAGAAAAAATACTGTGAAAGTGTTATGTGAAATTGTGGATGTTTTATTATCATTATTATTATTTATTTGTGCTACATTTATTTTACCATATCCCTAATCTGTGTTATCTAAGGAAGCCTTCACTGTATGGAATGTATTGATTAATGGGTATCTATATACTGTCTTCTGAAATAAGTTTACAGTGTTAACAATTTCTTTAATCTCCTTTGGCAGTTTATTGTATAGTCTTGGTAGAAAATGCTGGTTTGAGTTCAGTGCTTATTCTTTCTTGGTAAATGTAAGTTCAGTCTAGATCTTGTTCCATGGTCATGGACAGAGCTGTTTGTGCAGTAATTACCAATGTTATTTTTGATGTGAACAACTGACTGGTAAATATACTTGCATGGTGCAGTTAAAATTCCCATTGTTTCTAACACTTCTTTACAATGAGCTCCATTACTGTTTTTGGTTATTATTCTTACGGCCGTTTTCACAGTTTGAAAATTGTGGTCATATTTTAAGAATTTGTTCCCCAGAAAGGAGTGCCATAGCTAAGAACAGAGTGTGAATATGAATAGTATATAACTAAACAACAGTGGGTGTTGTGCACAGAAGACAGGACTCTAAGGGCATAACATGCTACATTCTGTTTGCAAGTATGAGACAGGATCAGAAAGTAACACACAATCATTTTTTTCTCCCATGGTATTGCAGATGGACTGCTGAAGATTCTCAACAATATTGTTTGATTTTTGCACTACTGAGGGTAATTTGTTTTCATGTGCAGTACTAGCGAGAGAAGCTTGAACTACAAAACAAAAATGGCACTTACTGTCATCAGCTTGTGAAGATTAGCGAGGTGTATTTACATACACTCCTGGAAATGGAAAAAAGAACACATTGACACCGGTGTGTCGGACCCACCATACTTGCTCCGGACACTGCGAGAGGGCTGTACAAGCAATGATCACACGCACGGCACAGCCGACACACCAGGAACCGCGGTGTTGGCCGTCGAATGGCGCTAGCTGCGCAGCATTTGTGCACCGCCGCCGTCAGTGTCAGCCAGTTTGCCGTGGCATACGGAGCTCCATCGCAGTCTTTAACACTGGTAGCATGCCGCGACAGCGTGGACGTGAGCCGTATGTGCAGTTGACGGACTTTGAGCGAGGGCGTATAGTGGGCATGCGGGAGGCCGTGTGGACGTACCGCCGAATTGCTCAACACGTGGGGCGTGAGGTCTCCACAGTACATCGATGTTGTCGCCAGTGGTAGGCGGAAGGTGCACGTGCCCGTCGACCTGGGACCAGACCAGAGCGACGCACGGATGCACGCCAAGACCGTAGGATCCTACGCAGTGCCTTAGGGGACCGCACCGCCATTTCCCAGCAAATTAGGGACACTGTTGCTCCTGGGGTATCGGCGAGGACCATTCGCAACCGTCTCCATGAAGCTGGGCTACGGTCCCGCACACCGTTAGGCCGTCTTCCGCTCGCGCCCCAACATCGTGCAGCCCGCCTCCAGTGGTGTCGTGACAGGCGTGAATGGAGGGACGAATGGAGACGTGTCATCTTCAGCGATGAGAGTCGCTTCCGCCTTGGTGCCAATGATGGTCGTATGCGTGTTTGGCGCCGTGCAGGTGAGCGCCACAATCAGGACTGCATACGACCGAGGCACACAGGGCCAACATCCGGCATCATGGTGTGCGGAGCGATCTCCTACACTGGCTGTACACCTCTGGTGATCGTCGAGGGGACACTGAATAGTGCACGGTACATCCAAACTGTCATCGAACCCATCGTTCTACCATTCCTAGACCGGCAAGGGAACTTGCTGTTCCAACAGGACAATGCACATCCGCATGTATCCCGTGCCACCCAACGTGCTCTAGAAGGTGTAAGTCAACTACCCTGGCCAGCAAGATCTCCGGATCTGTCCCCCATTGAGCATGTTTGGGACTGGACGAAGCGTCGTCTCACGTGGTCTGCACGTCCAGCACGAATGCTGGTCCAACTGAGGCGCCAGGTGGAAATGGCATGGCAAGCTGTTCCACAGGACTACATCCAGCATCTCTACGATCATCTCCATGGGAGAATAGCAGCCTGCATTGGTGCAAAAGGTGGATATACACTGTACTAGTGCCGACATTGTGCATGCTCTGTTGCCTGTGTCTATGTGCCTGTGGTTCTGTCAGTGTGATCATGTGATGTATCTGACCCCAGGAATGTGTCAATAAAGTTTCCCCTTCCTGGGACAATGAATTCACGGTGTTCTTATTTCAATTTCCAGGAGTGTATTTGTGGGTCAAAGTGCATAAACTGAGTGAAATTCACCTTAACATGTGTGACATGTTTGGGGATGACTGTATGGACCATAGCAATGTCTCCAGGTGGTGTACATTCTCCCAGGAGGACTGTGAGAACCTTAGTGATTTGCAATGCTCTGGGCAGCCAGTAACAGCTGCAACCCTGCAGAATGTCGGAGGCATTGAAGCAGCAATTTTGAATGACTGGCATGTGCAAACCTTATCGCAGCAGTTAAACATCTCCTGTGGTGCGGTGTACAATATTATTCATGACATGTTGAAATTTCATAACTTTGTGCTCGCAGGATGCCTAACAACCTGACAGACAACGACCGGAAGCAGCAAATGATGACAAGCTTGGATCATGTTATGCTTTACATTGCAGAAGAGCATGTCTTTCTGAAAGGAATCATCATTAGTGATGGGTCGTAGGCATACCACTACATGCCCGAAACCAAGTAGGCCTCTATGGAGTGGAAACGTGCTGGTTCCCCAGTACAAAAAGAATTCAGAGTGACTCAATCTGCTACGAAAGTGCTTGTGACAGTGTTCTGAGATATGCATGGTGTGTGTTATTGGTGGATTTTGCTGAATACAGGGCCACTGTAAACGCTGCAGCCTATATGAAAACTTTGGTCAAGTTGTGTCATGCCCTTCATGACAAATATCACAGTGCTCACCCCCATGTTGCTGCTCCTGTTCGTAAGAAATTGCCAAATTTGTGTGGGAGGTGCCTGACTTTTATCTATTTAGCTCCATGAAGATATTGGCCAATGTTTGTCAACAGATGCGGAAGTGAAATCAACAGTCTGCAAATGGTTATACTCCAACCAAAAGGGCATATTGAAACTGGTACCACAATCAGAGAAATATGTTGAGACTGTTGGTTACTATGTAGAAAAGTGGTTAAAAGATGTAAGCTCATTTGTGATTTTTTAAATTTTATTTTTTATTTTTTAATACTGTGCATTACTTTATGATCTTTGTGTGTCCAGGCCACTTCAACTGAATATCAATATTCATTTCTAGAAATTTGACATTTATCACACTGTCTGTTGAGGTATTGTCTATATTTAATTTGTGTGATTTCCTCTCATCAAACTGAAATTCATGAGAATAGTTTTCTTCACATTCCCTGCCACTTTATTGCTTGTTAACCTATTGTAAACATCTTTGACGGCTTTATTTGCTTTTTCTGCAGGAGGTTCTCGTGTTTTCTCAGTGATTATAATGTTGCTGTTGTCAGAAAAGAGACATCATTGATGTGCAGTGTATCAGGAATTGTGTTGGTCCTAATACTGTTCCCTGAGGAACTCCTTTATTGATGTATTTTGGTTCTGATAAATTTTATTCTAAAATTTTGGTCTTATTTGAGGTACAAGATGGAACCCAAAAAACGAAATTATTTTTTAAAAGCTATGTATTTTCAAATTGTTTACAAAAGGACCTTATCCCCTTCAAAATACTCTCCATTGAAACTAACATATTTGTCCCTCCTGTGCTTCCACTGTTTGAATCATTTTTTGTAGTCATCTTTAGAAATGACTGACAGCTCCTTCCTCATTTTTTTCAGGACTTCTTCAACATTGTCAAATCGGTGTCCTTTCATTCCCCTTTTCATGCGTGGAAATAAAAAATAAAAAAACATTGCATGGAACCAGGTCAGGCCAGTAAGGTGCATGAAGTATTCCAAATAAAAGGTTTGATTGATTGACTGATCTGGAGAAAAAACTCTGGATGAACTACATCTGTGGCATCAAAAAAGCATATCAGCACTGTTTTGATGTTTAATTTGACTTCATGACATTTTTTGGATGGGTTGTTGTTGATGTTTTCCATTGGCTTTACTGTTGCTTTGTTTCTTGGTCATAACCATAGCACCATGACTCGTCACCAGTAATGGCGTTTGATAGAAAATCTGGATTAGTTTCAAGCTGTTGTTTCAAACTGCAATATGCGTCAACCCAATGTTCCTTTTGATTGTCAGCCAGAGCCTAAGGAACAAACTTGGCAGTAATCCTTTTCATTCCCAAAACTTCAGTTAAAATTCGCTGAACCAAGCTCCAAGATAACACACTAACTTTTGGCAGTTGATCAGTTGTCTGTCAATGGTCTGTGAGCACAAGCTCTCAAATTTTTTCAATATTTTCATCGATTCGGGCAGTTGATGGACACCCAGAATGAGGTTTGTCATCAGTTAACATGATGTCATTTTTAAATTGAGCAAACCACTCATACACTTGAGTTTTTCCCATCATGTCATCTTGGTAATCTGTTTTTAACATTGAAACAGTTTTAGCAGCATTTTCACCAAGTAGAAAACAAAATTTCGCAGCTGCACATTGTTCACTTAAACTTGCCATCATAAAAACGAAACGAGAATAAAGTAGCACAATTACTGTGGTGAGCAGAACAAGTCAGGTTGACAACACGGAGCTCACTGAACTGGTAATGAGTTGTGCTATACGCACCTATTAGCAGAAATGTGTGCTACACAAGCTCCGTCCTTGGCAATGTTATTAAGGTTTTTTTTGGGTACCCCCTTGTGTATGTTATCTTTGATCTTTGTACCCTATCTGGTAGGTATGATCGAGACCAGTCATTAGCTTCCCCTCCTGATCATAATGCTTCTAACTTTTACAGTAGAATATTATGGTCATCAGTATCAAAAGCTGTAGAAAGATTAAAAATATGTCTGTGACACACTTGTCTTTGTCAAGAGCATCAAGTACCACTTGTGTGAATTCTACTGTGGCTGACTCCATACTTCTCACACTTTGGAAACCAAACTTGATTCACTTAAAAGGTGGTATTTATTCAAGTAATTCATTCATGCAACTTTCATAATTGATTCAATTATTTTTTAGAACAGTTACAGCAGGGAAGTGGGCTGGCAATTTTGTTTGTCTCCTGCATTACCTTTCTTTAGTAGAGGTACAACTCTTACCTTTTTTAAATACACTGAAAACTTCACTGATGCAAAGAATTCATTTATTATGTTTGAAAGGGAGCTTACATGCTCTTTAAGCATTATTTCGGTGCACACATTGGTACTTCACCAAAGCCCACAGACATTTTGTTTTGTTGCTTATGTATAGATTCACTGTCTTCATTCTCTGTGGTTGGAAGTAACATCATCATGCAAATGCGTAATTATTTGTAGGTGTTGTATTTGTTTTTGGGAATTTTTGTTGAAACTTCTCTGCAATACTTCAGAAACAGGTGTTCACATAGTATGATAGGTGGTGTGGATAATTTATTACTTTATCTCCCACCATTATCAGTATATTATTATGCCTCTGTTTGCCTCTCCCTGTTTTCTCTTTTATAACATCCCACTGTGCTTTGCTTTTAATGTTTGAATTGTATATTATTTTGCCACATTTTTTTCCAGCAATCTGCACCTTCCTATAGATCTTTCTGTATCTCTGATATACTCTAAACTCTGGCACCTTATGACACTTTTTTTATGGATCTGAGGTACTTAAAAGTTTGGAGAACCTTTAACCGATCTCTCTCTCTCTCTCTCTCTCTCTCTCTCTCTCTCTCTCTCTCTCTCTCTCTCTCTCTCTCTCTCTCTCTCTCTCTCGTGTGTGTGTGTGTGTGTGTGTGTGTGTGTGTGTGTGTGTGTGTGTGTGATTTTGCTGTTATTATTTGGCAGAGATGGTTTGATAGTTCCCAAGATCTTTCACTGATAGATCACACATTTCTCTGTCCATATTTGTGGCCACATGGTCAGTTACCGATGCAGTCATTGCAGTAACCCTTATTGCTCTATTGACCAACAGGGACATGCCAAAACTCTGAGGGATATTTATGAGGATACCACTAGTTTATGATATTTGTGTTCATATTTACATATAAAATTATGTTGACTTTTGTACTTGAGACTATATCTAGAACTTCCATTAACTCATTGATAAAATTTCCACACTACCACTGGGAGATTGATACAGGCACAAAATGATTGATTTCTTGGTGACATCAAGCCCTGTTAATTCAGTAGCTGATATTTCAAAGTGTTTGTCTTCACTTACTTTACTAAGGCCATGTCCTGATTTGAACTGTTTTCATTTTCTGATAGACACTGATCAACCAGAACATTATGACCACCGACCTACTGCCAATATAAACCCATTTCAGGCAATAGCAGTATCATCCAGCAAGAAATGACTGCTAGTCAGACAAATGCACAGTGCATGTACTGTCAGTGAGCTTGCCATCGATGTGTAGAATGGGAAAGGCGCATGATCTATCTGATTTTGACAAAGAGCAGATTCTGATGGCCCAGAGGCTCAGAAGGAGCATTTAGGAAAATGCACAACTTATTATGCGTTCCGAACACTCAGTGCACCAAACACTCCTAATGTGGATGTTGGCATAGTGCATGGTCTGATGAATGCCGATACCTTCTTTATCGTGCTGTTGAGAGGGCGCAAACCTGTCGTCTTCCAGGGGAACAGCTGCTTGACACCTGTACTGTGGAACATAGACAGGCTGACAGGGGCTCCATTATGCTCTGGGGAACATTCATACTGACATTTGTGGGTCCATTGGAGCTCATACAAGGCACCAGTATGGCCAGGGTATATCATACACTGGTTGCAGGCCATGTACACCCCTTCACGATGATAATTTGTCCTAGCAACAGAGTCATTTTTCAACGAGATAATACACCATATCACAAGGCCAGGAGTGTGATGGAGTGATTTGGGGAACACAGTGGCAAGTTCCAATGGATGGAATTCCCCCCCCCCCCCCCCCCCCCCAATACCCCAGGTCATCAGACCTGAATCCAATCAAACACATCTGGTATGTGACTGAGTGTGGCGTCACAGCTCATTGCCTCCCTCCCCGGAATTTACTGGAATTAGGTGACTTGTATACGCAGATGTCATGCCAGCTCCCTCCAGTGACACACCAAGGCTTCATTGCTTCCACGCCGTGATGCACCGCTGCTGTTATCTGTGCGAAAGGTGGATATACTGGCTATTAGTTAGGTGGTCATAATGTTCTGGCTGATCAGTGTAATCCTTTAAAGTAGTCCTACAGTGTGAGTCTGTCCTTTCATACAATGATAATTTCAGAATTTTCTGAAATGCCTTAGGTACTCTTTAGGCAGGGGAACCTATTGTCTGGATTTATCCTAAAAAAGCCTTCTCCATCCATGACAACAGGTATTTCACCATGTGTGGCATGAGATCCACCCCCCACTGTACCAACCTTCCCTTCCCGGCCCTGTTTGAGTGTAGACTGTGCCTAGTGAAACCCATTCCACTGATAATCCAAACAGGCACCAGAACAACATGTGCAAAGTCGGCTGCCATCAGTACCATCTCTAATCCCACGTTAATCTGCCTTTGATTGGTTGCTAGCTTTGGAAACAGTCGTGTGCTATAAAATGGACTTACAACCTAAGACCTAAGCCATACAATAATAATAAAGTTTGGGAAACAAGGCAAAAAAGTATTTTATTGAGATACCGTACTACAGTACTTTTATCTTCTGCTTGATTTTCTGGGGATTTACAGTCCCTGTTGGCTGTCTCTGTAGAGCAGAGTCACACTTTAAAAGTAAATCAGTTGGCGTTTTCTGTGATTTGAACTGTGTAGAGTATAAAATTTTGCTGAGGAAATAACAAAACAGAACACTCCAGTTATATGAGTGTACTCATTTTAATGCTGTTGCATAGATTTGATAATAGAATGAAGATATCTTCAGGGAGCATGCAGCTGTTGCACTCAAATGACTGTGCGTTCACTTTTAATAGCATTTGTGGGTGATGATAAAAACGACTTTCAACTGGACTTTGGTGAGTACATAAGACTCAAAAGAGGTTGAACAAAGTTCTGTGTATAGTTTACACAGCATTCAAAGGAGTGAAAATCTCTGTCACTAACTAATCTGCATGTTTCTAAATTGATATTAATACGGTAGATTTCAGTCCTTTAAGAAGAACACCTTCCTTCAGTGGCTGACTGTAAAAATAATCTTGGAGCAGTTGTGCAAAGCTTGCATCAGATATCGATTCTACGCTAGTTGCACCATACAACTCTAATAATTCGTGGCTATTGTAATATACTTAAACTGTTGTGACACTGAAGCTGTTCCTCCTTGGTGCTGCTTGGTACTAGGCTAAGTAACAATGAAAAATATGCAGAATTTTATGGTTTATGTTATGAATTCAAGATGTTGGGGGACGGGAGGAGGAGGAGGAGGAGCAGGAGGAGGGGAATACATGATAGTGTTACATATGTCTCCTATTTTATCATCCATCTTGTTTAGAAGTTACACGGAAAAATTTTGTCCACCTTAATGCATGAAGTCTGTTTCTATATTCAGTTTGCACTTTGTGCAAAACAACAAATTTTTAAGAGAAATGTCAATTTTTTAAAAGTCCTTGTAGATGTATTCACTAGTCCTGGTTTAATTAAAGGTAACATTTATATAAAATTACCAAACATGGATGAAATTTGGTTTAAACAAAAATGTCGCCTAGCACATATGTCAGTGCTTTGAAATTGCTAACTGTTGCCATAAAAAAGAAGGAGTCATCAATTTAAGAATCTGTGATCAGAAAAATGCAGACTTTATGTTTATAGAAGCAGTTCTTATTAACTTCATCCATTAATTCCTCTCGCATTTTTGAGTTCCGAATCCTTAATGAAGAACTCAGTCATTCAATTATTTATATCACATCTCATGACAGAAATAGGAAACAAAAAAAATTTCTTTTATCATATATTTTGTAAAGATAAGCTGATTAAAAAACATAAAATAATTTGATGTGTTCTTTGAAAGTCAAAGCAGGTTATCTACTCATTTGTGAGTGTCTGCTGACTTTCCATGCCAACCCCTGTATCGGACACGTGTGGCCCATGCTATATGACAATGTGTTTGAAACACAATATCTCTAATGCTGTTCGTTTATACCCTGGCCTCCTCCACCCCTTATGCAAGTTTCTTTCTTCAAAACAACTGCTGCTCTTAAGTACATAATACAGTGGTTGAAACACTCTTTGTCCCTAATACTGAGCAGTTTTACCATTACACAAAGATACAGCTAGTAATATACTTACATCTTTCTCCTGACAAGATTATGGCTATCAGGCCCTCTCTTTCTTGTTGCAAGACATTCTGCGTATTTTACATTACATTACAACACAAATATTATGACAAGTCTTATGCATAATATGTAACCCAGCAAGCAGAAATAATTATAACAGAAGTAGTGGAAGCAATAGTGGTTGCAGCAGGAAAGAAACACATTTGATATTCATTTATACAAGTGGAACTTCAAAGACAAATTATTGACAGATTGATTTACACTATGGGTAGTGGCAGCAATGAACATAAGTGAATGGGTGGGCGTTCTCAAAAGGCACGCAGAAGAACGTCTGTGAAGTTTGGAAGGTGGGAGATGATGGACTGGTGGAAGTAAAACTGTGAGATGGGTCATGAGCCATGCCTGGATAGCTTAGTTTGTAGATCCATTTGCCCAAGGAAGGCAAAAGTGCCAAGTTCAAGTCTTGGTTCAGTACACAGTTTTACTCTACCAGGAAGTTTCAAATACATCGATTTATGTTTGTTTGTTGATAATGAAATATGCATTATCTATTTTATAGAGTAATTTTACATGAAAACAATATTATAATTATGTTTTACCCTCTTTGTGATTGTCAACAGGTTGCCCAGGCACAGCTCGTAAGCTTCCTGCAGGTGCCAATACAGACGCATGCTGTATCACCGCCACCTCCTATAGTACCTCCTTCGGCTGATGACAGCTTGAGGAGGCCCCTCACCACATTCCAGCCTTTGAGGAAAGTCAGCTCCAGTAGCAGCCGCAGCCCAGTAGAAAGCTCTGTGGATGTGCGACACAGTTTTGGGAATGGCCATTGCTGGGATGAGGATGAAGGTTGGGACTGGGAGGGTGAGGAGGGAGCGGGTCCTCCCAGCTACACTGCTCTCACTGACTGGTCTGCTAGTCATGATTATCTAGTAGATGACAGCTTCCTTACATTTGGCTTTCGGCCACAGGATGAAATTACCACTGAACTGTGATTATCTACCAAAGTGGTGATATGTGACATGAACCTTCTTTTCCATTGAATAACACCAGAAGTGGTGTACAGATACATGTAGATTGTGTGCTGATTGCAGATTTATGTGTGTAGCTGAAACCTACACACTGCAAAATCTGGCAGCTGTATCAGGCTCACTATACTATTATCAGTTTTCAATTTCCTTATAATCTGAACTTGAATGTGTAGTTAAGCGTGTTGTATGTCCGTTGAAGTAACACTTCAAAAGAATTGTCAAGGCAGTTCACATGACAGTGGGACAGAAAGCAGAAGACCAAGGCTTCCAAGTAACCTTCGGAAAGTCTCCAGTGCATTAGACTGTTGCAGATATTCAGGAACCGGTATTGAAATGATTCCCAAGATTTTTATCTCCATTTCAGGAAAGCATTTTACACTTGAACTGATGTTCTTGAGAAGTAATTGTTAATGTATGGTACAGAGATATTAGGGAAACCAGGAAGTAACTTGTCTCTTTAGCATAATTTTATATGGCAGAAAGCCGATTGCTTAAGATCTTTTGCTTATATGTTATTTGTTGTTGTAAAAAATTTACTTTTTCTTTTCTAAACTATCACCAGTAAGCAAAATTGTTTATCAAGGGTCATCATTCATTGCGCCATGCTTAATTGTTATATGTTGTTCTTCAGCCTTTAGGATTTGCTAATATCTTCAGTGAAATTTCACATAAAGAGTCTAATATGTTGCACTGTGTCCATTGCAGCAATGTGCTTGAAGTTTACTGCTGAACGATTTTTTTTACTATCAACATGAAAAATCCCTTAAAAAAGCAGGCCATGTAGGATTTAATGTATTGTGTGTAACATAGCACTCATAAATCTTAGATTTAGTTGAAACCTCCATACTAGAGTTGTTCTGAAGAGCACAAATATTTACAACTTTCATTAAAATATTATGCAAAATATCTTTCATTTACAAAACTTTATCTCCTTTAGAAGCAGTATTATACTGGAAAATGTTGTTGCCAACTTAGATAGATTGGAACATCCAAGTTTAAAAAAATTACATTCTCACTTCTTTAGAAATGTGTGAAATTGACTCATCACACTGGCTTGGAAAACAAGGAACACAAGTATGTGTGATGGTAGGTGTGGCAGATATTTTCTGATAAAAGGTGACTCTACTTGTAACTGGAAGTACTGTAATCTGAATTTATTTTGTGGCATATTTTTGACATTTTTAGAATTATTGTGTTGTAGTAAAGTAGAAGTCTCTGTATGAAATCATGTGAGCACTGTGAACCAAAAGTTGCACCAAGTTCAATGTATATGAATACAAAGTATTGATCATTTTTTCCACATTGTGAGTAAATGCTGTTTTAGTAAATACCCTTTGCTGTTTGTTCCACAGTGATGCAAGAGGTATGATTTGGGTCTATGATGAACACTGAATTATGTATATCAATTATCATTTACTTATCACAAAATTTTTTTCTGTGTGTCATGACTACGTCTTCATTCACTCTCCTGCCATTTCCTATCAGTTCCTTTTATTACTTCCATCTCACTGATACTGAATGTATGAAGTTCACATTACTAGTATTATTTTTAAAAAATTGTACTCTGAAAACATCACAATAGCAGCCACTGTGAGAAACATCTTAAGACATCATGTGTGAGACACAAATGAATGCACAGAGCATATAGAGCGCATAATGAAAAAAGTGACAAAGAATTTTAAAAATGTTTGTTGTGTTGTTCACAATTCTCCTTAATGAGGTCACTCTGGTAATGGACTTGTACATAAAAATAATATAGATGTTGTTTAACTTACAGATTTACATTCTTCTCCAGAGTTGACAGAAACAACCACATGTTTGCAAGACTGATATGATGTTGCTTTACATGCTAATGTAGGCTGGAGAGAATATTTTCTTGAGAATAGGAGTAGGGAGAATTTGTGTGAAATGAGGTTTAGGCAAGAGGAGAGGAGGATCAAGTTTTAAAAAGGAGCAAAGATGAGCTAGAGATAACTTTGCTCACAGGGAGAGAAGAGCAGGAAGGAAGTAATGATCATTAAATAAATAAAAATAAAACAAAAATTAATGAGGAGGAAGAAACCTAGAGCAAAGAAGAACAAAACCAAATAATATTAAAGCAATGAGAAGGGAGACAAGAAGAAAGGAATAAATATATTAAAAAATCAAGGAATGGGATAGTAACAAATGAAGGATTTAGAAGGAAGAAAAAGAGAAAGGGAATAGATGTGTGAAAGTGAAAAGATTGCAGAGGCAGGCAAGGACTTAAGTTGAGAGCATAGGGTATTCTGGGTGCCCCTGTTGTTCTTACCAAATACAGACGTTAGAGAATAGAGTCCGGATGGCATAGGTTGTAAAGTAATTGATAAGGTCTCCTGATCAGGGCAAAAACAGTAGCGCGTTTTTAATCTTATGGTTGTACACAGCTTTTGGCTTCTGATATGGAATGGACAGCTGGTTGGTAGTCATGCCCTCAGAGAATATTGTTAATTGTAACTATCAATCTGTAACATGGTTGCTTTCATATGAATGATTATTCAGACTCTTTTACTAATGAGATGTTTGTAATATGTCCATGACAGGCCTGAAGAGGAGCTGATGGATGTGTGTGTGGGACTAGTATTACATCTCATTTTCTCACAAGTCTGTGACTGCATGGGGAATGAAGTTGATAATATGAGCAGTATATGAATGAATCAGAATATTAAGGTGTTTTGTTGACCGCTGCATGTTACTTTGTGGGATGTAAAATGATTTCGGGAATGATTTTAATAGGGCATGATGAGATGTAATCAAAATATTGAGTGAAAGAGATAAGTATCTTCTAAACCAGGTTACACTAGGTGATAATGTGATTGTGTCTGTAGCTGTGGAATGGGAGTGCAGGAAGTGTTTGGAGAGTGAAAAAAACATAAAATGGATGAGTTGTCATTATCATTTAATGTTCACAACTCTTTGTTTGTCAGAATTGTAATATATATGACTACCATTGAAACTATTTGCACAAATTTCAATAAAAATCCAAAAAAATGAAGTAATCAGTGGACACACAGAGAAACAATTGTTGTTTAAAGGCCTTCAGCAGAGTCTTATTTTGAGGGATTGTTTTCTTAAAATCAGTACAGTATCATATTCAGCTTTGGTCAGTGGAACAGTTGACAAAATCAAATTGACAGAGACATGTTTATATGTGCCACAAATAAGGGCCTGGAAGAGCTTGGCCCCATTATTGGTAGACTACAGAATTATCACAGGTTAAGTTCCAGAAACTGAAAAATAAACTTTGTAAAATTCTAACTGCCACATGATGCTCGAGTAACTCATTGGTAAAGCCAATAAAAGAAACGGAAAATAGTTGAAAATAGTCACTGTTGAGTCATGTACCATTGTATCATTGTTTCATGCAGTACGGTACTCCTTATTGTAACTGAAGAAAAAAATACAGAAATAGAAATGTGTCGTGTGTGTGTGTGTGTGTGTGTGTGTGTGTGTGTGTGTGTGTGTGTGTGTGTGTGCGCGCGCGCGCGCTTGTGAAACAACCGTAAAGTATTTTGTAAGGTATTTTGTAGATAATTATAGGCTTGTGACAGCCTCAACTTGTGAGCATGTATAACATAATCTTGCTCAACTTGTAAAGTTACCTTTTTGATCACTCTCATGAACAAGATGCATACATTGTGACAAGAAAATTTAACAGTGTATACAACCTTCAACACTGTGAAATTTTGCAGATTGAAATGCAGGACTCACATGATTTTTTAATTGGTTTTGAGAAGTAATGTTGGTGTGTTAAAGTACCATCGCAGAGATTATGTGACACATGCATTTAGTGATCATTGTAATAAACATGCTTATTGATATTACATATAAAATGTGTATTTTTCTAAGTGACAATTACTGTGTGATATAAATTAGTATAAAACAATGTTAAGTTATTTATCTCTCGTTATTGAATGTGAGAATTTTATTTTGTAAATGTAACAAAAAATACAAAATGAAGATTATTATAAGCCTTTTTATGTCCTATGTCCAGTTGTGGCTAGTTTATCCCTCTCTCTTTCGCAATTTCACCCTATGTTTTTGACTAGGCACCAAATATTTGTTATTTATATTTGCCTTTGTGAAGGATTTCTTCATTGATATTTCTAGGAGATGAATATTTTACTGCGCTGGTAATAGTTCTTTGCGAAATAGGTGTGGATCTCATCACAATTTTATTTCTTCGTTAACTGGTATGGTATTGATAAGAATCTAGTGTGTGCAACAAACTTTTGTGCCTTGAATGTGGGCTGTGTGTTCTCCTTACTTGATACATATTTTTGGTATATACATTGTGTGTGTGTGTGTGTGTGTGTGTGTGTGTGTGTGTGTGTGTGTGTGTGTGTGTGTGTGTGTTTAAAATTCTTGAGATAATGAACTACCAAAGAAAAATGAGGATTTTGTTTAGAGAAGTAGGATGTTGTTATATGAGTAGTAACTTATTCCTTTACTCACTTATTTCAGGGAATAAAATTGCCATGTTCCTGGCTGGTTATCCAAAAATGTTATTTGTTGATGAATGTTGCTTAAAGACCAGCAAGTAATAATAAATACTGTATATTATTGATATCTCAATAAAACATCCTACCTGATCACTGTACAAAATAATGTGTTTGCATTCATTATTTAGCAATTACACAATCACTGGTCAGTTAGCAAATAACTTGTAACTGATCTTTTTTATTTCCAGAACACCTTTTATTATTATTATTGTTGTTGGTGTTGTTGTTTCTCATGGATACAACACAGTATTGTATTACTGTGCAGAGACACTGCAAAGAATAAGTGTTATGCCTTATTTCTGTTTGATATATGTACATACAACAACTTTAGAAGAAAAATACACAAGAATATTGAAAGTTTGAATCATCCAAACTGCCTTAAAAAGTAACAGACAGTAATTTGCATTTTATATAATACAGCCTGCTGGATATAAATTGAAGTAATAATTTTTGTAGAAGAAGTAACATGTTTCATGATCATGCTTCACACAGAATATCCATCATATCTTGTGCCTACTAACAGTAGAAAGTAAGTAACCATTAAACAAACACCACCACCACCTTACTGAGGTAACAGATCCAAAATGTTTTCATAATCCTTCCCCATAGAAGGTCCTCTACTGGCAAAATCTTTAATTAATACCAGACAAAATAGTTTCAGTTAACTTAGGTTCCACTCATTACCTTGGGCAACATAAATTTTGTCGTGTCTTTTATATCTTTAAGTATAATACTTATTATGTCATAGATAACAGTATTGTCAGTTGTACCAAAACAGTGATGAAGAGTAGCACACATCAGTGCCATAGACAGGCCATTCTCCACTGCCAATGTTATTTTTATTTCTGAATTTCATTTGAACAGTGATTTACATAACCACAGTTGGAGACAAAATAATTTGTTCACTCCCTGTCAAAGGTTCAGGGTGCTGTTTTGTACTATAGTGCTGAGGTCTTTCCCAGTCTACTTCCAGACAAAAACTACAATTTGAGAAGCTCTTTAGGAAACTGTTTAAAAAAAACTTTGTAAACATTTTGTAATATAAATCCTATTTTATTAGTTACTTAACAGACCAATTCAGCATGGAGGTATTGATTATTCCTTGAGTATTATCACAGAAGTCATGTAAATACTGAGAAATTGGTGCTAGATAAAGAGCAGCTATTTAGTATAATTGAGCAATAGGCAAGTTTAACATAGTCATAATTTTTATTATGTTTAAGCAAAAACAGGAATACAACAGTTTAATGGTAGCTAATCATTTCCACATAATTATTATTTAGCAATAACATTTCTGTGATAGTGTACACCATGGTGGGCTCCATTCTCCCAGAATTTCTCATCTACAGAACACAGTGTATGAATCAGTAAATAAAACAGAGAAATGTTCATGTACTTAAGAACAGAAAATCTCTTAGGATTGTGTAACTGTCTGTAGAGTTGATAAAAAAATAAGATAAGGAGTGAAAGATGTGTTGTATAAAGTGGTTTTGAATTAATTTTTTGGGTTATTCCACTTAGCACTAGCTAAGGTAAGAAGTATGTCACATATTAAGAATCCAGTTGAGGAATGTTGGAACAGGTGACACCTCGTAACAAAATTTTATACCATAATTTCTAAAACAATCTACCTTTAATGACATGTATAAAACATAGCTATTTCAATATCATCATTTTATTATTCAACATTGAAAGAAAATCAGTGTGGTAGTAAGCCAAATGGTGAAAATATGGACAAGTCCCCTCTGACATTTGATATGCTGAGTAACAGAACTGTTGCAGTGAAAGGTGCTAAAACTGTAACTATAAAAACAAGTGGACTTGAGAAGAAATGCACTACACTGTTGTCCTTTCATGTTGTGCTGACAGTACTAAACTTAATCTACATGAGAACAGCTGATCACCTGTTGTCCTGCAAGTAATGTATTCCCGCTACCCAGTTGACTTCCACTAATGACAAAGGTACAGTTAGGTGTAATGCTAGTTTGGAAGCATGATTATGCACCCATTGAGTAACTCTGCTAAAATGATGCATGTATTGCCTGTCTCTGTTCCCGATCAGATAGATTTTTATTTATTTATTTATTTATTTATTTTTTTTTTTTTATTTTTCGCCCTCCTCTCCCAGTGTCAGAGAGGTCAGACGGCTCGAATTTGTGGCGAGGCATAGTGACTTGAGGCATTGGGAAGTTTGTGTGTGTACAACGGTCTTCTGGGATCATGCTCTTTCTTAGTGCAGAGCTCTCTCAAGTCTTCTTGAATTGATTAATTTGGCGTGTGGTAATCTAGTTTCACATGGTAGCTGATCTGTGGCCGAAGAATTAAGCCCCCTCGTTGCTTGTTGGCCTAGTCTGACTTTTGGCTCCAAGAAACCCACTTCTTGTCTGAAAGCGTAAATCGAACTTCTGCAAGTGGACGTGATTGTTCCGCTTGTATAAGATTCTCACTGCCCCGCCTGTCTCGTTCCCCTTACCTTTGTAAATCGGAGGGGAGCAGAGTTAGGTTGCAAATATCTGGCTGTTTAGGTTTCTTAGTCCATGCTTGGCAATACTTCTGGAACTATTTTTGGATTCTACCACATTCTGTGATAGCCGAAGTGATGAGCGCTGTATCTGCGGAATGCTAAGCGTGCTGTTGTGTCCTGGATCTAGACACTACTTAGCCTATTCCAGAGTCATGGACAGTGTTTTATGCCACCTTTGGGAACCTTGGATCATAGTGCCTTTGCAGCTCAGCTTCTGGACGCCACGCCGGCCTGCACCACCTTTACCGAGGAGGTCTCCGCTAGCTAATTCACGTAATTGTAAAGTATTATCTGTTTCCTGCAACTGGTGTTTCCTCATTCTAAAGCCCTAAGCGGTAAGTGGAGGTAGCGCTTGCTAACTTACGTTATTTTAATCTAGTTACTCTTCCATACAACTGCTGTTTTTTCTCATTCTAAGGGCCTAAGCAGCCAGTCATTCTACGCCAGTTTGGAACCCCCTTGTTTTAACAGTGTAACATATTTTTAAACTCGGGCAAGTTTATTTTAATTAGTATGGGAGGCTACTCCTGTTGTAAATTGCTCATTCTTTTGATTTAGTAGTTTGTTTTATGTGGAAACCCCTCCCCTTTTCATTTAACGTCGGGGCTGTAACGGCACTGGCTTTCGGCACCTCAAGCTAGTGAGCTAGTAGTTACTTAATGTGGCAGTTCCCATCCCCCTTTTCTTTTAATGTTGGAACTGTAGCAGCACTGGGTTTGGGAACCACGCATTTGGTTTGGCCACAGTTGACTGTATTTCGTAGGTGCGGTTCCTGATGCAAACAGATTGTTTGTAGCTATTCCTTATTTCGTCAGATCATCGCCCTGTTAGGTTCTGTTCATTGAGTCTGGTGTTACAAGTCAAATCCTGTACGAGGAAAAGAATATAATCTGCATTACGTGGCTTAATCCTCGTGCTCTGCCGAGCACTATCCCTGCACGTTGTTAACCGTGACGGTCTTGTGCTGGGTAGCGTGACTTGATACTGTACTTTTTCTTTTTTTTTTAAAAAAAAAGAAGAAAAAGAAAAAAGAAAGAGAGTGAGAGGAAAACAAAAGGTCACAGCGCTAAATATTAAATTTGCTTTTCTCCTCATTTTTGACAAATTCTAATGAATGACAAGAGCCTCTGTAGGAGATGGAGTTGTCGACATTAAAGCAAAAACAGGTTAAATTCGTTTTAAGAATGTAAGCCTAAGCTTTTCTCGGAGACTGTTGCATACGGCCGTCCTCCGCATGTTTTCCTAATTGCTCAATGAGAAAAACTTAAGTTCTTACACACTGGTGCAAGAATGTAGGAATTTATAATTACATGTTTGTGTTGTACAATGGAGGAATTAATAATTTTGTACTGAAAAATTTTTCTTCTGTATTTATTATACATTAACTTATTTTTACAAGCTCTGTAAAAAGAGATTACTCCAATATATATTCGAAGTGTTGACGTCCAAAATCGATACATCTATTATTACTTTTTGTAGAAGATTTCTGACAATGAAATAGCACTTCCTCGTCAGTAGCGCTGCAAAATTTTGCAATAGTTCCAATCCAACGACCATTTGCTACAGTGATCTAATTCCTCCAGTGCTTATCATGAATGATGTACTGGGTAAGCATCATGCTGGACTTAATAATTCGCCGTTATTGAAGGCAAAGTTGGTAATTCATCCTCTAGCAATTTTGTAAAAGTTTGTCAAACCAAATTGCCGTAAAACATTGAGGATGAGCAGCATTTTAATCAGTTATTTCGCACGAGATATTAACTGACCAAGCAAAAATACTGATGTTCAGTATCACGCGGCCAACACAAATTTACCAAGTTCAAGTACCGCATGTTGCACTTGGTCTGTTAATACAGGGACCGTTGATGCTGCTAATGGCTGAGTCTGGAATTGTCGTCCGATGATGTCCCATACCTGCTCGACTATAGACACGTGGTGATCGAGCAAGCCAAGGTCATCAGTCCCTTAGAACTACTTACACCTAACTATCCTAAGGACATCACACAACACCCAGTCATCACGAGGCAGAGATAATCCCTGTCCCCGCCAGGAATCGAACCCGGGAACCCGGGCGTGGGAAGCGAGAACGCTACCCCACGACCACAAGCTGCGGACATGTTAGGTTACAACAGCGGTATGTGGGCGAGCTTTATCTTGTTGGAAAATCCTCTGCATTCTCTCCAATGCTGTTCATGAATGGCAGAACAACAAGTCGAATCACCAAATTGGCGTCCAATTTTGCAATCAGGGTGTGTTCTACAACTACGAGAGTGCTCCTGCTGTCATATGAAATCGCACCCCAGATCATAACACCAGGTGTAGGTCCAGTGTGATTATCACGCAGACAAATTTACTGCAGGCCCTCAACTGCTCTCCTTCTAACCAACACACGGCCACCACTGGCACCGACGCAGAGCCAATTTTCGTCAGAAAACACAGCAGATCTCCACCCTGCCCTCCAATAAACTCTCGATTGGCACGACAAAAATCGGAAATGATGATGGTTTGGGTCAGTGGCGTGCACGCTACAAGGCGTCCGGCTCGGAGCTGTCCTAGAAGCAACCGATTTGTAGCAGTTCGTTGTGTCAGAATGGTGCCAACTGCTGCTCAAATTGCTGCTGCACATGTAGTACGATGCGCCCGAGCCATACGCCGAAAACGATGGTCTTCCCTCTCGGCAGTGCCACGTGGTAATCCGTAGCGCAGTCTTCTTACGACTGTACATTCTCGTGACCATCGCTGCTGGAAATAGTGTACATCGGCTACCTTCCTACCAAGTCTTTCTGCAGTACTGCAGGAGAAACATCCAGCTTCTCGTAGCCCTATTACACGATCTTGTTCAAACTCAGTGAGGTCTTTGTCGCCTTGAAGGCATTCTTGACTAACATAAGCTCACCACGTCCAGTCTCAGACGTAAACAACGCTCACGAAAGTTACGGCGCGTATTTAGAGCAGACCTGATTTTCATATTTATAATGGCGCTACTAGCGCCGCTCTTATGCGACTGATGCGAAATTTGAATAGAAATCATCTTTTAGATGCAGAAACACTCCAACTGCTTTCATTTGTATCGCACAACTCCTTCTTCATGTTGCGATTTTCTTTCCGCCAATGCATTTTGATAAAATCTAGACTTTCATTTTTATTTGAAAAATTAATCTAGAAACAATCTAGCTCGCTTTTTACTTACATTTGGTGATCGGTTTCGGTAAAACTTCTCGACATCGAAAAAATGTCTATGGTGAGGTGCAAGGGTTGGCAGCAATGTTGCAGCATGACCATGGACATTTTGACCTGAACATAGCTTAACGTAACCGCTCAAAGTATGAACAAAAGCTACTTGGAATGCTTCAAGGTTAGGTTTTGATAACCATTCGCTGCAGGTTTATAGATATCTATACATATTGTAAATAGAAGTTCCCCAATGCGTTTTTCTTTCTGCACGCGAAGTCTGATCTCAGGATCTTCTGTTGGTATTTTGGTAAGTTTTCTCTAATAGGCAGACTGATTCATGAATTATAATGAAATCATCCGGCTGTAGATACTTAACGGTGCCCGTGCGAAGCTGGGAAGGGTCGCTTGTTATGTGTAAAATTATCTCTCTGGTCACAAGCCCATTAACAAAACATGAGATTACGAAAAACGTCGTCATGAAGTTCCTGATTGAAATAACTTACGGCTGAAATTTGCAACGTCAAAGTACTCTGAGAACAGTAATCGTGATATTACAGATCCACGAGTAAACGTTTCGAGGAGTAAAGTGAGGTTTTGCAGCAACAACAGCTAAACACTGCAGTCTTGTTACTTTCCTCCGTTACGCTTTCATTGGCAGTAGACGCACCAGTGTGGTTCAATGCTGCAAATTCTCGCCGTATATGTTCAACACAATTTATGAATTTCCTTTTGGATTCCCGATGACTGAAATTTATTTCAAATTCTTTTTTCTTTTCTGCCTCTGGCCTCGCAATTGGTGTGTTAACTGGTTTCGACTTCTTAGCAACTCTTCACTGGGGACTACTATGTCTTCTTCTTCTGCCCTTCAGAGATTAGGTCTATCCACCTGTTCTGGCCTCAGTTCCATCTTTTAACTGATCTTCCTATGCCCCTCATTCCTTTAGGTTTGTATTGGAAGGCCATCTTTGAAATCTTTGTTCCTTGCATTCGTCCTGGTTATTCCTTCCAGTTTTGTTTGTGTTCTTCTATTTTGTCATTTGCTCCAAAAACATTCAGTTCTTGTATAATATTTTAATTACGACTACTGTCCAATTTAGTGCAATCTCTGCTCGTAAGAATTTCATTTCAAGCACCTACAGATTCTAACGGTTTCTGACGACACGAGGCAGTGTGGTACTGGGGTGCAAGACTCACACGTCTCTCGCAGTTGACCTAACGTATTGTGTGCAGCCGATCTTCTTCTTGGGTTAGAGGGCTGCGTCGATCCTCACAAACTCTTCTTCCCTGAAGACTACAGCTGGTTGAAGGAATTTCAAAACAGACTTCTTTTCTACCCTTGAAATGATTCTGTACTCTCAGGATATTTTTTGTTCAATTCTGTTATGTTTTCATCTCCACAATAAAACAACTTCACAAGTTTCACATAATCGTTCAACTCTCGCAAGTCAACCCCGTCTTGGACCATTAGATACTAACAGATAGAATTACAATATTTTTGGTTTAATAACTACAAAAAAACCAGTTCTTGCTTTTATCAAGTCCAACACCTGAAAATCAAATGAAAGTGTCTTTAGTTCAATACATAATTCACGTGTTCAGAACAAATATAGTCGTTACACCATCAAGGAATAAAGCGTGCTTGCTCCTTGTACTGGACATACAGCTTAAATGGCGCGAGCGGCAAACACTTGTCCGCACCGATCGACCGTCACTATTGCAGTATTCTCCCGATACACGTCCATCCTGCACACACAGAAACCGGAGGCGAGGTAGACACATCTCCACTGTCTCACCCTTGTACTTAAAATATCGGGTGTTCGAGACGGTGGAAAGCCGAGTGTCTCTAGAACTTACACCGAAATTCTCCAGGCACTACAAGATGGCTAGAATACTTTCTCTTCATAACACAGAATTCACTGTCATACAGTAGAACAGGCAAAACCATCATATTACAGATATTCATTTTTGCGTCTCTTCGCGTACCTACTTCTTAAAATTCTACGTATAGTGCCACATTTACTCTAATATCTCCGTACTTAATATCGACATCCTTACCTTCGTTAAAAGTTATATAGCTCCCTAGGTAATTGAAGGGCTAAACATCTTCCGAAATCTGATCTTCAGTTATAATTCTGTTCCGTACTGAGTATTTTCTACGGAATGCCACTGTATTACTTTTGCTTAGCGCTATCTTAAAATTATAAGCCTTTCCCACTACGTTTAAAACATGGATTGACTTTTTTCGTCTTCAGAATGTACTATTAATGTCATGTCATCAGCACACAATACTATGCTAATATATTTATTACTGTTTATATGGATTGCTTGTTGCGCTCTCTCTCTCCGTTTTCGGACTGCATCGCCTATATACATATTAAGAAGAGTAGGCAGGCGCTGTTGGGGAAATGCCGAAGGCTGGAGGGGAAGTGCCTTTCTAAACAGAAGCCTTCGTTCATATTCTTTGTAATGAAGTGAACCGCCTCCACGCCCACACTTAAATAGTGACCGTTCAAAAAGATGTGCTGTCACCTGTGCTTTGATTAGTATCTAAAAGAAATCCGCTGAAAATGCAACAAGTGCAGTAATTTATTTTCACCTACTTTTCAACCATTTGTAAACTTTCAGAGAAGCGTCCTGAGAGGTGATTTTAAGTAAAACCTACATTTATCTTGTTGCCAAGTTAAAATTTGCTTCTTTTTTCAAAACACAGAGGAGATTACGCAAAGTGACCTCACTAACATATTGTGCAGATTCAATTGCGAGATAATTCTGGAATGGTCTATTAAACTTATTAACAAACAAACCTGTTGGAAGAACATTCGCAAGTGAGCATTGTAGCAGAGGCTGAAAATACCGCTTCAGTTGTAAATGACTTTATTTTCACACGACCGGTTTCGGACTGCTATAAGCTTATCCTCAGGTGTCGTAGCTGTGCTGTGTCCCCGAGCGCCGCCTGTACCAGGCGTGGTAAGCATGAGCAAATAGGCAGAACACCTTGCCTGGTACACGCGGCGCTCGGGGACACAACACAGCTACGACTCCTGAGGATAAGCTTATAGCAGTCCGAAACCGGTCGTGTGAAAATAGTCATTTACAACTGAAGCGGTATTTTCAAACTCCGTTAAGCTTAATAAGTCAGGAACTGAGGAAAACGAAGGTCAACAGCATATGAAAAAGAATACCCTCGATACAAAAATAAACGTGTAAAGTGTTTACTTATGTTTTTTGCAAAACCAACATTATTTCTTCTTTCACCAGCTGTCGATGGCCCTTAAAAATTACATTATTCCATCGAAAAAATGTGTAATTACTGGAATAATACGGTAGATTATAAGGTTTTGAATAATAACCATATTGCAAAGTACTTACCTCTTTGTGAGCTATCATTTGCCACAATCTCATTTCGATATTTCATTCTGGCTTTATCACTGGTGGGCGCGATTCCAAATGAGCATGCAACATCAGATCAATTTCCTCGAGACTGGTTACAGATAGATACCTCCATCCAAGTCTAAAGAAAAATTCAGTGTCTTAGCTAAATTTCATACGTGCCAAATGCAAAGTCAGAGCACCCCTCTTTTTCATTGAAAACCTTTTCGAATTTTGCGGAGTATCTTACATGCAAATAGCACAAGAACAATGACCATTAATTAGATGATGGGCACGTCATCGTGAAGCTGACTTATAAATCTATAAGTAACGCAAAAATGATTTTTTTACCGATTAGTTTCTGTAAAATCGTTTGAGAAAGACCGCAGGGCGAGCGCCTCCATTCTGTCAGCGCAGAGCGTCGCTGACCCGCCGAAAGCCGCCCCTCCTGAACAAACGAATGATCACGTCCAGCGCCTCAGACGAAAATTAAGTCCTGAGCATCGGCAACGGAACCATGCGCGGACTCCACTGAACGTGCAAAGCATGAATGCTCCAGTGCCTTTGTGCCCGCTGTAATCAGTCGAATTTTGTTTTGGTGCCACTACGAGAGCAGTAAGTAATGGCCAGCAGTATATTCCCAGATTATTCACTTAGTACTGGTTCTTGAAACCTTGTAAGTGGGCCTTTGCGGAATGATTGGCACCAATCAGTTCAGATTGTTCAGCATCTGTGTGAGGCCCTCTCAGGATTCCCTTGTTTTTAATTGTTCAGAATCCCTTCTTAGTCCAATTAGATCACACATGCGAACAATGTTATATGAGGGGTTGCACGAGTCGTTTGTGCCGGTATCCTTTGTAGATTGATTGTATGAGGGATCTTTCATATTGACTTACGCTCTGTTTTTCTCCATCATTCATGGTGATCCATTTGACTTCTCCACTACAGTGGAAGTATGTAGCTCTTTGGTCTAACTGTGCGAGCTAACATCCAATAGATGTTCGGGCTCACATGCGGTTCCTCTTCGTCGAAATGTCTTGGCTCAAACTCGTCTAGGGGTTGAACCGCACGTGTCGCATTACACGCCCCAAATTAGGCACTTGTGACCCTTTGGTTAAATTGTCTGCCTGATAGCAAGTTTGCGAAATACAAAGTTAACATTACATATAATAACAGCAATAATAATATCGGGAACTAAATTAACGGCCCATAAGTGATGTAGGCCACACAGTTGAGATTTGCTTAGAATAATGTTTATTCGGAAAGCAAACTAATAACGAAAGTGGTCGTATTTAGAGTTACTGTTACTCTCGAGCGCATATCCATTTCACACAGTTCGACCATTCACAATCTCATCGCGAAATATAAGTTGTTGTTGTTGTTGTTGTGGTCTTCAGTCCGAAGACTGGTTTGATGCAGCTCTCCATGCTACTCTATCCTGTGCAAGCTTCTTCATCTCCCAGTACCTACTGCAACCTACATCCTTCTGAATCTGCTTAGTGTAGTCATCTCTTGGTCTCCCTCTCCGATTTTTACCCTCCACGCTACCCTCCAATACTAAATTGGTGATCCCTTGATGCGTCAGAACATGTCTTACCAACCGATCCCTTCTTCTAGTCAAGTTGTGCCACAAACTTCTCCCCAATCCTATTCAATACCTCCTCATTAGTTATGCGATCTACCCATCTAATCTTCAGCATTCTTCTGTAGCACCACATTTAGAAAGCTTCTAGTCTCTTCTCGTCCAAACTATTTATCGTCAATGTTTCACTTCCATACATGGCTACACTCCATACAAATACTTTCAGAAATGACTTCTTGACACTCAAATCTATACTCGATGTTAACAAACTTCTCTTCTTCAGAAACGCTTTTCTTGCCATTACCAGTCTACATTTTGTATCCTCTCTACTTCGACCATCATCAGTTATTTTGCTCCCCAAATAGCAAAACTCCTTTACTACTTTAAGTGTCTCATTTCCTAATCTAATTCCCTCAGCATCACTCGACTTAATTCGACTACATTCCATTATCCTCGTTTTGCTTTTGTTGATGTTCATCTTATATCCTCCTTTCAAGACACTATCAATTCCGTTCAACAGCTCGTCCAAGTCCTTTGCTGTCTCTGACAGAATTACGATGTCACCGGCGAACCTAAAAGTTTTTATTTCTTCTCCATGGATTTTAATACCTACTCCGAATTCTTCTTTTGTTTCCTTCACTGCTTGCTCAATATACAGATTGAATAACATCGGGGAGAGACTGCAACCCTGTCTCACTCCCTTCCCAACCACTGCTTCCCTTTCATGTCCCTCAACTCTTATAAGTGCTATCTGGTTTCTGTACAAAATGTAAATAGCCTTTCGCTCCCTGTATTTTACCCCTGCCACCTTCAGAATTTGAAAGATTATCCACGCGAAAAGTTTGAGTTCGCACCGCCGGCCGTTGTGGCCGTGAGGTTCTAGGCGCTTGTCTGGAACCGTGCGACGGCTACGGTCGAAGGGTCGAATCCTGCCTCGGGCATGGATGTGTGTGATGTCCTTAGGTTAGTTAGGTTTAAGCAGTTCTAAGTTCTGGGGGACTGATGACCTCAGATGTTAAGTCCCATAGTGCTCAGAGCCATTTGAACCATTTTGAACGATATTATTGCCCTAAGGATGTAGTTACTTAAGGAACCACAGAAACCACAGAACGCGAAATTTTGTAAGTCGTTTCACTTCCTAGCTGCCGAAAGACCGACTGCCCACTTTCGCGTCTCAACCCGAACTGTCCCCAGCCGTGTTCACCGCGCGCCGAGTAACGTCGCTCAACTGACTAGTGCAGTTTGTAACATTATGTGATTGCCTTATCATTTTAAATCATTCACTAATCGAGCAGCCGCTCGGCAACAGCTACAGTTAGCAACTAATGTTGCAAGAATGTAAAAGGTGAACGACCTATGACGTAACTTGTTTATTGTCGAAGCGCCGTCAGAGATGCAGTGAGTTATTGACTTTGAAAACCGCGGCGCGAAAAACGGACATAAGAAGAATACTTTTACACATTTTCTTTTTTTTTATTTACGAGATAATCTCGATGAACAGTTACTCATTCTTCTCTTGTCTCTTGTAACTTGTGTCGGACGCGAATGTCTTGCCGCCGTATTATTATCGTTAAAAATAATATTATTTTAGTGTAAAGTGCAATACTGCATAGCAGTAAATTTATTGTGCGACGTGTATGTGAAAACGTCAAAGGAATTATTGTCATTACCAGAAGAGAAGTGTCAGTCAAAACGGCATCCATGTTAAATCTTTCATCGAAGTAGAGTTCACAGTCACGAATTCTTTCGTCGAAATCGGACGGGAGTTGTATGCGGCGAAATATTTTCTCCGCGCCACATTCTACTGGTAAATGCATGATAAACTACGGTCCCTTAGGAAATTCATGTTGAGCTATCCAAAAGTAACTATATTTTAAATAGGCATTTACTCTCCTCTGCAATGCAACTTCAGACTGATCAGACGATGGAACAAGAGGCAGCCGCACACGGTCGGCGTTAGCAAATATATTTCCACCGCCGATTATAGCTGTATGTTGCAGCACAAAAGAAACATATTGTTATAATTAGCGACTACGAACGGGGACGTTTATAACGTATGTTTATGTATACACATTACGTAAACATATCGTTATAATTGGCGCCCGAACAGGGACACGAATAAAAAACTCAAAGGAATAAAAATTTATTTAAGATACGCATTGTGGGAATATTCATAAAGAATTGTAGATAATCTTGTGCTTTTTATTTGTTGCATGGCATCAAACACCATCCAATAAAATTTCCATTGAGCGGAAGAAACGAGATATTCAGAGTAAATTACGGAAGAGAGGGTTTTTTTGGAACCGAATTTGTGCGAAAATCTAGTTGCAACGCGCAAGGCACTCATCAGTAACGTAAGTTAAAATTTCGTTAGCCGTAGCCAAGCTTCCTTAATTTCATCCGACATTAATCAATTTGTGACGATCTTTAGTAGTTGCAGTAAAAATTTGCTTTGAATTCAGTAGATTGCATTTAGTAGATTGGTAATTTCTTTAAGTATTATTTAAATTCCATTGTTGTGTATTGCATATCATTTGTTTTTAAATGTCCGCTGCCTGTTCACGGAGCTGACCAGCCTTAGTTTTCATTTATTTTGACCATTGTGCAGCCATACTTTCTTTTCGGTCCAGAATAGTCTCTTGTTCTCGTGACGTGCAACTCCCGACATTCCGATCTTGTGACGTAGCAGTGACAACCGACCCGCAACCTATAAATTACATCTCTGTCGACAGCTGACGGCCGTAACTCAAACGAACTTCATTGACTTACTGTTTGTAAATAAGTGAGCTATGGCAGACGATAAAATATTATCACTAGATTCAAATGAACAGAACGAAACGAGTGAATTGTCGCGTCGCTTACGGTCCCGCAGGGTAATTAGTAGGGCTGAGACACCAATCGAAACAATTGTAGAAAGTGGAGTGGGAAATTTTATGGACTTTGATGCCTCACGCCATAATCTTACCTGTACTGAACTAGGCAATGCCAGCACAGTTTCTGCCACTAGTACTCGTAGCCATATACCGGTTACAAGGGAGGCAGGTGAAAAATTCAAGGGTAGTGACAGACGATGTATTCAAACAGCTACTGAGTCAAATAAGTCAAATGATGCAGGAAAGAAATCGCCAAATGAAAGACGAAAATAGACAAACGTTAGCCTCGCTTGAAGATAAACTTTCTACAGTAATAGAAGATAAACTTTCTACAGTAAGCGAAGAAATAAAAACTGTTAGAGAAAACGTAGCCAAAGAAGTAGCGAAGCAAGTTAAGGATACTGTTTCTCAAATGCGAAGTGGAATAATTTTCGAACTAAATGACACTTTAGCTACCATGCAAAAGCGAGACAGCTGACATCCGAAACGCAACCAAGAACCTTGACTCCACTGTAAACACGGTTAATCACAGATTAGACAGAGTAATTACGCAGGTAGAAAAACTAACCGAGGGAATGTCAAACTTGACTCTGGAAACTGAAACGAAAGTAAAGGAGAGGCTAGATAGTCATGAGAGAGAATTTAGAGAAAAGTATGAGAACTGGATTGCTGGAAAGGACAAATTAGTCGAAGATAAAATTAACAAAGACCTAGTAGAGATTGTGAAAGCAACCACTCTTGGTATCTTGTCAGCTCCTGGAAGCTCCGGAGATACCGTAATGTCTGAACTCGGTAGCATTAGGCGTACCCTTCAGCAAGAATTACCAAATTGGAAGCAAGAGGTAACGGAACAGCTAAATAACCTGAAGGCACAAGTGAGTAGTAGTTCCCGAATACAGAAACCGAATTATCCTAACTCGTTAGCCTCAGAGGAAGAAGATGAATTATTTCGGCAATTTCGAGTACCTGTTGTATCTAATGAACACACTTCACCACCACATATTCCAGTTAGTCACCGAAACCAAGAATCTGATTCAGTAGTAGAAATGATGAAGGAAGAAAGCATGATAAAGCATCGAGTTTTTCAAACCTTTAACCCGGAAAAACGAAATATCCACCCAATTGTTTTTCTTCGTGGATTCTCTGGCATTTTTCCAAATTCGTGGACTGATAGACAGCGTATCCAATTTGTTACAGAATATATAGGTGGCGAATCGGCAATATGGGGAACCGAAATGGTTGATGAGTGTCAAACGTATGAGGAATTTGAGAACTGTTTCCTCAGCAAATTTTGGAGCGAAGGTGTTCAGAAGCGCCTTCGTAAAGAAGTATATAATGCAGAACAATTTGACCCCAGGAATAATAGCCTCAGAAAGTACTTCGAAAAATATCTTGGCAAAATCAGGTATTGGGATAACCCTATCAATAGTAAAGATGTAATTATGATTCTCAAGTCTAAATTACCCATTTCGATTCGTGAAAAGCTGATAGCCATACCAGATGATGATCCAGATACCTTTCTGTCGATATTAGATTCCCTAGACCTGATCGATGAGGACATGAGAGCTAACAAACCGCGGATTCCTCCGCACAGTTCTTGGCCACAACATTACGAGAGTAGCGGCTATGAAAAGCCAGGGAACGGTTACAAAAATAATAACGAATGGCAAAACGGAAATAAAGGCAATGGGTATCCGCACAAAAGGAATAGACATAATCAACACAACCGATTCAATCCCGTGTATAACACGACTGGTAACCAGTACGGCAATCAACTGTACAAGCAGAAGTTTGGAAATGGTTTCAGTCAAAAAGGTTGGCAACTGCAGAGCGGATCGCAATGGAATGCACCGTACTCGCGCAGCAAACACTCAAATTACGAGCAGCAACAAACAGCTGATAACGCCCACTCATACCAATACAACTCCGCGCTTGGTAAAAATCAAGCGCAGGGAATGTACAGAAACACACAGTTTAACGGCAAACCACAGTGTGAAGGTGGATTTCACAATAACAATTCCGGGAATAATAATAGTAATAAAATCATCAGACCCCGCGAAGGCATTACAATCTTCCTTGTATTTTTCGCAAACGCGGAAGACAGTAAAACGTATTGGACACCAGAACAAACGCAGCAACATTTTGACACAAGGTTTGTGCATAACAGTAATTTTGTTCCTCAGTGTTCTCACAATGTCAGATTGGTCGAACTTTCTAATGATGAAGGCCAATCAAAACCACACAAGCAGGAAAACTAAGTTCAGCATCTGAAAGCTCCCTAAGTGATGCTGTGAGACAGAATGGGGGCGACCACTTCGACGGAGAGACTAACCATAACGTACTTATGCTGAGATACAATGACGGGATTGACATGAGACAAGAATTATTACAAGAGGAAGAGACGACTGACGGTGATGAACCGATAGATGACCAAGTGCAAGCTATGACAAAACTTCCTATAGCCGGAATTTTGACGACTGTAATCCTAGATACAGGAGCAAATATTAATTTTATGTCCTTATGTTTCTATAAGCAAATTAGTACATTACTTAAAATTCCAACATTACCCGTCCAAGGACGTTCAAGGTCAATTCAATTCCTAAATGTAACAACACAAGCGCTAGTTTAGGCGCCAGAATAAGACAAGCTCTAACAACGTTGACCATCCAAGCCAATTTACGCAAGACGGCATATGACAAAGATTAGATTAGATTAGATTAGATTAATACTTGTTCTATAGATCATGAATACGACACTTCGTAATGATGTGGAACCTGTCAGGTTAATAAAAGATGTCTGTACAAGAATTTACACTACACAAAATATTGCATGACACTAATGATTAAGTTTTTTTTTACTTAGTTTATATCTAAAAATTCAGCCAATGAGTAGAAGGAGTTGTCATCTAGAAATTCTTTTAATTTATTTTTAAATGTTAGTTGGCTATCTGTCAGGCTTTTGATGCTGTTTGGTAGGTGCCCAAAGACTTTTGTGGCAGCATAATTTACCCCTTTCTGTGCCAAAGTCAGATTTAACCCTGCATAGTGAAGATCATCCTTTCTCCTGGTGTTATAGGTATGCACACTGCTATTACTTTTGAATTGGGTTGGATTATTATCAACAAATTTCATAAGGGAATATATATACTGTGAGGTTACTGTGAGGATCCCTAGATCCTTAAATAGATGTCTGCAGGATGACCGTGGGTGGGCTCCAGCAATTATTCTGATAACACGTTTTTGTGCAATGAATACTTTTCTACTCAACGATGAATTACCCCAGAATATGATGCCATACGAAAGCAGTGAATGAAAGTAGGCATAGTAAGCTAATTTACTGAGATTTTTATCACCAACATTTGCAATAACCCTAATAGCATACGTAGCTGAACTCAGACGTTTCAGCAGACCATCAATGTGTTGCTTCAAGTTTAACCTCTCATCAATGGACACACCTAAAAAATTTGAAAATTCTACCTTAGCTACAGACTTCTGTTCAAATTCTATATTTACTACTGGAGTTGTGCCATTTACTGTACGGAACTGTATATACTGTGTTTTATCAAAATTTAAAGAGAGTCCGTTTGCTGAGAACCACTTAATAATTTTGTGAAAAACATCATTTACAATTACATCACTTAGTTCTTGGTTTTTGGATGTTATTACTATACTTGTATCATCAGCAAAAAGAACTAACTTTGCATCTTCATCAATGTGGAATGGTAAGTCATTAATGTATATCAAGAACAGTAAAGGACCTAAGACCGAACCCTGTGGGACCCCGTGCTTGATAGCACCCCAGTTTGAGGAATCAGCTGTTGTTTTAACATTACACGAACCACTTATTTCAACTTTCTGCATTCTTCCAGTTAAGTATGAATTAAACCATTTGTGCACTGCCCCACTCAAACCATAATGATTTACCTTATCTAAAAGAATTCCATGATTTACACAATCAAAGGCCTTTGAGAGATCACAAAAAATACCAATGGGTGATGTCCGGTTATTCAGAGCATTTAATATTTGATCAGTGAAAGCATATATAGCATTTTCTGTTGAAAAGCCTTTCTGAAAACCAAACTGACATTTTGTTAGTACTTTATTTTTACAAATGTGGGAGGCTACTCTTGAATACATTACTTTCCCAAAAATTTTTGATAGAGCTGTCAGAAGAGAGATTGGGCGGTAGTTGTTGACATCCGACGTATCCCCCTTTTTATGCAATGGTTTTACAATGGCATATTTCAGTCTATCAGAGAAAACACCCTGCTCCAAAGAGCTATTACATACGTGGCTGAGAATCCTACTTATCTGTGGGGAACAAGCTTTAAGTACTTTGCTGGAAATGCCATCAATTCCGTAAGAGCTTTTACTTTTCAGTGAGTTTATTATTTTACTGATTTCAGAGGGAGAGGTTGGTGGAATTACAGTTGTTTCAAACTGCGCAGGTATGGCCTCTTCTATTAATAGCCTTGCCTCTTCTAGTGAAGATCTAGATCCTATTTTCTCCACAACATTTAAAAAATGATTATTCAAAATATTTTCAATTTCTGATTGTTTGTTAGAGCACTTGTCATTCAGTTTTATTGCACTAAAGTCTTCCTGTGCTCTTAGTTGCCCTGTTTCCCTTTCAATAATATTCCAAATTGCTTTAATTTTATTATCAGAGTTACTGATCTCAGACATGATACACATGCTTCTGGACTTTTTAATAACTTTTCTTAGTACCGCACAATAGTTTGTATAATATTGAACAATTTCGGGGTCAGTACTACCTCTTGCTGTTAGATACAGTTCTCTTTTACGGTTGCAAGATATTCTTATTCCTTTAGTTAGCCAAGGTTTTTTATATGTTTTCTTGGAATTATGTTTAACTATTTTCTTGGGAAAATAATTTTCAAATACCCTTAAAAATGTATTGTGAAATAAGTTATATTTCAAGTTTGCATCGGGTTCCTTATACACTTCATCCCAGTCTAGCTGCTGTAGGCTTTCCCTAAAGTTTGCAATATTTATATTGTTAATTGAATGCACTGCTTTGAAAGTCTGATTTATTATACTGCATGGAGCTATGTCATGTACTGTAACAAGCTGTGCACTATGATCTGAAAGACCATTCTCAACAGGATAAGCATTTATGTCCTTAAACTTATCTTGGTCTATAAAAAAGTTATCTATCAATGTACTGCTGTTCTTTGTTATCCGAGTAGGAAAATCAATGACGGAGCTCAAATTGAAAGAACTGAGTAATACTAAAAGGTCATTCTTCCTATTACACTCTTTCAGGGAATCAACATTGAAATCCCCACAAATGATAATTTGCTTCCCCCTGTCTGACAGATAGCACAACAAAGCATCCAAGTTTTCTAGAAATAGCTGGAAATTCCCTGAGGGGGACCTATACACTGTTACAATTATGAAAGTGCCATCATTTAGTTTAAGTTCAGTGGCACATGCTTCCATATGTTGCTCTACACAAAATTTTTTAGTTTCTAAATTTTTTGCACTGTGGAAGCTTTTGACATATATGGCAACTCCTCCTCTCATCATATTATCTCTACTTACATGTGCAGCTAATTTGTACCCATTGATGCTAACCTTTTGCATATCAGGGACAATGTGATGCTCAGACAGGCATAGTATATCTATTACATTCTTGGTTCCTATATCTTATAAACAAAGCAGAAGCTCATCAATTTTATTCTTCAATCCCCCAATATTTTGATGAAATATACTAACAGTATTTTTCACTTTACTTTTGTGATTATCTTGAACTTTTTTAACATCTTTAGTACTTTTATTCTTCAATCCCCCAATATTTTGATGAAATATACTAACATTATTTTTCACTTTACTTTTGTGAGTATCTTGAACTTTTTTAACATCTTTAGTACTTGCCTGGCTGAGTTTCCCACTGGACACTGATCTTACACTAAAAAAGAGTTTCCACCATGAGATGTAGTTCCTCCCCCCTTTAAATTTCCTGCTATCAGCCCAGCCAGTTTACCCTTCCCTTTCCTGTTGAGGTGTAGGCCATGTCTAGTATAGTCCCACCTACAGAGTGAATCAACAGGAACCACACCAATGTGTGACCCTGCACCAGATCCAAGTAGCCGTTCCAACTCCAAATTAACTCTCCTGACAGAAGAGGTCAAATGAGGTCGGTCGTGGCGCTCCAGAACCGACACAAACCCAACACTGGTATGATTCGATGCCGATGCAATCTTTGCCAGGTCACACTTTATGCTGTACCCCGGATCTCTGTCAATACTGTTGCCCGGCCCACCCACAATAACCACGGTGTCTTCCTTAGTAAAACCTTTACATAGTGAACCTAAATCCTCTGTAACCTGCCCAAGTTCAGCACTAGGTTTGAAAAAACTTGTGACCTGGTAATCCAACCCTAATTCATCCTGCAGAAGTTGGCCCACACCCCCAGCATGCGAACTACCTAGCAACAAGACTTTCTTTCTCTTTGCAGACTTCCCTACATTCTTAATCAATTTGCTGCTGAAAGCTTGTTGAGCCCTGTCTACATCTACTTATGTGAGAGGCTCATCAGTTTCTGACTGAGGCAACAGGTCAAACCTATTTTGTACATTAATAACAAAGCTGTCAGAAGAATTTCTTGGCCTGTTCCTCATGCCTGTTGCCACTTCCCACCTCTGTTTACCCTTCTCCCCCCTTAACCTGCCCAGTTCTCGCCTAGCCTCATCTAACTCAGCCTGAAGGGCAGCAATTTTCCCCTCCTGTTCCACAATCTTCCTATCTCTACTGCATAGCCTACAGAACCACTGATGAGTCTCGCTCATTTTCCCAATTCCCACGCCACTACAGTCGCCCCAATGAAAAAAGTTACTACATCCATCACACCAGACCCCGGAGCTAACGATCCTACGGCACGTCAGGCACTTTACACTCATGGTACAAATCGATTTTAGTGACAGAAAGACAATTAAGTTACCGGAAAACAATGAAAATACGTGTACGAAAAATTAGGCCTACTCGCGACTATGTAAACAGTGGTTCAGAAGTTTTTTACTGGAAATTACTTAAGAGATGACGATACTCTACAGATATAAAGGGGCAGCAAACGTATTTAGCACATATTAAAGTAGGCGAAAAGGTCTTGCTAAAAACACACTTTAAACCATCGTTGCTCTTACGCAAAAATCGAAAATGGCAAAGTCTTTTTGAGGGACCTTACGAGATCCTTCGTATACCGCACGCAGGTTGTTATCTGATTTCTGATCCCACAAATGGAAAAATAAAAGGGTTATATCATCACTGTGATCTTAAAAAATATCATGCTAAGGAATAAGTCAAAAGGAAAGCTTTATAATGGCAAGAGAAGGTTAGCCGCTAGTGACTAAGTGACAACAGATCTGACTTCGTAAAAAAATGCTTAGAATAAATTACACGACAGTGAGTATGTCTTGCTAAACAGCAGAGAATTTAAAATATGTTATCTTGAACCATAATTTAAGTACAGGCAAGCTGATAAATAATAAAAAAAATCTTGTTTAACAAAGAAAGTGATCAACTCCAAGAACTCTAGTTTTAAGATTTAGTTTTAAGGAGATAATATTTGAGAGAGAGAAATAAAATAAAAGCGAAGGATGTGCCTAACAAGCCGGCTTCTGCGATATGAAATGCTAAAGAAGTGAAAATAAAACATAGTATGTAAGAAATTTTTTTAAGTTCAAAGAGTAATGATCGAGAAATGAAATTTATTTTCGTCAAGGACAAGGGTCGCTTGACAATTATTGGTTCCTGATCCCACTAAAAAGGAAAACAAATAACTAGTTTCTAAGTCAGCTATGTCTAGATTAAGTTCTAATGTACATAGAAATCTGGAACAGGTTCATCTCTGCATTAAAATAACGTAATATTTACGAAGCATGTGAGTTACTTGTAAGTACCAACATGACCACGAAAGCGCTATCCTGCAGCTAGATAAACAAAGTAGCATTAATTGTAATTGCAATACGCAGGTCAAATACATTCAAAGGCATAAGTGAAATAAATACCAAGTATAAGAGCGTAAGTGACAAGGCCAAAGCAATGATGACTTAAGGTCATATATAGAGGTCAATGCACTGTAGCGCAAGCAGGCGTCAACGCGAGAATAAGACCGGCGGCAAAACAACGCAACTAGTTCTTAAGTGCAGCGCGTACGCAGACGTACGGCGCAAAGGAAAATTAATTTCTAAGTCATAAGGAACAAGGAGTTGTTTGCTAGATTTCTTCTTCTATGTACTATTATACCTATGCCTTTCTTCTGAATTTGTGTAAATTTCCTAACCCTCCTAAACCCGTCCCGTAGACTTGACGTCACAGATTGAGAAATGCGGTTGACGTGGAAGGCTGGTTTGGCATACGATTTTCAAAAGGAATCCCGTGAACGAAATAGGGAAAAGCTAGTTTTGAAATGTCTTTATTTTTCCTTTTAAAGTCAATCCCAGACGCAAACCGAGATCGCGATAAGGAATTTGAATATTATCTTGAATGGTGTTCTGTTCTCATGTGAGAGGGCGATCAAATGTGACTGATTGATCCTCACATCTAGTAAAAAGAGAATTTTTGTTGAAATGACAGTGATAACTGTAATAAATCTAATGAATAGAAAGAACGATTCAAATGAATTAAAATAACAATAATAATAATTGCTAACAGATCGGAGAAACTAATGTAGTGTGACTGTGAACTAAAAGCATAATTAGTCTTAGAGAAAGATGATGAACACTGTAAAGCGAAATGTTATAGATAGTTACCAACAAAGTAACAGAAATTAAAATGGACATGATAATCAATGCTTTCAACTAGCAAGCTTCAAAGTGAGTCAAACTATTTGATTATAAACTGCAAAAAAATTGTGTAGATAGTAGTGTATAAGTGAAGACTTAAATGCTGTGGAAGTCTGCCACAGAGACGAAGCAATGCATCGTTGTTATAAGTAAGTGATAATTTCATTCACGATGAAGATAAAAAGTGTTAAACGTGCAGATAGGCCGACGGACAATGACAGGCCGGTTGTGTAACCGAAGGCGGTGATGTGATTACGTGCAGTGCATCGGAAACCAAGTGTGTTAGCTGCTTTGCAAAGTGCGAGGGCTAGCCTTCCTTAAAAGCTTCAAAATCGGCTGGAAAATGTGGAGGCAGGGATGGTTTCAATGGAGTCTCTGTCCCTGGTATCCTCGTCCCTCCGCACCAGCTCAGCAAACCACAAAATACCACAACACCATCGACGCAACGTGTTAACTGAACCGTGCACGAAAAAGCTGAAATACCCCGTGGAGGCTAGTGAGCGCCTCCAGTTGCGATTCAGCTCTAACAATCAGCCTGTGCCAACGTCCTTCGACGCAACAAACGCGTTAAATTTAAAGTGATGTTCTAGCACAACACTCCCGCTGCAGTTCGACGAAACGGACTTTCGATGAAAGCCGCTCCCAAAATAAAAGACTCTTGATGATGATTTAACAACATCGAAACTAGTTGCCAATAAAACCAACACCTTAATACAGCTGGAGGAATTTCGTCATTTGTAACATAATTAAATATTGCTAGATGCGTGTCGGGTGGCGGTGGTAATTCTTAAACACAGAACCAGGGACTGTACATGTAGCAAAAGTTCACAACATATCACATACTATGCTAATGTTATATCCCGTGAATGAAATGCGATCAGCCAAACCACACGCGAGTAGTGACAAAGTCAAATTCCTATGAATCCCAAGTCCTAAAATTAGATTTAAGCTTAGTTCTTAGACTAATGCGTATTTATATTTTTTGTTTCATGTAACGTGTGTACGCAACGTCCGAGTGAGTCTCGCCCGCCAGAGCTGATGAAAAGTTTTCTACTCGGAGAACGCAAAGTAGCGATCCAATTTCTCAAGGGATAAGCTTCACCTGGAGAAGAATCAAATTTTAACTTACCTGTCAAGTACACAAACAATGAAAGCGTAAAAATCATGATCAATGGAAAATGGACACTTGTGAGAAATTCCATGTGTGAGAATTATATACACTCCTGGAAATTGAAATAAGAACACCGTGAATTCATTGTCCTAGGAAGGGGAAACTTTATTGACACATTCCTGGGGTCAGATACATCACATGATCACACTGACAGAACCACAGGCACATACACACAGGCAACAGAGCATGCACAATGTCGGCACTAGTACAGTGTATATCCACCTTTCGATGCAATGCAACCTTTCTCCCATGGAGACGATCGTAGAGATACTGGATGTAGTCTTGTGACCGGCTTGCCATGCCATTTCCACCTGGCGCCTCAGTTGGACCAGCGCTCGTGCTGGACGTGCAGACCGCGTGAGACGACGCTTCATCCAGTCCCAAACATGCTCAATGGGGGACAGATCCGGAGATCTTGCTGGCCAGGGTAGTTGACTTACACCTTCTAGAGCACGTTGGGTGGCACGGGATACATGCGGACGTGCATTGTCCTGTTGGAACAGCAAGTTCCCTTGCCGGTCTAGGAATGGTAGAACGATGGGTTCGATGACGGTTTGGATGTACCGTGCACTATTCAGTGTCCCCTCGACGATCACCAGAGGTGTACGGCCAGTGTAGGAGATCGCTCCCCACACCATGATGCCGGGTGTTGGCCCTGTGTGCCTCGGTCGTATGCAGTCCTGATTGTGGCGCTCACCTGCACGGCGCCAAACACGCATACGGCCATCATTGGCACCAAGGCAGAAGCGACTCTCATCGCTGAAGACGACACGTCTCCATTCGTCCCTCCATTCACGCCTGTCGGGACACCACTGGAGGCGGGCTGCACGATGTTGGGGCGTGAGCGGAAGACGGCCTAACGGTGTGCGGGACCGTAGCCCAGCTTCATGGAGACGGTTGCGAATGGTCCTCGCCGATACCCCAGGAGCAACAGTGTCCCTAATTTGCTGGGAAGTGGCGGTGCGGTCCCCTACGGCACTGCGTAGGATCCTACGGTCTTGGCGTGCATCCGTGCGTCGCTGCGGTCCGGTCCCAGGTCGACGGGCACGTGCACCTTCCGCCGACCACTGGCGACAACATCGATGTACTGTGGAGACCTCACGCCCCACGTGTTGAGCAATTCGGCGGTACGTCCACCCGGCCTCCCGCATGCCCACTATACGCCCTCGCTCAAAGTCCGTCAACTGCACATACGGTTCACGTCCACGCTGTCGCGGCATGCTACCAGTGTTATAGACTGCGATGGAGCTCCATATGCCACGGCAAACTGGCTGACACTGACGGCGGCGGTGCACAAATGCTGCGCATCTATCGCCATTCGACGGCCAACACCGCGGTTCCTGGTGCGTCCGCTGTGCCGTGCGTGTGATCATTGCTTGTACAGCCCTCTCGCAGTGTCCGGAGCAAGTACGGTGGGTCTGACACACCGGTGTCAATGTGTTCTTTTCTTTATTTCCAGGAGTGTATGTATAAAAATGGACACGTGTGAGAAATTCCATGTGTGAGAATTATATGTGTATAAAAATGGACACGTGTGAGAAATTCCATGTGTGAGAATTGTGTGTGTATAAAAAGATGAATCCTATGTTTTCGTTCAGGAACAAAGAGCCTATGAGCTCTGGACAATGACTTGAGGCCACAAAGATGGTCGTTATGAACTCTGTAAAAAAAAGACTGTAATGAATGTAACGTATAATCTCCATTGTAAACTTTGTAGATTTACTGCCATAGTTTTTAAAATTTTTTGTGTATCTTTACCTTAAGAATTGTCTTAGTCTATGAATGAAGGATCATCATATTTGTGTAATCCTAATAATCAAATGACAGCAATACTGTCTTTGATCAATGTAAATCTGTAAAGTACTCAATCCCATAATGTTAACGGCGACATGTGAATCTTGGTAATCTCCTTGATTTCCAAGATTCCCATGGAAGGCAATGTAACATTATGTGATTGCCTTATCATTTTAAATCATTCACTAATCGAGCAGTCGCTCGGCAACAGCTACAGTTAGCAAATAATGTTGCGAGAATGTAAAAGGTGAACGACCTGTGACGTAACTTGTTTATTGTCGAAGCGCCGTCAGAGATGCAGTGAGTTATTGACTTTGAAAACCGCGCCACGAAAAACGGACAGAAGAAGAACACTTTTACACATTTTCTTTTTTTTTTATTTACGAGATATTCTCGATGAACAGTTACTCATTCTTCTCTTGTGTCTTGTAACTTGTGTCGGACGCGCATGTCTTGCCGCCGTATCATTATCGTTAAAAATAATATTATTTTAGTGTTAAGTAAAGTGCAATACTAAAACTGCAATACTGCATAGCAGTAAATTTATTGTGCGACGTGTATGTGAAAACGTCAAAGGAATTATTGTCATTACCAGAAGAGAAGTGTCAGTCAAAACGGCATCCATGTTAAATCTTTCATCGAAGTAGAGTTCACAGTCACGAATTCTTTCGTCGAAATCGGACGGGAGTTGTATGCGGCGAAATATTTTCTCCGCGCCACATTCTACTGGTAAATGCATGATAAACTACGGTCCCTTAGGAAATTCATGTTGAGCTATCCAAAAGTAATTATATTTTAAATAGGCATTTACTCTCCTCTGCAATGCATCTTCCGACTGATCAGACGATCCAACAAGAGGCAGCCGCACACGGTCGGCGTTAGCAAATATGCAGGGTGATTCAAAAAGAATACCACAACTTTAGGAATTTAAAACTCTGCAACGACAAAAGGCAGAGCTAAGCACTATCTGTCGGCGAATTAAGGGAGTTATAAAGTTTCATTCAGCTGTACATTTGTTCGCTTGAGGCGCTGTTGACTAGGCGTCAGCGTCAGTTGATGCTAAGATGGCGACCGCTCAACAGAAAGCTTTTTGTGTTATTGAGTACGGCAGAAGTGAATCGAAGACGGTTGTTCCGCGTGCATTTCGAACGAAGTATGGTGTTAAACCTCCTGATAGGTGGTTGGCACTTATCTGTCCGTAACTACCTGAACGTCAACTACCCGAGGCGATGGATCGGCCGCCAGGCAGCCCGTGACAGAGCACTTCATCACTGGCCTCCAAGAAGCCCTGATCTTACCCCTGCGATTTTTTCTTATGGGGGTATGTTAAGGATACGGTGTTTCGGCCACCTCTCCCAGCCACCATTGATGATAGGAAACGAGAAATAACAGCAGCTATCCAAACTGTTACGCCTGATATGCTACAGAGAGTGTGGAACGAGTTGGAGTATCGGGTTGATATTGCTCGAGTGTCTGGAGGGGGCCATATTGAACATCTCTGAACTTGTTTTTGAGTGAAAAAAACCTTTTTAAATACTCTTTTTTGTAATGATGTATAACAGAAGGTTATATTATGTTTCTTTCATTAAATACACATTTTTAAAGTTGTGGTATTCTTTTTGAATCACCCTGTATTTCCACCGCTGATTATAGCTACAAGTTGCAACACAAAAGAAACATATTGTTATAATTAGCGACTACGAACGGGGACGTTTATAACGTATGTTTATGTATACACATTACGTAAACATATCGTTACAAGTTCCGTTTCCTGAAGTCGTCCATCTCATTGGCTACAGCTTATTGTACATTATTTTACATTTTAATATATTTAAATAATCAAAGCTTGAGCACTTTCACGTTCTAAATAAAGTAACAATAATATCCATTACATAATAAGTGTTAAATTCTTTTACATAAAACCAATACAATGTCCTTCTTAACTTTGAATGTCGCGGCCAGTAGCCTTGCACAAAGTGCTTTCCGATAAATAAATACAGAAGAAAGTAACTATTATGCACTAAACTTTACAATAAATATTCTATTACCTAATGATTCAACAAGGTGTTATGCTGTCGTCGTTCAGTGTGGAGGAAATGATGATCTGATGCTTAACGGAAAATACTGATAATTTAAATTTACTGTATCTTTTAAACAAATAAAGTAACAAAGTTGATATTTACAACATGTGTCATTTTAATAATGCGCTTCTATATGAAATGACGATCGTTAAGATCGACGAAAGTGTTCATATTTTATCATTAGGTCTTTGTTACAAAACTTATTAATTTCACTTTAACAGTAAATCCTAAAGTATTATAGATATAAATATTTACCTCGAAAACACCAGAATAAATAATTTGTGGTCAAGACTGTTATTGATAGTAAATATTTGTAACAACATTGATCACTATTCACTCCCACAATGTATTCAAAAGTAATTATTATAAATATGATCAATGTTCAAGTTTTGTTGAGTTCACCATGAAATTTTATGGAGGATGGCAGATTAAAATTACTGTGGTTTAATTCCCTGCACTACTACGCAATTAAATAGTTTTCATAAATGTTTCCCTTTATGACGGATCTTAGATCTTCCATATTTAACACTGCTCCGTCTCCTTGGCCACAAAATCCTTCTACTGGGTTTCCCTGTGGCGTAGGTTCTCGTCTGTCTCACTCGCACACTACAGCGCTTAGGCCTCAATCAAAAATGGACACCTGTGAGTTTCCCCATCTCGTGGTGAATCTGCGCCCTTTGTGGCATCCGATCCTGAGCCTCAGGGTTCGTTTCACAACTCCTGTAGCCTGACTCTTTCGGCCATATATTTAAATGAGAGCGCAGTGCTCATTAACTCACAAACCTCCACTTCATAACATTTTGGCATGCCATATATTTATGAAGTAGCACCCAAATTTACAAGACACAAATTCATAAGACAGTAACATAAATATCCTAAGCAGTAGATCAGTGTCATAATTATCAGTAGTGGTGTTGATACTGCATGCTGTAAATTTAAAGAAACTTATATCTAACATAAATTATAAATTGCGGCATATTAATTAAATGCCAAATAAAACTATACATTTATCAGAATCGACTGTCTATTGAAATGCTGCAGAAATATCAGTGCCACTGCGCTCACTTTTACAGAACGTTTTCGTCACAACGAAGTCTCCAGCGGCGCTCCACAGATTCGGAGCCGAGTACCGCGCCGAAATTCTGTATGGCTCTGCATTCCACTGCCAACATTTTGCGGGAACAAATCTGTTGAAACACGAATCGGGTGTAGAAACCAGAAAACAAACACTTTCCAAAACTACCCAGGATCTGCACTGAACGCTTTCCCCAGAGGAATCGATACCAACAGATCTAAACCACACAGTAAACAATTGATGTACAGCGTTTGCATAGTGCTCGTAAATTCTTCAATGATTCTGGCGCGGTATTCAAGTCCCACTAGAGACATCCATCTTGTGGCAGATTCCCAATCGACTTCGTCGGCATATTAATAACTTCTCTTAATTTGAATAACTTCCTTAGACTCAAAACTAACAACAAATATGAACAAATCTCCTCTTCGTTTCATTCCGCGCAGTGAAGCTGCGTACACATATCGTTACTCCATACAACAATAAATTATTCCCCCAAAATATTCTCAGATAAGTAGATAAACATACATCTGTCTTCCTAGATAAGCATGATTATTTTTCATTTTCCAAATTTCTCCGACCTCCATGCACCTAATTTGGCGTGACCATAACTTATAATTTGGAAATTACAACTAACATAAAACCATCCAAAAACTTAAAGCCTAACACATACACACATATAAATAAATCCCTTATATACCCCCAAAATCCTAATTTATATGCATACTGTGCACTGATTTTTGACTTGATACCGTCCACCAAATAACTGAGTTGTCCGACCTCCTCGCACCCAAATGTGCGTGTAAGCTATCCATTTATAATTGCACAGACCTTGTGAAAAAAAAATCGTTATGCGACTAAACAACAAATAAGCTACAACAAATCCTGAACTAAAACATTGCAAATTACCCCTCAAAATAATCTTATAATATAAACACAGATACACTTATTTCTTGCTGCACGGGGTAGCCGCGCAGTCTAATGGGCATTGTCAGGTTCCGTGTGGCTCACCCCGTCGGAGGTTTGAGTCCTCCCTCGGGCATGGGTGTGTGTATTGTCCATAGCGTAAATTAGTTTAAGTTAGATTAAGTAGTGTGTAGGCTTAGGGACCGATGACCTCAGCAGTTTGGTCCCATAAGACCTTACCAGAAATTTCCATTTTTTTTTCTATTTTGTCTGTTTCTGCAATGACAGCAGTTGGGTACATGGAATGTACTGTGCAGGCATTACGCATGTAGTGATTCTCTTGCCACCCATGGCTAGACCAAAGTACTACGTACTTGCAGCTGAAATGATGATTCAAATGGCGCACTGTGAATGATGGGTAAAAATAAAGTGCAAGTCAATAAGGAAAGCTCTTCACATTTTCCCAGTGTCCTTGTACTGAATTGAAGTCTGTCATTTTGTTTACCTACGTCTGATTCCATTTCATATCCATACAAAACGTTATTCGTATGAATTGGCCTACTCGAAATGTGACTAATTGATAATTGATAATGTAGTAGAACCGACTTCTACCGAAACTACGGTTCGTTACTTTTGGTACCGTACATAAATGACGTGGTAAACTGTACGATTATCAGTAGTGTTGGTAGCCTTGGTAGAGAAAGAAACATAAATGAATCTATGAGAGAGAAACTGGAAGCCGACAAGTTCTCCTTGTTGTTTATTTTTTTGTTTGCTCGTTTTGAACATAATTTGAACCACATTTGGTTCAGTCTTGCTCCAGTGTGTATTTTATATCCTTCCAAAAATATAAATTGCTTTTTATAAATAAGAAAAATTATTTGATCGCATAACTTCTGCCCTTTTATGGAACCAGAGCTATAACTTTGATGTAAGTACAGTTTACACAAACAAACAAAAATCTATATATTATTGCTGTTATTTTGTACTCCATGAAACGTTCATCATGATCAGAGGAAAGCGTTTCCTGTTATTATTGATACATGCGTAAGTTGTTTACGAATAAAATAAATATGTTTTACATAAACTCAACGAAGAATTGAAGCGATGTTTAACATGTTTTTGTTTTGCATTTTTTTTATTTTACTTTTTTTGAGGAAGTTGCGTTTTCTAGGGCCACGCGATAAATCTGGATATCTTTTTTATTTTTGGTAAGACCCCCCCCCCCCCATTTCACGTTAGAAATCAACAGTTTTCGAATAAAACCTGAATTAAACGTTGACAGTTTCAGTTTTGCTATAAATATTGATTATTTTTATTTCACAGATAGGAGGACAATCATGTAGAGCAAATCAGGTCCATATGTTACGTGGCGCTTTATACACTGATCAGCCAGAACTTTATGACCACCGACCTACTATCGATATAAGCCCGTCCAGGCGATAGCAGCACCACCTGGCGAGGAATGACTTCTAGTCAGACATAAGCACGGTGCATGTAGTATCAGTGAGCGTGCTGTCCGTGTGTAAAATGGGGAAGGTGCACGATCTGTCAGTTTGGCCGAGGGCTGATTGTGATGGCATAGAGGCTCGGCACGAGGTTTCTGAAACTGCTCGACTTGTCGGCTGCTCACTGTCGTGAATGTCTTCAATACGTGGTGAAACCAAGATGAAACCACGTCCAGTTGGGCGACCACCTCTCGTTTCGGATGTCGGATGTCGTAGGCTGGGCAGACTGGTGAAACAGGACAGGTGGTGAAATGTGGCGGAAGTAACATCATAGTTAAATGCTGGGCAGAGTACTGGTGTGTGTAAACACACAGTACACCAAACACTCCTAAGGATAGATCTTCGCATCCGGCGACACATGCATGTTCCAATGTTAATACCACGACATCGGCAACTATGACTGAAATGGGCACGTGACTATCGACACTGGACGTTGGCACAGTGGCAGAGCGTTGCACGGTCTGATGAATCCCGATACCTTCTTCATCATGCCGATAGGAGGGTGCGAATCTGTTGCCTTCCAGGGGAACCGCTCCTTGACATCTGTATTGCCGGAAGGAGACAAGCTGCCGGCGGCTCCAGTTTGCTGTGGGGAACACTCTCGCGGGCATCCACGGGTCCGGTGGAGCTCAAGGCACCATGACGAGCAAGGGGTATCGTAAACTGATTTGCAGACCATGTACACCCCTTCATGCTGATCATGTTTCCTGACAGCAGTGGTGCCGGCCGAGGTGGTTCAAATGGCTCGGAACTCCATGGGACTTAACATCTGAGGTCATCAGTCCCCTATAACTTAGGACTACTTAAACCTAACTAACCTAAGGACATCACACACATCCATGCATGAGGCAGGATTCGAACCTGCGACGGTAGGGGTCGCAGGTTCGAATCCTGCCTCAGGCATGGATGTGTGTGACGTCCTTAGATTAGCTAGGTTTAAGTAGTTCTAAGTTATAGCGGACTGATGACCTTAGCAGTTAAGTCCCATAGCGCTCAGAGCCATTTGAACCTCACAGCACTGGTATTTTTCAGAAAAATAATGCGCCATATGACAAAGCCAGGAGTGTGCTTAGGTGGTTAGCGGAATACAGTGGCAAGTCCTGTGTTGCCCACTTCCTCCAGCGACCTACCAAGGACACATGCCACGACGCATCACCGATGTTGTCTGTGCCAAAGTTCAAATGTGTGTGAAATCTTATGGGACTTAACTGCTAAGGTCATCAGTCCCTAAGCTTACGCACTACTTAACCTAAATTATCCTAAGGACAAACAGACACACACACACCCATGCCCGAGGGAGGACTCGAACCTCTGTACCAAAGGTTGATGTACTGGATATTTGGTAGGTGATCATAATGTTATGAATGATCAGTGTATATCCTCTCTCAGTTCCTAGACGGTTCACTGCTTCCGATTTTTGGGGGGATTTACAGTAGTAAGACACTGATCATATACGCAAACAAAGCGATCGAAATGTGGTAACTTCTGTTAGACATGCAACACACCTACCACACAGGTAACGCAGTTGTCATAAAATATTAAACTTTTTTCGTTTTGTGAATTGTACAGTTTTACTTTTCTGAACATTGAGTATGGAATGTAATCGCCTGACGCGTTGTTGAGCCTTAGTGACTTCGGCTGTTAGCAGTCAATGTTGGGATTCGTCAGGCTGCTGTTTGTCCGACGACCGGTACTGTGCCGCTAGATCGGGATAAGAGAGGCTGTGAAGGACAAAGACTGTAATCAGAGGTTTGGCAGATAAGCCTGTCTTCATTGAGTAAGCCGCACAGCAGATCCGGGGCAAACAGCAACTGGGCTGCTATGCTGTTATGCTGTTGGCAGCTCCCGTCTTGTTTACCGGCGTCACCTGTTGCTGTGCTACTAGCGGCGTCGCCAAGTGGAATTTGCCCCCAGACTGCAACACTATTTCTCATGGCGGCGCCACTACGGACTGAGCGGTTTCTTGCTGCTATCATCCTCCAAGGTCTGGTTTACAGACGGTGGTGGCTTGCGCTAGAGAACTTCCGCCCCCCCCCCCCCCACCTCCATACCTCCTCCCCTTCCCTCCACACAACCCCTCACCCGTCATCTACCGCTCTTTTACTAGAGAACGCTGCTTTTACGTGTGATACCTCCTAGGTCAGAATGGATAATTCTCACTTTGCCAACGTTTTGCTCGTCCTATGAGCCCAATTTGGCAAATAATTTTTATTTAAAATTTGTGGCGCGATGTCCTTTTGTCCCTACAGTTGTCAGCTTAAGGAAGGGAAGCCGTATGCTCCGTCTGCCTGTAAATCGTGTACACTTGGTTCTGTGCCTCATAGTATTGTAACTCTTTGTGTATGGTATTTGGTGAGATGAAGATTAGGGATCAGCGCAGCGTTTGCCTAAGCGAACATGAAAAACCGTTTGAGGGGATTTTCCTGTCTCGGAGCCTTATTTTAAGCTCATGTTCAACATTTCTTCTGCAGAAAATGATTTTTTTTCACACAAATCTTTGTTAACAAACGAAAATATGTATCTTAAATACTATGTAAATAACTTTTGGCCAGTAAATTGGTGAGGCTATGCAGCACAGAATGGCGGCGAAAATAACTCTGCGTGGACTGCGCACGTAAACGCTTCGTACGATTGAGGGTGAAGTATAGATCTGTAGTGAAAAGTAAACATTATCAAATAAATTCCTTATGACGTGAGCTTCGAAAATCAAATTTCCTGAAGCACACTCCAAAATGGCGGCCGCTTGAAAACGTAGGTACTGAAACTCGATTTATTTTGTTGCTTTCAAATGCAAATAAATAACAAACATTACGGAAAATGCATTGTTTTTTAGGCTCACGCCAAAGTTGCGAGTGACTGTTTTATTAAATCCGAAACGATATGCAATTTTACCGGCTAGTTTTTTTTAGTCATGCGAGCCTGTTAAACAGAAAAGGTTGTCTCGAGAAATGCGTATTTAAAGTTTTGAGTTCGTGGTGGTGACAAGGACTCCCATGACTTCCGTGTTATTCAGAACATCCTTAGATCCGCCCTGAAAAATGACGCAAGCCCGATTATTAGCAACTGGGTTGACTTTTACTCTCGACAACAGGTGTTTCAGAGCAAAAAGTCAAAATTAACGAACTCAGTGATTCATTATGGTTCTACCTGTAGGCTCGAAGGCATCTCTCTATCAAAAATTCCGCTTCATGCAATCTCGTGCAAAGCTTACCTATTATAAGCCGACCCTGTGATTATAATAATTGTATATGTGACGCTGAATCGCGTCATGTGAGGAAGGTTCCAATAGTGTTTGGTTTGAGATGTATATGAAACGTGTATACTTAGTTAGTATCGTTGTGTGTGTGTGTGTGTGTGTGTGTGTGTGTGTGTGTGTGTGTGTGTGTGTGCGTGTGCGTGTGCGTGTGTGTGTGTGTGTGTGTGTGTGTGTGAGCGTGTGTGTGCGCGTGTGTGCGCGTGCAGTTATCATGTGTGATAACTATGGGCCAGACTCGAGAATCAGGATCCAAAGACATTAATAAAGAAAGCCGAACAAGAAATTAAAAGTGAACTGACCAATTGTTGTGGCAGTTCGGCAATGGCGAGCGGTTCGAGCTTGACGTTGAGCGCTTCGATTGGAGGAAACCAACTATAACGCGTGAAGTGTCAACTGTCAAGTAATTATTTTAATCGGACTGTAGCCGCCACTGAACATTCGACTGTTACATCACTCGGCGACAATATCAATCTCTGCAGCGTAGAGTAAATCCTTAGGAGAGCGAGAACTGTTAGTTAAACACGTTTTTAAATTCTCAAAACTTCATTTCTGGAGCTGAAACGGCTAGTTACGTGTTTATTCGCGACCGAGTGTTGGTGTTAAGATACATGTCTCTCTTTTGGGAGTGGCCTTAAATCAGAGTTCGGCCATTACGAGCACCTTGCGCTCTAGTTGTAATGACCTCAATGTCCTGGACACGTTCAACTCTAATAATCTTTTTTCCTCTTGTGATTACGCGCTCGTTGCTAGATAACAATGCTTTTGTTCTTTTCCTAAAGTCTAAAACGTTGTTGACAGCAAGGTCAGCAGAGACGAAACAACAGCTCACTTAGTGTTTGCATGAACTGATTTATGGGAACTACGAAAAAAATGAAAATAGCTTGGCGCAAAGGAGTTTTTGCCCTATCTCTTTTCTAATACCATCTGTACGTCAGTGAAGTGCATTCACTCGGCTGCAAGTAATTAATGTCAGACAAAATTTGCGAACAAACATTGAAATCCATATCAAACATTGAATTCAAAGTGAGCATTGTTCTTTGTTTGGGGCACATTTGAGAAATTAATTTACTATCTACTATGTTCGCAGGTGTCTTGCATTGTAATATACTTGTCTATTAATGTAGCAATGTTTTACAATTTCAGTTTGGCTTGAACAAAACTGAGAAGTATTTCTGCTTGTCATTTATATGTGAATTGTATAACGTGAGCAGCTTAACTCTCTCCCCCCCCCCCCCCCCCAATCCCTTCCCCCGTCCCTTATCTCTCACCATCTGAGATCATACACAGCATTACTCAGAACTAAGTGTTTCATCCATGAGAAATGTCCCCCAAAACAGGAGCGCATCGGATAACATACGGTTTCTATTCCTTTCAGTTGCATTAAACAAAGAAGATCATGCTCTGCTCTAAAACCAGTGACGCCCTGAAGGACAACTAAGACAAGATCAGACTAATTGCAGCACGCTTGAGGATATTAGGGTTCACACGCGAATGGTACGGCAAGAAACCCTAATACTTGGTATAACGGTAAACAATCTTTGCTAAGCACTTCGCAGTGGTTTATAAATGTAAATTTAGATCAGACGGGATGAGGGAATTGTAAAATAAGCACTTTTGCTGAATGCCGGCCGCGGTGGTCTCGCGGTTCTAGGCGCGCAGTCCGGAACCGCGCGACTGCTACGGTCGCAGGTTCGAATCCTGCCTCGGGCATGGATGTGTGTGATGTCCTTAGGTTAGTTAGGTTTAACTAGTTCTAAGTTCTAGGGGACTGATGACCCAAGATGTTAAGTCCCATAGTACTCAGAGCCATTTGAACCATTTGAACTTTTGCTGAATCTGGTCTGCAATGTAGAAAGATTTCACAGTAGTTACCTGTGCACATGACCACTGTTAGCGAAGTTGTTTCCAAAAAGAGAGGAATGAAAGCTGACCCCATGTATCGTACTTGTAGGATTAAGAAAGCCAAAGAAGAATACAGTAAACTGGAATGAAATTTTTGGGGAAAGTTAAAGCATGTACCCTCGCAGTTCAAATTCAAAACAGCGTTTCAAAAGAAGAACTTAACATAAGAGTATACTGTATAAATGAAAAACAGAGCAAGGATGCATAAAATGGGATCAACACATCAGTACAACAGGCGAATGGGCGGGCTTTCGACTACACTGCAGAAGTTTCTCTGGGAAGCCCTTACACATCCTTCACACAGCCTTCATCTCTTCCCATGCGATTACCATGTTTCTCGAGCCCTAAAGGAAGGCATTCACTGGCGTCGATTTGCTTTGGACGAAGAGGTGAACGCGTGGGTACAAACATGGCTCCGTAGGCAGCATTTTTCCATTAAGACATTGACCGTTTTTATCTCAAAATGGGATAAAAGTACGGTTTAACAGACATTGCGATTACTTTTGAAACGATAAAGAGTTTACTTGCATTTTTTCGCCTCTCGTTTTCGTTTGATTGCCATTTAAATTTATTTTAAAGATATTTTATATGTTACACAATCATAATAAGTTTTCAACTAACTAAAACGTAGTTACGAAGTATAAAAAGTCATCGAAATAGTTTTTCACATTACAGCTTTTTAAAACAGTGTTAATATGGAAAAGAAACCAAGATTATTTTATTACCTTTTCTATGAGAGACTATTTTTCGCTTGGTTCAAAGAAGAAACGTTTTAAGTTTATCAACGAAAACGACATGCTATTACTTTATTTAAAGCTCAGAAATTTTATTTATGTTAACTAAAAAGTTTAAGTTACAGTTGGAGTACAGAAAGCCTCAAACCACAGTGCGTTAGCTTGTCATTTATATGTGAATGGCGTAACGTGAGCAGCTCCCCCCCCCCCCCCCCCACCCCCCCACCCCAGTGCGGTTTTTGCAGATTTTTTTGCGCTCTTTTTAAGCAAATGTTGGGCTAGTTCCCACCAACACCTCAGACAATTCTATACACTACAGTTACAGTACGATGACACACAGAATAAAGTTTACACTGTTTATAGAGAGACTAGCTTAGCGCCCATTGGCTCGTTCGCACATCTGTACGGTTTGCCCAGCATTATTTGTCTTTATTTAATTAAAATTTTATGCTGTTCACAAATTTCAACACCTTATAAACTTTTCACAGTTATTAAGGCCATAGAAGCATGATTATTTCCGAACGCTTTTCTGACTAAAAAGAGATTCTAGTAGCTAGAGTCCAAGGTTTTGGTTAATCATGCCTTTTGCGTTCTTGTGAAGATATTGTCACAGAAACCTTCATCCCCTAATGCATGTGTCTTTGTATCTAACCGAGACGTGAAATACCAATTTTCGTAGATTTAGCTTTAAAAATGCTATCACAATGGGATATTTACATAAAACATTTCACCATGTAAGGTGGCAGATTAAATAAATGAAGGTCAATTTCGCACCTTACGTAAGAGTGTTATACATCGCAGTGGGAAGGAGAATATGACACCCAACTTACATTGGCGGTAATGAACTAGGGCTCCTTGTGGTTGCCACACACGTGGTACCCAAAGTAAGCGTGTATCCCCCTGAGGATTAATGTAATTATACCCTCAGGTGTTACAGATTACAGCAATGGAATAAAATGTATCACGGAAAACCTTTGTATCATTCTAATTTAAAAAATCTTTAAAAATAAATGTTTTAAGTACAAAATTAATCACTCAAATACGTGTACTGTAGCGCTAAACTGTGCGCCTTGTTGTAAGATAATCTCTGTCTTTACTTAAGGGTAAACATGTGTGCCAAGTATCGTAATTATCGTCGACCGTAAGCAAAGTTATGTAGAAGTCGATGTACTTATCTGGTAATAAACAAAAGTGAAATGCTTTGTGTATAGATATCATAGTTGTTACGCTTATTGCGGTGATGAAGTAAGTACTGTACTGTAACGTATTGTTGTGCTACAGAAAAGGCTGTCTCATTGTAGCTATACCACAAAGTTACTACTAAAACATGTTTTACTTTACAGAATAATACAGAAAAACTATGCAGATATGAAACAGATACAGCGCAGAAGCAATAATATAAATTGTGTCTCTCATTAGTAGCGTCGTGATATAATCGTGTAGCTAACAAAGAAACCAAATGCTAAGTCATCTTTAATCTCACAGAATGTACTTCAAATAAAGAGTGTCTTTTCAAGTAAACCAAAATGTTGCATTAAAATCTCGTTAGCAGCACCGGTTATATGTTCTATGTATGTGAGCCTTATAGTCGTTATGTAATCGTGCAACTAACAAGCAAGAATGTACACACATAATAACACTGTGTCGTCGGTTCACTATAACAATGGATTCGTAATTACTGTCTAAATATGTTCCCTTGGTTCTAGACTGGATAGGTAACTTCAAAACATTGTTGCATGTTAACAGTTTCTAAGTGTGACAAAGCGTATTAGTAACGTGAAGTGAAAGATTTTATGGCAAAGACTAAGTTAAAAACAGATTATCTCTCAATAAACGGTTTTACATGTGAAATGTGGTGCAATCCTTTATTCTCCCTAGTACGTAGAGTTTCAACTTCAAAGCAATTATCATGTTGTATACGTCGGTAAGGAATGCTAAAATTTTTCTCTAAGTTAGCGTCTACGTTAGGGTGACCAAATTATTTTCGGTGAAAACCGGGACACATTCACCCAGGTGCCAATGGACACCTCATTCCACATGTACCCAGGTTTCTTAATTTTAAATATTAATGTTTTGTTGATACATTTTGTTAACCCGATTATTATAACTAATAAGAGGATACAAAAGATTGATATAATCTATATTATCTGTATAATTAATGACATTTAATAAATGTATACAGTAATAAAGAAATGTAATACGATTTTACAGCCATTTAACTTTTAATCAATTAATATTAACATGAGCTTTAATATTACTGAGCACTTGTAGATGGAATTGACTGTCCTTGGAGAAAAGAGTATTTTTCACTGCCTCCAGCCTTCTTGATCATGTCTTTGTTCTTTGAGACACAGTGATAAAACGCGTCACAATCCATTTTGTAGTTGTACAGGATCTGAAGGATTGCTTCAAGACTGTCCACCTCCATTCTGTTTCTTTCATCAGCCTACTGGATATTCATGAACGAAAATATTCCTTCCACATTGGCATTATGGGCTGGGATTGCAAATAAATACCTTGGAATTATTACCAACTCAGAGTAATGCTGAAGACAGTCACAGCTTTTAAAAAACTCACCCACTTCTCATGACGTTCCAATGGTGTCTCTTTTTTTTTCGTCATTCCACTTGTGAAGACTTTCTTTAACAAAATTAGTCAATATGCCGAACTGATCAAAGAGAATGGAATCATAGATTTCAATCTATTTACTCTTCAAATAAGAAACTGTCTCTTCAACACTTTCCCATTTTGGCACTCTCTTCAGTAACATCAAATCAAACACCGGCGATGAGGGCAAATATGAGACGCTCTACTTGCTGAGATATTCTACACAAGTGTCATAAAACTTGTTAACTTCTTCTCTAAAACTCCTTTCCGCTGCTTCTGATACTTCTGCTCTTTTAAGGACAGATTTAACATTAAAAGAAATGAACTGCTGTTCTCTCCTCTTAGTAAACAGTTTCCAGAGTATTTTTCAAAACATCATTTACCTCTATTACACTTTTCGTGCTTCCCTCAATTTCCTTTACCCCATGTTGCAAAGTGCTAAGCTGACTGTGAATGAACCATAAGCAGGCTTCACTTAAAGGGTTACTGAAAAACTGAACCAATATTTTGGGGGCTTTGTCTTCATTTAGGAAAAAATCTTTTAACGGTTCAAACAGGCGGATTACTCTTCCAACTGCTGGAAACAGTGATAACCAGCGAGTTTTCGAATGACACATTACATTCATATATTCAGATCCCACATAATCACAGACTCCTTAAGCTTCTCTGTTCTAACAGTATATAAGTGTGAGGATACCTTGACGACGATAGTTTCAACATCACAGCTTAAACTGTCAGCAGATGTCTGCACACTATTGTGTAAAACATGTGCAGGGCACCCTAGGCCTTCTATGTTTTCATGCAATGTTGCCTTTAATTTGATAAATACGTTGCATTTGCCTTGTCTTTTTAAACCACCAGAGTTTGTGTTGGTGTTTTCTCCACAAAATGCCACACATTTATTTGGATTTCGATAGTATTCATAGAAAATCTTGAAATTTCGTCAGATGTCTCATTAGGTGGGGAACTCACCTTCAAAAGTTTGGTCTGAATTCCCTGATTAATATCGAAAAACTGAACAACAAACGGAAATATTTTAGTGGCCTTATGATTGCTGGCATCAGTGGATATCCCGTAGAAAGAAGACTTTTTGATGTATTCAAGGCTTTCCTTTACACTCTGGGGAGCAATAACTCCTTTCACTAAGGCTGACACTTTAGTTCTTGCTGAACTTAAACTTTTTTGCAATGGAAGAATCATCAAACATAATACTGTTAAGCTTATCAGTACAATCACTAGATCTATAAGTTTGGTGATGTTTTACCGTGTGGTAGGCTAGTGTAAGCTCGGCTTCTCTAACTTTCGTCTCTTCACTTCACTGATGTTTCACAAAATAATTTTGTAGAGTTTTACTGCAGCTCTGTGCACTGTATCTGTTAATGTGTTTCTTTGACCCGATGTGATCAACTATGTCGGAACGTCCACCATGACTTATACTAATAAAACAGTTACATACGGAACACTCTGCTTCGTAATCAAAACGACCTTTCTTAATGAAATTCCATTCCTTGGGGTAACAGTCACTGAACTTGCAGGCACGTTTCGGCATTGCGTTTCACAGTACTGCAGCAATAATACATACCACTAATATGAGAAAAAACTATTGCAGTTTGTCTGACAAAACTTGCCCGCGAAAGGCAAAGGTCCCGAGTTCGAGTCTCGGTCGGGCACACAGTTTTAATCTGCCAGGAAGTTTCATATCAGCGCACACTCCGCTGCAGAGTGAAAATCTCATTCTGGAAACTACTAAACTGTTCTGACAATGAGTGTGTAAGTGGCGCGACAATCGGACAGTTTCATAGCTCTGTTACAATAATACAACTTACTACTTGTTGGCCAAAGTACCGCTCAAATATAGGGAAATACCAAAAATTTGAGAAAGTTTCACAAAATGTATTTAAAAACTGAGTTCCGGGACTTTTGAGCGTCCCGAAATAAATTTTCGGGACACCGGAACACAGGGATGTGCACGTGGCTGCCTGCGGTGCGAGTCATTGTCTGTCTCTTTGTGGCACGCGTCGTTATTGGGATTAGGAGACCTAACTTCTACAAATTCACCTTGCCTAGAGGGCCCTGCCCTGTTTAAATCCCGCCAGTTCTGATGAAATTCAGGTCGGTCGTTATGTCGGTAGTTTCCATAGTTTCTTGTTTGTCGGTTATGTTGTAAGAATAGCCTTGTCGTGTCCAGTTATTATTTCTGTCAACGCGGAATTGTGATGGATGTGACCTTTAATGACTGTTTTCCTGTTTTCGCGTCCCGCGATTGTCAGTGTCAATTTACAATTCTTGTAACAGTCCCTGAAAAGCTTCAATGTCGTCTTTGCAACGTCCTGCCAAAATAATATGTCGTAAATGTTCAGGCAATTTGATTAAGCAAATGCGGAGGAGTTCTGAGGGGCTGTATGGGTTTGACAGATACTGATTCTTATGCAACATGTCTTCAAAATATTTGACGAGACTCGAAACTTCAGATTGTTCGAAATGTTTCATCGTTATGATGCTATGTTTTACGTGATCCTGAGTAGCTTGAGACCAATATGCTGAGAGGAATGCATGATAAAATTTTTCTTCACTGTGACAATCGTGAATGACCGATCCCATTCTTACACCTGGTTCGTTCTCTAAGTATCCACACATAAATTCTAACCCGTGCTCCAATGACCAGTTGGGAGGAAAACAATGAGAGAATTGATGAAGCCACGCTTGTGGATGAATGTCGTTGCCAGAATTCTTAAATGTTTTGAATTTACGTGTATTAATGAACAGCTTATAGTCAAAGTCATCGTGTCGGCGAGTCGTATATCGGTCATTGTTACGTCGCGTCGGCGGTTCCATCTCAAAATTCGGTGCACCTTGCCAATTTCTTTCATAACTTCCGAAATGCCCAGTATTATTATTTTGTGGCTTTTCCGTATTTCTAAGTCCCTCTTCCCGTGTTGGAGCGGGAGTCTCCTCTAAAATATGTAATTCTTGTATTACTTGTGTCAACTAATCTTGTACTTCCCGAATTTCTCTTTTGTGTTGCGTATTAATTTGATTCTGATTTAATTTGAATTTCCTAACTTGTTCGTACTCTTCTGTGTCATTAAAGACTACCGGTCTTGTGTCATTCAGATTATCATCTACCTTCGCACATAAATTATTTAGCTGATCCGAAAGTTCGACTACTTTCTCGGATAATGAACTAATTTCCTCCATGTGCCTTTCTGAACCAATTTTCAGAGTATTTGCTGTGTCCTTTAAGTTTTCCTGAGTTTTTGCAAGTTGCGTAACCGAATTGGTAGATGCAACTGAGTCAATTTTAGCCCGCAAGGTCTTGTGATTTTCATGCAGTTCTTTTTATGGCTGCTTCGTGATTCTGTAATGCATTTTCATGCCGCGAAAAAATAGGTTGAAAATGCTCACAAATTTGTGTTTTTACGTCAAAACAAACGTTGTGACATTTCGATTCGATTTTAAGTAACTCAACAGTTAAACCTTCGCGTGTTTGTTGAAGTGTTTCTTTAATTTGTTTCTGATTTTGTTCCATTTGTTGCTGTGATTGTTTTTGATTTTGTTCCATTTGTTGTAATAATTGCAATAATAATGTGTTAGTGTCTGGAACATGTTCCTTTGCACCGATCGGCAGTGCATTTGCACCGGCAACATTCGTATTTTGAAAAGCAGAAAATGTGTCTTGACTTAATTGAGAAAAAGGTTAGGACGCAAAACCTGAATCTGCGGTATTTGCAAAATTTTGTCATGTCATTTCGGATTCCTGAGATGAGCTGTTGCCGACCGATCGATCGACAATGCTTCCATGTTCACTAATTGTTCCACTGTCTGCACCATAATTTATTGCCTTGTCCATTTCCCTATGCACAGTTACCAAATTACTATTCTGAATACTTGTTAATTCGTTACAAGGTGGCGCTAACACACTGCTCCTTTCTTCACTGTCATTTCTCAACTTACTTTGCAGCCTAGTGCTACGTTTTTCATACGCCATAATTGTCACAGTATTTCACATGATAACACAGAAAAGCACAATTTGAAGAGCAAAAAGAGAAAACACATTAAAATAGCACTGAAAATAATATCCAATTAATTGGAAGCGCGGCTGCGAAATTCTTGGTGCAAATCTACATGCATGCCACAACTGTTTTACACTACAACAATGAAAAACTAAAACTACAAAGAAAATTCTCTCTACAACTACGCGCTAGCAATAAACAATTACTACACTAATTACACAAACTACAAGAAAAAATCAGAAGATTCCAGTGATGTATCCTCGTCTAAGGGTCGCCATATGAAATGTCCCCTTAAAAAATTAATGAATTACAGTGCTGATAAACCTCTTACGTTAATTGATTTTCAAACAGATGAGCAAAACTGAACGTACTCAAGACATGTCTCTCTTTACTTATTCTGATCAACAGTAAAATGACACACACGTGATTTTTTATTTTTTATTTATTTTTTTTATTTTTTTTTTTTTTTTTTGCGCAGCGCAATCTGACTTTCGATAATCCCTACCAAAGAATGGCTATGACTAACAATAACCTATACCTTTCATGAATCACTTACCTCACAAAAATCTTCGTTACTCGAACTACTGCAATACAGCGAGCGCCAATACTGTCAGCTAAATAAAGGATTCTAACTACTGAAGCACTAACTACTGATAGGCGTAGTTAGCAAACGAAAGGTTTTGATAGCCAGTGATTTTCATACAGAGTGATACGTGACGTTACCAACATAAAAACCTAAACAGCCTACTTACAGCTGGAGTCAGCGACTGGACGGGTGGTACATACTGGAGAGTAAGTAACGGGCCACCAGAAGTAGGACAGAAAGAAGCTTTAGAAAACTGCATTTCGGAATTAAACATGGATTCGAACAAAACCAATGATGCATTTGATCACCTGAACAGTGAGTGGTACACATGTAACTTTTAGGTGTCTGGAGTAGACACAAAAACGTCCGATTGGTGGAAATGAACTAGGAAGGAGTAAAGTGCTCAGATTTCGATGCAGTTTAATGGTAAGGCCCTTGCGATTGGCAGAGAGAGTTTCCACAAAAATAAGAGGAATGCTCCTATTGGTCGAAAAAAGCCGTGGTGTGGAGAATGAAAGAAACCAGGTGGGGAGACAGTACGACTACGAGAAAGAGAAGAGCAAAATTTTTGGGGACTCTTCTTTGAACTGGCATCAAGTGCAGAACGGGGCGCATAACGCTCTGTGCGATGCAGAGGAGAAATTTGTTTGAACACTGCATTCACTGCGGCTGACATTCAGCTAGATATTAGCTGTAGCGTCATTGAGCTCTAACTGTGGAGAAACGAACCAGGCAATTAGTGAATTGTTCTTGTGAGGACCGAGAGGGAGTTTTAATATGCACGCTGCTCCAGCCAAGCACGTGCATATCGCCAAAACCCAAGACTAGGGATGAGTAAATGTTTTCTCGCACAACGAGAAACATAGGGAGAGTTTCTGCTGGAAAAATCAGCAAAGCCTTAATTAGGTTTATAGGAACTTCAGAGGATGAGAGCAGCCATGCAGACGACAGCTCATCACAGCTAAGGTAAATACCTCGAGCAGAGGCATAAAGTTGTTGGTTAACCAGCTTGCTTACACTGTAAACTCGATCGACCTTCGGTAATTTTTTGCTCAACTTGTCACAAAACTGACCATCCTAAGTAGACTTGATTGTCATCCTAAATAGTACTGAACTTTGAACCGGAATTGGGTGATTTATTGCAGTACTGGCTAACATCATGACGTAGTCATAAGAATAATTTTGTAAAGAAACTTCTAGTTAAAATTTACTATTGTCGTTTTTAGGATTATTTCACTTTCTGAGGACGAGATGCGTTCGTTTGACAACTGTTGTAACATTGTCACATTGTAAACTGTGTAAATGCGGGTATTTCTGTGATAAGATTGCAACATTAAACCAAAATATTGACAGCTTACACAGTTGTTGTTCTGTCCTCAAAACCTTACAACCTTATTTCACCCCATTTTATTTAGTGTAACAAAGAAATAAAATACAAATTTTCATGGGTTTTGAGTAAAAAAACTTGTATAATGAAATATTTACACAAAGACTTTCATCCCCTATTTCGCCCCAATAGGGACTGAATTCCCGAAAACAGTAACAAATCCTTTTTTTATTTCTAACCAAGAAGCCAAATGAAAATTTTCATACATCTAACTTTAAAAAATGCATTCATAATGAAATATTTCGCAAAAAATTTCGTCTTCTTAGGGCCTGAATGTCCAAAAGCACTGAAATAGTTATTTTGTTGTTTATAATTGTAAAGTCAAATACTAGTCTTTGTAGATGTAGATTTAAAAACAATTTAGTAGTTATATTTTTACATAAACTTTCATCCACTGTTGCCTTAATAGCGATATATTTCACCGCCTCAGGCGTCGAGTTTCGAAAACATCTATGAAATATAAGTCCTCAGTACTCCAAACCATCTTAAACCATATGCATGAAGTGCCCCTTACTAGAGAAGCTTAAGTGGCTGAATATTAGGTTAATCAGTGTACAACATATCAAAACAGTTACGACTCAGAATTTGTTAACGTAATTAATAGAAGTATACAAGAAAAGAGAAATCTTCCTTCCTATAGCGCATTAGAAGAAGATTTTACAATGCTTAGACCATCCGATCAGACAAAGGAACGCTCTATTTTTTTTTTTTTTGTAGAAAACCATATCTGGGTGCAATATTCGAAAAAACTGGCAGACGTATGAGATCCAAAACCATTATTCCAGCGTATTTTACATTTTCAGATCTAGGCGGAAAACTCAGGCACAAGGAAAATGCTGTGGTGAATAAATTTAATGAAGCAGGTGTATACTGCATTACGTACAATGATTGCATATTGTTACAACCTACGGTGGGGGGGGGGGGGGGGTGGGAGGCAGGCGGTTCGCAGGGGGGGGGGGGGGGGGCGAACTATACCCACCGCACAGGGCGTCAGGTATTTGGAGGTGGGAAACTTTTAAATTGTAATGTGCTTGCAAATGATGACTTCAATAAGACAATGAAAATTTGCGTAAATGAAGAAGCGTGAGAATAAGTTGAAAACGCGAATCATTCATAAAATCTAGTGTCTTATGGGAAATTATCTATGATGCTGTGAAACAGATGGCAAATAAAGCAGTGGAGTTGGTCACCTTGGGTCGCCTTTCAAAAAAATCAAAGGTTGCTTGTGGCGTGTTGACACATAAATGTCTACCATTCTCCTACAGAAGCGAGGAACTGTATAATAAATAAATGAATATAAATGTCAGCATACTATGATCTAACAGATCCCATACAGTACCTTAAACATCTCTGGCAGTATCACTGAGAAAAATACTACGTAATAAATAAATAAAGAATTAGTAAAACATGCAATGTACATCACATGTCACAGTCTTTTGAATCCACTTATTGTGATTAAGCGGCTTTTACATGTGAAAAGATTCATGGCATCCTAGGTCCACCACTGCTCCTCATTTGGATCTGTCATTAATACCATTTGCACCGCCCCTCATCTTGCCAGGCTCTTGTAAATTAATTTTTTTTGCTTTATCTGGTTACTTCTTTTAAGTTTTTCCTCATTCCTTTTTCTTTCTCAGTGATGAAGTTATAATCAATAGAATGATGCTGCAAAAATCTCATAATACACAGTTTCATTCTTTTGTTTGGTGAGTAAAATTTATGATTTTTCTTCCGCTTCTACTCAGTGCTGAGCAGTCTTGAATGGTAATATACCTATCCTAACGATAAGACCGTTGAGTACAACAAGACGGGAACATGGGAGTGATGCAGTCGCCTCTCTTAATTAGAACATACGAGGGTCTGTGATGCATTGGTTGAAATCAGTCATGACGATAATACCGACATAATTGTTGCACGTTAGGCTGACAGCTTGACTAACATCTGTGAATTTACGTCCCTTTTTTCAGTGGTAATATGGTATGATATATTACTCTGCAATAATGTACGCAAAACACACAAAGTATTTTCACAGATATATCGAAAACTATTGGCTTACTCGGAAAGACAACAGAGTATTTCACAAACTACGAACAGGATCTCAATTCCAAGATTACCCACTACACGCTAACGAGCTGGCAACCCAACTCGATATGGAGAACCCGACCAGAGGTGGTACAATGCAGATACGAAAGAGACGGAAAAAGAAACATCTCCAGTGTAAGAAGAAGATAACAAAACTGAAGAACCAGAAATGCAGTACAATATACACTGATGTGTTAAGAGCCATGGAATAGCGATATGCACACACACAGATGGCGGTAGAGTCGCGTGCACAAGGCATAAAAGGGCAGCGCATTGGCAGGGCTGTCATTTCTACTCAGGTGACTCGTATGAAAAGGTTTCCGACCCGATTATGGCTGCACGACGGGAATTAACAGACTCTGAATGCAGAATGGCAGTTAGAACTTGACGTATGGAAAATTCCATTTCCAAAATTGTCAGGGAATTCAATATTCCACGATCCACAGAGTCAAGAGTGTGACGAGAATACCAAAAGTCTGCCATTTCTTCTCACCACGGACAACGCAGTGACCGACAGCCTTCGCTTAACGACCGAGAGCAGCGGCGTTAGCATAAAGTTGACAGTGCTAAGAAACAAGTTCAAATGGTTCAAATGGCTCTGAGCACTAAGGGACTTAACTTCTAAGGTCATCAGTCCCCTAGAACTTAGAACTACTTACACCGAACTAACCTAAGGACATCACACACATCCATGCCCGAAGCAGACTGTAGCGCCTAGAACCGCTCGGCCACTCCGGCCGGCAACAGACAAGTAACTCTGCGTGAGACAAGTGCAGAAATCGATGTGGAACATACGACGAACGTATCCGTTAGGACGGTGCGGCGATATGTGACGTTAATAGGCTTTGGCAGCAGACAACCGACACGTTGCCTCTGCTAACAGCACGACTTCGCGTGCAGCGCCTCTCCTAGGCTCGCTACCACATGGGCTAGACCCTACACGACTGGAAAACCGTGATCTGGTCAAATGGGTCCCGGGTTCAGTTAATAAGAGTTGGTTCGAGTCTGGCGTTGACCCCACGAAGGCATGGACCCCACTCATCAGGCACATGGTGGCTCCATAATGGAGTGGGCTGTGTTTGCATGGAATGGACTGGGTGATCTAGTCCAGCTAATCCGATTAACGACTGGAAATGGTTATGTTAGGGTTCTTGCAGACCATTTCCAGCCATTCACGGATTTCATCTTCCCAAACAACGATGGAATTCTTATGGATGACAATGTGTCACTTCACTGTGTAACAGTTGTTCGCGATTCGCTGTAAGAACATTGCGGACGATTCTATCGAATGATTTGGCCACCCAGAACGCCCAACTTGAATCTCATCGAACCTTTATTGGACATAATCGAGAGATCAGTTCGTGTACAAAATGCCGCACCGGTATAATTTTCGCAATTATGGACGGCAATATTTGTGCAGGGGACTTCCAACGACTTTTTTAGTCCATGTCACTTGAGATGCTGCACTATGCCAGGCAAAAGGAGGTCCGACACAACTTTAGGAGGCAGCCCATGTCTTTCGTCACCTCACTGTAGAATTATAGAGGCTTATTCTAAATTATGGGCCAGTTTCAAAACTTCGTATTTATTCAACTACAAATACAAAATGAACAAGCTTTATACCAATGAAAAGAGGAAGTTTCAAAGTTTTTTTCATAACGTTTGATATCAATTTAATAAATTCAATAATTTGTAATTAATTAGTTTTTAATTATTATTTAATAATTAGAAATGTGATAAATGTTCAGTGTGGCCACCGTTAGCTGGTTGAATACCGAATTTGGTACGAAATGCCTGCTGCACTATAATTGCGACTCACTTTTTGCGAACTCAAGAACGCAGAAAACCTCGTGCTCCACAGTCGCCATCTCACTCACAACTGACAGTGAAACGGAATGACGGCCCTATTGCCACGCGAACTCTACAGGTCGCTTCTGAAACTTTCACCGTGCCCCTAAAAACTTTGAAACTTCCTCTTTTCATTGGTATAAGGCTTGTTCATTCTGGATTTGTACTTGAATACATACGAATTTTTGCAAACGGGTCCATCATTTAGAATAAGCCTCTACTTTGAAGTACTGAATGGTGCAATATGTGCTCTAGTGTGCGTTTTCCATAGCTTAAACGACACAGTCACCTTTCTTTTTCTTGTACGACAGTAGTAAAAATAAAGACTTATCACCCGACTTTTTTAAGTGACAAATGTTCCATCCAAACTGTGCAAGTCTTGTCCGTTTTGAAGATGAACTTAAACTTGTCTCAACGTAAGTACAGCTTTACGAATTTTGATAACAACTGATGACAGTGGCAATTGGAGAAAGAAGTTTTTCGAAGATCAAACTAATTAAAACGTATCAGAGGTCAACAATGGGGCAGGTACAACTGTGTGGGCTGGCAACGATATCGACTGAACAAGAGCTAGCCGAATCTTTGGGTTTGAATGAACTCGTACAGGATTTCGCTGATGTCAAAGCAAGAAAAATATACGTAGTATGAAAGGAGCGTCTAATCATACGTTTATCGTTAGTTTTACCTTTGTTTTATTTCTTGATGTCCTGCATTGTAAGTCATTTACTTAACAGACATTTGATAAAGGGTCGCCCTACGTTTGTTTTGTCTAATGGCGAAATAGATTGCCAAGTGTCACCCACCTGTGCAAACCTAGTGTTTCAGGTGTTATTTCACATACTATAGTCTTATGCTTATCCATTACGGATATTTCAGAACCCGTGTCTGTTAATTGAATGTAAATCATAAAACTGCAACCATTCACTTTTTTGAATCATTATTTATTATTCCATGAACCGGTTTTCGAAACTTTTCAGGTTCATCTTCAGATGGTTTTCTGGAAGTTATATTACTACTTCTAGCAAAATGCTGGGTGGCTTTTTTGTATTAGTGACCGTCTGTCTGCTTCCTTTTTGGTGGCCAGTTGGTACATCACTCCACACACTATTACACAATCTGTATACTTTTGTATTTCAGAACCCGTGTCTGTTATTTGAATGTAAATCATAAAACTGCAACCATTCACTTTTTTGAATCGTTATTTATTATTCCACGAACCGGTTTTCGAAACTTTTCAGGTTCATCTTCAGATGGTTTTCTGGAAGTTATATTACTACTTCTAGCAAAATGCTGGGTGGCTTTTTTTGTGTTAGTGACCGTCTGTCTGCTTCCTTTTTGGTGGCCAGTTGGTACATCACTCCACACACTATTACACAATCTGTATACTTTTGTATTTCAGAACCCGTGTCTGTTAATTGAATGTAAGTCATAAAACTGCAACCATTCACTTTTTTGAATCGTTATTTATTATTCCACGAACCGGTTTTCGAAACTTTTCAGGTTCATCTTCAGATGGTTTTCTGGAAGTTATATTACTACTTCTAGCAAAATGCTGGGTGGCTTTTTTTGTGTTAGTGACCGTCTGTCTGCTTCCTTTTTGGTGGCCAGTTGGTACATCACTCCACACACTATTACACAATCTGTATCCAGTGGTATTTCAGAACCCGTATCTGTTATTTGAATGTAAATCATAAAACTGCAACCATTCACTTTTTTGAATCGTTATTTATTATTCCACGAACCGGTTTTCGAAACTTTTCAGGTTCATCTTCAGATGGTTTTCTGGAAGTTATATTACTACTTCTAGCAAAATGCTGGGTGGCTTTTTTGTATTAGTGACCGTCTGTCTGCTTCCTTTTTGGTGGCCAATTGGTACATCACTCCACACACTATTACACAATCTGTATACTTTTGTATTTCAGAACCCGTGTCTGTTAATTGAATGTAAATCATAAAACTGCAACCATTCACTTTTTTGAATCGTTATTTATTATTCCATGAACCGGTTTTCGAAACTTTTCAGGTTCATCTTCAGATGGTTTTCTGGAAGTTATATTACTACTTCTAGCAAAATGCTGGGTGGCTTTTTTTGTGTTAGTGACCGTCTGTCTGCTTCCTTTTTGGTGGCCAGTTGGTACATCACTCCACACACTATTACACAATCTGTATACTTTTGTATTTCAGAACCCGTGTCTGTTATTTGAATGTAAATCATAAAACTGCAACCATTCACTTTTTTGAATCGTTATTTATTATTCCACGAACCGGTTTTCGAAACTTTTCAGGTTCATCTTCAGATGGTTTTCTGGAAGTTATATTACTACTTCTAGCAAAATGCTGGGTGGCTTTTTTGTATTAGTGACCGTCTGTCTGCTTCCTTTTTGGTGGTCAGTTGGTACATCACTCCACACACTATTACACAATCTGTATACTTTTGTATTTCAGAACCCGTGTCTGTTAATTGAATGTAAATCATAAAACTGCAACCATTCACTTTTTTGAATCGTTATTTATTATTCCATGAACCGGTTTTCGAAACTTTTCAGGTTCATCTTCAGATGGTTTTCTGGAAGTTATATTACTACTTCTAGCAAAATGCTGGGTGGCTTTTTTGTATTAGTGACCGTCTGTCTGCTTCCTTTTTGGTGGCCAGTTGGTACATCACTCCACACACTATTACACAATCTGTATACTTTTGTATTTCAGAACCCGTGTCTTTTAATTGAATGTAAATCATAAAACTGCAACCATTCACTTTTTTGAATCGTTATTTATTATTCCACGAACCGGTTTTCGAAACTTTTCAGGTTCATCTTCAGATGGTTTTCTGGAAGTTATATTACTACTTCTAGCAAAATGCTGGGTGGCTTTTTTGTATTAGTGACCGTCTGTCTGCTTCCTTTTCGGTGGCCAGTTGGTACATCACTCCACACACTATTACACAATCTGTATACTTTTGTATTTCAGAACCCGTGTCTGTTATTTGAATGTAAATCATAAAACTGCAACCATTCACTTTTTTGAATCGTTATTTATTATTCCACGAACCGGTTTTCGAAACTTTTCAGGTTCATCTTCAGATGGTTTTCTGGAAGTTATATTACTACTTCTAGCAAAATGCTGGGTGGCTTTTTTTGTGTTAGTGACCGTCTGTCTGCTTCCTTTTTGGTGGCCAGTTGGTACATCACTCCACACACTATTACACAATCTATATACAGTGGTATTTCAGAACCCGTATCTGTTATTTGAATGTAAATCATAAAACTGCAACCATTCACTTTTTTGAATCGTTATTTATTATTCCACGAACCGGTTTTCGAAACTTTTCAGGTTCATCTTCAGATGGTTTTCTGGAAGTTATATTGCTACTTCTAGCAATATGCTGGGTGGCTTTTTTTGTGTTAGTGACCGTCTGTCTGCTTCCTTTTTGGTGGCCAGTTGGTACATCACTCCACACACTATTACACAATCTGTATACTTTTGTATTTCAGAACCCGTGTCTGTTAATTGAATGTAAATCATAAAACTGCAACCATTCACTGTTTTGAATCGTTATTTATTATTCCACGAACCGGTTTTCGAAACTTTTCAGGTTCATCTTCAGATGGTTTTCTGGAAGTTATATTACTACTTCTAGCAAAATGCTGGGTGGCTTTTTTGTATTAGTGACCGTCTGTCTGCTTCCTTTTTGGTGGTCAGTTGGTACATCACTCCACACACCATTACACAATCTGTATACTTTTGTATTTCAGAACCCGTGTCTGTTAATTGAATGTAAATCATAAAACTGCAACCATTCACTTTTTTGAATCGTTATTTATTATTCCATGAACCGGTTTTCGAAACTTTTCAGGTTCATCTTCAGATGGTTTTCTGGAAGTTATATTACTACTTCTAGCAAAATGCTGGGTGGCTTTTTTGTATTAGTGACCGTCTGTCTGCTTCCTTTTTGGTGGCCAGTTGGTACATCACTCCACACACTATTACACAATCTGTATACTTTTGTATTTGAGAACCCGTGTCTGTTATTTGAATGTAAATCATAAAACTGCAACCATTCACTTTTTTGAATCGTTATTTATTATTCCACGAACCGGTTTTCGGAACTTTTCAGGTTCATCTTCAGATGGTTTTCTGGAAGTTATATTACTACTTCTAGCAAAATGCTGGGTGGCTTTTTTGTATTAGTGACCGTCTGTCTGCTTCCTTTTTGGTGGTCAGTTGGTACATCACTCCACACACTATTACACAATCTGTATACAGTGGTATTTCAGAACCGGTATCTGTTATTTGAATGTAAATCATAAAACTGCAACCATTCACTTTTTTGAATCGTTATTTATTATTCCACGAACAGGTTTTCGAAACTTTTCAGGTTCATCTTCAGATGGTTTTCTGGAAGTTATATTACTACTTCTAGCAAAATGCTGGGTGGCTTTTTTGTATTAGTGACCATCTGTCTGCTTCCTTTTTGGTGGTCAGTTGGTACATCACTCCACACACTATTACACAATCTGTATACTTTTGTATTTCAGAACCCGTGTCTGTTAATTGAATGTAAATCATAAAACTGCAACCATTCACTTTTTTGAATCGTTATTTATTATTCCACGAACCGGTTTTCGAAACTTTTCAGGTTCATCTTCAGATGGTTTTCTGGAAGTTATATTACTACTTCTAGCAAAATGCTGGGTGGCTTTTTTGTGTTAGTGACCGTCTGTCTGCTTCCTTTTTGGTGGCCAGTTGGTACATCACTCCACACACTATTACACAATCTGTATACAGTGGTATTTCAGAACCCGTATCTGTTATTTGAATGTAAATCATAAAACTGCAACCATTCACTTTTTTGAATCGTTATTTATTATTCCACGAACCGGTTTTCGAAACTTTTCAGGTTCATCTTCAGATGGTTTTCTGGAAGTTATATTACTACTTCTAGCAAAATGCTGGGTGGCTTTTTTTGTGTTAGTGACCGTCTGTCTGCTTCCTTTTTGGTGGCCAGTTGGTACATCACTCCACACACTATTACACAATCTGTATACAGTGCTATTTCAGAACCCGTATCTGTTATTTGAATGTAAATCATAAAACTGCAACCATTCACTTTTTTGAATCGTTATTTATTATTCCACGAACCGGTTTTCGAAACTTTTCAGGTTCATCTTCAGATGGTTTTCTGGAAGTTATATTACTACTTCTAGCAAAATGCTGGGTGGCTTTTTTGTATTAGTGACCGTCTGTCTGCTTCCTTTTTGGTGGTCAGTTGGTACATCACTCCACACACTATTACACAATCTGTATACTTTTGTATTTCAGAACCCGTGTCTGTTAATTGAATGTAAATCATAAAACTGCAACCATTCACTTTTTTGAATCGTTATTTATTATTCCATGAACCGGTTTTCGAAACTTTTCAGGTTCATCTTCAGATGGTTTTCTGGAAGTTATATTACTATTTCTAGCAAAATGCTGGGTGGCTTTTTTGTATTAGTGACCGTTTGTCTGCATCCTTTTTGGTGGCCAGTTGGTACATCACTCCACACACTATTACACAATCTGTATACTTTTGTATTTGAGAACCCGTGTCTGTTATTTGAATGTAAATCATAAAACTGCAACCATTCACTTTTTTGAATCGTTATTTATTATTCCACGAACCGGTTTTCGAAACTTTTCAGGTTCATCTTCAGATGGTTTTCTGGAAGTTATATTACTACTTCTAGCAAAATGCTGGGTGGCTTTTTTGTATTAGTGACCGTCTGTCTGCTTCCTTTTTGGTGGCCAGTTGGTACATCACTCCACACACTATTACACAATCTGTATACTTTTGTACTTCAGAACCCGTGTCTGTTAATTGAATGTAAATCATAAAACTGCAACCATTCACTTTTTTGAATCGTTATTTATTATTCCATGAACCGGTTTTCGAAACTTTTCAGGTTCATCTTCAGATGGTTTTCTGGAAGTTATATTACTACTTCTAGCAAAATGCTGGGTGGCTTTTTTTGTGTTAGTGACCGTCTGTCTGCTTCCTTTTTGGTGGCCAGTTGGTACATCACTCCACACACTATTACACAATCTGTATACTTTTGTATTTCAGAACCCGTGTCTGTTAATTGAATGTAAATCATAAAACTGCAACCATTCACTTTTTTGAATCGTTATTTATTATTCCACGAACCGGTTTTCGAAACTTTTCAGGTTCATCTTCAGATGGTTTTCTGGAAGTTATATTACTACTTCTAGCAAAATGCTGGGTGGCTTTTTTGTATTAGTGACCGTCTGTCTGCTTCCTTTTTGGTGGTCAGTTGGTACATCACTCCACACACTATTACACAATCTGTATACAGTGGTATTTCAGAACCCGTATCTGTTATTTGAATGTAAATCATAAAACTGCAACCATTCACTTTTTTGAATCGTTATTTATTATTCCACGAACAGGTTTTCGAAACTTTTCAGGTTCATCTTCAGATGGTTTTCTGGAAGTTATATTACTACTTCTAGCAAAATGCTGGGTGGCTTTTTTGTATTAGTGACCGTCTGTCTGCTTCCTTTTTGGTGGTCATTTGGTACATCACTCCACACACTATTACACAATCTGTATACAGTGGTATTTCAGAACCCGTATCTGTTATTTGAATGTAAATCATAAAACTGCAACCATTCACTTTTTTGAATCGTTATTTATTATTCCACGAACCGGTTTTCGAAACTTTTCAGGTTCATCTTCAGATGGTTTTCTGGAAGTTATATTACTACTTCTAGCAAAATGCTGGGTGGCTTTTTTGTATTAGTGACCGTCTGTCTGCTTCCTTTTTGGTGGTCAGTTGGTACATCACTCCACACACTATTACACAATCTGTATACAGTGGCATTTCAGAACCCGTATCTGTTATTTGGATGTAAATCATAAAACTGCAACCATTCACTTGTTTGAATCGTTATTTATTATTCCACGAACCGGTTTTCGAAACTTTTCAGGTTCATCTTCAGATGGTTTTCTGGAAGTTATGTTACTACTTCTAGCAAAATGCTGGGTGGCTTTTTTGTATTAGTGACCGTCTGTCTGCTTCCTTTTTGGTGGTCAGTTGGTACATCACTCCACACACTATTACACAATCTGTATACAGTGGTATTTCAGAACCCGTATCTGTTATTTGAATGTAAATCATAAAACTGCAACCATTCACTTTTTTGAATCGTTATTTATTATTCCACGAACCGGTTTTCGAAACTTTTCAGGTTCATCTTCAGATGGTTTTCTGGAAGTTATATTACTACTTCTAGCAAAATGCTGGGTGGCTTTTTTTGTGTTAGTGACCGTCTGTCTGCTTCCTTTTTGGTGGCCAGTTGGTACATCACTCCACACACTATTACACAATCTGTATACAGTGGTATTTCAGAACCCGTATCTGTTATTTGAATGTAAATCATAAAACTGCAACCATTCACTTTTTTGAATCGTTATTTATTATTCCACGAACCGGTTTTCGAAACTTTTCAGGTTCATCTTCAGATGGTTTTCTGGAAGTTATATTACTACTTCTAGCAAAATGCTGGGTGGCTTTTTTTGTGTTAGTGACCGTCTGTCTGCTTCCTTTTTGGTGGCCAGTTGGTACATCACTCCACACACTATTACACAATCTGTATACTTTTGTATTTCAGAACCCGTGTCTGTTAATTGAATGTAAATCATAAAACTGCAACCATTCACTTTTTTGAATCGTTATTTATTATTCCACGAACCGGTTTTCGAAACTTTTCAGGTTCATCTTCAGATGGTTTTCTGGAAGTTATATTACTACTTCTAGCAAAATGCTGGGTGGCTTTTTTGTATTAGTGACCGTCTGTCTGCTTCCTTTTTGGTGGTCAGTTGGTACATCACTCCACACACTATTACACAATCTGTATACAGTGGTATTTCAGAACCCGTATCTGTTATTTGAATGTAAATCATAAAACTGCAACCATTCACTTTTTTGAATCGTTATTTATTATTCCACGAACAGGTTTTCGAAACTTTTCAGGTTCATCTTCAGATGGTTTTCTGGAAGTTATATTACTACTTCTAGCAAAATGCTGGGTGGCTTTTTTGTATTAGTGACCGTCTGTCTGCTTCCTTTTTGGTGGTCATTTGGTACATCACTCCACACACTATTACACAATCTGTATACAGTGGTATTTCAGAACCCGTATCTGTTATTTGAATGTAAATCATAAAACTGCAACCATTCACTTTTTTGAATCGTTATTTATTATTCCACGAACCGGTTTTCGAAACTTTTCAGGTTCATCTTCAGATGGTTTTCTGGAAGTTATATTACTACTTCTAGCAAAATGCTGGGTGGCTTTTTTGTATTAGTGACCGTCTGTCTGCTTCCTTTTTGGTGGTCAGTTGGTACATCACTCCACACACTATTACACAATCTGTATACAGTGGCATTTCAGAACCCGTATCTGTTATTTGGATGTAAATCATAAAACTGCAACCATTCACTTGTTTGAATCGTTATTTATTATTCCACGAACCGGTTTTCGAAACTTTTCAGGTTCATCTTCAGATGGTTTTCTGGAAGTTATGTTACTACTTCTAGCAAAATGCTGGGTGGCTTTTTTGTATTAGTGACCGTCTGTCTGCTTCCTTTTTGGTGGTCAGTTGGTACATCACTCCACACACTATTACACAATCTGTATACAGTGGTATTTCAGAACCCGTATCTGTTATTTGAATGTAAATCATAAAACTGCAACCATTCACTTTTTTGAATCGTTATTTATTATTCCACGAACCGGTTTTCGAAACTTTTCAGGTTCATCTTCAGATGGTTTTCTGGAAGTTATATTACTACTTCTAGCAAAATGCTGGGTGGCTTTTTTTGTGTTAGTGACCGTCTGTCTGCTTCCTTTTTGGTGGCCAGTTGGTACATCACTCCACACACTATTACACAATCTGTATACAGTGGTATTTCAGAACCCGTATCTGTTATTTGAATGTAAATCATAAAACTGCAACCATTCACTTTTTTGAATCGTTATTTATTATTCCACGAACCGGTTTTCGAAACTTTTCAGGTTCATCTTCAGATGGTTTTCTGGAAGTTATATTACTACTTCTAGCAAAATGCTGGGTGGCTTTTTTTGTGTTAGTGACCGTCTGTCTGCTTCCTTTTTGGTGGCCAGTTGGTACATCACTCCACACACTATTACACAATCTGTATACTTTTGTATTTCAGAACCCGTGTCTGTTAATTGAATGTAAATCATAAAACTGCAACCATTCACTTTTTTGAATCGTTATTTATTATTCCATGAACCGGTTTTCGAAACTTTTCAGGTTCATCTTCAGATGGTTTTCTGGAAGTTATATTACTACTTCTAGCAAAATGCTGGGTGGCTTTTTTGTATTAGTGACCGTCTGTCTGCATCCTTTTTGGTGGCCAGTTGGTACATCACTCCACACACTATTACACAATCTGTATACTTTTGTATTTGAGAACCCGTGTCTGTTATTTGAATGTAAATCATAAAACTGCAACCATTCACTTTTTTGAATCGTTATTTATTATTCCACGAACCGGTTTTCGAAACTTTTCAGGTTCATCTTCAGATGGTTTTCTGGAAGTTATATTACTACTTCTAGCAAAATGCTGGGTGGCTTTTTTGTATTAGTGACCGTCTGTCTGCTTCCTTTTTGGTGGTCAGTTGGTACATCACTCCACACACTATTACACAATCTGTATACTTTTGTATTTCAGAACCCGTGTCTGTTAATTGAATGTAAATCATAAAACTGCAACCATTCACTTTTTTGAATCGTTATTTATTATTCCACGAACAGGTTTTCGAAACTTTTCAGGTTCATCTTCAGATGGTTTTCTGGAAGTTATATTACTACTTCTAGCAAAATGCTGGGTGGCTTTTTTGTATTAGTGGCCGTCTGTCTGCTTCCTTTTTGGTGGTCAGTTGGTACATCACTCCACACACTATTACACAATCTGTATACAGTGGTATTTCAGAACCCGTATCTGTTATTTGAATGTAAATCATAAAACTGCAACCATTCACTTTTTTGAATCGTTATTTATTATCCACGAACCGGTTTTCGAAACTTTTCAGGTTCATCTTCAGATGGTTTTCTGGAAGTTATATTACTACTTCTAGCAAAATGCTGGGTGGCTTTTTTTGTGTTAGTGACCGTCTGTCTGCTTCCTTTTTGGTGGCCAGTTGGTACATCACTCCACACACTATTACACAATCTGTATACTTTTGTATTTCAGAACCCGTGTCTGTTATTTGAATGTAAATCATAAAACTGCAACCATTCACTTTTTTGAATCGTTATTTATTATTCCACGAACCGGTTTTCGAAACTTTTCAGGTTCATCTTCAGATGGTTTTCTGGAAGTTATATTACTACTTCTAGCAAAATGCTGGGTGGCTTTTTTTGTGTTAGTGACCGTCTGTCTGCTTCCTTTTTGGTGGCCAGTTGGTACATCACTCCACACACTATTACACAATCTGTATACTTTTGTATTTCAGAACCCGTGTCTGTTATTTGAATGTAAATCATAAAACTGCAACCATTCACTTTTTTGAATCGTTATTTATTATTCCACGAACCGGTTTTCGAAACTTTTCAGGTTCATCTTCAGATGGTTTTCTGGAAGTTATATTACTACTTCTAGCAAAATGCTGGGTGGCTTTTTTGTATTAGTGACCGTCTGTCTGCTTCCTTTTTGGTGGTCAGTTGGTACATCACTCCACACACTATTACACAATCTGTATACAGTGGTATTTCAGAACCCGTATCTGTTATTTGAATGTAAATCATAAAACTGCAACCATTCACTTTTTTGAATCGTTATTTATTATTCCACGAACCGGTTTTCGAAACTTTTCAGGTTCATCTTCAGATGGTTTTCTGGAAGTTATATTACTACTTCTAGCAAAATGCTGGGTGGCTTTTTTGTATTAGTGACCGTCTGTCTGCTTCCTTTTTGGTGGTCAGTTGGTACATCACTCCACACACTATTACACAATCTGTATACAGTGGTATTTCAGAACCCGTATCTGTTATTTGAATGTAAATCATAAAACTGCAACCATTCACTTTTTTGAATCGTTATTTATTATTCCACGAACCGGTTTTCGAAACTTTTGAGGTTCATCTTCAGATGGTTTTCTGGAAGTTATATTACTACTTCTAGCAAAATGCTGGGTGGCTTTTTTTGTGTTAGTGACCGTCTGTCTGCTTCCTTTTTGGTGGCCAGTTGGTACATCACTCCACACACTATTACACAATCTGTATACTTTTGTATTTCAGAACCCGTGTCTGTTATTTGAATGTAAATCATAAAACTGCAACCATTCACTTTTTTGAATCGTTATTTATTATTCCACGAACCGGTTTTCGAAACTTTTCAGGTTCATCTTCAGATGGTTTTCTGGAAGTTATATTACTACTTCTAGCAAAATGCTGGGTGGCTTTTTTTGTGTTAGTGACCGTCTGTCTGCTTCCTTTTTGGTGGCCAGTTGGTACATCACTCCACACACTATTACACAATCTGTATACTTTTGTATTTCAGAACCCGTGTCTGTTATTTGAATGTAAATCATAAAACTGCAACCATTCACTTTTTTGAATCGTTATTTATTATTCCACGAACCGGTTTTCGAAACTTTTCAGGTTCATCTTCAGATGGTTTTCTGGAAGTTATATTACTACTTCTAGCAAAATGCTGGGTGGCTTTTTTGTATTAGTGACCGTCTGTCTGCTTCCTTTTTGGTGGTCAGTTGGTACATCACTCCACACACTATTACACAATCTGTATACTTTTGTATTTCAGAACCCGTGTCTGTTAATTGAATGTAAATCATAAAACTGCAACCATTCACTTTTTTGAATCGTTATTTATTATTCCACGAACCGGTTTTCGAAACTTTTCAGGTTCATCTTCAGATGGTTTTCTGGAAGTTATATTACTACTTCTAGCAAAATGCTGGGTGGCTTTTTTTGTGTTAGTGACCGTCTGTCTGCTTCCTTTTTGGTGGTCAGTTGGTACATCACTCCACACACTATTACACAATCTGTATACTTTTGTATTTCAGAACCCGTGTCTGTTATTTGAATGTAAATCATAAAACTGCAACCATTCACTTTTTTGAATCGTTATTTATTATTCCACGAACCGGTTTTCGAAACTTTTCAGGTTCATCTTCAGATGGTTTTCTGGAAGTTATATTACTACTTCTAGCAAAATGCTGGGTGGCTTTTTTGTATTAGTGACCGTCTGTCTGCTTCCTTTTTGGTGGTCAGTTGGTACATCACTCCACACACTATTACACAATCTGTATACAGTGGTATTTCAGAACCCGTATCTGTTATTTGAATGTAAATCATAAAACTGCAACCATTCACTTTTTTGAATCGTTATTTATTATTCCACGAACCGGTTTTCGAAACTTTTCAGGTTCATCTTCAGATGGTTTTCTGGAAGTTATATTACTACTTCTAGCAAAATGCTGGGTGGCTTTTTTTGTGTTAGTGACCGTCTGTCTGCTTCCTTTTTGGTGGTCAGTTGGTACATCACTCCACACACTATTACACAATCTGTATACTTTTGTATTTCAGAACCCGTGTCTGTTATTTGAATGTAAATCATAAAACTGCAACCATTCACTTTTTTGAATCGTTATTTATTATTCCACGAACCGGTTTTCGAAACTTTTCAGGTTCATCTTCAGATGGTTTTCTGGAAGTTATATTACTACTTCTAGCTAAATGCTGGGTGGCTTTTTTTGTGTTAGTGACCGTCTGTCTGCTTCCTTTTTGGTGGCCAGTTGGTACATCACTCCACACACTATTACACAATCTGTATACTTTTGTATTTCAGAACCCGTGTCTGTTATTTGAATGTAAATCATAAAACTGCAACCATTCACTTTTTTGAATCGTTATTTATTATTCCACGAAGCGGTTTTCGAAACTTTTCAGGTTCATCTTCAGATGGTTTTCTGGAAGTTATATTACTACTTCTAGCAAAATGCTGGGTGGCTTTTTTGTATTAGTGACCGTCTGTCTGCTTCCTTTTTGGTGGTCAGTTGGTACATCACTCCACACACTATTACACAATCTGTATACAGTGGTATTTCAGAACCCGTGTCTGTTATTTGAATGTAAATCATAAAACTGCAACCATTCACTTTTTTGAATCGTTATTTATTATTCCACGAACCGGTTTTCGAAACTTTTCAGGTTCATCTTCAGATGGTTTTCTGGAAGTTATATTACTACTTCTAGCAAAATGCGGGGTGGCTTTTTTTGTGTTAGTGACCGTCTGTCTGCTTCCTTTTTGGTGGCCAGTTGGTACATCACTCCACACACTATTACACAATCTGTATACTTTTGTATTTCAGAACACGTGTCTGTTATTTGAATGTAAATCATAAAACTGCAACCATTCACTTTTTTGAATCGTTATTTATTATTCCACGAACCGGTTTTCTAAACTTTTCAGGTTCATCTTCAGATGGTTTTCTGGAAGTTATATTACTACTTCTAGCAAAATGCTGGGTGGCTTTTTTTGTGTTAGTGACCGTCTGTCTGCTTCCTTTTTGGTGGCCAGTTGGTACATCACTCCACACACTATGACACAATCTGTATACTTTTGTATTTCAGAACCCGTGTCTGTTATTTGAATGTAAATCATAAAACTGCAACCATTCACTTTTTTGAATCGTTATTTATTATTCCATGAACCGGTTTTCGAAACTTTTCAGGTTCATCTTCAGATGGTTTTCTGGAAGTTATATTACTACTTCTAGCAAAATGCTGGGTGGCTTTTTTGTATTAGTGACCGTCTGTCTGCTTCCTTTTTGGTGGTCAGTTGGTACATCACTCCACACACTATTACACAATCTGTATACAATGGTATTTCAGAACCCGTATCTGTTATTTGAATGTAAATCATAAAACTGCAACCATTCACTTTTTTGAATCGTTATTTATTATTCCACGAACCGGTTTTCGAAACTTTTCAGGTTCATCTTCAGATGGTTTTCTGGAAGTTATATTACTACTTCTAGCAAAATGCTGGGTGGCTTTTTTTGTGTTAGTGACCGTCTGTCTGCTTCCTTTTTGGTGGCCAGTTGGTACATCACTCCACACACTATTACACAATCTGTATACTTTTGTATTTCAGAACCCGTGTCTGTTATTTGAATGTAAATCATAAAACTGCAACCATTCACTTTTTTGAATCGTTATTTATTATTCCACGAAGCGGTTTTCGAAACTTTTCAGGTTCATCTTCAGATGGTTTTCTGGAAGTTATATTACTACTTCTAGCAAAATGCTGGGTGGCTTTTTTTGTGTTAGTGACCGTCTGTCTGCTTCCTTTTTGGTGGCCAGTTGGTACATCACTCCACACACTATTACACAATCTGTATACAGTGGTATTTCAGAACCCGTATCTGTTATTTGAATGTAAATCATAAAACTGCAACCATTCACTTTTTTGAATCGTTATTTATTATTCCACGAACCGGTTTTCGAAACTTTTCAGGTTCATCTTCAGATGGTTTTCTGGAAGTTATATTACTACTTCTAGCAAAATGCTGGGTGGCTTTTTTTGTGTTAGTGACCGTCTGTCTGCTTCCTTTTTGGTGGTCAGTTGGTACATCACTCCACACACTATTACACAATCTGTATACAGTGGTATTTCAGAACCCGTATCTGTTATTTGAATGTAAATCATAAAACTGCAACCATTCACTTTTTTGAATCGTTATTTATTATTCCACGAACCGGTTTTCGAAACTTTTCAGGTTCATCTTCAGATGGTTTTCTGGAAGTTATATTACTACTTCTAGCAAAATGCTGGGTGGCTTTTTTTGTGTTAGTGACCGTCTGTCTGCTTCCTTTTTGGTGGTCAGTTGGTACATCACTCCACACACTATTACACAATCTGTATACTTTTGTATTTCAGAACCCGTGTCTGTTATTTGAATGTAAATCATAAAACTGCAACCATTCACTTTTTTGAATCGTTATTTATTATTCCACGAACCGGTTTTCGAAACTTTTCAGGTTCATCTTCAGATGGTTTTCTGGAAGTTATATTACTACTTCTAGCTAAATGCTGGGTGGCTTTTTTTGTGTTAGTGACCGTCTGTCTGCTTCCTTTTTGGTGGCCAGTTGGTACATCACTCCACACACTATTACACAATCTGTATACTTTTGTATTTCAGAACCCGTGTCTGTTATTTGAATGTAAATCATAAAACTGCAACCATTCACTTTTTTGAATCGTTATTTATTATTCCACGAAGCGGTTTTCGAAACTTTTCAGGTTCATCTTCAGATGGTTTTCTGGAAGTTATATTACTACTTCTAGCAAAATGCTGGGTGGCTTTTTTGTATTAGTGACCGTCTGTCTGCTTCCTTTTTGGTGGTCAGTTGGTACATCACTCCACACACTATTACACAATCTGTATACAGTGGTATTTCAGAACCCGTGTCTGTTATTTGAATGTAAATCATAAAACTGCAACCATTCACTTTTTTGAATCGTTATTTATTATTCCACGAACCGGTTTTCGAAACTTTTCAGGTTCATCTTCAGATGGTTTTCTGGAAGTTATATTACTACTTCTAGCAAAATGCGGGGTGGCTTTTTTTGTGTTAGTGACCGTCTGTCTGCTTCCTTTTTGGTGGCCAGTTGGTACATCACTCCACACACTATTACACAATCTGTATACTTTTGTATTTCAGAACACGTGTCTGTTATTTGAATGTAAATCATAAAACTGCAACCATTCACTTTTTTGAATCGTTATTTATTATTCCACGAACCGGTTTTCTAAACTTTTCAGGTTCATCTTCAGATGGTTTTCTGGAAGTTATATTACTACTTCTAGCAAAATGCTGGGTGGCTTTTTTTGTGTTAGTGACCGTCTGTCTGCTTCCTTTTTGGTGGCCAGTTGGTACATCACTCCACACACTATGACACAATCTGTATACTTTTGTATTTCAGAACCCGTGTCTGTTATTTGAATGTAAATCATAAAACTGCAACCATTCACTTTTTTGAATCGTTATTTATTATTCCATGAACCGGTTTTCGAAACTTTTCAGGTTCATCTTCAGATGGTTTTCTGGAAGTTATATTACTACTTCTAGCAAAATGCTGGGTGGCTTTTTTGTATTAGTGACCGTCTGTCTGCTTCCTTTTTGGTGGTCAGTTGGTACATCACTCCACACACTATTACACAATCTGTATACAATGGTATTTCAGAACCCGTATCTGTTATTTGAATGTAAATCATAAAACTGCAACCATTCACTTTTTTGAATCGTTATTTATTATTCCACGAACCGGTTTTCGAAACTTTTCAGGTTCATCTTCAGATGGTTTTCTGGAAGTTATATTACTACTTCTAGCAAAATGCTGGGTGGCTTTTTTTGTGTTAGTGACCGTCTGTCTGCTTCCTTTTTGGTGGCCAGTTGGTACATCACTCCACACACTATTACACAATCTGTATACTTTTGTATTTCAGAACCCGTGTCTGTTATTTGAATGTAAATCATAAAACTGCAACCATTCACTTTTTTGAATCGTTATTTATTATTCCACGAAGCGGTTTTCGAAACTTTTCAGGTTCATCTTCAGATGGTTTTCTGGAAGTTATATTACTACTTCTAGCAAAATGCTGGGTGGCTTTTTTTGTGTTAGTGACCGTCTGTCTGCTTCCTTTTTGGTGGCCAGTTGGTACATCACTCCACACACTATTACACAATCTGTATACTTTTGTATTTCAGAACCCGTGTCTGTTATTTGAATGTAAATCATAAAACTGCAACCATTCACTTTTTTGAATCGTTATTTATTATTCCACGAACCGGTTTTCGAAACTTTTCAGGTTCATGTTCAGATGGTTTTCTGGAAGTTATATTACTACTTCTAGCAAAATGCTGGGTGGCTTTTTTGTATTAGTGACCGTCTGTCTGCTTCCTTTTTGGTGGTCAGTTGGTACATCACTCCACACACTATTACACAATCTGTATATAGTGGTATTTCAGAACCCGTATCTGTTATTTGAATGTAAATCATAAAACTGCAACCATTCACTTTTTTGAATCGTTATTTATTATTCCACGAACCGGTTTTCGAAACTTTTCAGGTTTATCTTCAGATGGTTTTCTGGAAGTTATATTACTACTTCTAGCAAAATGCTGGGTGGCTTTTTTTGTGTTAGTGACCGTCTGCCTGCTTCCTTTTTGGTGGCCAGTTGGTACATCACTCCACACACTATTACACAATCTGTATACTTTTGTATTTCAGAACCCGTGTCTGTTATTTGAATGTAAATCATAAAACTGCAACCATTCACTTTTTTGAATCGTTATTTATTATTCCACAAACTGGTTTTCGAAACTTTTCAGGTTCATCTTCAGATGGTTTTCTGGAAGTTATATTACTACCTCTAGCAAAATGCTGGGTGGCTTTTTTTGTGTTAGTGACCGTCTGTCTGCTACCTTTTTGGTGGCCAGTTGGTACATCACTCCACACACTATTACACAATCTGTATACTTTTGTATTTCAGAACCCGTGTCTGTTATTTGAATGTAAATCATAAAACTGCAACCATTCACTTTTTTGAATCGTTATTTATTATTCCACGAACCGGTTTTCGAAACTTTTCAGGTTCATCTTCAGATGGTTTTCTGGAAGTTATATTACTACTTCTAGCAAAATGCTGGGTGGCTTTTTTGTGTTAGTGACCGTCTGTCTGCTTCCTTTTTGGTGGCCAGTTGGTACATCACTCCACACACTATTACACAATCTGTATACTTTTGTATTTCAGAACCCGTGTCTGTTATTTGAATGTAAATCATAAAACTGCAACCATTCACTTTTTTGAATCGTTGTTTATTATTCCACGAACCGGTTTTCGAAACTTTTCAGGTTCATCTTCAGATGGTTTTCTGGAAGTTATATTACTACTTCTAGCAAAATGCTGGGTGGCTTTTTTTGTGTTAGTGACCGTCTGTCTGCTTCCTTTTTGGTGGCCAGTTGGTACATCACTCCACACACTATTACACAATCTGTATACTTTTGTATTTCAGAACCCGTGTCTGTTAATTGAATGTAAATCATAAAACTGCAACCATTCACTTTTTTGAATCGTTGTTTATTATTCCATGAACCGGTTTTCGAAACTTTTCAGGTTCATCTTCAGATGGTTTTCTGGAAGTTATATTACTACTTCTAGCAAAATGCTGGGTGGCTTTTTTGTATTAGTGACCGTCTGTCTGCTTCCTTTTTGGTGGCCAGTTGGTACATCACTCCACACACTATTACACAATCTGTATACTTTTGTATTTCAGAACCCGTGTCTGTTATTTGAATGTAAATCATAAAACTGCAACCATTCACTTTTTTGAATCGTTATTTATTATTCCACGACCCGGTTTTCGAAACTTTTCAGGTTCATCTTCAGACGGTTTTCTGGAAGTTATATTACTACTTCTAGCAAAATGCTGGGTGGCTTTTTTGTATTAGTGACCGTCTGTCTGCTTCCTTTTTGGTGGCCAGTTGGTACATCACTCCACACACTATTACACAATCTGTATACTTTTGTATTTCAGAACCCGTGTCTGTTAATTGAATGTAAATCATAAAACTGCAACCATTCACTTTTTTGAATCGTTGTTTATTATTCCATGAACCGGTTTTCGAAACTTTTCAGATTCATCTTCAGATGGGTTTCTGGAAGTTATATTACTACTTCTAGCAAAATGCTGGGTGGCTTTTTTTGTGTTAGTGACCGTCTGTCTGCTTCCTTTTTGGTGGCCAGTTGGTACATCACTCCACACACTATTACACAATCTGTATACTTTTGTATTTCAGAACCCGTGTCTGTTAATTGAATGTAAATCATAAAACTGCAACCATTCACTTTTTTGAATCGTTATTTATTATTCCACGAACCGGTTTTCGAAACTTTTCAGGTTCATCTTCAGATGGTTTTCTGGAAGTTATATTACTACTTCTAGCAAAATGCTGGGTGGCTTTTTTGTATTAGTGACCGTCTGTCTGCTTCCTTTTTGGAGGCCAGTTGGTACATCACTCCACACACTATTACACAATCTGTATTCTTTTGTATTTCAGAACCCGTGTCTGTTATTTGAATGTAAATCATAAAACTGCAACCATTCACTTTTTTGAATCATTGTTTATTATTCCATGAACCGGTTTTCGAAACTTTCCAGGTTCATCTTCAGATGGTTTTCTGGAAGTTATATTACTACTTCTAGCAAAATGCTGGGTGGCTTTTTTTGTGTTAGTGACCGTCTGTCTGCTTCCTTTTTGGTGGTCAGTTGGTACATCACTCCACACACTATTACACAATCTGTATACTTTTGTATTTCAGAACCCGTGTCTGTTAATTGAATGTAAATCATAAAACTGCAACCATTCACTTTTTTGAATCGTTATTTATTATTCCACGAACCGGTTTTCGAAACTTTTCAGGTTCATCTTCAGATGGTTTTCTGGAAGATATATTACTACTTCTAGCAAAATGCTGGGTGGCTTTTTTGTATTAGTGACCGTCTGTCTGCTTCCTTTTTGGTGGCCAGTTGGTACATCACTCCACACACTATTACACAATCTGTATACTTTTGTATTTCAGAACCCGTGTCTGTTAATTGAATGTAAATCATAAAACTGCAACCATTCACTTTTTTGAATCGTTGTTTATTATTCCATGAACCGGTTTTCGAAACTTTTCAGATTCATCTTCAGATGGTTTTCTGGAAGTTATATTACTACTTCTAGCAAAATGCTGGGTGGCTTTTTTTGTGTTAGTGACCGTCTGTCTGCTTCCTTTTTGGTGGCCAGTTGGTACATCACTCCACACACTATTACACAATCTGTATACTTTTGTATTTCAGAACCCGTGTCTGTTAATTGAATGTAAATCATAAAACTGCAACCATTCACTTTTTTGAATCGTTGTTTATTATTCCATGAACCGGTTTTCGAAACTTTTCAGATTCATCTTCAGATGGTTTTCTGGAAGTTATATTACTACTTCTAGCAAAATGCTGGGTGGCTTTTTTTGTGTTAGTGACCGTCTGTCTGCTTCCTTTTTGGTGGCCAGTTGGTACATCACTCCACACACTATTACACAATCTGTATACTTTTGTATTTCAGAACCCGTGTCTGTTATTTGAATGTAAATCATAAAACTGCAACCATTCACTTTTTTGAATCGTTATTTATTATTCCACGAACCGGTTTTCGAAACTTTTCAGGTTCATCTTCAGATGGTTTTCTGGAAGTTATATTACTAGTTCTAGCAAAATGCTGGGTGGCTTTTTTTGTGTTAGTGACCGTCTGTCTGCTTCCTTTTTGGTGGCCAGTTGGTACATCACTCCACACACTATTACACAATCTGTATACTTTTGTATTTCAGAACCCGTGTCTGTTAATTGAATGTAAATCATAAAACTGCAACCATTCACTTTTTTGAATCATTGTTTATTATTCCATGAACCGGTTTTCGAAACTTTTCAGGTTCATCTTCAGATGGTTTTCTGGAAGTTATATTACTACTTCTAGCAAAATGCTGGGTGGCTTTTTTGTATTAGTGACCGTCTGTCTGCTTCCTTTTTGGTGGCCAGTTGGTACATCACTCCACACACTATTACACAATCTGTATACTTTTGTATTTCAGAACCCGTGTCTGTTAATTGAATGTAAATCATAAAACTGCAACCATTCACTTTTTTGAATCGTTGTTTATTATTCCATGAACCGGTTTTCGAAACTTTTCAGGTTCATCTTCAGATGGTTTTCTGGAAGTTATATTACTACTTCTAGCAAAATGCTGGGTGGCTTTTTTGTATTAGTGACCGTCTGTCTGCTTCCTTTTTGGTGGCCAGTTGGTACATCACTCCACACACTATTACACAATCTGTATACTTTTGTATTTCAGAACCCGTGTCTGTTATTTGAATGTAAATCATAAAACTGCAACCATTCACTTTTTTGAATCGTTATTTATTATTCCACGAACCGGTTTTCGAAACTTTTCAGGTTCATCTTCAGATGGTTTTCTGGAAGTTATATTACTACTTCTAGCAAAATGCTGGGTGGCTTTTTTGTATTAGTGACCGTCTGTCTGCTTCCTTTTTGGTGGCCAGTTGGTACATCACTCCACACACTATTACACAATCTGTATACTTTTGTATTTCAGAACCCGTGTCTGTTAATTGAATGTAAATCATAAAACTGCAACCATTCACTTTTTTGAATCGTTGTTTATTATTCCATGAACCGGTTTTCGAAACTTTTCAGATTCATCTTCAGATGGGTTTCTGGAAGTTATATTACTACTTCTAGCAAAATGCTGGGTGGCTTTTTTTGTGTTAGTGACCGTCTGTCTGCTTCCTTTTTGGTGGCCAGTTGGTACATCACTCCACACACTATTACACAATCTGTATACTTTTGTATTTCAGAACCCGTGTCTGTTAATTGAATGTAAATCATAAAACTGCAACCATTCACTTTTTTGAATCGTTATTTATTATTCCACGAACCGGTTTTCGAAACTTTTCAGGTTCATCTTCAGATGGTTTTCTGGAAGTTATATTACTACTTCTAGCAAAATGCTGGGTGGCTTTTTTGTATTAGTGACCGTCTGTCTGCTTCCTTTTTGGTGGCCAGTTGGTACATCACTCCACACACTATTACACAATCTGTATTCTTTTGTATTTCAGAACCCGTGTCTGTTATTTGAATGTAAATCACAAAACTGCAACCATTCACTTTTTTGAATCGTTGTTTATTATTCCATGAACCGGTTTTCGAAACTTTTCAGGTTCATCTTCAGATGGTTTTCTGGAAGTTATATTACTACTTCTAGCAAAATGCTGGGTGGCTTTTTTTGTGTTAGTGACCGTCTGTCTGCTTCCTTTTTGGTGGCCAGTTGGTACATCACTCCACACACTATTACACAATCTGTATACTTTTGTATTTCAGAACCCGTGTCTGTTATTTGAATGTAAATCATAAAACTGCAACCATTCACTTTTTTGAATCGTTATTTATTATTCCACGAACCGGTTTTCGAAACTTTTCAGGTTCATCTTCAGATGGTTTTCTGGAAGTTATATTACTACTTCTAGCAAAATGCTGGGTGGCTTTTTTGTATTAGTGACCGTCTGTCTGCTTCCTTTTTGGTGGCCAGTTGGTACATCACTCCACACACTATTACACAATCTGTATACTTTTGTATTTCAGAACCCGTGTCTGTTAATTGAATGTAAATCATAAAACTGCAACCATTCACTTTTTTGAATCGTTGTTTATTATTCCATGAACCGGTTTTCGAAACTTTCCAGGTTCATCTTCAGATGGTTTTCTGGAAGTTATATTACTACTTCTAGCAAAATGCTGGGTGGCTTTTTTTGTGTTAGTGACCGTCTGTCTGCTTCCTTTTTGGTGGTCAGTTGGTACATCACTCCACACACTATTACACAATCTGTATACTTTTGTATTTCAGAACCCGTGTCTGTTAATTGAATGTAAATCATAAAACTGCAACCATTCACTTTTTTGAATCGTTATTTATTATTCCACGAACCGGTTTTCGAAACTTTTCAGGTTCATCTTCAGATGGTTTTCTGGAAGATATATTACTACTTCTAGCAAAATGCTGGGTGGCTTTTTTGTATTAGTGACCGTCTGTCTGCTTCCTTTTTGGTGGCCAGTTGGTACATCACTCCACACACTATTACACAATCTGTATACTTTTGTATTTCAGAACCCGTGTCTGTTAATTGAATGTAAATCATAAAACTGCAACCATTCACTTTTTTGAATCGTTGTTTATTATTCCATGAACCGGTTTTCGAAACTTTTCAGATTCATCTTCAGATGGTTTTCTGGAAGTTATATTACTACTTCTAGCAAAATGCTGGGTGGCTTTTTTTGTGTTAGTGACCGTCTGTCTGCTTCCTTTTTGGTGGCCAGTTGGTACATCACTCCACACACTATTACACAATCTGTATACTTTTGTATTTCAGAACCCGTGTCTGTTAATTGAATGTAAATCATAAAACTGCAACCATTCACTTTTTTGAATCGTTATTTATTATTCCACGAACCGGTTTTCGAAACTTTTCAGGTTCATCTTCAGATGGTTTTCTGGAAGTTATATTACTACTTCTAGCAAAATGCTGGGTGGCTTTTTTGTATTAGTGACCGTCTGTCTGCTTCCTTTTTGGTGGCCAGTTGGTACATCACTCCACACACTATTACACAATCTGTATTCTTTTGTATTTCAGAACCCGTGTCTGTTATTTGAATGTAAATCACAAAACTGCAACCATTCACTTTTTTGAATCGTTGTTTATTATTCCACGAACCGGTTTTCGAAACTTTTCAGGTTCATCTTCAGATGGTTTTCTGGAAGTTATATTACTACTTCTAGCAAAATGCTGGGTGGCTTTTTTTGTGTTAGTGACCGTCTGTCTGCTTCCTTTTTGGTGGCCAGTTGGTACATCACTCCACACACTATTACACAATCTGTATACTTTTGTATTTCAGAACCCGTGTCTGTTAATTGAATGTAAATCATAAAACTGCAACCATTCACTTTTTTGAATCGTTGTTTATTATTCCATGAACCGGTTTTCGAAACTTTTCAGATTCATCTTCAGATGGTTTTCTGGAAGTTATATTACTACTTCTAGCAAAATGCTGGGTGGCTTTTTTTGTGTTAGTGACCGTCTGTCTGCTTCCTTTTTGGTGGCCAGTTGGTACATCACTCCACACACTATTACACAATCTGTATACTTTTGTATTTCAGAACCCGTGTCTGTTATTTGAATGTAAATCATAAAACTGCAACCATTCACTTTTTTGAATCGTTATTTATTATTCCACGAACCGGTTTTCGAAACTTTTCAGGTTCATCTTCAGATGGTTTTCTGGAAGTTATATTACTACTTCTAGCAAAATGCTGGGTGGCTTTTTTGTATTAGTGACCGTCTGTCTGCTTCCTTTTTGGTGGCCAGTTGGTACATCACTCCACACACTATTACACAATCTGTATACTTTTGTATTTCAGAACCCGTGTCTGTTAATTGAATGTAAATCATAAAACTGCAACCATTCACTTTTTTGAATCGTTTTTTATTATTCCATGAACCGGTTTTCGAAACTTTTCAGGTTCATCTTCAGATGGTTTTCTGGAAGTTATATTACTACTTCTAGCAAAATGCTGGGTGGCTTTTTTGTATTAGTGACCGTCTGTCTGCTTCCTTTTTGGTGGCCAGTTGGTACATCACTCCACACACTATTACACAATCTGTATACTTTTGTATATCAGAACCCGTGTCTGTTAATTGAATGTAAATCATAAAACTGCAACCATTCACTTTTTTGAATCGTTGTTTATTATTCCATGAACCGGTTTTCGAAACTTTTCAGGTTCATCTTCAGATGGTTTTCTGGAAGTTATATTACTACTTCTAGCAAAATGCTGGGTGGCTTTTTTGTATTAGTGACCGTCTGTCTGCTTCCTTTTTGGTGGCCAGTTGGTACATCACTCCACACACTATTACACAATCTGTATACTTTTGTATTTCAGAACCCGTGTCTGTTATTTGAATGTAAATCATAAAACTGCAACCATTCACTTTTTTGAATCGTTATTTATTATTCCACGAACCGGTTTTCGAAACTTTTCAGGTTCATCTTCAGATGGTTTTCTGGAAGTTATATTACTACTTCTAGCAAAATGCTGGGTGGCTTTTTTGTATTAGTGACCGTCTGTCTGCTTCCTTTTTGGTGGCCAGTTGGTACATCACTCCACACACTATTACACAATCTGTATACTTTTGTATTTCAGAACCCGTGTCTGTTATTTGAATGTAAATCATAAAACTGCAACCATTCACTTTTTTGAATCGTTATTTATTATTCCACGAACCGGTTTTCGAAACTTTTCAGGTTCATCTTCAGATGGTTTTCTGGAAGTTATATTACTACTTCTAGCAAAATGCTGGGTGGCTTTTTTTGTGTTAGTGACCGTCTGTCTGCTTCCTTTTTGGTGGCCAGTTGGTACATCACTCCACACACTATTACACAATCTGTATACTTTTGTATTTCAGAACCCGTGTCTGTTAATTGAATGTAAATCATAAAACTGCAACCATTCACTTTTTTGAATCGTTATTTATTATTCCACGAACCGGTTTTCGAAACTTTTCAGGTTCATCTTCAGATGGTTTTCTGGAAGTTATATTACTACTTCTAGCAAAATGCTGGGTGGCTTTTTTTGTGTTAGTGACCGTCTGTCTGCTTACTTTTTGGTGGCCAGTTGGTACATCACTCCACACACTATTACACAATCTGTATACTTTTGTATTTCAGAACCCGTGTCTGTTATTTGAATGTAAATCATAAAACTGCAACCATTCACTTTTTTGAATCGTTATTTATTATTCCACGAACCGGTTTTCGAAACTTTTCAGGTTCATCTTCAGATGGTTTTCTGGAAGATATATTACTACTTCTAGCAAAATGCTGGGTGGCTTTTTTGTATTAGTGACCGTCTGTCTGCTTCCTTTTTGGTGGCCAGTTGGTACATCACTCCACACACTATTACACAATCTGTATACTTTTGTATTTCAGAACCCGTGTCTGTTAATTGAATGTAAATCATAAAACTGCAACCATTCACTTTTTTGAATCGTTGTTTATTATTCCATGAACCGGTTTTCGAAACTTTTCAGATTCATCTTCAGATGGTTTTCTGGAAGTTATATTACTACTTCTAGCAAAATGCTGGGTGGCTTTTTTTGTGTTAGTGACCGTCTGTCTGCTTCCTTTTTGGTGGCCAGTTGGTACATCACTCCACACACTATTACACAATCTGTATACTTTTGTATTTCAGAACCCGTGTCTGTTAATTGAATGTAAATCATAAAACTGCAACCATTCACTTTTTTGAATCGTTGTTTATTATTCCATGAACCGGTTTTCGAAACTTTTCAGATTCATCTTCAGATGGTTTTCTGGAAGTTATATTACTACTTCTAGCAAAATGCTGGGTGGCTTTTTTTGTGTTAGTGACCGTCTGTCTGCTTCCTTTTTGGTGGCCAGTTGGTACATCACTCCACACACTATTACACAATCTGTATACTTTTGTATTTCAGAACCCGTGTCTGTTATTTGAATGTAAATCATAAAACTGCAACCATTCACTTTTTTGAATCGTTATTTATTATTCCACGAACCGGTTTTCGAAACTTTTCAGGTTCATCTTCAGATGGTTTTCTGGAAGTTATATTACTAGTTCTAGCAAAATGCTGGGTGGCTTTTTTTGTGTTAGTGACCGTCTGTCTGCTTCCTTTTTGGTGGCCAGTTGGTACATCACTCCACACACTATTACACAATCTGTATACTTTTGTATTTCAGAACCCGTGTCTGTTAATTGAATGTAAATCATAAAACTGCAACCATTCACTTTTTTGAATCATTGTTTATTATTCCATGAACCGGTTTTCGAAACTTTTCAGGTTCATCTTCAGATGGTTTTCTGGAAGTTATATTACTACTTCTAGCAAAATGCTGGGTGGCTTTTTTGTATTAGTGACCGTCTGTCTGCTTCCTTTTTGGTGGCCAGTTGGTACATCACTCCACACACTATTACACAATCTGTATACTTTTGTATTTCAGAACCCGTGTCTGTTAATTGAATGTAAATCATAAAACTGCAACCATTCACTTTTTTGAATCGTTGTTTATTATTCCATGAACCGGTTTTCGAAACTTTTCAGGTTCATCTTCAGATGGTTTTCTGGAAGTTATATTACTACTTCTAGCAAAATGCTGGGTGGCTTTTTTGTATTAGTGACCGTCTGTCTGCTTCCTTTTTGGTGGCCAGTTGGTACATCACTCCACACACTATTACACAATCTGTATACTTTTGTATTTCAGAACCCGTGTCTGTTATTTGAATGTAAATCATAAAACTGCAACCATTCACTTTTTTGAATCGTTATTTATTATTCCACGAACCGGTTTTCGAAACTTTTCAGGTTCATCTTCAGATGGTTTTCTGGAAGTTATATTACTACTTCTAGCAAAATGCTGGGTGGCTTTTTTGTATTAGTGACCGTCTGTCTGCTTCCTTTTTGGTGGCCAGTTGGTACATCACTCCACACACTATTACACAATCTGTATACTTTTGTATTTCAGAACCCGTGTCTGTTAATTGAATGTAAATCATAAAACTGCAACCATTCACTTTTTTGAATCGTTGTTTATTATTCCATGAACCGGTTTTCGAAACTTTTCAGATTCATCTTCAGATGGGTTTCTGGAAGTTATATTACTACTTCTAGCAAAATGCTGGGTGGCTTTTTTTGTGTTAGTGACCGTCTGTCTGCTTCCTTTTTGGTGGCCAGTTGGTACATCACTCCACACACTATTACACAATCTGTATACTTTTGTATTTCAGAACCCGTGTCTGTTAATTGAATGTAAATCATAAAACTGCAACCATTCACTTTTTTGAATCGTTATTTATTATTCCACGAACCGGTTTTCGAAACTTTTCAGGTTCATCTTCAGATGGTTTTCTGGAAGTTATATTACTACTTCTAGCAAAATGCTGGGTGGCTTTTTTGTATTAGTGACCGTCTGTCTGCTTCCTTTTTGGTGGCCAGTTGGTACATCACTCCACACACTATTACACAATCTGTATTCTTTTGTATTTCAGAACCCGTGTCTGTTATTTGAATGTAAATCACAAAACTGCAACCATTCACTTTTTTGAATCGTTGTTTATTATTCCATGAACCGGTTTTCGAAACTTTTCAGGTTCATCTTCAGATGGTTTTCTGGAAGTTATATTACTACTTCTAGCAAAATGCTGGGTGGCTTTTTTTGTGTTAGTGACCGTCTGTCTGCTTCCTTTTTGGTGGCCAGTTGGTACATCACTCCACACACTATTACACAATCTGTATACTTTTGTATTTCAGAACCCGTGTCTGTTATTTGAATGTAAATCATAAAACTGCAACCATTCACTTTTTTGAATCGTTATTTATTATTCCACGAACCGGTTTTCGAAACTTTTCAGGTTCATCTTCAGATGGTTTTCTGGAAGTTATATTACTACTTCTAGCAAAATGCTGGGTGGCTTTTTTGTATTAGTGACCGTCTGTCTGCTTCCTTTTTGGTGGCCAGTTGGTACATCACTCCACACACTATTACACAATCTGTATACTTTTGTATTTCAGAACCCGTGTCTGTTAATTGAATGTAAATCATAAAACTGCAACCATTCACTTTTTTGAATCGTTGTTTATTATTCCATGAACCGGTTTTCGAAACTTTCCAGGTTCATCTTCAGATGGTTTTCTGGAAGTTATATTACTACTTCTAGCAAATTGCTGGGTGGCTTTTTTTGTGTTAGTGACCGTCTGTCTGCTTCCTTTTTGGTGGTCAGTTGGTACATCACTCCACACACTATTACACAATCTGTATACTTTTGTATTTCAGAACCCGTGTCTGTTAATTGAATGTAAATCATAAAACTGCAACCATTCACTTTTTTGAATCGTTATTTATTATTCCACGAACCGGTTTTCGAAACTTTTCAGGTTCATCTTCAGATGGTTTTCTGGAAGATATATTACTACTTCTAGCAAAATGCTGGGTGGCTTTTTTGTATTAGTGACCGTCTGTCTGCTTCCTTTTTGGTGGCCAGTTGGTACATCACTCCACACACTATTACACAATCTGTATACTTTTGTATTTCAGAACCCGTGTCTGTTAATTGAATGTAAATCATAAAACTGCAACCATTCACTTTTTTGAATCGTTGTTTATTATTCCATGAACCGGTTTTCGAAACTTTTCAGATTCATCTTCAGATGGTTTTCTGGAAGTTATATTACTACTTCTAGCAAAATGCTGGGTGGCTTTTTTTGTGTTAGTGACCGTCTGTCTGCTTCCTTTTTGGTGGCCAGTTGGTACATCACTCCACACACTATTACACAATCTGTATACTTTTGTATTTCAGAACCCGTGTCTGTTAATTGAATGTAAATCATAAAACTGCAACCATTCACTTTTTTGAATCGTTATTTATTATTCCACGAACCGGTTTTCGAAACTTTTCAGGTTCATCTTCAGATGGTTTTCTGGAAGTTATATTACTACTTCTAGCAAAATGCTGGGTGGCTTTTTTGTATTAGTGACCGTCTGTCTGCTTCCTTTTTGGTGGCCAGTTGGTACATCACTCCACACACTATTACACAATCTGTATTCTTTTGTATTTCAGAACCCGTGTCTGTTATTTGAATGTAAATCACAAAACTGCAACCATTCACTTTTTTGAATCGTTGTTTATTATTCCACGAACCGGTTTTCGAAACTTTTCAGGTTCATCTTCAGATGGTTTTCTGGAAGTTATATTACTACTTCTAGCAAAATGCTGGGTGGCTTTTTTTGTGTTAGTGACCGTCTGTCTGCTTCCTTTTTGGTGGCCAGTTGGTACATCACTCCACACACTATTACACAATCTGTATACTTTTGTATTTCAGAACCCGTGTCTGTTAATTGAATGTAAATCATAAAACTGCAACCATTCACTTTTTTGAATCGTTGTTTATTATTCCATGAACCGGTTTTCGAAACTTTTCAGATTCATCTTCAGATGGTTTTCTGGAAGTTATATTACTACTTCTAGCAAAATGCTGGGTGGCTTTTTTTGTGTTAGTGACCGTCTGTCTGCTTCCTTTTTGGTGGCCAGTTGGTACATCACTCCACACACTATTACACAATCTGTATACTTTTGTATTTCAGAACCCGTGTCTGTTATTTGAATGTAAATCATAAAACTGCAACCATTCACTTTTTTGAATCGTTATTTATGATTCCACGAACCGGTTTTCGAAACTTTTCAGGTTCATCTTCAGATGGTTTTCTGGAAGTTATATTACTACTTCTAGCAAAATGCTGGGTGGCTTTTTTGTATTAGTGACCGTCTGTCTGCTTCCTTTTTGGTGGCCAGTTGGTACATCACTCCACACACTATTACACAATCTGTATACTTTTGTATTTCAGAACCCGTGTCTGTTAATTGAATGTAAATCATAAAACTGCAACCATTCACTTTTTTGAATCGTTTTTTATTATTCCATGAACCGGTTTTCGAAACTTTTCAGGTTCATCTTCAGATGGTTTTCTGGAAGTTATATTACTACTTCTAGCAAAATGCTGGGTGGCTTTTTTGTATTAGTGACCGTCTGTCTGCTTCCTTTTTGGTGGCCAGTTGGTACATCACTCCACACACTATTACACAATCTGTATACTTTTGTATATCAGAACCCGTGTCTGTTAATTGAATGTAAATCATAAAACTGCAACCATTCACTTTTTTGAATCGTTGTTTATTATTCCATGAACCGGTTTTCGAAACTTTTCAGGTTCATCTTCAGATGGTTTTCTGGAAGTTATATTACTACTTCTAGCAAAATGCTGGGTGGCTTTTTTGTATTAGTGACCGTCTGTCTGCTTCCTTTTTGGTGGCCAGTTGGTACATCACTCCACACACTATTACACAATCTGTATACTTTTGTATTTCAGAACCCGTGTCTGTTATTTGAATGTAAATCATAAAACTGCAACCATTCACTTTTTTGAATCGTTATTTATTATTCCACGAACCGGTTTTCGAAACTTTTCAGGTTCATCTTCAGATGGTTTTCTGGAAGTTATATTACTACTTCTAGCAAAATGCTGGGTGGCTTTTTTGTATTAGTGACCGTCTGTCTGCTTCCTTTTTGGTGGCCAGTTGGTACATCACTCCACACACTATTACACAATCTGTATACTTTTGTATTTCAGAACCCGTGTCTGTTATTTGAATGTAAATCATAAAACTGCAACCATTCACTTTTTTGAATCGTTATTTATTATTCCACGAACCGGTTTTCGAAACTTTTCAGGTTCATCTTCAGATGGTTTTCTGGAAGTTATATTACTACTTCTAGCAAAATGCTGGGTGGCTTTTTTTGTGTTAGTGACCGTCTGTCTGCTTCCTTTTTGGTGGCCAGTTGGTACATCACTCCACACACTATTACACAATCTGTATACTTTTGTATTTCAGAACCCGTGTCTGTTAATTGAATGTAAATCATAAAACTGCAACCATTCACTTTTTTGAATCGTTATTTATTATTCCACGAACCGGTTTTCGAAACTTTTCAGGTTCATCTTCAGATGGTTTTCTGGAAGTTATATTACTACTTCTAGCAAAATGCTGGGTGGCTTTTTTTGTGTTAGTGACCGTCTGTCTGCTTACTTTTTGGTGGCCAGTTGGTACATCACTCCACACACTATTACACAATCTGTATACTTTTGTATTTCAGAACCCGTGTCTGTTATTTGAATGTAAATCATAAAACTGCAACCATTCACTTTTTTGAATCGTTATTTATTATTCCACGAACCGGTTTTCGAAACTTTTCAGGTTCATCTTCAGATGGTTTTCTGGAAGTTATATTACTACTTCTAGCAAAATGCTGGGTGGCTTTTTTGTATTAGTGACCGTCTGTCTGCTTCCTTTTTGGTGGCCAGTTGGTACATCACTCCACACACTATTACACAATCTGTATACTTTTGTATTTCAGAACCCGTGTCTGTTAATTGAATGTAAATCATAAAACTGCAACCATTCACTTTTTTGAATCGTTGTTTATTATTCCATGAACCGGTTTTCGAAACTTTCCAGGTTCATCTTCAGATGGTTTTCTGAAAGTTATATTACTACTTCTAGCAAAATGCTGGGTGGCTTTTTTTGTGTTAGTGACCGTCTGTCTGCTTCCTTTTTGGTGGTCAGTTGGTACATCACTCCACACACTATTACACAATCTGTATACTTTTGTATTTCAGAACCCGTGTCTGTTAATTGAATGTAAATCATAAAACTGCAACCATTCACTTTTTTGAATCGTTATTTATTATTCCACGAACCGGCTTTCGAAACTTTTCAGGTTCATCTTCAGATGGTTTTCTGGAAGATATATTACTACTTCTAGCAAAATGCTGGGTGGCTTTTTTGTATTAGTGACCGTCTGTCTGCTTCCTTTTTGGTGGCCAGTTGGTACATCACTCCACACACTATTACACAATCTGTATACTTTTGTATTTCAGAACCCGTGTCTGTTAATTGAATGTAAATCATAAAACTGCAACCATTCACTTTTTTGAATCGTTGTTTATTATTCCATGAACCGGTTTTCGAAACTTTTCAGGTTCATCTTCAGATGGTTTTCTGGAAGTTATATTACTACTTCTAGCAAAATGCTGGGTGGCTTTTTTTGTGTTAGTGACCGTCTGTCTGCTTCCTTTTTGGTGGCCAGTTGGTACATCACTCCACACACTATTACACAATCTGTATACTTTTGTATTTCAGAACCCGTGTCTGTTAATTGAATGTAAATCATAAAACTGCAACCATTCACTTTTTTGAATCGTTGTTTATTATTCCATGAACCGGTTTTCGAAACTTTTCAGATTCATCTTCAGATGGTTTTCTGGAAGTTATATTACTACTTCTAGCAAAATGCTGGGTGGCTTTTTTTGTGTTAGTGACCGTCTGTCTGCTTCCTTTTTGGTGGCCAGTTGGTACATCACTCCACACACTATTACACAATCTGTATACTTTTGTATTTCAGAACCCGTGTCTGTTAATTGAATGTAAATCATAAAACTGCAACCATTCACTTTTTTGAATCGTTGTTTATTATTCCATGAACCGGTTTTCGAATCTTTTCAGGTTCATCTTCAGATGGTTTTCTGGAAGTTATATTACTACTTCTAGCAAAATGCTGGGTGGCTTTTTTTGTGTTAGTGACCGTCTGTCTGATTCCTTTTTGGTGGCCAGTTGGTACATCACTCCACACACTATTACACAATCTGTATACTTTTGTATTTCAGAACCCGTGTCTGTTATTTGAATGTAAATCATAAAACTGCAACCATTCACTTTTTTGAATCGTTATTTATTATTCCACGAACCGGTTTTCGAAACTTTTCAGGCTCATCTTCAGATGGTTTTCTGGAAGTTATATTACTACTTCTAGCAAAATGCTGGGTGGCTTTTTTTATTAGTGACCGTCTGTCTGCTTCCTTTTTGGTGGCCAGTTGGTACATCACTCCACACACTATTACACAATCTGTATACTTTTGTATTTCAGAACCCGTGTCTGTTATTTGAATGTAAATCATAAAACTGCAACCATTCACTTTTTTGAATCGTTATTTATTATTCCACGAACCGGTTTTCGAAACTTTTCAGGTTCATCTTCAGATGGTTTTCTGGAAGTTATATTACTACTTCTAGCAAAATGCTGGGTGGCTTTTTTGTATTAGTGACCGTCTGTCTGCTTCCTTTTTGGTGGCCAGTTGGTACATCACTCCACACACTATTACACAATCTGTATACTTTTGTATTTCAGAACCCGTGTCTGTTATTTGAATGTAAATCATAAAACAGCAACCATTCACTTTTTTGAATCGTTATTTATTATTCCATGAACCGGTTTTCGAAACTTTTCAGGTTCATCTTCAGATGGTTTTCTGGAAGTTATATTACTACTTCTAGCAAAATGCTGGGTGGCTTTTTTTGTGTTAGTAACCGTCTGTCTGCTTCCTTTTTGGTGGCCAGTTGGTACATCACTCCACACACTATTACACAATCTGTATACTTTTGTATTTCAGAACCCGTGTCTGTTAATTGAATGTAAATCATAAAACTGCAACCATTCACTTTTTTGAATCGTTTTTTATTATTCCATGAACCGGTTTTCGAAACTTTTCAGATTCATCTTCAGATGGTTTTCTGGAAGTTATATTACTACTTCTAGCAAAATGCTGGGTGGCTTTTTTTGTGTTAGTGACCGTCTGTCTGCTTCCTTTTTGGTGGCCAGTTGGTACATCACTCCACACACTATTACACAATCTGTATACTTTTGTATTTCAGAACCCGTGTCTGTTAATTGAATGTAAATCATAAAACTGCAACCATTCACTTTTTTGAATCGTTGTTTATTATTCCATGAACCGGTTTTCGAAACTTTTCAGATTCATCTTCAGATGGTTTTCTGGAAGTTATATTACTACTTCTAGCAAAATGCTGGGTGGCTTTTTTTGTGTTAGTGACCGTCTGTCTGCTTCCTTTTTGGTGGCCAGTTGGTACATCACTCCACACACTATTACACAATCTGTATACTTCTGTATTTCAGAACCCGTGTCTGTTAATTGAATGTAAATCATAAAACTGCAACCATTCACTTTCTTGAATCGTTGTTTATTATTCCATGAACCGGTTTTCGAAACTTTTCAGGTTCATCTTCAGATGGTTTTCTGGAAGTTATATTACTACTTCTAGCAAAATGCTGGGTGGCTTTTTTTGTGTTAGTGACCGTCTGTCTGCTTCCTTTTTGATGGCCAGTTGGTACATCACTCCACACACTATTACACAATCTGTATACTTTTGTATTTCAGAACCCGTGTCTGTTATTTGAATGTAAATCATAAAACTGCAACCATTCACTTTTTTGAATCGTTATTTATTATTCCACGAACCGGTTTTCGAAACTTTTCAGGCTCATCTTCAGATGGTTTTCTGGAAGTTATATTACTACTTCTAGCAAAATGCTGGGTGGCTTTTTTTATTAGTGACCGTCTGTCTGCTTCCTTTTTGGTGGCCAGTTGGTACATCACTCCACACACTTTTACACAATCTGTATACTTTTGTATTTCAGAACCCGTGTCTGTTATTTGAATGTAAATCATAAAACTGCAACCATTCACTTTTTTGAATCGTTATTTATTATTCCACGAACCGGTTTTCGAAACTTTTCAGGTTCATCTTCAGATGGTTTTCTGGAAGTTATATTACTACTTCTAGCAAAATGCTGGGTGGCTTTTTTGTATTAGTGACCGTCTGTCTGCTTCCTTTTTGGTGGCCAGTTGGTACATCACTCCACACACTATTACACAATCTGTATACTTTTGTATTTCAGAACCCGTGTCTGTTATTTGAATGTAAATCATAAAACTGCAACCATTCACTTTTTTGAATCGTTGTTTATTATTCCACAAACCGGTTCTCGAAACTTTTCAGGTTCATCTTCAGATGGTTTTCTGGAAGTTATATTACTACTTCTAGCAAAATGCTGGGTGGCTTTTTTGTATTAGTGACCGTCTGTCTCCTTCCTTTTTGGTGGCCAGTTGGTACATCACTCCACACACTATTACACAATCTGTATACTTCTGTATTTCAGAACCCGTGTCTGTTAATTGAATGTAAATCATAAAACTGCAACCATTCACTTTTTTGAATCGTTGTTTATTATTCCATGAACCGGTTTTCGAAACTTTTCAGGTTCATCTTCAGATGGTTTTCTGGAAGTTATATTACTACTTCTAGCAAAATGCTGGGTGGCTTTTTTTGTGTTAGTGACCGTCTGTCTGCTTCCTTTTTGGTGGCCAGTTGGTACATCACTCCACACACTATTACACAATCTGTATACTTTTGTATTTCAGAACCCGTGTCTGTTATTTGAATGTAAATCATAAAACTGCAACCATTCACTTTTTTGAATCGTTATTTATTATTCCACGAACCGGTTTTCGAAACTTTTCAGGCTCATCTTCAGATGGTTTTCTGGAAGTTATATTACTACTTCTAGCAAAATGCTGGGTGGCTTTTTTTATTAGTGACCGTCTGTCTGCTTCCTTTTTGGTGGCCAGTTGGTACATCACTCCGCACACTATTACACAATCTGTATACTTTTGTATTTCAGAACCCGTGTCTGTTATTTGAATGTAAATCATAAAACTGCAACCATTCACTTTTTTGAATCGTTATTTATTATTCCACGAACCGGTTTTCGAAACTTTTCAGGTTCATCTTCAGATGGTTTTCTGGAAGTTATATTACTACTTCTAGCAAAATGCTGGGTGGCTTTTTTGTATTAGTGACCGTCTGTCTGCTTCCTTTTTGGTGGCCAGTTGGTACATCACTCCACACACTATTACACAATCTGTATACTTTTGTATTTCAGAACCCGTGTCTGTTATTTGAATGTAAATCATAAAACTGCAACCATTCACTTTTTTGAATCGTTGTTTATTATTCCACAAACCGGTTCTCGAAACTTTTCAGGTTCATCTTCAGATGGTTTTCTGGAAGTTATATTACTACTTCTAGCAAAATGCTGGGTGGCTTTTTTGTATTAGTGACCGTCTGTCTCCTTCCTTTTTGGTGGCCAGTTGGTACATCACTCCACACACTATTACACAATCTGTATACTTTTGTATTTCAGAACCCGTGTCTGTTATTTGAATGTAAATCACAAAACTGCAACCATTCACTTTTTTGAATCGTTATTTATTATTCCACGAACCGGTTTTCGAAACTTTTCAGGTTCATCTTCAGATGGTTTTCTGGAAGTTATATTACTACTTCTAGCAAAATGCTGGGTGGCTTTTTTGTATTAGTGACCGTCTGTCTGCTTCCTTTTTGGTGGCCAGTTGGTACATCACTCCACACACTATTACACAATCTGTATACTTTTGTATTTCAGAACCCGTGTCTGTTAATTGAATGTAAATCATAAAACTGCAACCATTCACTTTTTTGAATCGTTATTTATTATTCCATGAACCGGTTTTCGAAACTTTTCAGGTTCATCTTCAGATGGTTTTCTGGAAGTTATATTACTACTTCTAGCAAAATGCTGGGTGGCTTTTTTGTATTAGTGACCGTCTGTCTGCTTCCTTTTTGGTGGCCAGTTGGTACATCACTCCACACACTATTACACAATCTGTATTCTTTTGTATTTCAGAACCCGTGTCTGTTATTTGAATGTAAATCACAAAACTGCAACCATTCACTTTTTTGAATCGTTGTTTATTATTCCACGAACCGGTTTTCGAAACTTTTCAGGTTCATCTTCAGATGGTTTTCTGGAAGTTATATTACTACTTCTAGCAAAATGCTGGGTGGCTTTTTTTGTGTTAGTGACCGTCTGTCTGCTTCCTTTTTGGTGGCCAGTTGGTACATCACTCCACACACTATTACACAATCTGTATACTTTTGTATTTCAGAACCCGTGTCTGTTATTTGAATGTAAATCATAAAACTGCAACCATTCACTTTTTTGAATCGTTATTTATTATTCCACGAACCGGTTTTCGAAACTTTACAGGTTCATCTTCAGATGGTTTTCTGGAAGTTATATTACTACTTCTAGCAAAATGCTGGGTGGCTTTTTTGTATTAGTGACCGTCTGTCTGCTTCCTTTTTGGTGGCCAGTTGGTACATCACTCCACACACTATTACACAATCTGTATACTTTTGTATTTCAGAACCCGTGTCTGTTAATTGAATGTAAATCATAAAACTGCAACCATTCACTTTTTTGAATCGTTATTTATTATTCCACGAACCGGTTTTCGAAACTTTTCAGGTTCATCTTCAGATGGTTTTCTGGAAGATATATTACTACTTCTAGCAAAATGCTGGGTGGCTTTTTTGTATTAGTGACCGTCTGTCTGCTTCCTTTTTGGTGGCCAGTTGGTACATCACTCCACACACTATTACACAATCTGTATACTTTTGTATTTCAGAACCCGTGTCTGTTAATTGAATGTAAATCATAAAACTGCAACCATTCATTTTTTTGAATCGTTGTTTATTATTCCATGAACCGGTTTTCGAAACTTTTCAGATTCATCTTCAGATGGTTTTCTGGAAGTTATATTACTACTTCTAGCAAAATGCTGGGTGGCTTTTTTTGTGTTAGTGACCGTCTGTCTGCTTCCTTTTTGGTGGCCAGTTGGTACATCACTCCACACACTATTACACAATCTGTATACTTTTGTATTTCAGAACCCGTGTCTGTTAATTGAATGTAAATCATAAAACTGCAACCATTCACTTTTTTGAATCGTTGTTTATTATTCCATGAACCGGTTTTCGAAACTTTTCAGATTCATCTTCAGATGGTTTTCTGGAAGTTATATTACTACTTCTAGCAAAATGCTGGGTGGCTTTTTTTGTGTTAGTGACCGTCTGTCTGCTTCCTTTTTGGTGGCCAGTTGGTACATCACTCCACACACTATTACACAATCTGTATACTTTTGTATTTCAGAACCCGTGTCTGTTAATTGAATGTAAATCATAAAACTGCAACCATTCACTTTTTTGAATCGTTTTTTATTATTCCACGAACCGGTTTTCGAAACTTTTCAGGCTCATCTTCAGATGGTTTTCTGGAAGTTATATTACTACTTCTAGCAAAATGCTGGGTGGCTTTTTTTATTAGTGACCGTCTGTCTGCTTCCTTTTTGGTGGCCAGTTGGTACATCACTCCACACACTATTACACAATCTGTATACTTTTGTATTTCAGAACCCGTGTCTGTTATTTGAATGTAAATCATAAAACAGCAACCATTCACTTTTTTGAATCGTTATTTATTATTCCATGAACCGGTTTTCGAAACTTTTCAGGTTCATCTTCAGATGGTTTTCTGGAAGTTATATTACTACTTCTAGCAAAATGCTGGGTGGCTTTTTTTGTGTTAGTAACCGTCTGTCTGCTTCCTTTTTGGTGGCCAGTTGGTACATCACTCCACACACTATTACACAATCTGTATACTTTTGTATTTCAGAACCCGTGTCTGTTATTTGAATGTAAATCATAAAACTGCAACCATTCACTTTTTTGAATCGTTGTTTATTATTCCACAAACCGGTTCTCGAAACTTTTCAGGTTCATCTTCAGATGGTTTTCTGGAAGTTATATTACTACTTCTAGCATAATGCTGGGTGGCTTTTTTGTATTAGTGACCGTCTGTCTGCTTCCTTTTTGGTGGCCAGTTGGTACATCACTCCACACACTATTACACAATCTGTATACTTTTGTATTTCAGAACCCGTGTCTGTTATTTGAATGTAAATCATAAAACTGCAACGATTCACTTTTTTGAATCGTTATTTATTATTCCACGAACCGGTTTTCGAAACTTTTCAGGTTCATCTTCAGATGGTTTTCTGGAAGTTATATTACTACTTCTAGCAAAATGCTGGGTGGCTTTTTTGTATTAGTGACCGTCTGTCTGCTTCCTTTTTGGTGGCCAGTTGGTACATCACTCCACACACTATTACACAATCTGTATACTTTTGTATTTCAGAACCCGTGTCTGTTAATTGAATGTAAATCATAAAACTGCAACCATTCACTTTTTTGAATCATTGTTTATTATTCCATGAACCGGTTTTCGAAACTTTTCAGGTTCATCTTCAGATGGTTTTCTGGAAGTTATATTACTACTTCTAGCAAAATGCTGGGTGGCTTTTTTGTATTAGTGACCGTCTGTCTGCTTCCTTTTTGGTGGCCAGTTGGTACATCACTCCACACACTATTACACAATCTGTATACTTTTGTATTTCAGAACCCGTGTCTGTTAATTGAATGTAAATCATAAAACTGCAACCATTCACTTTTTTGAATCGTTGTTTATTATTCCATGAACCGGTTTTCGAAACTTTTCAGGTTCATCTTCAGATGGTTTTCTGGAAGTTATATTACTACTTCTAGCAAAATGCTGGGTGGCTTTTTTGTATTAGTGACCGTCTGTCTGCTTCCTTTTTGGTGGCCAGTTGGTGCATCACTCCACACACTATTACACAATCTGTATACTTTTGTATTTCAGAACCCGTGTCTGTTATTTGAATGTAAATCATAAAACTGCAACCATTCACTTTTTTGAATCGTTATTTATTATTCCACGAACCGGTTTTCGAAACTTTTCAGGTTCATCTTCAGATGGTTTTCTGGAAGTTATATTACTACTTCTAGCAAAATGCTGGGTGGCTTTTTTGTATTAGTGACCGTCTGTCTGCTTCCTTTTTGGTGGCCAGTTGGTACATCACTCCACACATTATTACACAATCTGTATACTTTTGTATTTCAGAACCCGTGTCTGTTAATTGAATGTAAATCATAAAACTGCAACCATTCACTTTTTTGAATCGTTGTTTATTATTCCATGAACCGGTTTTCGAAACTTTTCAGATTCATCTTCAGATGGGTTTCTAGAAGTTATATTACTACTTCTAGCAAAATGCTGGGTGGCTTTTTTTGTGTTAGTGACCGTCTGTCTGCTTCCTTTTTGGTGGCCAGTTGGTACATCACTCCACACACTATTACACAATCTGTATACTTTTGTATTTCAGAACCCGTGTCTGTTAATTGAATGTAAATCATAAAACTGCAACCATTCACTTTTTTGAATCGTTATTTATTATTCCACGAACCGGTTTTCGAAACTTTTCAGGTTCATCTTCAGATGGTTTTCTGGAAGTTATATTACTACTTCTAGCAAAATGCTGGGTGGCTTTTTTGTATTAGTGACCGTCTGTCTGCTTCCTTTTTAGTGGCCAGTTGGTACATCACTCCACACACTATTACACAATCTGTATTCTTTTTTATTTCAGAACCCGTGTCTGTTATTTGAATGTAAATCACAAAACTGCAACCATTCACTTTTTTGAATCGTTGTTTATTATTCCACGAACCGGTTTTCGAAACTTTTCAGGTTCATCTTCAGATGGTTTTCTGGAAGTTATATTACTACTTCTAGCAAAATGCTGGGTGGCTTTTTTTGTGTTAGTGACTGTCTGTCTGCTTCCTTTTTGGTGGCCAGTTGGTACATCACTCCACACACTATTACACAATCTGTATACTTTTGTATTTCAGAACCCGTGTCTGTTATTTGAATGTAAATCATAAAACTGCAACCATTCACTTTTTTGAATCGTTATTTATTATTCCACGAACCGGTTTTCGAAACTTTTCAGGTTCATCTTCAGATGGTTTTCTGGAAGTTATATTACTACTTCTAGCAAAATGCTGGGTGGCTTTTTTGTATTAGTGACCGTCTGTCTGCTTCCTTTTTGGTGGCCAGTTGGTACATCACTCCACACACTATTACACAATCTGTATACTTTTGTATTTCAGAACCCGTGTCTGTTAATTGAATGTAAATCATAAAACTGCAACCATTCACTTTTTTGAATCGTTGTTTATTATTCCATGAACCGGTTTTCGAAACTTTCCAGGTTCATCTTCAGATGGTTTTCTGGAAGTTATATTACTACTTCTAGCAAAATGCTGGGTGGCTTTTTTTGTGTTAGTGACCGTCTGTCTGCTTCCTTTTTGGTGGTCAGTTGGTACATCACTCCACACACTATTACACAATCTGTATACTTTTGTATTTCAGAACCCGTGTCTGTTAATTGAATGTAAATCATAAAACTGCAACCATTCACTTTTTTGAATCGTTATTTATTATTCCACGAACCGGTTTTCGAAACTTTTCAGGTTCATCTTCAGATGGTTTTCTGGAAGATATATTACTACTTCTAGCAAAATGCTGGGTGGCTTTTTTGTATTAGTGACCGTCTGTCTGCTTCCTTTTTGGTGGCCAGTTGGTACATCACTCCACACACTATTACACAATCTGTATACTTTTGTATTTCAGAACCCGTGTCTGTTAATTGAATGTAAATCATAAAACTGCAACCATTCACTTTTTTGAATCGTTGTTTATTATTCCATGAACCGGTTTTCGAAACTTTTCAGATTCATCTTCAGATGGTTTTCTGGAAGTTATATTACTACTTCTAGCAAAATGCTGGGTGGCTTTTTTTGTGTTAGTGACCGTCTGTCTGCTTCCTTTTTGGTGGCCAGTTGGTACATCACTCCACACACTATTACACAATCTGTATACTTTAGTATTTCAGAACCCGTGTCTGTTAATTGAATGTAAATCATAAAACTGCAACCATTCACTTTTTTGAATCGTTGTTTATTATTCCATGAACCGGTTTTCGAAACTTTTCAGATTCATCTTCAGATGGTTTTCTGGAAGTTATATTACTACTTCTAGCAAAATGCTGGGTGGCTTTTTTTGTGTTAGTGACCGTCTGTCTGCTTCCTTTTTGGTGGCCAGTTGGTACATCACTCCACACACTATTACACAATCTGTATACTTTTGTATTTCAGAACCCGTGTCTGTTATTTGAATGTAAATCATAAAACTGCAACCATTCACTTTTTTGAATCGTTATTTATTATTCCACGAACCGGTTTTCGAAACTTTTCAGGTTCATCTTCAGATGGTTTTCTGGAAGTTATATTACTACTTCTAGCAAAATGCTGGGTGGCTTTTTTGTATTAGTGACCGTCTGTCTGCTTCCTTTTTGGTGGCCAGTTGGTACATCACTCCACACACTATTACACAATCTGTATACTTTTGTATTTCAGAACCCGTGTCTGTTAATTGAATGTAAATCATAAAACTGCAACCATTCACTTTTTTGAATCATTGTTTATTATTCCATGAACCGGTTTTCGAAACTTTTCAGGTTCATCTTCAGATGGTTTTCTGGAAGTTATATTACTACTTCTAGCAAAATGCTGGGTGGCTTTTTTGTATTAGTGACCGTCTGTCTGCTTCCTTTTTGGTGGCCAGTTGGTACATCACTCCACACACTATTACACAATCTGTATACTTTTGTATTTCAGAACCCGTGTCTGTTAATTGAATGTAAATCATAAAACTGCAACCATTCACTTTTTTGAATCGTTGTTTATTATTCCATGAACCGGTTTTCGAAACTTTTCAGGTTCATCTTCAGATGGTTTTCTGGAAGTTATATTACTACTTCTAGCAAAATGCTGGGTGGCTTTTTTGTATTAGTGACCGTCTGTCTGCTTCCTTTTTGGTGGCCAGTTGGTACATCACTCCACACACTATTACACGATCTGTATTCTTTTGTATTTCAGAACCCGTGTCTGTTATTTGAATGTAAATCACAAAACTGCAACCATTCACTTTTTTGAATCGTTGTTTATTATTCCACGAACCGGTTTTCGAAACTTTTCAGGTTCATCTTCAGATGGTTTTCTGGAAGTTATATTACTACTTCTAGCAAAATGCTGGGTGGCTTTTTTTGTGTTAGTGACCGTCTGTCTGCTTCCTTTTTGGTGGCCAGTTGGTACATCACTCCACACACTATTACACAGTCTGTATACTTTTGTATTTCAGAACCCGTGTCTGTTATTTGAATGTAAATCATAAAACTGCAACCATTCACTTTTTTGAATCGTTATTTATTATTCCACGAACCGGTTTTCGAAACTTTTCAGGTTCATCTTCAGATGGTTTTCTGGAAGTTATATTACTACTTCTAGCAAAATGCTGGGTGGCTTTTTTGTATTAGTGACCGTCTGTCTGCTTCCTTTTTGGTGGCCAGTTGGTACATCACTCCACACACTATTACACAATCTGTATACTTTTGTATTTCAGAACCCGTGTCTGTTAATTGAATGTAAATCATAAAACTGCAACCATTCACTTTTTTGAATCGTTGTTTATTATTCCATGAACCAGTTTTCGAAACTTTCCAGGTTCATCTTCAGATGGTTTTCTGGAAGTTATATTACTACTTCTAGCAAAATGCTGGGTGGCTTTTTTTGTGTTAGTGACCGTCTGTCTGCTTCCTTTTTGGTGGTCAGTTGGTACATCACTCCACACACTATTACACAATCTGTATACTTTTGTATTTCAGAACCCGTGTCTGTTAATTGAATGTAAATCATAAAACTGCAACCATTCACTTTTTTGAATCGTTATTTATTATTCCACGAACCGGTTTTCGAAACTTTTCAGGTTCATCTTCAGATGGTTTTCTGGAAGATATATTACTACTTCTAGCAAAATGCTGGGTGGCTTTTTTGTATTAGTGACCGTCTGTCTGCTTCCTTTTTGGTGGCCAGTTGGTACATCACTCCACACACTATTACACAATCTGTATACTTTTGTATTTCAGAACCCGTGTCTGTTAATTGAATGTAAATCATAAAACTGCAACCATTCACTTTTTTGAATCGTTGTTTATTATTCCATGAACCGGTTTTCGAAACTTTTCAGATTCATCTTCAGATGGTTTTCTGGAAGTTATATTACTACTTCTAGCAAAATGCTGGGTGGCTTTTTTTGTGTTAGTGACCGTCTGTCTGCTTCCTTTTTGGTGGCCAGTTGGTACATCACTCCACACACTATTACACAATCTGTATACTTTTGTATTTCAGAACCCGTGTCTGTTATTTGAATGTAAATCATAAAACTGCAACCATTCACTTTTTTGAATCGTTATTTATTATTCCACGAACCGGTTTTCGAAACTTTTCAGGTTCATCTTCAGATGGTTTTCTGGAAGTTATATTACTACTTCTAGCAAAATGCTGGGTGGCTTTTTTTGTGTTAGTGACCGTCTGTCTGCTTCCTTTTTGGTGGCCAGTTGGTACATCACTCCACACACTATTACACAATCTGTATACTTTTGTATTTCAGAACCCGTGTCTGTTAATTGAATGTAAATCATAAAACTGCAACCATTCACTTTTTTGAATCGTTGTTTATTATTCCATGAACCGGTTTTCGAAACTTTCCAGGTTCATCTTCAGATGGTTTTCTGGAAGTTATATTACTACTTCTAGCAAAATGCTGGGTGGCTTTTTTTGTGTTAGTGACCGTCTGTCTGCTTCCTTTTTGGTGGTCAGTTGGTACATCACTCCACACACTATTACACAATCTGTATACTTTTGTATTTCAGAACCCGTGTCTGTTAATTGAATGTAAATCATAAAACTGCAACCATTCACTTTTTTGAATCGTTATTTATTATTCCACGAACCAGTTTTCGAAACTTTTCAGGTTCATCTTCAGATGGTTTTCTGGAAGATATATTACTACTTCTAGCAAAATGCTGGGTGGCTTTTTTGTATTAGTGACCGTCTGTCTGCTTCCTTTTTGGTGGCCAGTTGGTACATCACTCCACACACTATTACACAATCTGTATACTTTTGTATTTCAGAACCCGTGACTGTTAATTGAATGTAAATCATAAAACTGCAACCATTCACTTTTTTGAATCGTTGTTTATTATTCCATGAACCGGTTTTCGAAACTTTCCAGGTTCATCTTCAGATGGTTTTCTGGAAGTTATATTACTACTTCTAGCAAAATGCTGGGTGGCTTTTTTTGTGTTAGTGACCGTCTGTCTGCTTCCTTTTTGGTGGTCAGTTGGTACATCACTCCACACACTATTACACAATCTGTATACTTTTGTATTTCAGAACCCGTGTCTGTTAATTGAATGTAAATCATAAAACTGCAACCATTCACTTTTTTGAATCGTTTTTTATTATTCCACGAACCGGTTTTCGAAACTTTTCAGGTTCATCTTCAGATGGTTTTCTGGAAGATATATTACTACTTCTAGCAAAATGCTGGGTGGCTTTTTTGTATTAGTGACCGTCTGTCTGCTTCCTTTTTGGTGGCCAGTTGGTACATCACTCCACACACTATTACACAATCTGTATACTTTTGTATTTCAGAACCCGTGACTGTTAATTGAATGTAAATCATAAAACTGCAACCATTCACTTTTTTGAATCGTTGTTTATTATTCCATGAACCGGTTTTCGAAACTTTTCAGATTCATCTTCAGATGGTTTTCTGGAAGTTATATTACTACTTCTAGCAAAATGCTGGGTGGCTTTTTTTGTGTTAGTGACCGTCTGTCTGCTTCCTTTTTGGTGGCCAGTTGGTACATCACTCCACACACTATTACACAATCTGTATACTTTTGTATTTCAGAACCCGTGTCTGTTAATTGAATGTAAATCATAAAACTGCAACCATTCACTTTTTTGAATCGTTGTTTATTATTCCATGAACCGGTTTTCGAAACTTTTCAGATTCATCTTCAGATGGTTTTCTGGAAGTTATATTACTACTTCTAGCAAAATGCTGGGTGGCTTTTTTTTGTGTTAGTGACCGTCTGTCTGCTTCCTTTTTGGTGGCCAGTTGGTACATCACTCCACACACTATTACACAATCTGTATACTTTTGTATTTCAGAACCCGTGTCTGTTATTTGAATGTAAATCATAAAACTGCAACCATTCACTTTTTTGAATCGTTATTTATTATTCCACGAACCGGTTTTCGAAACTTTTCAGGTTCATCTTCAGATGGTTTTCTGGAAGTTATATTACTACTTCTAGCAAAATGCTGGGTGGCTTTTTTGTATTAGTGACCGTCTGTCTGCTTCCTTTTTGGTGGCCAGTTGGTACATCACTCCACACACTATTACACAATCTGTATACTTTTGTATTTCAGAACCCGTGTCTGTTAATTGAATGTAAATCATAAAACTGCAACCATTCACTTTTTTGAATCATTGTTTATTATTCCATGAACCGGTTTTCGAAACTTTTCAGGTTCATCTTCAGATGGTTTTCTGGAAGTTATATTACTACTTCTAGCAAAATGCTGGGTGGCTTTTTTGTATTAGTGACCGTCTGTCTGCTTCCTTTTTGGTGGCCAGTTGGTACATCACTCCACACACTATTACACAATCTGTATACTTTTGTATTTCAGAACCCGTGTCTGTTATTTGAATGTAAATCATAAAACTGCAACCATTCACTTTTTTGAATCGTTATTTATTATTCCACGAACCGGTTTTCGAAACTTTTCAGGTTCATCTTCAGATGGTTATCTGGAAGTTATATTACTACTTCTAGCAAAATGCTGGGTGGCTTTTTTTGTGTTAGTGACCGTCTGTCTGCTTCCTTTTTGGTGGCCAGTTGGTACATCACTCCACACACTATTACACAATATGTATACTTTTGTATTTCAGAACTCGTGTCTGTTAATTGAATGTAAATCATAAAACTGCAACCATTCACTTTTTTGAATCGTTGTTTACTATTCCATGAACCGGTTTTCGAAACTTTTCAGATTCATCTTCAGATGGTTTTCTGGAAGTTATATTACTACTTCTAGCAAAATGCTGGGTGGCTTTTTTTGTGTTAGTGACCGTCTGTCTGCTTCCTTTTTGGTGGCCAGTTGGTACATCACTCCACACACTATTACACAATCTGTATACTTTTGTATTTCAGAACCTGTGTCTGTTATTTGAATGTAAATCATAAAACTGCAACCATTCACTTTTTTGAATCGTTATTTATTATTCCACGAACCGGTTTTCGAAACTTTTCAGGTTCATCTTCAGATGGTTTTCTGGAAGTTATATTACTACTTCTAGTAAAATGCTGGGTGGCTTTTTTTGTGTTAGTGACCGTCTGTCTGCTTCCTTTTTGGTGGCCAGTTGGTACATCACTCCACACACTATTACACAATCTGTATACTTTTGTATTTCAGAACCCGTGTCTGTTATTTGAATGTAAATCATAAAACTGCAACCATTCACTTTTTAGAATCGTTATTTATTATTCCACGAACCGGTTTTCGAAACTTTTCAGGTTCATCTTCAGATGGTTTTCTGGAAGTTATATTACTACTTGTAGCAAAATGCTGGGTGGCTTTTTTGTATTAGTGACCGTCTGTCTGCTTCCTTTTTGGTGGCCAGTTGGTACATCACTCCACACACTATTACACAATCTGTATACTTTTGTATTTCAGAACCCGTGTCTGTTAATTGAATGTAAATCATAAAACTGCAACCATTCACTTTTTTGAATCGTTGTTTATTATTCCATGAACCGGTTTTCGAAACTTTTCAGGTTCATCTTCAGATGGGTTTCTGGAAGTTATATTACTACTTCTAGCAAAATGCTGGGTGGCTTTTTTGTATTAGTGACCGTCTGTCTGCTTCCTTTTTGGTGGCCAGTTGGTACATCACTCCACACACTATTACACAATCTGTATACTTTTGTATTTCAGAACCCGTGTCTGTTAATTGAATGTAAATCATAAAACTGCAACCATTCACTTTTTTGAATCGTTGTTTATTATTCCATGAACCGGTTTTCGAAACTTTTCAGGTTCATCTTCAGATGGTTTTCTGGAAGTTATATTACTACTTCTAGCAAAATGCTGGGTGGCTTTTTTGTATTAGTGACCGTCTGTCTGCTTCCTTTTTGGTGGCCAGTTGGTACATCACTCCACACACTATTACACAATCTGTATACTTTTGTATTTCAGAACCCGTGTCTGTTATTTGAATGTAAATCATAAAACTGCAACCATTCACTTTTTTGAATCGTTATTTATTATTCCACGAACCGGTTTTCGAAACTTTTCAGGTTCATCTTCATATGGTTTTCTGGAAGTTATATTACTGCTTCTAGCAAAATGCTGGGTGGCTTTTTTGTATTAGTGACCGTCTGTCTGCTTCCTTTTTGGTGGCCAGTTGGTACATCACTCCACACACTATTACACAATCTGTATACTTTTGTATTTCAGAACCCGTGTCTGTTAATTGAATGTAAATCATAAAACTGCAACCATTCACTTTTTTGAATCGTTGTTTATTATTCCATGAACCGGTTTTCGAAACTTTTCAGGTTCATCTTCAGATGGGTTTCTGGAAGTTATATTCCTACTTCTAGCAAAATGCTGGGTGGCTTTTTTGTATTAGTGACCGTCTGTCTGCTTGCTTTTTGGTGGCCAGTTGGTACATCACTCCACACACTATTACACAATCTGTATACTTTTGTATTTCAGAACCCGTGTCTGTTAATTGAATGTAAATCATAAAACTGCAACCATTCACTTTTTTGAATCGTTGTTTATTATTCCACGAACCGGTTTTCGAAACTTTTCAGGTTCATCTTCAGATGGTTTTCTGGAAGTTATATTACTACTTCTAGCAAAATGCTGGGTGGCTTTTTTGTATTAGTGACCGTCTGTCTGCTTCCTTTTTGGTGGCCAGTTGGTACATCACTCCACACACTATTACACAATCTGTATACTTTTGTATTTCAGAACCCGTGTCTGTTATTTGAATGTAAATCATAAAACTGCAACCATTCACTTTTTTGAATCGTTATTTATTATTCCACGAACCGGTTATCGAAACTTTTCAGGTTCATCTTCAGATGGTTTTCTGGAAGTTATATTACTACTTCTAGCAAAATGCTGGGTGGCTTTTTTGTATTAGTGACCGTCTGTCTGCTTCCTTTTTGGTGGCCAGTTGGTACATCACTCCACACACTATTACACAATCTGTATACTTTTGTATTTCAGAACCCGTGTCTGTTAATTGAATGTAAATCATAAAACTGCAACCATTCACTTTTTTGAATCGTTGTTTATTATTCCATGAACCGGTTTTCGAAACTTTTCAGATTCATCTTCAGATGGGTTTCTGGAAGTTATATTACTACTTCTAGCAAAATGCTGGGTGGCTTTTTTTGTGTTAGTGACCGTCTGTCTGCTTCCTTTTTGGTGGCCAGTTGGTACATCACTCCACACACTATTACACAATCTGTATACTTTTGTATTTCAGAACCCGTGTCTGTTAATTGAATGTAAATCATAAAACTGCAACCATTCACTTTTTTGAATCGTTATTTATTATTCCACGAACCGGTTTTCGAAACTTTTCAGGTTCATCTTCAGATGGTTTTCTGGAAGTTATATTACTACTTCTAGCAAAATGCTGGGTGGCTTTTTTGTATTAGTGACCGTCTGTCTGCTTCCTTTTTGATGGCCAGTTGGTACATCACTCCACACACTATTACACAATCTGTATACTTTTGTATTTCAGAACCCGTGTCTGTTATTTGAATGTAAATCACAAAACTGCAACCATTCACTTTCTTGAATCGTTATTTATAATTCCACGAACCGGTTTTCGAAACTTTTCAGGTTCATCTTCAGATGGTTATCTGGAAGTTATATTACTACTTCTAGCAAAATGCTGGGTGGCTTTTTTTGTGTTAGTGACCGTCTGTTTGCTTCCTTTTTGGTGGCCAGTTGGTACATCACTCCACACACTATTACACAATCTGTATACTTTTGTATTTCAGAACCCGTGTCTGTTATTTGAATGTAAATCATAAAACTGCAACCATTAACTTTTTTGAATCGTTATTTATTATTCCACGAACCGGTTTTCGAAACTTTTCAGGTTCATCTTCAGATGGTTTTCTGGAAGTTATATTACTACTTCTAGCAAAATGCTGGGTGGCTTTTTTGTATTAGTGACCGTCTGTCTGCTTCCTTTCTGGTGGCCAGTTGGTACATCACTCCACACACTATTACACAATCTGTATACTTTTGTATTTCAGAACCCGTGTCTGTTAATTGAATGTAAATCATAAAACTGCAACCATTCACTTTTTTGAATCGTTATTTATTATTCCACGAACCGGTTTTCGAAACTTTTCAGGTTCATCTTCAGATGGTTTTCTGGAAGTTATATTACTACTTCTAGCAAAATGCTGGGTGGCTTTTTTGTATTAGTGACCGTCTGTCTGCTTCCTTTTTGGTGGCCAGTTGGTACATCACTCCACACACTATTACACAATCTGTATACTTTTGTATTTCAGAACCCGTGTCTGTTAATTGAATGTAAATCATAAAACTGCAACCATTCACTTTTTTGAATCATTGTTTATTATTCCATGAACCGGTTTTCGAAACTTTTCAGATTCATCTTCAGATGGTTTTCTGGAAGTTATATTACTACTTCTAGCAAAATGCTGGGTGGCTTTTTTTGTGTTAGTGACCGTCTGTCTGCTTCCTTTTTGGTGGCCAGTTGGTACATCACTCCACACACTATTACACAATCTGTATACTTTTGTATTTCAGAACCCGTGTCTGTTAATTGAATGTAAATCATAAAACTGCAACCATTCACTTTTTTGAATCGTTATTTATTATTCCACGAACCGGTTTTCGAAACTTTTCAGGTTCATCTTCAGATGGTTTTCTGGAAGTTATATTACTACTTCTAGCAAAATGCTGGGTGGCTTTTTTTGTGTTAGTGACCGTCTGTCTGCTTCCTTTTTGGTGGCCAGTTGGTACATCACTCCACACACTATTACACAATCTGTATACTTTTGTATTTCAGAACCCGTGTCTGTTAATTGAATGTAAATCATAAAACTGCAACCATTCACTTTTTTGAATCGTTGTTTATTATTCCATGAACCGGTTTTCGAAACTTTTCAGATTCATCTTCAGACGGTTTTCTGGAAGTTATATTACTACTTCTAGCAAAATGCTGGGTGGCTTTTTTTGTGTTAGTGACCGTCTGTCTGCTTCCTTTTTGGTGGCCAGTTGGTACATCACTCCACACACTATTACACAATCTGTATACTTTTGTATTTCAGAACCCGTGTCTGTTATTTGAATGTAAATCATAAAACTGCAACCATTCACTTTTTTGAATCGTTATTTATTATTCCACGAACCGGTTTTCGAAACTTTTCAGATTCATCTTCAGATGGTTTTCTGGAAGTTATATTACTACTTCTAGCAAAATGCTGGGTGGCTTTTTTTGTGTTAGTGACCGTCTGTCTGATTCCTTTTTGGTGGCCAGTTGGTACATCACTCCACACACTATTACACAATCTGTATACTTTTGTATTTCAGAACCCGTGTCTGTTAATTGAATGTAAATCATAAAACTGCAACCATTCACTTTTTTGAATCGTTATTTATTATTCCACGAACCGGTTTTCGAAACTTTTCAGGTTCATCTTCAGATGGTTTTCTGGAAGTTATATTACTACTTCTAGCAAAATGCTGGGTGGCTTTTTTTGTGTTTCTGACCGTCTGTCTGCTTCCTTTTTGGTGGCCAGTTGGTACATCACTCCACACACTATTACAGAATCTGTATACTTTTGTATTTCAGAACCCGTGTCTGTTAATTGAATGTAAATCATAAAACTGCAACCATTCACTTTTTTGAATCGTTGTTTATTATTCCATGAACCGGTTTTCGAAACTTTTCAGATTCATCTTCAGATGGTTTTCTGGAAGTTATATTACTACTTCTAGCAAAATGCTGGGTGGCTTTTTTTGTGTTAGTGACCGTCTGTCTGCTTCCTTTTTGGTGGCCAGTTGGTACATCACTCCACACACTATTACACAATCTGTATACTTTTGTATTTCAGAACCCGTGTCTGTTATTTGAATGTAAATCATAAAACTGCAACCATTCACTTTTTTGAATCGTTATTTATTATTCCACGAACCGGTTTTCGAAACTTTTCAGGTTCATCTTCAGATGGTTTTCTGGAAGTTATATTACTACTTCTAGCAAAATGCTGGGTGGCTTTTTTGTATTAGTGACCGTCTGTCTGCTTCCTTTTTGGTGGCCAGTTGGTACATCACTCCACACACTATTACACAATCTGTATACTTTTGTATTTCAGAACCCGTGTCTGTTAATTGAATGTAAATCATAAAACTGCAACCATTCACTTTTTTGAATCGTTGTTTATTATTCCATGAACCGGTTTTCGAAACTTTTCAGATTCATCTTCAGATGGTTTTCTGGAAGTTATATTACTACTTCTAGCAAAATGCTGGGTGGCTTTTTTTGTGTTAGTGACCGTCTGTCTGCTTCCTTTTTGGTGGCCAGTTGGTACATCACTCCACACACTATTACACAATCTGTATACTTTTGTATTTCAGAACCCGTGTCTGTTATTTGAATGTAAATCATAAAACTGCAACCATTCACTTTTTTGAATCGTTATTTATTATTCCACGAACCGGTTTTCGAAACTTTTCAGGTTCATCTTCAGATGGTTTTCTGGAAGTTATATTACTACTTCTAGCAAAATGCTGGGTGGCTTTTTTTGTGTTAGTGACCGTCTGTCTGCTTCCTTTTTGGTGGCCAGTTGGTACATCACTCCACACACTATTACACAATCTGTATACTTTTGTATTTCAGAACCCGTGTCTGTTAATTGAATGTAAATCATAAAACTGCAACCATTCACTTTTTTGAATCGTTGTTTATTATTCCATGAACCGGTTTTCGAAACTTTTCAGATTCATCTTCAGATGGTTTTCTGGAAGTTATATTACTACTTCTAGCAAAATGCTGGGTGGCTTTTTTTGTGTTAGTGACCGTCTGTCTGCTTCCTTTTTGGTGGCCAGTTGGTACATCACTCCACACACTATTACACAATCTGTATACTTTTGTATTTCAGAACCCGTGTCTGTTAATTGAATGTAAATCATAAAACTGCAACCATTCACTTTTTTGAATCGTTATTTATTATTCGATGAACCGGTTTTCGAAACTTATCAGGTTCATCTTCAGATGGTTTTCTGGAAGTTATATTACTACTTCTAGCAAAATGCTGGGTGGCTTTTTTTGTGTTAGTGACCGTCTGTTTGCTTCCTTTTTGGTGGCCAGTTGGTACATCACTCCACACACTATTACACAATCTGTATACTTTTGTATTTCAGAACCCGTGTCTGTTAATTGAATGTAAATCATAAAACTGCAACCATTCACTTTTTTGAATCGTTATTTATTATTCCACGAACCGGTTTTCGAAACTTTTCAGGTTCATCTTCAGATGGTTTTCTGGAAGTTATATTACTACTTCTAGCAAAATGCTGGGTGGCTTTTTTTGTGTTAGTGACCGTCTGTCTGCTTCCTTTTTGGTGGCCAGTTGGTACATCACTCCACACACTATTACACAATCTGTATACTTTTGTATTTCAGAACCCGTGTCTGTTAATTGAATGTAAATCATAAAACTGCAACCATTCACATTTTTGAATCGTTGTTTATTATTCCATGAACCGGTTTCCGAAACTTTTCAGATTCATCTTCAGATGGTTTTCTGGAAGTTATATTACTACTTCTAGCAAAATGCTGGGTGGCTTTTTTTGTGTTAGTGACCGTCTGTCTGCTTCCTTTTTGGTGGCCAGTTGGTACATCACTCCACACACTATTACACAATCTGTATACTTTTGTATTTCAGAACCCGTGTCTGTTAATTGAATGTAAATCATAAAACTGCAACCATTCACTTTTTTAAATCGTTATTTATTATTCCATGAACCGGTTTTCGAAACTTTTCAGGTTCATCTTCAGATGGTTTTCTGGAAGTTATATTACTACTTCTAGCAAAATGCTGGGTGGCTTTTTTTGTGTTAGTGACCGTCTGTCTGCTTCCTTTTTGGTGGCCAGTTGGTACATCACTCCACACACTATTACACAATCTGTATACTTTTGTATTTCAGAACCCGTGTCTGTTAATTGAATGTAAATCATAAAACTGCAACCATTCACTTTTTTGAATCGTTATTTATTATTCCACGAACCGGTTTTCGAAACTTTTCAGGTTCATCTTCAGATGGTTTTCTGGAAGTTATATTACTACTTCTAGCAAAATGCTGGGTGGCTTTTTTTGTGTTAGTGACCGTCTGTCTGTTTCCTTTTTGGTGGCCAGTTGGTACATCACTCCACACACTATTACACAATCTGTATACTTTTGTATTTCAGAACCCGTGTCTGTTAATTGAATGTAAATCATAAAACTGCAACCATTCACTTTTTTGAATCGTTATTTATTATTCCACGAACCGGTTTTCGAAACTTTTCAGGTTCATCTTCAGATGGTTTTCTGGAAGTTATATTACTACTTCTAGCAAAATGCTGGGTGGCTTTTTTTGTGTTAGTGACCGTCTGTCTGCTTCCTTTTTGGTGGCCAGTTGGTACATCACTCCACACACTATTACACAATCTGTATACTTTTGTATTTCAGAACCCGTGTCTGTTAATTGAATGTAAATCATAAAACTGCAACCATTCACTTTTTTGAATCGTTATTTATTATTCCATGAACCGGTTTTCCAAACTTTTCAGGTTCATCTTCAGATGGTTTTCTGGAAGTTATATTACTACTTCTAGCAAAATGCTGGGTGGCTTTTTTTGTGTTAGTGACCGTCTGTCTGCTTCCTTTTTGGTGGTCAGTTGGTACATCACTCCACACACTATTACACAATCTGTATACTTTTGTATTTCAGAACCCGTGTCTGTTAATTGAATGTAAATCATAAAACTGCAACCATTCACTTTTTTGAATCGTTGTTTATTATTCCATGAACCGGTTTTCGAAACTTTTCATATTCATCTTCAGATGGTTTTCTGGAAGTTATATTACTACTTCTAGCAAAATGCTGGGTGGCTTTTTTTGTGTTAGTGACCGTCTGTCTGCTTCCTTTTTGGTGGTCAGTTGGTACATCACTCCACACACTATTACACAATCTGTATACTTTTGTATTTCAGAACCCGTGTCTGTTAATTGAATGTAAATCATAAAACTGCAACCATTCACTTTTTTGAATCGTTATTTATTATTCCACGAACCGGTTTTCGAAACTTTTCAGGTTCATCTTCAGATGGTTTTCTGGAAGTTATATTACTACTTCTAGCAAAATGCTGGGTGGCTTTTTTGTATTAGTGACCGTCTGTCTGCTTCCTTTTTGGTGGCCAGTTGGTACATCACTCCACACACTATTACACAATCTGTATACTTTTGTATTTCAGAACCCGTGTCTGTTAATTGAATGTAAATCATAAAACTGCAACCATTCACTTTTTTGAATCATTGTTTATTATTCCATGAACCGGTTTTCGAAACTTTTCAGATTCATCTTCAGATGGTTTTCTGGAATTTATATTACTACTTCTAGCAAAATGCTGGGTGGCTTTTTTTGTGTTAGTGACCGTCTGTCTGCTTCCTTTTTGGTGGCCAGTTGGCACATCACTCCACACACTATTACACAATCTGTATACTTTTGTATTTCAGAACCCGTGTCTGTTAATTGAATGTAAATCATAAAACTGCAACCATTCACTTTTTTGAATCGTTATTTATTATTCCACGAACCGGTTTTCGAAACTTTTCAGGTTCATCTTCAGATGGTTTTCTGGAAGTTATATTACTACTTCTAGCAAAATGCTGGGTGGCTTTTTTTGTGTTAGTGACCGTCTGTCTGCTTCCTTTTTGGTGGCCAGTTGGTACATCACTCCACACACTATTACACAATCTGTATACTTTTGTATTTCAGAACCCGTGTCTGTTAATTGAATGTAAATCATAAAACTGCAACCATTCACTTTTTTGAATCGTTGTTTATTATTCCATGAACCGGTTTTCGAAACTTTTCAGATTCATCTTCAGACGGTTTTCTGGAAGTTATATTACTACTTCTAGCAAAATGCTGGGTGGCTTTTTTTGTGTTAGTGACCGTCTGTCTGCTTCCTTTTTGGTGGCCAGTTGGTACATCACTCCACACACTATTACACAATCTGTATACTTTTGTATTTCAGAACCCGTGTCTGTTATTTGAATGTAAATCATAAAACTGCAACCATTCACTTTTTTGAATCGTTATTTATTATTCCACGAACCGGTTTTCGAAACTTTTCAGATTCATCTTCAGATGGTTTTCTGGAAGTTATATTACTACTTCTAGCAAAATGCTGGGTGGCTTTTTTTGTGTTAGTGACCGTCTGTCTGATTCCTTTTTGGTGGCCAGTTGGTACATCACTCCACACACTATTACACAATCTGTATACTTTTGTATTTCAGAACCCGTGTCTGTTAATTGAATGTAAATCATAAAACTGCAACCATTCACTTTTTTGAATCGTTATTTATTATTCCACGAACCGGTTTTCGAAACTATTCAGGTTCATCTTCAGATGGTTTTCTGGAAGTTATATTACTACTTCTAGCAAAATGCTGGGTGGCTTTTTTTGTGTTAGTGACCGTCTGTCTGCTTCCTTTTTGGTGGCCAGTTGGTACATCACTCCACACACTATTACAGAATCTGTATACTTTTGTATTTCAGAACCCGTGTCTGTTAATTGAATGTAAATCATAAAACTGCAACCATTCACTTTTTTGAATCGTTGTTTATTATTCCATGAACCGGTTTTCGAAACTTTTCAGATTCATCTTCAGATGGTTTTCTGGAAGTTATATTACTACTTCTAGCAAAATGCTGGGTGGCTTTTTTTGTGTTAGTGACCGTCTGTCTGCTTCCTTTTTGGTGGCCAGTTGGTACATCACTCCACACACTATTACACAATCTGTATACTTTTGTATTTCAGAACCCGTGTCTGTTATTTGAATGTAAATCATAAAACTGCAACCATTCACTTTTTTGAATCGTTATTTATTATTCCACGAACCGGTTTTCGAAACTTTTCAGGTTCATCTTCAGATGGTTTTCTGGAAGTTATATTACTACTTCTAGCAAAATGCTGGGTGGCTTTTTTGTATTAGTGACCGTCTGTCTGCTTCCTTTTTGGTGGCCAGTTGGTACATCACTCCACACACTATTACACAATCTGTATACTTTTGTATTTCAGAACCCGTGTCTGTTAATTGAATGTAAATCATAAAACTGCAACCATTCACTTTTTTGAATCGTTGTTTATTATTCCATGAACCGGTTTTCGAAACTTTTCAGATTCATCTTCAGATGGTTTTCTGGAAGTTATATTACTACTTCTAGCAAAATGCTGGGTGGCTTTTTTTGTGTTAGTGACCGTCTGTCTGCTTCCTTTTTGGTGGCCAGTTGGTACATCACTCCACACACTATTACACAATCTGTATACTTTTGTATTTCAGAACCCGTGTCTGTTATTTGAATGTAAATCATAAAACTGCAACCATTCACTTTTTTGAATCGTTATTTATTATGCCACGAACCGGTTTTCGAAACTTTTCAGGTTGATCTTCAGATGGTTTTCTGGAAGTTATATTACTACTTCTAGCAAAATGCTGGGTGGCTTTTTTTGTGTTAGTGACCGTCTGTCTGCTTCCTTTTTGGTGGCCAGTTGGTACATCACTCCACACACTATTACACAATCTGTATACTTTTGTATTTCAGAACCCGTGTCTGTTAATTGAATGTAAATCATAAAACTGCAACCATTCACTTTTTTGAATCGTTGTTTATTATTCCATGAACCGGTTTTCGAAACTTTTCAGATTCATCTTCAGATGGTTTTCTGGAAGTTATATTACTACTTCTAGCAAAATGCTGGGTGGCTTTTTTTGTGTTAGTGACCGTCTGTCTGCTTCCTTTTTGGTGGCCAGTTGGTACATCACTCCACACACTATTACACAATCTGTATACTTTTGTATTTCAGAACCCGTGTCTGTTAATTGAATGTAAATCATAAAACTGCAACCATTCACTTTTTTGAATCGTTATTTATTATTCGATGAACCGGTTTTCGAAACTTATCAGGTTCATCTTCAGATGGTTTTCTGGAAGTTATATTACTACTTCTAGCAAAATGCTGGGTGGCTTTTTTTGTGTTAGTGACCGTCTGTCTGCTTCCTTTTTGGTGGCCAGTTGGTACATCACTCCACACACTATTACACAATCTGTATACTTTTGTATTTCAGAACCCGTGTCTGTTAATTGAATGTAAATCATAAAACTGCAACCATTCACTTTTTTGAATCGTTATTTATTATTCCACGAACCGGTTTTCGAAACTTTTCAGGTTCATCTTCAGATGGTTTTCTGGAAGTTATATTACTACTTCTAGCAAAATGCTGGGTGGCTTTTTTTGTGTTAGTGACCGTCTGTCTGCTTCCTTTTTGGTGGCCAGTTGGTACATCACTCCACACACTATTACACAATCTGTATACTTTTGTATTTCAGAACCCGTGTCTGTTAATTGAATGTAAATCATAAAACTGCAACCATTCACATTTTTGAATCGTTGTTTATTATTCCATGAACCGGTTTTCGAAACTTTTCAGATTCATCTTCAGATGGTTTTCTGGAAGTTATATTACTACTTCTAGCAAAATGCTGGGTGGCTTTTTTTGTGTTAGTGACCGTCTGTCTGCTTCCTTTTTGGTGGCCAGTTGGTACATCACTCCACACACTATTACACAATCTGTATACTTTTGTATTTCAGAACCCGTGTCTGTTAATTGAATGTAAATCATAAAACTGCAACCATTCACTTTTTTAAATCGTTATTTATTATTCCATGAACCGGTTTTCGAAACTTTTCAGGTTCATCTTCAGATGGTTTTCTGGAAGTTATATTACTACTTCTAGCAAAATGCTGGGTGGCTTTTTTTGTGTTAGTGACCGTCTGTCTGCTTCCTTTTTGGTGGCCAGTTGGTACATCACTCCACACACTATTACACAATCTGTATACTTTTGTATTTCAGAACCCGTGTCTGTTAATTGAATGTAAATCATAAAACTGCAACCATTCACTTTTTTGAATCGTTATTTATTATTCCACGAACCGGTTTTCGAAACTTTTCAGGTTCATCTTCAGATGGTTTTCTGGAAGTTATATTACTACTTCTAGCAAAATGCTGGGTGGCTTTTTTTGTGTTAGTGACCATCTGTCTGCTTCCTTTTTGGTGGCCAGTTGGTACATCACTCCACACACTATTACACAATCTGTATACTTTTGCATTTCAGAACCCGTGTCTGTTAATTGAATGTAAATCATAAAACTGCAACCATTCACTTTTTTGAATCGTTATTTATTATTCCACGAACCGGTTTTCGAAACTTTTCAGGTTCATCTTCAGATGGTTTTCTGGAAGTTATATTACTACTTCTAGCAAAATGCTGGGTGGCTTTTTTTGTGTTAGTGACCGTCTGTCTGCTTCCTTTTTGGTGGCCAGTTGGTACATCACTCCACACACTATTACACAATCTGTATACTTTTGTATTTCAGAACCCGTGTCTGTTAATTGAATGTAAATCATAAAACTGCAACCATTCACTTTTTTGAATCGTTATTTATTATTCCATGAACCGGTTTTCCAAACTTTTCAGGTTCATCTTCAGATGGTTTTCTGGAAGTTATATTACTACTTCTAGCAAAATGCTGGGTGGCTTTTTTTGTGTTAGTGACCGTCTGTCTGCTTCCTTTTTGGTGGTCAGTTGGTACATCACTCCACACACTATTACACAATCTGTATACTTTTGTATTTCAGAACCCGTGTCTGTTAATTGAATGTAAATCATAAAACTGCAACCATTCACTTTTTTGAATCGTTGTTTATTATTCCATGAAGCGGTTTTCGAAACTTTTCAGATTCATCTTCAGATGGTTTTCTGGAAGTTATATTACTACTTCTAGCAAAATGCTGGGTGGCTTTTTTTGTGTTAGTGACCGTCTGTCTGCTTCCTTTTTGGTGGCCAGTTGGTACATCACTCCACACACTATTACACAATCTGTATACTTTTGTATTTCAGAACCCGTGTCTGTTAATTGAATGTAAATCATAAAACTGCAACCATGCACTTTTTTGAATAGTTATTTATTATTCCACGAACCGGTTTTCGAAACTTTTCAGGTTCATCTTCAGATGGTTTTCCGGAAGTTATATTACTACTTCTAGCAAAATGCTGGGTGGCTTTTTTTGTGTTAGTGACCGTCTGTCTGCTTCCTTTTTGGTGGCCAGTTGGTGCATCACTCCACACACTATTACACAATCTGTATACTTTTGTATTTCAGAACCCGTGTCTGTTAATTGAATGTAAATCATAAAACTGCAACCATTCACTTTTTTGAATCGTTATTTATTATTCCACGAACCGGTTTTCGAAACTTTTCAGGTTCATCTTCAGATGGTTTTCTGGAAGTTATATTACTACTTCTAGCAAAATGCTGGGTGGCTTTTTTTGTGTTAGTGACCGTCTGTCTGCTTCCTTTTTGGTGGTCAGTTGGTACATCACTCCACACACTATTACACAATCTGTATACTTTTGTATTTCAGAACCCGTGTCTGTTAATTGAATGTAAATCATAAAACTGCAACCATTCACTTTTTTGAATCGTTGTTTATTATTCCATGAACCGGTTTTCGAAACTTTTCAGATTCATCTTCAGATGGTTTTCTGGAAGTTATATTACTACTTCTAGCAAAATGCTGGGTGGCTTTTTTTGTGTTAGTGACCGTCTGTCTGCTTCCTTTTTGGTGGTCAGTTGGTACATCACTCCACACACTATTACACAATCTGTATACTTTTGTATTTCAGAACCCATGTCTGTTAATTGAATGTAAATCATAAAACTGCAACGATTCACTTTTTTGAATCGTTATTTATTATTCCACGAACCGGTTTTCGAAACTTTTCAGGTTCATCTTCAGATGGTTTTCTGGAAGTTATATTACTACTTCTAGCAAAATGCTGGGTGGCTTTTTTGTATTAGTGACCGTATGTCTGCTTCCTTTTTGGTGGCCAGTTGGTACATCACTCCACACACTATTACACAATCTGTATACTTTTGTATTTCAGAACCCGTGTCTGTTATTTGAATGTAAATCATAAAACTGCAACCATTCACTTTTTTGAATCGTTATTTATTATTCCACGAACCGGTTTTCGAAACTTTTCAGGTTCATCTTCAGATGGTTTTCTGGAAGTTATATTACTACTTCTAGCAAAATGCTGGGTGGCTTTTTTTGTGTTAGTGACCGTCTGTCTGCTTCCTTTTTGGTGGTCAGTTGGTACATCACTCCACACACTATTACACAATCTGTATACTTTTGTATTTCAGAACCCGTGTCTGTTAATTGAATGTAAATCATAAAACTGCAACCATTCACTTTTTTGAATCGTTATTTATTATTCCACGAACCGGTTTTCGAAACTTTTCAGGTTCATCTTCAGATGGTTTTCTGGAAGTTATATTACTACTTCTAGCAAAATGCTGGGTGGCTTTTTTGTATTAGTGACCGTCTGTCTGCTTCCTTTTTGGTGGCCAGTTGGTACATCACTCCACACACTATTACACAATCTGTATACTTTTGTATTTCAGAACCCGTGTCTGTTAATTGAATGTAAATCATAAAACTGCAACCATTCACTTTTTTGAATCGTTATTTATTATTCCACGAACCGGTTTTCGAAACTTTTCAGGTTCATCTTCAGATGGTTTTCTGGAAGTTATATTACTACTTCTAGCAAAATGCTGGGTGGCTTTTTTTGTGTTAGTGACCATCTGTCTGCTTCCTTTTTGGTGGCCAGTTGGTACATCACTCCACACACTATTACACAATCTGTATACTTTTGCATTTCAGAACCCGTGTCTGTTAATTGAATGTAAATCATAAAACTGCAACCATTCACTTTTTTGAATCGTTATTTATTATTCCACGAACCGGTTTTCGAAACTTTTCAGGTTCATCTTCAGATGGTTTTCTGGAAGTTATATTACTACTTCTAGCAAAATGCTGGGTGGCTTTTTTTGTGTTAGTGACCGTCTGTCTGCTTCCTTTTTGGTGGCCAGTTGGTACATCACTCCACACACTATTACACAATCTGTATACTTTTGTATTTCAGAACCCGTGTCTGTTAATTGAATGTAAATCATAAAACTGCAACCATTCACTTTTTTGAATCGTTATTTATTATTCCATGAACCGGTTTTCCAAACTTTTCAGGTTCATCTTCAGATGGTTTTCTGGAAGTTATATTACTACTTCTAGCAAAATGCTGGGTGGCTTTTTTTGTGTTAGTGACCGTCTGTCTGCTTCCTTTTTGGTGGTCAGTTGGTACATCACTCCACACACTATTACACAATCTGTATACTTTTGTATTTCAGAACCCGTGTCTGTTAATTGAATGTAAATCATAAAACTGCAACCATTCACTTTTTTGAATCGTTGTTTATTATTCCATGAAGCGGTTTTCGAAACTTTTCAGATTCATCTTCAGATGGTTTTCTGGAAGTTATATTACTACTTCTAGCAAAATGCTGGGTGGCTTTTTTTGTGTTAGTGACCGTCTGTCTGCTTCCTTTTTGGTGGCCAGTTGGTACATCACTCCACACACTATTACACAATCTGTATACTTTTGTATTTCAGAACCCGTGTCTGTTAATTGAATGTAAATCATAAAACTGCAACCATTCACTTTTTTGAATCGTTATTTATTATTCCACGAACCGGTTTTCGAAACTTTTCAGGTTCATCTTCAGATGGTTTTCCGGAAGTTATATTACTACTTCTAGCAAAATGCTGGGTGGCTTTTTTTGTGTTAGTGACCGTCTGTCTGCTTCCTTTTTGGTGGCCAGTTGGTGCATCACTCCACACACTATTACACAATCTGTATACTTTTGTATTTCAGAACCCGTGTCTGTTAATTGAATGTAAATCATAAAACTGCAACCATTCACTTTTTTGAATCGTTATTTATTATTCCACGAACCGGTTTTCGAAACTTTTCAGGTTCATCTTCAGATGGTTTTCTGGAAGTTATATTACTACTTCTAGCAAAATGCTGGGTGGCTTTTTTTGTGTTAGTGACCGTCTGTCTGCTTCCTTTTTGGTGGCCAGTTGGTACATCACTCCACACACTATTACACAATCTGTATACTTTTGTATTTCAGAACCCGTGTCTGTTAATTGAATGTAAATCATAAAACTGCAACCATTCACTTTTTTAAATCGTTATTTATTATTCCATGAACCGGTTTTCGAAACTTTTCAGGTTCATCTTCAGATGGTTTTCTGGAAGTTATATTACTACTTCTAGCAAAATGCTGGGTGGCTTTTTTTGTGTTAGTGACCGTCTGTCTGCTTCCTTTTTGGTGGCCAGTTGGTACATCACTCCACACACTATTACACAATCTGTATACTTTTGTATTTCAGAACCCGTGTCTGTTAATTGAATGTAAATCATAAAACTGCAACCATTCACTTTTTTGAATCGTTATTTATTATTCCACGAACCGGTTTTCGAAACTTTTCAGGTTCATCTTCAGATGGTTTTCTGGAAGTTATATTACTACTTCTAGCAAAATGCTGGGTGGCTTTTTTTGTGTTAGTGACCATCTGTCTGCTTCCTTTTTGGTGGCCAGTTGGTACATCACTCCACACACTATTACACAATCTGTATACTTTTGCATTTCAGAACCCGTGTCTGTTAATTGAATGTAAATCATAAAACTGCAACCATTCACTTTTTTGAATCGTTATTTATTATTCCACGAACCGGTTTTCGAAACTTTTCAGGTTCATCTTCAGATGGTTTTCTGGAAGTTATATTACTACTTCTAGCAAAATGCTGGGTGGCTTTTTTTGTGTTAGTGACCGTCTGTCTGCTTCCTTTTTGGTGGCCAGTTGGTACATCACTCCACACACTATTACACAATCTGTATACTTTTGTATTTCAGAACCCGTGTCTGTTAATTGAATGTAAATCATAAAACTGCAACCATTCACTTTTTTGAATCGTTATTTATTATTCCATGAACCGGTTTTCCAAACTTTTCAGGTTCATCTTCAGATGGTTTTCTGGAAGTTATATTACTACTTCTAGCAAAATGCTGGGTGGCTTTTTTTGTGTTAGTGACCGTCTGTCTGCTTCCTTTTTGGTGGTCAGTTGGTACATCACTCCACACACTATTACACAATCTGTATACTTTTGTATTTCAGAACCCGTGTCTGTTAATTGAATGTAAATCATAAAACTGCAACCATTCACTTTTTTGAATCGTTGTTTATTATTCCATGAAGCGGTTTTCGAAACTTTTCAGATTCATCTTCAGATGGTTTTCTGGAAGTTATATTACTACTTCTAGCAAAATGCTGGGTGGCTTTTTTTGTGTTAGTGACCGTCTGTCTGCTTCCTTTTTGGTGGCCAGTTGGTACATCACTCCACACACTATTACACAATCTGTATACTTTTGTATTTCAGAACCCGTGTCTGTTAATTGAATGTAAATCATAAAACTGCAACCATTCACTTTTTTGAATCGTTATTTATTATTCCACGAACCGGTTTTCGAAACTTTTCAGGTTCATCTTCAGATGGTTTTCCGGAAGTTATATTACTACTTCTAGCAAAATGCTGGGTGGCTTTTTTTGTGTTAGTGACCGTCTGTCTGCTTCCTTTTTGGTGGCCAGTTGGTGCATCACTCCACACACTATTACACAATCTGTATACTTTTGTATTTCAGAACCCGTGTCTGTTAATTGAATGTAAATCATAAAACTGCAACCATTCACTTTTTTGAATCGTTATTTATTATTCCACGAACCGGTTTTCGAAACTTTTCAGGTTCATCTTCAGATGGTTTTCTGGAAGTTATATTACTACTTCTAGCAAAATGCTGGGTGGCTTTTTTTGTGTTAGTGACCGTCTGTCTGCTTCCTTTTTGGTGGTCAGTTGGTACATCACTCCACACACTATTACACAATCTGTATACTTTTGTATTTCAGAACCCGTGTCTGTTAATTGAATGTAAATCATAAAACTGCAACCATTCACTTTTTTGAATCGTTGTTTATTATTCCATGAACCGGTTTTCGAAACTTTTCAGATTCATCTTCAGATGGTTTTCTGGAAGTTATATTACTACTTCTAGCAAAATGCTGGGTGGCTTTTTTTGTGTTAGTGACCGTCTGTCTGCTTCCTTTTTGGTGGTCAGTTGGTACATCACTCCACACACTATTACACAATCTGTATACTTTTGTATTTCAGAACCCATGTCTGTTAATTGAATGTAAATCATAAAACTGCAACGATTCACTTTTTTGAATCGTTATTTATTATTCCACGAACCGGTTTTCGAAACTTTTCAGGTTCATCTTCAGATGGTTTTCTGGAAGTTATATTACTACTTCTAGCAAAATGCTGGGTGGCTTTTTTGTATTAGTGACCGTATGTCTGCTTCCTTTTTGGTGGCCAGTTGGTACATCACTCCACACACTATTACACAATCTGTATACTTTTGTATTTCAGAACCCGTGTCTGTTATTTGAATGTAAATCATAAAACTGCAACCATTCACTTTTTTGAATCGTTATTTATTATTCCACGAACCGGTTTTCGAAACTTTTCAGGTTCATCTTCAGATGGTTTTCTGGAAGTTATATTACTACTTCTAGCAAAATGCTGGGTGGCTTTTTTTGTGTTAGTGACCGTCTGTCTGCTTCCTTTTTGGTGGTCAGTTGGTACATCACTCCACACACTATTACACAATCTGTATACTTTTGTATTTCAGAACCCGTGTCTGTTAATTGAATGTAAATCATAAAACTGCAACCATTCACTTTTTTGAATCGTTATTTATTATTCCACGAACCGGTTTTCGAAACTTTTCAGGTTCATCTTCAGATGGTTTTCTGGAAGTTATATTACTACTTCTAGCAAAATGCTGGGTGGCTTTTTTGTATTAGTGACCGTCTGTCTGCTTCCTTTTTGGTGGCCAGTTGGTACATCACTCCACACACTATTACACAATCTGTATACTTTTGTATTTCAGAACCCGTGTCTGTTAATTGAATGTAAATCATAAAACTGCAACCATTCACTTTTTTGAATCGTTATTTATTATTCCACGAACCGGTTTTCGAAACTTTTCAGGTTCATCTTCAGATGGTTTTCTGGAAGTTATATTACTACTTCTAGCAAAATGCTGGGTGGCTTTTTTTGTGTTAGTGACCGTCTGTCTGCTTCCTTTTTGGTGGTCAGTTGGTACATCACTCCACACACTATTACACAATCTGTATACTTTTGTATTTCAGAACCCGTGTCTGTTAATTGAATGTAAATCATAAAACTGCAACCATTCACTTTTTTGAATCGTTGTTTATTATTCCATGAACCGGTTTTCGAAACTTTTCAGATTCATCTTCAGATGGTTTTCTGGAAGTTATATTACTACTTCTAGCAAAATGCTGGGTGGCTTTTTTTGTGTTAGTGACCGTCTGTCTGCTTCCTTTTTGGTGGTCAGTTGGTACATCACTCCACACACTATTACACAATCTGTATACTTTTGTATTTCAGAACCCGTGTCTGTTATTTGAATGTAAATCATAAAACTGCAACCATTCACTTTTTTGAATCGTTATTTATTATTCCACGAACCGGTTTTCGAAACTTTTCAGGTTCATCTTCAGATGGTTTTCTGGAAGTTATATTACTACTTCTAGCAAAATGCTGGGTGGCTTTTTTTGTGTTAGTGACCGTCTGTCTGCTTCCTTATTGGTGGTCAGTTGGTACATCACTCCACACACTATTACACAATCTGTATACTTTTGTATTTCAGAACCCGTGTCTGTTAATTGAATGTAAATCATAAAACTGCAACCATTCACTTTTTTGAATCGTTGTTTATTATTCCATGAACCGGTTTTCGAAACTTTTCAGGTTCATCTTCAGATGGTTTTCTGGAAGTTATATTACTACTTCTAGCAAAATGCTGGGTGGCTTTTTTTGTGTTAGTGACCGTCTGTCTGCTTCCTTTTTGGTGGTCAGTTGGTACATCACTCCACACACTATTACACAATCTGTATACTTTTGTATTTCAGAACCCGTGTCTGCTAATTGAATGTAAATCATAAAACTGCAACCATTCACTTTTTTGAATCGTTATTTATTATTCCACGAACAGGTTTTCGAAACTTTTCAGATTCATCTTCAGATGGTTTTCTGGAAGTTATATTACTAGTTCTAGCAAAATGCTGGGTGGCTTTTTTTGTGTTAGTGACCGTCTGTCTGCTTCCTTTTTAGTGGTCAGTTGGTACATCACTCCACACACTATTACACAATCTGTATACTTTTGTATTTCAGAACCCATGTCTGTTAATTGAATGTAAATCATAAAACTGCAACGATTCACTTTTTTGAATCGTTATTTATTATTCCACGACCCGGTTTTCGAAACTTTTCAGGTTCATCTTCAGATGGTTTTCTGGAAGTTATATTACTACTTCTAGCAAAATGCTGGGTGGCTTTTTTGTATTAGTGACCGTATGTCTGCTTCCTTTTTGGTGGCCAGTTGGTACATCACTCCACACACTATTACACAATCTGTATACTTTTGTATTTCAGAACCCGTGTCTGTTATTTGAATGTAAATCATAAAACTGCAACCATTCACTTTTTTGAATCGTTATTTATTATTCCACGAACCGGTTTTCGAAACTTTTCAGGTTCATCTTCAGATGGTTTTCTGGAAGTTATATTACTACTTCTAGCAAAATGCTGGGTGGCTTTTTTTGTGTTAGTGACCGTCTGTCTGCTTCCTTTTTGGTGGTCAGTTGGTACATCACTCCACACACTATTACACAATCTGTATACTTTTGTATTTCAGAACCCGTGTCTGTTAATTGAATGTAAATCATAAAACTGCAACCATTCACTTTTTTGAATCGTTGTTTATTATTCCATGAACCGGTTTTCGAAACTTTTCAGATTCATCTTCAGATGGTTTTCTGGAAGTTATATTACTACTTCTAGCAAAATGCTGGGTGGCTTTTTTTGTGTTAGTGACCGTCTGTCTGCTTCCTTTTTGGTGGTCAGTTGGTACATCACTCCACACACTATTACACAATCTGTATACTTTTGTATTTCAGAACCCATGTCTGTTAATTGAATGTAAATCATAAAACTGCAACGATTCACTTTTTTGAATCGTTATTTATTATTCCACGAACCGGTTTTCGAAACTTTTCAGGTTCATCTTCAGATGGTTTTCTGGAAGTTATATTACTACTTCTAGCAAAATGCTGGGTGGCTTTTTTGTATTAGTGACCGTATGTCTGCTTCCTTTTTGGTGGCCAGTTGGTACATCACTCCACACACTATTACACAATCTGTATACTTTTGTATTTCAGAACCCGTGTCTGTTATTTGAATGTAAATCATAAAACTGCAACCATTCACTTTTTTGAATCGTTATTTATTATTCCACGAACCGGTTTTCGAAACTTTTCAGGTTCATCTTCAGATGGTTTTCTGGAAGTTATATTACTACTTCTAGCAAAATGCTGGGTGGCTTTTTTTGTGTTAGTGACCGTCTGTCTGCTTCCTTATTGGTGGTCAGTTGGTACATCACTCCACACACTATTACACAATCTGTATACTTTTGTATTTCAGAACCCGTGTCTGTTAATTGAATGTAAATCATAAAACTGCAACCATTCACTTTTTTGAATCGTTGTTTATTATTCCATGAACCGGTTTTCGAAACTTTTCAGGTTCATCTTCAGATGGTTTTCTGGAAGTTATATTACTACTTCTAGCAAAATGCTGGGTGGCTTTTTTTGTGTTAGTGACCGTCTGTCTGCTTCCTTTTTGGTGGTCAGTTGGTACATCACTCCACACACTATTACACAATCTGTATACTTTTGTATTTCAGAACCCGTGTCTGCTAATTGAATGTAAATCATAAAACTGCAACCATTCACTTTTTTGAATCGTTATTTATTATTCCACGAACCGGTTTTCGAAACTTTTCAGATTCATCTTCAGATGGTTTTCTGGAAGTTATATTACTAGTTCTAGCAAAATGCTGGGTGGCTTTTTTTGTGTTAGTGACCGTCTGTCTGCTTCCTTTTTGGTGGTCAGTTGGTACATCACTCCACACACTATTACACAATCTGTATACTTTTGTATTTCAGAACCCGTGTCTGTTAATTGAATGTAAATCATAAAACTGCAACCATTCACTTTTTTGAATCGTTATTTATTATTCCACGAACCGGTTTTCGAAACTTTTCAGGTTCATCTTCAGATGGTTTTCTGGAAGTTATATTACTACTTCTAGCAAAATGCTGGGTGGCTTTTTTGTATTAGTGACCGTCTGTCTGCTTCCTTTTTGGTGGCCAGTTGGTACATCACTCCACACACTATTACACAATCTGTATACTTTTGTATTTCAGAACCCGTGTCTGTTAATTGAATGTAAATCATAAAACTGCAACCATTCACTTTTTTGAATCGTTATTTATTATTCCACGAACCGGTTTTCGAAACTTTTCAGGTTCATCTTCAGATGGTTTTCTGGAAGTTATATTACTACTTCTAGCAAAATGCTGGGTGGCTTTTTTTGTGTTAGTGACCGTCTGTCTGCTTCCTTTTTGGTGGTCAGTTGGTACATCACTCCACACACTATTACACAATCTGTATACTTTTGTATTTCAGAACCCGTGTCTGTTAATTGAATGTAAATCATAAAACTGCAACCATTCACTTTTTTGAATCGTTGTTTATTATTCCACGAACCGGTTTTCGAAACTTTTCAGGCTCATCTTCAGATGGTTTTCTGGAAGTTATATTACTACTTCTAGCAAAATGCTGGGTGGCTTTTTTTGTGTTAGTGACCGTCTGTCTGCTTCCTTTTTGGTGGTCAGTTGGTACATCACTCCACACACTATTACACAATCTGTATACTTTTGTATTTCAGAACCCGTGTCTGTTATTTGAATGTAAATCATAAAACTGCAACCATTCACTTTTTTGAATCGTTATTTATTATTCCACGAACCGGTTTTCGAAACTTTTCAGGTTCATCTTCAGATGGTTTTCTGGAAGTTATATTACTACTTCTAGCAAAATGCTGGGTGGCTTTTTTTGTGTTAGTGACCGTCTGTCTGCTTCCTTATTGGTGGTCAGTTGGTACATCACTCCACACACTATTACACAATCTGTATACTTTTGTATTTCAGAACCCGTGTCTGTTAATTGAATGTAAATCATAAAACTGCAACCATTCACTTTTTTGAATCGTTGTTTATTATTCCATGAACCGGTTTTCGAAACTTTTCAGGTTCATCTTCAGATGGTTTTCTGGAAGTTATATTACTACTTCTAGCAAAATGCTGGGTGGCTTTTTTTGTGTTAGTGACCGTCTGTCTGCTTCCTTTTTGGTGGTCAGTTGGTACATCACTCCACACACTATTACACAATCTGTATACTTTTGTATTTCAGAACCCGTGTCTGCTAATTGAATGTAAATCATAAAACTGCAACCATTCACTTTTTTGAATCGTTATTTATTATTCCACGAACCGGTTTTCGAAACTATTCAGATTCATCTTCAGATGGTTTTCTGGAAGTTATATTACTAGTTCTAGCAAAATGCTGGGTGGCTTTTTTTGTGTTAGTGACCGTCTGTCTGCTTCCTTTTTGGTGGTCAGTTGGTACATCACTTTACACACTATTACACAATCTGTATACTTTTGTATTTCAGAACCCGTGTCTGTTAATTGAATGTAAATCATAAAACTGCAACCATTCACTTTTTTGAATCGTTATTTATTATTCCACGAACCGGTTTTCGAAACTTTTCAGGTTCATCTTCAGATGGTTTTCTGGAAGTTATATTACTACTTCTAGCAAAATGCTGGGTGGCTTTTTTGTATTAGTGACCGTCTGTCTGCTTCCTTTTTGGTGGCCAGTTGGTACATCACTCCACACACTATTACACAATCTGTATACTTTTGTATTTCAGAACCCGTGTCTGTTAATTGAATGTAAATCATAAAACTGCAACCATTCACTTTTTTGAATCGTTATTTATTATTCCACGAACTGGTTTTCGAAACTTTTCAGGTTCATCTTCAGATGGTTTTCTGGAAGTTATATTACTACTTCTAGCAAAATGCTGGGTGGCTTTTTTTGTGTTAGTGACCGTCTGTCTGCTTCCTTTTTGGTGGTCAGTTGGTACATCACTCCACACACTATTACACAATCTGTATACTTTTGTATTTCAGAACCCGTGTCTGTTAATTGAATGTAAATCATAAAACTGCAACCATTCACTTTTTTGAATCGTTGTTTATTATTCCATGAACCGGTTTTCGAAACTTTTCAGGTTCATCTTCAGATGGTTTTCTGGAAGTTATATTACTACTTCTAGCAAAATGCTGGGTGGCTTTTTTGTATTAGTGACCGTCTGTCTGCTTCCTTTTTGGTGGTCAGTTGGTACATCACTCCACACACTATAATTTTGTATTTCAGAACCCGTGTCTGTTAATTGAATGTTAATCATAAAACTGCAACCATTCACTTTTTTGAATCGTTATTTATTATTCCACGAACCGGTTTTCGAAACTTTTCAGGTTCATCTTCAGATGGTTTTCTGGAAGTTATATTACTACTTCTAGCAAAATGCTGGGTGGCTTTTTTGTATTAGTGACCGTCTGTCTGCTTCCTTTTTGGTGGCCAGTTGGTACATCACTCCACACACTATACTTTTGTATTTCAGAACCCGTGTCTGTTAATTGAATGTAAATCATAAAACTGCAACCATTCACTTTTTTGAATCGTTATTTATTATTCCACGAACCGGTTTTCGAAACTTTTCAGGTTCATCTTCAGATGGTTTTCTGGAAGTTATATTACTACTTCTAGCTAAATGCTGGGTGGCTTTTTTGTATTAGTGACCGTCTGTCTGCTTCCTTTTTGGTGGCCAGTTGGTAGATCACTCCACACACTATACTTTTGTATTTCAGAACCCGTGTCTGTTAATTGAATGTAAATCATAAAACTGCAACCATTCACTTTTTTGAATCGTTATTTATTATTCCACGAACCGGTTTTCGAAACTTTTCAGGTTCATCTTCAGATGGTTTTCTGGAAGTTATATTACTACTTTTAGCAAAATGCTGGGTGGCTTTTTTTGTGTTAGTGACCGTCTGTCTGCTTCCTTTTTGGTGGTCAGTTGGTACATCACTCCACACACTATTACACAATCTGTATACTTTTGTATTTCAGAACCCGTGTCTGTTAATTGAATGTAAATCATAAAACTGCAACCATTCACTTTTTTGAATCGTTGTTTATTATTCCATGAACCGGTTTTCAAAACTTTTCAGATTCTTCTTCAGATGGTTTTCTGGAAGTTATATTACTACTTCTAGCAAAATGCTGGGTGGCTTTTTTGTATTAGTGACCGTCTGTCTGCTTCCTTTTTGGTGGCCAGTTGGTACATCACTCCACACACTATTACACAATCTGTATACTTTTGTATTTCAGAACCCGTGTCTGTTAATTGAATGTAAATCATAAAACTGCAACCATTCACTTTTTTGAATCGTTATTTAATATTCCACGAACCGGTTTTCGAAACTCTTCAGGTTCATCTTCAGATGGTTTTCTGGAAGTTATATTACTACTTCTAGCAAAATGCTGGGTGGCTTTTTTTGTGTTAGTGACCGTCTGTCTGCTTCCTTTTTGGTGGTCAGTTGGTACATCACTCCACACACTATTACACAATCTGTATACTTTTGTATTTCAGAACCCGTGTCTGTTAATTGAATGTAAATCATAAAACTGCAACCATTCACTTTTTTGAATCGTTGTTTATTATTCCATGAACCGGTTTTCGAAACTTTTCAGGTTCATCTTCAGATGGTTTTCTGGAAGTTATATTACTACTTCTAGCAAAATGCTGGGTGGCTTTTTTGTATTAGTGACCGTCTGTCTGCTTCCTTTTTGGTGGTCAGTTGGTACATCACTCCACACACTATTACACAATCTGTATACTTTTGTATTTCAGAACCCATGTCTGTTAATTGAATGTAAATCATAAAACTGCAACGATTCACTTTTTTGAATCGTTATTTATTATTCCACGAACCGGTTTTCGAAACTTTTCAGGTTCATCTTCAGATGGTTTTCTGGAAGTTATATTACTACTTCTAGCAAAATGCTGGGTGGCTTTTTTGTATTAGTGACCGTATGTCTGCTTCCTTTTTGGTGGCCAGTTGGCATATCACTCCACACACTATTACACAATCTGTATACTTTTGTATTTCAGAACCCGTGTCTGTTATTTGAATGTAAATCATAAAACTGCAACCATTCACTTTTTTGAATCGTTATTTATTATTCCACGAACCGGTTTTCGAAACTTTTCAGGTTCATCTTCAGATGGTTTTCTGGAAGTTATATTACTACTTCTAGCAAAATGCTGGGTGGCTTTTTTTGTGTTAGTGACCGTCTGTCTGCTTCCTTATTGGTGGTCAGTTGGTACATCACTCCACACACTATTACACAATCTGTATACATTTGTATTTCAGAACCCGTGTCTGTTAATTGAATGTAAATCATAAAACTGCAACCATTCACTTTTTTGAATCGTTGTTTATTATTCCATGAACCGGTTTTCGAAATTTTTCAGGTTCATCTTCAGATGGTTTTCTGGAAGTTATATTACTACTTCTAGCAAAATGATGGGTGGCTTTTTTTGTGTTAGTGACCTTCTGTCTGCTTCCTTTTTGGTGGTCAGTTGTTACATCACTCCACACACTATTACACAATCTGTATACTTTTGTATTTCAGAACCCGTGTCTGTAAATTGAATGTAAAGCATAAAACTGCAACCATTCACTTTTTTGAATCGTTATTTATTATTCCACGAACCGGTTTTCGAAACTTTTCAGATTCATCTTCAGATGGTTTTCTGGAAGTTATATTACTAGTTCTAGCAAAATGCTGGGTGGCTTTTTTTGTGTTAGTGACCGTCTGTCTGCTTCCTTTTTGGTGGTCAGTTGGTACATCACTCCACACACTATTACACAATCTGTATACTTTTGTATTTCAGAACCCGTGTCTGTAAATTGAATGTAAAGCATAAAACTGCAACCATTCACTTTTTTGAATCGTTATTTATTATTCCACTAACCGGTTATCGAAACTTTTCAGGTTCATCTTCAGATGGTTTTCTGGAAGTTATATTACTACTTCTAGCAAAATGCTGGGTGGCTTTTTTGTATTAGTGACCGTCTGTCTGCTTCCTTTTTGGTGGCCAGTTGGTACATCACTCCACACACTATTACACAATCTGTATACTTTTGTATTTCAGAACCCGTGTCTGTTAATTGAATGTAAATCATAAAACTGCAACCATTCACTTTTTTGAATCGTTATTTATTATTCCACGAACCGGTTTTCGAAACTTTTCAGGTTCATCTTCAGATGGTTTTCTGGAAGTTATATTACTACTTCTAGCAAAATGCTGGGTGGCTTTTTTTGTGTTAGTGACCGTCTGTCTGCTTCCTTTTTGGTGGTCAGTTGGTACATCACTCCACACACTATTACACAATCTGTATACTTTTGTATTTCAGAACCCGTGTCTGTTAATTGAATGTAAATCATAAAACTGCAACCATTCACTTTTTTGAATCGTTGTTTATTATTCCATGAACCGGTTTTCGAAACTTTTCAGATTCATCTTCAGATGGTTTTCTGGAAGTTATATTACTACTTCTAGCAAAATGCTGGGTGGCTTTTTTTGTGTTAGTGACCGTCTGTCTGCTTCCTTTTTGGTGGTCAGTTGGTACATCACTCCACACACTATTACACAATCTGTATACTTTTGTATTTCAGAACCCGTGTCTGTTAATTGAATGTAAATCATAAAACTGCAACCATTCACTTTTTTGAATCGTTGTTTATTATTCCATGAACCGGTTTTCCAAACTTTTCAGATTCATCTTCAGATGGTTTTCTGGAAGTTATATTACTACTTCTAGCAAAATGCTGGGTGGCTTTTTTTGTGTTAGTGACCGTCTGTCTGCTTCCTTTTTGGTGGTCTGTTGGTACATCACTCCACACACTATTACACAATCTGTATACTTTTGTATTTCAGAACCCGTGTCTGTTAATTGAATGTAAATCATAAAACTGCAACCATTCACTTTTTTGAATCGTTGTTTATTATTCCATGAACCGGTTTTCGAAACTTTTCAGGTTCATCTTCAGATGGTTTTCTGGAAGTTATATTACTACTTCTAGCAAAATGCTGGGTGGCTTTTTTGTATTAGTGACCGTCTGTCTGCTTCCTTTTTGGTGGTCAGTTGGTACATCACTCCACACACTATACTTTTGTATTTCAGAACCCGTGTCTGTTAATTGAATGTAAATCATAAAACTGCAACCATTCACTTTTTTGAATCGTTATTTATTATTCCACGAACCGGTTTTCGAAACTTTTCAGGTTCATCTTCAGATGGTTTTCTGGAAGTTATATTAGTACTTCTAGCAAAATGCTGGGTGGCTTTTTTGTATTAGTGACCGTCTGTCTGCTTCCTTTTTGGTGGCCAGTTGGTACATCACTCCACACACTATACTTTTGTATTTCAGAACCCGTGTCTGTTAATTGAATGTAAATCATAAAACTGCAACCATTCACTTTTTGAATCGTTATTTATTATTCCACGAACCGGTGTTCGAAACTTTTCAGGTTCATCTTCAGATGGTTTTCTGGAAGTTATATTACTACTTCTAGCAAAATGCTGGGTGGCTTTTTTTGTGTTAGATACCGTCTGTCTGCTTCCTTTTTGGTGGTCAGTTGGTACATCACTCCACACACTATTACACAATCTGTATACTTTTGTATTTCAGAACCCGTGTCTGTTAATTGAATGTAAATCATAAAACTGCAACCATTCACTTTTTTGAATCGTTGTTTATTATTCCATGAACCGGTTTTCGAAACTTTTCAGATTCATCTTCAGATGGTTTTCTGGAAGTTATATTACTACTTCTAGCAAAATGCTGGGTGGCTTTTTTGTATTAGTGACCGTCTGTCTGCTTCCTTTTTGGTGGCCAGTTGGTACATCACTCCACACACTATTACACAATCTGTATACTTTTGTATTTCAGAACCCGTGTCTGTTAATTGAATGTAAATCAATAAACTGCAACCATTCACTTTTTTGAATCGTTGTTTATTATTCCATGAACCGGTTTTCGAAACTTTTCAGGTTCATCTTCAGATGGTTTTCTGGAAGTTATATTACTACTTCTAGCAAAATGCTGGGTGGCTTTTTTGTATTAGTGACCGTCTGTCTGCTTCCTTTTTGGTGGTCAGTTGGTACATCACTCCACACACTATTACACAATCTGTATACTTTTGTATTTCAGAACCCGTGTCTGTTAATTGAATGTAAATCATAAAACTGCAACCATTCACTTTTTTGAATCGTTGTTTATTATTCCATGAACCGGTTTTCGAAACTTTTCAGGTTCATCTTCAGATGGTTTTCTGGAAGTTATATTACTACTTCTAGCAAAATGCTGGGTGGCTTTTTTGTATTAGTGACCGTCTGTCTGCTTCCTTTTTGGTGGTCAGTTGGTACATCACTCCACACACTATTACACAATCTGTATACTTTTGTATTTCAGAACCCGTGTCTGTTAATTGAATGTAAATCATAAAACTGCAACCATTCACTTTTTTGAATCGTTGTTTATTATTCCATGAACCGGTTTTCGAAACTTTTCAGATTCATCTTCAGATGGTTTTCTGGAAGTTATATTACTACTTCTAGCAAAATGCTGGGTGGCTTTTTTGTATTAGTGACCGTCTGTCTGCTTCCTTTTTGGTGGCCAGTTGGTACATCACTCCACACACTATTACACAATCTGTATACTTTTGTATTTCAGAACCCGTGTCTGTTAATTGAATGTAAATCATAAAACTGCAACCATTCACTTTTTTGAATCGTTATTTATTATTCCACGAACCGGTTTTCGAAACTCTTCAGGTTCATCTTCAGATGGTTTTCTGGAAGTTATATTACTACTTCTAGCAAAATGCTGGGTGGCTTTTTTTGTGTTAGTGACCGTCTGTCTGCTTCCTTTTTGGTGGTCAGTTGGTACATCACTCCACACACTATTACACAATCTGTATACTTTTGTATTTCAGAACCCGTGTCTGTTAATTGAATGTAAATCATAAAACTGCAACCATTCACTTTTTTGAATCGTTGTTTATTATTCCATGAACCGGTTTTCGAAACTTTTCAGGTTCATCTTCAGATGGTTTTCTGGAAGTTATATTACTACTTCTAGCAAAATGCTGGGTGGCTTTTTTTGTGTTAGTGACCGTCTGTCTGCTTCCTTTTTGGTGGTCAGTTGGTACATCACTCCACACACTATTACACAATCTGTATACTTTTGTATTTCAGAACCCGTGTCTGTTAATTGAATGTAAATCATAAAACTGCAACGATTCACTTTTTTGAATCGTTATTTATTATTCCACGAACCGGTTTTCGAAACTTTTCAGGTTCATCTTCAGATGGTTTTCTGGAAGTTATATTACTACTTCTAGCAAAATGCTGGGTGGCTTTTTTGTATTAGTGACCGTATGTCTGCTTCCTTTTTGGTGGCCAGTTGGCATATCACTCCACACACTATTACACAATCTGTATACTTTTGTATTTCAGAACCCGTGTCTGTTATTTGAATGTAAATCATAAAACTGCAACCATTCACTTTTTTGAATCGTTATTTATTATTCCACGAACCGGTTTTCGAAACTTTTCAGGTTCATCTTCAGATGGTTTTCTGGAAGTTATATTACTACTTCTAGCAAAATGCTGGGTGGCTTTTTTTGTGTTAGTGACCGTCTGTCTGCTTCCTTTTTGGTGGTCAGTTGGTACATCACTCCACACACTATTACACAATCTGTATACTTTTGTATTTCAGAACCCGTGTCTGTTAATTGAATGTAAATCATAAAACTGCAACCATTCACTTTTTTGAATCGTTGTTTATTATTCCATGAACCGGTTTTCGAAACTTTTCAGGTTCATCTTCAGATGGTTTTCTGGAAGTTATATTACTACTTCTAGCAAAACGCTGGGTGGCTTTTTTTGTGTTAGTGACCGTCTGTCTGCTTCCTTTTTGGTGGTCAGTTGTTACATCACTCCACACACTATTACACAATCTGTATACTATTGTATTTCAGAACCCGTGTCTGCTAATTGAATGTAAATCATAAAACTGCAACCATTCACTTTTTTGAATCGTTATTTATTATTCCACGAACCGGTTTTCGAAACTTTTCAGATTCATCTTCAGATGGTTTTCTGGAAGTTATATTACTAGTTCTAGCAAAATGCTGGGTGGCTTTTTTTGTGTTAGTGACCGTCTGTCTGCTTCCTTTTTGGTGGTCAGTTGGTACATCACTCCACACACTATTACACAATCTGTATACTTTTGTATTTCAGAACCCGTGTCTGTAAATTGAATGTAAATCATAAAACTGCAACCATTCACTTTTTTGAATCGTTATTTATTATTCCACTAACCGGTTATCGAAACTTTTCAGGTTCATCTTCAGATGGTTTTCTGGAAGTTATATTACTACTTCTAGCAAAATGCTGGGTGGCTTTTTTGTATTAGTGACCGTCTGTCTGCTTCCTTTTTGGTGGCCAGTTGGTACATCACTCCACACACTATTACACAATCTGTATACTTTTGTATTTCAGAACCCGTGTCTGTTAATTGAATGTAAATCATAAAACTGCAACCATTCACTTTTTTGAATCGTTATTTATTATTCCACGAACCGGTTTTCGAAACTTTTCAGGTTCATCTTCAGATGGTTTTCTGGAAGTTATATTACTACTTCTAGCAAAATGCTGGGTGGCTTTTTTTGTGTTAGTGACCGTCTGTCTGCTTCCTTTTTGGTGGTCAGTTGGTACATCACTCCACACACTATTACACAATCTGTATACTTTTGTATTTCAGAACCCGTGTCTGTTAATTGAATGTAAATCATAAAACTGCAACCATTCACTTTTTTGAATCGTTGTTTATTATTCTATGAACCGGTTTTCGAAACTTTTCAGATTCATCTTCAGATGGTTTTCTGGAAGTTATATTACTACTTCTAGCAAAATGCTGGGTGGCTTTTTTTGTGTTAGTGACCGTCTGTCTGCTTCCTTTTTGGTGGTCAGTTGGTACATCACTCCACACACTATTACACAATCTGTATACTTTTGTATTTCAGAACCCGTGTCTGTTAATTGAATGTAAATCATAAAACTGCAACCATTCACTTTTTTGAATCGTTGTTTATTATTCCATGAACCGGTTTTCCAAACTTTTCAGATTCGTCTTCAGATGGTTTTCTGGAAGTTATATTACTACTTCTAGCAAAATGCTGGGTGGCTTTTTTTGTGTTAGTGACCGTCTGTCTGCTTCCTTTTTGGTGGTCTGTTGGTACATCACTCCACACACTATTACACAATCTGTATACTTTTGTATTTCAGAACCCGTGTCTGTTAATTGAATGTAAATCATAAAACTGCAACCATTCACTTTTTTGAATCGTTGTTTATTATTCCATGAACCGGTTTTCGAAACTTTTCAGGTTCATCTTCAGATGGTTTTCTGGAAGTTATATTACTACTTCTAGCAAAATGCTGGGTGGCTTTTTTGTATTAGTGACCGTCTGTCTGCTTCCTTTTTGGTGGTCAGTTGGTACATCACTCCACACACTATACTTTTGTATTTCAGAACCCGTGTCTGTTAATTGAATGTAAATCATAAAACTGCAACCATTCACTTTTTTGAATCGTTATTTATTATTCCACGAACCGGTTTTCGAAACTTTTCAGGTTCATCTTCAGATGGTTTTCTGGAAGTTATATTACTACTTCTAGCAAAATGCTGGGTGGCTTTTTTGTATTAGTGACCGTCTGTCTGCTTCCTTTTTGGTGGCCAGTTGGTACATCACTCCACACACTATACTTTTGTATTTCAGAACCCGTGTCTGTTAATTGAATGTAAATCATAAAACTGCAACCATTCACTTTTTGAATCGTTATTTATTATTCCACGAACCGGTTTTCGAAACTTTTCAGGTTCATCTTCAGATGGTTTTCTGGAAGTTATATTACTACTTCTAGCAAAATGCTGGGTGGCTTTTTTTGTGTTAGTGACCGTCTGTCTGCTTCCTTTTTGGTGGTCAGTTGGTACATCACTCCACACACTATTACACAATCTGTATACTTTTGTATTTCAGAACCCGTGTCTGTTAATTGAATGTAAATCATAAAACTGCAACCATTCACTTTTTTGAATCGTTGTTTATTATTCCATGAACCGGTTTTCGAAACTTTTCAGATTCATCTTCAGATGGTTTTCTGGAAGTTATATTACTACTTCTAGCAAAATGCTGGGTGGCTTTTTTGTATTAGTGACCGTCTGTCTGCTTCCTTTTTGGTGGCCAGTTGGTACATCACTCCACACACTATTACACAATCTGTATACTTTTGTATTTCAGAACCCGTGTCTGTTAATTGAATGTAAATCATAAAACTGCAACCATTCACTTTTTTGAATCGTTATTTATTATTCCACGAACCGGTTTTCGAAACTCTTCAGGTTCATCTTCAGATGGTTTTCTGGAAGTTATATTACTACTTCTAGCAAAATGCTGGGTGGCTTTTTTTGTGTTAGTGACCGTCTGTCTGCTTCCTTTTTGGTGGTCAGTTGGTACATCACTCCACACACTATTACACAATCTGTATACTTTTGTATTTCAGAACCCGTGTCTGTTAATTGAATGTAAATCAATAAACTGCAACCATTCACTTTTTTGAATCGTTGTTTATTATTCCATGAACCGGTTTTCGAAACTTTTCAGGTTCATCTTCAGATGGTTTTCTGGAAGTTATATTACTACTTCTAGCAAAATGCTGGGTGGCTTTTTTGTATTAGTGACCGTCTGTCTGCTTCCTTTTTGGTGGTCAGTTGGTACATCACTCCACACACTATTACACAATCTGTATACTTTTGTATTTCAGAACCCGTGTCTGTTAATTGAATGTAAATCATAAAACTGCAACCATTCACTTTTTTGAATCGTTGTTTATTATTCCATGAACCGGTTTTCGAAACTTTTCAGATTCATCTTCAGATGGTTTTCTGGAAGTTATATTACTACTTCTAGCAAAATGCTGGGTGGCTTTTTTGTATTAGTGACCGTCTGTCTGCTTCCTTTTTGGTGGCCAGTTGGTACATCACTCCACACACTATTACACAATCTGTATACTTTTGTATTTCAGAACCCGTGTCTGTTAATTGAATGTAAATCATAAAACTGCAACCATTCACTTTTTTGAATCGTTATTTATTATTCCACGAACCGGTTTTCGAAACTCTTCAGGTTCATCTTCAGATGGTTTTCTGGAAGTTATATTACTACTTCTAGCAAAATGCTGGGTGACTTTTTTTGTGTTAGTGACCGTCTGTCTGCTTCCTTTTTGGTGGTCAGTTGGTACATCACTCCACACACTATTACACAATCTGTATACTTTTGTATTTCAGAACCCGTGTCTGTTAATTGAATGTAAATCATAAAACTGCAACCATTCACTTTTTTGAATCGTTGTTTATTATTCCATGAACCGGTTTTCGAAACTTTTCAGGTTCATCTTCAGATGGTTTTCTGGAAGTTATATTACTACTTCTAGCAAAATGCTGGGTGGCTTTTTTGTATTAGTGACCGTCTGTCTGCTTCCTTTTTGGTGGTCAGTTGGTACATCACTCCACACACTATTACACAATCTGTATACTTTTGTATTTCAGAACCCATGTCTGTTAATTGAATGTAAATCATAAAACTGCAACGATTCACTTTTTTGAATCGTTATTTATTATTCCACGAACCGGTTTTCGAAACTTTTCAGGTTCATCTTCAGATGGTTTTCTGGAAGTTATATTACTACTTCTAGCAAAATGCTGGGTGGCTTTTTTGTATTAGTGACCGTATGTCTGCTTCCTTTTTGGTGGCCAGTTGGCATATCACTCCACACACTATTACACAATCTGTATACTTTTGTATTTCAGAACCCGTGTCTGTTATTTGAATGTAAATCATAAAACTGCAACCATTCACTTTTTTGAATCGTTATTTATTATTCCACGAACCGGTTTTCGAAACTTTTCAGGTTCATCTTCAGATGGTTTTCTGGAAGTTATATTACTACTTCTAGCAAAATGCTGGGTGGCTTTTTTTGTGTTAGTGACCGTCTGTCTGCTTCCTTTTTGGTGGCCAGTTGGTACATCACTCCACACACTATTACACAATCTGTATACTTTTGTATTTCAGAACCCGTGTCTGTTAATTGAATGTAAATCATAAAACTGCAACCATTCACTTTTTTGAATCGTTGTTTATTATTCCATGAACCGGTTTTCGAAACTTTTCAGGTTCATCTTCAGATGGTTTTCTGGAAGTTATATTACTACTTCTAGCAAAACGCTGGGTGGCTTTTTTTGTGTTAGTGACTGTCTGTCTGCTTCCTTTTTGGTGGTCAGTTGTTACATCACTCCACACACTATTACACAATCTGTATACTATTGTATTTCAGAACCCGTGTCTGCTAATTGAATGTAAATCATAAAACTGCAACCATTCACTTTTTTGAATCGTTATTTATTATTCCACGAACCGGTTTTCGAAACTTTTCAGATTCATCTTCAGATGGTTTTCTGGAAGTTATATTACTAGTTCTAGCAAAATGCTGGGTGGCTTTTTTTGTGTTAGTGACCGTCTGTCTGCTTCCTTTTTGGTGGTCAGTTGGTACATCACTCCACACACTATTACACAATCTGTATACTTTTGTATTTCAGAACCCGTGTCTGTAAATTGAATGTAAATCATAAAACTGCAACCATTCACTTTTTTGAATCGTTATTTATTATTCCACTAACCGGTTATCGAAACTTTTCAGGTTCATCTTCAGATGGTTTTCTGGAAGTTATATTACTACTTCTAGCAAAATGCTGGGTGGCTTTTTTGTATTAGTGACCGTCTGTCTGCTTCCTTTTTGGTGGCCAGTTGGTACATCACTCCACACACTATTACACAATCTGTATACTTTTGTATTTCAGAACCCGTGTCTGTTAATTGAATGTAAATCATAAAACTGCAACCATTCACTTTTTTGAATCGTTATTTATTATTCCACGAACCGGTTTTCGAAACTTTTCAGGTTCATCTTCAGATGGTTTTCTGGAAGTTATATTACTACTTCTAGCAAAATGCTGGGTGGCTTTTTTTGTGTTAGTGACCGTCTGTCTGCTTCCTTTTTGGTGGTCAGTTGGTACATCACTCCACACACTATTACACAATCTGTATACTTTTGTATTTCAGAACCCGTGTCTGTTAATTGAATGTAAATCATAAAACTGCAACCATTCACTTTTTTGAATCGTTGTTTATTATTCCATGAACCGGTTTTCGAAACTTTTCAGATTCATCTTCAGATGGTTTTCTGGAAGTTATATTACTACTTCTAGCAAAATGCTGGGTGGCTTTTTTTGTGTTAGTGACCGTCTGTCTGCTTCCTTTTTGGTGGTCAGTTGGTACATCACTCCACACACTATTACACAATCTGTATACTTTTGTATTTCAGAACCCGTGTCTGTTAATTGAATGTAAATCATAAAACTGCAACCATTCACTTTTTTGAATCGTTGTTTATTATTCCATGAACCGGTTTTCCAAACTTTTCAGATTCATCTTCAGATGGTTTTCTGGAAGTTATATTACTACTTCTAGCAAAATGCTGGGTGGCTTTTTTTGTGTTAGTGACCGTCTGTCTGCTTCCTTTTTGGTGGTCTGTTGGTACATCACTCCACACACTATTACACAATCTGTATACTTTTGTATTTCAGAACCCGTGTCTGTTAATTGAATGTAAATCATAAAACTGCAACCATTCACTTTTTTGAATCGTTGTTTATTATTCCATGAACCGGTTTTCGAAACTTTTCAGGTTCATCTTCAGATGGTTTTCTGGAAGTTATATTACTACTTCTAGCAAAATGCTGGGTGGCTTTTTTGTATTAGTGACCGTCTGTCTGCTTCCTTTTTGGTGGTCAGTTGGTACATCACTCCACACACTATACTTTTGTATTTCAGAACCCGTGTCTGTTAATTGAATGTAAATCATAAAACTGCAACCATTCACTTTTTTGAATCGTTATTTATTATTCCACGAACCGGTTTTCGAAACTTTTCAGGTTCATCTTCAGATGGTTTTCTGGAAGTTATATTACTACTTCTAGCAAAATGCTGGGTGGCTTTTTTGTATTAGTGACCTTCTGTCTGCTTCCTTTTTGGTGGCCAGTTGGTACATCACTCCACACACTATACTTTTGTATTTCAGAACCCGTGTCTGTTAATTGAATGTAAATCATAAAACTGCAACCATTCACTTTTTTGAATCGTTATTTATTATTCCACGAACCGGTTTTCGAAACTTTTCAGGTTCATCTTCAGATGGTTTTCTGGAAGTTATATTACTACTTCTAGCAAAATGCTGGGTGGCTTTTTTGTATTAGTGACCGTCTGTCTGCTTCCTTTTTGGTGGCCAGTTGGTACATCACTCCACACACTATACTTTTGTATTTCAGAACCCGTGTCTGTTAATTGAATGTAAATCATAAAACTGCAACCATTCACTTTTTGAATCGTTATTTATTATTCCACGAACCGGTTTTCGAAACTTTTCAGGTTCATCTTCAGATGGTTTTCTGGAAGTTATATTACTACTTCTAGCAAAATGCTGGGTGGCTTTTTTTGTGTTAGTGACCGTCTGTCTGCTTCCTTTTTGGTGGTCAGTTGGTACATCACTCCACACACTATTACACAATCTGTATACTTTTGTATTTCAGAACCCGTGTCTGTTAATTGAATGTAAATCATAAAACTGCAACCATTCACTTTTTTGAATCGTTGTTTATTATTCCATGAACCGGTTTTCGAAACTTTTCAGATTCATCTTCAGATGGTTTTCTGGAAGTTATATTACTACTTCTAGCAAAATGCTGGGTGGCTTTTTTTGTGTTAGTGACCGTCTGTCTGCTTCCTTTTTGGTGGTCAGTTGGTACATCACTCCACACACTATTACACAATCTGTATACTTTTGTATTTCAGAACCCGTGTCTGTTAATTGAATGTAAATCATAAAACTGCAACCATTCACTTTTTTGAATCGTTGTTTATTATTCCATGAACCGGTTTTCCAAACTTTTCAGATTCGTCTTCAGATGGTTTTCTGGAAGTTATATTACTACTTCTAGCAAAATGCTGGGTGGCTTTTTTTGTGTTAGTGACCGTCTGTCTGCTTCCTTTTTGGTGGTCTGTTGGTACATCACTCCACACACTATTACACAATCTGTATACTTTTGTATTTCAGAACCCGTGTCTGTTAATTGAATGTAAATCATAAAACTGCAACCATTCACTTTTTTGAATCGTTGTTTATTATTCCATGAACCGGTTTTCGAAACTTTTCAGGTTCATCTTCAGATGGTTTTCTGGAAGTTATATTACTACTTCTAGCAAAATGCTGGGTGGCTTTTTTGTATTAGTGACCGTCTGTCTGCTTCCTTTTTGGTGGTCAGTTGGTACATCACTCCACACACTATACTTTTGTATTTCAGAACCCGTGTCTGTTAATTGAATGTAAATCATAAAACTGCAACCATTCACTTTTTTGAATCGTTATTTATTATTCCACGAACCGGTTTTCGAAACTTTTCAGGTTCATCTTCAGATGGTTTTCTGGAAGTTATATTACTACTTCTAGCAAAATGCTGGGTGGCTTTTTTGTATTAGTGACCGTCTGTCTGCTTCCTTTTTGGTGGCCAGTTGGTACATCACTCCACACACTATACTTTTGTATTTCAGAACCCGTGTCTGTTAATTGAATGTAAATCATAAAACTGCAACCATTCACTTTTTGAATCGTTATTTATTATTCCACGAACCGGTTTTCGAAACTTTTCAGGTTCATCTTCAGATGGTTTTCTGGAAGTTATATTACTACTTCTAGCAAAATGCTGGGTGGCTTTTTTTGTGTTAGTGACCGTCTGTCTGCTTCCTTTTTGGTGGTCAGTTGGTACATCACTCCACACACTATTACACAATCTGTATACTTTTGTATTTCAGAACCCGTGTCTGTTAATTGAATGTAAATCATAAAACTGCAACCATTCACTTTTTTGAATCGTTGTTTATTATTCCATGAACCGGTTTTCGAAACTTTTCAGATTCATCTTCAGATGGTTTTCTGGAAGTTATATTACTACTTCTAGCAAAATGCTGGGTGGCTTTTTTGTATTAGTGACCGTCTGTCTGCTTCCTTTTTGGTGGCCAGTTGGTACATCACTCCACACACTATTACACAATCTGTATACTTTTGTATTTCAGAACCCGTGTCTGTTAATTGAATGTAAATCATAAAACTGCAACCATTCACTTTTTTGAATCGTTATTTATTATTCCACGAACCGGTTTTCGAAACTCTTCAGGTTCATCTTCAGATGGTTTTCTGGAAGTTATATTACTACTTCTAGCAAAATGCTGGGTGGCTTTTTTTGTGTTAGTGACCGTCTGTCTGCTTCCTTTTTGGTGGTCAGTTGGTACATCACTCCACACACTATTACACAATCTGTATACTTTTGTATTTCAGAACCCGTGTCTGTTAATTGAATGTAAATCAATAAACTGCAACCATTCACTTTTTTGAATCGTTGTTTATTATTCCATGAACCGGTTTTCGAAACTTTTCAGGTTCATCTTCAGATGGTTTTCTGGAAGTTATATTACTACTTCTAGCAAAATGCTGGGTGGCTTTTTTGTATTAGTGACCGTCTGTCTGCTTCCTTTTTGGTGGTCAGTTGGTACATCACTCCACACACTATTACACAATCTGTATACTTTTGTATTTCAGAACCCGTGTCTGTTAATTGAATGTAAATCATAAAACTGCAACCATTCACTTTTTTGAATCGTTGTTTATTATTCCATGAACCGGTTTTCGAAACTTTTCAGATTCATCTTCAGATGGTTTTCTGGAAGTTATATTACTACTTCTAGCAAAATGCTGGGTGGCTTTTTTGTATTAGTGACCGTCTGTCTGCTTCCTTTTTGGTGGCCAGTTGGTACATCACTCCACACACTATTACACAATCTGTATACTTTTGTATTTCAGAACCCGTGTCTGTTAATTGAATGTAAATCATAAAACTGCAACCATTCACTTTTTTGAATCGTTATTTATTATTCCACGAACCGGTTTTCGAAACTCTTCAGGTTCATCTTCAGATGGTTTTCTGGAAGTTATATTACTACTTCTAGCAAAATGCTGGGTGACTTTTTTTGTGTTAGTGACCGTCTGTCTGCTTCCTTTTTGGTGGTCAGTTGGTACATCACTCCACACACTATTACACAATCTGTATACTTTTGTATTTCAGAACCCGTGTCTGTTAATTGAATGTAAATCATAAAACTGCAACCATTCACTTTTTTGAATCGTTGTTTATTATTCCATGAACCGGTTTTCGAAACTTTTCAGGTTCATCTTCAGATGGTTTTCTGGAAGTTATATTACTACTTCTAGCAAAATGCTGGGTGGCTTTTTTGTATTAGTGACCGTCTGTCTGCTTCCTTTTTGGTGGTCAGTTGGTACATCACTCCACACACTATTACACAATCTGTATACTTTTGTATTTCAGAACCCATGTCTGTTAATTGAATGTAAATCATAAAACTGCAACGATTCACTTTTTTGAATCGTTATTTATTATTCCACGAACCGGTTTTCGAAACTTTTCAGGTTCATCTTCAGATGGTTTTCTGGAAGTTATATTACTACTTCTAGCAAAATGCTGGGTGGCTTTTTTGTATTAGTGACCGTATGTCTGCTTCCTTTTTGGTGGTCAGTTGGTACATCACTCCACACACTATTACACAATCTGTATACTTTTGTATTTCAGAACCCGTGTCTGTTAATTGAATGTAAATCATAAAACTGCAACCATTCACTTTTTTGAATCGTTGTTTATTATTCCATGAACCGGTTTTCGAAACTTTTCAGGTTCATCTTCAGATGGTTTTCTGGAAGTTATATTACTACTTCTAGCAAAATGCTGGGTGGCTTTTTTTGTGTTAGTGACCGTCTGTCTGCTTCCTTTTTGGTGGTCAGTTGGTACATCACTCCACACACTATTACACAATCTGTATACTTTTGTATTTCAGAACCCGTGTCTGTTAATTGAATGTAAATCATAAAACTGCAACCATTCACTTTTTTGAATCGTTGTTTATTATTCCATGAACCGGTTTTCCAAACTTTTCAGATTCATCTTCAGATGGTTTTCTGGAAGTTATATTACTACTTCTAGCAAAATGCTGGGTGGCTTTTTTTGTGTTAGTGACCGTCTGTCTGCTTCCTTTTTGGTGGTCTGTTGGTACATCACTCCACACACTATTACACAATCTGTATACTTTTGTATTTCAGAACCCGTGTCTGTTAATTGAATGTAAATCATAAAACTGCAACCATTCACTTTTTTGAATCGTTGTTTATTATTCCATGAACCGGTTTTCGAAACTTTTCAGGTTCATCTTCAGATGGTTTTCTGGAAGTTATATTACTACTTCTAGCAAAATGCTGGGTGGCTTTTTTGTATTAGTGACCGTCTGTCTGCTTCCTTTTTGGTGGTCAGTTGGTACATCACTCCACACACTATACTTTTGTATTTCAGAACCCGTGTCTGTTAATTGAATGTAAATCATAAAACTGCAACCATTCACTTTTTTGAATCGTTATTTATTATTCCACGAACCGGTTTTCGAAACTTTTCAGGTTCATCTTCAGATGGTTTTCTGGAAGTTATATTACTACTTCTAGCAAAATGCTGGGTGGCTTTTTTGTATTAGTGACCTTCTGTCTGCTTCCTTTTTGGTGGCCAGTTGGTACATCACTCCACACACTATACTTTTGTATTTCAGAACCCGTGTCTGTTAATTGAATGTAAATCATAAAACTGCAACCATTCACTTTTTTGAATCGTTATTTATTATTCCACGAACCGGTTTTCGAAACTTTTCAGGTTCATCTTCAGATGGTTTTCTGGAAGTTATATTACTACTTCTAGCAAAATGCTGGGTGGCTTTTTTGTATTAGTGACCGTCTGTCTGCTTCCTTTTTGGTGGCCAGTTGGTACATCACTCCACACACTATACTTTTGTATTTCAGAACCCGTGTCTGTTAATTGAATGTAAATCATAAAACTGCAACCATTCACTTTTTGAATCGTTATTTATTATTCCACGAACCGGTTTTCGAAACTTTTCAGGTTCATCTTCAGATGGTTTTCTGGAAGTTATATTACTACTTCTAGCAAAATGCTGGGTGGCTTTTTTTGTGTTAGTGACCGTCTGTCTGCTTCCTTTTTGGTGGTCAGTTGGTACATCACTCCACACACTATTACACAATCTGTATACTTTTGTATTTCAGAACCCGTGTCTGTTAATTGAATGTAAATCATAAAACTGCAACCATTCACTTTTTTGAATCGTTGTTTATTATTCCATGAACCGGTTTTCGAAACTTTTCAGATTCATCTTCAGATGGTTTTCTGGAAGTTATATTACTACTTCTAGCAAAATGCTGGGTGGCTTTTTTTGTGTTAGTGACCGTCTGTCTGCTTCCTTTTTGGTGGTCAGTTGGTACATCACTCCACACACTATTACACAATCTGTATACTTTTGTATTTCAGAACCCGTGTCTGTTAATTGAATGTAAATCATAAAACTGCAACCATTCACTTTTTTGAATCGTTGTTTATTATTCCATGAACCGGTTTTCCAAACTTTTCAGATTCGTCTTCAGATGGTTTTCTGGAAGTTATATTACTACTTCTAGCAAAATGCTGGGTGGCTTTTTTTGTGTTAGTGACCGTCTGTCTGCTTCCTTTTTGGTGGTCTGTTGGTACATCACTCCACACACTATTACACAATCTGTATACTTTTGTATTTCAGAACCCGTGTCTGTTAATTGAATGTAAATCATAAAACTGCAACCATTCACTTTTTTGAATCGTTGTTTATTATTCCATGAACCGGTTTTCGAAACTTTTCAGGTTCATCTTCAGATGGTTTTCTGGAAGTTATATTACTACTTCTAGCAAAATGCTGGGTGGCTTTTTTGTATTAGTGACCGTCTGTCTGCTTCCTTTTTGGTGGTCAGTTGGTACATCACTCCACACACTATACTTTTGTATTTCAGAACCCGTGTCTGTTAATTGAATGTAAATCATAAAACTGCAACCATTCACTTTTTTGAATCGTTATTTATTATTCCACGAACCGGTTTTCGAAACTTTTCAGGTTCATCTTCAGATGGTTTTCTGGAAGTTATATTACTACTTCTAGCAAAATGCTGGGTGGCTTTTTTGTATTAGTGACCGTCTGTCTGCTTCCTTTTTGGTGGCCAGTTGGTACATCACTCCACACACTATACTTTTGTATTTCAGAACCCGTGTCTGTTAATTGAATGTAAATCATAAAACTGCAACCATTCACTTTTTGAATCGTTATTTATTATTCCACGAACCGGTTTTCGAAACTTTTCAGGTTCATCTTCAGATGGTTTTCTGGAAGTTATATTACTACTTCTAGCAAAATGCTGGGTGGCTTTTTTTGTGTTAGTGACCGTCTGTCTGCTTCCTTTTTGGTGGTCAGTTGGTACATCACTCCACACACTATTACACAATCTGTATACTTTTGTATTTCAGAACCCGTGTCTGTTAATTGAATGTAAATCATAAAACTGCAACCATTCACTTTTTTGAATCGTTGTTTATTATTCCATGAACCGGTTTTCGAAACTTTTCAGATTCATCTTCAGATGGTTTTCTGGAAGTTATATTACTACTTCTAGCAAAATGCTGGGTGGCTTTTTTGTATTAGTGACCGTCTGTCTGCTTCCTTTTTGGTGGCCAGTTGGTACATCACTCCACACACTATTACACAATCTGTATACTTTTGTATTTCAGAACCCGTGTCTGTTAATTGAATGTAAATCATAAAACTGCAACCATTCACTTTTTTGAATCGTTATTTATTATTCCACGAACCGGTTTTCGAAACTCTTCAGGTTCATCTTCAGATGGTTTTCTGGAAGTTATATTACTACTTCTAGCAAAATGCTGGGTGGCTTTTTTTGTGTTAGTGACCGTCTGTCTGCTTCCTTTTTGGTGGTCAGTTGGTACATCACTCCACACACTATTACACAATCTGTATACTTTTGTATTTCAGAACCCGTGTCTGTTAATTGAATGTAAATCAATAAACTGCAACCATTCACTTTTTTGAATCGTTGTTTATTATTCCATGAACCGGTTTTCGAAACTTTTCAGGTTCATCTTCAGATGGTTTTCTGGAAGTTATATTACTACTTCTAGCAAAATGCTGGGTGGCTTTTTTGTATTAGTGACCGTCTGTCTGCTTCCTTTTTGGTGGTCAGTTGGTACATCACTCCACACACTATTACACAATCTGTATACTTTTGTATTTCAGAACCCGTGTCTGTTAATTGAATGTAAATCATAAAACTGCAACCATTCACTTTTTTGAATCGTTGTTTATTATTCCATGAACCGGTTTTCGAAACTTTTCAGATTCATCTTCAGATGGTTTTCTGGAAGTTATATTACTACTTCTAGCAAAATGCTGGGTGGCTTTTTTGTATTAGTGACCGTCTGTCTGCTTCCTTTTTGGTGGCCAGTTGGTACATCACTCCACACACTATTACACAATCTGTATACTTTTGTATTTCAGAACCCGTGTCTGTTAATTGAATGTAAATCATAAAACTGCAACCATTCACTTTTTTGAATCGTTATTTATTATTCCACGAACCGGTTTTCGAAACTCTTCAGGTTCATCTTCAGATGGTTTTCTGGAAGTTATATTACTACTTCTAGCAAAATGCTGGGTGACTTTTTTTGTGTTAGTGACCGTCTGTCTGCTTCCTTTTTGGTGGTCAGTTGGTACATCACTCCACACACTATTACACAATCTGTATACTTTTGTATTTCAGAACCCGTGTCTGTTAATTGAATGTAAATCATAAAACTGCAACCATTCACTTTTTTGAATCGTTGTTTATTATTCCATGAACCGGTTTTCGAAACTTTTCAGGTTCATCTTCAGATGGTTTTCTGGAAGTTATATTACTACTTCTAGCAAAATGCTGGGTGGCTTTTTTGTATTAGTGACCGTCTGTCTGCTTCCTTTTTGGTGGTCAGTTGGTACATCACTCCACACACTATTACACAATCTGTATACTTTTGTATTTCAGAACCCATGTCTGTTAATTGAATGTAAATCATAAAACTGCAACGATACACTTTTTTGAATCGTTATTTATTATTCCACGAACCGGTTTTCGAAACTTTTCAGGTTCATCTTCAGATGGTTTTCTGGAAGTTATATTACTACTTCTAGCAAAATGCTGGGTGGCTTTTTTGTATTAGTGACCGTATGTCTGCTTCCTTTTTGGTGGCCAGTTGGCATATCACTCCACACACTATTACACAATCTGTATACTTTTGTATTTCAGAACCCGTGTCTGTTATTTGAATGTAAATCATAAAACTGCAACCATTCACTTTTTTGAATCGTTATTTATTATTCCACGAACCGGTTTTCGAAACTTTTCAGGTTCATCTTCAGATGGTTTTCTGGAAGTTATATTACTACTTCTAGCAAAATGCTGGGTGGCTTTTTTTGTGTTAGTGACCGTCTGTCTGCTTCCTTTTTGGTGGTCAGTTGGTACATCACTCCACACACTATTACACAATCTGTATACTTTTGTATTTCAGAACCCGTGTCTGTTAATTGAATGTAAATCATAAAACTGCAACCATTCACTTTTTTGAATCGTTGTTTATTATTCCATGAACCGGTTTTCGAAACTTTTCAGGTTCATCTTCAGATGGTTTTCTGGAAGTTATATTACTACTTCTAGCAAAACGCTGGGTGGCTTTTTTTGTGTTAGTGACCGTCTGTCTGCTTCCTTTTTGGTGGTCAGTTGTTACATCACTCCACACACTATTACACAATCTGTATACTATTGTATTTCAGAACCCGTGTCTGCTAATTGAATGTAAATCATAAAACTGCAACCATTCACTTTTTTGAATCGTTATTTATTATTCCACGAACCGGTTTTCGAAACTTTTCAGGTTCATCTTCAGATGGTTTTCTGGAAGTTATATTACTACTTCTAGCAAAATGCTGGGTGGCTTTTTTTGTGTTAGTGACCGTCTGTCTGCTTCCTTTTTGGTGGTCAGTTGGTACATCACTCCACACACTATTACACAATCTGTATACTTTTTTATTTCAGAACCCGTGTCTGTAAATTGAATGTAAATCATAAAACTGCAACCATTCACTTTTTTGAATCGTTGTTTATTATTCCATGAACCGGTTTTCGAAACTTTTCAGGTTCATCTTCAGATGGTTTTCTGGAAGTTATATTACTACTTCTAGCAAAATGCTGGGTGGCTTTTTTGTATTAGTGACCGTCTGTCTGCTTCCTTTTTGGTGGCCAGTTGGTACATCACTCCACACACTATTACACAATCTGTATACTTTTGTATTTCAGAACCCGTGTCTGTTAATTGAATGTAAATCATAAAACTGCAACCATTCACTTTTTTGAATCGTTATTTATTATTCCACGAACCGGTTTTCGAAACTTTTCAGGTTCATCTTCAGATGGTTTTCTGGAAGTTATATTACTACTTCTAGCAAAATGCTGGGTGGCTTTTTTTGTGTTAGTGACCGTCTGTCTGCTTCCTTTTTGGTGGTCAGTTGGTACATCACTCCACACACTATTACACAATCTGTATACTTTTGTATTTCAGAACCCGTGTCTGTTAATTGAATGTAAATCATAAAACTGCAACCATTCACTTTTTTGAATCGTTGTTTATTATTCCATGAACCGGTTTTCGAAACTTTTCAGATTCATCTTCAGATGGTTTTCTGGAAGTTATATTACTACTTCTAGCAAAATGCTGGGTGGCTTTTTTTGTGTTAGTGACCGTCTGTCTGCTTCCTTTTTGGTGGTCAGTTGGTACATCACTCCACACACTATTACACAATCTGTATACTTTTGTATTTCAGAACCCGTGTCTGTTAATTGAATGTAAATCATAAAACTGCAACCATTCACTTTTTTGAATCGTTGTTTATTATTCCATGAACCGGTTTTCCAAACTTTTCAGATTCATCTTCAGATGGTTTTCTGGAAGTTATATTACTACTTCTAGCAAAATGCTGGGTGGCTTTTTTTGTGTTAGTGACCGTCTGTCTGCTTCCTTTTTGGTGGTCTGTTGGTACATCACTCCACACACTATTACACAATCTGTATACTTTTGTATTTCAGAACCCGTGTCTGTTAATTGAATGTAAATCATAAAACTGCAACCATTCACTTTTTTGAATCGTTGTTTATTATTCCATGAACCGGTTTTCGAAACTTTTCAGGTTCATCTTCAGATGGTTTTCTGGAAGTTATATTACTACTTCTAGCAAAATGCTGGGTGGCTTTTTTGTATTAGTGACCGTCTGTCTGCTTCCTTTTTGGTGGTCAGTTGGTACATCACTCCACACACTATACTTTTGTATTTCAGAACCCGTGTCTGTTAATTGAATGTAAATCATAAAACTGCAACCATTCACTTTTTTGAATCGTTATTTATTATTCCACGAACCGGTTTTCGAAACTTTTCAGGTTCATCTTCAGATGGTTTTCTGGAAGTTATATTACTACTTCTAGCAAAATGCTGGGTGGCTTTTTTGTATTAGTGACCTTCTGTCTGCTTCCTTTTTGGTGGCCAGTTGGTACATCACTCCACACACTATACTTTTGTATTTCAGAACCCGTGTCTGTTAATTGAATGTAAATCATAAAACTGCAACCATTCACTTTTTGAATCGTTATTTATTATTCCACGAACCGGTTTTCGAAACTTTTCAGGTTCATCTTCAGATGGTTTTCTGGAAGTTATATTACTACTTCTAGCAAAATGCTGGGTGGCTTTTTTTGTGTTAGTGACCGTCTGTCTGCTTCCTTTTTGGTGGTCAGTTGGTACATCACTCCACACACTATTACACAATCTGTATACTTTTGTATTTCAGAACCCGTGTCTGTTAATTGAATGTAAATCATAAAACTGCAACCATTCACTTTTTTGAATCGTTGTTTATTATTCCATGAACCGGTTTTCGAAACTTTTCAGATTCATCTTCAGATGGTTTTCTGGAAGTTATATTACTACTTCTAGCAAAATGCTGGGTGGCTTTTTTGTATTAGTGACCGTCTGTCTGCTTCCTTTTTGGTGGCCAGTTGGTACATCACTCCACACACTATTACACAATCTGTATACTTTTGTATTTCAGAACCCGTGTCTGTTAATTGAATGTAAATCATAAAACTGCAACCATTCACTTTTTTGAATCGTTATTTATTATTCCACGAACCGGTTTTCGAAACTCTTCAGGTTCATCTTCAGATGGTTTTCTGGAAGTTATATTACTACTTCTAGCAAAATGCTGGGTGGCTTTTTTTGTGTTAGTGACCGTCTGTCTGCTTCCTTTTTGGTGGTCAGTTGGTACATCACTCCACACACTATTACACAATCTGTATACTTTTGTATTTCAGAACCCGTGTCTGTTAATTGAATGTAAATCATAAAACTGCAACCATTCACTTTTTTGAATCGTTGTTTATTATTCCATGAACCGGTTTTCGAAACTTTTCAGGTTCATCTTCAGATGGTTTTCTGGAAGTTATATTACTACTTCTAGCAAAATGCTGGGTGGCTTTTTTGTATTAGTGACCGTCTGTCTGCTTCCTTTTTGGTGGTCAGTTGGTACATCACTCCACACACTATTACACAATCTGTATACTTTTGTATTTCAGAACCCGTGTCTGTTAATTGAATGTAAATCATAAAACTGCAACCATTCACTTTTTTGAATCGTTGTTTATTATTCCATGAACCGGTTTTCGAAACTTTTCAGATTCATCTTCAGATGGTTTTCTGGAAGTTATATTACTACTTCTAGCAAAATGCTGGGTGGCTTTTTTGTATTAGTGACCGTCTGTCTGCTTCCTTTTTGGTGGCCAGTTGGTACATCACTCCACACACTATTACCCAATCTGTATACTTTTGTATTTCAGAACCCGTGTCTGTTAATTGAATGTAAATCATAAAACTGCAACCATTCACTTTTTTGAATCGTTATTTATTATTCCACGAACCGGTTTTCGAAACTTTTCAGGTTCATCTTCAGATGGTTTTCTGGAAGTTATATTACTACTTCTAGCAAAATGCTGGGTGGCTTTTTTTGTGTTAGTGACCGTCTGTCTGCTTCCTTTTTGGTGGTCAGTTGGTACATCACTCCACACACTATTACACAATCTGTATACTTTTGTATTTCAGAACCCGTGTCTGTTAATTGAATGTAAATCATAAAACTGCAACCATTCACTTTTTTGAATCGTTGTTTATTATTCCATGAACCGGTTTTCGAAACTTTTCAGGTTCATCTTCAGATGGTTTTCTGGAAGTTATATTACTACTTCTAGCAAAATGCTGGGTGGCTTTTTTGTATTAGTGACCGTCTGTCTGCTTCCTTTTTGGTGGCCAGTTGGTACATCACTCCACACACTATTACACAATCTGTATACTTTTGTATTTCAGAACCCGTGTCTGTTAATTGAATGTAAATCATAAAACTGCAACCATTCACTTTTTTGAATCGTTATTTATTATTCCACGAACCGGTTTTCGAAACTTTTCAGATTCATCTTCAGATGGTTTTCTGGAAGTTATATTACTAGTTCTAGCAAAATGCTGGGTGGCTTTTTTTGTGTTAGTGACCGTCTGTCTGCTTCCTTTTTGGTGGTCAGTTGGTACATCACTCCACACACTATTACACAATCTGTATACTTTTGTATTTCAGAACCCGTGTCTGTTAATTGAATGTAAATCATAAAACTACAACCATTCACTTTTTTGAATCGTTATTTATTATTCCACGAACCGGTTTTCGAAACTTTTCAGATTCATCTTCAGATGGTTTTCTGGAAGTTATATTACTACTTCTAGCAAAATGCTGCGTGGCTTTTTTGTATTAGTGACCGTCTGTCTGCTTCCTTTTTGGTGGCCAGTTGGTACATCACTCCACACACTATTACACAATCTGTATACTTTTGTATTTCAGAACCCGTGTCTGTTAATTGAATGTAAATCATAAAACTGCAACCATTCACTTTTTTGAATCGTTATTTATTATTCCACGAACCGGTTTTCGAAACTTTTCAGGTTCATCTTCAGATGGTTTTCTGGAAGTTATATTACTACTTCTAGCAAAATGCTGGGTGGTTTTTTTTGTATTAGTGACCGTCTGTCTGCTTCCTTTTTGGTGGTCAGTTGGTACATCACTCCACACACTATTACACAATCTGTATACTTTTGTATTTCAGAACCCGTGTCTGTTAATTGAATGTAAATCATAAAACTGCAACCATTCACTTTTTTGAATCGTTGTTTATTATTCCATGAACCGGTTTTCGAAACTTTTCAGATTCATCTTCAGATGGTTTTCTGGAAGTTATATTACTACTTCTAGCAAAATGCTGGGTGGCTTTTTTTGTGTTAGTGACCGTCTGTCTGCTTCCTTTTTGGTGGTCAGTTGGTACATCACTCCACAAACTATTACACAATCTGTATACTTTTGTATTTCAGAACCCGTGTCTGTTATTTGAATGTAAATCATAAAACTGCAACCATTCACTTTTTTGAATCGTTGTTTATTATTCCATGAACCGGTTTTCGAAACTTTTCAGGTTCATCTTCAGATGGTTTTCTGGAAGTTATATTACTACTTCTAGCAAAATGCTGGGTGGCTTTTTTTGTGTTAGTGACCGTCTGTCTGCTTCCTTTTTACTGGCCAGTTGGTACATCACTCCACACACTATTACACAATCTGTATACTTTTGTATTTCAGAACCTGTGTCTGTTATTTGAATGTAAATCATAAAACTGCAACCATTCACTTTTTTGAATCGTTATTTATTATTCCACGAACCGGTTTTCGAAACTTTTCAGGTTCATCCTCAGATGGTTTTCTGGAAGTTATATTACTACTTCTAGCAAAATGCTGGGTGGCTTTTTTTGTGTTAGTGACCGTCTGTCTGCTTCCTTTTTGGTGGCCAGTTGGTACATCACTCCACACACTATTACACAATCTGTATACTTTTGTATTTCAGAACCCGTGTCTGTTAATTGAATGTAAATCATAAAAATGCAACCATTCACTTTTTTGAATCGTTGTTTATTTTTCCATGAACCGGTTTTCGAAACTTTTCAGGTTCATCTTCAGATGGTTTTCTGGAAGTTATATTACTACTTCTAGCAAAATGCTGGGTGGCTTTTTTGTATTAGTGACCGTCTGTCTGCTTCCTTTTTGGTGGCCAGTTGGTACATCACTCCACACACTATACTTTTGTATTTCAGAACCCGTGTCTGTTAATTGAATGTAAATCATAAAACTGCAACCATTCACTTTTTTGAATCGTTATTTATTATTCCACGAACCGGTTTTCGAAACTTTTCAGGTTCATCTTCAGATGGTTTTCTGGAAGTTATATTACTACTTCTAGCAAAATGATGGGTGGCTTTTTTTGTGTTAGTGACCGTCTGTCTGCTTCCTTTTTGGTGGTCAGTTGGTACATCACTCCACACACTATTACACAATCTGTATACTTTTGTATTTCAGAACCCGTGTCTGTTAATTGAATGTAAATCATAAAACTGCAACCATTCACTGTTTTGAATCGTTGTTTATTATTCCATGAACCGGTTTTCGAAACTTTTCAGGTTCATCTTCAGATGGTTTTCTGGAAGTTATATTACTACTTCTAGCAAAATGCTGGGTGGCTTTTTTTGTGTTAGTGACCGTCTGTCTGCTTCCTTTTTGGTGGTCAGTTGGTACATCACTCCACACACTATTACACAATCTGTATACTTTTGTATTTCAGAACCCGTGTCTGTTAATTGAATGTAAATCATAAAACTGCAACCATTCACTTTTTTGAATCGTTGTTTATTATTCCATGAACCGGTTATCGAAACTTTTCAGATTCATCTTCAGATGGTTTTCTGGAAGTTATATTACTACTTCTAGCAAAATGCTGGGTGGCTTTTTTGTATTAGTGACCGTCTGTCTGCTTCCTTTTTGGTGGCCAGTTGGTACATCACTCCACACACTATTACACAATCTGTATACTTTTGTATTTCAGAACCCGTGTCTGTTAATTGAATGTAAATCATAAAACTGCAACCATTCACTTTTTTGAATCGTTGTTTATTATTCCATGAACCAGTTTTCGAAACTTTTCAGGTTCATCTTCAGATGGTTTTCTGGAAGTTATATTACTACTTCTAGCAAAATGCTGGGTGGCTTTTTTTGTGTTAGTGACCGTCTGTCTGCTTCCTTTTTGGTGGCCAGTTGGTACATCACTCCACACACTATTACACAATCTGTATACTTTTGTATATCAGAACCCGTGTCTGTTAATTGAATGTAAATCATAAAACTGCAACCATTCACTTTTTTGAATCGTTGTTTATTATTCCATGAACCGGTTTTCGAAACTTTTCAGGTTCATCTTCAGATGGTTTTCTGGAAGTTATATTACTACTTCTAGCAAAATGCTGGGTGGCTTTTTTTGTGTTAGTGACCGTCTGTCTGCTTCCTTTTTGGTGGCCAGTTGGTACATCACTCCACACACTATTACACAATCTGTATACTTTTGTATTTCAAAACCCGTGTCTGTTATTTGAATGTAAAACATAAAACTGCAACCATTCACTTTTTTGAATCGTTATTTATTATTCCACGAACCGGTTTTCGAAACTTTTCAGGTTCATCTTCAGATGGTTTTCTGGAAGTTATATTACTACTTCTAGCAAAATGCTGGGTGGCTTTTTTTGTGTTAGTGACCGTCTGTCTGCTTCCTTTTTGGTGGCCAGTTGGTACATCACTCCACACACTATTACACAATCTGTATACTTTTGTATTTCAGAACCCGTGTCTGTTAATTGAATGTAAATCATAAAACTGCAACCATTCACTTTTTTGAATCGTTGTTTATTATTCCATGAACCGGTTTTCGAAACTTTTCAGATTCATCTTCAGATGGTTTTCTGGAAGTTATATTACTACTTCTAGCAAAATGCTGGGTGGCTTTTTTGTATTAGTGATTGTCTGTCTGCTTCCTTTTTGGTGGCCAGTTGGTACATCACTCCACACACTATTACACAATCTGTATACTTTTGTATTTCAGAACCCGTGTCTGTTAATTGAATGTAAATCATAAAACTGCAACCATTCACTTTTTTGAATCGTTGTTTATTATTCCATGAACCGGTTTTCGAAACTTTTCAGGTTCATCTTCAGATGGTTTTCTGGAAGTAATATTACTACTTCTAGCAAAATGCTGGGTGGCTTTTTTTGTGTTAGTGACCGTCTGTCTGCTTCCTTTTTGGTGGCCAGTTGGTACATCACTCCACACACTATTACACAATCTGTATACTTTTGTATTTCAGAACCCGTGTCTGTTATTTGAATGTAAATCATAAAACTGCAACCATTCACTTTTTTGAATCGTTGTTTATTATTCCATGAACCGGTTTTCGAAACTTTTCAGATTCATCTTCAGATGGTTTTCTGGAAGTAATATTACTACTTCTAGCAAAATGCTGGGTGGCTTTTTTTGTGTTAGTGACCGTCTGTCTGCTTCCTTTTTGGTGGCCAGTTGGTACATCACTCCACACACTATTACACAATCTGTATACTTTTGTATTTCAGAACCTGTGTCTGTTATTTGAATGTAAATCATAAAACTGCAACCATTCACTTTTTTGAATCGTTATTTATTATTCCACGAACCGGTTTTCGAAACTTTTCAGGTTCATCCTCAGATGGTTTTCTGGAAGTTATATTACTACTTCTAGCAAAATGCTGGGTGGCTTTTTTTGTGTTAGTGACCGTCTGTCTGCTTCCTTTTTGGTGGCCAGTTGGTACATCACTCCACACACTATTACACAATCTGTATACTTTTGTATTTCAGAACCCGTGTCTGTTAATTGAATGTAAATCATAAAACTGCAACCATTCACTTTTTTGAATCGTTGTTTATTTTTCCATGAACCGGTTTTCGAAACTTTTCAGGTTCATCTTCAGATGGTTTTCTGGAAGTTATATTACTACTTCTAGCAAAATGCTGGGTGGCTTTTTTGTATTAGTGACCGTCTGTCTGCTTCCTTTTTGGTGGCCAGTTGGTACATCACTCCACACACTATACTTTTGTATTTCAGAACCCGTGTCTGTTAATTGAATGTAAATCATAAAACTGCAACCATTCACTTTTTTGAATCGTTATTTATTATTCCACGAACCGGTTTTCGAAACTTTTCAGGTTCATCTTCAGATGGTTTTCTGGAAGTTATATTACTACTTCTAGCAAAATGATGGGTGGCTTTTTTTGTGTTAGTGACCGTCTGTCTGCTTCCTTTTTGGTGGTCAGTTGGTACATCACTCCACACACTATTACACAATCTGTATACTTTTGTATTTCAGAACCCGTGTCTGTTAATTGAATGTAAATCATAAAACTGCAACCATTCACTGTTTTGAATCGTTGTTTATTATTCCATGAACCGGTTTTCGAAACTTTTCAGGTTCATCTTCAGATGGTTTTCTGGAAGTTATATTACTACTTCTAGCAAAATGCTGGGTGGCTTTTTTTGTGTTAGTGACCGTCTGTCTGCTTCCTTTTTGGTGGTCAGTTGGTACATCACTCCACACACTATTACACAATCTGTATACTTTTGTATTTCAGAACCCGTGTCTGTTAATTGAATGTAAATCATAAAACTGCAACCATTCACTTTTTTGAATCGTTGTTTATTATTCCATGAACCGGTTATCGAAACTTTTCAGATTCATCTTCAGATGGTTTTCTGGAAGTTATATTACTACTTCTAGCAAAATGCTGGGTGGCTTTTTTGTATTAGTGACCGTCTGTCTGCTTCCTTTTTGGTGGCCAGTTGGTACATCACTCCACACACTATTACACAATCTGTATACTTTTGTATTTCAGAACCCGTGTCTGTTAATTGAATGTAAATCATAAAACTGCAACCATTCACTTTTTTGAATCGTTGTTTATTATTCCATGAACCGGTTTTCGAAACTTTTCAGGTTCATCTTCAGATGGTTTTCTGGAAGTTATATTACTACTTCTAGCAAAATGCTGGGTGGCTTTTTTTGTGTTAGTGACCGTCTGTCTGCTTCCTTTTTGGTGGCCAGTTGGTACATCACTCCACACACTATTACACAATCTGTATACTTTTGTATATCAGAACCCGTGTCTGTTAATTGAATGTAAATCATAAAACTGCAACCATTCACTTTTTTGAATCGTTGTTTATTATTCCATGAACCGGTTTTCGAAACTTTTCAGGTTCATCTTCAGATGGTTTTCTGGAAGTTATATTACTACTTCTAGCAAAATGCTGGGTGGCTTTTTTTGTGTTAGTGACCGTCTGTCTGCTTCCTTTTTGGTGGCCAGTTGGTACATCACTCCACACACTATTACACAATCTGTATACTTTTGTATTTCAAAACCCGTGTCTGTTATTTGAATGTAAAACATAAAACTGCAACCATTCACTTTTTTGAATCGTTATTTATTATTCCACGAACCGGTTTTCGAAACTTTTCAGGTTCATCTTCAGATGGTTTTCTGGAAGTTATATTACTACTTCTAGCAAAATGCTGGGTGGCTTTTTTTGTGTTAGTGACCGTCTGTCTGCTTCCTTTTTGGTGGCCAGTTGGTACATCACTCCACACACTATTACACAATCTGTATACTTTTGTATTTCAGAACCCGTGTCTGTTAATTGAATGTAAATCATAAAACTGCAACCATTCACTTTTTTGAATCGTTGTTTATTATTCCATGAACCGGTTTTCGAAACTTTTCAGATTCATCTTCAGATGGTTTTCTGGAAGTTATATTACTACTTCTAGCAAAATGCTGGGTGGCTTTTTTTGTGTTAGTGACCGTCTGTCTGCTTCCTTTTTGGTGGCCAGTTGGTACATCACTCCACACACTATTACACAATCTGTATACTTTTGTATTTCAGAACCCGTGTCTGTTAATTGAATGTAAATCATAAAACTGCAACCATTCACTTTTTTGAATCGTTGTTTATTATTCCATGAACCGGTTTTCGAAACTTTTCAGGTTCATCTTCAGATGGTTTTCTGGAAGTAATATTACTACTTCTAGCAAAATGCTGGGTGGCTTTTTTTGTGTTAGTGACCGTCTGTCTGCTTCCTTTTTGGTGGCCAGTTGGTACATCACTCCACACACTATTACACAATCTGTATACTTTTGTATTTCAGAACCCGTGTCTGTTATTTGAATGTAAATCATAAAACTGCAACCATTCACTTTTTTGAATCGTTGTTTATTATTCCATGAACCGGTTTTCGAAACTTTTCAAATTCATCTTCAGATGGTTTTCTGGAAGTTATATTACTACTTCTAGCAAAATGCTGGGTGGCTTTTTTTGTGTTAGTGACCGTCTGTCTGCTTCCTTTTTGGTGGCCAGTTGGTACATCACTCCACACACTATTACACAATCTGTATACTTTTGTATATCAGAACCCGTGTCTGTTAATTGACTGTAAATCATAAAACTGCAACCATTCACTTTTTTGAATCGTTGTTTATTATTCCATGAACCGGTTTTCGAAACTTTTCAGGTTCATCTTCAGATGGTTTTCTGGAAGTTATATTACTACTTCTAGCAAAATGCTGGGTGGCTTTTTTTGTGTTAGTGACCGTCTGTCTGCTTCCTTTTTGGTGGCCAGTTGGTACATCACTCCACACACTATTACACAATCTGTATACTTTTGTATTTCAAAACCCGTGTCTGTTATTTGAATGTAAAACATAAAACTGCAACCATTCACTTTTTTGAATCGTTATTTATTATTCCACGAACCGGTTTTCGAAACTTTTCAGGTTCATCTTCAGATGGTTTTCTGGAAGTTATATTACTACTTCTAGCAAAATGCTGGGTGGCTTTTTTTGTGTTAGTGACCGTCTGTCTGCTTCCTTTTTGGTGGCCAGTTGGTACATCACTCCACACACTATTACACAATCTGTATACTTTTGTATTTCAGAACCCGTGTCTGTTAATTGAATGTAAATCATAAAACTGCAACCATTCACTTTTTTGAATCGTTGTTTATTATTCCATGAACCGGTTTTCGAAACTTTTCAGATTCATCTTCAGATGGTTTTCTGGAAGTTATATTACTACTTCTAGCAAAATGCTGGGTGGCTTTTTTGTATTAGTGATTGTCTGTCTGCTTCCTTTTTGGTGGCCAGTTGGTACATCACTCCACACACTATTACACAATCTGTATACTTTTGTATTTCAGAACCCGTGTCTGTTAATTGAATGTAAATCATAAAACTGCAACCATTCACTTTTTTGAATCGTTGTTTATTATTCCATGAACCGGTTTTCGAAACTTTTCAGGTTCATCTTCAGATGGTTTTCTGGAAGTTATATTACTACTTCTAGCAAAATGCTGGGTGGCTTTTTTTGTGTTAGTGACCGTCTGTCTGCTTCCTTTTTGGTGGCCAGTTGGTACATCACTCCACACACTATTACACAATCTGTATACTTTTGTATTTCAGAACCCGTGTCTGTTATTTGAATGTAAATCATAAAACTGCAACCATTCACTTTTTTGAATCGTTGTTTATTATTCCATGAACCGGTTTTCGAAACTTTTCAGATTCATCTTCAGATGGTTTTCTGGAAGTTATATTACTACTTCTAGCAAAATGCTGGGTGGCTTTTTTTGTGTTAGTGACCGTCTGTCTGCTTCCTTTTTGGTGGCCAGTTGGTACATCACTCCACACACTATTACCCAATCTGTATACTTTTGTATTTCAGAACCCGTGTCTGTTAATTGAATGTAAATCATAAAACGGCAACCATTCACTTTTTTGAATCGTTGTTTATTATTCCATGAACCGGTTTTCGAAACTTTTCAGATTCATCTTCAGATGGTTTTCTGGAAGTTATATTACTACTTCTAGCAAAATGCTGGGTGGCTTTTTTTGTGTTAGTGACCGTCTGTCTGCTTCCTTTTTGGTGGCCAGTTGGTACATCACTCCACACACTATTACACAATCTGTATACTTTTGTATTTCAGAACCCGTGTCTGTTAATTGAATGTAAATCATAAAACTGCAACCATTCACTTTTTTGAATCGTTGTTTATTATTCCATGAACCGGTTTTCGAAACTTTTCAGATTCATCTTCAGATGGTTTTCTGGAAGTTATATTACTACTTCTAGCAAAATGCTGGGTGGCTTTTTTTGTGTTAGTGACCGTCTGTCTGCTTCCTTTTTGGTGGCCAGTTGGTACATCACTCCACACACTATTACACAATCTGTATACTTTTACACTGTGGTAGCGAAACTTTGCCAGCATCTAGCGTGTGCCATACAACTGTCGATATCACAATGGAAATGTATACAGATTGTGTAACAGTGTGTGGAGTGATGTACCAAATGGCCACCAAAATGGAAGCAGACAGACGGACACTAACACAAAAAAGCCGCCCATACTGTCGGAACCCAGCACCGAGCATTATGCTAGAAGTAGTAATATAACTTCCAGAAAACCATCTAAAGATGAACCTGAAAAGGTTCGAAAACCGGTTCATGGAATAATAAACAACGATTCAAAAAAGTGACTGGTTGCAGTTTTATGTATTTACGTTAAATAGTATAGTCTTCTTACTTTTCCTTATTCACAGACAATCTTAGTTCTGCTCGGCACTCGTTGGCTTAATTCAGTACGTTTCGCGTCTATTGCAGCTTCTGCCAACGTATGGTATCCATCAATGTTCAGTGGTGCAGTGAGCAGTCGTTCCTTGCGCAATGAACAGGTATGCGCTTATTTTTTTTTCGCTTTGGATCCGGCCGTTGTGGCCGAGCGGTTCTAGGCGCTTCAGTCCGGAACCGCGCTGCTGTTACTGTCGCAGGTTCTAATCCTGCCTCGGGCATGGATGTGTGTGGTGTCCTTAGGTTAGTGAGGTCTAAGTAGTTCTAAGACTAGGGGACTGATGATCTCAGATGTGAAGTCCCTTAGTGCTCAGAGCCATTTGAAGCATTTCTCTTTGCAGTACGCTATGAGTATGAACCGCATGTGAAGATAAACATGTATGTAAACACGCGCTTTCACGGAGCCTGTCTTTCCAGTGCGTCATTACACCGCAACAAGCAATCGGCACAAAGCGCAAACCTTGAGCGTCGAATGTACGGTGAGGACTCTGCTTGCCTCTGCTCCCCGCATGCCACTCCCCCCCGCGACGGTCATGGTGCTTCTCCCACCACTCAGCAGGCTCCCATCCGCTCAGGGAACCAGAAAAAGTGAACAGATTTTTGTTATATGCTCTGCGGGTAACATACCTTTATTTTGTTTGACATAATTAATTTTGGAGTTGAAACTCAAACTGTATTACATTGTAAACGTTTAATTGCTGCTTCACTGACTGGTACCTCATACCTGGCACGGATATTGAATGCGTATTCGGGTCAGAAAGACATATGAATAAGTGTGATGTGGGAAAATAAGACGTTGTGGATGAATAACATTGTGAAAGAGGTTGGCTACGTCTGAAAATGCGAGGAGAATGAGGAGGAGAGCGGCGCTTGAAATCCTATAGCCGAACTAGCTGGTAACAGATCTAGCAGTCCGCCTCTGAATTACTTCCATGTCTTCCTTCAATCCAACCAGTTGGGGATCCCAAATACTCGAACAGCACTCAAGATTGGGTCGCGCTAGTGTCCTGTACGCGGTCTCCTTTACAGAGGAACCACACTTCCCTAAAATTTTCCCAATTAACCAAAGTCGACCATTCGCCTTCCCTACCACACACCTTACATGATCGTTGCATGTCATATCGCTTTGCAACGTTACGTCCAGATATCCAAGCGATGTGATTGTGTCAAGCAGCACCATAGTAATGCTGTATTCGAACATTACAGTTGTTTTCCTACTCATCTGCATTAATTTACATTTTTCTAAATTTACAGTTAGCTGCCATTCATTAGACCAGCTAGAAACTTTGTCTACGTCATTTTGTAGTCTGTTACGGTCATCCAACGACGGCACCTTCCCACAGAGCACGGCATCATCAGCGAACGGTAGCAGATTGCTGCCCCACGTGCCCGTCGGATCAGTAGTGCATGTAGAGAGTAACATCGGTCCTATCAGGTTTCCAAGGGTATCCTTGACAATAACCTTGTCTCTGATGCAAATTCGCCGTCGAAGAGGATACACCGCCAAAGTTTTTAATTCCGAAGATGCTTTTCTGTTGCAAGGAAATTTATTACACTGGAACTTAGAATATGTTCAAGACTTTTGCAGCAAACCAACGTTAAGAACGTTGGTCCGAAACTTTATAGGTCTGACCTCTTACTCTTCTTGTATACGGAAGTCACCTGCGCTTTTTCCAGTCCCAGGGGACTTCGCGCTGGGCGAGAGATTCGCGGCAAATGGAAGCTAAATCAAGAGCCAATGCCGGAGGGTATAGTAGGTAGCTGTAGAGCCCCGCAATTTTCAGTCTTTCAATATTTGATCAATGAAGGGTAGATTTGCCCGCGATTTCAAATTTAAGTGATAAGTTGGGTTGTAACCTATAACCCATACACATTCCAGCTCTGGCTGCTTAATGCTTACAGAGAAATTTACATTTTAACTAAGACAGAGATTGCACGGTTTTACCCCACAACATGGGATAAAGCCTCACAGTGCGTTTTTTTGCCCCATTTGAGCTAAACATGTTTTTTTGCCCCATTTGAGCTAAACATGGGCACAAAAGAATGACTGCTTAGTAAAAACACTTGAAATAACCCTTTTTGACATTGTTGTACATAATAGTTTTGTAGCCAAGTTACTCGACACAATACTGAACTCGCAAGTTTTAACATTACGCCTAAAAATTCGTAAACAATACTTTCTTGCCCACGTAAGGAGGATTAGCGGTGTAACCTAAAAGAGTTCATTTACTGAGGCTAAGCTGTCTAGGTACCCAGTAAATAGTGTATTTTGATAGGTCCTCTGATTCTACCTTGAACTCCCAGGCTCTTCTTCTTTACTTCTGGTTATTCAGGTGATTCTTCGCCAAATAGTGAGTCCATATCTATATATGAGGTACCACTGTAATGTCAAAAGTCTGATTTTGACTCTGAAGAATGCAATCAACTGGCTGTTTGATCTGTTTTCTTCCTTTTTTTGGCATTGGTGTAGTGAAATCTAGATTTTGTCTTTTTATTTCTATAGCACACTCCTTTCTTTCTTTGGCACGTCTTTCCTTCTCAGTAGCAAGCTTTTCTTTTCCCATTCCTCTTCTTCATTCGTTCTTTATTGGGCATCGGCGTTAGAAGCACAGATTTAATGCTTTGACAGAAGGTCCCCCTAAATCTTTATTCTCAACAGCGGTATTATATCTTCAGGTGAGATAATCTAAAACTTTGACTATAAACACTTCTTAACTGTTCGGAAATTTAAGATCTTTCGCAATTCTAAGAATGACATACATCCATGTTCATGGTTAAACCAATTTATGTACGCACTTCCACCAAATTGGCCACTAAGTCAAAATCTGGAATTTATGTGCGGCTATTTAAGTCCTCAGGGGATTCGCTACACTAAGTGAATATGTGCCGTAGCGTGCACAGGGCCCCGAGCTGTAGTGGTGCTATTTCCCTTTTAGTTTTCTGCACCGCTGCCTACTCTTTTACTATTCTTTGTATCTATCAAAACAACTCTTCAGCTATCAGTATATCTAGAGAGTCGGTAAAGAATAACCGGATATGACTATTTTACCCAAAAGTGATTTCGGAAATTACCGTTTGGACTTACTATATTTCTGCAGCATTCATTCGCAGTTTAAACGAAATTTTACCTGTTTATTTTCATGGCAATATTACTTCATATGTTGACGATATTCTTATTGCTAAACGCACTTGGAATGAGCACAACAAAATTTTGGATTCATTATTATGTATTTTTGCAAGAGTTGGCATTACAGTGAACTTGGAAAAATCTGAATTTGGTCGTTCTCATGTGAAATTTCTTGGTCATATTATTTCTACAGAAGGTATTCTTCCTGATCCAGAAAAACTAGACGCTATTCGTAATTATGCTGTTCCTACTACAAAACGTGATGTTCGTAGTTTCCATGGTGTCTGTAATTTTCTTAGACGCTTAGTTCGCATGACATTCCTTTTAAACGACAAATCGGTCGACAACTCTGTTTGGTTAGCTTGCATTCCTGATGAGTGGGTTAATAAATTGATTTGGTATACACATTTCAGTTATGTACACTTTGGTCCCAGAAAATGCTTTCATTAATTATGAGAAAGTTGCTACTTCAGTAATATGGAAAAACGTATTCGATCTGTTCTTGCCAAATGCAAATTATGTCAAAAGGCTAAGCCGCCAACTATTTCTCACAGAGCACCGTTGTTTCCTATCATTCCAGCGAAACTAAAGGAAATGGCTGCAGTCGATTTGTTCGGTCCAGTGGTTCGTTCTGCTAATGGTTTTGCATATATTTTGGTAGCAGTGGAACTGACATCAAAATATGTGTGTTTTACACCTTAACGCAAAGCAACAGCTCGTTCAGTATCTAATGCTTTTATCAAACATTTTCTTAAAGAAGTGGGTCATGTTGATAAGGTTATATCAGATAACGGATCACAGTTTCGCTCTAAAATTTGGCTTCGTACTCTACGGCGCCGTAAGATTAAACCAATTTTCATTTCACTTTTTCACCCTCAATCTAACGCTTCAGAGAGATGGATGAAGGAAATCAATAAATTGTGTCGACTTTATTGTCATCAGAATCACAGAACGTGGGATCAGTATCTTCATATTTTTCCAAATATTCTGAATGAACTTCCTAATGATTCAACTTCTTTACCGCCCATATTGATATTAAAAAATAAAGCACCGACAAATCGCATTTCTAAAATCGTTACTTTTCCGCCTTCACGGAAACTGCGGCATTCTGAAGTTGTCAACCTGGCTCTACAAAATATTGCATCTGCGGCTGCTAGAAGAGAGAAATCAGCTAAACGTCCTGGTCGTTTAAAAACCTTGTCAGTTGGTCAAAAGGTGTTAATTAAGTCTCATCGTTTGTCTCACAAAGGAAAAGGCTTGTGTCGCAAGTTTTTTCTTCTTTATAACGGCCCATATAGAGTTCGCAAAATTATTCATGATAACACTGTCGAAGTAGAAACTCTTAAATCTCGGCGCTCTAAGGGAATACATCATATATCGAACGTTAAAATTTTTGTGGAATGACATACTTTCGAGAAACTAACAGTTATACGTAAACACACGGAGAGTACAAAGATACCGCGGCCGTGTTCTGGCGGCGGCACATACTCAAAGCAACAGTATTTGTCTGTATTTTTTTTTTTTTTGGACGAATATGGTGGTAGTTTCACCACCAATGCTGGCAAAAATACCATCAAATTCTAGCCCGTGGAGGAGGGGCATATGAAAGGTGGCTACACTAAGTCACAGCGCCAGAGATTGCGCCTAAGAGTATTATTCAGCCGCCTCCATTGGCAGTGCTTGTTGAGAAGGTGCGGAGAGTAGTCGTAGTTCTGAGGTAAGCGTGATCTGTGCTTGTTGAGACGTCGATAGAGTACTAGTTGTTCTGTTGGGTTATTCGATTGGGGACGTTGTAATGATCAGAGTGTATTTTTCGTCAATATATCTGAAGGTAACGATTTTTTTATTTTTATTTATTTCAAACTTCCTAACTAACAATGCCTCTTGCTCACAGGTTCAGTCAACAAAGCATCTGGCTTGTGTTCATGTATTAGAGTGTAATTCTGGTTTCCATGTGCAGTCATAGTATTTCTGTTTTTTTTAATTACTTCAATGTAAATCGTGTTTAAAATATCTTGTCTTATTGAGGAAGAACCGTGCCAGATGTGTATGTTGAATCACACTTCCACACACAGAACAGTTACACTTATGCTTTGTTGTTTCGTAGCTTTTATAGTTGCTGGGGACTTAATTAATTGATTGTATTAACGGAAATTTCCTTTCATTCTTTGTTGTTATTCTATGCAGTCAGATTGCATACTAATATTATTCAGGGCCAACCGGTTACGAGACTGCGTAACCGCACAAACAGCGACTAAAACTAAAAATATTTGCATTATATTTAATTAAGCCCCCATGCAATCTATATCTGAGGTACTATTGTAATGTCAAAAGTCTGATTTTGACTCCGAAGAATGCAATCAACTGGCTGTTTGATCTGTTTTCTTCCTTTTTTTGGCATTGGTGTAGTGAAATCTAGATTTCATCTTTTTATTTCTATAGCACACTCCTTTCTTTCTTTGGCACGTCTTTCCTTCTCAGTAGCAAGCTTTTCTTTTCCCATTCCTCTTCTTCATTCGTTCTTTATTGGGTATTGGCGTTAGAAGCACAGATTTAGTGCTTTGACAGAAAGATCCCCCTAAATCATTATTTTCAACAGCGGTATTATATCTCCAGGTGAGATAATCTAACTCAGTGTGTGTTGAATGCCATCTTTTCAGGGGGTTATCACTGAAAAATTGTTCTCGAATTGGTGGAGCTGCGGGCATTTACCCCAAAACACGTACGGGAAATTATCCCATTTCGCTATTTTCTGACAAATGCGCTATTGCTAATTTCGGGGACCGTGTGGGACAGTTACACTATGTGATCAAAAGTATCCGGACACCTGGTGTTCTGTAGGATTCAGGTTCGGACTCTGTGCAGGCCAGTCCATTACAGGGATGTTACTGTGTGTGTGTATGTTGTTTGAGGTTTTCTGGCGCTAAGAAGCGTGGTCATCAGCGCCCAAACGCATAGAAACAGGAACACATGCGGTGAAGGGACGAAGACGGACAGCGAACAAGGAGAACGGCTAAAAGACACAGACCTGACGCAGTTCCAAATCCTCACATACAGAGGCAAAACAATAGGAGAAGAAACGCACTAAAAAAGGAAAGGAAACACAAGGAAAGGAGAACAGAAATCGAAGTGAAACAAGTAGGTAATCGTGACTGGCGCAACTCTTACCTAAAACCTGGGTGAGCCAGTCACCCAGCAGCACATTAAAATTCTCTCCCTAAAATGCGAGGCAAAAAATTGGACAGGACACAAAACCGTAAGACCTTAACCACAGTCGTTGCGTCGTCTTGCAAAATAGAGGGCAAATCCGGTGGCAAGGAAACCACCACCCTCTGGTCAGAGAATAAAAGACAGTCAAGTAAAATGTGGCGGACAGCAATCCGGACGCCACAAGCACTGCAGATTGGGGGGTCCTCCTGCCGGAGTAAAAAAACCATGCGTTAAGGGACTGTGCCCGATGCGGAGGCGAGTGAGGAGATCCTCATCCCGCCTGCATGACTGGTAGGACGTACGCCATGGCCGCGTGGTGGCCTTGACCAGACGCATCTTATTTTCACCGACTGCCAGCCACTCCTCTTCCCATTGACGCATAACACGAAAACGCAAAAGGGAGGTAACAGCATGGAGGGGGACGGCACATTCAACAACGTGAGGGAGGGAACATGCATCTTTGGCAGCTACATCCGCCAGTTCGTTTCCCCTAATACCCACGTGCCCCGGCACCCAGCAGAAAGAAACCTCCTTCCCCTGCCGTTGCAGGTGGAGAAGGCCATAATGGATGTTCTGGACGACCGTATCCACTGGGTACAAGTGTTGCATGGTCTGAAGGGCACTCAGGGAGTCAGAACAGACTAGAAACTTAAGACTGGGAACACATCTCATCTTCTCCAATGCCCGCAAGATCGCAAACAATTCGGCATCAAAGATGGTAAACGCCGTAGGAAGCCGTAACTTGACGACTCGATGAGGGAAAACAACAGCAGAACCAACAGAGTCCCCCTGTTTAGAGCCATCCGTAAATATTAGTACATGGTCGGGAGGCTGGTTTAAAATATCGTAAAATAAGGAGGTAAAAACAAACGCAGGAGTGCAGCTCCTCCGGTACTCTGACAAGTCTAAAAGGACGCTGGGCCTCTGGACCATCCAGGGAGGCAGGCGGGTAAAACTCTGGAGTTGGGGTGCCACACGCTTCACACCAAGGGGCTCAAGCAAATGCTTGGCACGAATCCCAAATGGTCTCGTTGCCCTGGGACGACTGGAAAAGAGACGTTCCATAGGCGGTCGAGCAACCGTACTGCACGCAGGGGAGGTAGGGCAGGCAAGGAATTGACACGCCCATCGCACCATGAGGATTTTCCGCCGGATGGCGAGCGGCGGTTCCCCTGCCTCAGCACACAGGCTGGGGATGGGACTGGTACGGAAGGCACCAGTGGCCAGCCTGATACCCTCATGGTGTACTGCGTCAAGAATCTTCAGATACGAAGACCGCGCTGACCCATACACGGTGCATCCATAGTCAAGACGCAATCGGACGAAAGCCCTATAAAACTGCAGCAGACGCTCCCGATCTGCTCCCCAGGACCGATGGCTGAGACACTTCAAAATATTCAGTGCCTTCAGGGCTCTCACCTTGAGGTCTTTAAGGTGCGTTAACTACGACAACTTGGGATCAAAAGTGAGGCCCAGGAACTCACAGTGTCGCTAAAGGGAAGAATGATGTCCCTCAGATGAAATTCAGGGCAGGTAAAAAGACGTCGAGAACGATTAAAATGAAAGCACAGACATGTGTCTGCAGAAAAGGTAAAACCCGTCTTCGCAGTCCATGCCTCTAATCGCTTTATCGTAAGCTGCAACTGCCGACTAGCAGTGACAAGACCGTAGGAAGAACAGAAAACAGCAAAATCGTCCACAAACAAAGAGCACTGGGCAGGACTCCGGATAGTGGACGTGATACAGTTAATGGCGACGGCAAAGAGGGTGACACTTAAAACGCTTCCCTGAGGAATACCATTCTCCTGCACATACAAATCCGATAGCACATTACAAACCCGATACCGAAAGAGGCGGTGAGAAAGAAAGGAAGATGGGGAGACGGCCACGAAAGCCCCACTCATGGAGTTGATTGAGGATAAGGCGGCGCCAAGTAGTGTCATACGCCTTATTAATGTCAAAGAAGACCCCTAGACAGTGCTGGTTACGTAGAAAGGCCTGCTGGATGGCGGCCTCAAGCAGGGTCAAGTTGTCTATAATGGAACGACATCTCCGAAAGCCACACTGAGAGGGGCTAAGGAGCTGCCTGGTCTCGAGCAGCCAAACAAGGCGCCGGTTGACCATGCGTTCCAACGTCTTCCCAACACAGCTCGTCAAAGCAAAACTTCGATAAGTACTGGGATGCGTTCGGTCGTTCCCCGGTTTGAGGAGGGGAATCAAAAGCGCCTCCCTCCACGAATCAGGGTACGTGCCGGATAACCATATGATATTAAAATAATTCAGGAGAACTTCCTTGGATGGCAGCAACAAGTGCTGCAGCATGCTGTACGGGATTTGATCATGACCAGGCGCAGTATCATGAGCCACAGACAGCGCCGAATCCAGTTCCCACATTGTGAAGGGGCAGTTATAGGGTTCAGAATTTAGAGACCGGAAGTCCAAGTGACTCTCTCGATGGCAGTGCGGTAGCAGCAAAAATCTGGATCACAGTTAATAGTGGCGGTAGATTCCGCAAAGTGCATGGCCAGTGCCTGGGCAATGTCTCTCGGCGTCGTGAGGAGACATCCCCGATGCAGCAATGCCGTGACAGGTAGTTGGCTGCGTTTCCCGGAAATCCTCCTGATGGCTTCCCATACTTTCGTAGAACTAGTGGAGCGGGAGATGGAGTTCAAGAACGATTGCCATGACTGTCGTTTGCTCTCTTTAATCACTCGCCGCGCCTTGGCCCTTGCCACTCGAAAGGCCGCAAGACTGTCAGCTGAGGGACGGCACTTGAAGCGGCGCAGAGCTGCACGGCGGGCACGGATGGCTGAGCGGCATTCAGTGGTCCACCAAGGGACAGGACGCCTCTTGGGATGACCTGAGGACCGTGGGATCGACAATTCAGCAGCATGGGAGATCACGGCTGTGACATGGTCGACCCATTCGTGGACGCTGGCACGGTGTTCCAAAACAGCCAGATGGCTGAAAAGTGTCCAGTCAGCTCTGCAGAGGTGCCACGCGGGCGACACTGTGTAATCACTCCGCCACAGGTCGTGCATTATGAACAGGCGCTCGATCGTGTTGAAAGATGCAATCGCCATCCCCGAATTGCTCTTCAACAGTGGTAGGCAAGAAGATGCTTAAAACAGCAGTGTAGGCCTGTGCTGCGACAGTGCCACGCAAAACAACCAGGGGTGGAAGACCCCTCCACGAAAAACACGACGCAACATAAAACTATCGCCTCCGAATTTTACTGTTGGCACTACACACGCTGGCAGATGACATTCACCGGGCATCCGCCATACCCACACACTGCCATCGGATCGCGACATTGTGTACCGTGATTCGTCACTCCACACAACGTTTTTCTACTGTTCAATCGTCCAATGTTTACGCTCCTTACGTCAAGCAAAGCGTCGTTTGGCATTTGCCGGCGTGATGTGTGGCTTATGAGCAGCCGCTCGATCATGAAATCCACTTTTTCTCGCCTTCGGCCTAACTGTCATAGTGTTTGCAGTGGATCGTGGTGCAGTTTGGAATTCCTGTGTGATGGTCTGGATAGATGTCTGCCTGTTACACTTTACGACCCTCTTCAACTGTAGGCGGTTTCTGTCAGTCAACAGACCAGGTCGGTCTGTGCGCTTTTGTGCTTTATGTGTCCCTTCACGTTTCCACTTCACTATCACGTGAGGAACAGTGGACCTAGAGATGTTTAAAACTGTGGAAATCTCGCGTACAGACGTATGACACAAGTGACAGCCAGTCACCTGACCACGTTCGAAGCCCATGAGTTGCGCGGAGCGCCCCATTCTGCTCTCTCAAGATGTCTAATGACTACTGAGGTCGCTAATATGGAGTACCTGGCAGTAGGTGGCAGCACAATGCACCTAATATGAAAAATGTATGTTTTGGTGGGGTATCTGGATACTTTTGATCACATAGTGTATTTCCACGCGAAAATGAATCGTAAATGCAGCAGTATCAAAAAGTAATTCGTTGTTTCTGCATCTACATTTATACTCCGCAAGCCACCCAACGGTGTGTGACGGAGGCCACTTTACGTGCCACTGTCATTACCTCCCTTTCCTGTTCCAGTCGCGTATGGTTCGCGGGAAGAACGGCAGTCTGAAAGGCTCCGTGCGCGCTCGAATCTCTCTAATTTTACATTCGTGATCTCCTCGGGAGGTATAAGTAGGGGGAAGCAATATATTCGACACCTCATCCAGAAATGCACGCTCTCGAAACCTGGCGAGCAAGCTACACCGCGATGCAGAGCGCCTCTCTTGCAGAGTCTGCCACTTGAGTTTGCTAAACATCTCCGTAACGCTATCACGCTTACCAAATAACCCAGTGACGAAACGCGCGGCTGCTCTTTGGATCTTCTCTATCTCCTCCGTCAACCCGATCTGGTACGGATCCCACACTGATGAGCAATACTCAAGTATAGGTCGAACGAGTGTTTTGTAAGCCACCTCCTTTGTTGATGGACTATATTTTATAAGGACTTTCCCAATGAATCTCAACCTGGTACCCGCCTCACCAAAACAATTAATTTTATATGATCATTCCACTTCAAATCGTTCCGCACGCATACTCCCAGGTATTTTACAGAAGTAACTGCTACCATTGTTTGTTCCGCTATCATATAATCATACAATAAAGGATCCTTCTTTCTATGTATTCGCAATACATTACATTTGTCTATGTTAAGGGTCAGTTGCCACTCCCTGCACCAAGTGCCTATCCGCTGCAGATCTTCCTGCATTTCGCTACAGTTTTCTAATGCTACAACTTGTCTGCATACTACAGCATCATACGCGAAAAGCCGCATGGAACTTCCGACACTATCCACTAGGTCATTTATATATATTGTAAAAAGCAATGGTCCCATAACACACCCCTCTGGCACGCCAAAGTTACTTTAACATCTGTAGACGTCTCTCCATTGAGAACAACATGTTGTGTTCTGTTTGCTAAAAACTCTTCAGTCCAGCCACACAGCTGGTCTGATATTCCGTAGGCTCTTACTTTGTTTATCAGGCGACAGTGCGGAACTGTATCGAACGCCTTCCGGAAGTCAAGGAAAATAGCATCTACCTGGGAGCCTGTATCTAATATTTTCTAGGTCTCATAAACAAATAAAGCGAGTTGGGGCTCACATGGTTGCTGTTTCCGGAATCCATGTTGATTCCTACAGAGTAGATTCTGGGTTTCCTTCGACATGATACGCGAGGAAAAAACATGTTCTAAAATTCTACAACAGATCGACGTCAGAGATATATGTCTATAGTTTTGCGCATCTGCTCGACGACCCTTATTAAAGACTGGGCCTACCTGTGCCCTTTTCCAATCATTTGGAACCTTCCGTTCCTCTAGAAACTTGCGGTGCACGGCTGTTAGAAGGGGGGCAAGTTCTTTCGCGTACTCTGTGTAGAATCGAATTGGTATCCCGTCAGGTCCAGTGGACTTTCCTCTGTTGAGTGATTTCAGTTGCTTTTCTATTCCTTGGACCCGTATTTCCATGTCAGCCATTTTTTCGTTTGTGCGAGGATTTAGAGAAGGAACTGCAGTGCGCTCTTCCTCTGTGAAACAGCTTTGGAAAAAGGTGTTAAGTCTTTCAGCTTTACGCGTGTCATCCTCTGTTTCAATTCCATCATCATCTCGGAGTGTCTGGATATGCTGTTTCGACCCACTTACTGATTTAACGTAAGACTAGAACTTCCTAAGATTTTCTGTGAAGTCGTTACACAGAATTTTACTTTCGAATTCACTGAATGCTTCACGCAGAGCCCTCCTTATGCTAACTTTGACATCGTTTAGCTTCTGTTTGTCTGAGAGGTTTTGGTTCGTTTTAACTTGCAGTGAAGCTCTCTTTGCTTTCACAGTAGTTTCCTAACTTTGAGCTTGAACCGCGATGGGTTTTTCCCGTCCCTCAGTTTTACTCGGCACGTAGCTGTCTAAAACGCAATTTACGATTGCCTTGAACTTTTTCCATAAACACTCGACATTGTCAGTGTCGGAACAGAAATTTTCGTTTTGATCTGTTAGGTAGTCTGAACTCTGCCTCCTATTACTCTTGCTAAACGGATAAACCATCTTTTTTTATATTCCTATTTAGTTCCATATTCAGGGATGCTGCAACGCCTTACGAACACTGATTCCCTGTTCTGCGCTTGCAGAGTTGAAAAGTTCGGGTGTGTTTGTTATCAGTAGGTCCAAGATTTTATCTCCACGAGTCGGTTCTCTGTTTAATTGCTCGAGGTAATTTTCGGATAGTGCACTCAGTATAATGTCACTCGATGCTCTGTCCCTACCACACGTCCTAAAGATCTGAGTGTCCCAGTCTATATCTGGTAAATTGAAATCTCCACCTAAGACTATAACAGCCTGAGGAAATTTATGTGAAATGTGTACCAGATTTTCTCTCAGTTGTTCTGCCACTAATGCTGCTGAGTCGGGAGGTCGGTAAAAGGAGCCAATTATTAACGTAGCTCGGTTGTTGAGTGTAACCTCCACCCATAATAATGCACAGTAAGTATCCACTTCTACTTCACTACAGAATAAACTACTACTAACAGCGACAAACGCGCCACCACCGGTTGCATGCAATCTATCCTTTCTAAACACCGTCTGTGCCTTTGTAAAAAAATCGGCAGAATTTATCTCCGGCTTCAGCCAGCTTTCCGTAGCTGTAACGATATCAGCTTCGGTGCTTTCTATCAGAGCTTGAAGTTCCGGTACTTTACCAATGCAGCTTCGACAGTTTACAATTACAATACCGATTGCTGCTTGGTCCCCGCATCTCCTGACTTTGCCCCGCACCCTTCGAGGCTGTTACCGTTTGTGTACTTGCCCGAGGCCATCTAACCTAAAAAGAACTGCCCAGTCCACGCCAGACAAGGCCTGCTACCCGTGTAGCCGCCTGCTGCGTATAGTGGACTCCTGACCTATCCAGCGGAATCCGAAACCCCACCTCCCCATGGCGCAAGTCGATGAATGCAGGGAAGGAGGCGGTGCTTATGTCGTGCACCGGGACTAACGGAGAGGCAGACGCATATGACGGGTGCAGGCGCCGACAACACAGAAGGTGCCCCGCGCATTGTGTTTGCCCGTGATAAGGGCGCCGGGCCGAGGGTCGACCGAAGCTCGGCTGACTCGTTAGTCTGTGACCGCCTCCGCTAGAGCAGACCGTCGTCTCCACCGCCGCCGCCGCCTCCTCCTCCACCTCCAAGCACCATGGGTAAGCTGCAATATCTCTGCTTTCGAGCTACACGCGGACTGGAAGTCGACAAATCGAGCAGTGCAGAATATGAGTGAACGCTGCAGGGACACATTTCACATTGCTCCCAGTTATCTTGCTCCAGTCTTATTGTATTATATACAGGATCCACAAATTTGTATTCTGAGGACCACAGTGGCAAAAGCGTGCCGGGAATACCAAACTTCAGGATCTACCTCTCACTGCGGACGACGCAGTGCACAACGGCCTTCACTTAACGAACGGGAACAGCGGCGGTTGCATAGAGTTGTCAGTGCTAACAGACAAGCAACACTGCGTGAAATAACAGCAGGAATCGATTGCGACATAAGACGAACTTATCCGCTAGTACAGTGTGGTGAAATATGGAGTTGATGGGCTATGGCAGGTGACATCCGACGCGAGTGTCTTTGCTAACAGGACGACATCGCCTGCAGCGCCTCTCCCTAGTTCGTGGCCATAGCGGTTGGACCGTAGACGACTGGAAAACCGTGGAATGGTCAGATGAGCCTCGATTTTCGTTGGTAAGAGCTGATGATGCGATTCGAGTGTCGCGCAGCCCTCGCGAAGCCATGGACCTAAGTTGTCAGCAAGGCACTGTGCAGGCTGATGGTGGCTCCGCAATGCTGTGGACTGTGTTTACGCGGAATGGACTGGATCCTCTGAGCGTTCGGATACTTGGAGACCATGACGTAAAGTTTCCAAACAACGACGGAATTCTTATGGATCTCAGTGGCCCTTTTCACCGGGCCACAATAGTTCGCGATTGGTTTTAAGAACAGTCTCGATAATTCGAGCGAAAGATTTAGCCACCCACTTTTGTAATTAGGGACGAATATTGAGGCAGCAGGGCTCAGTATTTCCACTGGAGACTTCCAACGACTTGTTGAGTCCAAGCCACGTTGAGTTGCTGCACTACGCCGGCAAAAAAAGTCCACCCGGTATTAGGGGGTATCCCATGACTTTTGTCACCTCGATGTGTAGCGTACTAGACCACAGGAGCTCTTCGGTAGTCAATGAGCTTAACGTGTTCACAGGACAACCAGATCACTAACTATGTCTTATGCCATCATTCCACATTATTCTGCGGAGCATCCTGCAATGTAGTCCAGCAGTTCAGTACTTGAGCTTTCGACTTGAGTAATCTGGAGCGGGTACAACTTAGTGACCGAACATTATTAACGTATCATTAGTCGTTAAGTTGACATAGGAGTGTTGTGAAAGATGAAAACCTGATTTCCGAATCAAAATTTCGTTTTTGTAACTACATGTTAGGCCGGAATCAGCTTTGGTATTCCGATAAAATATCGGACCTTCCGAGAATCACTTGTTTTACACAAATACTGTCTGTCTATTATCTCTTTTGATTCCGTAATATTTTTGGTAATGAAGGACTACGATTACCTTATGGACACCAGTTCACTCATAATGAGCAGGAGGGATTTGTGTGTGTGTGTTTTTTTTTGGGGGGGGGGAGTTCATTGCTCAAGGAAAAAATGTTTAAAAATCCTATGCGAAAATTTTATTACACTCTCCGAGACCACGCACATTGTGGAAACATTTCGACATCGTCATTGTTGGGATACTACTGGACACTGAATGGCTAGAAACGTTGGTAGTGATGGAGATACATTCCAGATACTTTTACGGAATTGGCGAATATTTGTCACCAAATATTTATATACGGGAGCCTTTGTGGCTAAAGGGAAAAGTGCGTATAGCCGTTTACAAATTGATCGGCTACGTAGGGTATGGGGTTGTTGCCAATTAGATTTTATTAATTCATTAAAAAAGTTGTACGTATCTACTTTCACCGCACAAAAATGGTTCTTCTCGCTGTTCAAGTAAAGGGTATTAATAACTTCATTATCAGTCCAGCAGTTTTTGGTTTCTTTCACTCCACACGAAATCCCTTCCTCCACATCATTCAATATTTAAAGAAAAAAGAAAAAAAGAACGCGTAGAGAAGTAGCAGCCTGAGAGACGCAGCAAGAATGATATGCGATAGGGCGTTTTCATGGAGCGAAAATCGATTACCAAGTTGAAAACCAGCAGTCAAACTTGAGTTTAGAAAAAAAAATTATTTGTTGTTTGTATGACCAACCAGAAGCGGTATTGGGACATCGGTGCACTGAAAATCGGATTTGGGAGCCAAAGTGACTGCAGAAGTTTAAGTTCGGGTAGGGAACATCACTCGCTATGGTAAGAAATCAGCTAGACCGCAGGGTTGTACAGCTTACAAATTGTTGGAAATCACTTGCCATTATTCCTCGCGATGCTCCAGCCAATTATACAGCCATCGTTCAGAGCAATCTAAAGGAAAGGGATACTGCAAAAATAGTAACAACTGAATGGTCGTCAGACTTCCTTCATAGGCGATCTAAGCCTCTCGGTGAACCGTATGCTTAGGAATAACGATCTCTACAGGACATACTTACCTTCGAAATTGTTAGATGGTTCGCTTAATATGTTACAGGCTAGAAGTTTGGTAGTCTTAACTAAAGTGTTTTGTCCGTCTTGAACACGAGACATACACAATGGCACAATGGCGCCTATGTTTCTGCTTCTAAGGGCCATTATAGGAGGGAAGTAAGGCCGAAGGAGTGTTAGGAACTAGCATATTTCCTTTTGGAGGACGTGAGACATGTAGCACGATATCAGGTGAGGAAGGAGAGGCCTATGACCGAGTGAAGTAACCAGACGACATTCGTTTGAAGTGATTTAGTGAAGCTATGGAACGTATTTATGCATAATTCCCTGATGCAAGTTTGAAGGCACTCTTCCATACAAGTGAGACATTAGATTTATTCGAAATGCTAACCTTTTCTACAAGTTAATCATATACAGGTACATGTATAAGCAAATCAATTATCAATGAGAAAGATCGTTTTGATATAGTGGTGCTTCACTACGCATGGTCCTGTTTGAGACCGCATGTATGTGAGTTCCTTCTTTCTATAGACTCAAAGACGCCCACATCCGGGGGCAGGGAGCCCTCCTAGCTCTCAGGGAAAGAAATAAATATAGAGTAGTCAAGTGTTTTTATTTTTAAAAAATGATTTCAAAGTCGGTATTATGCAGGTTTCTAACAGGGTCGAAACTGGAAATTTTCTTATGCCTACTTACAAGCACTCATTTGTCTTCGAAAATATTAAAAATACTCCATACCCTCAGGTCCAGCCCCTCTCCCCCCACCACTCCCTATAAACTACCGTATGGGTCCACTTGTATGGACTGTTTTATTCAGTCGTTAGTGAGGACTTTCAGTTTCACGCGGAATCCGAGCTTGGCTAAATTTGACGTTTGTCACTCATGCGAAGCATTACCAGAGATGAAACAAACGTTAAATCCAAAAAAGTCCTCGGATAAACAGAAACAGAACAATAAAATTACTATTTTCTAACATTGTAGTTACCCAGTCAATCACCAGTAAATATAACACCTCAGGATTAATTCAATAGCTCTCCTATAGTGATTAGTTCACCGCAGGGTGTTTTGAAATTGTCCAAGAGACTAAAAATTTACATCTTGAATGCCACTGAGGAAAAGGAACTTCATGTATTATGAGCGCCCATGAATCTCGTAGTTTTCACTGTATTCTTATGTGTAGAAATGGCGAGATGTAAGTCTTCACATTCGACATATTTTGCTTAATTGTATTTCACGATGAATAGCGCCTCAAACATGGTGTCAATGGCAATTCGCATGGCTAGATATTCACCATAAGCTTCTGTGAATGTAGGAAGAATGTACTGGCAGATCTGGGCTATGATGGATATCGTTGCCTCTTGCCTACATAGGTCAGTTTCATCAGTTGTTAAACGAGATGTTTGATTCACGATGAACGTATTATGACGTCAGCACAAAATGTGGGTAAGAGCATTGTCCGCGAAAGGAAAGGTTCAGTTTTCTTGTACGCAACTCTCTTAACGTTTTAGCCATAAAAATGTTTCACCTTAGGTAAATACAGGGTGTAACAAAAAGAATCATGAGTTTAAAAAAAATCATAACTTTTATGTTATTTAAGATATGTGCCTTAACAACGTACTGTTGGAAAGAGCAAACTCTCGAGTGCTACATGTGCGCGCCCACTTCAGTTCTAGTAAAAATAGTATCGGGACGACGTAAAGCGTTTTGTGTTCTACGTTTTGCGCAGTGCGGTTCAGTGGCACCTGTTCAGCGTGACTTTCGTACAAGGTATGGTGTGGATCCTCCTACAGCACAGAGCATTAGACGATGGCATGAACAATCCCGAGAAACAGGTTGTCTGTGTAAAGGCAAATCGCCGGGCCGTCCCCGAGTGTCTGACAGACGTCGAACGCATCCGCCACAGTTTCAAAAGGAGTCTGCAGAAACCCGTTCGCCTTGCAGCTCGACAGCTCAACATGCCCCCGATATCCTTCAGGCATGTGTTGCTTCAACATTTACACATGGAATCATAAAAAATTCAGCTACTGCAAGCTCTTCGTGAAGGTGAGCCTGCCTTAGTGGCCGTGCGGTTCTAGGCGCTTCAATCCGGGACAGCGTGACGCTACGGTCGCAGGTTCGAATCCTGCCTCGGGCATGGATGTGTGTGATGTCCTTAGGTTAGTTAGGTTTAAGTAGTTCTAAGTTCTAGGGGACTGATGACCTCAGATATTAAGTCCCATAGTGCTCAGTGCCATTTGAACCATTTCTCGTGAAGGTGACAAACAACGTGTGGAGTTCTGCAATTTCGTTCTTGGAAAGATGGAGGATAACAGCTTGCTTCCATGCTTAATGTATAGTGACGAGGCAACATTCCATTTAAATGAAAAAGTGAGTCGCAAGAATGTGAGGATATGGGGGTACGGAACAAGCACATGAAGTTGTACAACATGAGAGGAACTCTCCAAAATGTAATGTGTTTTCTGCATTTTCACGGGAAATGGTGTATAGTTCATTTTTCTTTCCCGAGAACACTGTTACAGGCAGCTCATATCTCGATATGCTTGAAAACTTTCTTTTCTCACAGTTGGAGCCTGATTCGAACGACTTAATTTACAACAGGATGGCGCACCGCCACACTGGCATCTGGAATTGCGGGAATTTTTAAATCAAAGGATTATGAACGATGGTTCCGTCGCACTCAACCAAATGATTCAGCCTTACTTTACTGGCCACCAAGGTCACCAGACCTGACTGTAAGTGATTATTTTTTGTGGGCGTTTATAAAAGGCCCTGTTTATGTGTCTCCATTACCATCAACAATGAATCAACTGAGACATTACGTAACAGCAGCTGTGGAAGCTATAACCCAAGACATGCTCGCTGCAGTGTGGGAACCGTTTGAATACCACATTGACATACGTCGTGCATCTCAAGGGGGCCTACCGAACACCTATGAAAAGGTATGAAAGGAAAGCTTTTTGAGTTTCTCATTCATCAAAAAACAAAATTCATTATATATTTAATTACTTTCAGAAATACAGACGTGCCAAATCCGATGATTCTTCTTGATACATCCTGTATAATTCGGAAATATCTGTTCGCATTCCTTTGTTGATGATATCCCACTTGACTTTGTACAGCTGGGCGAGGTGGATCGGTTGTAACAACGCCGGAAGCCTGTAAGAAGGGGCTGCGTTTAAATCTCCGTCTGACAGTCCTAGTTTGTAGGCTTGGTATTCTTTCCGAAAATTACTTGAAAGGACTGCCAGGGCTTCCTTAAACAGCAAGGTTTCTTTTTACGGCTACACCTCTCTGTCCGAGAAGCAGCTCGGTATGACCTAGACGGTTCTGAGATATTAAAGCACGATTTTCCGCCTCTGTTACACGTTATTTTACCATCTTTTACTCCTATACGAGGTCTGAGTTGTAATCAGCAGGTGTAACAGTGAAATTCAGACTTATTTTAAAGTTAGCAGAAGTCTGTCAGCAGCATCTGTTTCCAATTAGTATTGATCTGTTCCTTCATTTGTTGTTAAGCTGTAGTGACAAGTAGCAACGGGTTTCTAGAGAACAAACACCACTGAGTATTATCTATTGTTAAGTTTCTCAGCATACTACGACTGCAGCCGTTGTTCTAAATCTAGAGTCAAAGAGAGAAATCAGACCTCATAGATTGTCGACAAGCGTGTCTGAGTCAGCTGTGCGTCTACAGGCGAGGGGTTGGACGCTAGGGATGGCAGTTATCGCTGAAACAACCGGTTTTCGGTTACATCGTTTTTTTTTCACACCAGTTTAATCGCTCAAAATAACCAGTTTATGAAACAATCGATTTTCAGTTTTGTATTCCTATTATTTCCCATACAAAATCCTCCTTTCACCACTTTTCTCGAAAAGTGATAAGTGGTTGAATAAGACAAAAAAATCACCACTATTCTATTGATTCCAATATTTAGAAAGTCTTTAAAAATCATATAGGAATCGGGAATCATACCACTATTTGGCCATTACGAATAGTCATTGCAAATGGATGAAAACTGAGATTGAACTGTTTTTCTTGTTAATTTGTCCGTTTTCAAGGGCCACAAACTGATAAAGGAGTATTATGTAGACCTGCATCAGTCAGCTACCTTTTATTGTATACCATGAATGAACTGTTGTCAGGTTTTTAATTTATTACTGTTATTTTTCCTTCCTCTTTTGTCAGTTCATCGAAATGGCTGACAAATCTTCAATCTTGTAAAACAAATGAAGCATTGTACTTCACTGCTGCTTCATCTGGTAAAAGGAAGAAACTGCCGTGTAGAGCAGAAGCGGCAAGCCGTGCACACAGCATGTACACGCGTACCGTAAGCCACGAGACACTGAAATAGCGACTCTATTGGTTCAGCAATGCTGTATAAATTCTTATGCCACCTGTCTGTTGATCGTTTCTTCGTCATTGTTATTAAAATGTCGTTAATCTCTTTTCCTGTTTCCTATAATAATGCAGTATTTCCAACCAATGGAAATTTTACGAATAAAAATTACTCCCTATTTTTGAAAAAAAGTTTTATTTGAAAACGAAAAATTTTAGCACTGCTACTCTAGCTAATTGATATTAGGATTTTTTACTCCTATTACTAAAAAATAAAGAACACCTCCTATAACTGAGACCACAGAAATACCGAAAAATACTGGCTACTTAAAACTAAAGTACCGGTATCGGTTTTAACCGGTCGGTTGCTTTCTTTTAAATCAGACATGTTTTTGTTGTGCGTGACTATGGAGTTTCGTCTCAGCTGTGCGACTGGATTCGTGGTTAGCTCTCGTAAACGTTGCAGCTCGCCGTAACTGACGGGACGTGATCTAGAGAAACCTAAGCTATATCTAGAGTTCCCAAGGACGTGTCATAACCCTCTGCTGTTCTTAATTTACATAAACGATGTAGGAGACAAACTGAGGAACGCTCTTACATTGTTTGCAGATGATGCTGTCGTTTACAGTCTTGTAAAGTCATCGCAGAATCAAAACGAATTACAAAATTATTTAAAAAAGATATCTATATAGCCCAAAATGTGTCAGTTGACCCAGACTAACAAAAAAGTGAGTTCCTCGACTTGAGTATTAAAAAAAATTCCGTTTATCCCTGTTACACGATAAATCACACAAACGTAAATGTAACCGATACAAATAAATACGTAGAGATTATTAGTACGAACACCTTAAATTAGAACCATCACATAGAAAATGCGTGGGACGCAACCAAAGACTACGTTTTATTGGCAGAACGCTTACAAGGCGTTTCAAAATTACTGAAGGAACTGCCTGCACTATGCTAGGATCCTTACACGATGACACTGACGGAGGACATGGATAAAGATCAAATGTCAAAGTCAAGGAAACAATAACAGTTGAGATCGTAATTACCAAAACAAAGGCGTTTTCCATTGTGGCAAGATCTTTTCAAGAAATTACAATCACAAATCAAATTTTCCTCTCCGAATCCCAAACGATTATTGCCACCACATGCAGAGGTATAAACGACGACAGTGATAAGAAGAGGAATCAGGTGTCCATTTTTCCCAAGTGCCATTCGAGAGCGGAACAATAGAGAAATGATCTGAGAGTAGCTCTATGATCCCTCTGTCTAAAACCCAAGTGTGAACTGCGGAATAACCAACTAGATATAGAATTTATCCTGAAATGATACAGAAGTAAAAGAGTTTGAGCTTAGCCACTTAAATTGCGAATCCACCGACTTGTCCCTTCTAGTGATGTACTCTCGTCGGATTTGCAGCCACGTAGTATGGGCAGACCAACCTCATTGTACTGCTGCTTTAGCAGCGCAGCAAGGACGTAGCCAGGATTTTGTCAAAGGGGAGGGAGTGAGATTTGTTAAACAGGACCTCAAAAAGTCTCATGTTTTTCATTTTGCTCTGAAAACACATTAATTTATTTATTAATTTTATGTAACATAATTTGCTTTTGGGAAACCTTCATACAAATAATATGCGGTCTATAAAATTAAGCGGCAAAAGCTTCTCTTAAAAATTATAACGCGTAATAACAAATACGTAAATGCACAATTAAATATTTCTTTCGTTAAATAAAGAACTACCGCCTACAGTCACAATCCTGATATCATCTCAACGTACGATGCATTTCGAGCTCTGGGGACTCTTCTTCAGATGCTTTAAGTCTAAATTAGTTCCTTTTCTTTTGTCGGATTTAAGTTAATTCTGGTCCTGGTAAGATTACAATGGTACATTACAAAGTGACAAATTGTGGATGTAAGTTTACAAAACTAAGACGAGTCGAAAGATAACTTACTGTTTCCAGTGGTGGAGACATAGTTTTGAAGCACAGAATGAGTAAACATGTTTATGTGCATCTATACCCTTATGTATATATGTATACACACACAGTTTTGAAGCGTAGTATGAGAAACATTTTTATGTGCATACACACACACACACACACACACACACACACACACACACACACATATATATATATATATATATATATATATATATATATACGCGCATAAACGCCTTTACTTATATGTGCTTCAAAATCATGTTTCCACCGATGGAGACAGTAAGTTAGTTTTCAATTGTCGTAATTTCTAAATTTATATCCCCAATGTGCCAAGACCCCAAGTCCTTGTAGATGGCTCGAAGGTTATTTTTACGTAATGTTTCCTTAGGATTCTCCGTAATTTCGATGGAATATTGCCGACATATACGTAGAAGGAACGCGCTGGCCTTGAAGTGTTTCTACTGTTTACACCGGTACAGTTTCAAGAATCACAATTTTTGTTCTGTTTGCTGCTGGGGGGAATGTAGGGTACAGCAGCCACTCTAAGGGAAACTGAATTTCACCATGGCGTGGTTATTGGGAGAGGTTTTCATATTTTGAATCCACGTATTATAATGTCTCACACTAAATATTTGAACTGAAAAAGAAAATAATATGCAGGAACTATATGCATTATCATACAGACTTGCATAGTGGCTTTAAATTACTACCCAGAGGGTGGAGGGGGAGCGGAGGGAGGGTGGGGGAAGGGTAATGTGACCAGAGCCATCGCTAGAGTCTGACATGTTTGTTGTTCTGAATTTCGGACATATTTGCTAGTACCTGAAAAAGAACGGAAAGGCTGTAATACTTTGTTTTCAAACGGTTTTTTGTTTTAGGCCTACAGAGTAGGTAGGGTTTTAAGTAATGCAAATTAACTGAAATTCGTCACAAAGGTATAGAATGTCAGATGACAGCTTGGAATATAAAAGAATTTAGAAGTCGGCCTGATATGTATTATTATTCATGATACATGGAAATAAATAACCCTTATTGGGATAAAACACATTGGCTACTTTTCCCGACGGGTAGGGTGGTCACATATCCCGAGAGGACACAATGTTGGCATTTGTGCGTCACGGGGAAAACTACCATACCGAAAGAAAAAACAAGGAACTACATCTGTAGGCCAAAGCACTTTGTTTAAACATTGGTATGGTAAAAAAAGGATTACTCCGTCTATAAGTGAATAACAAGGAATAATACACTACTGGCCATTAAAATTACTACACCAAGAAGAAATGTAGATGATAAACGGGTATTAATTGGACAAATATATTATACTAGAACTGACATGTGATTACAAGAGTGCATAGAAACTGAGAAATCAGTACCCAGAACAACCACCTCTGGCCGTAATAACGGCCTTGATACGCCTGGGCATTTAGTCAAACAGAGCTTGGATGGCGTGTACAGGAACAGCTGCCCATGCAGCTTCAACACGATACCACAGTCCATCAAGAGTAGTGACTGGCATATTGTGACGAGCCAGTTGCTCGGCCACCATTGACCAGACGTTTTCAATTGGTGAGAGATCTTGAGAATGTGCTGGCCAGGGCAGCAGTCGAACAGTTTCTGTATCCAGAAAGGCCGGTGCAGGACCTGCAACATGCGGTCGGGCGTTATCCTGCTGAAATGTAGGGCTTCGCAGGGATCGAATGAAGGGTAGAGCCACGGGTCGTATCACATCTCAAATGTAACGTCCACTGATCAAAGTAGTGCCATCAATGCGAACAAGATGTGACCGAGACGTGTAACCAATGGCACCCCATACCATCACGCCGGGTGATACGCCAGTATGACGATAACGAATACACGCTTCCAATGCGCGTTCACCGCGATGTCGCCAAACACGGATGCGACCATCAGAACCTGGATTCATCCGAAAAATGACGTTTTGCCATTCGTGCACCCAGGTTCGTCGTTGAGTACACCACCGCAGGCGCTCCTATCAGTGAGGCAGCGTCAAGGGTAGCCGCAGCCATGGTCTCGCATCTTATAGTCCATGCTTCTGCAAAAGTCGTCGAACTGTTCGTCACATGGTTGTTGTCTTGCAAGCGTCCCCATCTGTTGACTCAGTGATCGAGACGTGGCTGCACGATCCGTTACATCAATGCGGATAAGTAGCCTCTCATCTCGACTGCTAGAAATTCGAGGCCGTTGGGATCCAGCACGGCGTTCCGTATTACCCTCCTGAACCCACCGATTCCATATTCTGCTAACAGTCATTGGATCTCGACCAACGCGAGCAGCAATGTGGCGATACGATAAACCGCAATCGCGATAGGCTACAATCCGTCCTTTATCAAAGTCGGAAACGTGATGGTACGCATTTCTCCTCCTTACACGAGGCATCACAACAACGTTTCACCAGGCAACGCCGATCAACTGCTGTTTGTGTGTGAGAAATCGGTTGGAAACTTTCCTCATGTCAACACGTTGTAGGTGTCGCCACCGGCGCCAACCTAGTTCGAATGCTCTGACAAGCTAATCATTTGCATATCACAGCATCTTCATCCTTTTGGTTAAATTTCGGTTCTGTAGCACATCATCTTCGTGGTGTAGCAATTTTAATGGCCAGTAGTGTATAAATGACTGAACTTACATCAGACAATAGTGGTAGCGTATATTAGAACTAGTCTGATCATTTCTCGCCAGGCAGCAGCACTGTTCATGCAAAAAAGGTGCAATGGCCACTTTTCCCTCCCTGATCATTTTCCCCAACCTCCCCTTCATATTTGTAGCTGTGGTAAAAATTGGAATCCTTGTACCTCGGTGTCGCAGAACGGCCCAATGGAAGGCAAGACAAAATAGCCCAGGCCATTACTGAGGTGAAAGTGGGGTGTGCAGTTTTATTTTTGCTTCTCTAAAGCACATGTTCCCAAACGTTTCCTCGGACGGAACAGTCTGAGAATCCTGGTGCTGTGATGGAACACCTTGTTTCTTTTGAAGGTTAATAAAAATTAAAAAAAAATTCTTTCAGGTGCGAGCCTTTTATACAAACTGGATTGTCTTTCAAATTATCGAGCACAGGAATCAATCGTCCTTTTCCTGCAGGTTTTATTCGGGAAATTTAGAATTCGGCTAGTGTCTGGCCATTGCCAACGCACCACTCGATGGCATGTTCTAGTACGTCAGTCCCCTGTTGTTCGGCCGTCTGTCACAGTTCTTTCAAGATTAGATAATGGCTAGTCACTAGCCGAATACTAGATCTGCCGAATAAAACAATCAAGAAAAGGACGAGTGATTGCTGTGCTGTATCATTTGAAAGTCACGTCACATTCGTCGAGTGCACCCACGTTCCTAACGGAAGGTAACCTGATGAAACTGGATTATGTATATAGGCAATTCATCCATCCCGGGAATCAAAATCTCGATGGTTTTTGCCTGTAATCGACAATGACACTGGCAAGATATCGGTACCGGAAATTCCTAGACTTTCGAGAATGTTTAAGGGGAGATCGAAAAATTTCTTTTTGAAAGCGTTGGTGCCGCGTGTATGCAATATAGCGCGACTGCGATGCGTGTACATAAGCACCGACATGTAGACAAGGGATTAGTGTGGTATTCGTGTCTTTTCGACGTGCTTGCGGTAAATGCCGAGAAACGTGAACTATCGCGTCTAAAAGGGAGCAACGTCCTCTTAGTCTTTTCGCGGCTGCCGAAGCACCGATGCACATTCATCGGAGAATAAAGACTGTGCAGTGACGGTGATACGTGCGGGAAAACTGCGACAACGGATACTGCTGCTTTATGATAACGTACGTTGCCATATCATAAATGTCGTAAAGTAAAATCATACATACTCAAGTGAGAGACACTCGAGCATCTGCCTTATAGCTCTAATCTCTCCGCATGGGATTATCATGCCTTCGGTCCCATAAGAAGGACCTGAAGGGTCGACGATTCCCGTCGGACGAGGATGTGCAGCAGGCAGCTACTGAGTTCTTCGTGTGGCAGGACGAGGTGTTTTACCAAACGGGTGTGTTCAACCAGGTACGTCAGTCGGATCACTGCCTCAGTGTTCACGGCGATTTTGGTTGACTGGCATACCGAGTTCAGAGGTTGTCTGTAGCAGAAAAAAGGATACACAGTGCTGCAACAAAAATTTATTATCACTTACCCATTTATATAAAATGTCTGTCAGACAACAAAGTAAAGTTTGAATCAAACTGAGAAAGTTTCTCCTTGACAACTCCTTCAGTGCCTTAGAAGAATTTCTGTTATCGTAATGTGTAAAAGGTGGTGGGTAGGACCAACTAACAAACAACATCTGTATATCATTTTTCTTTTTCAAAAAACAAAACACAACATTGTGAATGTTCAGAATGTAACTAGATGTACAAATTTGAGATGTGAATCTAATATGACTTATTCCACCACCTTGCGATCTATCGTGCAAAATGATCCATGGAACATCAAATTAACTAACTAATTAACTAACTAACTGTACGGATTTGGTACGGAGGCTTTCTCATCGCTCCTTATAAGTTTGAGGTCGGATAACAAATGACAAAAGAAATATTTTTATCTAATGTAATTAGGAATTAACAATTTCCTAATTTTTTCCTTTAGCCGTACTGTGAAACCTTGCTTCTTCCCAAGTTTCATGATTCTACGTCAACCGGAAGTACGCCATAGGTTTTACTGAATGAGTTTGCGAGGATCGAAATGTGTGACGTAAATGACCATATCTTTCGACTGCATCACATAAACGCTGAAGCTTTTACCGCTAAGGAACCAGAAACCTTAGTAAGTAATATAAATTTCAACTTAATGCGTTTAGTCATGCCTGAGAAAAAGAGGCAATTAACAGACGGACGGACAGACAGACTCTCGGATAAGAAATGACAAAAACATTTCGCTTGATATAATTGTACATAAGCAATTTTCCCATTTTTTCCCTATGCTTTATTGTGCTGCTTGTCAAGTTTCATGATTTTAGGACAACGGGAAATACCCTATATGTTTTGATGAGTGAGTTTGCGGGTATCAAAATGAGTGACATAAGTGATTATATCTTTTGATTTCTTTGACATGGAAGCTTCAATTTTTTGTACCTCGAAGAGACCGTAGACCTTAGTGTGTTGCATAAATTACAACTTGATACGTCTACCCGTTCGTGAGAAAAACTGGTTTTTAACAGTCGGACAGCCAGACCGACAGAGAGACACACAGCAAAGTGATCCTATAACGGTGCTGTTTTAACCAACTGAGGTATGGAACCCTAAAAATCAGAAAAAAACTTGCTTTATTTCAGTGATTACTTCATTTTTAAATCATAACAAATAACGTAGATATCATAATAAAATTTAAACACACAATTAGAGTCGTCAAATCTAAAAAAGCGCCATGTCATTAATAGTTTTTCGCGGAGCAGTTACTCATTTCCCGTGGAACACAGGTGTTCCGCGGGAAGACAGTCCCGGAAAACCTGTTCTACAGTCTGTAACTGTACCGTGGTGCGGACATTAAAAAAAGAATCGTTCAAATGGCTCTGAGCACTATGGGACTTAACTTCTGAGGTCATCAGTCCCCTAGAACTTAGAACTGCTTACACCTAACTAGCCTAAGGACATCACACACATCCATGCCTGATGCAGGATTCGAACCTGCTACCGTAGCGGTCGTGCAGCTCCAGACTGTAGCGCCTAGAACCGCTCGGCCACTCCGCCCGGCGCGGACTTTTCAATGTGCACTAAAGCTGCAGGCGCATACCGGCAAGGAAACAAAAAATTAGTTCCATACTTCTGTTTTTTCGACGTTATTATTAAAATATTGGTCACCAGTACGACAGTATACTTTTACATTTTAGTTTGCAGATGGCGTTTTCTAGGCATACCGTATGTTTTGACAGCGTATCATTTGCACTGTATTGACGAAATAGTCCTTTTATTTGTTCCGGCAAGAGATATAGGAAGTGAATGAGATTAGTGCGGCCGCGTGCCAAACTCTTTTATCCGATAACGCTTTGTCAACATTTACTTAGCTTCTGGAGGCAAAGTTGGACAATGGCTTGTCAGAACATAACGGACACCCTATCACCTAAGCCAAACGCACTATCATGGAAAAGCGCCGTCAGGCTTTGTATTGCAGGCTGGTGTGTTCCGAAACAGTAGAGCTGAGTACTCATGGGCTGCATCTTGGAAGAATCTTCCAGCGTGCCACTTCATAACAGCTTTGGTGATTAATAGCACATCTAGACCTCCTGTGTCTTTCTAGAAAGTGCAACGACATAAAAAACACATCAAACAAAAGATTAAATTCGTTGAACCAGCTGTTATATAACGTAGGATCACGAAAGAAGGCGATGCTCTTGCTTCCAGTGTCCCATCACAAGTACATAGTTTATAGTTTATACTTCTGATCATCGAGCCCTGCGTGCGGACATTAGAAACGAATAGTTATTTAAATAAAACTATTTTTTAACATAATGTGTTTCATATCGGATTAAGAAGGCTAATTAATTACTCGTAGATCTTTAATTAGTTCTAAAAATCTCTGGTCATAAATTTTTTATAGCTATGAAAATAGTTATAAGATTTATAACGAAGAACATGGGGCGCATGCAATAGATATAATTACAGTGCAGCTACTCACGGAAGTCCAGTGCGAGCTGTAATTATCGTGTGGCAGCGAAACGTGGTAGGTTTACGCTGGAAAACAAATTAGTTCCAGTTGTGACCACCAGCTCTAACTCTGGCGCTGTACACTGTGTACAGGATGAGTCACTAACTATTGCTACTAGAATAACTACGAAAGTATGGGAGTAGCTGAAAACTTTTTGAGACATAATATGACGTTAGTTTTTTGTTGCTAGGTGGGGTCGCGTCAGAGATATGAAGGTAAACTTTTTTTTTAATGGAATGCTATGGTTTGGTACTTATTTTCTGATAGCGGCTATCGAGACGACTCCAATGATGTGTAAGAGTAAGGTCTTTGAAGGTCAACGAAAATCACAAAAATAGCATGAACGTCCATTTACAAAAGGTGTTCGAAGTAATGACTATTGGTATCAATGCAGTGCTGCAATCTTATTATCATGGATTCAGTGGTATTTCTTATCACATCGGCACTTATCGAATCACATGCTCTGACAATTCTCTCTCGAATATCATGCAACCCCCCCCCCCCTCCCCCCCGCCACCATGAACCATGGACCTTGCCGTTGGTGGGGGGGCTTGCGTGCCTCAGCGATACAGCGATACAGATGGCCGTACCATAGGTGCAACTACAACGGAGGGGTATCTGTTGAGAGGCCAGACAAACGTGTGGTTCCTGAAGAGGGGCAGCAGCCTTTTCAGTAGTTGCAGGGGCAACAGTCTGGATGATTGACTGACCTGGCCTTGTAGCACTAACCAAAACGGCCTTGCTGTGCTGGTACTGCGAACGGCTGAAAGCAAAGGGAAACTACAGCCGTAATTTTTCCCGAGGGCTTGTAGCTTTACTGTATGATTAAATGATGATGGCGTCCTCTTGGGTAAAATATTCCGGAGGTAAAATAGTTCCCCATTCGGATCTCCGGGCAGGGACTACTCAAGAAGATGTCATTATCAGGAGAAAGAAAACTGGCGTTCTACGGATCGGAGCGTGGAATGTCAGATCACTTAATCGGGCAGGTAGGTCAGAAAATTTAAAAAGGGAAATGGGTAGGTTAAAGATAGTTATAGTGGGAATTAGTGAAGTTCGGTGGCAGGAGGAACAAGACTTTTGGATAGGCGAATACAGGATTAAAAATACAAAATCAAATAGGGGTAATGCAGGAGTAGGTTTAATAATGAATACAAAAATAGGAGTGCGGGTAAGCTACTACAAACAGCATAGTGAACGCATTATGGTGGCCAAGATAGACACGAAGCCCACGCCTACTACAGTAGTACAAGTTTATGTGCCATCTAGCTCTGCAGATGATGAAGAAATTGATGAAATGTATGATGAGGTAAAAGAAATTATTGAGGAAGTGAAGGGAGACGAAAATTTAATAGTCGTGTGTGATAGGAATTCGGTAGTAGGAAAAGGGAGAGACGGAAACGTAGTAGGTGAATACGGATTGGGGCTAAGAAATGAAAGAGGAAGCCGCCTGATAGAATTTTGCACAGAGCACAACTTAATCATAGCTAACACTTGGTTCAAGAATCCTAAAAGAAGGCTGTATACATGGAAGAAGCCTGGAGATACTGACACGTTTCAGATAGATTACATAATGGTAAGACAGATTTAGGAACCAGGTTTTAAATTGTAAGACATTGCCAGGGACAGATGTGGACTCTGATCACAATATATTGGTTATGAACTGTAGATTAAAACTGAAGAAACTGCAAAATGGTGAGAATTTAAGGAGAAGGGACCTGGATAAACTGAAAGAACCAGAGGTTGTACAGAGTTTCAGGGAGAGTATAAGAGAACAATTGACAGGAATGGGGGAAAGAAATACAGTAGAAGAAGAATGGGTAGCTTTGAAAGATGAAGTAGTGAAGGCAGCAGAGGACCTAGTAGGTAAAAGGACGAGGGCTAGTAGAAATCATTGGATAACAGAAGAAATACTGAATTTAATTGATGAAAGGAGAAAATACAAAAATGCAGTAAGTGAAGCAGGCAAAAAGGAATACAAATGTCTCTAAAACAAGATCGACATAAAGTGCAAAATGGCTAAGCAGGGATGGCTAGAGGACAAATGTAAGGATGAGAGGCTTATCTCACTAGGGGTAAGGTAGATACTGCCTACAGGAAAATTAAAGAGACCTTTGGAGAAAAGAGAACCACTTGTATGAAAATCAAGAGCTCAGATGGAAATCCAGTTCTAAGCAAAGAAGGGAAAGCAGAAAGGTGCAATGAGTATATAGAGGGTCTATACAGGGGCCCTGTTATTGAGGACAATATTATGGAAATGGAAGAGGATGTAGATGAAGATGAAATGGGAGATATGATACTGCGTGAAGAGTTTGACAGAGCACTGAAAGAACTAAGTCGAAACAAGGCCCCGGGAGTAGACAACATTCCATTAGAACTACTGACAGCCTTGGGAGAGCCAGTCCTGACAAAATCTACCATCTGGTGAGGAAGATGTATGAGACAGGCGAAATACCCTCAGACTTCAAGAAGAATATAATAATTCCAATCCTAAAGAAAGCAGGTGTTGACAGATGTGAAAATGACCGAACTATCAGTTTAATAAGTCACAGCTGCAAAATACTAATGTGAATTCTTTACAGACGATTGGAAAACCTGGTAGAACCCGACCTCCGGGAAGATCAGTTTGGATTCCGTAGAAATGTTGGAACACGTGAGGCAATACTGACCCTACGACTTATCTTAGAAGAAAGATTAAAAAAAGGCAAACCTATGTTTCTAGCATTTTTAGACTTACAGAAAGTTTTTGACAATGCTGACTGGAATACTCTCCTTCAAATTCTGAAGGTGACAGGGGTAAAATGCAGGGAGCGAAGGGCTATTTACAATTTGTACAGAAACCAGATGGCAGTTATAAGAGTCGAGGCGCATGAAAGGGAAGCAATGGTTGGGAAGGGAGTAGCCTATCCCCGATGTTATTTAATCTGTATATTGAGCAAGCAGTAAAGGAAACAAAAGAAAAATTCGGAGTAGGTATTAAAATCCATGGAGAAGAAATAAAAACTTTGAGGTTCGCCGATGACATTGTAATTCTGTCAGAGACAGCAAAGGACTTGGAAGAGCAGTTGAACGGAATGGACAGTGAAAGGAGGGTATAAGATGAACATCAACAAAAGCAAAACGAGGATAATGGAATGTAGTCGAATTAAGTCGGTGATGCTGAGGCAATTATATTAGGAAATGAGACACTTAAAGTAGTAACGGAATTTTGCTATTTGGGCAGCAAAATAACTGATGATGGGCGAAGTACAGAGGGTATAAAATGTAGACTGGAAATGGCAGGGAAAGCGTTTTTGAAGAAAAGAAATTTGTTAACATCGAGTATAGATTTAAGTGTCAGGAAGTGTTTTCTGAAAGTTTTTGTGTGGAGTGTAGCCATGTATGGAAGTGAAACGTGGACGATAAGTAGTTTGGACAAGAAGAGAATAGAAGTTTTCGAAATTTGGTGCTACAGAAGAATGCTGAAGATTAGATGGCTATATCACATAACTAATGAGGAGGTATTGAATAGAATTGGGGAGAAAAGGAGTTTGTGGCACAACTTGACCAGAAGAAGGGATCGGTTGGTAGGATATGTTCTGAGGCATCAACGGATCACCAATTTAGTACTGGAGGGCAGCGTGGAGGGTAAAAATTCTAGAGGGAGACCAAGAGATGAATACTTCACAAGAATGTAGGTTGCAGTAGGTACTGGGAGATGAAGAAGCTTGCACAGGATAGAGAAGCTTGGAGAGCTGCATCAAACCAGTCTCAGGACTGAAGACCACAATAACAACAACAGCATATTGTGCAAATAATAAATATTCACCAAATACGGCGTATTCATCTAACGTGCCATTGACAGGTAAACACCATTCGACGATTTCGCAATACAGCACTAATAGGAACGGTAAGGGAATGTGAATGATACATTCCTTCAAAGAGCAAGTCGATATGCTTCGCATTTAGGGAGACTGCCAACGAAATGCAGTGAGAGCTAGTGTCGCACAATTAAATATGGGTATGATAAATTGAGAACAACTGGATCTTTTAACTCATCGACTGTGGTTCGAGACCCTTGTCTTAGTTCGAGTCAAATCGCAAGGGAATCTGGCGTGAGCCAGAGTGGTGTTGTTCGTGTTCTGCATCACCATAAATATCAACCTTACCATAACAGTCTCCACTAAGAATTAACTGGTACGGATTATATGCTTCGCAGTGAATTCTGCAGATGGGCTCAACTTCAGTGGGATGACACATTTATTAATTTGATTTCATTTACTGACGAGGCTACATTCACGAACCATAGAAATGTTAATTTTCATAACATGCATTATTGGGCAACTGAAAATCCATGTTGGTTGCGGCAAGTTGCACATCAAAAACCGTGGTCGGTGACTGTATGGTGTGGGATTCAGGAGGACAGAATTATAGGCCCCTATTTCATCGAAGGAAATTTTAATGGTACGAAGAAACATTCGGTCTGTTTTTGCAAAAAATACCTTTAGGAACAAGGAACAGAATGTGGTGTCAACACGTGTGGTGTCCGGCCATTTTTCGCTGATGGCTAGAAATGAGTTACAGAGACAATTCCCAGATCGTTGGATTGAATGTGGAGGAGATGTGTCGTGGCCGGCTCGTTCGCCAGACTTGACGCATCTGGAATTTTTCTTGTGGGCTTCGTAAAAGACATTGGTTATAAGGTCATAACAACTACACCTGAAGATATGCTGAAATAATTGTCAGAGAATGTGCTTCGATAAGTGCCGATGTGATACGGAGTACCACTCAATCCAGGATAATAAGATTGCAGCACTGTATTGATACCAATGGTCATCATTTCGAGCACCTTCTGTAAATGGACGTTCATGACACCTTTGTGACCTTCGTTGATCTTCAAAGACCGTACTGTTACACATAATTGGATTCGTCTCGATAGCTGGCATCAGAAAATAAATACCAAACTATAGCATTCCATTAAAAAAAAAGTTAACCTTCATTTCTCTGAAGCAACTCCACATATCAACAAAAAAACCAACGTCATATTATGGCCCTCGTTGTCCCATGCAACTTTTGTCGCACAAACTTTTCAGCGCCTATCATACTTTCGGAGATATTCTAGGTGGCAATAGTTAATGACTCGTCTTGTATAGAGAGTCTATATAAAGCTCAAACGGCTTGGAGCATTATGGGACTTAACATCTATGGTCATCACTACCCTAGAACTTAGAACTACTTAAACCTAACTAACGTAAGGACATCACACAGCACCCAGCCATCACGAGGCAGAGAAAATCCCTGACCCCGCCGGGAATCGAACCCGGGAACCCGGTCGTGGGAAGCGAGAACGCCACCGCACGACCACGAGATGCGGGGCTATATATAAAGCCTCTCTGTTTGTATGGCGGTATGACGTCCACGCTTTTATTTGTCGAGCCATAACGTCACGGCTCAGTATGGTTATCAAGAGGAAAGACGGTGCGCGTTTAGTGAAACTGTTTTATGTGAACGGCACCAATTACAGTGCAGCACTGAAAACGTATCGACGACTGGGTCGTCTGCGGAGAGGCGTGGAGTCAGTAAACGGATTAAAGGGGATGAGGATGAAATTCGAAAACGTGGGTGAGCTTGATGTGGCACTTGAAAGAGGGATGCGTCCTGTCCCAGTGGAAGTTATTCACGAGACTGCTGTCGCTGTAAGTGACTATGCAGGACGTGCCCCGCGCAATGCTGGTGGTCATGTAGAGTAACGAGAATTGTACATCCCATGGTCAACACTACTAGAAGTTTTGTGGTATATTTTACACTGGTATCTAAACAATATCCAGACGGTGCAGCAACTGAAATTTCAAGATCCGCAGAAACGTTCTCAATTTGCTCTTCGGGTTCTGGTACGGATCGAAATTGATGAAATGTGGCTGGACAATATTCTATGGAGTGACGACGCACATTTTACACTAAAGGATGCAGTGAATACACAGAACTGCCAAATTTTGGGCACTGTTACACCGCATGTTGTGCACGAAGAGCTATTACACTCACCTTATACGACTGTGTGGTGTACATTCACAAGCAGCTTTACATTCGGGCCATTTCTCTTGGAAGAGAATACACTAAGAAGGTCTGTCGGATGTACCGTGACGTTTGCACATTATCGAGACCTCCTTGTACAGCACCTGATTCCTGCTTTACACTGAGCAACTGTGCGGAAACCACTGTTTTCATGCACTGTGGCTAACACTTCATATCGCTCTCCCAACGAAATATCTGCTTAATGCAACCTGCCACGAACATGTTATCTCAAAAGGTTTTCCGGATGAATGACTTGCAAGATCACGTGATCTTCCTCCATGTGACTTTTGGCTCTGGGGATATCTGAAAGAATGCGTTTATTAGGGAAACGTTCGGTCTTTACCTGAACTGAAGGCAGGAACACGTTGCACAGATTCCACCGGAACTGCAGTAAGCAACTGCTGAGGACGTCGCTTTACGTGTGAACCACATCTCCGGCGCTCATAATGAACGAATAGTGTAAGCGGCGGTTCATAATAATATCAACATTACGCTTTTCTCAGTTGTTTGATCTATTCCGCCCACATTCCGTTCCTAATCCATTACATGTGGAAACATCTCTGTACGTCTCTCTTGCATTCACAGCGCGAGATTTGCATCTGGTGACCAAAACTGGGACTAACATTATTTTTACAGCCAAAATCGGTTTCACATTAATGCGTTAGACACTCCACCAAGTTTCACTGCCGTACGATAATCACAGCCTACACTGAACACCTTCGAGTAGCTGCATTTAATTGGTTCAAATGGCTCTGAGCACTATGGGACTTAACTTCGGAGGTTATCAGTCCCCTAGAACTTAGAACTACTTAAACCTAACTAACCTAAAGACATCACACACATCCATGCCCGAGGCAGGATTCGAACCTGCGACCGTAGCGGCCGCGCGGTTCCAGACCGTAGCACCTAGAACCGCACGGCCACACCGGCCGGCGCACTTAAATTATAAGCAGCTGGTAGCCAGAAGGTGGACTAATGATGCGTCTATTATGTAGAGCAAGCGTCCCAAGTTTTTCGTTATACATCTTACAAGTATTTTTATAGCTATTAAAAATTCACAATCACAAATTTTAAGTAATATCTTAGGGTTTTAGGAGACTGTAAAGGCGACAGGAGAAATTACTTTATACTTTGTAGCCCGAACTAAAAATCTGTTAAATTAAAACTTCTTTTTTTGACCTGTGTGTGTGTGTGTGTGTGTGTGTGTGTGTGTGTGTGTGTGTGTGTGAAACACCTTGATGAGATTAGAACAGAAGTATGTGGTAAATTTCGGGTTTATATCAGTTTCTCTTCATCTTAATCAACCAGTATATTGCCTCCTACGTATATCTCACGAAAAGACCGTGAAAGTAAAAATTAAGAGATATTCGAACACACACGAAGGATTACCAGCAACCGTTCTTCCTGCAAATCATTTGCGACTGGAACGGGAAAAGGAGAAATGGCAGTGGCACACAGTGTACCCTCCACCACATGTCAGACAAGGAAGCGAGTTAATAATTCATTGTCACCCAGTTCTGAACTGTGTTGAACGTTTCAAGTTTGTAGCTCGTCGAGAAACGACAGTGGTAAGTAAAGTAAACTGCACCACAAACCACACAAAAAAGCGAGTTAATATTGCAATGTCATCCAGTTCTGAGCTATGGTGAAAGTTTCAGATCTCTCGTTCATCGGGAAAGTAGTTTAAATTCCATTGTAAAATTTGTACCGAACAGACAGGCAGACAAACAAGAAGCGACATAATAAAAACGTTTAAAAGTGGATGATGGTCAACTAGTGGGAACTAGAGAATAAAAAACATGCAGCTCAGTGAAGACATAATAATCACGATACTGAAAAGCGTGGCGTACTCTATGTGGAGGGCAGGAGATACGCTCATTAGAAAATTGAATTAGAGGCACATAACTATGAGGAGTGTTCAAATGAACGGGTACGAAACGGCGTTAACAAACAAACCGGCTGAAATTTGCGTGTTTCGCTTTGGGATAACATAGGGACACTTTTACGCAATGGAAGCATGCGTCGTCACCTTCCCCTAAAAATTAAAAGCTGTGCCCTCAGCGGGCAAGGAAAAGCTCGTCACCACTTTGGACGTCCGAAGTCCGAGTCTCATAAATTTCCTAGAACACGGAAAAAACCGTTGACAGTGACGTGTACCGTGAGACACTCCGTAGACTGTGCTAGTCCGTCAAGAGTAAACGGCTTGGGCTGCTCACGGAGGGAGACATACTGCTCCACAATAACGGGCGTCCACACGTCTCCAAGTCCACACGAAGTGTAATGGCCAAGTTCAAGTGGGAGCAGCTAGAGCATTCGCCCTACAGCCCAGACATGTCGACCTGTGATTTCCGTGTGTTTGGTGCGATAAAAAAAATTAAAAATAATCAAAGGGAAGCGCTTCAACTCGGACGACGAACTGAAGGACACAGTGGAAGACTGGCTACTGTCACAGCCACAGGAATTCTGGGAACAGGGAATCCTTCGGCTCGTGAAACAGTAGCAATCCATTTCGCCGTGATCACGACGGCGACGCAGAGTTGTATGGATGCACGATATGTCGAAAACGTTATGTCGTCATCCTGATGCATGGCTACTCAAATGCCGTGGTTACTTGTTCCAAGACACGCAATCTTGCTCCAACACTTTCCAGGCGTGCTCCACAGGACTGAGATCAGGTGCCCTGGAGGACCACACGAGCACCCTCATGTCTGTGGCGGGTTACTCAAATGAGTCAGATGGGGAGACATGGGGTGCCGCGTTGTCGTCTAAATACCTCTAGTGGGATGTTGTAGAGAACCAATCCTATACATATGTCAGGACAATAGGTTTTCTTATCGTTCTTGAGCAAAAGACATTATTAGATGTATCATCGCCCTATTTCAGACCATGTAAGTATCTCACACATGATTATACCTCCATCTCTTGTATGAATGGTACCCTAATGGCAATTCAGTGCCTCGTCTCTTTTGATTCCCGACGTAGTGCCACCGGCGTGTACCAACATGTGCCAGACCAGGCGACATCTTTCCATGCTTCATAGGTCTTCTGGCGGCGCATCTCCTTTTGGATCATCAGTCCTCTGACTGGTTTGGTGCCGCCCATTCACAAACCACATTTCTGTGGACGCACTGTATGTGTCCATTATACAATGGTTTCCATTGCCTTGTGCATCCTCATGTCGTTGATCATCGCTGATTCTTCAGCCTTTGTGTGAAGTTTGCCACCCTAAGGGCAGGAATTTCCCTTAAACGTCTACCCGCTCCTCCGCCCTCTTTGTTAAGACCATACGCAGAATGATGGTGACTCTTTACATTGGAAGTCATCGGCTGCCAACGCTGATAATTTTTATTCACAGTATCAGTAGTGGCTGGCACCGAACCAGTGATCCAGGACGTTTCGATTGGTAGTCAGTGACGTTACGCCTAGGTTCCCGTCCCCACACCGCTGCAACGCCATACCGAGGTGATCCCACGTCCATGGCAGAACTGCAAAATCTGCTCCCCTGCCTCTCACGTCTAACTATCTTTTTGCTACTTCTCGTGGCGCAGTTTTAGTAACTTTTATGATTTTGTAGAAATTAAACATAACTGAGAAATAATACATAAATTGCGGACAACCAGTTAAAGTTATTATTGTATCAAGAAATTACAAATCTTTTAAACTTTCCAAAACATTGAAACTACAACAAAATCGGCCTACGCTGTTAGATCATTTCAAATTATTCGCGGAGGCAGTGCGCCGCAGACGATTTGGCAGGGAGGCCATTCGCCGGCGTTTATCAACGGGCAGCGGTGACCCGGGTCAGCGCGGCCGCCGGCTCTGACCGCTCGTAACGCAGCGCACAGAGTAGTGGTGTGGCAGGGTCTGGTGCCTGGCGATGACGCTCTGACCAGCGAGGCGATGTCCGCGCTGCGCCGCCGGCACGACCCCGAAACACAGCGCCTTCTGCCGCCGCCTCCCTCTGAAGCAGCAGGTCTGTACCTCCTCCCTTAATCCACCTCAAGTGCATCTTCACTTACCTCTTATTCCGACCATATATACATCAGTTTTTGATACGCATAAAACAAAACACACTAACGGAGAAAAACCGGGATACCAAAAAAATAATTAATCTAGAGCAACGCAATTTCTGGAATACGTTCGTCTGGATAAGATATTTAAATGATCAACATTGCAACATCACAAGTTAATAAAAAAGCGAGATGATGATGAAGTCCCATATTCCGTAACAGAGCGTAGGGTACGATGCGGGAGACCCGCACCGCCGTACTAGGCAAGGTCGTACTGGTTTCCCAATGCCTTCCCCCGACCGCAATGGGGATGAATGACGATGATGAAGACGACACAACAACGCGCATTCATCTCGAGGCAGGTGAAAATCCTTGATCCCGCTGGGAATCGAACCCGGGACCCCGTCCTCGGTAAGCGAGAACGCTACCGGGAGACCACGAGCTGCGGCCAAAAAGCGAGATAAGCCATTGTAAATGTGAAATGCTGGTGAATTAATAACCGGTGTAGCCGACAGAATGTTGATTGCAAGCATACAAACGTGGAGTCATTGTGTTCTACAGGTGCTGCATGTCTGTTTGTGGGCTGGCGTTCCAAGCTTGTTGCGCTTGGTCGGTCAATAGAGGGACGCTTAATGCCGTTAGTGGATGATGCAGGAGTGTCGACCCATGATGTCCCACAAGTGCCCGGTTAGAGGCAGATCTGGTGATTGAGCACGCCAACGCAACATATCTGTAGAGCATGTTGGGTTACAACACCGGTATGTGGGCGAGCGTTATTCCGTTGGAAAACTCCTTTGACAAGCTGTTCATGAATGGTAGCACAACAGGTCCAATCATCAGATTGACGTACAGGTTTGCAGTCAGGATGCGTGGGATAACCAAGAGAGTGCTATTGCTCTCATACGAAATCGTATCCCAGACAATAACGTTGTCCGTTGGAATTCGATTAGTCCATAAATAGTACAATTCTCAAGGTTGTCAATTCAACTAAGTACCTGGGTGTTAAAATTACGAACAACTTCAGTTGGAAAGACCACATAGATAATATTGTGGGGAAGGCGAGCCAAAGGTTGCGTTTCATTGGCAGGACGCTTAGAAGATGCAACAAGTCCACTAAAGAGACAGCTTACACTACACTCGTTCGTCCTCTGTTAGAATATTGCTGAGCGGTGTGGGATCCTTACCAGGTGGGATTGACGGAGGACATCAAAAGGGTGCAAAAAATTGCAGCTCGTTTTGTATTATCACGTAATAGAGGAGAGAGTGTGGCAGAGCAAAGACGTTTTTCGTCGCGGCGAGATCTATTTACGAAATTTCAGTCACCAACTTTCTCTTCCGAAAGCGAAAATATTTTGTTGAGCCCAACCTACATAGGTAGGAATGATCATCAAAATAAAATAAGAGAAATCAGAGCTCGACCAGAAATGTTTAGGTGTTCGTTTTTCACGCGCGCTGTTGTGGAGTGGAATAGCAGAGAGATAGTATGATTGTGGTTCGATGAACCCTCTGCTAAGCACTTAAATATGAATTGCAGAGCAATCATGTAGATGTATATGTGTAGGTCCAGGGTGTCTCACACGCATACAGGCCTCCTTCTAACCGACACACGACCATCATTGGCACCGAGGCAGAACCAGTTTTCATCACAGAAAACAACAGCTCGCTAGCCTATCCTCCAATGGTCTCTCGCTTGACACCACTAAAATCGCAAATGGTGCTGGTTTGCGGTCACTGGAGTGCACGCTACAGGGCATCTGGCTCGGGGCTGTCCTTGAACTAACCGACTTGTAAGATGGTGGTGGTGGTGGTTAGTGTTTAACGTCCCGTCGACAACGAGGTCATTAGAGACGGAGCGCAAGCTCGGGTAAGGGAAGGATTGGGAAGGAAATCGGCCGTGCCCTTTCAAAGGAACCATCCCGGCATTTGCCTGAAGCGATTTGGGGAAATCACGGAAAACCTAAAAAAAGGATGGCCGGAGACGGGATTGAACCGTCGTCCTCCCGAATGCGAGTCCAGTGTGCTAACCACTGCGCCACCTCGCTCGGTCCGACTTGTAAGAGTTCGTTGTGTCACTGCGGTGTCAACTGCTGCTCAGATTACTGCTGTAGATTCTGTAAAATGCGTCCGAGCCATGCCCCGAATACGATGGTCTTCCCTCTCGTTAGAGCCACGTGGCAGTCCGGAGCCCGGTCATCTTGCAACCGTACATTCGAGTGAACACCGCTGCCAGCAATCAAGTATAGGGGCTACATTCCTGCCAATCCATTCTGCAGTATCGCAGAAGCAACATCCTCCTCCTCGTAGCTCTACTACACGACCTCGTTCAAACTTAGTGAGATGTTGGTTACGGCGTCTTTATCGCTTTAAAGGCATTCTTGACAAACATCAACTGCCCACCTCCAGTGTCAAAGGTAACTAACGATCATGACTACTACAAGGTGTGTTGAAAGTGAACCCTATTTGCATCCTCATACTGATGATACTAGCTCCGATCCTATGCGACTGGCACGAAATGTGAATGGACATCATCTTTCTGGTGTAGAAATACGCTTACCAACTTTCGTTTACGTCTAACGACACCATTTTGGTGTTGCTATTTTTTCCTATTTGCTATAGAAATTAAAAAGTCGTCTTTTAAGTGCCACTAGTTGTTTAAAGCGAGGCTTTTTTGCCTCCTAGTGCGATTGAAATATATCAATCGCTTCAGAGGCCTTTCCTAAGAAAGTGTCAAAATGATCTACTGTTCGCCTATCAGGCTTTGCGAGATTAAATGATGGAATCAATCCGCTACGAAATCTATTGCGAATAAAAAGTGGTTGAGACTTACAATACTTATTGGCGAAGCTGGAAATGATATCAAGAAGAGAGACCAAATACGAAGGTTTTAAGCACACGGAATAATCAGTAAAAGTAAATATGGGTAGAGGGCTGACTATGAAAAGGGAGAGATAATTTGAAGCAATTTTCTGCACGGGCAAAAAGGTCTGTTATGGTACATCAGTAAACAACTTTTACTACGAAGAATGTAGGTTTTAACGAACAAAGCAGTTTTCCTGTGATGAAATATGTTTCAAATAGAGCGATCGATTGATCTCAAGCGGTTTCGGTTCCATAAAAGCATTGCTAGATCGATAGAATTATGTTACAGGTTCACCTGAGATCTCAAAAAACGGATTGTGTAAGAAGTATTTAGAGAGAAACGTGACGTCGCCTAACAACACACCTTCAAAAACTGGTTAAAATGGCTATGAGCACTATGGGACTCAACTGATGTGGTCATCAGTCCCCTAGAACTTAGAACTACTTAAACCTAACTAACCTAAGGACATCACACACATCCATGCCCGAGGCAGAATTCGAACCTGCGACCGTAGCAGTCGCACGGATCCGGACTGCGCTCCTAAAACCGCGAGACCACCGCGGTAGGCACCTAAATACAAACCTGGGGGATTTTGGGTCAACTGCTCTAGGAGTCCAAATTTTTTGCATTGCAGATTCTTGTTCGGCATTTTTGCGTGAGCAAAGCAAATCGCTAAGAAGCGGTACTCGTCATTCATGTGGCCTACCGGCGCTGCATGATTATGCGACCTTGACGGGCACAGGCAATTTGTCAGCAAGTGCTTAACAAGAACCAGTAAATATTTACTGGCACCGTTTCACAAAAGGTTACGTCAGGAAGCCGGATCAACAAGTGTTTTCTGTTCAACGCCGAGCGCTGCTGTTTGCTCGTTCCTCAAGCTTCACTTGACTGGATGTGCCGGTTACACCAAGCGTTAACAGTTGTTTTTATTCGTCTTTGCATTCGTTCCTCATGGAGATAATGACAAACAAAGATACAGAAATTATCGTGTTCAGGAAACCTGACCAATTTTCCTCTAAATCTGTCATGGAAATGGAGCGGAGAACATTAGTATGACGTTGGAACGGACAACATATGTTTTACGATTTGTCCTAACTTTCTGTCCTCTCTCATTAGTATAAACAAATGACTTGATATGATAGCACAGTCAATTATGTACTTGTTATTGATAACAGTCTGTACTTGGAATACCTACTATGTTATGGCCTTAGCTATATCATAAAAAGAGAACGCCTAGATTGGACGGGGACACAAAGATATATTTCGGCTAACTCCGTCAGGAGCGAATGGTGGCAGCCACTGATTCTAGTTACTCTGCAGAAGGGAAGACTGACAACTGGGAAAGAGTCTCTAAAAATGGCGAGACAAGCCGGTTGTTCACGTGGTGCACTGCTGAAAGCAAACAAGTAGACCTTGAAACTGTAGCAGGCGACAACATGCTGTGGGTCTACTCATCTTCAAAGAACGTTCATATCGGGTACTTGTTCGGACTGTAGAGTAGAGTAGGTGGCTATCTGTGTGACAGCAGACACGGACATATAATGAAGTGGAAAGCACATGCCTTTCAAAACTGGCGGTTTATTGCACGCTGTTGCAAATTTATTTATTTATTTATTTAACGTGATCTAATTAGGGCCATCAGGCAGTCCCTCATATCGGATCACGATTTCATACATTGTACATTATACATTATAGTTATCTAAGCATTAACAATTTCAGGATGACTAATAGTATTAAAATGATTTGAGTTGCTGTAGATTCAACGTGAGTAAATAGTACTGACTATGAACTAATAAAATGAATACTGGCAGTACTTCTACATCTGCTGCTGATGTCCTGCTGCCACTAATAATAACTATAATAATAATAATAATAATAATAATAATAATAATAGTGGCAGACATAAAAAGAATTTATAGGTGTCCAAAAAAGATATTTTCTGATATAGCGAGTTGTGGGGAAAGGAAATGTAAGGAAACTGCACCAGTTAAGAATACTGGGAAATGACGAAGATCAGCTTGGAAAGAAGGACATACAAGGGTAACGACTGCGTACAGGGGCGATGGTTACCATTATTGTTGTTTGTGTCATTAACTGAAACACGTTTAAGGGTTTTGTAGGGTAAATTGTACCGATAAACAATGGTTAGTAAAAATTCGATACGTTCCGCCGTTTCCGATTTAATTAGCATTGAAGTTACCCAATCTGGTTATTGCGGTCACAAATTCAAGCAGTGTGCCAGAGACTGTGTCGCCAAAAGTGCTCCTCGTTTGATTTCCTCAGACCGAACAAAGTAGCTTTAGTTTCATCATCAGTTATCTGCTATATTAGCAGGTCCTTTGTCTCTCCATTTTCTGCGATCCATTACTTCCTTCTTAAGGCTACTGTATGTTGTACCGTCCATTATGCCATCCATTATCTGGAATCTCTTCCTCCCTCGCTTCCTTTTCTCTTCTACATAACCTTCTAAAACTGTTTTTATCAGTCCGTCATCCTATCGACAGGGGATCTCAAGTTGATTCCGTATTTCTAGATTTCCGGAAAGCTTTTGACACCGTTCCTCACAAGCGACTTCTAATCAAGCTGCGGAGCTATGGGGTATCGTCTCAGTTGTGCGACTGGATTCGTGATTTCCTGTCAGGAAGGTCGCAGTTCGTAGTAATAGACGGCAAATCATCGAGTAAAACTGAAGTGATATCAGGTGTTCCCCAGGGAAGCGTCCTGGGACCTCTAATGTTCCTGATCTATATAAATGACCTGGGTGACAATCTGAGCAGTTCTTTTAGACTGTTCGCATATGATGCTGTAATTTACCGTCTAGTAAGGTCATCCGAAGACCAGTATCAGCTGCAAAGCGATTTAGAAAAGATTGCTGTATGGTGTGTCAGGTGGCAGTTGACGCTAAATAAGGAAAAGTGTGAGATGATCCACATGAGTTCCAAAAGAAATCCGTTGGAATTCGATTACTCGATAAATAGTACAATTCTCAAGGCTGTCAATTCAACTAAGTACCTGGGTGTTAAAATTACGAACAACTTCAGTTGGAAGGACCACATAGATAATATTGTCGGGAAGGCGAGCCAAAGGTTGCGTTTCATTGGCAGGACACTTAGAAGATGCAACAAGTCCACTAAAGAGACAGCTTACACTACACTCGTTCGTCCTCTGTTAGAATATTGCTGCGCGGTGTGGGATCCTTACCAGGTGGGATTGACGGAGGACATCGAAAGGGTGCAAAAAAGGGCAGCTCGTTTTGTATTATCGTGTTATAGGGGAGAGAGTGTGGCAGATATGATACACGAGTTGGGATGGAAGTCATTACAGCATAGACGTTTTTCGTCGCGGCGAGACCTTTTTACGAAATTTCAGTCACCAACTTTCTCTTCCGAATGCGAAAATATTTTGTTGATCCCAACCTACATAGGTAGGAATGATCATCAAAATAAAATAAGAGAAATCAGAACTCGAACAGAAAGGTTTAGGTGTTCGTTTTTCCCGCTCGCTGTTCGGGAGTGGAATAGTAGAGAGATAGTATGATTGTGGTTCGATGAACCCTCTGCCAAGCACTTAAATGTGAATTGCAGAGTAGTCATGTAGATGTAGATGTAGATGTAGATGTAGATGTAGATAAATATATGCCCAATCCAATTTCTTTTTCTTCTCTTTATCACATCTAATAACTGTCTTTTCTCTCCCACTCTTCTCAGTACCTCTTCATTTTTTACTCTGTCCGTCCAACTTATTCTTTCCATCCTCCACCATGTCAAGATCTCAAACGCCTCCAGCCTTTCTTTGTCTTTCTTCCTCATAGTCCATGTTTCAGCGCTATATAGAAGAACACTCCATACAAGACATTTTATGAGTCTCTTTCTGAGTTGTCTGTCCAGACTGCTGCAGAAAATTCTCCTTTCCTTCTTAAAATCGCCTCTTCTGCTATTGCTATCCTTGTTTTAATTTCTGTGGTGCACTTCCAGTCAGTGTCTATCCTACTTCCAAGATACTTAAAATTTTGCACCTGTTGTAGTATTTCTCCAGTCAGCATAATTTTTATTTCCTGCTGAATGGAGAAATACTAGAACAGCTTTTGCTTACCAAGCTTAAATTTTTTGCTTCCTAAAATAAGGCACATTTTAACTGGTAATGAGCATTTCAACAAGTGGTAACTCACAGATCAATAGATGTCTGTGCATTACCACATTGTACGGCGTGCTGGTATTTGAGCGCGCAACGACCTCATTGGGTAACTTCAATGCTAATTAAATCGAAAACAGCGCAACGTATAGAATTTTTCATTAACTATTAATTTTCAGCAAACGTACCCTGCAATATCCCAGCAAGTTTTTCAGACTGTTTCTCACCACCACGTGACTACTGTTCGTAGGCTGGGTAAGAGGAATCTGAAGTAGCGGCACCCATGCCCCGTTCCCCTCTACGAGATTTCCTCAAGAAAAAAACTAAAGAGAAGACTAAAGGAAGCATGGGTCATTTTTTCATCCCGAAAACACCAGGAAACCTACTGGGAACAGTGACGCTTAAAAGAACTTGTAACCAGAAAATTACACCCAACAAGCATTAAGATAAAAGTTTATTACTTCAATATAACATTATTTATTTGGTCATAGCAATGTGGTCGAATTTTGAACTTAGATGTTGTAGGTGTTTGATATACTGTTCCAGCGTAGAACTAGTGAGCCCCGAGTCTTTAAACAATCCAACTCACGTGCACAAAATAGCTTCAAACTTCTTGTTACTTCACGAATGTGTTAAATAATTGATATCAAGCATGTAGGCGACGAAAAAAGTTGAGAAAAGATTTGAAATTATGTTTAACGTTTGTAGGAAATCGCTAAGTGCTCTCATTACCAAACACTGGATGAGCAAAGCCTGAGTAATTTGCGCTCCGTTTTGAGCAGAAATTAGCTTTTCACACAGCTTGATGTTTATGACGTCATAGCTCCTGAACCATGTCACAGAAGGATATAATTTTGCAGATACATTCACTAGTATACGTGGGCACTTGTCTGCAAAATGTGTTGGGAATAAAGGTGTTAGTAAAGAGGTAGTAAATTAAAACGTTATGCTTGATACTGAATTTTTACTGCATGAACAGCGAAAATGTAGTAAGTGATAAACATTTTTCCGTTCATCATTTTGTAGCAGGCGTAAGCGATAAAAGGTTCGAACGTTTGACATGCGTCAAGTTTGTTGGAAGTCTCTGAAATTCTAAAATACTGGATGCTTGTAGTCTGGATAATATGTGCGCCATAACTTACACGATCTCAAAACATATACACAGTTTCTAATTGTAATATACTCCAAGACACACAAAAAGACGAAGCACCACGAAGGAATTATCAGCATGCGACGGAAATCGGTAGATTTTTGTACATGTACAGACAAACAAATGATCACAATTTCAGACAAACTGGGCAATTAATTCAGGAGAATGAGTGTCACAGTTTGATCACGTGAATAACGAATTCGCCCACCTCTGACCCTTATTCCTCTTGCCACTGACTGATAGAGATGTTGGATGTCCTCTTGAGGCATATTGTACCAAATTCTGTCCAGTAGGTACGTTTGATCGTCAAAATCTCGAGGTGGTTTGAGGGCCCTGCCCCTAACGCTCCACAGCTTCGCAGGTGGCGAGAGATCCGGCAGCCTCTCTGATCGAGATAAGGTTTGGCAAACAAGGGGACAAGCTGTAGAAACTCTCACTGTATACAGGCGGGTATTAGCTTGCTGAATGTAATCCCAGAATAGCTTGTCATGAAGGGCAACAAAACGGTGCGTAATTTACCGTCGACGTGCCGCTGTGCTGTAAGGGTCTCACGATGACAACCAAATGGGTCATGCTGTGAAGTGAGATGGCACCCCAGACCATCACTCATAGTTGCCTGGCCGTAAGGTGGGCGGCAGTCAGTTGGTATCCCACGGCTGTCTGGAGCGTCTCCAGACCCGTCTTCGGTGGTCAAAGGGGCTCGCTTCGAAACGAGACTCACCATTAAAGACCATTCTATTCCTGTTAATGAGATTCCAGGCCGAATGTGCCCGACACCACTGCAAACGGGCTTGATGTTGTACAGAGGTCAGTGGTGGTCAGCGCAAGGGCCGCTGTTAGCTCAGCCCCCTTTCTGTGAATTGCCTACTTTTGGTGCCCGCGATCATTGAAGCACCAGTTTCACGTCGTACCGGTGACAGTAATGAATCCGGGACCCTGAGGTCCTCGCTGACGATTGTTCAGACCTCACATTCTGTCGTCTCTCTAAGTCGACCGCTTTCTTCTTGACGGTGTGCTCGGCCTTGGCTCACCCACTCCTGCCAACAACGTCGAATAGGGCCATCGTTCCTATTCAGTTGTCGGGCGAGTCGAGTACAACCCCAACCGGCATCTTTGAGCCCAACTACACGTCCTCTTCCAAATGTTGACATCTTCGTATATTGTTCAGGCGCCTGTGTGCGAGGCGTAGTTACTGTCCAACTAAGTGTACAAAATGAAATTCGCGAATACTTTATACCCTGGTGACGATATATGTGAAGTTTGGAAGATAGGAGACGAGGTACTGGCAGAATTGAAGCTGTGAGGACGGGTTGTGACTCGTGCTTGGGTAGCTCAGTTGGTAGAGCACTTGCCCGCGAAAGGCAAAGGTCCTGAGTTCGAGTCTCGGTCCGGCACACAGTTTTAATCTGCCAGGAAGTTTCATATCAACGCACACTCCGCTGCAGAGTGAAAATCTCATTCTGGATATGTCCCCTGTTTACTATCCTTGCCAGCCGCAAGGAGCAATTGTGCTGCAGCGTCACACATTCATCCATCCGCAGCCAAAGTTTACAATTTTGAATTTTCATGTATGAATAGCAAAAAATGGTTCAAATGGCTCTGAGCACTATGGGACTTAACATCTGAGGTCATCAGTCCCCTGGAACTTAGAACTACTTGAACCTAACTAACCTAAGGACATCACACACATCCGTGTCCGAGGCAGGATTCGAACCTGCTACCGTAGCAGTCGCGCGGTCCCGGACTGAAGCGCCTAGAGCTGCTCCGCCACAACGGCCAACTATGAATAGCAGTTTGTGACCAATTCTCATAACTCTTTCGCGGTGTGCCATTTTTTTTTTTTTTTTTTTTTTTTTTGTCTCGGAGTGTATTTGTCTAACTGTGCTAATCGTTTAACGTAAGATTATTCCTCCTAATCATTAGATTACGATAGTACTTTAAGTTTTTAAATTCGGTTAATAATCATACAGAAAGTGAAACTTTTGTTGCCCTTGGAAGCCGCTAGGTAGGAAACCTGCAACTGCGATAGTGCAACAAGAATCACGAACCACGTTAGCCGTCTGGTAACATAGATGGGCCTGTTTCAGGGTGGCTGTCGGCCCGCGATGTGCTGTGGTACCTCACCTTCTGCGGCTTCGCCATCAACTACATGCTGCGCATCAACATCAACATCGCCATTGTGGGCATGGCACGCAGCCGCGCGCGGCAGCAGACCGGGGGCCCGTCTGCCGCCAGCTATTGCGGGAGCGACGGCGTCAGCGCCCTCGGCGTGCCGACGGCCAATTACACTGACAGCCTCGTCACTGGGGACATTAGCTCTCCTGGTCCCCGGCTCTTCACCACCCCAAGTGTCAATAGGGCAGAGCTGCACGTTCTCAACAACACCAGTACCAGTGGCATCGACATCGACACTAAGTATACCGTCCAGTTCAATATTTCGACCCCCATCATACCTAAGAACGTGGACGACAACATATCTAGTTTCATCAGCGCTGTGGACGTAACACACAGCACCGCTGGTACAAACTTTACGAAACTCAGTCCGACGGAAGTCCCCAGTCCTAGCGCCACTCCATTCAAGGCTTCAGAGGATTATAACACTCTTGATAGCACCTATAGTGTTAGTAGCTGGCCTGTCAGTTCGCGTGCTCCAGTCACCAATGACATTGTCAATGATACAGGCACGGCGGCCACAGAATTTAGTGATCTGCCAAAAGGACACAGTGTGGGCAACGACACTACTCCCTCTCCCCCCAAAACAAGTAGCTGGTTTGACAGCCCTGGTGCCCTAGACAGCGACAGTGTTGACAAGACTACAGTTCCAAAGATTCTACCCAGTCTCCCTCAGCAACAAGTCAGTTCTACAGGTCCTACGACAGTTTCTGCGACAGCGCACCAGATGACTAGCGCTGACAATATGCAAGCAGCACAGTTGATGGTGACAGGACGGGCAAGTCCACCTCCTCCCAAAACAAGTACCTGGCATGAAAGCCCTGGTAGCCTAGGCACGGTCAGCGTTGACAAAACGTCCGTGCCAAAGACCCTAACTAGTCTCCCGCCGAAAGAAGCCAGTTCTATAGTTCCTACGACAGGGCTCCAGATGACTAAAGCCGACAATACGCAAGCACAACATCTGACAGGGACTGGATTGACAAGTTCAACATCGGTGCCGATGCTGCCTGCCGCTATGGCCCTCTCTGCGGAGGAGGTACGTACCTCAGATATCTCAGCTATCACAAAGCAGAGGTTACTTATCATCTATCGTTGAACATGTTACTATACTTCTCACTTATTACTAGATATTGTTGCTATTATTCGTGTTGCTGCTATTGTTTTTGTGTTCAGTCCGAAGAGTGGTTTGATGCAATTCTTCACGCTACTCTATCTCGTGCAAGCCTCTTCATATGGAATTACTACTGCAACCTACATTCATTTGAACCTACTTACTGTACCCGTCTCTTGCTATCCCTCTACAATTTTTATCCGCAACACTTCCTTCCAGTAATGAATTGGTGTTTCCTTGATATATTGGATACAAGGGTAGAATGTCGCATTGTCTTGGACAGTGTACTAGTTGCGACAGTTTGCTTTTGGTTTCCTATGATCTATCAGTGAAGTGCTGATGCATATATTGTACATATATTGTAAAGTGTGGGTGACGTATCAGTGTTTTTGTATTGTACATGGGTATGGAATGAAAGGAAGGGAGAGGATAAACTCTGGTACCAGAACTTAACGAGCTTAACGTACCGATCTAGCTTACGGACTTCCACCAACGGTGTCGCATGGAATTTAATCCTGGACATTCTACACAGTCTGATTGTCAGCTTCTGAGTTCCGCCAACTCTCGAATAGCACCAAGGTTGTCCCATCCGACAAGTGGCTCGCGATACACAGTATCGCCTGCATTTATTTCTCGGACATTGTGGAGGTAGTATTTGGACTAGTCTGATGATCATGTAACGCAGGTGTAGTCAACCTTTTTTATCTACCGTCCACTATTGTATCTTTGCGTTAAAAATTTTCCTAACCGTTTACCTGTTCAAAAGTAATAGTAATTTATAGAATGGGAAAGTAACTTTATAAAATATATAAAGGAGAGTTACGGCAAATTAAACTGTATAATAATAATTACGTGCCAAATACTTTGTCAAAACTTTAGCAAAAGCCAATGAAGTTGATTTAAAAACTCCTACCGCCCACCATGAAAGCTGGAACGCCCACTAGTGAGCGAGAGGGATCAGGTTGCCTGCCACTGATCTAAGGTAAAGACTCTCTCTCATCTCCTTGTTGGGAAAACAATGCTGATGAAAATTTCAATTTTCAGCAGGATCAGAACTAGCTGCCTCCAGAGCGATAGCCACCAAACAATCGCTCATTAGTGTTGTCGGATAAACAAGCTGGTCGTTTAGTGACTAAGAGCGATTAACAAATAATGACACATATAAAAATCAATTGGAGTACATCTTCAAATAAGTAGACAGTACATATTTTCTTAAAGAAATGACAGGATGATAGGCTATGGTGTGATAAATCTGGTGAATCCTCATTTTCAGTTAAACTATATTCTCTTCACTCATCGGACACCTTAGGAAGTTATCTACTTGGAGACTCTGGGAAGCCAGTATCACGTGCCTCGTTTCTTGAAACCAGTGGTTCCTAACCTTTCTGAGGTCATCACCCCTGAGCGCAATCAGATATTAACTAGAAACCACATCATCATCAACATTATCACCCAACTTAACTTTAGAATAAAAAGAATTTTCATTGAACTCTTTTATTTTTAAAATGACGAAACATAAATGATATTTAATTTTTGTGTAAACCACGAACTGTTGAGTTAATGAGGAAATTGGTACTACTGATTTCTAACAAACTTTTTTTATAGGAGAATTAAGCAATTCTAAGTCCACTGTGAGTACTACCTACGAATTTCCAGAAAAGAAAGCTAACTATTCATATTGAGGATAGATTCCTCTAGACACTTGTTTCAACCATACTTACACTCTCATGGCCCGCATCTCGTGGTCGTGCGGTAGCGTTCTCGCTTCCCGCGCCCGGGTTGCCGGGTTCGATTCCGGGCGGGGTCAGGGATTTTCTCTGCCTCGTGATGGCTGGGTGTTGTGTGTTGTCCTTAGGTTAGTTAGGTTTAAGTAGTTCTAAGTTCTAGGGGGCTGATGACCATTGATGTTAAGTCCCATAGTGCTCAGAGCCATTACACTCTCATTTAAGATCAATCAAGATAAAATAAGTGTATTATACTTACTGTTTATAAACCAACTGACTGCTGAACTTGGTACTTTTGAAGTGACAGAAACTGAAAAACGTCATACCGGCAACGGTTCAAATGGCTCTGAGCACTATGGGACTTAACATCTAAGGTTATCAGTCCCCTAGAACTTAGAACTACTTAAAACTAACTAACCTAAGGATATCACACACATCCATGCCCGAGATACCGGTAATGTTTTGTGTCTGACCATTGCACTAATGATAATAAAAATAGGCCATTCAGCAGTTGTAATGCTGCTTTATACTCGCATCTGTGTGGAGTATGTCAATGTTTGGAACTGAAAGTAAAATGTTTCCGAAATAAGGGCGCATCGCATTGACGCTAACAAGAGAATAACTTAATTATGAAAAAGATAATAAGCTTTGAAATTAATTGATGGAATTAAAGCTCTCCTGCTTCGTCGAAGAGTCTGAAGGTAATTAGTAACTGTGTTATAATATGCGATTTTTATCAAAATGGCTCTGAGCACTATGGGACTCAACATCTATGGTCATCAGTCCCCTAGAACTTAGAACTACTTTAACCTAACTAACCTAAGGACACCATACAACACCCAGTCATCACGAGGTAGAGAAAATCTCTGACCCCGCCGGGAATCGAACCCGGGAACCCGGGCGTGGGAAGCGAGAACGCTACCGGATGACCACGAGCTGCGGGCTGCTATTTTTATCAGGCACAGAGATCGCTGTTGGCAAATGGGAAAGCTTAATTAAACGGGGCTGTGGTAATGTTAAATTTCGGTGCAGCAAATGATTTACATGATAATAACAGTCATATTCGGACTTCGTGAAGAACATTAGATTGTAGGCTGGATTTGTTGAAATGAAAATGGATAATTGATAACGCGCTGACGGATCGCGATCATTGTGTCATCAAACCATCCACCTCCGTCTTAATTTAGGTGGCTGAAACATAAAACCACACTTTAAATATTATTAGTAGATGGAATTAACCACGGTATTATTAAATGAAAATACAGTTAAGCTCAATTATTCTTATTATTCACACCAAATTACAGACAAAAATGCACAGGACCTTACACATTGCCGGAGCAAGAAGAAAATTTCTCGTTATGTCATTTTTTTTTAAAAAAGCATAAGATGAACGAAAATAAAATAGATAATATATAACTTCGAAGATATATGTTGTACTTTAAGCCATTTATTCGATCGCTGACTTTTCGAGACATAGGGATTTCTTGCGTAGTGCAGCAGCCATTACATACTCGTAGTTACTGTTGTATTACGCTGTCAATAGGTTCGTTTATTGTTGCAAAATGAATAATGAAGCAGTTTCTGATCTACTGCAGAAACTACCTTTCACACGAAACTGGCATTTAAATGTATGTGATATATGTATTTGACTGTTACTGTCGTAGAGGCATGGTGCGCAGTGCAAAATGTGTGTGTAATTGATGGACTGTGTGAGGAACATGTTCATACAGTCTTTCAACACACTCTGTCATGTGTTAATAACGAAAATTTGAAAAAACCCAAATTATTGGTAACTTACATAATCAGTATTACAAGTCTTGCAGAAGAGTTTTCGTGTACAAAATGCAACTAAACTCTTTTGTTCTAACCCCTCAGAAAATTTCATTTTACGTCTCATGGTAACAATTACCCCCAGGTTGGGAGCTACTGCTCTAAACCCATCGTTACCTCTGCTGGTAGAAGGAGAAATTCCCTTCAGTTTCTGTAGACATTTGAGGAAAACAGTTCTTCCACTACTACTGCTACATAGAGAGTAGCTTCATAATAACTTTGTGAGTACAGTGTTCTGACTTTTGTGGCATTGTTCCGTGTCGAACAGACACGTAATCAGGAGAGGTCAATGTTTTTGACTTGCTCCTTATCCGAAATTCTGTGTTAGTGCTAACATTGTGAGTGGTACATTGTCATACAGACACTGAGAACCGCTAGTTCCACATTGCGGTTGCAGCAAGAGATGAAGATGGTTGTCTAATATGGCATGATACGCTTTGACATTTCCACTTATAGGCACTAGTGTTAATGGACGAAGCCTGGCGAGACGCATACTTAAACCGAGTTATTGAATTACACATAGATAAATATGAAAGTCAAGCTAGTGGTTTAATAACCAGTCTAAATAATGCCTAACGGTTGTTGGCTTAGAGGAATACTGCTCGAGAATACGCCCATTTTAGTCCGCGCCAAAGGTCAGAGGTTGTACAAGCGATACAAACCTGTAAAAACGTCGGTCATATGGTACCAATAAGATTTGGTCAAACACAGTCTAAGATGCACGAAGTTACGAAAGAGCCTGGAGTGTTAATGCCTTCATCGCCTTTGTCAGTCAGTGGGGTTTTGTCACACGACCCATTAGCGAGGCGACAGTGTGGTACGTGCTGGTTGTGGTTTCGGTGGTGGTCACTGAAACCCACATGAACCTATCATGTTTGGAGATTCGATTGTTCTTCAGACTGGAGTGTAATAGGTAACGAATTACTAATAATCGGACCATAAAATGACGCCCACTCCGCTAAACCGTATACTGGAAACAATGCTTTCCAGACATTAACGCAGCCGTCGACTATCACATTGCATAACATGATCCGCCAGTTCGTATGGGGTTTTAAATATCATCGGAGATTTTGTTTGGACAGCTGTGATAAGTCATGAATCTTCAGTTTCATTGCCCTTGCGCAATGAACTGTATCCCGCCTTTGTAGTACACTCTAAGGGTCGAAAGAAAGAAAAAAAATACGACTCACCACGAAGAATTATCTAAATGGGATGGAAAGTGGCAGATGTAGTGAAAATGTACAGACAAACAAATGATTACAATGTCAGACAAATTGGATAATTAATTCAAGAGAAAGAGCTTCACAGATTGAGAAAGTCTATAATGTTGTTGGGTTGTTTTTGAGGAAGGAGACCAGACAGCAAGGTCATCGGTCTCATCGGATTAGGGAAGGACGGGGAAGGAAGTCGGCCGTGCCCTTTCAAAGGAACTATTCCGGCATTTGCCTGGAGCGATTTAGGGAAATCACAGAAAACCTAAATCAGGATGGCCGGACGCGGGATTGGATCGTCGTCCTGCCGAATGCGAGTCCAGTGTACTAGCCACTGCGCCATCTCGTTCGGTATGTCAATAAAGTGTTGGTCCGCCGTTGGTCCCTTATGCAAGCAGTTATTCGGCTTGGCATTGATTGACAGAGATGTTGGATGTCCTCCTGAGGGACATAGTGCCAAATTCTGTCGAACTGGCGCGTTACATCGCCAAAATCCCAAGATTGTTGGATGGCCCTGTCCACCATGCTCTAAACGTTCTCAGTTGGGGAGCGACGCGGCGAAATTGCTAACCAATGCAGGATTTGGCAATCACGAAGACAAGCGGTAGAAACTGCCGCTGTGTGTGAACGGGCATTATCTTGCTGAAATGTAATCCCATGATGGCCATCTTCAGTGGTAAAATACAAGAAAATTACAGAATCCGAACTGATTTACATAAAACAATAAGTGAAACGTGGCATTCTCCAATAGCTGTGATCAATTCTAGTCAACATACCATTGGAGAGAGTTACCAAACTCGCAGCAGTACATGTCACCGCAGGACTTTACTGGCTTATAGGCAGAAGTACACTAAGATTGTTGTTTAAACAGCAGCCTCCATTTTCAACATGTAGTGTAACTGTTGTTGCTGTAGTTGTCTTCAGTCCTGAGACTGGTTTGATGCATGTCTCCATGCTACTCTATCCTGTGCAAGCTTCTTCATCTCCCAGTAGTGTAACTAACAGCCTCTATATTACAAAAATAACTAACCTATATTCATTCCAGTATAGAGATTTAATAAAAGTAGCAAGTATGTTTGGATATTACCTTTAAAGTACACAATCTTATGCGAAAGATCATACAACTGTCCTATACAAAATTGTTACATTACAGTTATGATCTTCTGCATAGGACGTGGTGTATCGCTTCATCACCAGTAAATGAACAAACACATAGTAGATCGGCTCTTCTGGATGCATTATAAAGGTGATAAGCAAATATACCTGGTGAGTTTATTAATAAAAAAGCGTTTTAATCCATTATTGGAATAAAACTGGGTTATTCATTTTTATAATATAGAGGATGTAACTTATGCTACATGACGCAAACTGAAGGTGTTGTGCTCGTTGTAAACAATCACCTCTCTTTCCTTCTGCCTGTACACCAGCATAGTCATATGGTGGCATGAACTACTGCGAGTTTGTCCAATGGTAACTTAATCAAATGGTATGTCGATTAAAACTAATCATTGCTATTGCATAACACGGTGTTTTACTTATTCCTTTAAGGAAATCAGTTCTGATTCTGTAATTTCCTTGTATTGTAATTCTGATGGCGGCTATTTATAGCAGAAATTTAGATATACGGCTATTTATAGCAGAAATCTAGACATCTAGATAAAAGCCAGTGGAATTGGGGCTGATTGCTGCGTTCCTGCTTTTCCTCAGTTTATCTACAGTCGCTATGCACATCCGTTTCTTGTGAAATCAAGTTTGGAACTAGTTATTACATTTTTGCGATCCAAGCATTAGTAATATTAGTGACATAAGCAAAAGCTATTTCGTGAATAAATACTTTCGAACATGCGTATAACTGCTGCTAACTCCTTAGAAATAAAGAGAATATAAATACATAAGTTACGACTCAGAGGCATACATTTCTGTTTTCCTTTGTTCTTATTATGATCGGCAATTTTCTTGACACGTGAAAATTTTATATGGAGTTTAATGATTCGCACATTGATACACTTTACTCGACTTTCTAGTACACGAATATATTTGTAAATGTAATTACTTTTGCGAATGAGTTGAAGATTTTTGCCGTTTGTGGCTCAGACATAGCAGCAATTCTGGAACTGGTTTCCTCTGCGTTGGGAAACAGTTTTATTGCTTTTGTTTTATTATCACGTATGTGTGGTTTTCCCTCAAGCTAAAGTTGTAGTGGCTTATTTGGTACATTAAATAATGTGACTGTTACATTCCCCAAGAGCTTCCAATTTTCCAGTTTTTCCTACTGTAAAAATTATATTAAAAATCAGTATAAAGAACAACACTCGCACTTGTCCGGTATCGTATTCAGAAGCCCCCCCCCCCCCAAAAAAAAGAAGAAAAAAAAGTTCAAATGTGTGTGAAATCTTATGGGACTTAACTGCTAAGGTCATCAGTCCCTAAGCTTACACACTACTTAACCTAAATTATCCTAATGACAATCACACACACGCAAGCCCGACGAAGGACTCGAACCTCCGCCGGGACCAGCCGCACAGGCCTGACGGCAGCGGCTAAGACCGCTCGGCTAATCCCGCGCGGCTCAGACGTTCAAAATGGTTCAAATGGCTCTGAGCACTATGGGACTTAACATCGGAAGTCATCAGTCCCCTAGAACTTAGAACAACACACACATCCATGCCCGAGGCAGGATTCGAACCTGCGACCGTAGCAGTCGCGCAGTTTCAGACTGAAGACTCTAGAACCGCTCGGTCACACTGGCCGGCATATTCAGAAGTGTAGCCTGCTGGCCGCTTAGCACGTTGTTATCGCTAGGGGTAACAAGAAACTGATGGAGTGTCGCGACTGTTATGTTAGACTGTGCGTATATCCAATATTGTTATAATTTGCTATAATTTGAAAATCTTGTCTTCGTATTAATAGGTGACTTTTTCGCTTTAAAATAGTAATGGCTTTCCTTCCCTCAGTCAAACATTTACTGATTGACGTGATGGCCTTAAGACGTAATATGCGATATTCACAGATATTTTCTAACTTGTATTTCACGTATATCTGAGTATTCAGACATTTCTCTGTTTTAATTAATCACCTCTCATGTAGTTACTTACTTCAGCGCTATGTTAATAAATGTTCAGTACGCTATCTACTTTCATGGAAATAGTATTTTGTTGTTGTGGTCTTCAGTCCACAGACTAGTTTGATGCAGCTCTCCATGCTACTCCCTCCTGTGCAAGATTCTTCATCTCCCAGTACCTACAGCAACCTACATCCTTCTGAATCTGCTTAGTGTATTCATTTCTTGGTCTCCCTCTACGATTTTTTACCCTCCACTCTGCCCTCCAATACGAAATTAGTGATCCCTTGATGCCTCAGTATATGCCTACCAACCGATCCCTTCTTCTAGTCAAGTTGTGTCACAAATTTCTCTTCTCTCCAGTTCTATTCAATACCTCCTCATTAGTTATGTGATCTACCCATCTAATCTTCAGCATTCTTCTGTAGCACCACATTTCGAAAGCTTCTATTCTCTTCTTGTCTAAACTACTTATCGTTCACGTTTCACTTCTATACATGTCTACACTCCATACGAATACTTTCAGAAACGACTTCCTGACACTTAAATCTAATACTGGATGCTAACAAATTTCTCTTTTTCAGAAATGCCTTCCTTGCCATTGGCAGTCTACATTTTATATCCTCTCTACTTTGACCATCATCAGTTATTTTGTTCCCCAAATAGCAAAATTCATTTACTACTTTAAGCGTCTCATTTCCTAATCTAATTCCTGCAGTATCACCCGATTTAATACGACTACATTCCATTATTCTCGTTTTTCTTTTTTTTATGTTCATATTATATCCTCCGTTCGACAATTTTTTTCTTCACAAATGACTTCCCGTTCATTTATTGTCCATAGATTACAATATACACCACGTATAGCAATACCTCAAATTAATTCATCACATGTATGTGAATTCAGTTATGGTCATGAAAGAGAACTGACGCAAGCATCCGCTACGGTCGTAGGTTCGAATTCTGCCTCGGTCATGGATGTGTGTGATGTCCTTAGGTTAGTTACGTTTAAGTAGTTCTTAGTTCTAGGGGACTGATGACCTTAGAAGTTAAGTCCCATAGTGCTCAGAGCCATTTGAACCATTTGACGCAAGCATCAACAGGAAACCGATACAAATATATACGATGCTAAACTTCTTCATTTATTTATGTTTTATCAGAATAAGCAACCATCTCTAGACGCATTTAGAAGCATCTTCTTGCGATACATAGCTGTCCAATCTGCTGCAAGTTCGCCTGGTATCTAAAAGTCTCGACTAACAGCGTCAGAAAAATCCTCCACCGATGTCTAGGCTCCGTGTGGTACACGAAACAAACACGAAAGACAAACACATTTCGTACCGTCTCCAAAATATAATTAATATTGTAAACTGTTTATTATTTATTGGACATAACAGTATGAAGTGCTGTACCCTGTAATGTGGGAGCGGCGAAGTTCGTAGTGAACCAGCTTGAACCAGTTGAATAACTACACTTTCTCGAACATGTGACCACGACTTTCTCCAACATGCGACCACGAAGCTAAAATTAGAGAAAGTTCAAATAAATAAGAGTGAACGAATTGCTCTTATTATGCATAGCAGTTATCAGACTTTAAAGGAAAAAAATAGACAATTTGGCTAACGCTCACAATGGCGCCAAGGAGATGCTATATTAAAAAAATCTCAACATAATTTAGTGGGTCTAAGAAGATGGAGAATGAATGCAAGTGCACATTTTTCTTGCATGTCTGATAATAGCTGAGTATAACCAGAGCTGTCCACTTACTGCCGTTCACCACAAACTGCTGGCTGTTGAGACACACTACGGTCGAAGCCAGTAGCATTCGTCACTTGACTGCTTATTAAGCTGTGAGCCTGATTAACTTTGCGTTTTTCATATGTTTTTAAATTACGTTTACTGGCACTCTGAATTTTAGCAGGGGCTACCCAAATAGAACTCAAAGCCCTGTTCAGTTTTTCAAGCATTTCTTCGTCAGATCAAGAATTTATTACAGCGTTCCACTTCACGGTTTCAATTCGGCTTTTTCCCGACCGAACCAATCTTGCTGAACCATTTCAAACTGATATGCCAGCGTTTCATTATTTCGACTAAATTCTTACGAATGTGATGATACTTCTGTCCAAATGCATTATAACATGATTTTTGTAGAAATTCAGATTTTATCAGCAAAGTGGCTCTATGATGAAGACGAATTGCAAGTGCCTTACTGAACCTTACGAACACCTCGAGAAGAAGTCTACAACATTTTGCAGCCCCTTTCTGGAATTATAGGTCAGAAAATTACAATTTGAAGTATCCAGATTACCTAAAGCACATTTTGAGAAGTCTTCTTCACTTGCTGAATCGATCATAGTTTCAAAAGCAACAATAAGGAAACACTCCGGTAAAAATAAAATTTTGACTGTCGCTTACTTTCCTGTTTTGTAAGGCAGTTCGCGAAAGATAAAAATTGCAGAATAATCCTCATGTTCCATTTTTCATTCAAGACGTACAGAATTTGTGCATGTATTTACTGCTGTTTTCCAACAAATAGTGTCATCCTAGAATATGATGTAGCAGAGTAGTGATTTGCATGCGGAACTTTACCGGATAAATGTCGAGGATCAGGAAGAAATACAATCGCGTAAATGTCATATTTTCAAACGGTGGTTACCGCAAATTGGGATCAGATGCTCTTTTGACATGCAAGGGATTTTCTGTGGCACGTATATTTTCACTGAAAGCTCCATACATCTCACACACTATCCATCCAAAAGTGATAAAATTTTCAGCTGTTGTAAACAAGCTACTAAATAACAAGGACAGAAAAGGAGGGCTTATAAACTACTTATAAATATGGGAAGGGACGAAGGAACTTAAATGTGGGAGAATTTTTGTAACTACAAAATTTATTGACGACTTTGAATGCTATTGGAGCAAAAATACCGAATAAAGTGACATAAAACGAACAGAATGTGCGCAACGCAAACTTTCACGTTGTTGTTTGACATTGTCAAATCGAGAGACAGGAGATCTGTTACGTTAAAATGTGAGGATGAAAGTCCTAGGTTAAGATCGCTGAAACTCCTATATCGATTACTAGTTTCAGCTCATTAACGAGCCATCTTCAGATCTAAATTATGTCGTCATGTTTACATAATGTATATTATCTAACCATGACGACCAATTTTAGGTCTGAAGATGACTCGCCAATGAACTGGGACTAGTAATAAATAAAAGAGTTTTAGCGATCTTGGACTACGATTTTTATCCACACACTGAAAACTGTTCAACTGTCTTGGCAAGTTTTGCAGCTTTGCCGCAAGTATTTACTGAAATATGTTACTTCAGACCTGGTCAACATTTCTGAAATGGCGCCGCGATGTTTTTTCTCCCTTCACTTAACGGGATGTTAGTAATAAATTATTGAAATTTGTATGATGACAGTTTAGCAGACCTGCACGCAGAATATGAACGGAATCTGAGGTGGCCGGGAGCGGACTTCTTTGACCACTTTACACGTAATCTCCCAAAACCGAGTTCAGAGCCTCAACTGCTGTGCCGCTCAATAAGGCTCCAGCGAGCAGCAGCGGGACAAAAGAGACAGCATAACTCAAATTGGAAACATTGGACGATATGTTGAAAGAGAAGAGTAACTGAGTATGGAAAAAGAAAGAGAGGACAAGAAAGAAGAGCACGTGCTTGGACGAGAGTAGAGGATACTTGTGTTAAACTGAAGAAAATTAACTATGATGTGAACGTAAGACGCTTCGAAAAATCTTACAAGGTGTGCATGGGTCTTAGTAAACTGCCGTGTAGTTCAGTTCAGAGCGGAGAAGCAGTTTATGGAAGATTTTCTTTTATTTATTAAATGCAGTTCCACAGCCGTACTCAGAAATGTAACAAGCATTTTGTTATGAGGAAAAGTGGCACGTTATCGTGTGAGCGTTAAGTATGTCTTGTGTTGTCGGCGTATAAGCAGTCTCTTGTAACACTGTTGTTACGTAGGCTCCGGCGGCAGCTATCCGCGACCTTCCTACACGTTACGTAAATAGCAGGCAGGCTGAACTCCTGAACTTCCATGAAGTCTTAATTACTTCGCTACGCAAGCAAGTATGGAATACAGGCTTCCGAAATCCATAGGCCTACGATCACATCCTTACCCTCACCCTGATTTGTATAGCTTCTGTGAAATATTACTTCAAATTTTCCTTATAAATCGCTACGGTATCGTCACAGTTGTCTGCGGAAAGCCATTATTGGTCCTTCCAGCGACCGATATTTGATCCAAGGGGCGATCTTTGCCTCAAACGATTTGACTGTCGGTGGATCTATAAACTAAACAGCAGTAGCTTCATCTCAGCAAACTAGTCCGTTCAATCCGAAAACTACTGCTTCATGGAATAGCGTACCGACGAATGTACAGTAATAGTGACGAAACGAAAACAGACACTAAAGATCTATAGAAGACAAATTTCGTTAACTTGAATCGGGGCCGGACGAAGTGGCTGTGCGGTTCTAGGCGCTGCAGTCTGGAACCGCGAGACCGCTACGGTCGCACGTTCGAATCCTGCCTCGGGCATGGAGGTGTGTGATGTCCTTAGGTTAGTTAGGTTTAACTAGTTCTAAGTTCTAGGGGACTAATGACCTCAGAAGTTGAGTCCCATAGTGCTCAGAGCCATTTGAACCATTTGAATCGGGTTCAGACGAAAACTAGGAGTCTGTTCATGCAGAGAAAGCGGAGGTAGGGCTCAAATTCTGTGGTTCCTTAAGTAACTACATGCTTTGGGCAATCATGGTTCAAATGGCTCTGAGCACTGTGGGACTTAACAGCTGAGGTCATCAGTCCCCTAGACTTAGAACTACTTAAACCTAACTAACCTAAGGACATCACATACATCCATGCCCGAGGCAGGATTCGAACCTGCGACCGTAGCGGTCGCGCGGTTCCAGATTGAAGCTCCTAGAACTTCTCGGCCACCACGTCCGGTGGCAAACATATGGCATAGTATGAAAATCCTGTGCCGAGCGTTCGATGGCAGCCACACTATCCCTGCTCTATCTACAAACACTCCGAAATACCTGCTGGGACGTTCAGTTCCCGCTTGCGCCGACCTGCCCATAGAATGGCCTTCCGCGGTAGGAGAACGTCCAGGAACTGCTGCGGGGTTAAGAGTTAGGCCCCCGATCTGGAAAATACACTTACTGTACTCCTTGTCAACACAACTGCCTGTACAATGACGCAAAAACCTTTGCAGAGTTTTCAACAAACTATGAGAAACCAGAACTGACATGCCGGACTCTAAGGTATCACGAGTCGTTCGCTCAGTTACAGATTCATAACGGTGCCAAGCTGAGTCCTACAGGTTATAGAAAAGATAAAAAACCGTAGATTGAAGTGGTGGTATAAAAAGCACAACCTTGGTCTCTGGACGGTTTTCGCTTTACGAAAGGCTACATCACAAACCTTACCTTATATTTGATTATCGATATCCAATTTCTGGTCAGTGCAAATGGTTGTATTGAGAACGTGTTCACCGAATAACGTATATGATAAGGTATATTACTACACCCATCTCTATTAGACAAAAAACTGCGGATGCACCAGATTACAATAGATTTTTCAAAAAGCTGCTACACTCTGTGTCAAATTATGGTTTATAAAAAATGCAATATAATTAAGCGTAATAAGTGAACGATCGGAGTTCTCTCGAAGGATTCGATTATGTCCCTAATGCTTGTTAACATATTCACGATGGATTTAACACGACGCCTTAAATCTAAACGCAAAGCTTCTACAATACGGCTACTATTCGTTTACACCACTTACTTGGAGATAAATAAAGTAAGCACTTCAGATAGAAACTCTACAGTACTTACATTTACCAGGCTCCTATTATTCACAGCGGAACCAAATGACCAAGTCTAGGTCGCCATCATACCTGTTGGTCTCTTCACTGACGTATAGCGACGGTGGAATTTACACATTAAAAAGGCTACTGAAAAACACGAAAAAACTATGTTGCTAATAAAGCTAATGGAACTCATGTGTGGAGCAAGGCAGATGGCTGGACTTAACGTTATTCAGCGCTTTAGTGAGCCCCGATATTGACTGTGTAATGCTTGTGCTTTGGTCGGCTTCCGATTCAGTATTTCGGTGCCTTAACTAGTGCCGATACAAAACAGTGAACAGAAGTCCCTAACAACAGTGGTAGAGTTCACATTACCTGAAGTAGCTCTGCCCAGATGTCCGCTATCCGCGCACTATCCTTCAACTGGAGGTCATTCTTACGGACGGAGACACTCGCAGTATCCTCGCAAATTATCTCTCCAAATGGAGAAAACCATTTAAACAAGGACTGCCGCTGTTGTTCAAGTAACAGCATTTCAATGCAAGGACGGTGAAGTGTTAAAAAAATCCTACTACTCATAAATACGTTTTCACAGCCTGCGTCTGTTGCAGTTTGTTCAGGCATATTAAATTTTAATACTCACTAATTGTCACCCCTAGAGGAAGCTATGTTTCGTTATAGGGTGACAATTTAGACTGCTAGATCACCAGCATTGCTCTCAGGGAAGCAAAAATGTCAAAAATGTTCGAAACTCAAATCTGTGACACTTCAAATTTTTGCGGATTATCTAATAAAAAACATACATTTTATTACTGACGTTGCATATTTCCAGTTACTTCGCTCTTACGTTGTGCATTTCCATACAGAACTCGGCGTTAGAATTTTACACCTTGTCCACTATCTAGGACGTTAATCAAATGTGCCACAATTATTGTTCTTCTCTTGGCTCAGAGAGATTCTTACCCAAGTTGTACGCCAGTGAAAATATTTTTACGTTTATTTACATGTATGTGTTGCGTAGAGTATTAAATTTCTTTATACTGGTTTAATTCGATTCATAATGCGTACCTTAATTACAAATTAATTCGTGTCATTGCCTGTCCAAAGGATATTAATAAGATACAACGTAATCAATGTCTTGTAAGAAGGAGAAAGAGGTGCGAGAGACAAGGAAGGCAGGAGGAAGCAACCGAAGAGGACTAACGTTTGCGTGAAAATTTTGACGTCATCTGACGCAGCCTTATCTCCTCCGTTAAAGTGACCGACAAGGCAAGTTGTATTTGCTTCCACTGTTTCTGAAAACTTACAGTTACTACAGTGTATACACAGTCTATCGGCAGTTAACAGAATGGTCGTCGGCGGTGTGCTAAGTATGTCGACAGAGTAACTGGCGGAGAACCTGTGGGAACCATGTACACAGCAAACACGTCGACACTCTAACAGATTAAGCAAGCGTTTAGTTGAACAACCCTGCGTCAATCTCGGAAGAGAACGTCCAGCATTCGTCATCAAATATGTGCGTGAGGAGTCTTAGAGATGCCGGTTCTCTGAAAAGCAGGTATCTGTATGCGCAAGTAATGAGGGTATTTATTATATACAAAACGAGTGGAATTCAAATGTGGCAATCAGAACGGACAAGCAGCTTATACTGCAAAAGTGCTCACAAAAGCAGTTCTGGACGATGCGAGCTGTGTGAACAGCGGCCATGTCGTCTTGGAACTCAGCATCGCTCACCATTGAGGAACAGTGTACCACGTGATGGGCCTTATCCTCCGAAATGGTCACAAAATCCTTTGCAGTAATGCGAGCTTGAAGAGTAGCTATGGGGCCCATAGACTATCACTATAGGACTGCCCAGATTATCACCGAACCACCTCCGTGTTACACTCTTGGGACGGAAACTCCCTCAGAATTTTGAAACGGTGTGAAACTAGACTTATCCGACCAAATGACTTCATTCCAGTGCTGCACAGTCCAGCTTGTATGAGTTCTTCACCAAGTTTTACTGTTACGGATATTTGAATCACTGACGAGTGGCTCTTGAATTCCAGCCCGCCCTGCATCTCATAGCTTCTGGAGCTCCCTTCGTGTTGTTTTGGTACTGGAAAGGTTCGCGAGTGCGATATTCAATTCTGCAGTGACTTTTGCAGCTGTCGTCCCCTTACTTTTCGTCACAATCCTCATCAACGATCGTCAGTCACGATCACTCGACACACTTTTCGTCCTCGTTGTGACTTAGAGGATCATAATTTTCCGTTTTCCTTGTATGTGGTGCAAATCTTCTGCATGGTGCCAAACAATTCGGCTTCCTCGGGTCACTGAAGCACCCACGATGCAAACACCAACAATTTGCATACGTCAGAATTCATTTAGCTCCGACGCAATGCACCGGCAACTACACAGACACTGCTCTGGCCACGATTAGCACTTGCAACGTAGTGAGGATATCGCACAGGTGACTTTTGTGGTCAAATACGACAGCGAAACCTGCAGACATGGCTATCATCTCAATTTTTGTCCAAGGATGCATTTCTCGTGGTGTTTCCGTATTTTTCTCCAATTCCTCTATCTCACCGCCACGCCAGAGCTCTAGCTCCACTGTCTGTAACAAAATTTTGGCACATTCTTGGTGAGAAAATAGTTGCCTTTCAAAAGCACTGTCATAAACATTTAAGGAATTACCATGTTCTGTGAAACTGTCCAACGAGGACCAGTATCTCTTTGAGAAGAGTGTGTTAATCTAACATTTTTAATAACAAAGATTCATTTCCGCTAAGTTGCTGTCGTCTGAAATTTGTCATGCTTCTAGACTCGACTTAATATTTAATCAAATTGTTAACATGTTGATGGCAGCGAAGTAGGTGTTGGACTGCAAATACAAGGGATGTCTAAAATCTCATTTGACATAACATTCACCACAGGAGATGCGTCATACCCCTTAAGAAAAGGTAGTAGTGACGCATTTCGAAATGCCCTTCATCCTGTAGGCCTATCTGTCAGTAGCCAAGCGAGCCGGTTCCAATAGACCATGTGTGGTACAGTGATGAAGTTTTCAATGGATCACCGTTTTCAATAAGGGGGACATACGCGTGACCTCCTCGAGAGGATACAGAGCGAAATTCAATGTTGCAATTTTTATCTCCTTCGTCTTTGGATACAGCGCATACTATGAAGACTCGTTGGATATGTCCAGTGTGAAGTTTTATAGTAGTTCCCTACCTTCCACTTCATGTGATGCATAGCATTGGGTACTTCACTTGGTTATTTTCCCTGAGAGCTTCGCACTGCACAAGTTGCTCCGTGGAGTGGCCGCGTGGTTTGAGGCGCCATGTGAATTCTTAAGGGTCCAAACTGCTGGGGTCATCGGTCCCTAGACTTACACACTCCTTAAACTAACTTACGCTAGGGACAACACACACACACACACACACACACACACACACACACGTCGCTCATTTAAGTTACCGTTGACTGTTAACTAGTTCCGTCGTAACCGTGCTCACTGCTATGCAGTTTCTTCTCGATGCTTTTCCATGCGGTATACAGTCGTGTAATGACAAAATGATTCCCCATCTCAGTATTTAAACTGGCTACTAAATAACAGACAAATGCCGTGAGTAACCATATTCACATCGTACTTTTTTACATACATCCGTCTTCTGTTTCTGATGATATGTCTTTTCTGTAATAGCATAAAGTTCTTTTCTTCAAGAGAGTTGAGCCCAGGAACAATAGTAGGCTGATAGATAGACCGAGAAAACTTGTTTGTTAAGTGATAATGTGCGCCACAGTGACGTAAGTTTTCAGTGCAGTGAGTACGGAATGATAAAGGTGCATAAAGTGTCACAGCAGGCAGAATATTTTTTGCGATTCCAACAAAGTAAGAAAAAAATTAAAAACATAAGCACCAAATGTGACTGTCAACATTATAACGTTTAACAAAAAAATTGTATTATCCATGCAGAGTATCTTTATGCTATGGCACGGTTATTATGCCAGACAATATTCACACATTGTTTCTAGTGTACAATGTGAGTTAACAAATAGGAAAAGTTGTCTTTATGCCATTCTATATCTTTATGCTCTGGCACGGTTATTATGCCAGACAATATTCACGCATTCTTTCTAGAGTATAATATGAGTTAACAAATAGGAAAAGTTGTCTCTATGTCATTCTATATTCTACCAGATATATTTCTGTTGACACAGATTGTCATAAATAAGCTCAAACAGTGGCCCTATTTCAAAGATCTGTCGGATTCCAGTTCCCCTTTGCTTCAGCTGCCAGCCACGTGACAGCAGAGAAAGCGGCCAACAACGTGAGCCCCGACACTCGTATGGCTACGTCATCACTCTACCTTACGTTGCTGAGTATTGCACGTCACGCTGGAGGCTCAGCCCTACGTACTTGGTTTCTCGCGATCGCTTAGCTTTGAACTATTCAGTGCAATGAGGGACGTAAACCGGACCTTGTAGAACAAATAAAAACAACAGGGCTCGTCCGGGATTTGAACCCGGGACCTCTCGCACCCGAAGCGAGAATCATACCCCTAGACCAACGAGCCTTGGCGAAATGAGATTCTACTTCCGCAGAGGCTGCGCGGATGGTCAGTCGTATGTGTCTGTTAGACATGAAGAATCTACACTTATATTTAAAAGAGAACAATGTTGTTCCAACTGAGTGTTTTAAAAAAACGCTTCTTGTGAGTCCAAAACTGACACTATGTATGCATTAAATTAATGATTCAAAGCATTACACTATGACCTAGTCTCCTCCTTGACATTGTTTGACAGTTTCTGTTTTAAAAAAGAAAGATAAACATCGATAAAAATTTATGATTTATTACGCCTTTGGATGTCTGTGAAATCTATGTAAGACTGGCGAAGGAAAATATTCTCTGTAGCATATCACAGAGAATGGAACGGAGAAAAATTTACATTACGTAATAATTATTACATAACTGTATTTATACAGTAAACGGTCATAGTTTAATGTATCTTACTGCAAAACTCTATGCCCAGGATCCGTGGTAGATGATTCGAACCTATTTCCATTTTCTTCATTCATCGTGGTGAGATGTTGATTAAGGTTTTTCATAAGGGTCAACGAGGCAACACGAAGAATTCAATACATTGACGGTAGTACCGTCAATGATTTGATGCCAGCGGAAAGTTGGCCAGTAACCAGTAACGCGTAACAAAGGATTTGTGTGAAAGCATTGTTTTTAATTAATTTGAAAGTTATTTGGAAATATATTTAAAAACACTGCGCACCCAGCATATCAAAATTAGCTCAAAATTAGCAACGCAACAAGTTAGTGTGAAGGTATTTTTTAATTAATTTTAAAGTTATTTGGAAACATGTTTAAAAAACACTGCACACAGCATATCAAAATTAACAACACAACAAGCTAAACCAGACCTACAAGGGATAATATTACTAGATCCATAAACTAGTTCTGTTTTTAAAAAAAATGTTTCGTTTCTCCAATCTAGACAGCATGTCTGATATCATTTTGTAAATGATCTATGGGTGAATCAACAACTAACTAAATAATTAAGAATATGTAGAAGCTAAGCCTAAATATTAGCTTCGGAATTCCAATTACGGTCCATGTGAATACGCTGCCGCTTTTTGATTCCTTCACTTTCTCATTCTGGAAATTGAGGAGAGGACAAACTTTTTGATGTGCAGACCATGTAGATTTATACAGACTAAGCGCAGTGGACGCCTGTCTCAGTCAGTTCAGTTCTACTTTGACGAGCTACTACGTTATGTGTTCAGACTTGTTAAGAAGTAGAAATCGTTTATCGCACAAACTCAGTGACCTGAGTGTGAAAAATAAATGAAAGAATTAATACGATGCAGATTACCGTAAGGAACATTTTTAAATTAGAGCAGTACAGTCTTGGCAAATGGGTTCCAGCTAAGCTGCACCCTGCTATAGCGAGACTGCCCCCAAAACCACAGAAGGTGGACAGGAGCTGTGCTTTGCTTGCAAGGGGTATCCCGATTAAATACTGACTGGCAGACGAGGTGTGCCGGCTAGTACCCGAGAACATGAGACACTTGAGCGGGTTGCGTTCAAGATCTTCCCGTTACAGATAAACGGATCTGCTGTTGACCTTTGTCGAGGCTCGGGAATGCAGAGAGCTACCCGGAGGCATTCATAGCAGAATTCTCAAGTACGTTCGGTGTGTAAGCCGCTAGGGGACTGGCCGTGGGTCGTGGCGGCTGCCGCGAATGGAGACGGTGCGGAACCGCTGGCATGAGTTCACTTGCTCCATGCCAGCCGCGGGACCGAACAGGTTGGCCCCCTCCAACCAAAACTGGCAGGAGGGAGGGATGGGGGTTACCCAGCGTTGTCCGTTCATTTAGTGATTTTGCAAACTGAGCCCGCCAGTGACGAGACGATATGACAGGAAATTCAGCACTTTGTAGGGCAAGAGTGCAGGAAGAAGAATAACACTCCTGTGCCGGCACAATCAGAGGTCATTCGGAGCGGTCTGAGCGCACTGACAGAGATGTTTTGAGGTCAATGAGAGTCATTCAGAGAAGCATTTTGAGGTTCGTTCTGGGAATTGTTTTCGAAAACTTGCTGTTTTGCTTACACTGTGCACTCTGGAGGCATATCAGTTTGTTTCCCACTTACTTTTCAGAATCTGAATCTGATTTCTGCTTTCATACCAGTTCCTACTGTCACGTTGTGACGTCATCGGTTTCTATTCCGTCTCGGATTTTTTTTCCTTTTATTTAGGTCCCGTGTTCGTATCCACGAACGTTTGAGTGTGTTCTCGCCACCTGAGCCCTACTTTCAAATATGACTTGGACGCCGCCTGTGCAGTCTAATTTATGCAGATGGCAGCTGCTCTCCCCCCATGAATCATGGACCTTGCCGTTGGTGGGGAGGCTTGCGTGCCTCAGCGATACAGATGGCCGTACCGTAGGTGCAACCACAACGGAGGGGTATCTGTTGAGAGGCCAGACAAACGTGTGGTTCCTGAAGAGGGGCAGCAGCCTTTTCAGTAGTTGCACGGGCAACAGTCTGGATGATTGACTGATCTGGCCTTGCAACATTAACCAAAACGGCCTTGCTGTGCTGGTACTGCGAACGGCTGAAAGCAAGAGGAAACTACAGCCGTAATTTTTCCCGAGGACATGCAGCTTTACTGTATGATTAAATGATGATGGCATCCTCTTGGGTAAAATATTCCGGAGGTAAAATAGTCCCCTATTCGGATCTCCGGGCGGGGACTACTCAGGAGGATGTCGTTATCAGGAGAAAGAAAACTGGCGTTCTACGGATCGGAGCGTGGAATGTCAGATCCCTTAATCGGGCAGGTAGGTTAGAAAATTTAAAAAGGGAAATGGATAGGTTAAAGTTAGATATAGTGGGAATTAGTGAAGTTCGGTGGCAGGAGGAACAAGACTTCTGGTCAGGTGACTACAGGGTTATAAACACAAAATCAAATAGGGGTAATGCAGGAGTAGGTTTAATAATGAATAGGAAAATAGGAATGCGGGTAAGCTACTACAAACAGCATAGTGAACGCATTATTGTGGCCAAGATAGATACGAAGCCCACACCTACTACAGTAGTACAAGTTTATATGCCAACTAGCTCTGCAGATGATGAAGAAATTGAAGAAAAGTACGATGAAATAAAAGAAATTGTTCAGATAGTGAAGGGAGACGAAAATTTAATAGGGTGACTGGAATTCAAGTGTAGGAAAAGGGAGAGAAGGAAACATAGTAGGTGAATATGGATTGGGGCTAAGAAATGAAAGAGGAAGCCGCCTAGTAGAATTTTGCACGGAGCACAACTTAATCATAGCCAACACTTGGTTTCAGAATCATGAAAGAAGGTTGTATACGTGGAAGAACCCTGGAGATACTAAAAGGTATCAAATAGATTATATAATGGTAAGACAGAGATTTAGGAACCAGGTTTTAAGTTGTAAGACATTTCCAGGGGCAGATGTGGACTCGGACCACAATCTATTGGTTATGACCTGTAGATTAAAACTGAAGAAACTGCAAAAATGTGGGAAATTAAGGAGATGGGACCTGGATAAACTGAAAGAACCAGAGGTTGTACAGAGTTTCAGGGAGAGCATAAGGGGACAATTGACAGGAATAGGGGAAATAAATACAGTAGAAGAAGAATGGGTAGCTCTGAGGGATGAAGTAGTGAAGGCAGCAGAGGATAAAGTAGGTAAAAAGACGAGGGCTGCTAGAAATCCTTGGGTAACAGAAGAAATATTGAATTTAATTGATGAAAGGAGAAAATATAAAAATGCAGTAAATGAAGCAGGCAAAAAGGAATACAGACGTCTCAAAAATGAGATCGACAGGAAGTGCAAAATGTCTAAACAGGGATGGCTAGAGGACAAATGTAAGGATGTAGAAGCTTATCTCACTAGGGGTAAGATAGATACTGCCTACAGGAAAATTAAAGAGACCTTTGGAGAGAAGAGAACCACGTGTATGAATATCAAGAGCTCAGATGGCAACCCAGTTCTAAGCAAAGAAGGGAAGGCAGAAAGGTGGAAGGAGTATATAGAAGGTTTATACAAGGATGATGTACTTGAGGACAATATTATGGAAATGGAAGAGGATGTAGATGAAGACGAAATGGGAGATACGATACTGCGTGAAGAGTTTGACAGAGCACTGAAAGACCTGAGTCGAAACAAGGCCCCCGGAGTAGACAACATTCCATTAGAACTACTGACGGCCTTGGGAGAGCCAGTCATGACAAAACTCTACCAGCTGTTGAGCAAGATGTATGAGACAGGCGAAATACCCTCAGACTTCAAGAAGAATATAATAATTCCAATCCCAAAGAAAGCAGGAGCTGACAGATGTGAAAATTACCGAACTATCAGTTTAAGAAGTCACAGCTGCAAAATACTAACGCGAATTCTTTACAGACGAATGGAAAAACTGGTAGATGCGGACCTCGGGGAGGATCAGTTTGGATTCCGTCGAAATGTTATAACACGTGAGGCAATACTGACCTTACGACTTATCTTAGAAGAAAGATTAAGAAAAGGCAAACATACGTTTCTAGCATTTGTAGACTTAGAGAAAGCTTTTGACAATGTTGACTGGAATACTCTTTTTCAAATTCTAAAGGTGGCAGGGGTAAAATACGGGCAGTGAAAGGCTATTTACAATTTGTACAGAAACCAGATGGCAGTCATAAAAGTCGAGGGGCATGAAAGGGAAGCAGTGGTTGGGAAAGGAGTGAGACAGGGTTGTAGCCTCTCCCCGATGTTATTCAATCTGTATATTGAGCAAGCGGTAAAGGAAACAAAAGAAAAATTTGGATTAGGTATTAAAATTCATGGAGACGAAGTAAAAACTTTGAGGTTCGCCGATGACATTGTAATTCTGTCAGAGACGGCAAAGGACTTAGAAGAGCAGTTGAACGGAATGGACAGTGTCTTGAAAGGAGGATATAAGATGAACATCAACAAAAGCAAAACGAGGATAATGGAATGTAGTCAAATTAAATCGGGTGATGCTGAGGGAATTAGATTAGGAAATGAGACACTTAAAGTAGTAAAGGAGTTTTGCTATTTAGGAAGTAAAATAACTGATGATGGTCGAAGTAGAGAGGATATAAAATGTAGACTGGCAATGACAAGGAAAGCGTTTCTGAAGAAGAGAAATTTGTTAACATCGAATATAGATTTATGTATTAGGAAGTCGTTTCTGAAAGTATTTGTTTGGAGTGTAGCCATGTATGGAAGTGAAACATGGACGATTACTAGTTTGGACAAGAAGAGAATAGAAGCTTTCGAAATGTGGTGCTACAGAAGAATACTGAAGATAAGGTGGATAGATCACGTAACTAATGAGGAGGTATTGAATAGGATTGGGGAGAAGAGAAGTTTGTGGCACAACTTGACTAGAAGAAGGGATCGGTTGGTAGGACATGTTTTGAGGCATCAAGGGATCACAAATTTAGCGTTGGAGGGCAGCGTGGAGGGTAAAAATCGTAGAGGGAGACCGAGAGATGAGTACACTAAGCAGATTCAAAAGGATGTAGGTTGCAGTAGGTACTGGGAGATGAAGCAGCTTGCACAGGAGAGAGTAGCATGGAGAGCTGCATCAAACCAGTCCCAGGACTGAAGACAACAACAACAACAGCTGTTCTATGCGCGTTGGATGCCAGCGAGTAGCTGCCGCGACCAGGACAAGAGTGCTGCGTTGACCGATTAGGCAGGTAGCGAGGTACAAGAAGTGGGTTAAACGGCTCTGAGCGTTGCCTAAAAGCTGTGTGTACACGGAGTCGCAGATATTATAGCAGACGACTATGAATCGACGGCCATGCGGCACCATGTCGGCTCGTCTGGAGACCGACACATCTTGCTGACATCACGTCAGCCGCTCATTCCTTATGGACTGCCAATTCTGTCAAGTGGTGAGATAAGGTGGTTAAGCCCCCCTCCCCTACGTTCTTAACTTCAGAGTCGTGTCTATGCACGGTCAAATCGCTCCTGAGAGTTTTGTAGTTAAGAAAAAAAATGGCTCTAAGCACTATGTGACTTAACATCTGAGGTCATCAGTTCCCTACACCTAGAAATACTTAAACCTAACTAACCTAAGGACATCATACATATCCATGCCCGAGGCAGGATTCGAACCTATGACCGTAGCAGCAGCGCGGTTCTGGACTGAAGCACCAAGAACTGCTCGGTCACAGCGGCCGGCTGTAGTTAAGAGTTATACATAATAAGAAATGTAAATTTTTTAACACCCTTTCTCTCTTTTAACACCACCTTGAATTTACTACATTTTGGCGCTCAACTTCGGGCCATACCTATCCCTTTCCATTATACTACCTTGAATTAACTACAGGAAGATACCACACGTACTTGCAGAATCTGTGAATTACAGCGCTGAAGGAATCCGTACAAATTTCCTCTATTCCGCTGTTTCGCGATATTCTCTTCTCAGACTTAATTCCTTTATGCCAAATATCTCTTCCAAGTCTGACACTTTTACGCTAAAAAGTAACACATACTTATTTAGAAAATTGCCACTCCGTATGTCTGTTGTGAAATTTTACTTCCAGTTGCTCAGGGTGGTCGAAAACAGTCTTAAAAGCTTAAAAGGTTGTTAAGAAAAAATTCAATACATTACATCATTTCCGATTTATTTAGCATTGAAGTTAGCCAATTACGCCGTTTCACGCGGAAATTCAAGCCACCTCCAGAGACGGTGTCGCCAAACGTGTTCTTCGTTTGGTTTCCTATAACTGAAAAAGAGAGCGATACAAAAATTGGACGTGGGGCAGTACTAACGATCGAATCTGGGCGAAAGGTTGATCAGTCTCGTGCGGTACCATCTGCGCTATGAGAACAACTGACACTAATTGTATCAGGCGGGCCGGTTGAATTTGCGCACTCAACCGCCTGATTGGCTAACTGTCTCGGAAACAGCGCAACGTATCGATTTTTTTTACTTAACAATTATTTCTCAGCACAACCTACTCTTCAACATCCTTACAAGCTTTTCAAACTGTTTCTGACCACCTTGTGTATGAGTTAAGTGCGACAATGAATTAGGTATTAAGGAAAAGGATTCTTCAGAACAACATATTCCGACTTTTGTAAAGGTTAAAATTAAAAACGAATTATTATTTTGCCAATATGGACATTATGTTTCACTGCAAGTGTACGTGAACAAATAAACTCAAAATGGCACTAACTTCACAGAACTAACTTACACGATAATTATCAGGTGACCTTCGCACTTCAGAATGACTATGTCCGTTATCAAGTGTATTCTTGATAAGACGGTGGTTTATCGAATTTGATTGTGAATAAATAAATTCTGCACAGGTTACTTTGTTTCGTGTTTATTTATTCGAACGCTTAACAAAGTGTTGTTGTAAGTCTGCTATTGAACAATACAATTATTGTATCACTTCGGTGCATTTATGTCATCACCAGTTGGCACTCTATATTAACAATGTGTTTTTTCTCATAATAAGTAATCTCGAGCCACGATCCGTCTGTTTTTATCTAGAAAATTAGAAACACTTATGTTCTACAAATGTGGATATCCTTCAATACATTTTTGTATAGTATAAGGAATCGGGACAAAAAGCTAGTTACTAACAGATGCCAGCATTGCTGATATGGTTCTGGTTAGGAAATGCTAAACAAACTCTTTCTAGAAATGTATGTTAAGTAGTTTATTTTCTTACGAGCCTATACAGATAATAAGCAATTGGGAAATTTATAGGAGAGTTAGAACGGTATAGACCTCTGAGCGAGCTTTAAACTCTGTTCCTCTCGAATGCGAATCGAGTGAATTAACAATTGCGCCATCCGGGTCAGTATTTGTATTTTCTAGTTGCAGGTTTTTATGTTTCTGAAGTGGATAGATCGCGGTATTTGTCTACACAGTACAGTTGGCGAATTTCTTTAAATCACCATCGCCGTCATTCGTATGCTACGGAAAAAATAAGTAAGTGCGCATGTCAGATATTCGAGAAGCGAACCAGCGAAACTGTAGTTGTTCAAACGATTTCCAACAGCTGGTGAGTTACATTTTATGGCTAAATCTTTTGCATCAGTTGTCGAGGCAGCTGCAAAGCACGTGCTACTGCGGCTTTTACGAAGTCACAACGGTCGAAAAGAACAAAGTGAAAACATTACAGACTGGCAGAGAATGACAGAGTTTATTAAGGAAAAATGCTCTGCGCTTTCGACGTTATCCGATTACGGACCAATACATTTTTCCCAACGTTTTAAGAGTGGGTAGATTCTACAGGGAATGTCCGTTAGACTCAAAATGTTTTATTGTTACACATGTTTTTAGGAAAATAATGCAAACATTATGTCAAACTGGTTGAGGTGGTTGGGTGTTCCTACTATTCGAACGCCAGATCACTTACTTTTTCTAGTGCCTACGTACTTTCATGAGTATGAACAGTGTACAGATTTCTTTACTCTTTTGAGATCTACTCCTCTTCTGCCGTACTTATAGTCCAGCTGAGCAAGAAGTCTTGTGCAGTTTTTCTTTTTTTTTTTTTTTTTGTATTCTTGGTCCGAAGTATTGAATCCAAGACTCGCTCACAGAAATGCGTCGCACACGAAATCAAGAATTCTTTTAAAACAGTTATGCTTTACTCTACTGTTCACCTTTGATAGTAGTGTGGAATCAGCACTGTCAGGAGATCGTGGTAGAAGCTCTGCGGTGTTTGGAAGAAATTAGACTAATAGTTCGGAGTTTGCAAGGAATGGTAATAACTATTCCGGGAATTATGGGAAAACCTCTGAAAAATTTTAAAGGGATGGAATTGAGAGAAAAGTGCGAGTATTAGTTGAGGATCAATTGGATGAAAATCAGTGTGGGTTTAGGCCTCTTAGAGGTTGTCAGGACCAGATCTTTAGCTTACGGCAAATAATGGAGAAGTGTTATGAGTGGAACAGGGAAGTGTATCTATGCTTTATAGATCTAGAAAAGGCATATGACCGGGTTCCTAGGAGGAAGTTATTGTCGGTTCTACGAGAGTATGGAGTAGGAGGGAAACTTTTGCAAGCAATTTAAGGTCTTTACATGGATAGTCAGGCAGCAGTTAGAATTGACGGTAAATTGAGTTCATGGTTCAGAGTAGTTTCAGGGGTAAGACAAGGTTGCTATCTGTCTCCACTGTTGTTCTTATTATTTATGGGTCATATGTTGAAAACAATAGTCTGGGTGGGTGAGATTAAGATATGTGAACACAAAATAAGCAGTCTTGCATATGCGGATGACTTAGTTGTGATTGCAGATTCGATTGAAAGTTTGCAAAGTAATATTTCAGAGCTAGATCAGAAATGTATGGACTATGGTCTGAAGATTACCATCTCCAAAACGAAAGTAATGTCAGTGGGAAAGAAATATAAACGGATTGAGTGCCAAATAGGAGGAACAAAGTTAGAACAGGTGGACGGTTTCAAGTACTTAGGATGCATATTCTCACAGGATGGCAACATAGTGAAAGAACTGGAAGCGAGGTGTAGCAAAACTAACGCAGTGAGCGCTTAGCTACGATCTACTCTCTTCTGCAAGAAGGAAGTCAGTACCAAGACTAAGTTATCTGTGCACCGTTCAAACTTTCGACCAACTTTGTTGTATGGGAGCGAAAGCTGGGTGGATTCAGGTTACCTTATCAACAAGGTTGAGATTACGGATATGAAAGTAGCTAGGATGATTGCAGGTACTAGTAGATGGGAACAATGGCAGGAGGGTGTCCACAACGAGGAAATCAAAGAAAAACTGGGAATGAACTCTATAGATGTAGCAGTCAGGGCGAACAGGCTTATATGGTGGGGTCATATTACACGCATGGGAGAAGCAAGGTTACCCAAAAGACTCATGGGTTCAACAGTAGAGGGTTGGAGGAGTCGGGGCAGACCAAGGAGAAGGTACCCGGATTCGGTTAAGAATGATTTTGAAGTAATAGGTTTAACATCAGAAGAGGCACCAATGTTAGCACTGAATAGGGGATCATGGAGGAATTTTATAAGGGGGCTATGCTCCACACTGAACGCTGAAAGGCATAATCAGTATTAAATGATGATGATGAGGAGGAAATAGCACTTACAGGACATCTTGAACAAGCTTTTGTGGAGATCGGAAGACAAGCCCTTTCAGGTAATTGACGGCGAGCCTCTATGGAATTTGGAAGGAATGGTGGTAACACCATCAACAGAACGTGGGAAAATCTCTACGAAGTTTGGAAGGAATGTCTAGGAGCTAGCGCAAGCTTAATATTTGACATTAATCGCACATCGATTAACCTCACTCCTTGCGAATGTGTGTCCACAGTTTTTGTCTTGTATATTACATCTTGTCTCCAGCATTATACTCAACGACGCAAAATACCTACGTTGCATCTAGTTTATCAAGTGAAACAGGAAGATAAAGGATGAAACCGTTTCGAAGGTCCATTTAAAATCAGAACGATGTCTCATTACAGGATTCACGTCATCTCTAGGCATCAGTCCGACGCCCGCGGCGTGTCTGACACAAAGTGTGGCTGTTACAGGATGGCCGCTACGACTGGGATGAGTACCAGCAAGGCCTGGTGCTGGGAGCTTTCTTCTGGCTGCACTGGTCCACGCAGGTAAGGCCTTCCGCGGAGCGCGACGAGGTTAGCAGGTAAGTGTTACGTTATGACCACATTATTGGTTGGAATTCAGCCGGCACAGACCTCACTTTTCTTTTATACTATCCACATTCTTCTAGACAAAGAACGTAGGATCGTTACAGACATCAGACGAGTGGATGGTTGAAAATAAGTTTACTGCAGTGAGAGGGAACTGGCGGTCAAATCTGCAATATACAAGGGTCACTGAAAAAATATCTGCCGTACAGAGCAGCGTAGTGATTCTGCGATATCTGAAATTTTACGATGTGGCCAACACAAGAAACGATTCTGAGCGTCCAACTAATCAATCGGATAGTAGTCCAGTCAGGAAACTTGTTTAAGGTAATGGTTCGCAGCATCCGGCGAAAACAGCGTCAGTCGTTGATATATTGCTCTGGAACTTTGTCGAGACAAGTATTTAACAATCAGAATTCTAGTGCGCACAAGATAATTAAATGAAACTACAGCATCAGAACATAAATTGGTATTTGGAATAATAGAGGCAAATCGAAAACAGTAGTATACAAGGAAGATCATGCTAATAGATAGGATAAATCTAAAAGTAGGGCAGTTTTAAGTTTCACAAGATATTAAGAAAGAAATCAATAAGAAGTTCAAAAAAGCAAAACAAGTCTGAGAAAGCAAGATATTCTGAGAAATTAAAAATAATACCATAAATAACTAATATGCAGGGGGTAAAAGAAAAAGGAGACAAGAAATATGTAGCACGGTAATGTAGAAAATCAAGTCGATGTGTAAGATGCGGAATTCGGAGGCCAAATCAGAAGATAGTACATTCATGACCCTTCTTTCTTCAGGTATCGCAATGTATATTCTATTCCCTTATAAGGGATAAGGGAGCAACAAAGAGTGTCTAGTTTTTCAGCTACGCGTGTTGAATTTGATATCTCATGAAATTATCCGGTGTTACCTCGCAAATATTGTCAAAAATGATATTCTACGATAAGGTGTTGCCACGTCTTGCAGTAAGAACTGACGCGAACAACGACAAAGTTTAGAAAATGACGACATTGGGAAGAAATGTACATAATGATGATTGAATTAATGTGTTACAAAAGAGCGCTGAAATGCTATGAAAACGGAGGAAGAGAGAATAAGAGTGAACCGTACTGGTTGCTATCACAAAGATGTCGGCATATATCTCGAACAGGATGCAGGAAATAATTTTCTTTCCTATGATGATGATGATGATGATGTCTGGTTTGTGGGGCGCTCAACTGCGCGGTTATCAGCGCCCGTACGAATTCCCAACCTTTGCTTAGTCCAAACTCGCCACATTCATGAATGATGATTAAATGATGAGGACAATACAAATACCCAGTCATCTCAAGGTGCTTTCTTATGAGCCATCTGTGGAACCGGAATGATTTCTGGACATAACGACGGTTAATGGATAGGAAACAGAGCACGTGAACTGTTTGCAAATATGAAGCGACAAGAAAAAAATACGTAGGTGTTGCAGAAGCAGAGGAGATGGGAGATATTAGGAGCCAGGTACCGTGAGATCTAGCCACAGAAGCAAAAGTCCGATAAACGTAAGTCGAGATTAAAATACGTGTTGAGATATGGGCCATTTAATATCTGTCGAGAATGGCCAGTACTCAGTGACATCAGCTGTTTCTCTATTGACGTGCGCTGTTCCTTTCTTATTTGTTGTCTTTTTCAGAGTTTGCGCGCCGGATATGGAGGAGCCTACATTGCGACAAATAGACTACGATAAAATAAATGTGAAAAGAACTGGAGCAGCCGAAGGGTCTTGCTTGGTCAGTTCTGCACGAGTAGTTACTCAATACACATCGCTATCAATGAGTAAAAACTCTCAGACTACAGTTCTAACATGCCAGATCACATTTCTCACAATGGATTCTAAGACGGAGCTTTAATGGTACATAGGTCACTGCTATGATTTAATTAGGGATGAGGTGGGACTTATACAGAATGGTATAATACGTACCTGAGTAACCAAGTGTGGGCAGGTGCAAAGAGGCGGCCGAGCGTGAAGGACGGAATTAAGTTCGCTTTACTACCAATGTGTGAGCAAGAAATATAGTAATAACTGCTGTTTATCGGCACTTTGTGCACGACAAATTAGTCACCCTGCAAGACAGCGTTATCCTTGCAGAAGGAAAACAAATGTGATTTATGTAGAGCGATGCAGTCCTCCCGTTTTGTACTCTTTGTGTAACAGTAACTAATACAACGTTTAATGAGCGATCGACTGTTTAAGAACATCCAGTGGCAATCTTTTGACTTTAATCTCTAAGGTGTCTGGCTATGAGGACATTTAAAAGCATTCGTGTGTTCCACACGCACATGCATACGTTACAAGAGCGTGTGTCCCTTACGCATGGCCAACCTGATGTGTTCACACGAGTTCGCGGTTCTTTGCGAAGGAGGACAGATGGCTGTCTGTTGGTGGTTGGTATCTACTTTGAGGTCTTCCTGTAGTGTCAATAGACAGATAGTTATCATAAGGCACAATGGCTCATATCTCAGCAAGTATTTTAATGTACGTTTAAAGTACTTTTTTCTAGTTTTAAGTACTACTATTTACGAATATGGATATGGGACACCGTCTTATCGACACGCATTGTATAATACCAAGTGCTTTCATCTTTTATTTGTAAGAGATTATATAGTCTGAACTAAATCAAGTGTGAAGTACTGCTTCTAAATGGTAAGCTGTAGCGAACTGGCTTCGCACTTCAGACTTGACTGTAATTATCCTCTGCAAATGGTAACGACAGCGAGTCAGATGATGTGCATCAGACGCAGTCATTATTGAGATGTCAACAGATCGGCACATAGGCTAAAAAGAATTAACGCAAGGTGTTTAAAGATGTCACATATTTCTATAGGAAGTGGTACTGGTGAAAACTTCCATATAAGTTGCTATTATTACGTATCTGGAAACCAACACCTGTTGAGGTACCGGCCGATCTCGGAGATACACTCATAGGGCCACAAACTTTAGGAAACAGATTAACATGTGTTGTGTAAAGTCGATGTCTGCGCAGTAAATTACCAGCGCTATTGGAGAATGTTACCCTACACAAAGACAACGGCTGTGGTTTATGCATGACGGAGCACCACTCTGTTGTCTGTAGATTGTACGATAGTACCTCAGTACAACTTTTCATGACCGATGGGTCGGTCGAGGAAGTCCCTTAGCATTGTCTTCCAGTTCACGAACCTGAATCTGTTGGATTTCGGGCTATGGGGACATTTAAAGGCATTGGAGAAATGTCCAACCCATCGATGATGTGTGGACGTTGCACGAGTGTATGGCCAATGCATGTGACGCAATCCGAATGGAGCGAGGTGTATTTAAAAGAGGGCTGAACTGAAGGCGGTACCTGTAGCGTCTACTTCTACGTCAAATAAGGCTGGCAATGACAGAATAGATTGGCCCATTTCTCAACAGTACTATTTTTTTATTTTGAAATTTTTTTACGACATGTAATGATACGAACATTTTTTCCAGTTTTTACCAATACTGCCTCCTGTAGGAGTATGTGGCGCTTCTTTTAAACAGCCTGTACATACAGGACGTTCCAGGAGGAACTGTAAATATTCAGATATATGAGAGGTGAGTAAGAAAATTCATATGGACATATGCCCTGGTTTCTGAGATAGAACGTATTTAATGTTCATTGACTTTTGTGTTCTGTATTATTCAATAATAATTCAAGTGGTTCAAATGGCTCCGATAACTATGCGACTTAACTTCTGACGTCATCAGTCGCCTAGAACTTAGAACTAATTAAACCTAACTAACCTAAGGACATCACACACGTCCATGCCCGAGGCAAGATTCAAACCTGCGACCATAGTGGTCGCTCGGTTCCAGACTGTAGCGCCTAGAACCGCACGGCCACTCCGGCCGGCTATTCAATACATTGTCGGGCCTACACATGTTAGTAAATTTTATTACATGCCTTTAACAAAGTATCAACTGAAAAATACGTATTTTTAACACACTCCCCTCTTAGCATTATCGTACACGCCACATTACAGATGTTGTACACTTCACAATAAATGTTCGAATATCCCACCGACAACTTGAATGCATTTGTGCACTCTTGCGAGAACATGTTGTATTGCTTGTATGAATGCCTCTGCACGTTCCCTAACGAGTGCAGTAACGTCTAAGATGAGACCAGGCAGTTCATCTCGCGTACTCACCTGTTGTTTGTACTCCTCAGGTTTCATCCAAACACACAAACAAAAATCTAATGGCGTGAGGCCTTGCGAGCTTGGTGGCCAGTTTATTGTACTAGCACGACCAATCCAGCGATTAGGATAAGTGCGGCTGAGATCGTCTTTTACATATTGGTAAAAATGTGGAGAGGTTCTGTCACGTTGGAAGTACATTGCTACCCGCGTGGTCAAAGGAACGTCCTCAAGGATTTCAACAAACGAATTTTCCAAAAAAAATTCAATTAATTCTGTGCTGTCATCCTCTCTTCTGAAATGCCTAGACCTGTGAACAAATGTACATTAAAAGCGTTCTGTCTCGGAAACCATTCGGAGTAGCGCATATGTCAACGTTCTGTTTTTTGCCTCAAATGATCGTTCCTGTCATATACTTGAATACTGACATTCATCCTGGGACACCCTGTATTCCACCTATAAGACTTGTTTTTCAAGACTATCGTGATCACACTCTGCAGTCAAACTAGTCTCCCGAAGGTGTTGGTCGGTAGAGTGTCACGTCGGGTGCGGGCAGAGAAGTGAGCGCTACCACTTGTTGTTGCAGATCCCGGGCGGCATGCTGGCGCAGCGGATCGGGCCCAAGCTGGTGTTCGGTGTCAGCAACCTGGTGGCGTGCCTGCTGGCCGTCCTGCTGCCGCTCGCCGCCAGCATCGACTACCGCGCCCTCATCGCCGTCAGGGTCCTCCAGGGGTTCATCGCCGTAAGTACACTCCTCACTGCTGCCAGTCTTGGAAACCCGTCTCCATCCGGGAATTATTTTAGAGTCTGCACCGTAAAATGCGTTCCTTTCTAGGTCACATACGCTAACTAATCACAAGTATCTGGACACCTGTTAATGGAATTTGATATGGGGTATGTCCGCTCTTCACCTTTATAACGACTTAAACTATGCTGGGGACACATTCAGCGAGATGTCTTAATGTCTGTGGAGGAATGGCAGCCCACTCTTCCTCAACAGCCAAAACCAGAGAAGATAGTTATGTTGAAAGCAGGGGTTTGGAGAGAATTCGGCGTTCCACCTCAACCCAGAAGAGTTCCATAGCGTTCAGGTTAGGATTCCGGACAGAACAATGTCGTTGCAGCTGCAGCCTGAAATTTGTTTAATGACTTCGTTTTCGCCATTCGCTGTTGCGATTTCGATCTTAGGTCATTTTCAGGTGGTTACAGATGGTGAAAACACAACAGTTGTCAACAGTGAATATTATTGATCACAAATTAGTGCCTCGAAGACGCTGCTTTATGGCGGGGTGCATTGTCATCCTGGTACTATCATCGTCCTGAAACGTCCCCTTAGAAAATTTATACAAGACTATGCTTAAACTGACACACAATAGTTTTTAGCGCAACGCAATCTGACTTCGAAAAATCCCTACGAAAAAATGGCCCTGACTAGCATTAACCTATACGTTTCACAAATCACTTACCTCACAAAAATCTTCGTTACTCGAACTACTGCAATACAGCGAGCACCACTACTGCCAGCTACATAAAAGATTCAAACTACGGAAGGCACTAACTACTGACAGGCATAGTTAGCAAATGAAAGATTTTAATACAGAACAGACAATGTATTTACCTCACTAGTCATAATATATAAATCAGTTCGTGACACCAATTCTTACAAATTTCAAAACTCCGCCATCTCTCTCCCCTCGTCCACCACTGCTGGCGGCTCACCTCCAACTGAGCAACGCTACGCGCTGTTAGCATCCAGCTGCCGCTGCCCAACACTACAATGGCAGACAACAATGCAAACTAAACACACACTGCGCACAGCACAGCCAGTGATTTTTCATACCGAGCGCTAAGCGGCGTTACCAATAAGAAAACCTAAACAGCCTACTTACAGTCCCTTGAACTGCTCCTCTAGTGTACGCAGTACACAACGCTGTAAAAGCTGTTAGTGTCTTCGTGGATTTAGCGTTTTCTTAAGCGCAATAACAGCATCATACCCGAACCATGAAATATACTACCTTACCGTAAAGTCAACTCGTCTATATTTCATTGTCGGCTCTATACATGATGGGAGGCACAGTTTTTCAAGCATTCGCCACATCCAAACTCTTACACCGAACTGCCACAGGATACAACGTCATTCATCACTCCAAATCACTTGTTTCCAGTTCATTCACTGCTCAGCTCTTTACACCGCTTCAATCGCCGCCTAGCACTGACCACTTATCGTGAGCTGTTCGACCAATCTGTCCCATTCTTTTTAGCACACTACGCACATGAGCCTGGATTTGCAGCTGGTTGCAATAGCTGCTGGGTGGGCCTCTTCCACATCTCGGATGAGACCTCCCGGCAAATGTACCGAGTGCACATTGACTTTATTTATCGACTAACCTTTCTGTTTCCTTGAGGTGCTCCATAAAAAGCTGGCCTGAAGTTATAGGTCTCGATGACTAGCATACCAGGCCTCGGCACTTGCCCAAGACTTGTGCAGACTTGGTAGGAAGATCGGCCACTGGCACAAAAGGCGAAGCATCCCGCGCTGGCTCAGAAGAGTAACACGTCGTACCTGTTGCTACAGTTTAAGAGGGCAGCCATGTGACCAGTTCAACTTTAGTTCTCCGCCCAGAGATGCGCTGTTCTACCACTGTACGCCAATCACTCTCCAGTGAAGACAGACCAGTCAGATGCTGCGAATCGGAAGACGCAGTGGTAACGGGGCCTCCCGGGGATTCCAACGGTACCAAATGTGTCGCAGCTTTCGCCTGCCGCAATGTCATTTCAGCTGCAGCCTGAAGTTTTTTTTAATGACTTCGGTTTCGCCATTCGCCGTGCCGTATGCACTATTGCGGTTTCGACCTTAGGTCATTTTCAGATGGTTACAGATTGTGAGAACACAACATCTGTCAACATTAAAAAGAAGAAAAATGACTTGAGTATGGATCGTGTCAATCTTTGTCACATACACCATCATTATGTGACGGAAAGGATAAGATGTTCGTTACTGACATTTAGTTTCATGTATTTTTATCCCATCCGTCACATAACGAAAGTATGTGTGACAAAGGCTGACACAAGCCATAGAGCTTCAGGTAATTTTTAAGTTTTTTATGTTGCCTACTTCTGTGTTTCCAACACCGGTAACCACTTGAAAATTGAATAAGGTCGAAACTGCAACTAATGAAACGAAAATTAAAATTGAAGTAGATAATACTACTTAAAACAGATACAAGCAGTTACTTTTCACTAGAATGTAAAGTCACGCAAAGCTGATGCGCGGAAAAAATGCGGGCATTTACAAAAATATAAGTTAACACTAGTCATCCTTTCCGAATGGGCGGATGGTGCTGCCAGTTATCTTCTACAGCTAATCTATGACACTTGTCGTCATTTATCTAGTACACAGCAAGACAAGGCTTCTAGTACTTTTATTTTTTATTTATTATTTGAGCTTTTCCTCATTACAGAGGCTTATCTCCAACATAATAATTAACTTGGAAATTACAATACAAATAATAAATGTTCTTAAACTATATTCTCAAAATATTCCTCCAGGTGTTTCGATCTTCCTCTGCGCCCATTCTCCTCATTGTGTGTTGTACATTTTGGAGCCAGGTGGTCTTCTTCTTCTCCCCTCCGGTTCCCACTCCAGTATAAATTTTGGTAATCTGGTTTTCTCAATTTGTCGTGCATGCCCGTACCACTGTGATATCTTCCTATCTATTACGTCATATATTCTTTCTTTTATTTCCATTCTCCTTATTACTTCGGTGTTCCTTATCTTTTCTTTCCTGGAGATTCTTGCCGATCTTCTCCAAAAGTCCATCTCTAGAGCTTGTAATTTTTTAATATGCTTCATGTTAATTGTCCAGGTCTCCGTTCCATACAGAACCACACTCTCTAATGTGTATTTGTATATTAATTTTTTAGTTCTGCTCATTACATTCCTGCTCCATAAGACTTAGTTAAGCATCCCAATGACCCTCCGTCCGCTACTAATTCTTTTATTGACTTCTGACTCTGATTTTACCTCGATTTCTAAAATGGATCCCAAATAACAGAAAGTGTTTACCTTTTTGATTTTTTCATTCAATGTATAGTTCATCTGAATCATTAGTCAAGTATTCTGTTTTTTGGTAATTAATCTTCAAATCCCAAGTTTTGTATGCTACTGCTAGTTGATTGCACATATAGTTAGCATCCTCCCCATCTTCAAGTACTCAAAATGTTAATCTGCCATATCGAGAACTGTCTGGAGCATTTGTAGGCACAAGGCTTTCAATCTATTTCGACTAAACTACAAACCGTGACGTTAGAATACCAACTTTGTGGACGTTTCAGCGATTGAATTTTCTTAGATACAAAGTGATGCAAACCGCTCGGATAACTATGTCCACAACTATATGACAGAAATCACGAACAGCACATCTCAATAACAATAGTTCCAGTGTCCTAACCAAGACAATCTTCCAAATATACCTTCAGGAGGCTCATCCGTGAAATTTCTGTTTTCATCTTCCTTACTGTGACACAGAGCATCATGGCGCACAGGTCCTCCAGGTGTTCAGCCTCAGAGATTCAAAAGGTACATCACCAAGTGCTCGTTGTAAGCACCAAGGAATCGATGTTTGACTTCACAGAGTGCAGCTCCTATTGGAAAATACTGCGCTTTACAGGATGGATTCTACGTTTTGTTACAAATCTGAAACCTAGCACTGTCATCAGCAATGGCTTAACAGGACTCGACCTGCGACACTTGCATCTTATATGCATCTGCCATGTCCAACAGGAAACTTTTTCATCCCATTATATTTCAATGAAGAAAGGCGGAGAATAACCTGCTGGGTCAAAACAGCACACGTTTCAGTCCCTTTCTTCAGTATGAAACGTCCCCTATGAAACGTCTCCTTAGAAAAATTATACACGACTGTGCTTAAGCTGAAACAATATTTTTGGCGCAACGCAATCTAACTTCCAAAAATCCCTACGAAAGAATGGCCCTGACTAACATTAACCTGTACATTTCACAAATCACTTACCTCACAAAAATCTTCGTTACTCAAGCTACTGCAATACAGCGAGCGCCACTACTGCCAGCTAAATAAAAGATTCAAACTACTGAAGGCACTAACTACTGATAGGCATAGTTAGCAAATGAAAGATTTTAATAGAGAACAAACAATGTATTTACCTCACTAGTCATAATATATATAGCAGTTCATGACACCAATTCTTACAAATTTCAAAACTCCGCCATCTCTCTCCTCACGTCCACCACTGCTGGCGGCTCACCTCCAACTGCGCAACGCTACGCGCTGTTAGCATCCAGCTGCCGCTGCCCAACACTACAATGGCAGACAACAATGCAAAGCAGCCACAGACTGCACACAGCACAGCCAGTGATTTTCTTACAGAGCGCTACGTGGCGTTACCAATAAGAAAACGTAAACAGCCTACTTACATAGTCCCCATGCTCCCCACAAAAAAATTTACAAATTGTTTTGGGCAGTGGCCAATACAGATTTGAAAATTTTTTTCATAATTACAATAACAAAGAAATGAAATGCACATAGTTATCGATACAATGTTGGTCAAAAGCTAAAATTTTCTCACAGTTCATAAAGACAGTCCTGATCGTTCATCAAAGTAAAATTGCAGTGTTTTTCTCAAAGTCTGAGTAGTAAAAGAAAATGCACACGGAAGTAGTGGATTTCCATGCAGTCTTGAAGAAGTAGTGTTGTCCTTCCAACGGAAAGACAGTGCTGACTCTTGACATGCAGACAGGTAATGGGCTACTACAGAGCAAACCCACAGCAGAGTCAGTCGAAGTTTTGAAGAATATTGGTAGGTAGGTCATCACAAAGTAGACCCCTTGTAGTCCTGGTAGAGATTACGGTATTGGTGGGCCACCAGAGGTGCAGACCCACTGCAGTCCTTGTAGAAATAATGGTATTGGTGGGCCATCAAAGCTGCAGACCCACTGTAGTCCTTGTAGAGATGGCCTTCAGCCATCTGTTGCGACTGCGCAGGTGCACAATCACCATCGAAGAGTCTTGCAGAGGGAAGGACGACACTACTTCTTCAAGACTGCATGGAAATCCACTAGTTCCGTGTGCATTTTCTTTTACTACTCAGACTTTGAGAAAAACACTGCAATTTTCTTTTTATGTATGATCAGAACTGTCTATATGGACTGTGAGAAAATTTTAGCTTTTGACCAACATTGTATCAATAAGTGTGTGCATTTGATTTCTTTGTTATTGTAATCATAATTATCAAAAATTTTTTCAAATCTGTATTGGCCACTGCCCAAAACAATTTGTAAAATTTTTTGTGGGGAGCATGGGGGCTATATAAGTAGGCTGTTTAGGTATCTTTATTGGTAACGCCGCTTAGCGCTCGGTATGAAAAATCACTGGATGTGCTGTGCGCAGTCTGTGTTTAGTTTGCATTGTTGTCTGCCATTGTAGTGTTGAGCAGCGGCAGCTGGATGCTAACAGCGCGTAGCGTTGCGCTGTTGGAGGTGAGCCGCCAGCAGTGGTGGACGTGGGGAGAGAGATGACGGAGTTTTGAAATTTGTAAGAATTGGTGTCATGAATTGATATATATGTATATATATTATGACTATTAAGGTAAATACATTGTTTGTTCTCTATTAAAATCTTTCATTTGCTAACTGTGCCTCAGTAGTTAGTGACTTCTGTAGTTTGAATCTTTTCGTTAGCTGGCGGTTGTGGCGCTCGCTGTATTGCAGTAGTTCGAGTAACGAAGATTTTTGTGAGGTAAGTGATTTGTGTAACGTATAGGTTAATGTTAGTCAGGGCCATTCTTTCGTAGGGATTTTTGGAAGTTAGATTGCGTTGCGCCAAAAATATTGTGTGCCAGTTTAAGCCCAGTCATGTATAATTTTTCAAAGGGGACGTTTCAAGTATATCCTTATGAGAATAGGAGGACGTCTCTGTTTCACTGAACTTTCAGATAACATGCGTCGTTCAGTACTGCGTGATGGGCAGTACCACTTCGTGCACCTCCAAATCATGCACCAGTGAGTTAGATTTCATCACTCGGGTGTTAGCATTATCATGTTTGAACTGACAGAGAAATTTTGGATCTTGCATCCTCGTCAAACAGTCAAGTCAGGCTACTAATTTCCCCCTGTTCTGCGATTGTGTTACTATGCAAGAAACACATTTTACTGACGACCAACCCCCAACTCTTGGAGGTACCATGCATTCTGTCGGAATGATGGACAACATCGCAGTTGCGCAGTTGCCCAACCGGAAGCTCCTGAGCATTTTGTAAAAAATTTGATAACTCATATCTCAGGAAACCCATCAAGGGCTTGTCCAACCTATTACAAAGAATTGACGCTATATTTCGTGTAAAAGGTTGACCCACACACTGTCAAGCATATCTCCACTTGGCGCTACCCGTACTGCCTAACTAGAACTCTCCTCGGATTCTACTTCTGCTAAATGTCATTAGCACCAAAGCCTACCTTCAGGACAATCTGTATTAGTCAAAGAATAATACTGCCGTCTGTCATGGAGACTATAAATTTTCACCGAACCAGGATCTGGCTGTGGCTTTACCTGTAAAAATTATTAGCAACACTCCAACAAAGATTGCAAATCACGCTATAATATGGAACAGATTTTTCATACGAGATTCGTTATTACGAATGGTGAGTGGATGGTCTGTTTGACATCTGAGAGAATCGTCAGCAGTCTGCAAGAACCTTATGTCTCATTGTAAATAGTGCCGTTCTCCCACCTTCCTGGCGAAACGATAGTTACAGGCATTCTGGCCTTAGCGTGCTGGTGCATATTGCGATGAATAGCTCCCACAACTGATCCAAAGACGCCACACGTAGCGCATTCCCATGTTGCCGCATTCCAGGCTCTATAAATACCTCCCACAACCATTACAGATACGCCACAGTAGTGTTAGACTCCTCTGACATATGGTCACAAGATGTTGCAGAGGGTGTCGAGCACCGGCGACTTCAGCCGGCCTCCCGCTGGTGGAGATGGTCTCTCCATTCTCACAGACAGCGGCTCTCGAGCTGAGACTCCTATGTCAGCTAGAAGCATTGCAACCCGACGCTTCCTCACGTCTTGCTGTCGGAGATTGCGCACCGCACGGCTTAGTGCAGCCCTATCGGTGACTGTTGGCGGTTATGGCGAACCCTGCCAGTCACAACTTTGTGTCAGTTTGCGACAGCTTAAACAAATAAAGAAACGTTCCTGTTTTATCCTACTACACATAGAGAGGAAATTATTTAACCTACAAGTGGGCTGTTACATCACTTAGTTTTAAACTTTGGGTAACTGGGCTGCGAGTAATTGTTTAAACATAGTAGGTAATAAAACTCTCCCTGTCCCACTACATACATCGTAAATGTTTAACCCACAAGTGAGGCATTTCACCATTAAAACTTAGTGGATGGGGGCTCTTTGATTTTATACTTAGCAAAAGTGGCCATCTTGGATTGTCACATCAGAATGGTGAGAGAAACCATGGATTTTTTAAACTTACGCCCATTTTAAACTTAGCTCAAGTCGATTAGGAGCCATTTTTAAAACTTCCAGCTTCTTGGATTTTTTAAAATTCCTGTCACTTTATACTTAGGATAAGTACTCTGTTTCCTCCATCTTGGATTGTGGCATCAGAAATTTGGGAGCAGGAGTGGGGGTATCATTGTACGATGTCATCAGATGACCATCAAGTAAAATCATCAGAAATGTGGCAACAGGGCAGGCTATGTCAGACCCTACAATTCACTGATACTGCAGTCTACAAATAGACAAACGTACTGGAGACTCTAAGGGCGAGTAACAAGAAACGCGGCAAGAATTATTACTGTTAACCTGGACGATAGATATGGGCTGTCGTATGGGCTACTGAGGGCCATAAGTACAAGTCTTAAATATAGTAGTTTCAGAACTTTTAGTCGCGGAAAATTGACAATGGTTAACACTAATTTTTATTTTTGTCCAACGCCTTACCTTGTGTGTTGCAGGGAGCTGCCTGGCCTTCGATGCACTCCATGACGGCTAACTGGATCCCTCCCAACGACAGGAGCAAGTTCGTCACAGCGTATCTGGGTAAGTGCCTCTCTAGTTCTGAGACGTACGTACGTCTAGCATAGCGGCTTCATTTTGTACTCACCTGCTCTCATTTTCCAGATTTCTGCCTTTTTTTTTTTTTACTGACTTTATCCTGTTAGAAACTAAGGCAGTCCATTAGTTTTCCATAAATACATTACTAGTCTTTTTCTGTGTGTTTGTAGCTCATGCCTGTTACTCGCCAGTAAACAATCCCTGTATGTTTGGTTAAGAGTTTTCGGCGGTGCACTGTTGATGGTGTTAGCAATGCCGTATCAGCCCTATCTACTCCTTTCATACACTCCGCTATTTATCATGCATTCCTATTTCTCATAAAGAACCTCCTCTGTTTCTCCTCGTACATTCCTCAAAAATCGTAGCATTGGTAGCTTACTGCTTGATACAGTCACGTCGTTTAAATAGTTTGGCGTAATGTTGTAAAGTGATATGAAATGGAATGAGCATGTGATGATTGTGGTAGGGAAGGCGAATGATTGACTTCCGTTTATTGGGAAAATTTTGGGAAAGTGTGTTTTATTTGCAAAGGAGATAGCATATAGGTTTCTAGTGCGAGCTGCTCTTGAGTACTGCTCAAGTGTTTGAGACCCCGCACCAGATCGGATTAAAGATAGAGGCAATTCAGGAGCGAGATGCTAAATTTGTTACCAGTAAGTTCGAACATCGCACAAGTATTACAGAGATGTTTCGGAACTCAAGTGGGAACTCCTGGAGGGAAGGCGGCGTTCTTTTCGAGGAATACAACTGAAAGAAAAACTAGTGAACCGACATTTGAAGCAGATTTCAGAACGATTCTACTGAGGCCAACATACATTTCGCGTAAGGACCACGAAGATAAGATTAGAGAAATTACGGTTCATACGCAGGCATATAGATAGTCGTTTTTCCCTCGCCCTGTTTACGAATGGATGAGGAAAGGAAATGACAAATAGTGGTATACGGTACACCCGTCACGTACTGTACGGAGCATCTATCTAGAGTACCTGCAGAATCCTTACATATTTGTACACTTCTCAGGAAAGTCTGTTCCTTCGCTTGAAGCATACTATTAGTCCACAGTGTTTTCATTTTCCATAGTATCGCAAAATAACTTAGACAGCGAGTGTTCCTTAATTTTCTTGATACATCTTCCTTTCAAAACTCTTCTGTAGCACAGTAATAGAACCATAGGCCATGTTTCATTCTAAAGGAAAACAGTGAAGAAATCCCAGACTTTAACCTTACGTCGAAACCGAGGTCATTAGACTTGAAGCACTGGCACAAACGCTCATGGACGAGCACGAATTTGTGCTGTATTTCCCTTAACTGTTCTTATTGCTAGTCCAACCACGACGACGAAGAATCGGCACCGTGTTGAGATACCTACCTCTTGGGAGAATAATCATGTACATACAGTAAATAACGTGAAATTATTACAGTTATTATAGTTAATTATCTCAATTTTTACATTTTTAACAGATTTGGGAAATTCTAGAGTTTCATACATCTGTAAGTATGGTTTGTATGCTGTGCAAAACGCATCGAAGAATCTCTCTTATTTATAAAGAAAACCGTACCTACAGCAACAAATGCAGCCAATACCAAATGAAAAAATGATGAAATTTCACATGTAAAAAAATTGTTTTCTTATGTTTTTGAACTTCCTCTGCTATGAGTGTGAATCCTGAATCCTTCCTGGTCATGCTAACAAAGTTTTATGAATTTATTTGTACGTCCTACCACCCTTAAGCAATTTACAGGAGCTTATGATTTATACGAGCTGTTTAAGAAAAGTGTTCCATATTCTTGCAGGTTATAGTTTGGTGGTCAGCACTAGAAAATTACTATAAATGTACATATGGATCCCTTTATATAATGCGGAACCGACCACTAGCTGTCACGAGAAGCGAGCCCACCAGTATGAAAGAAGAAGGTGGGTACTGTTCTGTCAGTGGAGAAGCAGTAACAGCAGAGTGGATCGGTCAGCAGAGCTCAGTGACTTCCAAAGAGTGCCGGTCATTGGAGGTCAAGTGAGTTACAAATCCATCATGGATATTTCAATGCTTCTAAAGCTGCCCAAGTCGACTGTTGGTGATGTGACTGGAAGGAACAGCCACAGCTAAACCAAGGCGAGGCAAACTCCGCGTACTGACGGACAGGAACCATCGGGCAAAGGGTAGGGTGGTTTTAAAAAAATAAAATAGCTCGAATTAGCGGAAGGAATCTCTCGTGAGGTCCAAACATCTACCAGCAGCCCTGCAGGCACAGTGACCCTGCGTTAGTAGTTAAAAAGAATGGGATCCAATGACTGAGCAGCTTCTCACATGTCACACATTTCTGTGGTCAGTGCTAAACGACGCTCGAGGTGGTACAGAGAAAGACGCCGCTGGACAGTGGATGACTGGAATCGAGTGACTGGCTTATGCGGAGCTGCCCTCCCTACACACAGTCACTATGCTAACTGGAGCTCACGAGTGATTCTTTCCTCTCATTACGTGCTATTTTTTACACTCACCCACCGCAATGCTCGACGCTCCCTGTCCTTCACTATATGCGTCTATGTTCAGCTGTGGTTGTTCTTTCGAGTTTCCACTTCACAGACATATCACCAACAGTCGAATTGGGCACCTTTACAAGCGTTGAAAAGTCCGTGATGAATTTGTTACTCAGGTGACATGCAATTCCACTCCACGTTCGAAGTTATTGAGCTCTCCTGAACGACCATTCAGTTGTTACTGCTTCTCTAAGAACAACGCAGTACTCCCTGCCTCCTTTTATACTGCCAGAGGACACTGCCTCTCCTTACATTTACTGGTCAAATACGCATTGCATACATGTGTTTGGATACTTTGTTCAGATATTGTATGTTGGAAATTGAAGGTGTGTAAGTGAAGAAATTGCGAAAAATTTTGTTACTTCATTAATTTAATAACTCTAGGGATTATTGTGTGCAGAGATAGCAATGAAGCCTCAAGAAGGCATTACCTACACCATTTCATTGTGTTATTGACATAACCAAAAGTTTTCACCCTGAGAGTGGTGGGATTCAGACTCTATAAGAAAAAAAGAAAAACGGAAACTCACAACATGCCCGTAATGTAGTGAGTCTGCAAGTTTTCTAACTGAATGAGGTGTCACTGTGATCAAAGCTCCTTTTACCCGAGTGGCTTTCTTGTCTCAATCGACTATTGGTAGCATGTGAGTCTACACCAGCGCCCTTGTAGTTTTATTCCTGAACTGAGACTTGCCTGTACGACTGGTCAGCGCCTAAGTTCCGTCTGTTGTGGGAGCTGTCTGCTGAGCAGTTTAGCATCTGAGAAGTGAAAGTGAGTTTATTAGGGACTATTCTTTTTATTAAAAAAAGTAGTAATTATAACAACACACTGTAGGAAGAAGCAGTTGTAAGTAGGCTGTTTCGGTTTTAATATTGGTAACGCCACGTAGCGCTCTGTATGAAAATCACTGGCTGTGCTGTGTGCAGTCTGTGGCTGGTTTGCATTGTTGTTGGCTATTGTAGTGTTGGGCAATTGGCTGTTAACAGCGCGTAGCGTTGCGCAGTTGGAGGTGAGCCGCCAGCAGTGGTGGATGTGGGGAGAGAGATGGCGGAATTTTGAGAGCGGATGATCTGGACGTGTGTCCATCAGAGACAGTACATTTGTTAGACTGGATGTCATGAACTGCTATATATATTATGACTTTTGAACACTATTAAGGTAAATACATTGTTTGTTCTCTATCAAAATCTTTCATTTGCTAACTATGCCTATCAGTAGTTAGTGCCTTCAGTAGTTTGAATCTTTTATTTAGCTCGCAGTAGTGGCGCTCGCTGTATTGCAGTAGTTCGAGCAACGAAGATTTTTGTGAGGTAAGTGATTTGTGAAAGGTATAGGTTATTGTTAGTCAGGGCCATTCGTTTGTAGGGATTATTAAAAGTCAGATTGCGTTGCGCTAAAAATATTCTATATCAGTTCAGTGTTGATCACAATAAGTAAAGAGAGTAATGTCTGAGAACTTTCAGTTTTGCTCAGCTGTTTTTATTTTATTTTATTAAAATGTCAAGTTCCGTAGGACCAAATTAAGGAGCAAATCTCCAGGGTCATGGAACGTGTCAGTATATGAACTTACAACATAAAATGTAGTAACAGATAAAAATAAATGTTCATGAACCTGAAAGAAAATCAGTCCATAAGTTTAAGCAAACACTATCAGCAATACAATGAGAATCATCTTAATTTTTCAAGGAACTCCTCGACAGAATAGAAGGAATGACCCATGAGGACTACACTGTCACCTTATAAGATACGACCAACTGTCAGAGTTGAGTGGAGAGGAGCTTCGTGTAGCCGTAGATGTAGGTAACTTGCAGAAGTCCTCAGCAATTAGGAGGCCTAGGTTAGTTGCAAAGTCTAGCAGAAAGAAGGTTCTGCTGCTAGGTAGTTCCCACGGTAGAGGTGTGGGCCAGCAGTTGCAGGAAGTGTTGGAGAGTGAGTACCAGGTCACCAGCATTGTGAAGCCTAGTGCAGGGTTGGCTCAGGTGACTGAAAGCATAGGGGAGTTATGCTGTTTGAAAAGCAAATAACGTAAGAGGTTTATCAGCACAGTTATTCATTAATTTTTCTAAGGGGACTATTCAGAGTTAATTATCGAACCAAAATACATAGCGAAAATTCTTGACGAAGATCGTATGGTAAATTCTCCAAATTTCTGAGATCTGAAAGAATAGATACGACTCATCCAAAAGTTTCAGAATATCCATATTTATTTTCTTGAGAAATATGTATTTACAAACATGTCAAACAATATTTAGAAGGCAGTAAACAGTGTCTTTTTACTTCATCCAATTTATCTTGTATTTTTCCTCTAAGTGCCAAATAACATCGAGAATTATTTGTTTCCTTAAACAGATCTAACTGTTTCACTATGGAAAGAATTTTCGCTAATACATCCGTATCTGTTTACCTTCTTAGTCATGTATAGTGTAGGCTTGTCTGGGTGTTGTAGAATGTACACATCTTCTTACATTCAAATATTAACTTCTAACTCATCGGACACAGTTTTGGACAAAAAACACCAGCCCCTTGTGCAATCTTTGCAATGTATCACGAAAACAAATCAACACAAAAACACACAGTCCACTACCATAAGAGAATTGAGCTCGACAAAACAGTTCAGCTTACGATGTCAGCAGATGACGTGCATTGTCTGCAGCATACTTTAGATTTTAGTACTCTATATTTGGCACAGTCAGATGATTTTTGATGTCACTATTATACTCATAACGTGCCGATTTACAGGCAAGCATGTGACAAGCACCTACAACTACGATGCCAGAAAAAAAAGCACACCCGTCAAAGACAAGGGAATTTTATTGACAAGTGAGGTGACAGGTAGTTCGTCACTGTAGGAGTATATGATAACGAATTCCGAGCAAATGAAAGACACGAATTCACAATAAAGCATGCCCAAACAGTCGCATCAACGCACAGTGTACCACTCTCTGGCGGAAACTCACGGATGTGTTCTTGCGAGCAAACAACTATGAAGGTGCTGAATGACAGCCTGCTATAGACTGTCCTAAGCATCTTGCGTCCTTTTCGCAGTTCGGCAAAGGTCCTTGCAGGCCCTGGAGAACGTATAAATTCCTCTTTCATCATGTCCAGTATATGTTCAATTGGCGGAAGATCTGATGATCTTGCAGTTGTTTTGCAACACGAAGAGCACGTTGTGTCGCACAGCCGTATGTGGACATGTACTGCTCTGCTGAGAAAGGACATCACTTTCTTAGGAAGAAAAAAAGCAGTAGCACAGGATAACAGCTTGTGCAATGTAACGGGGCAAAGGTTACTGTGCCCTGCAGAAACACCCAATGTGAATGTGACTGGGCTCCAGACGGTCACTTGGCACTACCAAGAGGGCAGACTATTGTGTTCAGCGTATGGCTCTGGCGCCGTATGACTCTGGCGCATCGTACTGCTCATACAGCAGGAATCTGAGCTGCATTTGGCAGCACAGTGACACAAAGAACTGTCACAAATCCGTTACTTCAAGGACAGCTCCGAGCCTGCATTCCACTGACGCCAGATCACCGCTATTTGCAAATTCAGTGGTCTCAATCGTGAGCTCGTTGGAGGGCAGAGAGGAGATCTATTGTGTTTTCTGATGAAAGCTGTTTCTGCCTCGGTGCCAGTAATGGCCGCGTGTTGGGTAGGAGGCCAGTTAAGGGACTGCAGCCAACCCGTCTGCGCCCTAGACACACTGCACCTAAACATGGCGTTATGGTGTGGGGTGTGATTTCGTATGACAGCAGGAACATGTTGCCTGAAAGTTTGTCCGTCAGTCTGGTGATTCCAGCTGTTGTGCTGCCATTCATGAGCAGCATTCCAGGGGGAGTTTTCCAACAGGATAGCGCTCGCCCACATACTGCTGTTGTAACCCAACATGCTATACAGGGTATCGATATATTACCTGGGCTGCTTTATCACTACATCTGTCTGCAATCGAGTACATATGGGACATTATCGGACGACAACTTTAGCGTCATCCTCAAAGAACATTAACCGTTCCTGTATTGTCACCAGGAGGTGAAAACTCGAATTTCCATAGCGAAGGAGACATTCAACAGTAACAGAAGACTCTTAGGTGGCAAATGAGATAAAGGACCAAGGAAAAGGCTTGGCAAATGTTTTGTCTGGAGAGTGGCTCCATGTGGGGCAGAAATATGGACGCTGAGACGAGAGAATGAAAAAAAAAATCAGAAGCATTGAGGTGTCGACGTGGAGGAAAATGGAGAGAATAAGCTGGATGGAAAGAGTGAGTAATGGAAGAGTGCTGGAAAGGGTTGGTGAGAGAATATGTCTGTTGAAGGTTGTAAGAGAAAGAAAAAACAACTGGTTGGGACATTCATTGAGAAGGGAGTGCTTTCTAGCAGATGATTTGGAAGGATTGGTTTGTGGGAGAAGACGAAGAAGGAGATACAAGATGGTAGACGACATAAAGGGAAAAGGAAATTTGCAGATCTGAAGACGATGGCAGAAGACCGGACAGCCTGGAAAACTACCACGTGAAAACCTGCCTTTTAGCAGAACACTGATGATGATGATGATGATGTGTTGACCGACCAAGTGCAAAAGGCATCGAACTCCATCCCACAAACAAACATCGGGCTCCTGTACAATACAATGCACTCACGTTTGCATGCTTGCATTGAGTATTCAGGTGGTTAAACCGGTTATTAATGTACCAGCATTCAGGTTTCCAATAGCTTATCTCGCTCGTACTTTGACCTGTGATCCTTCAAAGTAGATAACTTAACTATGTCACCTCGATAAATGTATCTCATTACTCTACATTAATTATTTTTTGGTGTTGCGATTCTTTCCGTCAGTTTAGACCAGTCCGATTTCTAGTGACCGAGAGTAATCCTTTGCAAAGGCGCTCCTTACCGGCGAGGTGTTGTTTGTGGCGCGCCACGAGACCTGGCCAGCAGCTGAGTGACTCAGTTTTGTGCGTGCGGCAGGCAGCAGCGTGGGCGCGGCGCTGACGTTCCCGCTGTGCGGCTTCCTGATGGAATGGTTCGGCTGGCCGACCGTCTTCTACTCCACGGCTCTGCTGGGCTCCGCCTGGTTCCTCGCCTGGTGGTTCCTCGTCTTCGACCACCCGCACGTCCACCCCCGCATCTCGCGCACCGAGCTCGACTACCTCAAGTCGAACCTCGGCCAGAGCGTCGCCAAGCGCAAGGTACGCCCTGGACGTTGTTTTTTCCTCTACTACGAAGAAACAGAATGTGTGTAATGAATCTGCAGAGTTACTATCCTAATACCCCAGCCACACTGACTGACAATAAAAAGCGATGTACTCAGAAGGGGAGAAGAGTTACATTTATAAGGAACTTTCCAGTATGAGCCCGCATATCGATATGATGTCCAATGGCACCTTCGTTAAATGCACTATTTAAATCAAGTTAGTTACTATCCCCAGCCTTCAATACCCACTCTCCTAGTACCAATACCTCTAATCATTTTGGATCGGCAGCCTCACTATAAAAGGTTCGCTGCGTGAGACAAGGCGAATTATTCTGAACGAAAGTCATTTGCCCATCTGACAGTCGCGGTGACCCAATGTCCGTTCATAGGAATCGTCAAACTATAGGGTAACCAGTTCAGAAATGCGGACCCTATACATAAACGTAACCTGTCATAACATTCGGATTGCGGTGGACACTGAAAAGGAATGATTGGCTGTCTCATAAACAACCACAGCGACGAGCTGTCATTGGTCACTCCGTTCCCTTCTACCCCACTGGCCTTCTTGCTCCTCCAAGATGACTTCCCCAGCATACCTGTGGCCGGGGAAGCACAACTACTACTGTCAACGGTAAAGTAACACTTGGAAACTGCTGACACACCTACAGTCTGGGTTCGCGAAATAGTCTCGACGTTCTTAGAGCCGCTATGGTTCTACAACGAGCCCGCGGATCGCAATGTATCGCGAAAAACACTTCCGAGAACGGTTTAACTTGACTGCGTATAGCGTTTGGCAGCTCCCAGGAGACCTATCTTCAATGTTTTCGAAGTAGCCTCGAAATTCCCATACCTGCTATGCTTCCACATTGCCTATGGGAGTCACAAGGCACCTTGACAAACATGTCTAAGAACAGGTTGAATTTTCTGTGTCCAGCGCTCTCAAGGCCCTCATCCCCAAGCTAGCGGCCAGCCCCCTCTCCATAGAACGGAGCCGTTAGGCAGCTAGCTGTTCCGTACATGGGCGAACCTGCAGTTTTCCCACCGTCTGCCTTTGACTAAGGCATGGCTAGTATAGAGCTTAACTGCATTTCTAGACTGTTGTCTCACTAAATGAGAGGTCACAGTTGAGCTCTTTCTGGTCAGGATGAATGCACTGATTCGGTTGGAAAAAGTGTCGTAAACCTTTTGTATTTTCTGCTCAGGAAAGCTGGCTCACAACTGGTCCCTGATATCCTTGACAGTGGCAAGGATGGAGATGATGTTCCAGTTGATCCCACACATGTTCTATCTGGGGCAGATCATTGTACACTCGGGAGTACCTCAGTATCACAAAGATAAAATGAAATGAGTGTACAGCATTGATGGCCGGGAGGCCCCATCTGGGAAAGTTCGGCTGTCGAGTGCGAGTCTTGTTTCAGTCGACGTCATATTGGGCCACTCGCAAACTGTTGATGAGGATGAAATGATGATGAGGGCAACACAACACCCAGTCCACGAGCGGAGAAAAATCTCCAACCCGGCAGGGAATCGAACCTGGGCCCACTGCATGAGGAGGCAAGTACGTTACCATCCAGCTAAGCAGGCGAACATCACAAAGATATTTCATAGAGACACCTGCCATCATGCGCGGACGAGCACTGTTGTGTTAAAAAATTACACCACAATACTGTCACAGGACAGGAAACACATGAAGACACAGAACGTCCGTGACCTACCGCTGTGCCTCAGAGCCCCCTCAATAACCTGTAGTGATACAAGATAGCTCTCCATGCAGCCAGAAATAGCAACGCTGTGTCTCTCCAAAACAATGGAAGATTGGGTCGTCTGCCTAGGTCGCCCCCATGCTCACCTACGATGGTCATCTGGGGTAGTGCATTACCATGATTCATCGCCGAACACTGTATGTCGCCGTTCACCAGCACTCCCTGCAGTCCGGTCACGGCACTACTCCAGACGCAGCAGTTTTTGTTGTTTTGTTAATGCCAGCCTACGCACGGGACAGTAATTCCCCAGTCCAGCTGTCGTTAGACTCTTACCCGGAATGTTGCAGGAGGTCGATTACTTGTTCTAACATGACAGGTGCTAATGTTAAGGTGTCGCGAGGTGCATGGTACACTATATGGCGATCCTTCTGGTCAGTCGTGGTCGGCCTGAACTCTCAGGACAGCTGTGTCTACCCTCACGTTCCCAGGCAGTCCAGTACTGGGCTACAGCCGTGTCCGAATGCCTCACAAACTTGAATACTGCGAGCATCCAGTTAAAGGGAGACCACTCCTTTAAAACTGTTTCGGGTGCAGATAACGTTGTCTCACACACTACCTCACATCTCTGTGTCCTTCAGTGAATATTCGACATCTGACGCCGTTCACGCCCCTTATACAGTGAATCGCTAAAGGAACTGGAATAGGCATGCGCTGCAGTCGGCAAGGCCCATATAAGATAACATGGCGCAATTGTTAGGTCGGTTACTGCTGCTATAATGGACGGTTATCAAGATTTAAGTGAGTTTGAACGTGGTGTTATGGTTGGCGCGAAAGCGATGGGACACAGCGGTGGTGGGGATTTTCCCGTACTACCATTTCATAAGTATACCATGAATATCAAGAACCCTGTAAAACACCAACTCTCCGACATCGTTGAAGCCGGAAAAAGATCCTGCAAGAATGGGACCAACGACGACTGAAGAGAATCGTTCAACGTGACAGAAGAGCAACCCTTCCGCAAATTGCTGTAATTTCAATGCTAGGCCATCAACAAGTGTCAGCGTGCGAGCAATTGGACGAAACATTATCGATATGGGCTTTCGGAGCCGAAGGCCCACTCGTGTGTGGCTCAAATGGCTCTGAGCACTATGGGACTTAACATCTATGGTCATCAGTCCCCTTGAACTTAGAACTACTTAAACCTAGCTAACCTAAGGACATCACACAACACCCAGTCATCACGAGGCAGAGAAAATCCCTGACCCCGCCGAGAATCGAACCGGGAACCTGGGTGCGGGAACGCTACGGCACGACCACGCCACTCGTGTACCCTTGATGACTGCACTACGCAAAGCTTTATACCTCGCCTGGGCCCATCAACAACGACATTGGACTGTTGACGACTGGAAACATGATTCCTGGTCGGATGAGTCTCGTTGCAAATTCTGTCGAGCAGATGGACGTGTACGGGTGTGGAGACTACCTCATGAAGCCATGGACCCTGCAAGTCATAGGGGACTGTTCAAACTGGTAGAGGCTCTGTACTGGTCTGGGGCGTGTGCAGTTGGAGTGCTTGGGGTCCCTGATAATTCTAGATATGACTCTGATAGGTGACACGTACGTAAGCATCCTGCCTGATCACCTGCATCCATTCATGTCACTTGTGCATTCTAATCGACTTGATCAATTCCAGCAGGACAATGCGAAACCCCACACGTCCAGAAGGAACACTCTTCTGAGTTTAAACACCTCCGCTAGCCACCAAAAAAATGGTTCAAATGGCTCTAAGCACTATGGGGCTTAACATCTGAGGTCATCAGTCCCGTAGATTTACAACTACTTACATCACACACATCCATACACGAGGCAGGATTCGATCCTGCGACCGTAGCAGCAGCGCGTTTCCGGACTGAAGCGCCTAGAACCGTTCGCCCACAGCGGCCGGCCCGCTGGCCACCAAACTCTCCAGACATTAACATTATTGAGCACATCTGGGATGCCTTGCAACGTGGTGGTCAGAAGAGATCTCCACCCCTCGTCCTCTTACGAATTTATCGACAGCCCTGCAGGATTCATGGCGTCACAATCCCCTTCATCACTACTTCAGACATTAGTCGAGTCCATGCCACGTCGTGTTGCGGCATTTCTGCGTGATCACGGGGGCGCTACACGATAGTGTACCAGTTTCTTCGGCTCTTCAGTGTATACTCCACTAGGGTTGGTAACAACACTAAAAACTCTGGTGGACGTCTTACCTGTTACAGAGAACTGCAACTCTACACTCCAAAGGTGTATACGTGCACATTGTTACAGTGACATCCGACCTTGTCTCCCGGGTGCTTCGCTTTATTTGGCGGGCCACAGGGTGAGTCAGTAAGACTCCATGAGTGCTTCAAGATTTTCGACAACTAATACTACGTAAGTGAGGCACGTAATAAAGTTTTAATTATCATCTCGAAAAAATAAAAGTTCGTAATTAATTTTTGCAAATTTTTGCATTAATGTCTGCAGTCTTGGCAAACAATGAAATCTTCGCCATTTTAGTGCATGTAAAAATGTACATCTAACGCCAGATTCCGTGTTCAGAAAGAATGATCTGGTTTTAACAGTTTATATTTATTGGTGGATATATTTGTACACTACAAAACAGGGACAAAATTGAAAATCATCACAAAACCTTAAAGTTTTTTATTATATCACCTCAAGCGCTCTACGATTCGATTATAAAACTTTCTAAATTACTGCACAACGGACATTCCGAGAAAGAAATGTGTGTTGACAGAATGTAGTAAGTAACTTTATAGAAACGCCGCTAGATGACTTTCCACCCATTGATTGTCTTTGGAACCTAAGTCTCCGCAACCATGGGGAGACAAATTGATTATCAAGATATTTCTCCAGTCTTCTACTGGAACTGCAGGCATATAAAGCTTTCTCCTCGGTCCCCAAAGTTGACATGCCTTTGTCAGAACAATTATTTTACAAGTAAAATTACCTTTGAATGATTACGTCACGCAGAGCATTCGAGTGGGTGGCGCATCGCCTGTACATCGTGAGCGGCGGCAGCGAACATTCCGCCGAGGTTCATTTTGTTAGCGGGAGCATGACAAATCTATACAGAATCAAAGTGAGCAGCCAGTCGTAGAATGTGGTTGTGTTTTCTTATTTAGCAAGCTATAAATTGCTACAGCTGTGCAGCGAGATCTGCATCGACAGTTCAGTTCTGCACCTCGTATTGGCCACATCACGGCAGCTTGCTTTTACAAATAGAAAATGGGCTTTTGTGTCGAAAAATGCTCTGGCATACCTTAGAAAAACGTCGAACGATTTCGACTGTTTTCCATTGGCAGCAAAAAATCGACACTAGAAGCAAAACTTTACACACTCCAGCCAAACAATGTTTAAGCTAACATCGCATGGGATGCAACTTTCGAGCACTAAACGAAGGAGATAAGGAAAAACGTATTCTGTTTTGCTATATCACAATGGAGAGATTTTAACAAGATAGAGATGTATACTGAAACTTAGAGAAAGCAACAACTGCAAGTTGTCCTAGCCACGAAAGAGAGTGAATTATAGTGTTCTTTACGGTTCCGTTCTGACAGGACCTTCCGAAATTACCCTACCTATCAAAGAAAGTGATGCATCCAGAAGACTCAGTCTGCAGTTGAACAAGTGTGTGTCAGTAACGTTTTCCGTGATTTCCCTAAATCGCTTAGGGCAAATGCCGCGATGGTTCCTTCGAAAGTGCATGGCAGGTTTCATTCTCCATCCTTCACTAATCCAAGCCTGTGCTCCACTTCCAATGACCACGTTGTCGACGGGATGTGAAACACCTGTCTCCTCCTCCTCCTCCAGTAACTGCGGTCCAGCTTTTCGTAGACGTTTTTGGATTCCTCCATCTGTGGTGATGTATATTCGTATTTGGTATCACCACTTTGAAGATGGTGGTAAGTTCCTATGGGACTAAACTAATGAGATCATCGGCCTCTAGGCTTCCACACTACTTAATCTAACTTACACTAACTAACGTTAAGGACAACACACACCCACATGCCCGAGAGAGGACTCGAACGTCCGACGGGGGGAGCCGCGTGAACCGCGGCAAGGCGCCAGAGACCGCGCACTTTGAAGAGACAGATGTCTGTGGAAAGGTAAGAATCCAGATCGACATCACACTTCTGATGAGCGAGTAAAGAACATTCGCAGGTATTTGGGCAGAGCTCATAAAAATGCACTCGTCGTGCAAGCCGAGAACTTGGATCCAGTGGCTCTGCTATGCGACTTAACCTCTGAGGTCATCAGTCGCCTAGAACTTAGAACTACTTAAACCTAACTAACCTAAGGACATCACACACATTCATGCCCGAGGCAGGATTCGAACCTGCGACCGGAGCGGACTGGCGTGGAGTCTCACTGACTGGATTTGAATTGTCTTCAGTGATAAGCCCCGCTTCCAATTGAGCCCCACTGACCAGCGAAGACGTGTCTAGAGACGCCATGGACAGCGGTGGGATACCTACCTGATTGTCGCCCGCCATATGGCCTGAGAGCCAGGAGTGGGTGGAGTGGCATTTCATTTCGAAGCAGGAGTCCTTTGGTTGTCATCCGTGGCGCTCTTGCAGCACCGCGATACGTTGACGATATTCTACACCCCGTCTTGTTGTCCATAATGGAAAGCTATTCTGGGCTTACAATTCAGCAAGATAATGCCCTCCCGCACACGTCGACAGTTTCTACTGCTTCTTTTCGTGCTTGTCAAACCATTCCTCGGCCAGCAAGGTTGTCGAATCTCTCCCCAATTGAGACGTTTGGTGCATTATGGGCAGGACCTGCCAACCATGTCGGGATTTTGACGATGTCTGGATTCGGCGCCAGACTGTAGCGCCTAGAAACGCACGGCCACTCCGGCCGGCGAGAACGTGGCCATTCATCGTACAGGGATCTGGCTAATGTTAAAGGAAAAGTTTGTCTACAAGTAGTGTACTTCTTCACGTCTTAATGATAAAAATGTGTCGACGTAAGAAATGCCATCTTACATGATATGACAGAAGACAGATGTTTACTGCGGTTAATTTTCAGTGCTGAAGTTACATTTCCATGTAGCGCTTAAGACAATAGGCATAATGTGTACAAATGATGATTCCAGAACCGTTAGGAAATCGTTGAGCGTGTAAGAGATACGCCTGAAGTGAACGTGTTTTGTGTCTTTTCTTACGAAAGATGTACGGATGAGTCCTTATGCGAATTACACAATAACTGGAATGAGCTACCTCGAAATACTGTAGACTTGGCTTTTTTCTCAACTTCACGAAAAGCAGAGGACTTTGAGAGTTACCAATTCATTGAATGACCTTAGGATCTAAAGAAAACCTTAAAACGTCTGTAACTAGCGATACTAATGTCTTGGTACTCCATGGCTTTTAGTGCCAGCGGTGCCTAGATTCCGACAGTTTTAGGGCTGAACTAGTTGGCACGCAATTGTTTTTACTTTTTTTTTACGACGAACGATTGTGATATATTCGGTAAACAGTACATAACCAGGTAAAGAAATAACAATATCACTAAAACGAATAATAGATATAAAATGACAGTTCATGTGTTATCTTTTATGCGTTACTCCGTTCCTCTAAATAACAGATCAGGTTCCGTGATGAACGACGACTAAGGTCCCAATGAACGGAAACGGAAAATAATCCTACAGTCACGCCACTAAGAACGAATAACTACAATCGTTTTTCAGTTACCGCCCAGTCAGCATTTTACTCAATGATTCCAGAGCCAGTGCCCGCGACCCACCTGTCTGGCCCGTTTGTGTGGCCTATCGGCAAAACATTAGTAGAAGTGACACAGTCTTATGACTGTGTACTGTAGTACTAACATTAGAAGTTGGATAAGGCCAATATCTGGCATGTTTTAATTTTAATTTTATATTGAGACATTTCTGAAGAACGCTACACTACTGTAGCCGAAACCTAGGTAAAGTTTCTTTGCTTAAGCGACTGGAGGCTGAAATTTAATATAATTACAGTTGCTGACTCTGCTGCACCATTCTAAAAATATTTCAACTTCTCTCGTCATCAATGTAATGATAAAGTGCAAAGAAAAAGAATACGTTGTTAAAAGTAATATAGTACACAATGTTCCTTATCTTGTCGAGATTAATAAACTCATAATAAATAAGACAAAAATAATAATAATAGGCTGGAGATAGTGACGAATGGCAGTCTACTTTTGCTAAGTGAATCAGTTTGCATGGAGCTTGTGAGCGTTGTTCTATTAGTAACATATTCTCGACCTTTTCTTTCGAAGACAATAAAGATATTATAGCACGAACTGTTGTGTGCGTTCCAGATAATCTTAATTGCAAAGGAGTAATAACAATTGGTGTTTTCACACACAGTCATACCTAAAATTATCTGGGTATTGGGCTAAGCAGTAAAATGAAATGCACATATTTTATTGCAATACACTACACGCACCAACAACGGAATTATCTGAATCAGACGGAAATCAGTAGATGTGATTTGCGTGCACAGACAAATAAATGATTACAATTTCGGAAGAAAATGGGGGATTTAGTCAAGGGAAAAAACTGCACAAATTGAGCTAGTCAGTAACGCGTTGGTCCACCTCTGGCCATTGTGCAAGCAATTATTCGTCTTGACACTGATTGATACAGTTGTCGGATGGCCTCATGAGGAATTATGCCAAATTATATCCAACTCGCACATTAGATCGTCAAAATCCCGACATGGTTGGCAGGTACTGCCCCTAATGCTCCAAACGTCTCAATTGCGGAGAGATTCGACAACTTTGCTGGCCAAGGAATGGTTTGACAAGCACGAAAACAAGCAGTAGAAACTGTCCACATGTGCGGGAGGGCATTATCTTGCTGAAATGTAAACCCAGAACAGCTTTTCATTGTGGGCAACACAACGGGGTGTAGAATATCGTCGACGTATCGGGGTGCTGTAAGACCGTCACGGATGACAACCAAAGGACTCCTGCTTCGAAATGAAATGCCACTCCACCCACTCCTGGCAGTCATGCCAAATGGCGGATGACAATCAAGTTTGTATCCCACCGCTGTCCAGGGCGTCTCCAGACACGTCTTCGCTGGCCAGTGGGGCTCAATTGGAAGCGGGACTCATCACTGAAGACAATTCAAATCCAGTCAGTGAGACTCCAGGCCAAAGACACAGTGCTACGTCGATGATATTCTATCCCCCGTTTTGTTGCCCTTCATGGCAAGCCACCCTGAGTTTTCCTTTCAGTAAGATAATGTCCGCCCACACACAGAGAGAGTTTCTGTTGCATGTCTTCATCCTTGCCAAAACCTACCTTGGCCAGCAGTGCCGAAGGATCTCTTCCAATTGAAAACATCTGCAGAATTGTGGGCAGGGCCCTACAACCAGCTCGGGATTTTGACGAACTAACGCTCCAGTTAGATACAACAGGGCACGATATTCCTCAGGTGGACTACCGACATCTCTATCAATCAATGCCAAGCCAAATAACTGCTTGCAGAAGGGCAAGACTTGCTCAGTTTGTGAAGCTCTTTCTCGTGAATAAATCATCCAATTTTTCTAAAATTGTTATTATTTGTTTGTTGGTATATGTACATCACATCTAACGATTTCCGTCCCATTAGAATAAAATTCCATGCGAATCGCGCAGAGCGTTGATAGCTGTGGTGCGATCGTTGCAGCCGCCGACGCCGTGGGGGAAGATCCTGACGTCGATGCCGCTGTGGATGAACGTGCTGGCGCAGTGGGGCGGCATCTGGGGACTGTTCACCATGCTCACGCAGGCGCCCACATACTTCCGGCACGTCCACGGATGGAGCATACGAGCGGTGAGTCCACCTGCAAGGTGATAGCGCTATCTGTCTTTTGTGTCCACCAGCTGTGATATTTTCTCTAAGGAAACAATCGATGATATCTTAACAAATGTAACAACATTTATACTGAACAATGCTTGAATAAAGATCAGGTGAGTGAAAAATAAGTGCGTAAGAATCTCAAATTATATGTATAATTAATACATTGTTCAGAAAGAGAAAATAAAGTATCATGTTTCATATAGAATTCCAATCCAACGGACCAAATGTCTTTACAGCACCACCCACATACAACAGACAAAAAAAAAAACCTTCATACACAGGGAATTCAAGACACTGAAATACCTCGAAAACTACACGCTGGATAAAAAAAAACCTTATAATTCCAATTTTGTTTGTCTCGGAGAGGGGTATCCGATAATACCATACTCAAACCCCCACCTCAAACTCTGCTTGGGTGGCGGGGGGCAACTAGCTATTAAAAATGTAACACCATGAAGGTGGTATGCAACAAACGTCAAATTGATATGTAGTGTCACAGTCTTGCACTATTTTATACTTTAACCTGTGAGATCAAAAGCATCACTCCTTTATATACAGTATATTCCAAGAGGAATTGTCAGTATTCAGTGATATCACAGGAACGGTCATTCGAAGACAAAAATTCCAAAATAAACATGGGCTCTAAGACACATACTCTAAGAGCTATCAGCACTTGTTCATCTTAGCTGCTGTGAAATGCATATCTTCAGCGGAACAAGTCCTCATACCTATTAAGGTATGCATGTTGGAGCCCAAGGTTAGTAGACATTTTTTTCTTGTTTTGGTCCATACCGCTCCCCTCAGAATATGGAAAGCAAATAGCTTGGAGGAGAAGAGATTTTTTTCACGGTATAGAAGGCGAAGTGCTCTTAGATCTTTAGGTATCATTTTAGAAACGAGGCTTTATAGACTTTTTGCATCAAATGATCGTTCGTGTTATGTCCCTGAATACTGAACGTTCTTCCTCTGTCGGCCTGTAGAATCTGACCAACAAGTAAATAAACACAACCTAACTTTATTTTTAAATTAGCGTTAACGCACGAAAATATTATTTGAAAGCACAACGGAACAATTAAAAAGGAGTTTAACGAAAGCTAAATGAAGATTATTCCCTCTTGGCATTAAATATAGTTAAAGCGAACGTATTTCTTACGTCAATACACGTAGAGAGAGATATGGAACACGTGAATGGTTAACTTGAATAAAGATCAAGTGAGTGAAAAATAAGTTCGTAAGAATCTCAGACTATATGTATACTTAATATATTGGTCAGAAAGAGAAATTAAAGTATTATGTTTCAGATAGCAATCCAATTAGACGGACCAGCTGTCTTAAATGCACCACCCATGTACAACAAAAAAAGATCATCATACAAGCGGCGTTCATTTTAACTGAAGACACTGAAATACCACAAAACTACACGTCGGATAAAAAAACTTATAATTCCAATTTGTTTGTCTCGGAGAGGGACATCGAATAATACCACACTTGACCCCCACCTTAAACCCTGCATGGATGGCGGGGGGCAAGTTTGAAATCTTCGATGGAAAACCCCGTTTTTTTTTATTGCAGATTGCGGCTGTACGGCAAAATCTACATACGTTGTTACTGAAGCACTTTCTTCGTTCAGCCACAGATGGCGCTGTAATCAGAGGAATAGAAATGGGTACATAATCGTAATTTACGACGTGCTACTCAATGGCCCTTGAATATCCATTGGCACGTGGGACTCCACCTCCACGCTGTGGGGATAGGGCAGGCCAGTATGTCATAACTTCTAATTGGAAACCCCATTCGCAACGTTGTATTCCTCCGACATGTAGAACAGGGGACTACTCGAGTCACCACTTTGGCCGCGGCTCGAGGCGACTACTACTCTACTTCTCTAGTACGAGTAAGTGTGCAAACGTGGTACCGCCAACTTCAGTACACCAAGTGGACTGCTTTTTAAATGAACAGAACAGAAGCATGTCTGCGGGAATGTCAACGCAGGCGTTTCTGGTGCAGTCGATCGTGTTTTCATGTCGTGTTGGCACTTGCTGGTACACCGTATCTTTTAAATATCCCCACACAGAGAAATCCAGCGACGTCAAATCCGGCGACCTAGTGGGCCAATTAATAGACTACCCCTGCCGATCCATCGGCCAGTGTAAACATGGTCTAATAATACCTACTGTGCTTCAGCTGCGCCGGGTAACCGCAATGCTGAAACCACAAACATTGTAGAACGTCCAGGACTACATCCTGCAACAGTACCGGTAGTTCCTGTTCCAAAACCTTTGGATGTTTGCGTCCACTCAATGTGCCATCGATAAAATACAGACCAATTTGTTTGTTCCCCATGATGTCACCCCATCCGTTAACCGACCAAGGACGTCGACGGTCAACTTGTCGTAACCAGCGGGGATTGTCTACACTCCAGTAATGTCTGTTATGCCGATCAACGCTACCATGGTTTGTGAATGTAGACGTATCGTAAAATAGTTCCTCGGCAAAGGACGTTGGGGTCGATTGCATATGTTGATGTGCCCTTTTACAAAACACTACCTGTTTATGGAATGAAATTTTCACTCTACAGCGGAGTGTGCGCTGGGAGGTAGGAGACGAGGTACTGGCGAAATTAAAGCTGTGAGGACGGGGCGTGAGTCGTGCCTGGGTAGCTCAGTTCAAAAAATGGCTCTGAGCACTATGGGACTCAACTGCTGTGGTCATCAGTCCCCTAGAACTTAAAACTATTTAAACCTAACTAACCTAAGGACATCACACACATCCATGCCCGAGGCAGGATTCGAACCTGCGACCGTAGCAGTCACGCGGTTCCGGACTGAAGTGCCTAGAACCGCACGGCCACCGCGGCCGGCGGTAGCTCAGTTGGTAGAGCTCTTGCCCGCGACAGGCAAAGGTCCCGAGTTCGAGTCTCGGTCCGGCACATAGTTTTAATCTGCCAGGAAGTTTCACTACCTGTTTGTGTTTGATGCAGTGATACGTGGTACGGATGATACTTACGATGATGTGGTGTTGTGACAGTACTACTTACGAACATACCGGAACCGCTGTGCAGTTGCCGGGCACTTATCCGTGGGTTGTGGTGCCCTGCTGCTGGCACGGCTATTGCATTACCTTCTCCTGCAAAACGTTTGCTTCATTTCCTTTGCTGGTCTGTAAGCTGCCACCAGACATAAAGGCATTCACAATCTTGTGAAAGAACGAACGAGAGCGAGCTTTCTCTGGAATACGCTCGGCATACAAGACAACAGCATCGTCAACATTTCTCCTACATTCTCTGTAAATCAGGATCATTTTTTATTCTGTGGTTGCAACATTTATCGTCCATTTGCACGTCTGTTTTATAAATGATTGGTAGTTGTGCGGGCAATAAACACTGAGCAAGTATTGTAAGCTATAGAGCCGCTATTTGTTCTACGTCCACACGGTACGTGAACTCAGTTCGCAGTGTCTATTCTGACACGTTGTAGTTACTATACGGCCGTGCTGGCTGGTCGTGCAGTCCCCTTTTAGATATGTCGGTGGAATACAGCATTGCGAATAGGGTTTCCAATTAGAAGTTATGAAATACCGGTCTGTCATACCTTCGGAGCATGGAGGTGGGGTCCCACGTGCCGTACGATACTCAACGGCCATTGAATAGCATGTCGTAAATTACGATTATGCACCCATTTCTACTCCTGCGATTACAGCAGCGTCTCTGCCGAAATGAAGTAAATGCTTCAGACAAAACTTATGTAGAATTCGCCGTAGAATCGTAATCTGCAATTAAAAAAATGTGGGTTCCCATTGACGATTTCAATGTGACCCCCCCCCCCGCGATCCATGCACGGGAAGCCGTGGGAGGAGGGGGGTACAGTGCGGTATCGTTGGATGTCCCCCTGCGAGAAGAAAAACTGGAATTATACTTTTTTTGATTCGATATGTAGTTTTCGATATTCAACAAGGTCCAAAAAAAAACTGAAAATCTGGATAATGCTTCCCATGTATTCTATCGAAGTTGTCAATTGGAAAAAAGACCTATCGTTAAACATGACTGTGAAATATCTTGCAGAAAGGAATCTAATGTTCTACAATCTGAAAATGCACATAACGTCCAATCTAAATTCTGGGAAAGTATTCAGGCAGCAACTGTTTCACCAGAATGCAGAAAAAAACGTCGTTCCAATGTGCCAACTTCATATATAGCTACAGATCAGCAGGTCCTCCTAGCAGCAAGAGCAAGAACAAAGTGTCCAAGCCAGAGTGACACTTTTGTCTGCCGAGCACGTGGCCCTCGCTAACCGATTTTGCTCGTCAATCTGTTCTATTGGCTGAGCCAGGTCAAAGTTCAGACGACTTGCCAAGACGTACGTTACAGCTTCCACACAGCGATATACTATGCCAGCAGGCGGCTAGATGACTACAGGTTCCTTGAGACCGACAAGTGGCTATTGACGCACACACGAATACACGACTCGAAATGTGATTGACAGCAGATAACTTTTAAGTGTACTACACACTTGCACTTGGAAATTATTAATATTTCAGTGCAACTGCACAAAGTAGATATAAATAACGCTATCTACATTCTGTATAAGAGAAAAAAGTACACAGCGTGCTTCTCATTCACAAATAGCATCGAATGGCTATTGTTTGTTAGAACATTGTGTTATGCCTTGCGTAAGGCGGAGAAACGTTTATCAGATAATATCGGAATTCCAAACCAGCAGGATCGTGGTATATTAAGACAACAGTTTATTGTTCCGCAGTACTGCTGCTAAGGCTGCCTGAGAGCCCACTACTGTTATAGGGATATGAGATCGATGGCTTTAGGAGGACCATAGTCAATGCCATGCAGGCAGACCCTTCATGCTGTTCAGGAAGAGTGGTCTGGTGCCAGCAACAGAGGTTTCACTCTATGCTTCCTTCATCATTACACACTATGCTGTAGACCACCCAGGAAGAAAAACCATTTTGATTAGGTGACTGTGCCTACCCCTGGGATTTGCTACTGACCAGTCTCACCTGACCCTTTCTGTCTTATCTTGTCACTGAGGTCATGGCAGTTATTTTTCAAACCAGTCTGTGCAAGAAGCGTCCAGTCCCCAGCCATGCCGTTAGTGGCAGTTGCATTCTCTTAACGCATGTGGTCTAACTTTTCAAAAAGATTTCTGGTTGTCACGGAATACTCTTGCTGCAGTCAGCACAGACGCCTACTGCAGCGGCAACTCCGCAGACAGACCAGCGATGCGGGTTGCCAACTCCGCTGCGAAGTCTGGCCGACGCGAGAGTGTTTACAAGCAAGTACCACAGTTGACAACAAACACGTACGGCTATCGTCCATCAGAGGGCATTAACCAGTAGCAGAGGAAGGGGGCGCGACGATCAATGAACAATTTCCTGGCGATCACGTGTGTGCAATTAGTCCCGGAAATACCCTTCCGTCCGGAGCTAGATAAGCCGGCGCCCGACCGTTCAGCACGCAGTTCGCGACTCGGCGAGTGCAGAGAATATCGGCCGGTCCAGCGGTGTGCCACCTCCACCTTCCTCTCCTCAGCAACGATTGTGATACGTCGCTTCCGTCGTGTTAGGCTATCTACCAGCTGCCGACAGCCGACTTCAGTGTGGAACAGTTGTACAGGTATAGAACAGAAGGGAACTCTGCTTACATAAATTAGTTGTTGTTTACTTGATTCGCAGAAGGGATCCTTATTGTTTTTTGGTTTTAAAGAGAGTGTTGCTGTTGGTGGTTATTGTAGTTTCCTTAATAAAAAAAGTTGTCAAAACGAGTTGGTTTTTACTCTGTAGATTTAGCAACTTTTACTAGTGGTCATATCATGGTTTAAATGTCAGAGAATTTACGATAACGGCAGAACGAGCTTTTCTGAGCTCCATGATGTAATACACTGCCTGCCAAAAAAATAAAGGACTCAGAAGGAGAAGAAGAAACAAACTTTAACTTTGTGGGTTGAACGGTATGTGACGTCATTCTAGTTATTCCAAAATCGAATCAAATTTACGATGAGCTTGGCAGTATAAGTCCACTTGTGACAATTATGCTGCACCCCTTCTGGCCCGGACACATGAACTGATTCGGTTGAGAAGAGTGTCGCAAAGCCATTGTATCCTCTTCTGAGGCAAGTTGGACCACACATATTGTAACTGATCCTTGATATCCATGAAACTGTGTAATTAATGTGTGAGCATGACATGCTGGGGCTCGTCAGTGGATTGTGCAAACTGCCCAACAAGCTTATGTGGTCGACGTCGAAAAGGTAATCAAGCTAGTGTATGCCCTGTGTAACATTTGCTTGTTTCAGTAATTGAAATATTCTATCATTTCAAAACTGTACTAAATACAAATTGCAGAAATTCTCATTAATCATTCATGATGCAAATGAAGCAAATGTCCTACCGCATGTATTAATTGTTCCAAGTAGGGGCGCCTGCTTTACAGAGGTGCGCTGTCACAGTGAGAGCACAATTCAGTCACGGAACAGAAATCTGTTAGATTTATATTTTGTTTAGGATTGAAATTGTTGTATGACGAAAGTAAAGTACAATTGTAAACTTTGACGTTAGTTTATTTTCTCAAATTATCACAACTGGATAATGTGCAAGTAATTGTTTATACAAAACGTGAACTCTGCTCACATATTTATATCTCAAACGATTGCTTACTCGAAGCACTGGAGTGTATGATAATATGCGAAAAATTACAATAAATGTTTGCCTGAGGCAACTGCACTTGGGACAGACTTCTGTTAACAAGTGGTGGGTACCTAAGAGTAAATAAAAGATTGTTACGGAACCGCGACTGACTCTTCAAATCTGTGCAGCCTGCAAACACAAGTAAAAAGCGGATCTTATAATTAAATGTTTTCCTGAGACATTTAAGTCTCCTTATTATCTACGATAATGATCGAAGCAGAAGAAATGAATTAATATTTGTCTGCAGCCAGGCCTCGAACCCGGGTCTTTTTGATTGCTAGGCAGAAAAGCTAACCATTACACCAACGCAGTACAATGGTCAACATTGCTGCCCGTTAACTGACCAGAGGTTGGTACATTGTATATACTGTGTCGCCATTCACTTCTACTCGCTTTCACACCATAGCGCCTATGCTGGTGATTCATCTGAATGGCCGACAACAGACGGAATGTAAGATTCTGAAATTTTCCGTCACCGGAGACGGCGAAATGGCAGTTTCGTGTGTTTGCAACGTCCTAAGGGTTGCACAGATTCTTCATGTCAGCAATACTCAGAGGACTTGCGGTCGCTAAGCTCTAACTTCTAAGGGTCATGCCGCCTCGCAGGCAACGGAACGTGGCCAGTTTGTGGCCGAGCCCCGACAAAGTTAAGAAAATACAGCTTTGAACTTTATTTACTATCATAAAGCAATATGTGAGTATATTAACACTCTGGGACGACATAGACATTCTCTTCAGTCCCTCACATTTTCTATCAGGAACAGATTTTAGGAGACAGCTCGTCATAGAAATATCTCAGTATCACACTTCACATGTGCCATGTGTGCACCGGCATTGTCCTATTGAAAAATAGCACCGTGCGTGAGAGGTAACACATGAGGATGCACCATGCCGTAGCCTACCATTGTGCTGTCAGAATTCCCTGAATCACTACCAGCAGTGATATGATGTCATACGCGATGGTTCCCCATAGCATGATGCGACCAGTAACACCGCTGTGCCTCTCAAAAACATTGGGATAATAAGATAATAATGAAGATAATAATGAAACTTCCTGCCAGATTAAAACTGTGTGCCGGACCGATTTTCGAATTCGGGACTTTTGCCTTTCGCGTGCAAGTGCTCTACCATCTGAGCTACCCAAGCACGACTCACGACCCGTCCTCACAGCTTCAATTCTGCCAGCACCTCGTCTCCTACTTTCCAAACTTCACAGAAGCTCTTCTGCGAACCTAGCAGAACTAGCACTCCTGGAAGAAAGGGTATTGTGGAGACATGGCTTAGCCACATCCTGGATGATGTTTCCAGAATGATATTTTCACTCTGCAGCGGAGTGTGCGCTGATATGAAACTTGGTCGTGAGTCGTGCTTGGGTAGCTCAGATGGTAGAGCACTTGCCCGCGAAAGGCAAAGGTCCCCAGTTCGAGTCTCCGTCTGGAACACAGTTTTAATCTGCCAGGAAGTTTCATTTCGGCGCACACTCCGCTGCAGAGTGAAACTCTCATTCTGGAATAAGATATCTCTCCAGGTCTCCTCCGTACTCATAGACGACAGTCATTCTAGGTAGTATAGAACAATGATTCGTCACTGAACACAGTAAGACGCCATTCATGAGCAGTCCATGCTTCCCGCTAATGGTAGAGCACTCCAAAAGCAGCCGTTGGTGTAGTGGTCTTAACAACAGTTTACGTATGGGACGGTAATTACCTAACCCCTCGCCCCTAGTCGCCGAACAATGGTGCGGGATGGCATATAATGTTGCCAGGAGCGCATTACTGTTTTACTCTCGGCTGGGAGTCTCAGATGTGAAGGAGGTACGAAGTGTGTGGTACACAATGCGGCGAACTCTCCGCGTGATGGTCAGGCGCGGTCGATCGGAACCTTGTCGCATTCGGGAGGACGACGGTTCAATCCCGCGTCCGGCCATCCTGATTTAGGTTTTCCGTCATTTCCCTAAATCGCTCCAGGAAAATGCCGGGATGGTTCCCTTGAAAGAGCACGGCCGACTTCCTTCCCCGTCCTTCCCTAATCCGATGAGACCGATGACCTCGCTGTCTGGTTACCTTCCCCAAAAACAACAGCCAACCGGAACCCTGATAACGACCCCATTCAATCTAAATTGGGACACTGTCACACTATTTGACCAGAAGGCATTGAGCCTCCTTTCTGTTGGTAACACTTTCTCACACGAGTATGTAGCATATCCCTGCCCTTCAAAGTCCTTACTCAACACCGGACGCTTTTCACTCTCCTTACATATCCTACCATGCCCGATAATAACACTAAACTCAATCAACACTAATAAACTCTGGTGGTCGTTCGTTCTACCTGTGAGAGAAAATTATAGCTCTAACCATTTACACAACCGCTGACGGTGGGTAAGCGTACGAAGGTACTTCGACATCCGACCATGTCTTTTAGCTGCTTCACTTTCTTTTGTCAGGCAGTGTAGTTTCGCAAGGTGCTGACAGAATGGAGCCGTAGAGAACACTCAAACTTCAATCCTTTTCGCGCTCAAGATAGCGTGCAGCTGTTTCTTGCTTTAAATTCGGTTATGGATCTTTACCTTCTTATTTTCTCTCTAAAGTGGTGCAGCAAAACTAAATACATATTTCCTCATCCCCATCGTTTAGTACTTTCAAGTTCCATCCTATACGACATTAGCGTTAAATTTTGTTTGGGTGGAGAATGTAACGTTCCTTGCTTGCTTTTACCGTCGACTTTATACTGCCAACGGAAAACTGTCGACACCTTTCGACGTTTCCCAAGATATATCTCAGCATTTTGCGACACACAAGCTTCTTTTGTACACTTCTGGAAATTGAAATAAGAACACCGTGAATTCATTGTCCCAGGAAGGGGAAACTTTATTGACACATTCCTGGGGTCAGATACATCACATGATCACACTGACAGAACCACAGGCACATAGACACAGGCAACAGAGCATGCACAATGTCGGCACTAGTACAGTGTATATCCACCTTTCGCAGCAATGCAGGCTGCTATTCTCCCATGGAGACGATCGTAGAGATGCTGGATGTAGTCCTGTGGAACGGCTTACCATGCCATTTCCACCTGGCGCCTCAGTTGGACCAGCGTTCATGCTGGACGTGCAGACCGCGTGAGACGACGCTTCATCCAGTCCCAAACATGCTCAATGGGGGACAGATCCGGAGATCTTGCTGGCCAGGGTAGTTGACTTACACCTTCTAGAGCACGTTGGGTGGCACGGGATACATGCGGACGTGCATTGTCCTGTTGGAACAGCAAGTTCCCTTGCCGGTCTAGGAATGGTAGAACGATGGGTTCGATGACGGTTTGGATGTACCGTGCACTATTCAGTGTCCCCTCGACGACCACCAGAGGTGTACGACCAGTGTAGGAGATCGCTCCCCACACCATGATGCCGGGTGTTGGCCCTGTGTGCCTCGGTCGTATGCAGTCCTGATTTTGGTGCTCACCTGCACGGCGCCAAACACGCATACGACCATCATTGGCACCAAGGCAGAAGCGACTCTCATCGCTGAAGACGACACGTCTCCATTCGTTCCTCCATTCACGCCTGTCGCGACACCATTGAAGGCGGGCTGCACGATGTTGGGGCGTGAGCGGAAGACGGCCTAACGGTGTGCGGAACCGTAGCCCAGCTTCATGGAGACGGTTGCGAATGGTCCTCGCCGATACCCCAGGGGCAACAGTGTCCCTAATTTGCTGGGAAGTGGCGGTGCGGTCCCCTACGGCACTGCGTAGGATCCTACGGTCTTGGCGTGCATCCGTGCGTCGCTGCGGTCCGGTCCCAGGTCGACGGGCACGTGCACCTTCCGCCGACCACTGGCGACAACATCGATGTACTGTGGAGACCTCATGCCCCACGTGTTGAGCAATTCGGCGGTACGTCCACCCCGCCTCCCGCATGCCCACTATACGCCCTCGCTCAAAGTCCGTCAATTGCACATACGGTTCACGTCCACGCTGTCGCGGCATGCTACCAGTGTTAAAGACTGCGATGGAGCTCCGTATGCCACGGCAAACTGGCTGACACTGACGGCGGCGGTGCACAAATGCTGCGCAGCTAGCGCCATTCGACGGCCAACACCGCGGTACCTGGTGTGTCCGCTGTGCCGTGCGTGTGATCATTGCTTGTACAGCCCTCTCGCAGTGTCCGGAGCAAGTATGGTGGGTCTGACACACCGGTCTCAATGTGTTCTTTTTTCCATTTCCAGGAGTGTAAAAGTAATATGCCACGTTGAAATGATCTGGCCAGTATGAGCTGCAGAGTCGAACTGTCGATGCAGATCTCGCTACCACAGCTGTAGCAAATTCTAACTTGTTAAACCAAAGAACAAAAATCATGGCTATGGCGGGCACCTATCTACGATGAGTCCCTTTGATCGTGCATAGTCTTGTCACAGTCTAGATCTAACGTTAAATGCCCAGACACAGCTTAATACTTCCCCTCTCCTAAAGTTCACATAATCCTCTCAGTTTTTCATTACTGCCCACAATGTCTGATCCCTCATATTCCCCCATTTTCCTGTATTCATTGAGTTCTTTTGTTTTATTGAAATTGTCTATGTGATCCATATAGTGTGTAGTTACAATTTTTAAGTCTTTCTTTTAATTGATATTGCACTACATTCCATGTTTAATACCTCTTGAAGTTGTCTCCTCAAGTACTGTTTTTATGTTACTTGGTTCATTTATCTAATGCATACTGTTACACTGGAACAGTTTTTGAGAATACTGTTCATGTTTTTCCTGTTTCCTCCCTTTTTATTTGTATATTGTTCAACTTTTTAGTTTTTAAAATGCGGTACCACCACACTTTCAAAGATTGCATTTACTGTATGTCCCCTCATACTCCTCCATTTTATTGCATTATTTGATTTCTGTTATCTTAGCGATATTGATAAGTTCCTCATACATGCTGTAGATACATTGATAATTCTTTATTTTCATTGGTTTGTGTATCACTCTCCATGTTTTATACCTTCTGAAGTAGCCTTGTCTTATACCAGTTTTATTTTATTTTAGTTGTTCTGTTTATTAATATAAACTGCTATTTAAGCATGCTGTTCCGGTTTTTTATTGACTTTTTCCTGTTCACTCCCTTTATATTTATTTATTGTTCAGCTTTTCTCATTACATTACCATCACGTCCTCAAATACGTCATTTACTGTGTGTTTCAATCTAGATGTGTAATTTCTTTTCCAGTGCCTTTTACAAACGTTATAACTTTTTTGGCGACAACAGTCAGGTAACGTGTTAAGATGGCCTTGTAAGCCGAAAACCGATTAACACAATAAAATTAACGCTGTAGAACAAAAGTAAAAAATGTTCAAATGTGTGTGAATTCCTAAGGGACCAAACTGTTGAGGTCATCGGTTCCTAGACTTACGCCCTACTTAAACTACCTTATAATAGAACAACACACACACCCATGCCCGAGGGAGGACTTGAACCTCTGGCGGGAGGGGCCGCGCAATCTGTGGCATGGCGCCCTAAACCGCTAGTGCTTTTCATTTATTATTCAAAGATAGGTTATCGGCGCACCCGGTTTCATTTTCTATACCCTGTATTTGTGGAACTGTGTTGACAACGACAGGTCGACTTTGGGGAAAGAGGAGAGAATTTACGCGGCTGCCATTCGATTAGAAGGATAGAGAAATATCTCACAACTCATACTGTCTAATGTTTATGGAAATGTTTTCTCCACGGTTGCGAATATATAACAGAACTATTATTTGCAACAAGACAGTATGTTATCGAGCCGACATTTTATTGCGAAGAATTGTGAGATTCCTCATCGCTGGGTTGCGCAAAAATGCTCTCGAGATTCGGCACTTCTTCGCTTCACGCCATCTTCCTTTGATCACACACTATGCGAATTCCTTTCGTTAGAACTCATAAAAAATTCGGTGTACGCAGCTCCACCAACTACTCTGGGAAACTACTTTCATTGTTTTAGCGGAGGGTGGGAGTACAGTACATTTTGCTATTCGAGAAGAGAAAGCCATGTGCCAGCACCGGTTTTCACACTTTTATATCTCATTTTTGGCCACCAACGACGTGGACACGTCACTTTACAGGTACACATCATAGTCACCTACACTCAACATGTATGCTTACAACGCGACGCTCAGAGTTCGTAAAGGAAATAAGGCAATGGGGGCGAAGGATGAAAACCTTTTCACGTACGCGGTTGAACCTACACCTTGCCCTCTTCCAGCCAAAACTACCAGACAAATTTGAGCGAGAGTATGTTTACAGAGGAGAGGAGTAATTAGTGACTAGAGATATCCGTAAGTCGATTTCTCCAAACACATTGTGAACAAAGTATTTTATAGTATAGAGAGGTTAAACTGGAAGCAACACATTGATGGTCTGCTGAAACGTCTGAGTTCAGCTACGTATGCTATTAGGGTTATTGCAAATTTTGGTGATAAGAATCTCAGTAAATTAGCTTACTATGCCTACTTTCATTCACTGCTTTCGTATGGCATCATATTCTGGGGTAATTCATCGTTGAGTAGAAAAGTATTCATTGCACAAAAACGTGTAATCAGAATAATTGCTGGAGCCCACCCACGGTCATCCTGCAGACATCTATTTAAGGATCTAGGGATCCTCACAGTAACCTCACAGTATATATATTCCCTTATGAAATTTGTTGATAATAATCCAACCCAATTCAAAAGTAATAGCAGTGTGCATACCTATAACACCAGGAGAAAGGATGATCTTCACTATGCAGGGTTAAATCTGACTTTGGCACAGAAAGGGGTAAATTATGCTGCCACAAAAGTCTTTGGGCACCTACCAAACAGCATCAAAAGCCTGACAGATAGCCAACTAACATTTAAAAATAAATTAAAAGAATTTCTAGATGACAACTCCTTCTACTCATTGGCTGAATTTTTAGATATAAACTAAGTAAAAAAAAAAAAAAAAAACAACTTAATCATTAGTGTCATGCAATATTTTGTGTAATGTAATTTCTTGTACAGACATCTTTTATTAACCTGACACGTTCCACATCATTACGAAGTGTCGTATTCATGATCTATGGAACAAGTATTAATCTAATCTAATCTAATCTAGTGAAAACAACTATTATCAACGAGCTGATTCTTTTTCAAAGTTATGTTGTTTTTGATCAGGGAAACAATAGTTATTCTCTTTTTCTTAGTTATATAATAATATGTATTTGATATGTCACATTACTTCAGTTGTCCGCGCCTGGTAGCTGAGTGGTCAGCGCAACGGAATGTCATACCTAACGGCCCGGGTTCGATTCCCGGCTGGGTCAGAGATTTTCTCCGCTCAGAGACTGGGTGTTGTGTTGTCCTTATCATCATTCATCCCCATCGACACGCAAGTCGCCGAAGTGGCGTCAGCTTGAAAGATTTGCATCGGGCGAACGGACTATCGGACGGGAGACCCTAGCCACACGACTTCAGTTGCTCTTCTGCCTTTCATTTCACGTCCAAATTTAAACTAACTGTGTATCAGCTGAGTTCATTACAAATTTCAAGACTGAAATAACCATAGACTTAAAAGCAGTAGTGCAAATGAGTCACTTTTAACGTCCTTCGCATTTTCGCTTTACAGTAATTTCAGTACTCCCTCTAGTATCAACAAACAGATGGCTAACATAAGACCAAATGGCTTACATTTCATAAAGTACTCGCTTCCGAATATTATAAGAATATATTCTATCTCCTATAAGAACATGGGACACTTAAAAAAAACTACACATAAAACGAGAGGTTATCCGGTCTTCTGCTGAAGAACTGCTTCGAGATCAGTACTAAGTTGTATTTCTTCTGTTAAATGTTGAAGAAAACAATGTCTTTTTCCCTCCAGTGAAAGCTTGGGTGTAAGTCGTTACAGATGAAAATTTTAGTAAATATGCAACTTTCAATATAGTTATCACACAATCCGTCACCAAAAGTAAATTTTAACAGTTTTGTGATAGGAACTGAAACCAGAATAATCCCGCTCTATGTTGATGTGATGCACGCTTTCAGGATTTCAGCACAGCCGTATGTGTTGGTGGTTACGATTCGGCACATCCGCGTCAAATGGATCCAAACTCTTTGTTACAGACGGGGCTACTATCTGGATTCCCGCACATCTGCAGAATCACATTCGCAATGATGGTGTCTTGGGTTGGAGACTACATGCTGAAGAAGGAAATCGTCTCGCGGACTAATCTAAGGAAGATAGCCACTGCCCTGTGTAAGTCTTTGGACAACGGTAAAGTTATCAGAAATATAATAGTCTACACCTTCTAGAAGCAAACATTCTGCTTTGTAATCTCCTAGTCTTTTGATCTCCACATAATTTTTCCATTTTTTTCTGGTCTTGGTAAGTGTTCTATTAGTTTTTTGTCAAATAGGGCCTACCTGTTTTTCAAAAACTTGTGTGTGAAATATATTGTCTATGAAGCAATGTTCCTCAAATCTGGGTCATTTTCACTTATTAGTTTTCTGTCCTTTACTCCTAAAGTGTTTCATTACGTTTCTAGAATCAATTTCGTATCATATCTCTCCACTTAGTATTTCGAATTGTTCAGAACCATCACATTCAGATGTTTTCGGTTTCACTTCCTCCGATATTCCCACACTCTATCACTCGCCTGCGTAGTGATTTGTCCCAGAAATATCATTTCAGGCCGTTTCTCTTCGATTGCAAGTCAGTACTTTGGTACCAGCAGAGCTCTCTTGTTGAATCAAAAGAAAAAAAATTAAGTCGTGCAGAATTTTCTCTGACATCTGAAAGAAAGGTTTAACGTGTTGTCCTCTGCAACAGGCTTCTAGACTCCGGTGCGCACATTACTTAGGGGAGCAGGCACTGACACGGAGTGGGCTGGTAGAGTATACATATTATGAAGTCCGCGTGTTTTGACTGAACGATAAAGCGCCGTTCTACGATACTGGAATGTTGTTCTGTTTCCATTTGGCATTAGCTCCAAGGGCATATTTCCAATCAGTCTGGTGATTTCGCCGATGTGTTCTCGAAAAGAAACAGTGGATACCGTTGAATAAGACAATAATGTGGCGTTCTGAGGTCACTCAAAGTTGTAAGTAACCTTGCACAGTCTAATTAGTATGATGGCACCAAATGAGGCATTATATTCTCTCCATCTACTGTTTGTGACATTTTTATAAAGTAGTGAAATCACTACTTTATATGCTTCATTCTGCATGTCAATAGGAGTCACAGTTGCTTGTTAATATTTTTGCATAATATGTAAAGAGTTCGCCTCCAAACAAGTAGCAGGGAATCATATTACTTCCAGAGGACGCTATCGAATTGAAATATGGACGATAAATAATAAAGGCAAGAGAAGACTAAACGCTTTTAAAAAGTGGTGTTACAGAATAATGCTGAATGTTACTTATATAGACAGAGTGCGTAACAAAATCCACAAGTAGGCTAAAAGAAGAAATGAGTTGATAGGATCCATGCTGAACCATGGGTAACCGTTAATCTGAAAACTGAGGCAAGTATTTCTGGAGGCGAAGGAAAGGGGGGGGGAGGCAGGACAATGGATAGATTTAATACAGAAAACAGATTCAGATGGAAATACGGTGCAGCAGTTATGTAGAGGTAAAGATACTTCCACAGGAGACAAAAGTAGACTACTTAGAGTTTGGCAGTATACCAGTCTTCTGAATAAAGACTACAAAAACAAAAGGACACTGCTACAGAGTCGTAAATGTAATAATTCAAAGCAGTGAATTGTGGATGGAGTAGAAACCACTTACTGAACATGAAAATGCATAGCCACTGTATTTGTTTTACTGAAAGAGAGGCTTTTTGTTTGGGATTACATGTTGTTCAGTTGGAACCTGACATTGAATCTTATGCTTTGTGTCCTAATATCGTGCTCTACGTAGGCTAGGCTGTCAAGTGTATAATGACAGTCTGTTTTTATGGTGATCGGGACGGCAGGTTGTCGCGCCCAACATAACAATATAATCGGACTGACTTTTCAGTTGGTCAGTGAACTTATGCATTATCGGTACCGCAAAACTGAGCAATAACGAGGGGAGCAGGGCAACAGATATACCTCTCTCACCGTCCCAACCACGGTAGACTGCGTGACTCATTGCCGCATACATGTCGCACCCTTAAGGTGCAATAAAATACCACATGCGTACATTTGGTTAGATGTCACCCCCCCTCCTAACACCTTGCTCCTGAGATGCCTTCCTCTTCATCTATCTCTATTAGTCACGCAGTCTCCTTTTCCTTTATATTTTCCTTAATTATGTTTCATCATGTCTCTCTATTCTTCTCCTCCCTTCACCATGAGTCTCCCTCATACTCCCTGCTGCCAGCACTCCTATCTAAAATCTTTCTCTTCAATAATGTATTCTTCGAGGTGAACCTTTCTAATTGTTTATCTCACTTTTTGTATTAGATGTAGTTTAACATGCCTACTAAAACATATGACTGTAAAATAAGTAGAATGCCTGGTTAGATGTAAGAGAGGGCCTGATGGCCCTAATCTTGCCAGGTTAAATAAATAAATAAATAAATAAATAAATAAATAAACACCCACCCTCCTCACGATATCGGTTCAGAGTCTGCTGCAGTTCAATGTAGTCTAAAAGTGGAGATATGTGTCCCTGAATGGACCAGTTTGATGTAAGCGATATGTCAGTTATGTATTAGTCCTGGTGCCAGATTAAACCGCGGTGTCCCGATATTCTATTGAGGAACGAAGGAATATACCTACCTGGATGGGCTTGAAGATTCACAGCTGAACATCCACACCAGCCGACCAGCTTTTACTGCCTCTTACTGCGGCACAAAGTGAAACCTCCACTACTGTAACCAAAGATGCAGCTGGATGTATGGATGAAAGAATAATGCAAAGTTGCGTTTAGTGACAAGTGGTAAATTCTTGTTCGCAGCTATAGTAATGTGAGAGAGTGGGGTCAACAGGGAGAGGACAAACTACCGGAATGCACTGTGTAGCTAATACAGGGCCAACTCCCGGCAACAGGTGAGGGGAACAACTGCCTGCAGAGACTATGGACCTCTACATTATGTCAGGGAGGTGAGGGACAGTGCGTCTTGCATTTCATACACTCCTCTCTGTTGCCGTTGCTACAAAGTAAGGCAAATGTGCTCTCCCAACAATGCAACTGCTGTACCCACAATTCTGGTTAGGTGATGCACTGTGGCCCTGTGCAGCACATCACCACTCCTGTCACCAGATGAACATGAGAGGGACATGAGATGACTCCTTTCGTCCTGTCTGCTTTACTGACAACATTCATTGACCATTAGCGAGAACAAGGGGAGGTAGCATCCAATACAATGTCTTAAGATGACAAGTGGCTCGCGTGCTATCTGTGGATTTTTCCAGGACTGTAGAAGAGAAATATGTTAACATTAAATGGGTGTTCTGTTTTTTGTTTTTCGGCAGATTAAACCGCGGTGTTCCGATATTCTATTGAGGAGCGAAGGAATATACCTACCTGGATGGGTGTTTTCAGTTTCGAAATATCGTACGAGAAAAGTTCAAGGCCTGGACAGGACGGGATGCACCATCGCGCGTTATAACTGGTAGTATCTATGAGAAGGACGGAATCTGTTCTGACGACTGAAAGGGAAGCAGCGGTAAAGAGAGACCTGTCCGAAGTGCAGACAATATCATCCTAATTTAGAGAGCGATGGAAGCCAGCCCAACCAAGTCCTCACGCAGACTTTCGGTAGACATTAACATTTCTCGAAAGTCTGTCGTTAGAATTTTGCACCATGATTTAGCAACGACGCCACACCACTTGTAGACTGTGTAGCGGCTCACAGAATCGAACAAGCAAGCACGTGTGAGTGCTGCACAAATTATCTTGGAGCCTGACTTACTGTTCATGTTTTCTGACGAAGCAACACTCCTCGTCAGCGGTTGTGTGAACAAGCACATCTGTGTCATCTGGGCGACCCACCACCCTCTGGATGTTAGAGGGAGCATGCGCGATTCCCTCAAGATGGACATTTGGTGTTTAGTGAGCAAAGTTAGAGTGACAGGACCTTCTTTTCTGAAGTACAGACGGCCAGGGGAGAGAATTACCTTTCCACGCTCAGCACGTTCATGGAGGAGGACACATTACTTGCCACTCTCCAGCGAGGGTACTTTCAGCAAGACAGTGCCTCTGGTAATTACAGTCAGAGGGCTCGAGATTACTTGAACAACACGTCCTGCAAACGTTGGATCGGTAGAGGTGGACTTCTCCCAAGGCCAGCACGTTTACCCGAGCTGACACCAGTTGATTTTTGGCTGTGGGGGCGGTCAAGGATTGTGTCTACGCCAGCAAACCCAGCAACTTGGACGACCTCAAGCACCGCACCACTGTGGCCAGTGGCACTCATAATCAACAATGGACACACTCTGTAAGTGCACTGAGCGGGATCGGTGCCAAAGTGAAACCCTCTAACTAAATTCCTGTCTTGTAAGTTCATGTGGTTAACAGCCTTTTAATGTTAACATCTTTCTGCCACATCCTATACACAAGACAATGAAGTTGTTCAGAATGAGATTTTCACTCTGCAGCGGAGTGTGCGCTGATATGAAACTTCCTGGCAGACTAAAACTGTGTGCCGGACCGAGACTCGAAACTCGGGACCTTTGCCTTTCACGGCCAAGTGCTCTACCAACTGAGCTAACCAAGCACGATTCACGCTCCGTCCTCACAGCGTGAGTCGTGCTTGGGTAGCTCAGATGGTAAAGCACTTGCCCGCAAAAGGCAAAGGTCCCGAGTTCGAATCTCGGTCCGGCACACAGTTTTAATCTGCCAGGAAGTTTAATGAAGTTGTTGTCTACGTGAGTTTGGCCTTGTGGTAAGTAGTGGTAGGTGCGTGAGTGTCGGTGTGGTTGCAGGCACGGTGGTGCAGGGCGTGCTGGTGCTGGGACTGGCCTACTCGGGCTGCAGCCCCGTGGTGGCCGCCGTGTGCCTGGCCGCCGCCGTGGGCGCCAGCGGGGCCGTCTCCACCGGGCCGCTCGCCTCGCTCGTCGACATCAGCCCCAACTACGCCAGTAAGTACTGCCTGTCTACACTACTCGTCTCGCCCTGTTTGCTGCTGTTCCAGACAGTGTTATTTTCAACATCTCTGAGTGCTTCCTAGACTCAAAATGTAGCCACAGCTGGTGAGTCAAGAGGACATACCAAAGTAGCATCAGTTTCTGTTTATACACCGGATTTAATTTTTTGTTCTCAAGTGCTTCTGCGACGAAGTTAATCATGTCGATGTACTGTACTGTGCTGACTAGTGTATGCTAACTTATTTTAAGTTATGTATGAGGCGTGTTTTTTTTAAGTAAGTGCCGTTTTGAAATTGAAAAATGATGTGCTAAGATTTCTCAATAATTGTATTTTTACATGAAAGCCTGTACCTTAATCTACTTTTCTACATAATTTCCGTCAATATTGAGGCACTTGTCATAACGTTGTACCAGTTTTTGAACACCCTCCTCACAGAGGTCTGCCGCCTGACTTGTCAACCACTGCATCACCACTGTTTTGACTTCGTCATTGTCTTGAAGACGCTGACCGCCCAGGTGTTTCTTCAAGTCCAGGAACAGATGGTAGTCACTTGGCGCAAGATCGGGGCTGTACGGAGGATGATCTAGAGTTTCCCATCGAAAAGATGTAATGAGATCTTTGGTCTGATTCACCACATGCGGACGGGCATTGTCTTGCAGCAAAACGATGATGTTGTTCAACTTCAATGGACTGTTGCTTTGATTCTGGTGTGAAGGAGGCCACCCATGTTTCATCGCCCATAACAACTGCATAACAGTAGCGACTATGGAGGACATGCATGGGGCCTGCAGACAGGTGGCACTGCGTGGGAGCTTGAGTCAGCTGGGGAGCGTGCTGAGATAGTCCGTACATTTGCGATAAACACTGTGTCCGGCTGGCACAATGATTAAAGCAAATGCGTAGTAGGAGGAGATCTGGGTCCGAGTCCCGGTCCAGTACACATTTTCACTCGTCGCCGCTGGTTCCACATAAAATCTCAATGTAGCTGAAATCATTAATTCCTTCCCTTGACTTTCCTTTCTCCCCTTCCCCCCACACTTTCCCCTTCAATTTAGATAACATTTATTACAGCTGTGAATCCCATACATTATTCTAAGCTGTCTCGTAAAATTCAGTGTATTTGTATTGTGTTAGCTGACTTTCGGGTGTAGTAAAAACCAGAAGCACTTTATCAGCACTTTAGTTCCAGATCAGTCTTATACATCGTCCTTCTAAAAATTCCGAGGCAGGTTTTGTTCCTCGCGCACAAGTGATGTTAGCGCAGTAACTACGACGGCAACTTGAACTAACAACTATAAACAACAAATACATATTCGACCAGTCACTTGAGAGGAAACTGTTAAGTGGAGCCATAGTGTATCAACGTTTCTGTGTCACAAATCGTGATGGAGCAACATCTCTAAAGCAAGTCTTCAGGGCATTCTCCAAAATATTTTGATGCAGAAAGAGTGCAAAGTTTATCCCGCACATCTTGACCCACGAACAAAAACAACGATGCGTGGATACCTGCCGCAGTGCATTGAAATGTAAGATGAGCGCAATTCTTTTAGAAAAAGAAATCATCACAGGAGATGGTGTTATCAATACGAATGTATCAAAAAAAGACAAAATGCAGAAATTCACGCGAAGGGTTACCGCTTTGCGGACAATACGTTCAAACCAATGTGGAATGCGAGTTGAACAACATCCAAAAAAAAAAAAACTTTTTTGCCAGTTCTATGCGTTGTACTCAAATAACTTCACAAAAGCAAGTCTTCCTCTCCAGACTGTATACCACTTAAGTTCCTTTCAGAGTATGCTGATGCAATAGCTCCATACTTAACAATCATATACAACCTCTCGCTCGACGAAAGTTCCGTATCAAACACTGGAAAACTGCACAGGTCACACGAATGTTTAAGAAAAGCAGTAGGAGTAATCCACTAAATTACAGGCCCATATCATTAACGTCGATATGCAGCTTGAATTTGGTGCACATATTGTGTTCGAACATCATGAATTACCTCGCAGAGAACGGTCTATTGGCAAACAGTCAACACGAATTCAGAAAACATCGTTCTTGTGAAACACAACTAGCTGTATACAAACACGAAGTGTTGAGCACTACTGACAAGGGATTTCAAATTGATTCCGTACTTCTAGATTTCCAGAAGGCTTTTGACACTATACTACACAAGTGGCTTGTAGTGAAATTGCGTGCTTATGGAATATAGTCTAAGTTATGTGATTGGATTCGTGATTTCCTGTCAGAGAGGTTACAGTTCGTAGTAATTGACGGAACGTCGTCGAGTAAAACAGAAGTGATTTCTGGCGTTCTCCAAGGTATTGTGTTATAGGCCCTATGCTGTTCCTTACCTATATAGACGATTTAGGAGACAAGCTGAGCAGCCGCCTTAGGATTTTTGCAGATGATGCTGTCGTCTATGGTCTAGTAAAGTCATCAAAGATCAAAACAAATTGAAAAACGATATAGAAAAGATATCTGTATGATGCGAAAATTGACAATTGTCCCTAAGCAATGAAAAGTGTGAGGTCATCCACATGAGTAGTAAAAGGAATCCGTTGAACTTCGGTTGCACGATAAATCAGTGAAATCTAAATACCATAAAGTCAACTAAATGTCTAAGAATTACAATTATGAACAACTTACATTGGAAAGGACACACAGAAAATTTTGTGGGTAAATCAATCAAAAGATTGCGTTTTATTTGCAGAACACTTTGAAAATGTAACAGATATGTTAAAGAGACTGCCTACGGTAAGCTTGTCCGTCGTCTTTTCGAGTGCTGCTTCGCGGTCTGGGAACCGTACCAGATAGGATTAATGGAGTACATCGAGGAAGTTCAAAAAAAGATCACCACGTTTTGTACTATCCAGAAATAGGGGAGAGAGTGTCACTGACATTATACAGGATTTTGCGTGGATATCATTAAAACAAAGACTTTTTCCCCTTTGAGCAGGTCCAAAGAAAAGCAGCGCATTTGCTTACAGGTTTGTTTGCTTCCTCCTACGTACGTCTCACAAAAAGAACGTGAAGGTACAATTAGAGAGATTCAAACTGACAAGGGATCTTAACGACTTTCACGACTGGAGACTGGAACATGAAAGGAGAAAATGGCAGTGGCACACAAAATACCCTTCGCAACCCACCTTGAGGTGGCTTGTGGTGTGTAGCAGTAGATGCGTCTCAAAAAATTCTTTCCGGTAAATGAAACTGACGTCGTCTCTTTTCGTGCATGATCATCACCTTCACTAATGCTTTGATTAATGCTCCCTTCTAATGTGACGGGATAGTTACACGTCTCACCAACGGTAAGGAAATCTGCGCACAAAATTGGAAGCTGTCTTTCCAAAACGCGTGAATGTCTGGATTTCAAGGCGAATGTTCTCACGTAACTCGTCGTTGGTGCGTGGTTTGTTACTGTACACATTATCTTTAACGTCACCCCATAGGAAAAAGGCAAGTGGTCAAGTCAGGTGACCTTGCATGCAATAATCCCTTGGAAATCACTAACAGAGAAAAATGATTCACTCGCAGATATAACAATGTTCCCTTTGTCGCCAGCTTCGTCACCAAGTCTTGAATGCTGTGTCTAACCATTCGTCATTGATGGGATATATGTGTCCCACTAACGTAAATTTTGAGCGTTGGGACCTCTATGTCTCATATCTGTCTAGTGCTAACATGTAACATGAAGCTTTAGGAACTAGGAGGAAAACACTGTGGGCCATGCTGTGGATATACAGGGTGTTCATTTTAATTAAAGACATTGAAATATTTCGAAAACTACACATCGGATAAAAAGAAGTTATAATTCGAATTTCTTCGTATTGGATGTGACATCCAATGACACGACACACGACCCCCCCCCCCCCCCCCCCCCGTCCCCCTCCCATCCCACCCCGTGCGTGGGTGGCGACGAGCAACTGGAAATCTTCAATGGGAATCCCGTTTATTATTGCAGATGCAAAATCTAAATACGTTTTGTCTGACGTATTTTATTCATTTCGCCTCAGATGGCGCTGTAATCGAGGGGTAGATACAGGTAATTACCGACATGCTACTCAGTGGCCCTTGAATATCGAATGGCTCGTATGCTGCGAGGGCACGATAGGGCAGTATCTCATAACTTCTAATTGGAAACGCCTTTCGCAACGTTGTATTCCTCCGACATGTAGAACATATAGAACTCGACGTGCCACTGTGGTCGTGGCTCGAGGCGAACGCTGCTCCACTTTTCCAATTAGAGTAAGTGTTCAAACGTAGTCCGCCAACTTAAGTGATCCGCTTTTCATATGGGCGCATAAAGGATAGATGCATATCTGCGGGAATGTCAGCACAGGCTTTACTGTTGCTGGCGTTTGCTTGTACGCCTTATCTTTTAAACAACTCCATATAAAGAGATACGGCGACATCAAAGCCGGCGAGCTAGGGGTCCATTTAATAGGGCCAAACACGGTCTAATACTCCCGTGCTTCAGTTGCGTAATGCGCTGGGCAACTGTCATGCTGAACGCACATACGCTGTCCAAGTCCAGGGCTACATCCCGCAGTAGTACCGGTATTTCCTGTTCGAAAAATGTTCTTTATTTGCGTCCACTCAGTGTGCCGTCGATAAAATACGGACCAGTGAGCTTGTTCCCCATGATGCCTCACCAAGGGCGTTGACTGTCAACTTGTCGTAACCAGTGGGAATTGTTTACACACCAGTATCACATGATATGCCGGTAAACACTACCATGGCTTGTGAATGTCGACTCATCGGAAAATATTATCCCAGCACAGAACGTGGGGATCGTCTGCATTTGTTGACGTGCCCATTCACAAAACGCTACCCGGTTATGGAAATCGCCGCCATGAAGTTTTTGATGCAGTCACACGTGATATGGATATATTTATGACGATGCAGTATTGTGACAGTGCTACCTACGAACATACCGGAATCACGGTGTAATTGCTGTCGCTTATCCGTGGGTTGTGGCTTACTGCCACTAGTACAGTTATTGCATTAGCTTATCCTGTAAGACGTTTGCTTCGTTTCCTTTTGCCGGTCTATACGCTGCCATCAGACATGAAGGTATTCACAACCTTGTGAAAGAACGAACGAGAGCGAGCTTTCTCTGGAAAAAGCTCGGCACGCAAGGCAACACCAGCCTCAACATTTCTCCTACATTCTCCGTAATTCAGGGTCATTTCAGTTTCTTCTTCTGTGGTTGAAACATTCATCGTCCACTTGCACATCTGTTCTCCAAATGATAGATGGGTGTCCATTCAATAAACACAGTGCAGATATTGGAAAGCTTAGAGCCGCTGTCTGCTCTACATCTGCACGATATATATGAGCTCCGGTCGCAATGTGCTGCCAGATATGGTACGGCGGAGTAGTCCGATACACGGCCCCAGTGGCGCGTCGAGTACTCCCCTATTAGACTGCGAATGCGGTTTGCAATTAGAAGTTATGAAATACAGGCCTGTCGCACCCTCGCAGAATGGAGCTGGTATCCCACGTGCCACTGGATATTCAGGGGCCACCGAGCAGCGCGTCGTAAATTAAGATTGTGTACTCATTTCTATTCCTCCGACTACAGCGCCATTTTGCCGAAACCAAGTAAATGCGTATGTCCATTTTACCGTAGAATCGTCGTCTGCAATAAAATAACGTATGGAAGTTAGTGGGTAGGAGATCGGGGAGGTAAGTACCGGGAACAGCTCCGTACCGATTTGCACCGCACCCAGCGTTTTACACTTTTTCGGTCTGCTGAAGAAGCACTTAAACGTTTTGTACCTGAATAACCCTTATTGACGTGACCTGCAAGTGGTTTGGTTTTGTGTTACAGGCATCCTGATGGGCATCACCAACATGCTGACCGTGCTGCCTGGATTCATATCGCCAATCATAGTGGGTCTGCTCACTTACCAGAACGTAAGCACCATTTGTTTACAGTCACGTGTTTTGCAGAATGATACTTTCTCATTTCTTAATCGATATGTACTTATGCCATGTTTCCCTGTCGGAGAAATGTTATGCCAGAATGCAGAGCTTGGCATGAAACTTTCTTAATTATCAGAAACACGCCCGCACAAAAATGACTGAAGCTGTCTTTCATTCAAAGGTTGGTCTGAATACCACGGTACTTTATAACGAACTGTTTTATTTTAAACAGGAGATCCTTACACCCCTCCTGTTTGACGAACGGTTCACTAAGTCGCTAACAGACATACAGTTTTAACGTGGAATCTGTTTAAGAATGCCACGCCAACGTGGATTAATAGGCATATCAGAAAACAGCTTGAAACATCCCCTTAGAACAATTTATACAAGACTGTGCTTAAGCTGACACACAATATTTTTTTTTAGCGCAACGCAATCTGACTTTCAAAAATCCCTACAAAAAAATGGCCCTGACTAACATTAACCTATACGTTTCACAAATCACTTACCTCACCAAAAATCTTCGTTACTCGAACTACTGCAATACAGCGAGCGCCACTACTGCCAGCTAAATAAAAGATTCAAACTACGGAAGGCACTAACTACTGATGGGCATAGTTAGCAAATGAAAGATTTTAATAGAGAACAAACAATGTATTTACCTTAATAGTGTTCAAAAGTCATAATGTATATAGCAGTTCATGACATCCCGTCTTACAAATTTCAAAACTCCGCCATCTCTCCCCACATCCACCACTGCTGGCGGCTCACCTCGAAGTGCCCAACGCTACGCGCTGTTAACATCCAGCTGCCCAACACTACAATGGCGAGTATTACAACAATGCCAACCAGCCACTGACTGCACACAGCACAGCCAGTGATTTTCATACAGAGCGCTACGTGGTGTTACCAATATAAAAAACCTAAACCGCCTACTTACAAGTTACGTAAACAAAGAGAGCTGCATGACAGATTCACCAAAACTTAGCGGACAACGAAAGCTGAACGAAACGAAAATGAGCGCAACGAGAGCAATGAGAAAAGCTTTCAGTGACTTTGAAAGTAGAATTTTGTCATCCGACCTCACTAAACCCATAAGAGATTTCGGTCTTACCTAAGGCTACTAAGCGGTTCGAAATTCTCTATTCAGTAACCATACTGGCACCGAAACGGAAGATAACAGAGAGAAGGCCGAAATACTAAATTCGGTCTTCCGAAATTGTTTCACAGCAGAAAATACTGTCCTTCCCTCCCATCATCGTACTAACGTCGGAATGGCAGAATTTGAGGTAACCGATCGCGAAATGGAAAAACAACTACAATCGCTTAGTAGTGGAAAGGCAACAGGACCAGATGAGATACCTATAAGACTCTACAAAATTATACGAAAAAAGTTGCTCCCTTTCTAGCAGCAGTTTATCGGCGATCGCTGGAGAAACGAAGGTACTGGAAAAAAGCACAGGTCATTTCAATTTTCAAGAAGGGTCGTAACCCGGACGAACATAACTATAGGCCGACATCGTTAACATCAGTTTGTTGTAGAGTTATGGAACATGTTTTACGCTCAAGAATTATGATTTTTGAAAGACGAAAATCTCTACAAAAACCAGAGTGTATTCCCCAAACAGGGGGCGAAAATCAGCTAACTCTGTTCCGCCACGAGATTTATAGAAATGTAGACATCGATGTTCAAGTTGATGCTGTGTTCCTTGTCTTCACAAAGGCATTTGACTCTGTTCCGCACTGCCCTTCAGTGAAAAAAAAGAGCTTAACGAATATCGGACGAGATTTGCAACCGGATTCAAGGTCGAACTCAACACGTAGCTCTTACCAGAACAAAATCGACGAGTGGCAACGTAATTTCGGGAATACCACCTCGAAGTGTTGTAGGACCGTTAATGTTTACAATGTATGTATCAGTTCTAGTAAAAAACGTCGAAAACTCTTTACGACTGTTGGCAGATGAATCGGCTGTCTACAAGAAAGTAGCAACGCCCGAAGTCAGAATGCAGCATGTCCTTCAGAGGATTGATGGATGGTGTAGGCTCTGTAGCTGACCCTGTACGTAAATAAATGTAACATGTTGCGAATACGTAGGAAAAGAAATCCATTACTGTACAACTACATTATTGAGGACAAGTTGCTGGAAGAAATATTTACTGTAGAATATCTACGGGTAACTATCCAGAGCGACCTCAAGTGTTATGACCACATAAAACTAACAGCAGGAAAAGCAGGTGCCAGACTGACTTTCATAAGAAGTTACTTACGGAAATGTGGCTTACAGGGCGTTTGTTCGACCGATTCTTGAGAATTGTTCATTACTGGGTAGGACTGATAGAAGAGACAAAATATCCAACGAAGAACGGCGCGTTTCGTCACGGGATCGTTTGGTGGGCGCGAAAGAGTTACAGAGATGCTCAACAAACTCCAGTGGTAGGTGTTACAAAAGAGGCGTTGTGCATCACGGAGAGTTTTACTATTGAAATTTCGAGTGTGCTCTCTCCGGGAAGAATCGGACAACATATTACTTCCTCCCACGTACGTCTCGTGAAACGACCACGACGAGAAAACTGAAGAAATTAGAGCTAATGTAAGAGGCTTACCAACAATCACTTTTCCCACGCACCATTCGCGAGAGGAACAAGGAAGGCGGGTTCGGCTAGTGGTACCAGAAGTAGCCTTCACCACATACCGTTACGTGGTTTGCGGAGTGTGATGTAAATCTACACGTGGTTGTCAGTAAATAATGCTAGACTTAGTGGGAATGGAAACCTTGTTCTTTATTTTGATTGCTGACATCTGAACTCTGTCCACACGATAGAACGAAAATGCTCTGAAAAAGCCTGCATAGAGCACAAAGAAAATACGTTTCCCCATTTTCTAGAATATTAGCTATAGTTACTGTTGGACGCACTTCTTATTTTCTTTCTTTCCACTTCTTGTTCTACAGACAACATTTTCATTGTAAATTTGCGACTTAATTGATTTTAGCAGGACTGTGGACCAGAGAATGCTTGTGCACAGTTTGTCATAATGTTCCTAAGCATAGTATAAATAGTGGCGTTTTCTGCGTCCATTGCACTACATCTACATCTGCGTACATACTGCGCAAGCGACCGTACGGTCCGTAGCGGAGGGTACCTTTTTACACTACTAGTCATTTCCTTTCCTGTACCACTCGCAACTCGTCCTAATAGAACCAGAATTCACACTGGACCAAATGAAGTATGACCTTATAATGTTTTAATTTTGTCTCGAGGAAAGTTTTGTCGTAGCGCTTGACGCAACCGCCACTGTTATTTTGTGACTTTCACGAAATTCATCCTTCTCTTTAGAATAATTTTCTATTTAAGATATTTTGTGTAGGGTGTTTCAAAAACCAGGAGGGTTAAGATATGCCCGGAAATACTTGCGCCCTTTCCACACCACGTACCTGATAATCCCGCGGCGGTCGTACTGTTCCGTTCCACACTGGTGCTGGCTTGCCTGAAATTATCTATAGAAATACGTAAGCGAGTTAGGGGAGCCACTCAACGTCAAAACACAACACTGTTCTACGTCTGGTATGAACAACTATATTCTGAGACGATAAAAGAAAGTCGCAGGTTGCATTGTTTACATTCTAATTCAGAAGTGTTATCCCAATTAATGGATGATTACCAGTCCACAATATCACTCAGACGAGCGTACGCGTAACCGGCACGACGCGAGTGATTGTTGATGATGCGGAAGCCGAATGATAGCACGGAAGTTCTTACACTCGTCACGCATACACAGATTTCTTTTGGTACCAGCCCTCCTTTTTCAGTTCTCAGTTCTCACTTGTTCGAGCGTGCGCGTAACCATCGCGGCGCGGCTGATTGTTGATAATGCGGAAACGCGATGATCGAACGCACGTTCTCACGCTCGCTACAAGACACTGGCACTTGATTGCACTCTTTTATGGTAACTAATTTCTACTGATTCACATTTGTTCATTCTAGGAGAGCGAACACGGCGCGGATGATTGATGCTGTGCGACACGCAACGAGAGGATACACATTCCTCTATCAGCAGCACTGCTCATTTTTAAATTACTTCTTTATGCATTTTCCTCTGAACCATTTGCATATTTTATCACTTTACTGTAATAGCTCTTGTAGCAACACTTCAACTTCCATACTAACTAGTGATGGGGAGCTCGTGAATGAGTCGTTCAAATGAACGTTTCACTCCAGTGAAGTGTGAACTAACCACTCAATTTCAATGAACTGGTACTTCAAACTCTTCACAGATAACACACTCCACACTTTTTTCTAGTTCATTCACTCTCTTCCCCTCTCCCTCTTCCCATTACATCAGCACTACGTCACTCATTCTCCCTCCACTTCAGTCCCCCCCCCCCCCCCCCCCCCTCTGCTCCTTGTCGACGAATCGCGCAACGTTTGTGGGAAACGATAGGTTTGCGATGGGTTGTGATGGTGAGGGGCGAGGGGAAGGCAGCGTCAGCTGCTTCCTGCAATGCTGACATCATTACCCGTGTTTGTGCAATTCAGTTATACTTCGCCTCTACCGGTAGCCTACCGTTGGCAGCGCTTGCGGACAAATGAATATTACAGATGAAAATGAGAGAGGCTGGCTGTGTGAGCATGCACAGCCAACATGAAAATAAAAGATTTGTTGATAACACTGAAAGAGGGATTTTACCTGAAATCGTACCAATGACTACAGGTGACAGTTTACATTTTTAATCTGGAGGGTTATTATTCTCAACAAAAATAAAATCTACAGGAAAGCTTCTGAATGATTACTTAAAGTAGATACATAGACTTTATGACAGTGATAAACATATTCATTCTATTGTGGATTAAATTTTAAAACGAACTGCATTTCCTTGGTAGCCCTAGTTTTCAGTTTATGAATACAACAAATAATGTTTCACTTTGCAGATAAAGAATTTTTTGCGCGCTTCATGAGAAAATGTCGAGCAAGATTAAATGTAATACCTTCTTTATATGTGACAGCCTTCTCTGTTTATCTTTGCTTTGTCCCCTTCGACCATGCTCTATTTTAACTTTCAGACACTGTAAGAGCGTAAAACGTTATTGCATAGTTCGGCCATCTGTTGGTAAAATTATGAAGTATTACGAAGCTCTATTGTACGAGCGAGGCGAAGCGAGCGCAGCCGCGGATGAGCGGCGAACTGGGCAACTTCGCCAGGCTTCCGTACTTCATGAATGAGCTACTTCATCTGAACGCTTCACGGCAAAGAGTGAAACGAATGAAGTAGTTCGCGGGAATGAACGAGTTCGACGCATCTCTAATACTAACAACGCCTCTCACATGCGGAGCTACCCAAAACACGACATAACAGTTCTGTGCCCCGCGCTCGACTCTAAGCACGCAACTGCCCCTGCAAAGATAATCCGCAACCAAGCCAGTGATATGACAGTACTCCTACAGGCTGGTATTGAAGGAACATTTTTTGTCGTTTACAGAGCGTGCACGAATCTAACTGAATAATCATGTTGTTTATACATTATGATATACCAAAGTCTTTTTGGCACATGGTGCGGGATGCGCTGGCCCATTATGATACACCAAAGTCTCTTTGGCACATGGTGCGGGATGCGCTGGGCAATGATTAGCATGGTAAATAAATTTGTATGAGAGAAACCCGCGTCAATTGACTTCCATTGTTAAAAGAATTAATAAATGCAAACAGCATTGCACAGGCGTATGTACTTTATTAACGTGTCACGGAACTTGCAAAAGCTGCATGAATATGGCCAGGGTTGTACGGGGTAGTGGGCGGTCGCCGGATCCTCCACCTACAGTACTACACGTATCAGAAATGAACACGAAATTATATTTATAAAAAGACTTATGGTCAGCTATTGAACTGAACCTACATTGAGATGCAGTAGTACGTGGATCTGGAAATGACCTGAAATAGTGTCAGGTGACTACCACTAGGTCTAGTGAAAAGTGATTCGAGAAAACACTAGTTTAGCCACATGGTCCTTTACCCAGCGGCTACAGAAGCTATGCCTTTTTTATGTCTTATGTGTTGTTCAGTGTGTAAGCGCATCCTGTTAAAACATCAAAAAGATTTGTGTCCTTGTATTCTGTCCACAGCAAACACCGGACGCGTGGCGCATCGTGTTCCTAATCACGGCAGCCATGCTGGTTGTGCCGGGCATAGTGTACACCTTCTGCGCCTCCTCAGAGCTGCAGCCGTGGAACACGCCTGCATCCGCCGACCCCCACCAGATGGAAGCGATGCCCGAGAAGGTGCCCCTTAAGTCTGACGTCGATGAGGACGGCAGCCCGACGACCAAGCTGTACTTCCAGGACGATGGCAACCTGCTTACCGAGCAAGACTGCCAGAAAGATGGAAACTTTCTGACCAAAAAGGACTTGCATGAAGATGGTAGCGTGCCGACAGAAACAGACACTAGCACGCTGTCCAAATCAGACGCCCAGGAAGACGGCAGCGTGTTGACCAAACCCGATGGCAACCAAACAAACCAAGATGCCAACAAGTCCAGAGACACGATAACCAAACCACAAAAAGAGACGATTGCAAGCTTTCCTATCGTACCAGATGTTGGAAGGGACGAAGGAGTGCCAAACAAACCAGATGTTAAGAAAGATGAAGATGTGCCAAACAAAACAGACGTGGAGGAGGTCGATGTATCAGCGAAACCGAATGTTGAGGAGGATACAATTATGTCAATCGACCAAGAACCCGAGATAGAGGGAAGTGAGGCAACGAAAGCTGATATCAAGGAAGATGGCAGCGTACCGACAAAGTCAGACATCCAAGGGAACGGCAGTGATACCCAGCAGAAGACAGACATCGAAATGGGGGACGCCAGGAAGACCGATGAAAATGTCAAGGCTGACCAGCATAGTGCAAAGGCAGCCGCACAATTAGACTCATGAAGGTGTTAACGACTCATTGTTGAACGAAGAGACATTCTGCCATTCTTTCAACGATTCTGCAACTCTAACAGTGTACTCCAATCCATTTCTCGGTCACTGGTTGCGACGCACTCCACACGTCGCTGACAACGAGCTGTGATAAATGTCGACTATCTGTGAAACCGCAGTGTAACTAGAGATCTGTAAATATTGTGTTGTCATCCTAGTTCCTGTATTAGATTAGTATGTTTTGTCGTTCAAGTATACTTAATAAATATTTTTCCTCGAGTCTCTATTAATATACGTATATATTTTATCTCAAAGTCTCTTGGCGAGATCATTGGATAAGTTAAAATATCCTGCAGCGTTCAAATACTGAAAGATTCTCGATTTGACGCGGAATCGGTGGCATGCTTGTCGATATCGCTGTTAATTTAGTGGGACAGCTTCTTATAAGGCCACACGAGTGTGGACGAATTTCGTCGCAAATGGTCCCACTGTAGAGAAACTGGAGGTGTTCTCTGAGGGCCGGCCGCGGTGGTCTCACGGTTCTAGGCGCGCAGTCCGGAACCGCGAGACTGCTACGGTCGCAGCTTCGAATCCTGCCTCGGGCATGGATGTGTGTGATGACCTTAGGTTAGTTAGGTTTAAGTAGTTCTAAGTTCTAGGGGACTGATAACCACAGATGTTAAGTCCCATAATGCTTAGAGCCATTTGAACCATTTTGTTCTCTGAGGACGGAAAAAGCATTTTACGGCCCAGCAGACTGGCAACGCCATCCTCCATCCAAGGAGGTGGAAAAGCAGAGGGTGGTATGCTACACAAGAGGGATTATTGAAGTAATGGTCACTGCTGATTTTTAGCATACTTTAAATGAGTGCTCTACTTCAGCAACAATCTAAACAATGATATATAATATCAAAAAGCCCAGAAAACGATAAAACTTACCTCTTGCATAACAGTTGCATGCTGCACTGCGTATATATATATATATGTTTGTGCATCACTTAAACCCATTATGATGGACGATTCTTCAAGGACTTTCACACCTACGTACAAAGTCGCTCAACATTGTATACTGACAGTTGCGATACATGGTGTCGCGACAGTTGGTTTACAAAGTCGCACGCCCACACCTTCCGAGATAGATGCGCTAAAGAACTCAGAACGCTATGTCCAAAGAACTTGCGCCTGTATGTTTAATTTGTGCCTACTTCATTTTGTATTATCAAAAAATAAGTTGCAGAAGTAAACGGTACTGGAGGAGAGCTCTGTTTTCGGGAGGCGTTACTATTGGTATGAATCTTCTCGAAAACTTCCAACTAGAACATGATATGGGTTTCAGAATCTTTCAAAAATGTTCCTTGCTGATATCGAAATCCATCTACGTATGACAGAGAAGAAATTCCTAAAGCTCCACTGTATTTAGGGAAACCCTTCCAAACTTGTCAGGCCATGTGTCACGCACTGATTCGTTGCCAGTCGTGAATGTTTGACAAACCTGATGTATATAGTTAGAATTTTAAAACATGCGATCTCAAGTATCGTCACAGAAACCTATGAACCCGTAATTACTTCAGTTAAAGGCCTTCGTAAGGATAAGAAATAATACTATTTCCCACTAATTTTAATAACGATTTTTTTAAAGAATACTACTTTGTCAGCTGCATTTGTATTTATTACTCAAATTTGTCTTACAGTACTTGTAGTGTTGGTTATCAGTTCTCTCTGAATTCTGGACGGGGGTTTCACATTGTCACGCTGTATGAAGAAAGGAAGAGTCACAAAAGAATAAGCGACTGCTATTTGCGCCATAGGGTGTTGCTAGCGAGGAATGGATTGGTGTGCTACTCTGAACATTTGAATTCGTTCTGTAACATCCCATTTACAATTTTAGAAAAACATAATTTCTCGCTAAGCTAATTAAATTTTGATATAGGTTCTTTTCTTGTTTATTAATTTGTTCGCAACATACTCTCTGTAAACTGAAAATTCATCGCTGCTCCGAAATGACTCTGTTAACTCATTCATACAGTTCACAGTGTGCCTCGCGATAAAATCTTGATCTGTATTCTTATTCGTTTCGGGTATCAGCAGCACTCTGAATTGCTCTTTTTGTGGAAGAGGCTCCTCTGCTCCATCATCTCGATCTTCACCCGTTTTGTTTTCGTTGTAAAAAATTGCTATGTTAGATGTAAAAGGTTGTAATATTAAATAGAGAAACAGGGTGATGGCTGCGATACCGCTAGCTCGCGTACTTTGCGAAAATTTGCTCACTTAAAGAGTGCGGCTGCAGCCTGAAGTGTCTTGGCTCTGGCTTAGTAGCTGGAGGCCGTGCATTTAAGAATGTAAAATGCAGCCTATCTAACCTTGGACTAATTTAAATAATTCATCGTTCATGAAAAACAATGTACAGTATTGAATTGTTGCACAAGAAAATGCTGTAGGATGTACCCTGGATAAGAGATGGATGGGACCTGGGATGGAGTTATTAAATGCCTAACTACAATTACAGGTAAAATGAACATTTATTGACTTCGATTTATTAGTGAGAACTCTTGTAAACATAATGAAACGTGACAATTGCCTGTGCCTGATATATCTCAAGTTTCATACTAGATAAACCTTAAAGCTTGCTTCTAAGTCCGCTACTGGTGATTTATGGGACGGGAATAATCAAAGGATGGGTTAACCGTACACCCTCTTAACTTCCACATGCAGTCACTGAGTTTTACACAGAGGAGAAGAGAAAAGAACAAAGGTCCTCCACCATGACCACACGTGGCTACCAAAGAGAGTATGCTCCCTCGATTTTAACACGCGAAATTACCGTTGAAATACGCACATGAAGGTCAAAACATGAACTAAAAACATATTGAATTTAAATACACTGTATGAGAAGAATATTGTGCAAGCTACGGCACTAAAAGCTCTTAAGCCAGAACACGAGCACGTGGTGGGTAACAAGCGAAGGTAAGTACCGAACACACACCAATTTCAGAAAAAGGGCGTGCGTTTGCACTAATTTACGGCACAGGTAGAAAGATACGAGAGCTGAAAACTCTTAAACGCCAGAACTAACACACTGTGGTAATGAACAAAGTTAAGTACCGAACAATGGATGCTACAGAATAAAATGGATTGAAAAATCAGTGGCAAAATCACAGTAGCATTATATAATGCACAACGCACTCGCGGTTAGAAAAATGAGAAGCTGATTGAACTGAACCGTTGCCCATTCAACTCACCTTCGCGTGTTCAAATGACTAGGTGAATCAAACAATAGGCTACAAAATCACCTAAAATTTCAAGGTATTCAAAACCCGCGATATAAAAATAAAATTAGTCACACAAACTAATAGAATATAAAGCTATAAGAGACAAGCACTAGGGCTCCAGCTAGACTGAAAACGTACGTAAATTTATACATTAACTAGACTATTGAAGAGAAACTCTACGAGCAACTTATATTGACAAGTTCCCAGTAAAGTGAAGAGCTTCCTTAACAAAACCGAAGTTTACCTTAAAACAGAAGTGACCAGACACCAGGCCTATTTTATCGTACCAATCTACACATAAGGTTCGACCATGGCAAACAGAAATCATTTTGCTACCCACCAAGCATCTACCAAAGCTGACCATATTGTCACAGTAGGAGGCTACTCTACTCCCACGATTAGACACATTGAATTTGTCACTGCACACACGCTTAGGTTCTTTTTATTATTCCAGAGGAAAAGGAAAGAAAAGGACAGGGACAGTGGAATATGGCACTGAGATATTATAAACATGAGTGTGAAACTCAGAGAAGAAGCAAAATTTAATGGACTTTGCGCAAGTGCATCTGAATCGCACAGTTCGCAGACAAGTTAAATACAAAATACGAGAAGTATGTAAACTATGACTGATAAAAACGTACTCAGCTGCTTACTCTTTTTATGCCAGAGACAATTTACTAACTGCACTGTAAACTGAGCTGTAGGAGATACTGATATGAGGTCACTTTTTTTCATGTAGAGGCACACACAGAGTCCCTTTATCACAAACAATCTCCAGGGCAAAGGCTGTGCACGGAGTGGTTTTTCCATGCAAGGGCACACCCTAGCAGTCTTTAACTCAGGCCACAAACGTAGAAACATTAAGTATTCTACAAAAACATATACAATTTTAAACAGAAAAATTAGAATCAAGAATGGGGAATCAGTACTATAATCTAAAACATTACTTACTACTAGCAGTTTACATTTTAATAATTTAACCCTGTGGCACAGATTTCAGTGTTTCATTGAAACTTTGTTTTGAAGAGCAAAACTGAATTAGACATGTGTCGTTATTTCACTTGAAGACAGATCATCACCTTCTTCATGGGTCACTAATGATAATTCAATATATTATGTAATAAAACACATGTCAGTGAGACTGCTGGATACTTACAACAAAAATAATACGCAAATGTGCCTCAGTAAAGAAAATAAGCAAAATGATACTAAGCAAACACCTCAAGGAAAACATAACATTAAATATCAAATGAGACTGAGTAAAGCATCATAGGAAAACAGTGGACAAGACACCAATAAGCATACATAATAAACACTTTCAAATACATAATGACATTCAGATAAAAAGCAAAATAAACAAAACGTGATTACCATAAGCAATGACAAATAAAGAACAATAAGCAAACAATGATTAAAAGCAACAAATCAGTACGTCAAGAATTCCGAAAATCAAATTATTTAAGAGAAAAATAATCAATTTTTAGATTTAGAATGTTGTTATCAAAAGTAACCTCATTCTATAATAACACCAAGCGTTTTCCCCACCAGTCCATAGATCGGAGCCAGATGAGGCTCTACTCAAAGGGGTGGCATGAATCTACCAGTTTACAACTGGGACAGTTTAGAACAACGGAAACGCCACGACATGGAGGCAATCCTTATTGAGGATGGGTATTTTACTAAAAAGTGCACAATGTAGTGCGTCATAGGAAAATGCCCTGCTATAACACAACAGTTTACCTTATCGAAGTCGAGCCACTTTGTTTTTACTTGCAGATCTGCGTGGCATTAGGCCACTGAGAAGGCTGACAGACTTCAGTGTTCGGAATCAGAATCCGATCAGACGTGCGTTCATTTAACTGCAGAATATTGCAAAACGCGGAGAAAAGATCTGAATGAATCATCTCAGATGAGCTCCGGATCTTAACTGAAAAGTAACTAACGAAAGCGACACTAATTACGTCCGATCGTTCATGTCCTAACAATTCGCCATCAACCTCGCTTATATTGGCCTGTAACATATAGAGAAAACGGCATTAATGATTAAAAGAGAAGGCAATGGCTTGAATTAATAACGGGCCCGAAAAAACAGACTTATTTCAATAATCTTTTCTTACACAAATATAGATGTATCTACAAGGCTTAACACAGGCTCAGCTCGAGCTCCAACGACAAAAAGGTGATAGTATAAGAAGAAGATAAAAGAACAGCGCTTTTTCCTTTTTTTCTCAGAGATTTTGCGTTCACCACTTTCACAGCTTCTAGAAGTTACGGTATATTAAACGCAATCTTTTACACACCATTACATTATCCATTATTACAATAAAAATTAGGCCAACAAAAAAGTGAAACATTTTATCGTCCCCCTGAATGCTTATAGTTATCGTATCAACAGTACACATCACAAGGTTTCAACAGCAGTTGGGGGCTGCAAATTATCTCTCAACATGTAAGTTTCATGTTACCTTTTACTAAGGAAACACAGACTGTAAGATAAGAAATAGAAAATAAGATATATGCTGACTGAACTGTTAATGAGAGTTTACAAATATAGTAATTTCTTAAAAAATGGTTCAAATGGCTCTGAGCACTATGGGACTCAACTTCTGAGGTCATCAGTCCCCTAGAACTTAGTACTACTTAAAACTAACGCCGCCGCCGTCAGTGTCAGCCAGTTGCCGTGGCATACGGAGCTCCATCGCAGTCTTTAACACTGGTAGCATGCTGCGACAGCGTGGACGTGAACCGTATGTGCAGCTGACGGACTTTGAGCGAGGGCGTATAGTGGGCATGCGGGAGGCCGGGTGGACGTACCGCCGAATTGCTCAACACGTGGGGCGTGAGGTCTCCACAGTACATCGATGTTGTCGCCAGTGGTCGGCAGAAGGTGCACGTGCCCGTCGACCTGGGACCGGACCGCAGCGACGCACGGATGCACGCCAAGACCGTGGGATCCTACGCAGTGCCGTAGGAGACCGCACCGCCACTTCCCAGCAAATTAGGGACACTGTTGCTCCTGGGGTATCGGCGAGGACCATTCGCAACCGTCTCCATGAAGCTGGGCTACGGTCCCGCACACCGTTAGGCCGTCTTCCGCTCACGCCCCAACATCGTGCAGCCCGCCTCCAGTGGTGTCGCGACAGGAGTGAATGGAGGGACGAATGGAGACGTGTCGTCTTCAGCGACGAGAGTTGCTTGTGTCTTGGTGCCAATGATGGTCGTATGCGTATTTGGCGCCGTGCAGGTGAGCGCCACAATCAGGACTGCATACGACCGAGGCACACAGGGCCAACACCCGGCATCATGGTGTGGGGAGCGATCTCCTACACTGGCCGTACACCTCTGGTGATCGTCGAGGGGACACTGAATAGTGCACGGTACATCCAAACCGTCATCGAACCCATCGTTCTACCATTCCTAGACCGGCAAGGGAACTTGCTGTTCCAACAGGACAATGCACGTCCGCATGTATCCAGTGCCACCCAACGTGCTCTAGAAGGTGTAAGTCAACTACCCTGGCCAGCAAGATCTCCGGATCTGTCCCCCATTGAGCATGTTTGGGACTGGATGAAGCGTCGTCTCACGCGGTCTGCACGTCCAGCACGAGCGCTGGTCCAACTGAGGCGCCAGGTGGAAATGGCATGGCAAGCCGTTCCACAGGACTACATCCAGCATCTCTACGATCGTCTCCATGGGAGAATAGCAGCCTGCATTGCTGCGAAAGGTGTATATACACTGTACTAGTGCCGACATTGTGCATGCTCTGTTGCCTGTGTCTATGTGCCTGTGGTTCTGTCAGTGTGATCATGTGATGTATCTGACCCCAGGAATGTGTCAATAAAGCTTCCCCTTCCTGGGACAATGAATTCACGGTGTTCTTATTTCAATTTCCAGGAGTATATATATATATATATATATATATATATATATATATATATATTACGGTTTTTTAGTAGTCTTTCATTGAAAAAGGTCTTTGCACTTTTAAAACATTGACGTCTGTAGAATTTAACAGTTTCTTGTGTGTGTGAAATCTTAAGGGACTTAACTGCGAAGGTCATCAGTCCCTAAGCTTACAGACTACTTAACCTAAATTATCCTAAGGACAAACACACACACCCATGCCCGAGGGAGGACTCGAATCTCCGCCGGGACCAGCCGCACAGTCCATGACTGCAGCGCTTTAGACAGCTCGGCTAATCCCTCGCGGCTTAACAGCTTCTTATTCTCCTGTATTTCCCTATTTCATCAGTGTCCGAAACGATGGTTCGTCGCGACGTATGTGTTGTACTCCGCACCTGCTGGCCGATGGAATTGCGAGTCGAGGAAGCGGAGTCTCGAGGACCTCAGCATTGCCCTAAATTTTCCGTTGGTCCACTTATTTGCCTTTGAGGTGGGAAGTTGGCAGTATTGTTTTTGCTAAGACAGATTTCGTTTCTCTATCGTCGTTTTCTATTAGTAATGCGCATAAAATACAGTACATATGTCCCTTGGCACGTTTTTAAATTACTGTTGCACTACACAGTTCTTAATGCCGTGGGGTAGGACTTTGCCATCCCACACTTTTAGCGTCCCGGGAATCATGTTCTTTTGTTGTGTCCGTGTTCATTACTTTGAGTGATTATTTGAAATACCGCCACACGAGCCAGAGCAGCGGCGACAATTGAAGAGTGTTGCTGCGGGAATTGTTGCTGCGCGTGGCAGTTACACACAGCCAGTAAGCCTGCTGGCTTCGTGATTACGTGCTTGCGTATTTCGCGAATGCTGGCACTTTCTGTGGGTGCAGTCCGGTTTATCCATATTTGTGCGAATGTGTGGATGTTTTAACCTTTCGGTTTATCTCACATCCTCGCAACACACCGGACCGCCGACCCACAGCGTCACTGTTTCGTGCTTCGGTAAGTGAAATTCAACGTCTTTTCACTGCGGCTACGTTGACACTGTATGTCGATGAACATTGTTCAACACAACGCTTAGTATGAGTTCGCGTTTGATTCACTGCCGCACTGATCGTTTACTATTTATGTTAACATTTTACACATTTCTCTTTCAGGAGTCTATGTTTGGTACACACCTTTTCCGTCTAGGAAGCCCGACATGCAAGTTTAAAAGCATACGAGTTGTATTTTCACTCTTTACGATAGGAGCTACACCCCTCTGGGACCCACCGGATTAAGTTTACGGCTTTCACTAATCTTATTCCTTTTACACATACATATTTATATACATTGGTTTTTAAATATTACTTATACATTTCGCTTACATGTCAGCTTTCCACACAGTGAGTGGGGTTTTTGCGAGCATAGCTCTTCATTTTGTTTGTATAAAGTTACAGGTCATTCGCGCGTTTCAGTACATAATGTTAAGACAATAATCTTTGTGCTTGTTTATTTAGTGGATACACAACTGTGCCAAGTGTACAATCTTCGTTTTAGCATTTGAGGAAACGTGATCACAGAGAGCGTGTTTATGCCTCAGGAATACGTAGTGTTTCGTATTCCAAATTTATGCCCATCAGTAAGTCACTAATAATTAGTCAAAGTTAACTAATGGATCAAACATCGTCTCACTCTGGACTAATTTTAAAATCATCTTCATATATACTTTACACGAAATTTTCCACACATGTGCGAGCAAAGTATTGCTTCAAATGAAAAATTCGAGTTTCGATGCTAGTCATTCCGTCAGGTTATACTTATTAAAAGTTTTCGAAGTGATCTACTTTGCGTGGGTGCTGCACTTACATTCTAAAATTACGTAAAAGCATAGTTTCATATTACATAGAAAACCTCTTCACGTAATTCGAAATTACGGTTCCAGTCAGTCTGGTCTTAGGCCAGACGGATTAGCACTTCTTTAAGGTACCAGATTTATCTAATCACAGAGCAACATTTAGCATTATCGATCAGTTCTCTTTGAAAAAGCTCATAAATAAATACATGAGATTTTGCGTGTAAAATATGCCTAATAAATAACATCATTCAGCCTTCAGGCAAACATTAAAGAAAGAAATAACATTATCGTGAATAGTTTGACTTTTTATAATAAAATTTTTATCTGTAGGGTTCCGATAGCGTGACGTTGTTCATACACTAGTATACTTGACATTTAACTTTTCGTTTTACGATTTGCAAATATATGCTGCTAGACATCATCTTAAATTGCGGTGACAGTAACATCCTTTGATCTTTAACTACTGAGATGATGCCAAAAGATAACTTCCAGGGGTATGTTATGTTTACTGTCCTGTGTGGATATGTGTACAGTAGCTGCCATTTACAGTTTTCCTGAAGTAGATGGTTCAAATGGTTCTGAGCACTATGCGACTTAACTTCTGAGGTCATCAGTCGCCTACAACTTAGAACTAATTAAACCTAACTAACCTAAGGACATCACACATATCCATGCCCGAGGCAGGATTCGAACCTGCGACCAGAGCGGTCTCTCGGTTCCAGACTGTAGCGCCTAGAACCGCACGGCCACTCCGGCCGGCTCCTGAAGTAGAGCTGAAGAATGTGGATGAGTGCATAGAAGTACTAATCTTCCACAGAGTATTGCTGGGTCTTACCTTGTATTTTGTCACGTCCATTTTCATAGCGTTGAGTTTTCATAGCGTCGTGTCTTGTCGCGACGATTCTTCTTTCGGCACTTGAGGCAAGGGACATAGCCACTGATTCTTCTCTCTTCTGTTGGACATTACCTCAGCTGGTATATATGGTGTATTGTGTATGAGTAAAGTGTTTATTAATTTTTCAAAAGCTTCAACGTAGTCTACCCATTAGCATATGTACATATTAATCTGTTAAAATCTCGCAGAAACCTCCGCGGAATTATATTGTGGATGGAATTTGTTTAATGCCTTTTTCCTTTAGAAAATCTCTCCGCTTTTTACACCGACATTTGTAGCGTTTCTATAAGATTTTGGTCAGAGAATCTTCGTGTTATTGCAAATGCTGTTGCTGACTTTAATGCATGTAACTTATTTGTGAACACATCAAAAACAGCAGAGCATATTTTGTACGGTCACGTCCAGCTGAGACTGGACCCTCGTTATCGGCATAGACTAATTATGTGGCTTTGGTTGGTATGATTGGATGTGACTCAATGTCATTACACCTGCTTGCTGGCCTAGCTTTCTGACAAATCAAACAAGTTTGTAATTGGTTGTGTATGTAACTACGCAAGTTTGGAAAGTAACAATACATGTTGAGTTTTCTTAGGCCTTTATCTGTTCTTAGTGACTCCACAAATAATGGTCGTGCCATACTAAAGTGTGTTTACAAGAATCAGGAATATGCACACAGCAGTTGTTTTGATTACGGTTTCTTGATTAACATAATACACTATCCTGAATTTTGTAGTGTGGTATTACGTTTTCAGAGGTGTTCTGAATAATATGTGTTTTTACAGCGTGCCATCTGTCATCTTGTGGTACTGACATGCTTTTCCGCATGTCTAAATAATTCAGATGGTAGTGTGTGTATTTCATTAACAAAATTCGGTGGTCTGTAATCTGTTCTGAAGTGTCATTTAAGTCTGTGAGAACGTGGGGTAATCTGGCGAGTGCATCCGCTATGATATTATCCTTTCCTGGTAAGTGTGCATTTTCGAATGAGGCTTATGTAATGTAACAGTCAACCTAGTAATTCTCGCATGTAGTAATTTGCGTTTCAGTAGAAAACCTAGAGCCTGTAGTAATTTGCATTTCAGTAGAAAACCTAGAGCCTGGTGGACACAGTACACACGTATTTGTTTGCCCAAGATGAGCTTTTTGAAAGCCCACTGAACAGTCAAGGCTTCTAATTCAGTGATCGAAAATGAACATTGAGACTCTGAAAGTGCTCTACTAGGAAAACTAATTATGTTGAACTGTTGTTTTGAGTCTATTGTGTTTACTTGGCACTGACAAGCTGCAAGACCATGTAAAGAAGCGTCAGCTACTATACAAAAAACTAAATTTATATCTGGAATGGGATAAGATATTTGAATTTACTTAGGGGTGCTTTATAGCCTCAAAATCAGTTTTGCAGTCGTCCGTTCAATACCACATGGGATTCTTTTTCAAGAGTGTCAAAAGTGACGGACCGTTTAGTAGCTGTTTAGAAACTAAACGGAGAAAAAATGAAGTTAATCCCAAAAATGCTTTTAATCGCCGTTTCGTCGTGGGATGGGGAAAGTTTCTCACAGCATCTAACTTACTGGGATCAAGTTTAATGTCTGCTGGCGAAATAATATTCCCTAAAATTTAATTTCTTCTCTACCAAATTTAGATTTTTGTAAGTTAGCTGTAACACCGGTTTTGAGAAATCTATGTAAAATTCTTTCCAGTAGTTAAAGATGTTCTGACCATGTTTCAGTAGCAATGAGAATGTGTTCAACCAATACAGTTACTTTATTTAAAATATCAGGACCAAGAAAAGTGTCAAGTACTGCAACCTTCCACGTAATAATTTACCAAATTTCATGATCAACAACCTCTCGCTTGGTCTACGGAATGGAATATGATTTTCTACAGTATTATTCATGTGGCTTGACATTCATTTTATAGATATACGTATTAATAATGCTTGGTTTTTCGTCAAACATTTGTAAATGTTTAATCAGCACAGCCCTCAATTCTTGCTGTGTTTCACTTGAATATGTGGATTCTGTGATCTTGGTATTAATGCGTTCTCTGCTGTTTGCACTAATCATTCTGAGTCGTAGCATATTCAGACAGCGCATTTTTGTGTTTGAGAAACAGTACCTTTAAACCTGGACAGAACTTACCATGTCTTTCAGTGGTGTGCAATAAATCAACCTTTATTTGTTTACCAATGACCGGTAGGTGCTAGTTGTTGAGACGTCCGCGGCGACGCCCCCTCTTCCCGAGGCGGTGTCTGAGACCACTCTGCTTGAATGCTTGCCTCCGACCTGTGCTGCAGGTGGCTCCTGCTTTCCTCCGTGACGGCCCTTACCCCTACACGGATAACCCATGTCCCTTCAGCCCTCCAGACCGGAGTAAGCCAAGTCCTCCGCACGAGCCGTATGATCCAGTCAGGCATCACCGGATCCCGCGCTCATTAGTGTCCAGGAAGGACCTCGAACTCATCAATGGCCCCGCTATCTTCACTCTGACTGGGAACACATTTGTGCGGTCTCAGCCGGGTGTGCGTTAGCAGGGGAGCCCCATTCGGATCAGCGGCAGTCACCACCCCTTCGACCCACGACAAGCCCCCACGACCAGCCCCCAATTCCGGTCACTTGCCTCGTTCCCGACCATATCAGCCAGTTTCTCCGCTGGACGCATCCCGGCCGCCACGCCAGTCCTTACAGTGAGTTCTCTCTACTTCTTCCCACTGAGGAACTCCAGGAACAGCGGCTACGCTTACCCTGCTCTACACGAGCTCTGGTCTTGCTCGTGCTGAACGTGCAGTGCAGTGCAGTCGTCCTGTATTGTGTTAGACTGCGTGTGTATCTCATAGCGCCATTCTGGTACATCGTTTCCTAATACATCTCTGATCTCAGACAATTCCTGTTGCAAATTTTCACTGGTGCTATCAGGTTTTGCAGTGATGGCAGTGAGGCTTTCATGTGATTGCAATGATGTTTTACGTGATCAACATTTTCCATACTGGTTTTCGTATTTTTTACAGCGTTTCTTAACTTGTCCCGAGTTTTACTAAGTTTGTGTACTCTTATTGGGGCAGGGTGTATACGACCCGGGACAACCGGGAGATCCGGGGAAAACCTAGAAATTTTTTCATCCGGGAGAAAACCGGGAAAAACTCGGGAATTTTTTAGAATTCCGGGAATTTTTCATTGTTTTTGTTTACAGTTAAACTTTTGTAATTTTGACTGGTAAGAACCGATACTCTAACAAAGGATATTACTGTATCCCTCTACTGCAGAATAATACTTCAGCAATAACACACGAACGAGAGAAAAAAACGAAAATAAAACTTATATTGCAAACGAAATGCGCCATATACAGCAACAAAACACAGTTCTCATACAAGCGTTTGCCAGCAGCAAAATGTGTCAAAGGCTTTAGGAAGGCTTTGCAATGCTTCATAACAACAAATTGCCTCCGATGAGCGTGACGTCACAACTGCTTGCTTTTGATTCATTTGAGCAGTTGCGAGCGAGCACATGCGCATGTGCAGTTGAGTCGCGCGGGAGCAGTACAAAAGTGAGGCAGTTAACTGCGTATGCAATAGCAGCAAGCAGCCAGATGCTACCTGGAAAAAAGCTTACTTGAGCGCCTAGGCTGTCAGATTCACGCATGCGCAACAGGCCCGGATATAGGGACCGGGGGCAAACCGGGGTATCTGCCCCTGGAGGCGGTTTCTGGGAGGGGGTGAAAGACTTTGTTTCACAAAGCGCCTAGTATCCAGAGCACGTCGCTATATCGATTATTCACATGATTTGGAAACGCAACCCCGCTGAATAACAGGTAAGAAAGACTACATATTATGTTCTCGGTGTGTACAAGAAAATGAAATTTTGCCACAAAACACTGATAAGGGCCAGTTGTAAAGTCCCCGGCTAGCAGCCACTAAAGTTCTATTGTGGGTGTAGCGCGGAAAACGCGATGTACGAACACGTAATAACGCCCAACCGGAGAATACAAGCGGGATAACTGAAACGGTGTTTGTGGCAGGGTTAGTCAAGTTAAACGGAGAATAAGTTTTAACCCTGGCACGAATAGTTACAGAATTAGTGATAACAAGATTGTTTGTTAGAACAAAGAAGGAGAAGAGACGGGGACATCATGCAAATATGACGATTCCAAATTTATATAAAAATTTCGTACTACTACATTTCGATCTCATGCTTCAGAAGCTAGAGCATATGAATGAAATGTGTAGGCTAACTATTTCCTAACATGAAACTTTTTCTTATAGTAGGCCTAATAAGCTTTTGATATTGCTACTTCGTGATTTAATTCTGTCGTGCTATAAAAATGACCATTTGTGACGAACAGTGTCGTTTATTCGGTGTGTGTTACAATTGCTGCAATATTAGGCAGACCTATTTCGTTTTATCTAGCAGACAGTGACAAAATACACGTAATCAGACCGAGAAACCGTACCAATCTTGGGGTACTATCCGTATTAATAGCTTTTTCAGTATTAGGCAATCAAATTTGGTTTTTTCGTGTAGCAAAACGTTTGACGAACTTTGATAAGCTAATAGATTCCTTCCCGAAAGGAAAGCAAGCCATGTAAAGCTGTACTAAGGTTAGAGAGAACAGTAGTGCAAGGGCTTAACGATTGAAGAAATGTGTACTGTCTTGCTTGTCTATTGTCTTTACTGGTTTTATGCATCCTTTATTTAATTTTATGTCAAATAATCCCATCCAGTATTTATTGCGAGTTTTTAAAACAGGGGCAAGTTGTCAAACCGGCCGACTAGAAGCAGGAGAGGCACCACAGGTCATTTTAATTTCCACTATTCTGAATATACACTCCTGGAAATGGAAAAAAGAACACATTGACACCGGTGTGTCAGACCCATCATACTTGCTCCGGACACTGCGAGAGGGCTGTACAAGCAATGATCACACGCACGCCACAGCGGACACACCAGGAACCGCGGTGTTGGCCGTCGAATGGCGCTAGCTGCGCAGCGTTTGTGCACCGCTGCCGTCAGTGTCAGCCAGTTTGCCGTGGCATACGGAGCTCCATCGCAGTCTTTAACACTGGTAGCATGCCGCGACAGCGTGGACGTGAACCGTATGTGCAGTTGACGGACTTTGAGCGAGGGCGTATAGTGGGCATGCGGGAGGCCGGGTGGACGTACCACCGAATTGCTCAACACGTGGGGCGTGAGGTCTCCACAGTACATCGATGTTGTCGCCAGTGGTCGGCGGAAGGTGCACGTGCCCGTCGACCTGGGACCGGACCGCAGCGACGCACGGATGCACGCCAAGACCGTAGGATCCTACGCAGTGCCGTAGGGGACCGCACCGCCACTTCCCAGCAAATTAGGGACACTGTTGCTCCTGGGGTATCGGCGAGGACCATTCGCAACCGTCTCCATGAAGCTGGGCTACGGTCCCGCACACCGTTAGGCCGTCTTCCGCTCACGCCCCAACATCGTGCAGCCCGCCTCCAGTGGTGTCGCGACAGGAGTGAATGGAGGGACGAATGGAGACGTGTCGTCTTCAGCGACGAGAGTTGCTTGTGTCTTGGTGCCAATGATGGTCGTATGCGTATTTGGCGCCGTGCAGGTGAGCGCCACAATCAGGACTGCATACGACCGAGGCACACAGGGCCAACACCCGGCATCATGGTGTGGGGAGCGATCTCCTACACTGGCCGTACACCTCTGGTGATCGTCGAGGGGACACTGAATAGTGCACGGTACATCCAAACCGTCATCGAACCCATCGTTCTACCATTCCTAGACCGGCAAGGGAACTTGCTGTTCCAACAGGACAATGCACGTCCGCATGTATCCAGTGCCACCCAACGTGCTCTAGAAGGTGTAAGTCAACTACCCTGGCCAGCAAGATCTCCGGATCTGTCCCCCATTGAGCATGTTTGGGACTGGATGAAGCGTCGCCTCACGCGGTCTGCACGTCCAGCACGAACGCTGGTCCAACTGAGGCGCCAGGTGGAAATGGCATGGCAAGCCGTTCCACATGACTACATCGAGCATCTCTACGATCGTCTCCATGGGAGAATAGCAGCCTGCATTGCTGCGAAAGGTGGATATACACTGTACTAGTGCCGACATTGTGCATGCTCTGTTGCCTGTGTCTATGTGCCTGTGGTTCTGTCAGTGTGATCATGTGATGTATCTGACCCCAGGAATGTGTCAATAAAGTTTCCCCTTCCTGGGACAATGAATAAACGGTGTTCTTATTTCAATTTCCAGGAGTGTATTTATCGTCCATGTTTCACTTCCATACATGGCTACAGTCCATACAAATACTTTCAGAAACGACTTCCTGACACTTAAATCTATACTCGATGTTAGCAAATTTCTCTTCTTCAGGAACGCTTTCCTTCCCATTGCCAGTCTACATTTTATATCCTCTCTACTTCGACCATCATCAATTATTTTGCTCCCCAAATAGCAAAACTCCTTTACTACTTTAAGTGTCTCATTTTCTAATCTAATTCCCACAGCATCACCCGACTTAATTCGACTACATTCCATTATCTTCGTTTTTCTTTTGTTGATGTTCATCTTATATCCTCCTTTCAAGACACTATCCATTTGGTTCAACTGCTCTTCCAAGTCCTTTGCTGTCTCTGACAGAATTACAATGTCATCGGCGAACCTCAAAGTTTTTATTCCTTCTCCATGGACTAAAATACCTACTCCGAATTTTTCTTTAGTTTCCTTTACTGCTTGCTCAATATACGGATTGAATAAAATCGGGGCCGGCCGGGATGGCCATGCGGTTCTAGGCGCTACAATCTGGAGCCGCGTGACCGATACGGTCGCTGGTTCGAATCCTGCGTCGGGCATGGATGTGTGTGATGTCCTTAGGTTAGTTAGGTTTAAGTAGTTCTAAGTTCTAGGGGACTGATGACCACAGCAGTTAAGCCCCATAGTGCTCAGAGCCATTTGAACCATTTGAATATCATCGGGGATAGGCCACAACCCTGTGTCACTCCCTTCCCAACCACTGCTTCCCTATCATGTCCCTCGACTCTTATAACTGCGATCTGGGTTCTGTACAAATTGTAAATAGCCTTTCACTCCCTGTATTTTACCCCTGCCACCTTTAGAATATGAAAGAGAGTATTCCAGTCAACATTGTCAAAAGCTTTCCCTAAATCTACAAATACTAGTAATGTAGGTTTGCCTTTCCTTAAACTATTTTCTAAGATAAGTCGTAGGGTCAGTATTGCCTCACGTGTTCCAATAATTCTACGGAATCGAAACTGATCTTCCCCGCGGTCCGCTTCTACCAGTTTTTCTATTCGTCTGTAAAGAATTCGCGTTAGTATTTTGCATCCGTGACTTATTAAACTGACTGTTCGGTAAATTTCACATCTGTCAGCACCTGCTTTCTTTGGGATTGGAATTATTATATTCTTCTTGAAGTCTGAGGGTATTTCGCCTGTCTCATACATGTAGCTCACCAAATGGTAGAGTTTTGTCAGGACTGGCTCTCCCAAAGCCGTCAGTAGTTCCAGTGGAATGTTGTCTACTCCGGGGGCCTTGTCTCATATCTTTCAGTGCTCTGTCAAACTCTTCACGCAGTATCGTATCTCCCATTTCATCTTCATCTACATCCTCTTCCATTTTCATAATATTGTCCTCAAGTACATCGCCCTTGTATAGACCCTCTATATACTCCTTCCAACTTTGTACTTTCCCCTCTTTGCTTAGAACTGGGTTTCCATCTGAGCTCTTGATATTCATACAAGTGGCTCTCTTTTCTCCAAAGGTCTCTTTAATTTTCCTGTAGGCTGTATCTATCTTACCCCCAGTGACATAAGCCTCTACATCCTTACATTTGTCCTCTAGCCATCCCTGCTTAGCCATTTTGCACTTCCTGTCGATCTCATTTTTGAGACGTTTGTATTCCTTTTTGCCTGCTTCATTTACTACATTTTTATATTTTCTCCTTTCATCAATTAAATTCAATATTTCGTTACCCAAGGATCTCTACTAGCCCTCCTCTTTTGACCTTCTTGATCCTCTGCTGCCTTCACTACTTCATCCCTCAGAGCTACCTATTCGTCTTCTACTGTATTTCTTTCCCCCATTCCTGTCAATTGTTCCCTTATGCGTCCCTGAAACTCTGTACAACCTCTGGGTTAGTCAGTTTATCCAGGTCTCATCTCCTTAAATTCCCACCCTTTTGCAATTTCTTCAGTTTTAATCTACGGATCATAACCAATAGATTGTGGTCAGAGTCCACAGCTACTCCTGGAAGTGTCTTACAGTTTAAAACCTGGTTCCTAAATCTCTGTCTTACCATTATATAATCTGTCTGATACCTTTTAGTATCTCCAGGATTCTTCAATGTATGCAACCTTCTTTTATGATTCTTGAAGCAAATGTTAACTATGATTAAGTTATGCTCTGTGCAAAATTCTAACAGACGGCTTCCTCTTTCATTTCTTTGCCCCAATCCATATTCACCTACTACGTTTCCTTCTCTCCCTTTTCCTACACTCGAATTCCAGTCACCCATTACTATTAAATTTTCGTCTCCCTTCACTACCTGAATAATTTCTTTTATCTCATCATACATTTCATCAATTTCTTCATCATCTGCAGAGCCAGTTGCATATAAACTTGTACTACTGTAGTAGGCATGGGCTTCGTGTCTATCTTAGCCTCTATAATACGTTCACTATGCTGTTTGTAGTAGCTTACCCGCAGTCCTATTTTCCCATTCATTATTAAACCTACTCCCGCATTACCCTTATTTTGTTTTTGTATTTATAACCCTGTATTCACCTGACCAGATGTCTTGTTCCTCCTGCCACCAAACTTCACTAATTCCCACTATATCTAACTTTAACCTATCCATTTCCCTTTTTAAATTTTCTAACCTACCTGCCCGAATAAGGGATCTGACATTCCAGGCTCCGATGCGTAGAATGCCAGTTTTCTTTCTCCCGATAACGACGTCCTCTTGAGTAGTCCCCGCCCGGAGATCCGAATTGGGGACTTTTTTATCCCCGGAATATTTTACCCAAGAGGACGCCAGCATCATTTAACCATACAGTAAAGCTGCATGCCCTCGGGAAAAATTACGGCTGTAGTTTCCCCTTGCTTTCAGCCGTTCGCAGTACCACAACAGCAAGGCCGTTTTGGTTAATGTTACAAGGCCAGATCAGTAAATCAGCCAGACTGTTGCCCCTGCAACTACTGAAAAGGCTGCTGCCCCTCTTCAGGAACCACACGTTTGGCTGGCCTCTCAACAGATACCCCTCCGTTGTGGTTGCACCTACGGTATGGCTATTCTGTATCGTTAAGGCACGCAAGCGTCCCCACCAACGGCAAGGTCCATGATTCATGGGGGGAGGTAGACAGAGGTGTACGGTGTTTAACGTTCTGTGGAAGTCTCACTGTTTAGTTCTCATATAAACAATGGAAAGTGACGCTGACATACATGAAGATACAGGTGCTTGAGGAAAATGTCACTCACCCCAAACTACACTGAAGGAGGGCTAGGCACGTGTGAACGTACATGCAAAAAACTGGACGCAAAATAAGCACATAGCCCCTTGCTGTGTTCTCATTTTTGAATATTTGCGCATTGAACTCCTGTGTCATTTACACAATGAACACCTGTAAGTAGACACAAAGAGTAGTAATTTTCGAGGTTATCCAAAGTTTATGGACAAAGATATAAGGAAATTATTAATAGCCAAATATCTCGGATTATAGAGGGATTGAAATAGTTGCTTATGGATAAATGAATAGAAGCACCTGCTCAGCCGCAGTAGGAGGAGCAACAAAAACACGAGGAAATAATAACTGAGCAACATTGCGGAAAAATGAAGACACATCACATCTGCTCTAGCACAAACGTTAGCTAACACTCAACACAGTGGCCTACTTGTTTGCAAAATTCTTACTAATGTTGTGTGTGCAAAACGATTAGCGAAATGTAGTATTTTAGTACTACAAAATGTTACGTGCTATAATTCTGGAACTCACCTTTGGCGTGCTAAGTTATATTTCCCTTATTTTTCACGTAATAATTTCAGTGTCATTAAGTGCTATAAGTAAATGCATTTTGTACTTAAGGAATTAACAGTTTTTTTATAATTTTTCATTTGTATCAGTGAGCAATTGTTCTTATTGATAAAAGAAATAAATTTTTCTTAATAATTGGGTTTGCAGAGAAATATATGTCCTGAAAAGCCATTTTAAGTATGGTTCCAGTATCACTGCTTAAAATATTTATTTAAAACTTATTTATTTATATAATTTTAGGTAAAATAAAGACATAAATTTTTCTTAATGATTGTTCCTGCAGTTAAATGTATGTCTTGAAAAGACATTTTAAGTACGGTTCCAGTATTACTGCTTAAAACATTTTCGTAAAACTTATTTATTTAAATAAGTTTAGATAAAATGTATTTCTTTTTGCAAAAATATAATTTTAAATATGTACACGAATATGTAACGACATTGTCCGAGCGGAGCACAGCAAAGACAAAAGTAGGGTGCCCAAGTAATTACAGACCAGTCACTGGTCAGCTCAGTGATGAAATTTGTTACACCTTCTAATCCAACATGAGGTATTCAAAAAGCACCAAACCAAAATGACATAAAATAAGATGCAAAATTATTTCAATCTGGAAGTGAAGTTGTAGATAACGAAAAAAGTGACAGAAGTAGCAAAGGTGAAGACCCACTTACAGAGGACTTCCACGAAGAGACGTACGAGCGCTAAGAAAACGTGGAAAATAATTGTAATATAAATGAAAATAGATTGGAAGGAAGCGCGACAGATGACGATGGACCAAATGAAAAAAAAATCACTGGATCTAGTAGTAATATTTCCTTTTTTTGACGTCTGCCAGTGGCCTTTCCCTTTTTCAGAAAATGTAATTGTTGACTTAATTAAAATAGAATGTGAGGCATTTCAAAACAAAGATGGATCATTTGTTCCCATTAACACACAAGACGATACGGGCAAGACGAAGGGTGCTAACTGGCAGATGTAGTCTGATTGATTTTATACCAGTCAGTCAAATGGAGAGAAAATTGTGAGAACCGAAAGCAAACTTTGTAGTGTTTTTTACTGTAGGCTCCTTAGCATAGACGCAAGTTTGAACAATACATCTAAATACGAGGGGCGCTTGAAAAGTCCGTACAAACTTCGATTGATGGCACCAACGGCGCTCATCGAGGTCATGTTTAGTTAGTAGCATCTTTGGAAAGAATGCACACCAAGTTTCAATCATATTGGTCTATTTCTTTGTGTTTGGCATGAATCAAGGACGTCGAGTGATTGTCAAATAATGGACGAAAAAGAATTTCGCGAGTTGTTTAAACATTACTTTATGAAAACCAAAACGCTTCAGGAGACTAAAGAGAAGCTTGATAAACATTACGGTGACTCTGCATCTTCTATTAAAACAGTTTATAAGTGGTTTCAAAATTTTCGGAGTGGCCTTAAGAGCACAAGTGATGCTGAACGTTCTGGACGCCCTGTGGAGGTTACGACTCCAGAAATCATTCATAAAATCCATGATATGGTGATGAATGACTGAAGAGTTCTGGTGCGTGAGGTTGCTAGTGCTGTGGGCGTCTCGAATGAACGGGCACATTATATTCTGCATAAACATTTGGACATGGACCAAAAACGGAATCGTGTGAAGTGTTGCAAGTATGGTTTGCAGCTGTTCAGGAAGAATCCACAGGACTTTAAGCATCGTTTCGTCACTGTGGATGAAACATGGATATTACTATATTCCTGAGACCAAACAGCAAGCTAAACAATGCGTTACTGAGGAAGAATCTGCAAAAAAAAAAAAAAGGTCAAGACCATTCGGCCAGAAAGGTTATGGCGACTGTCTTTTGAGATTCGCAAGGGATAACAGGTGCATATTATTCATCGTTATTGGATCGTTTGAAAACCGAGCTGCAAGAAAAAGCCGGCGATTGGACCGCAAAAAAGTCCTTTTCCATCACGGCAATGCACCAGCACACACCTCAGCAGTTGTGGTCGCAAAATTAATGGAAATAGGACTCCAACTCGTTTCACACACCCCCTATTCTCCAGACTTGGCTCCCTCGGACTACTATGTAATGTTTGTTCCCCAATTTGAAGAAATGTCTGGTGGGACAAAGATTTTATTCAAACGAGGAGGTGATTCAAATGGCTCTGAGCACTATGGGACTTAACTTCTGAGGTCATCAGTCCCCTAGAACTTTGAACTACTTAAACCTAACTAAGACAAGGACATCACACACATCCGTGCGCGAGGCAGGATTCGAATCTGCGACTGTAGCGGTCGCGCGGTTCCGGACTGAAGCGCCTAGAACCGCTCGGCCACAACGGCCGGCGACGAGGTGATTGCAGCAGCTGATAGTTATTTTGCAGACGTGGACAATTCCTATTATTCGGAAGGTATCAACCTATTAGAACAGCGTTGGAAGAAATGAATGGGTCTAAAAAGAGACCATATCGAAAAATAAACGTAGGAAAATATCTGCATCTGATTAGACTGTTGTGTAAGTATGAGGTTGTACTAAGAGAACACTTGATCAAGCTATAACAGTGCATTCACTCACAGTCGGGAACAAGATTTACAAGCTCTTTAACCCCCACAATATGTACTTATCTCACTTCTGAGGGGAATTGTTAAGAATAAGATTTGAAATTATATAAAAAATGCGAAGTTTTTTTTGTATCATCATTTACAGCTCGCACACAGATAAGTACCTTGAAATCATTCGTTACATTCGCATAGAAAATAAAAGCGAATTAGTAAATGAGTCATTTCTAAATTATTTTCAGCGTACTGGAAAGAAAGCCGACAACATAATGGAACGTAATTTACAGGTTACTGAATACGATAACTGGATATAACAATGTTTCGAGGACACCGATAGGACAATGTTTCAACGATGGCATTCAGGAGTTCAAGCAAGAATTTGTGGCTTAATGCCAAAGCATTATATTGTGGATTGCACAAAGACGCCTGCCACGGATTGTCTTTTTAAATATTTCATCCTCGGTTGCTTTCACTGTTTCATCTCCCCAAAGCGCCCATTTGTCATCTATTGTATTCCTTTTCCCTGTTTGAGTCAATCGTTGTTTAATATTCCCTTTGAAACTCTCAAGAACCTCGGGTTCCTTCAATTTATCCAAGTCCCGTCTCCTTGATTATTTCTGTACTTCATAATCAGTGTGATCATGGGCGGTGCCCAAATCTTCCACTGTAAATGTTTTGCAGTTTAAAATATGCTTTCGAAGTCACTGCCTTACCATTATATAATCTATATGTGTTCAGCACACAGGACTCGCATTCGAGAGGACGACGGTTCATATCCCCGTCCAGCCATTGTTATATATGTTTTCCTTGATTTCCTTAATCCGACTTTGTACTCCATCATTATGACGCTGTTGGCAATGGATCGTTAAACACTAATCTTCCTAACCTTCCTTCGAAACCTACAGCTGGCTCCAGATCTCCTCCACGTTTTAGCAACGATTAAATTATTCTGCTTGCAAAATTCTGCCAAGTTGCGTCATCTTTCATTTTCCCCTCAGTACACGGTTTACTATTCTTTACTTCTCTTTCTTTTCTTGCTTTTGAATTTCAGCCGCTCTGACAATTAAATTTTCTTATCCATTAATATCCGAATTATTTATTTTATGTTATCATATATACTTCCAAATTTTCCTCGTAATTTGCAGAAGTAGTAGGCATTTAAAGTGGTACTACTGCGGTGGGTGTTGGTTTCCTATGATCTTGGTTACGATAACGTATTCACTATGCTGTTGATTCCTATTTTGTTAATCACTATTAGCCCTACTGCTACATTATCCCTGTCTTATTTTGTGTTGATAACCCTGTACCCACCTGACCAGAGGACTTGTTCTTCCTATCTAATTTCAAACTATTCATTTCCCATTTAAAATTAACCAGCGTGCCTGCCCAAATAAGGGATTAATTTTCTTCGATCCGAGCCGAAGACAGCAAGTTTTGTTTTTCCTGGTGACAACTTTCTCCCAAACTTGTGGGGCGGCGAAGAAGTTGTCGAATGAGTTGTTTGAATGTTCATTTCACGTAACAGACTATTGCCGATGCAACATATGTGGGAAGGCGAAGAAGTCGTTGTTTACTGTTGAATGAAAGTTGAACATTGCCACCTTAAATCACGCGAGCCTGGCAACTAATTTGGTGGCCAGTCAGAAAGCGAAGGGAAACTTACTGACCTTAGTTCCCAGTCTGCACGGCCACATTCCTGTACAGCCCAGCTAAACGAAAAATATCCATAGTTCTTCACGAGATTAGGGCTGCTTCAATAAAATTTAAAGTTCCAAACAAGATTTTATTATCTTAAAGGCTCACACAAATTACTCGAAACTTCTGAAAATGCTAAAGACATTAAATATTGTTAATTCAGCCAATCGTTTAATAGTTCAGAGGCGACTTCTACAGCAAGTTCCTCCCGAATAGTTCATTACTCTAACTAACGGTGCTCTATTAATAGTTCGCAATAATGTTAAAAAAAAAGATTAATGCTCGCCTTAAAAGTGGAGTTAGTCACCACTTGCCACGCGGAATTATACTTCACACGGACGGCACAATAACAGTTTGTTACCGAAGTCTAAACGATCCAGGACGGTGTACAGTCCTCGCGATTTTCAATGTCCGTTTACATTACTAAGTACGCGCATGTCACAGCCCGCTATGACGTCACCCGAGGCGATGCGCGATCGGACGTTAAGCTCGCGTGGACTAGGCGTTGGTCTAATGCGGAGTGAGCTTACTACTGCCTCTGCCGCTCTTTTTATATAGCTCCGGCGCGTACCGCCAAGAGAGCATCTGTTCTTTCCGTTCCTATGCAGATGCCTGCAGCCTCCAAATGATCGCTATCTCAGGCACATAATCTTAAATATCACATTTAATAATAGCTTTACAAACTTCTCAATTTTTGTATACATACATCTGAGCAGTACAGAAGCACGTAGAAAATATCAGCCCGCTAAAATTAAAACTTTACTCTCTAGAATTTTTACAATGGAACTAACGGTAGATTGTTACCTCTGAACCATAGCTTTATCAAGACTTGTATCAGCTGTTAATTATGCTACAAGACTAAAACTTGGTGTAGCTTTGTTAATTGTCCTATCTGGTCATTGGTCTTAAAGAATTTGTTTTATCATTAAAATTTAAAGTACTTAATCTATAATGCTTATGTACATTTTACTCACAAAAGTAGTTTTTACTAAATTACTAAAAAACTAGAAGAGGTAACTGATTGTGGTATTTCCATTATTATTATTAGGGTGAACTGAAGCATCCTACCAATTTTCAATATTGTAGCTCTATTATTTCGCGCCTCTGATTTTTCCGAAAAACGCGGATTCTGGAGTCAATTTTAGTTTTATGGTTTTGGAAACCAGCACCACTCATTAATGACTTCTTACTGCACCTTCTCACCAAATTTTGGCTTCCTAGCGTCATTATTTAGCGCCTCCTATTTTTCTTTCAAAACGTGAATTGTACGTAAACTACTAATTTTATAACATTAAGATTTGTTACCTGAAACATTATTACATAGAACTATACTTTAACAAAGTTTTACACACAAATCTTAATTTTTACTTTTATGTTAAATGTGGTGCAATACTATATGCAGGCGCGTTACGATGACGTGACGCTACTAGCAGTGAACTAGGGTAAGTCCCGTGCACTCGCTCGCCTCTGTATCTTATACATGATACAGCGCTTGCTTTGCTTCATCACCCCCCTTTTAATTTTCGTGAAAATCTATTTTTGAACAAAATTAAATTTCTAAAAGAACAAACAAGCGATGGATTACTTTAGTATACCTCTTTCAACTTAAGTTGCTTCTTCTTAGGAAATTCCTTATTACTACATACACAAAATAACCATACTCATATACACATAGAAAACCTAGTACAGAAGACATTCACAAATTATTTACATACATTTACATGGAAATATAAATTTTTCAATGGTTACAAAATAGTTATTTTTTTTCTTTAAAATCAGTCTCTTCCTGAAAAAGAAAATACACACGACTTTTATCACTGCAACGCACTCACATTTTTCTTTTACTATAATACTCGGCACTGTGGTGGGTGTCCTATTGTAACACTCATTTAATTTCACTGATTGACAAAATTGTGGGAGGAAATTGTATTCACTGTGGTTTGCGTCTCTACTTCCAATCTCCCTACCGCTTGTTGTCAGTCATTCATGCAGCCTGCATGTCCCTGAGAAACAGACAATACAGTCTAAGTTTCTGTTTTCAACTTATATCTAAGGTAGGACAAAGTACATTTTATAGTTTATATTCTGGCATTATTTTACTAATTGTGAAGTTGTCAGAAAGACATTTAGCACTAAGTCGTATCTGATACAATAGCTCCTACTTTCTTCTTTCATAAATAATCTTTTAGGTTCCTAAATAGTGAAAATTCTTTTAGCAAATTAATATATTAAGATCTTGCTTCAACTTAGAAAATTGAGTAACCTTTTAGTTTTAATGTACTCTGGCTTAATTATCGTATGGATTAGTTCATCAAAGAAGTCATTTGCTGACCAGCACTTTGCTTTATTGTATGAATTACTAAAGAAATTAGTTATTTTCAGTATACCGATTCCAAATTTCTGCATTTTCCAATATTTGTGTGTTTCTGTTGTCTGTTTAACTATTTATTTGCCTCAAGCAAGATTTAGCGTTTTTCACCATTTCACGAGACGTGAGGGAATTATTCTTTAATCCTACATCATTTACTTCAATTTACTTACTTCACTTCTTCACCTTATTCATTTTCTCCCTTTTCTTCCAGATTCAAAATACTTCATTTCTCCACTTCTTTCTCCCTTTTCCTTTTGTCAGCCTATTGACGTCCTGTTTCTATATATTTGGTGCGATCCTCACACCACTTCCACACATCTCCATTTATTTAATTCTAAAACGCCATTGCTTGCCTCTATGAGCATTACCTTCTTACGCTGTTTTCCTTCAGACAACCTTATTTCTAGCAACATACTACCTTCTGCATAATCTCATGGATTATTCATATTCATACCGTACTTCGTATACTGCAAAGTGTCTCTCTTAGTTGTAGTTTCTAACCCTTTACAATTACATGAAATATTTTAATTTATTTATTTGAGCCATGTTTGCCTCTTATGGGTACTCAGACTTTTGTTTTGCCATTCACTAGGTAGATCCTTACTAAGAATACTTAAAACCTAATAGCATATATACAACATGAAGACATATGTGATTCTTACCTGTTATCATAGACCAGAAGAAGGGAATGAAACTTGAAAAGGAAATAAAGTTTCACCCAGCTGGGACTGCACGGTACGCCAAACCGTGTATCCGCCAAAGAGTGGCAGACTCCCTACAGTAATTAATTACTGTTAATTTTAAATTCCTTTAGATCCACAATATTTCTTAGACCTAGTTCTCTCTTACTCTTTGGATATTCCAAACGATAGGCATTTGCATGAGGTTTACTTACTATTCTAAATGGTCCATGATATACATGCATAAACTTTTTAGTTTCTGCAGAAATTTTCTTTGATTTTTCTTTTGTTTTGACCAGCACTAGCTCACCAATTTTAAAACTAGTGGGGGAAGCCCTTGCATCATGCCTCTTTTTCCTATCTAAAGCTCTTTTGCGTATATTTGCCCTGGCCTGTGCTTTCTTCTCATCCAATGTACTCTGACTTAGAACTGGAAAGTCAATCATACTCGGAATGATATTATGTGGTTCCTGATTGAACATCAGCTCACATGGAGCAAAACCTGTGGCATCGTGTTTCAGATTATTAATTATCTCTTCAAAATACTTAATATGATCAGCCCATGTTGAATGCTTCCTAGCACAGTAGGTTCTACATAGTCTATTCAGTTCTCGCATAACCCTTTCACTCATGTTTCCTTGCGGAAAGTATGCTGAAATCCTTATATGCCGAGTTCCGCTCCTTTCAAGACACAACTTAAATTTTTCTGATACAAATTGAGGACCACTATCTGACAATAGGTTCTTTGGCTTGCCAATTTTCACAAAATAATCTTTCTCCAATTTATCTACAAGTGTTTTGGCATTGGCTCTCTTAATCGGATACAGTTTAACATATTTACTAAACCCATCAATCACCACAAAAACATGCGTACATCCTCCTTTAGATGTCGGGAGAGGTCCAAAAAGATCAACTGCACATAACTCTAAGGGTTCACTTGGGTCTACGTGATGCATATCCCCTTGCACTATTTTATTTACTGCTCTTACCTTTTGACAAATAACACAGGATGCTAACCTTTCTGCAACTCTACGATGCATGTTATCAAAGATGACTTTCTCATTTAGTTTAGCAATGCACTTTTTTGTACCATAATGACCATACCTTAGATGTACATAATCTATTAGCAGATCTACGTGCTGTGAAGGAAAACACACTTTCCATTCTGCTAAAGTTACCTTCCTCCTACGGAACAAAATTCCTTTGTGTAGACAGTAATATTGTGCTACCTTTGGATAATTAGGGTCCCCTAAATAGCTTTTAACTAGCTTCAATTGATCATCCTCATTCTGTTCTCGTCTTAAATTCTTAAATACTTTCTTTAAGGCACTCTCCTCTCTGAGCTCATGTACTGTCAACATACTTACCTCATTCCTTTCTGCCAAAGGAAGTTCTGATTCATTCCATAATTCAGCACTTCTTGATAGCCCATCTGCTACCAAATTGCTCTTTCCCTGTATATAATTAATTTCAAGATCAAACTGCTGAAGGTACATGGCCCACCTTGTCAACCTTGGATGCCTTAGTTTACAAGTCTTCAAAAATGTAAGTGCTTTGTGATCACTATAGATAATTACCTTCTGTCCTAACAAATAGTGCTCAAACTTCTGCATACCAAATACTATGGCTAGTGCCTCTAATTCTGAGATAGCATAATTTCGCTCAGCAGATTGTAATGAACGACTTGCAAAAGCAATAGTTTTATGAACCTCCTGGTCGCCTTCTGTTTCTATCTGAAACAATTCTACAGCAATCCCATAACCACTTGCATCCACTGACATGCAAAAGGGTCTTGTAAAATCGGGATGGTGCAAGAGCGGACTATTAATCAAACAATCTTTTAATCCCTCAAAAGCAGACTGGCATTCTGGAGTCCAAACCCATGGGGTATTCTTTTTTAGCAGGTTGAGTAAACATGGATCATTAAATAAATGATCTTTAACAAAACGTCGGTAGAATCCAAACAAACCGAACATTGACCTGAGTTGCTTTTTATTTCGGGGCTCTTCAAACTTTTCAATACATGATAATTTGGATGGATCAGGTAATATACCCTCTCTGCTAATTTCATGGCCCAGGAATTTTATTCTGTCCTTTACACATTCAGTCTTTTCTAACTTTAATTTCATACCTCCATTTTCAAGAGCTTCTAGTACCCTGTCCAACAGACTGATATGTTCTTCCCATGTGGGAGTTGCCAACAGAATATCGTCTACGTAAATGGTTACTTGATCTAATAATTCCTGTCCTAATACATGAGCCATAACTCTTACAAAGGCACACACTGAAATATTCAATCCGAACGGAACTACTTTATACTGGTAGCATACTCCTTCATACAAAAATGCTGTATACTTACGTGATTCCTTAGCCAGCGGCAAATTCCAGTAACCACATGTTATGTCCATGGAAGTAAAGTACTTAACCCCTCGGAACTTTTGAATTAACTCATCCATATTTTGAGGACGATCACTTTCTCTGATGACAATTTCATTTAACCAGCGTGCATCCAATACTAATCTAACACTTCCATCACGCTTAGGCACTACAACAAGAGGACTATTGTATTCACTAATTGCTTGCTCTATGACACCCCATGCCAACATACGTTTAATTTCATTTCGCACTGCTTGTTTCCTTGCAACATGTATTGGATAAGGCTTCTTAAAAAATACCTTCCCAGGCTTGATATTCAAATGGCATTCATAACCTTTAACTTCACCAGGTGCGTTTGAGAATACATTACTATGCTTAGTTAACACACTCTTTAACTCTGATCTTTGTTCGTCAGCAATTTGCTTTGTTGATTGTACCTTTTCCTCTATTTCCTTTAGGATGTGTCTCTCTTCAACCTTAGCACTTTCCTCATTCTCACTGAAAACCAAATTTTCCTGCAAGTATCCTTTATTCTTTATTACTCTAATAGGCAGTTCCCAAGTTTCATTACTACCGCCTATATGACTTCCTATAAAAGACTCTCTTATCACTTTAGAGTCAGGTAAAGTTAAAATTAAGTTGTTCTGATCAAAATTGATCTTTCCCTGGTACTTTGATAAGAAATCAGTACCAATCAACATATCAACACTTAAGCCTAGCACAATCAAACAAGGATGATCTATTACTACGTCATTTATACCAATGGGTATCAAAGCTTCGTGTTGAACTGGTCTAGAGACTTTTCCAGTAGCACCTATAATCTTTAAGCCACTTACTTTCATAACTGTTAACTTCTCTTTATTGGGTATGGTGTCAAAAAATGTTTGTGATAAAGCACTTGCTTCACTGCCACTGTCAAGCAGACAACGCACAGTGACTCCTGATATGTTTACTTTGATAACAGGGTGAGTTATTTTACATTGAACAGGTTGCTCACACACCTCGTCTAATAAATCTCGTTCTATGTTCTTCCAGCTAAAGTAATTCTGATCAGTTGCAATTACATTTACATTTACATCCTGGGGCTCATCATGCTCTATAATCTTAGCTGCTTTCTCTAATCTGTGCACTAACTTTAAATCGAAGCATCTGACGACTTTTTCTACTTTTGTTTGCTGCACATCAGCCAAACTATCCTCTACCTCTGAGCAACTGCGTCCCTGCGCAATATTGCTGTTCATAAGAATGTCGTCACCTTCAACCCTTTGTGGCACGTTTACACAGCTACTAGATTCTTTCACCTCGTTACTATTTCTACCCCCTTCATTCATCATTTCCTCCTCTCTAAAGTTTTGCAGTACTGATTCTACTTCTGGTACTTCTACTTCAGCTTTTAGATTGCCATTTTCATCGAAGATGTAAGCTTTTACTTCATCATTATTCCCATCAGACTCAAACCCATTATCTATTTCTTCCCCATTATCTACCTTGAGTTCCTGTTCTTCCTTGACCCATTTTTCTAGTGTATCCAAAATACTATCCACTATTTTGTGAGAGTGGCTTAACACATCACTGGTATTATCTGTATTTATTTCGTCATCCATGTTGTCTGTCTGTGTATGTTGGCTGATTGTCTGTGTTTCCGTTACTGGCTGTGTTACTGTTACCGCCTGGTGAGCGCCAGTTTCCTCATAGACGGGATTTAGTTTCCCACACGCGGCCTGTTGTGTTCATCTGTGACACCACTAGATATAGTAGCATCATGACTCCCTTCTTGTCTTAATGGCATAGTATTTACTTCTCCACTTTCGTCATAGTAGTTGTTACGAAAGCGTGGTGAGTATCTACCCCCTCTTCCTCTGCCACGGCTTTGGTTTCGATAGTTTGTTTTGGTGTGCCTAACTTCCATATTTCTAACGTTCACGTTTCCATTATTTTGTACGTGATTGTTAGAAGATTTGTTATTCTGCTGCACCTGCTCCTCAGCAGCAGCTACTCTTTCCACTCTTTCCAGATATTCAATAAATTTGTCTATATTATCTCTAGGGGCGGAAATGATCCTCTTCTGCCAGTACCACGGCAGCTTACCTTCTAAACCCATAATGATCATATCTGGCTTCATCTTTTCTGTCAAATGTGACAGTCTTGAAACCCACTTCCTAGCGAAATCCTTTACTGATTCACGCCCTGGGAAAAACTTCTTACCACTCCAGAATTCCCTTAACACATCATTTTGTTTGTTATGTGACCAGTATTCGTTGAGAAATGCAGACTTAAATTCAGATAAAGTTTTACATTTGATCATTACATCCGCTGACCATCGCAAGGCATCACCTGACAAATGACTTCTTATAAATGAAATTTTTTCTCTTTCTGACCAAGTGTTGGGGAGAACATCCTCAAAGTCATTCCAAAATTCAAGAGGGTGAATGTACTTATCAGGATCAAAGCGCAAAAACTGTCGACACCCTATAAAAGCGGCGTCAACTGAAGTCACATGCTGTACAGTAGAATGACTAGAATTAACAGAGGTTACTCTATTTTCTAGGTTAGCAATGTTAGTATTTAATTCCTCTACTTGTGACTCTACTGCTTCTATCCTGGCAGAACATCTTTGTTCCACTGCACCACGAATTTCGGTACAGGTTTCTTTTACTTTCTCAATGTTTTTCTGACAAGTATCTACTTTAATTTGTACCTCTTTAACTTTGTCAGAGCAAAGTTTGGACTCGTTGCTCAATCTTTCGGACAACATCACTTCCAAAAGTTCATCTGCCTCTTGATAATTTTTTTGAATTTGATCTATTTCACATTTGAAAGTACTATGCATTTTAGTTAACTGTTGCCCTACTTTTACTTGAATGTCATGATGAATAGCATCTAGCTTATAATTCAAACTATTCCATTTTGATTGCAGTTCTTCTTTTAGTTCTTTATTACTATCCTCAATTTTAGCCTCAATTTTATTTTGGTTTGATTCGAGTTTGGCAAACAGTATTTGCATCCAATCCGGAGCTTCTACCTTGATACTTTGTATCTCTTGACTTGACTGAGCTGGAGATATATTGAGCTCAGTTTCACTACCTGACAAAGTTAGCAACTCTACTGGCTCCCTTTTGACTTTTATTTCACTTATTGATTGCATCCCTGCACTCTAATTTAAATTAAAGTCATAATTTACTGGTGACAAATTACGTTCTAGTTCAATATTTGAGGGATTAATGGAACCATCCTCATTAAACTCAATTCCTGATCCTGAGGATTCTTGGTCAGAGACCGGTTCCCTTCTGAAATGTACACTACTTTCCATATCTTTTAGTTTGTTAGCAGCAGTTAATAAATATTTTAAAAGTCTTTTACTTAACTTAAATGCTTGATTTCGACGAATGATGTCGTCGCGGTGTACCAGCAATCGTGATGCGACGCGTCGCGACGTATTGAAGGCAGCAGCAGCAGCTGTAGCGTCGAGTACCGCCACAGGAATCGCCTACTGCAATAGCTCCAGGGGGGGGGGGGGGGGGGGGGGGCAGCAAGGCACCGTTGACCGCTCGGCGCAGCCGGCAGCTGTCTCGCAGATCAGCGCAGCTCCGCGATGACGCACCGTCTTCCTTTAGTCTCAGCGCCGTCGGCAGCCGCGATCCAGCATCGTCGCCTTCCTCACCATCGTCACTAACCAACGTACAGCGGTAGACACTTATTGTTTATACACTACACCCGCCTTTACTGGTAACACTGTTCCCACACTAGTTCAATTCAGTGTCCTGTTATTGCCTACCGAGTTCGTTAATTTATACCAATCGCTTTCACACATCGAGCACTTTTATTTGCTTTTAATTCAGTTTTCCCGGCCGATAAGCACCATATGTGGGGCGGCGAAGAAGTTGTCGAATGAGTTGTTTGAATGTTCATTTCACGTAACAGACTATTGCCGATGCAACATATGTGGGACGGCGAAGAAGTCGTTGTTTACTGTTGAATGAAAGTTGAACATTGCCACCTTAAATCACGCGAGCCTGGCAACTAATTTGGTGGCCAGTCAGAAAGCGAAGGGAAACTTACTGACCTTAGTTCCCAGTCTGCACGGCCACATTCCTGTACAGCCCAGCTAAACGAAAAATATCCATAGTTCTTCACGAGATTAGGGCTGCTTCAATAAAATTTAAAGTTCCAAACAAGATTTTATTATCTTAAAGGCTCACACAAATTACTCGAAACTTCTGAAAATGCTAAAGACATTAAATATTGTTAATTCAGCCAATCGTTTAATAGTTCAGAGGCGACTTCTACAGCAAGTTCCTCCCGAATAGTTCATTACTCTAACTAACGGTGCTCTATTAATAGTTCGCAATAATGTTAAAAAAAAAGATTAATGCTCGCCTTAAAAGTGGAGTTAGTCACCACTTGCCACGCGGAATTATACTTCACACGGACGGCACAATAACAGTTTGTTACCGAAGTCTAAACGATCCAGGACGGTGTACAGTCCTCGCGATTTTCAATGTCCGTTTACATTACTAAGTACGCGCATGTCACAGCCCGCTATGACGTCACCCGAGGCGATGCGCGATCGGACGTTAAGCTCGCGTGGACTAGGCGTTGGTCTAATGCGGAGTGAGCTTACTACTGCCTCTGCCGCTCTTTTTATATAGCTCCGGCGCGTACCGCCAAGAGAGCATCTGTTCTTTCCGTTCCTATGCAGATGCCTGCAGCCTCCAAATGATCGCTATCTCAGGCACATAATCTTAAATATCACATTTAATAATAGCTTTACAAACTTCTCAATTTTTGTATACATACATCTGAGCAGTACAGAAGCACGTAGAAAATATCAGCCCGCTAAAATTAAAACTTTACTCTCTAGAATTTTTACAATGGAACTAACGGTAGATTGTTACCTCTGAACCATAGCTTTATCAAGACTTGTATCAGCTGTTAATTATGCTACAAGACTAAAACTTGGTGTAGCTTTGTTAATTGTCCTATCTGGTCATTGGTCTTAAAGAATTTGTTTTATCATTAAAATTTAAAGTACTTAATCTATAATGCTTATGTACATTTTACTCACAAAAGTAGTTTTTACTAAATTACTAAAAAACTAGAAGAGGTAACTGATTGTGGTATTTCCATTATTATTATTAGGGTGAACTGAAGCATCCTACCAATTTTCAATATTGTAGCTCTATTATTTCGCGCCTCTGATTTTTCCGAAAAACGCGGATTCTGGAGTCAATTTTAGTTTTATGGTTTTGGAAACCAGCACCACTCATTAATGACTTCTTACTGCACCTTCTCACCAAATTTTGGCTTCCTAGCGTCATTATTTAGCGCCTCCTATTTTTCTTTCAAAACGTGAATTGTACGTAAACTACTAATTTTATAACATTAAGATTTGTTACCTGAAACATTATTACATAGAACTATACTTTAACAAAGTTTTACACACAAATCTTAATTTTTACTTTTATGTTAAATGTGGTGCAATACTATATGCAGGCGCGTTACGATGACGTGACGCTACTAGCAGTGAACTAGGGTAAGTCCCGTGCACTCGCTCGCCTCTGTATCTTATACATGATACAGCGCTTGCTTTGCTTCAAACTGTCCCAGCCCGAGATTATGAAAATTTTTTCCAACTCTGCAGTGTAGATTCTCTTTGCTTTCCGCCGTTTACAGCCCCACAAGCGAAGGCCATGTTGGCAAACACTAGAAGTACAATCATCAACCAAACGATTCGTAGCTGCTTCGAATGGTTGTGCTGTGAGAGCATCCCGGATTCAGATACCACTGATGCGGGACTAAAGGTACTACCGTCTCCTGAGAATACTGTCTCTTCTGCAGGATATACAGGAGGCAACAACTCATCCACTTGATAGGGAGTGGCGTGCCAATGGTAGGTCTACACGTCCTATACAGTGAAGACAGGGCCTTAGGAAAACTCAGGATGTTACACACATTCCTCTAACGAGCATGTTCGAGGTACTGTTATCCACAGAAACTGAAAATGAGCCAGTGAGACTCGCCCCAACTGTTGGGAAATGTGCTGAGTCCCAAGTCAATTGGAGGCACCATGAAACTATAGGGGTCTATTACTTGTCAGCAGTTCAAACGTATGGCGAATAATGGTACCCCACAGGGAAGAGGCAGCAAGGAATGGGGAGAAACACCACTTGCACTCAGTGTGTGTACCTGGAGGCCTCATTCAACTTGTTTAAGAGGCTATTCCGGCAGCCATTGACGGAACAGTGTGTATCCAACGACAGATTGTGGTGCACGTTGGGATGAACAATATCTGTTGTCTGGACTCTGAGGTCATACTGGATCATTCCAGCGACTGGCAGAGAAGGTTGAGAATACCAACTTTTTTTTATATTCCGGGCAACTGGAACTGTTAAGGCATGGCGTTAGGAAGATCTCCGCTTACATCTGTTGAGTGGTACTTACGATAGGTAAATAAATTAGTGAAAATAATGTGAAGTAAAGTAGAAATTAAAAAATAAACGAAAAAACTTAGTTTAGTTTAGAAGAATTACACACTGGCAAATAGTGGGCAAAACAGCAGTAACAGAAGAGCCAATGACCATGAAGTCAGCAAGTTCAGGAGAAGCCATCGCCCTCCCCACATAAGCGGAAGCTGTCGATTCAGCCGTCAGGGTATTGCCCCACCGGCTCACGTGTTTCTCAGTTGTCAAATGTGATCAAAGGCCCCCTTCTACATTCCAAGAGCCAATGACCAACGCTAAGAAGCTTCTTCAAGAAGCTTTTCAACGTGACAGAAGAGGCAATGACCGTGAAATCGTTCACCTCCAGCGAACTGAAGTAAATAAATACGCGAGACGCAGTGGGCCCGAAAGGAGTTGTTTTCAGTTCAGTTTCGGTGCTGAAGACCGTCATGCAGGAAGAGACTACATCGTACACAGACGCACCAAGTCCGCAGCTTTAATGGAATAGCAAGCAGCAGCCTCGCCGCCAGTAGACTGAAGTTCGAAGGTATTTGAAGACTGACTTTTACGTACCCGGGTGACTCTTGAGGACGGGAAGGAGACGGCCTCACATCAGCAGTCACCTGTGAGCTGGTGGTGAGGATCTGACAGCCGAAGACTGGCAAGCGGGAGTCCGTTGTTCGAGTCCGGGACGTTGGCCTTCCCCCGCCGCGCCGCTCCGCTGGCCGACGCACAACACTGTCACACACGGCCTCATAGAGAAGAGTAACACTGGGCGCGCACGTCCAAGGCATCACCATCCGATTCACGACTTCGTTCTCAATAATTAAACGGGCCACCGCACGAGGCGCGTCTCCAGTCAACTGGGCGAAACGGCGACACGAGATACACACCGCCTGGCGTAATCAGACGCCGCCGCTCATGCAGCATCAAGGCTTCGCAAACGACACAGCTGCCGCTCGCCCAGCCAGAAAAATCCAATAAGAAAACCGTTGTACAAATCTTCAATAAAAGTTATCTTATGTAAAAATGCTGTGTCATTCTACCTCATACCCGAGCCAAGGAAGAACCCACTCTGCCCAGATGTTGTTAAGAGAGAAAAAGTAATTTATCTAGTGTTTTTTGCCCTGACATAATGCTTTATCATCAAATGCCGTTGGCAGTGATGCTCATCATGACAGCTGACTAGCATCAAAAGACAAAACCCAGTTACACAGCTTCTAAAAATGTTGTTTATTAAAACACGACCGGTTTCGCGCCTTCAAGCCGCGTCATCAAATGAACAACGTTAAAAGATCATAGGCATCCCTATCGGTCATAGTCAAAATTTACTATTCAGAGAATATCGTCAATATTTCCTCTCGCTTGCCACAGTATTGACGATATTCTCTGAACAGTGAATTTTAACTAGGAGAGATGAGTATGCCTATGATCTTTTAACGGTGTTCACATAATGATGCTGCTTGAAGCCGCAAAACCTGTCGTGTTTTAATAAACAACTATTTTACCAGCTGTAAGCGGAGTTCTTCCCAACACAATACCAACTTTGCTCACGGAGTTTCAACGAAGATCATCATCTGCAAAATTGTCCCCAGAACAGATTATGGCCCGCAGGTTCTGAGTCAAGTGCGAGGGTAAACATTGCACCAGAGACTGCGAAAGGTATGTGACAAGCTAGGCTGTGACGCTCTAGACTTGCACCATAGGCTTGAGAACTGTAAGATGTGCCTAAATCGGTTAGGTGTGCTACACATGAGAGGCTACTATCCAGGTAGCTAAGTGGAGCGTGCACAGAAGCGATTTTTTTAGAACAGTCGACTCTCCATCCAGTACAGATAACGACAGCTGTAAGAAACCCAGGAGTATGGCTGTAAGATCCAAAGCGACAATATTAAAATTCAAGTGCCTGGCTGCTGAATCATTTACAACAAAGTGCCATAGTTTGAAGCGCTCCGAGCAAGCAGTGAAATTCACAAAATACTATGAGCAAAAAGCTAATTAAAACCTGAAGTTGACAGTAGTGAAATTTTTGTGGAAAATTTAAGCATACAGGGTCAAGAAAAATTGTATCACGAAATTTTAACCCTGGATAGCTGATGCCAGTAGGAACCAAAATTACTAATTTCTTGAAAGACATCATGTTTACAGCAGTGATTGTTAAACTTCATAATGACGACTACATGTAAATGTGTCAGCTTGTGTAAAGTAGAGATGGCTCAAATCCGAAACATCAGCACTTGATAATGATCTAAGGCCGAAATTCCAAAAGTTTAACAGTCACCGGCGTAAACATGAAGTCTTTCAAGAAATTTCACATGACCGTGAATCCCAGTTATGAAAAGTTAAAATTGCTAATGTTTTTAAACTACGGAAACTTGGCGCCACGCTTTCCGATTGACCGTAGGATTGCCCTGTTGCCGCATCCTCTGGACAACGCAGGACCGCGATTGCAGGTGACGTGTGTGTGCTCCGAAGCGCAGCTTACGTATGAATGCGTCTGACGTGAGGTGGAGACAAACAGCAAATCCCACGGCCAATCGGAGCGCGTGGGGCCAAGTTTCCGTAGTTTAAAAATGGTGCCTTCTGGTCCTACGCAACATTAGCAATTTTGGTTCCTACTGGCATCAAGCTATCCAGGGTTAAAATTTCGTGACACAATTTTTCTCCACCCTGTATATCGAAAGGACAGACTAGTTGGTAACGGAAGTGGTGCATTTGTAGTAGTAGACGAGAAATTCAATTCTACCGAGACAGAAATTCGTGTTGCGTGCGAAATTGTCTGGGTGGGACTAAAATTATCCGTTGGATAAAAACGAGATTTATTGTAAAGGACAGCAAAGATGAATATGATGCATGTATTGAAAGGCGAAAAGAATATAAATTTTGAATAATGTAGTTTTTATTTTTTTTGAAGATAAGAAGTTTGGGCCACTAGCTGAAGCATTGCGCACCTAGTTTGACGGTATGAATATTGCCAACTAGTTAACTTTGAAACTTCCTGGCTTATTAAAACTGTGTGCCGGACCGAGACTCGAACTCGGGACCTTTGCCTTTCGCGGACAAGTGCTCTACCATCTGAGCTACCCAAGCATGTCATGCTTGGGTAGCTCAGTTAGCCGGCATTGTAGCTCAGCGTGTTCGGTCAGAGGGTTACGTGCCCTCTGTAATAAAAAAACTGAGTCAATCGATCAACAACGAACATAAACAGATGTCTTACGACGTCCGCCCGGAGCAGATAAAACGAAAAAAAAGCGAAGAAGGTGAAATTTTAAAAAAAAGTTGTTACAGCACTTGTCCGCGAAAGGCAAAGGTCCCGAGTTCGAGTATCGGTCCGGCACACAGTTTTAATATGCCAGTAAGTTTATATCAGCGCACACTCCGCTGCAGAGTGAAAATCTCGTTCTAGTTAACTTTGTTCACTTGCACAGCGCTGAGAGAAAAACCACGCTACTTCCCTGAGTCTTGAGTTAACATATCAACTGATTAACCTGTTTGGTTTTATAGAAATTCTCTGTCAACATTCTACCCTTTTTTAAATAATTATTCACTTTCTTATAGAAATTCTCTGTCAACATTCTACCCTTTTTTAAATCATTATTCACTTTCTTAAGCAGTCCAGTCCAGTCACTCAAGGATGAGACAGGAACAGAAGTAGAGGCAAGCAAAGCAGAAATGTTTATCTAGGTTTTCAAACGTTCCTTTACTAAGGCAAACTCAGGAGAATTGTGCCAGTTTAATTTTCGTAGCATTGAAAAGATGGCTGAAATAGTTATGTGTGAAGATTACGTGGTTTGATTACATACTTCATTCTAAAATCGTTGTCTTCATAGGAAGAGTTACTCTCCTCCTCCCATCGTCTTAAGAAGGTTCGTTACGCCTTACCACAGTGCACTATCTGGTATGCAACAGTTTGAATACTGTTTAGAAAATTTTTTAGAAATAGAAATCTAGCTTAGCCGCTGCTTGCTTGCTTGCTGTTTGCTGTTGTGTTTTTGAGAAATCTGCAACAATGTCGTCAAGCTGCGAGGTAGCTGGAAACTTTTATCAAGGCCAGAAAATTGTTTAACCTCAGTTACGCATTTAATATGAAGACAGATTGTATTCAGAACAGTTACAGTTCAATCGGTTGTGTTTAGCCATCAAAGGTTAGCTTTACGAGTTTAAGTTGAATAACAGTTTGGGGGTACATAGTTTTGGTAATATGTTAGCTTTTTACAGAGTGGGAGGTCAGTTTGGCTAAATATCATACAGAAACACACGGTGGGGAACTTATAATATAAAAGAATAGTTAACCATCCACTAGATAGGTGTACCCGGTAGAGCACCTCATAATGGGAGAAACCCTGTATTGTATATAGTCACTATAAATAACGCTAAGGAAACGGCGACTGCTGCATATTAGGTGTAAAACATAGCATAGAACTTGTAATATTATTGGGATTTCCGTCGTATGAAAGCTGTGAGTACCTTGTACATGCATTCCACTAGCTGTATATTAAATGATAAAATTATGAGATGAGATCTATTCTTTGAAAGACATTTGTTTTATATAATTTACGTAACTGTAAAGATGCGCATCTAGCGCGGACGCTAATACAACGATTGCACAGTCAAAGAAACATTTTAACAGAAGCCGAACTGAACGTTTCGCTTCGATCTAAATAAAACATGGTAGTAAAAACCTTTGTAGATCTTCAGATATTGTCGAACTTCTGCTTGTAATGGAAAAGCGTAAAGAAGGACGGCTTTAAGCCATAAAAGTGAGCGGTCTTGCCAGCGTGGAGACAACAGTTATTAATCAATAAAATTCAAGTAAGTTATGTTCGATACTGTAAACCGGCAAGGTATTGTTATGAAGGTGTTGAACGGTGCAAGAATTGTCTCGAAGGAAGGAGAAAGGTAGTGACTGTAATTTGTGACAAAAACGTGAACCAAGAAGCTAGCACAGGACAGGCTGAAATCTGATCGCACCATATAGTTAGAAAATTACACTGTTTATAAATAAGCCCTAATTGCTTGTGAGAACTGTCTGAATATATTTATTGTTTACCAGATTTCTTATTCTATTCTTTTCCTTTATTTTTTTTACCTGCATGTCATATTATTTTTATAAATGTCACACAGCAGAGAGTACTGCGGCATCCTGGTCGTAGACACAAGGCCGCTCCTTGTCTTCTATACAACTCATAGCTGCCCCATTCATTAATGATTTCATTTGCAAATGCAATTACTTTATTGTTCATTGTCAAAGGTCCCTTAAGTAATTATAAAATTCATAATGATCACGTAAGGAAATCCGGGTTGTTCTTTTCCGAATAATAAAAGCCTTTACGTAAACAAAAACTAGCCTCCTGCTGACAACGATCAGGAGCCGACCAGAGGACGGACGTCTTCGACCGCTTTCGTGTTTCCTGTGGCAAAGCTGTGCCAAACTGGGAACACGATATTCTAGTATGAAACACAATATGTATATATATAATTATCAGATTTAAAATTGAAAAAAATTCAAATATATTTAACTTATTTTTTTCTTTTATCATAATAGAAACTATAGATAAAGATATGCTGAATTAAACGCGTTTACCTGTCAAGAGAGCAATACGTGAAGCCTTCAGCGACTACCATACCAGAATTTTGTCGAGAGATCTTTCACAACACCAGGAGAAAGTCTGTGTGTACGTCAAGGGCGGTAGTGGCACCAAAGTTAGTGTTCAGTCACTCACGGACGAGAGAGCAACACAACTTGAGGAAAGCAAAGCGAAAGCAGAAATGCCTATCTGGGTTTTCAAGCATTCTTTTACGAAGACGAATCCAATAGTATTGCGCCAGTTTAATTATCGTACCACTGAAAAGATGAATGAAATAGATACTAGTGTCAGTGGCGTTTGCATACAGCTCAAATCGCTAAAACTGAAAAAAAGCTCCAAGGCCCAATGGAATCCATAAGAGATTTTATATTGACTTTTCGGCTTACTTAGCCCCTCTTTTAACCATGATTTATCGTAGACACCAGAAACAAAAGCCCAGCCCAGTAGTCTGAGAAAAGCACAGGTCACACCCATGTACAAGAAGTGTAGCAAAAGTGACCCACGAAACTATCGTCAAATAACCTTGACATACATTTGTTGTAGAACCATAGAACATATTATGATGATGATATATTTCTAACTGAATGACTTTCTCCATACCAGCCCGCTGTGATTCCAAAAACTTCGATCGTGTAAAACCCAACTCGCACTTTTCTTACACGATATACTGGAAGCCATGGGTCAAGACAGTTAAATGCAATATTTCTTGATTTCCTAGAAGCATTTGGCTCAGAACCTAATTTACCGTTATTATCAAATTACGATCGAATGAGATATGGAGCAAAATATGTGACTGGACTGAGAACTTTTTCGTAGGGAGGATGTTGCAGCTGCGCGGCCACTCCCGCCGGAGGTTCGAGTCGTCCTAAGTTAGTTTAACGTAGTTTAAGTAGTGTGTAAGTCTAGGGAACGATGACCTACGCACTTTTGTCCCTTAGGAATTCAAACACATTTGAACATTTTGAGGATGTAGCAAGTTTTCTTAGATGGAGAATCATCGACAGATGCAGAAGTAGCTTCGGGTGTGTTCCAGGGACGTTTGTTGGGACCCTTACCGTTCATGTTGCTTATTAATGATGTTGCCGGCAGTACTTATACTAACCTCAGATGTGTTGCAGACGATGCTGTCATCTATAAGGAAGTATTGTCTGAAAAATGTAGCACAAGTATTGAGTCAATGTTGATAAAATTTCAAAGTCGTCCAAAGATTGCCAACTTTTTTTAAATGTTTAGAAATTTAAAATTGTCCACTTCACAAAAAGAAAAAAAAATGTTATACTATGACTAATATAAGAGAGTCACTCTTGGAATAAGTCAACTCGTACAAATACCTGGGATTTGTTTGTAGGGATATGGAATGGAACGTCGCATAGTCTCAATTGTAGATAAGCAGGTGGCAGTCTACAGTTCATTGGTGAAGTACTTGGGAAGTGCATCCAGTCTGCAATGGAGATCGGTTACAAAACGGTAGTGTGCCCTATCCTAAAATATTGCTCAAATGGTCAGAATACCTACCAATAGGTCTCACAGGGGATATTAATGAATACAACTAAGGGCGGCACGTATAGTTGCAGATTGTTTCGACCCATGGGTGAGTGTGACGTGGATTCTGAACAAACTCAACTAGCTGGTGTTTCAAGATGTACGAAAACTATCCCGAGAAAGTATGCTGACGAATTTTCGAAAACAAGCTTTGAATGATGAATCCAGGAGTATACTACGGTAGACCACGTTTCGCTCCCGTAGCGTAGCGAGGACAAGATTATGCTAATTACAAAGCAGAGGGGCATCTGAACACCATTCCTCCCACGCTCAATAAGTGAACGTAACGGAAAGAAGCCTCATTAATTTATACAGGGTGTTTCACAATGTTTTGACGATTTAAAATTGGAATACCGCATGCTAAAAACTAGATAAGTGTCGGTGGCGGGTTTTCACCCCATATACAGGTCAGTAATCATGTCGTATTGGTTGAAGCAACATCGTGCGTTCGCAGTGGAGTACTATTTTCGCTACGGCGAATCTGTCGTGGGCGTGCAACGTGCCTAGTCTTTCGCAAGCATTTCAAAATTCAGCCACGATATCTAATTCCTACTCGTGGAACAGTGTTGAATTGGGTAATAAACTTCTGCGGAACTACCAGTACTTCGAATCGAAAGTAAAACGGCCCTCGGAAAACTGTTCGAACTCCCGAGAACATCGAACGTGTGCACAGTTTACGGGCAATAACCTGTCGTTCGTCACTAAAACTTGGCGCATCGCTGAACATTTCGCCTTCTTGCAATAGCTGAAAGATCGAATTCACAATGAAATTTCCAGAATTCCTCCAGCTGTTACGAAGGAAGTGGTCATAAACTGGATGGAACGCCTCGAGTATTGTGTAGCCGCGAATGGTCGTCATCTGTAGTATTTCATAAGTAAACTTGAATAAATGTTGTACAGTGGGGTGACGATAGTCATGGGACAGCTCTTCATACCGTTTTGGACCTCCGTTTTCCCTGTGCAGTGCAGCACCTCGACGTGGCACACGTTCAACGAGTCCTTGTTAAGCACACTGCAGAAATACTGAGCCATGCTACCTCTACAATCGTTCGTAATTCCGAAAGTGTAACCGATGCAAGATTTTGTACACGAACTGATCTCTTGATTATATCCCATAAATACCCGATGGGATTTATGTCGGCGATCTGGAAGGCCAAATGATTCGCTCGAACTATCCAGAATGTTCTTCAAACTAATCGCGAACAATTATGACAGTGTCATCCATAAATATTCCATCGTTGTTTGGGAACACGAAGTCCATGAATGGCTGCAAATAGTCGCAAGGAGCCGAAAATAACCATTTCCAGACAAAGACGAGTTCACTTGGATCAGGTGACCCAGTCCACTCCATGCAAACATAGCGCACACCATTACGGAGTCACCACCAGCTTGCACAGTGCCATGTTGACAACTTGGGTCCATGTCTTCGTGGAGTCCGCGCCACACTCCTACCCTACCATCGGCTCTTACCAACTGAAACCGGGACTAATTTGAGCAGGTCAGGGTGTTACAGTCGCCTAGGGTCTAACAGATGTAGTCATGAGCACAGGAGAGGCCCTAGAGGCGATGTCGTGCTATTAGAAAAGAATGTCTTCGACATTTCGCGGCCCTGTCAGCAACTATATAAATATATATAAGTACAGCACTCGTGGCTGCCACATCGCGGTCGCGAAGTGGGGCCGAGGCAGTTCCAGATAAGATTTATAGTCTGACTATAATTTATGGATTTGTAGTTTTAGCTTGACGATGTCCACTACGGACAAACGGTAGTTACTGTTATTCTGAAGACGGTGGAGTTATCCCGACTGAAACCTAGGTAAATTCTAGGTAAACGGTGCAACTGAAACTGTTGATTATTAAAACTAAAATTAATATTAGAAAAGACACTCGCGTCGGTCGTCTGCTGGCAAGGCACTTAACACCAAATTTCAATACACTGTCCTAAAGGATAAGTTCGTCTCATGTCGCGCATTGATTTCTGCGGTTATTTCACGCAGTGTTGCTTGCCTGTTAGCGCTGACAACTCTACTCAAATGCCGTTGCTCTTAGTCTTTATGTGACGACCATCAGCCACTGCGTGGGAGGTAATGCCTCAACTCGGCCCAGCGTTGATGCTATGGATCTCGAAATATTGAATTCCCTTATGATTTCCGAAATGGAATGTCCCATGCCTCTAGTTCCATCTACCGTTCCGCTTTGAAAGTCTGTTAATTCTCGGCGTGCGGCCATAATCACGTGGGAACATTTTCACATGAATCACCTGAGTACAACTACAGCTCCGCCAATGCAATGCCCTTCTATAAGTTGTGCACGTGTAATTAGCACCATTTGTATTTGTTCCTATCGCTGTCCAATGACTTTCGTCACCTCGTTGTACCCTGTGTCAAATGTTCAGCTTTGTTTCGCGGTTAGTTGGCGTGTTATTCAAATTTGAAATCGTCAAAATATTGTGAAACACCCTGTACAGTGGATCGTTCCCTCTACCGTGCACTTCAGAGGTGTTTGCAGAGTATACAGGGTGAAAAGTATTTAAACCGACAAACTCTGGAAGGTTGTAGAGGACATCAAAACAAACATTTTTCCCTAATGTCATTTTTTTCCTATGGGTATTATTTAAACCAGTGGAGGCCGTATTACGCTCTTCGGTTGTTAGAGGCCGTATTATAATATTTAGTTGTTACAGAGCGTATTACGCTCTTCAGTTGTAGGCAACTGCTGTCCACCAGTGTAGCAGTGCATTGTCTCTGTTTACTAATGGAGCGATACACCTGGAGTGAGTTCACTGATATGGTTGGTGCGTACTACGTAGAGTACAACAACGGATGAGCTGCACAGCGGGTTTATCAACAACAATATCCTAACCGCCGTATCCTGCATCATACGACCTTTGCTGCTTTGTACCAACGTCTGCGTGAGACCGGGTCATTTAACAGATTACCTAGACAGGGACGCAGTTGTTTACGCAACTCCTGTTGCATCAGAAGAGGATCTGGTTGCCCGGATAGTAGGAGCAGCAGCAGGAACAATTCAGGATACTCCTGGGGTTTTTGTCCGTGTCAGACAGAACATGATCCGACGGTGTAACCTTTGTATACGTGTCAATGGAGGTATTTTTGAAAATCTACTGTAATTGAAATTTGGTTGGGCTAATGTGTTGTCTCTGGGTCATAAAAAATGGAAAAGTATTTGTTGGTTTAATTAATTTGCCGCCAGAGAAATCTTCCTCTACCAGTTCAAACACTCCTCATAGGAAAAAATAACATTAGGGAAAAATATTCGTTTTTACGTCCCCTACAGCGTCCCAAAGTTTGTCGGTTTAAATACTTTTCACCCTGTAGATATAGATGTAGACTTCGGCCGTGCGACTAGTAAAAATGCTGTCACCCCTCTTCAGGAACCACAGGGTTGCCTAGCTTCCCCACAGATACCTCTCCATCGTGATTGCACCTGCGGTATAGCCATCTGTATCTCTGAGACATAAAAGCCACCCTACCTCGGCCAGCTCCATGTTTCATGTGGAGACGACAGAGCTATAAAGCGTTATATATGCTCATTACAATACATTTACATCATGTTTTTTTATCTTGTTGTTGTTTTTATGCCTATTACTGGTACTCGCATTTATAAAAGTAACTGTAAGTTATGTACCTTCTTTTACGACTGTAATGCGTTTCGCTTTGTTTCAAAGGTTCTCCAGTGGTCAGAGTTTTTGTTTCCAACTAGATTATTGATGTTGTTATACATATAAATGTTAAATGTATCATAGTAGTAAATAAATTACAAATTGTATAAAGTTCATACTCTGAATGCATTTGCGAAGTATGTCATAGTTGCTGATGAGTCTTCCTGGCTGTACGGTCGCCGTCGAAGAAACTTTTCGGTTGTTGACGCAGGACATCTTATACCGTGTAAAGCGGGCGAGGTCCAGGTAGGCGTGATCAGCAGTGATGATCAGAGTTAAAACTTAACTATCGATTGTCGCCTGGTAAGGATAAAACATTTATCTATCGCTTCTGCAGAGTAACTGTCCAAATATCACTGAGTTTCATGGCTTCTTCTTTTCTGTTAAAATTATGACTATGCTTAGATATTTCAATGGCTTCTCTATATAGTCGTGAATAATAGTTTGTCACAGTAAATAAAATTTTGGTTTCGGAAAACGTCACTTCATTATTTCCTGAAGGAGGAGCATGCCCTGCTACAGCTGATTTTCTGTTTTCCCATTGTCGGCAAAGACTTTCATGTTCTTTCAGTCTTCCATTCACGCTTCTCTTCGTAGTTTGAAAGGTCTTTGTTGGATTCCTTTCATGTTAATTTCTTAAATCTGTTGTCATTTACGGCATAAATTCCTCTTCTAAATTTACTATGGTGTTTCTGACTATCTGGGAGGAGACTGAGCAGTGAAACGTGTTACTTTTGCACATAAACAAGAACGATCTGTCACAATACTACACTTTAAAACACAGTTTATATGTAATTCATGTCACACAGTCTCATATGGGACCTACATCCGCTTTCTTTTATATACAGTATATGATAAAATACTGTCATCTCCCTTTTCTTCTGTGTGAAAGAATGAATGAGCAAATGTATTTCTAGTTGCATGCTTGATGGTAGCAGACAAGCCTGTCTGCTAGAGAAATGTAGGACCAACGTCGGAACAGGTAGCTACGCTTTCTAGAAGCAAAGAGGTTTCTGTTCTTAGTATGGTCCTGTCTGTTCCTTGTCATGTTGGTATAGGGAGCTGCCTCTCTGGTCACTTCCGTTTGTATTTGTGAAGCGCGCTCGGTAGGAGCCCCGCAGGTCAGTCTGTCCGCGGCGAGCGTCTGAAGTGGTAAGATCTCCGGCTAAGCGTGTGTCTGCTAAGTCCGTAGGACAATGGATTTCTTAAGTTCAGGCTAACTGAAAATTTAATCACCTTTATTTCAGGTTTAGCTCTAAAATATCTAATGTTATCTTAAATTGCAACGCAGTGTAATTCGAGTGTGAAGTTCAGAATATATTCCGGTAGTTGTTTTGTCACTACTGTGTGAGTAAAGTGGAACCAGGTGTTTATCAGTATCTCTAACTAAGATCATCAATCTTAAATGCGAATGTGCGTGAGATTATAACGTCTCGTCTTGACAATATTTTTCAATATAGCAACTTTTCTTTATGTTCAACCCACGTGGGGTGTCCTTTGTGAGACCAGTACCACGTGCTTGTTTCAACCATCAGGTTAATAGTAAGACGATAGTAACCAGTTCGAGGTTTTTCTTTTGTAAATTGTTTTTCGATCTAATTTATTTTAATTATCAAAATTATTGTGGAGTTACACTCTTTGTGTAAACCAAGTTGACCACGTGAAGGATGTGGTGTAATCATCAAAGTAGCCCTCAACTATTCTTTTCGGGAAGATTTCACACAGAGTTAGTATGAATTTAGTATACCAGTGTGTGGTAATTACATAATGGACAGGATTGCGCTACGAACGTAACTTCTTTGGGTGGAAATTGAATCGGTTGGTTGTGGTTAATTTCCTCTTGCATATGTTTCAACATTCTTCGTGTGTTATGTTATGAATGCAGTGTTGTATGTAGTCTCCCAATCTTGGCTCCCTATTTGATGTGTTCCGTAAGATTACAAACTCACATTTACACAATCCTAAATAAGGCACCAGTTTAGTTATGAATCAAGTTTAATATGCTGAAATTTCAATGATCAATGTTAAAATAAATTTCCAAATATAAACTGATTTATATATATATATATATATATATATATATATATATATATATATGTTGTTGTTGTTGTTGTCTTCAGTCCTGAGACTGGTTTGATGCAGCTCTCCATGCTACTCTATCCTGTGCAAGCTGCTTCATCTCCCAGTACCTACTGCAACCTACATCCTTCTGAATCTGCTTAGTGTACTCATCTCTCGGTCTCCCTCTACGATTTTTACCCTCCACGCTGCCCTCCAATGCTAAATTTGTGATCCCTTGATGCCTCAAAACATGTCCTACCAACCGATCCCTTCTTCTAGTCAAGTTGTGCCACAAACTTCTCTTCTCCCCAATCCTATTCAATACCTCCTCATTAGTTACGTGATCTATCCACCTTATCTTCAGTATTCTTCTGTAGCACCACATTTCGAAAGCTTCTATTCTCTTCTTGTCCAAACTAGTTATCGTCCATGTTTCACTTCCATACATGGCTACACTCCAAACAAATACTTTCAGAAAGGACTTCCTGATACATAAATCTATATTCGATGTTAACAAATTTCTCTTCTTCAGAAACGCTTTCCTTGCCATTGCCAGTCTACATTTTATATCCTCTCTACTTCGACCATCATCAGTTATTTTACTTCCTAAATAGCAAAACTCCTTTACTACTTTAAGTGTCTCATTTCCTAATCTAATTCCCTCAGCATCACCCGATTTAATTTGACTACATTCCATTATCCTCGTTTTGCTTTTGTTAATGTTCATCTTATATCCTCCTTTCAAGACACTGTCCATTCCGTTCAACTGCTCTTCCAAGTCCTTTGCCGTCTCTGACAGAATTACAATGTCATCGGCGAACCTCAATGTTTTTACTTCGTCTCCATGAATTTTAATACCTACTCCAAATTTTTCTTTTGTTTCCTTTACTGCTTGCTCAATATACAGATTGAATAACATCGGGGAGAGGCTACAACCCTGTCTCACTCCTTTCCCAACCACTGCTTCCCTTTCATGCCCCTCGACTCTTATTACTGCCATCTGGTTTCTGTACAAATTATAAATAGCCTTTCGCTCCCTGTATTTTACCCCTGCCACCTTTAGAATTTGAAAAAGAGTATTCCAGTCAACATTGTCAAAAGCTTTCTCTAAGTCTACAAATGCTAGAAACGTAGGTTTGCCTTTTCTTAATCTTTCTTCTAAGATAAGTCGTAAGGTCAGTATTGCCTCACGTGTTCCAACATTTCTACGGAATCCAAACTGATCTTCCCCGAGGTCTGCATCTACCAGTTTTTCCATTCGTCTGTAAAGAATTCGCGTTAGTATTTTGCAGCCATGGCTTATTAAACTGATAGTTCGGTAATTTTCACATCTGTCAGCACCTGCTTTCTTTGGGATTGGAATTATTATATTCTTCTTGAAGTCTGAGGGTATTTCGCCTGTCTCATACATCTTGCTCACCAGCTGGTAGAGTTTTGTCATTACTGGCTCTCCCAAGGCCGTCAGTAGTTCTAATGGAATGTTGTCTACTCCAGGGGCCTTGTTTCGACTGAGGTCTTTCAGTGCTCTGTCAAACTCTTCACACAGTATCGTATCTCCCATTTCGTCTTCATCTACATCCTCTTCTATTTCCATAATATTGTCCTGAAGTACATCGCCCTTGTATAAACCTTCTATATACTCCTTCCACCTTTCTGCCTTCCCTTCTTTGCTTAGAACTGGGCTGCCATCTGAGCTCTTGATATTCATACACGTGGTTCTCTTCTCTCCAAAGGTCTCTTTAATTTTCCTGTAGGCAGTATCTATCTTACCCCTAGTGAGATAAGCTTCTACATCCTTACATTTGTCCTCTAGCCATCCCTGTTTAGCCATTTTGCACTTCCTGTCGATCTCATTTTTGAGAAGTTTGTATTCCTTTTTGCCTGCTTCATTTACTGCATTTTTATATTTTCTCCTTTCATCAATTAAATTCAATATTTCTTCTGTTACCCAAGGATTTCTAGCAGCCCTCGTCTTTGTACCTACTTTATCCTCTGCTGCCTTCACTACTACATCCCTCAGAGCTACCCATTCTTCTTCTACTGTATTTCTTTCCCCTATTCCTGTCAATTGTTCCCTTATGCTCTCTCTGAAACTCTGTACAACCTCTGGTTCTTTCAGTTTATCCAGGTCCCATCTCCTTAATTTCCCACATTTTTGCAGTTTCTTCAGTTTTAATCTACAGGTCATAACCAATAGATTGTGGTCAGAGTCCACATCTGCCCCTGGAAATGTCTTACAACTTAAAACCTGGTTCCTAAATCTCTGTCTTACCATTATATAATCTATCTGATACCTTTTAGTATCTCCAGGGTTCTTCCACGTATACAACCTTCTTTCGTGATTCTTAAACCAAGTGTTAGCTATGATTAAGTTGTGCTCTGTGCAAAATTCTACTAGGCGGCTTCCTCTTTCATTTCTTAGCCCCAATCCATATTCACCTACTATGTTTCCTTCTCTCCCTTTTCCTACACTCGAATTCCAGTCACCCATTACTATTAAATTTTCGTCTCCCTTCACTATCTGAATAATTTCTTTTATTTCATCGTACATTTCTTCAATTTCTTCATCATCCGCAGAGCTAGTTGGCATATAAACTTGTACTACTGTAGTAGGTGTGGGCTTCGTATCTATCTTGGCCACAATAATGCGTTCACTATGCTGTTTGTAGTAGCTTACCCGCATTCCTATTTTCCTATTCATTATTAAACCTACTCCTGCATTACCCCTATTTGATTTTGTGTTTATAACCCTGTAGTCACCTGACCAGAAGTCTTGTTCCTCCTGCCACCGAACTTCACTAATTCCCACTATATCTAACTTTAACCTATCCATTTCCCTTTTTAAATTTTCTAACCTACCTGCCCGATTAAGGGATCTGACATTCCACTCTCCGATCCGTAGAACGCCAGTTTTCTTTCTCCTGATAACGACATCCTCCTGAGTAGTCCCCGCCCGGAGATCCGAATGGGGGACTATTTTACCTCCGGAATATTTTACCCAAGAGGATGCCATCATCATTTAATCATACAGTAAAGCTGCATGTCCTCGGGAAAAATTACGGCTGTAGTTTCCCCTTGCTTTCAGCCGTTCGCAGTACCAGCACAGCAAAGCCGTTTTGGTTAATGTTGCAAGGCCAGATCAGTCAATCATCCAGACTGTTGCCCCTGCAACTACTGAAAAGGCTGCTGCCCCTCTTCAGGAACCACACGTTTGTCTGGCCTCTCAACAGATACCCCTCCGTTGTGGTTGCACCTACGGTACGGCCATCTGTATCGCTGAGGCACGCAAGCCTCCCCACCAACGGCAAGGTCCATGGTTCATGGGGGGAGGTATATATATATATATATATATAATTGTCATATGACTATTAAAAGATTATAATTAATGTTAGTTTGGTTGGGAATTTGGTAAGCTAGACTGGATACCTGGTGAAACAGTTGCTCAGTAATGCAAGGTTAACTTCCCCAGACAGCTCACAGCTTTTAACCCACTTTTATTGTCTATCAGCACCACTTTCAGATCAAATTAATGCAACAACATTACAAGTTCCAATTTACTTTTTCCACAACTACACAGAATCTTATATACTCCAATTGCTGACAGAGGAGCAATTTTGTCCTCTAGATCGGAGTGCTTTACACATTTTCTTAGTTGGTCTAGAAACCGGTCTGATGTCATGTTTCTGTAATTCTGTTTTTGATGAAACGGAGAGAAACCTTTTTCTTCCATCGCTGTGTTTTATCGTTGTCCTTTTTTCTACTGTTATTCCTCCGCATAACCCTATTTACTTTTTTACCTGTATAGCCATCCTTCTCCAAAGCCTACTTTGGATGTTTCAATTTGGCGTCCTGGTGTTCTGGATTGCAAATTCTTTTGTCTCTGTCAACAAAACTTTTAGTGGCACATCTCTTTTGTTGCGGTTGATGGTTGAAGATCTTATGCAAATATTTCTTTCCCAGAAACTTTTATGCTTCAGTCTTATATCAGCCTGTCTAATACCTAAAACATCCAAGAACGATATTGGGTTGCCTTTAAATGGTATAAATAAAAAAATCCAGTTTACCATGGATATGGAAAAAGACAACGTGATATCCTGAATGAAAATCGAGAAAAATGAAGTGGATGGCTGGAGAGAGTAATATTTCTAGCTTTGCAGCCATAATATTCAGGTACAAGAAGCTCTTCATAGAGCAGTTGAGAAGGCAGCCGTTGCAAGATGACGTAATGTGGTGTGGGGTACCGATGACAGATGGCTTGTTAAGTGCGGGTATCGTGAGAAAGACCGCCTAAATTGTGGTCCTTCTCCGCGATTGGCTGCTGCATTCGGACATTGAGCGCCAAAATGGCAATCTTATGTTATTAATACTAGACAAACTAAACAGCATATTTACTTGCATTTCATATTTAAAGCAACTCTCAATATCGTGCTATCATTCCATTTTTTAACAAGTATTAATAACCAACAGAATAATAAACAACTGCTAAATGAAAATGCAGATGAAGCTCTTTGGTGATCTTCGGATAGTGGTTGAGTTGGATGGCGGGCGAAGTGGTTCGTCTGTAAGATCAGACCTAGTTAGGAGTGTCAGAGGACGGACAGACATGTTGTCAGCTGCAGAGACTTAGTTAGACTTAGTTTAAATGAGGTAAACAAATGATTTTCAGTCACAACAGAGGAGTAGAGACTGGTATTACATGTTTCACAATCATCTGGTACATCTATGGCTTTTAGTACATAGCCTGCTACATAGGCTAAGGATTGTTGATCTTCTACAGACTCGATGATACCATCTGAGAAAGAATAAATTTGCTCAGGTGTATCAGTGTCATTCATCTCACATTCACTTAATTGTTCACTCCTACCACTAGCTGCCAAAAAGTGACACAAACTGCTCAAGGGAGTGTAATCATCATTTTCACAGCTACTTACACTCATAGCTTTGAAAGGCAAAGTCATATGATTGACAACACAAGTCTTCAGAGCTTGCACAAACTGAAAACAAGTTGGGTTTGTATTAGCAATACCATGTTGTCTTATACAACAAAAGAAATTTTCTAAAGCATCTTGATTGAACACCTTTAAATTTAAGTGCTTAAAGCCAACCACTTTCAAGGTCTTCCACAAGGAAATAGACTGTAATGTAATCTGCCAACCTTTTATGAAGCTAAACATATTAGTCTTGTTTCTTCCTGTTTTTAAATATATTATTTGCCAGCTGCCTATTTCCCTCAATATGTTATACCACATTTCTAAATGTGGCGAATTTTCTGATAAGGCACACCTAAATTGTTTTCCATCCCTGGGATACTGCTCATTACTGTTGAGTGAATCAAAGAGATTATCTACGTTTTCCACAAACTCAGTTGTGTGTATATCTTCAGATGGTAATGTGTGAGTAGAAACATACGTTTCAATTGCAGCTGCAACAGTATGGCTCACTTGTGCAGCACCAACTTTTACCTTCATTTTGACATGGGAATCAGAAAAGTTAAAGTGTTGTGCTTTTAACTTGGGTAGGGTTTTGAACCATTTTTTTAATCCAAAAAGAACACTGTACTGATGTACTCAAACTTTGCTGCTTTGTCAGGCTCAAATTGAATTTTATTATCTATCAAAGCATTTCTAGTGTTTTGAGCAGATGTGGTAAATCATAAATGCTAACAATTGGTTGATTATTGACGACAAAATGAAATATACTGGGCTTCAACAAATTTGCTTCACACAGTTGCTTAAGGGCCTTTTGGTTTGTTGCATTCTGGTCACATACAGTACAAACCACTTTGAACCCAATATTCTGTAGTTCATGTACGATGTGAACAATGAGTGATTTCAAATGGGTGTAGTGGAAAGTGGTTGCGGTAAAGTAATATGCTAGAACTTGTTTCCAAGTTCTGTGAATGCCTTTCAGCATAAAAACGAGTGCTTGACTAGCAACAGGTGAACGTCCTAAATGACCCAATTGCTGACACCCATAGATTAGCTGTTTGTGTGCATCATAGTACATACCATCATCCAGAGACACTTCATCAAAAAGTAGAGCACAATACTTTTCATTTTCATGCATATTACTTACTTCCTTTGCTAAAAAGTTTAATAAAGCTGGATTAAGTCCGGTATCAAATGCTATGTGGGAAAGCACTCCCTTGAGCAGCCTGACATGGAAGGGAGAAGTATGTGGCCAAATATCTGTACAACTGGGGACTACGCTTATAAATAGATAAAGCAAATGCCTTATCTTGTATAGACCACCGTACTGCTGTGGGCTGCATATTCGCATTTCGTAACTGACTATTAATAAACGTTTTAGTCACATCATTCAACTCTTCTTCAATTAACTGAAATTTCCTGTCATCATACAACTCTTTTAGAATTTTCAATTTATTCCTCTCATTCTGTAGCTGTTTTTTCAGTTTACACACTCTGGAAACTGTAATTCTATGCAGTTTATACATTTTGTGTTTTCTTGGAGTTAAATCACGTTTAGAAACGCGAGATCCCATTACACCTGGACTACTTTCGACATCATAAACAGGTGAGGATAAAAAGCTGTACTCACCATCATCTGTGCTCTGTAAAGGGGTACTGCTTCGTTATATTACTGTAGATTTTGCATTGTGACCTGTCTCGTGCACACTTATATTTGCACCTGATGTGGTGAAACCACCGCCACCACCAGTGTAACACAGATGGGTGAGGGGAGAGTGATACAACACCAATTCCATGTACTTTGGTATAACACCAGGATTTAACCTGTGTCTAGTAAAGTTCAAAAAATCTGCTTCATAAAAATGATCCTCACACACACAATAATAACTACAGTTGACACCTTCATCTATATTACAGATCAGTTTCCACTTCTTTAAAGTCTCACTTTTTGTTGCAGCTAGAAATTTATAGAAATGTTTATTCTTGTGTTTGGAATTTGTTTTTACGTAATAACTACTCCTGCATCCGGGAAACTTGCATGGGTATTTTAATTTCAATCTCAAACTGGATTCTTCTCTTCCTGTATGATCCATCCTCATGTGTCTGAAATGTTATTCAAACCAAAAATTAGGAACGAGAAAAAAGATCAGGTATGGTTTACATTGATTAATGTTAAAGAAAACTCAATGAGAAATTAATTTAACTATCAAAAATCATATTAGCTTATGTCTAAATGCAGCTATCCTGTACTGAAGTATTGATAACTGTTATAATGGCTTGTAATCTGATGTGGTATTGCTACAAAATAGTGAAAAAACGAAACAAATTCTCATTTCTACTACGGATATGCTCATCACTCTATATATAACTGCGTGAGCGTAGTTGCACTATATTCTATATTCAACACTACTTCGTTAAACAGGGCTATCAGGCAGCAGAAACTCTGCTTATTGTACCATTTCAGTATATTTCAGCATCTAGATACCATGGTAGATACCAAATCAACTGAACATTATCAGTAACAGTTACAGCTGTAAATCTGTTTTACATTGTGTTGAGCATTAAAGTGCGAGAAGATTTCTACTGCATTGGATATCGCCACAATAATACGTGTAAATGTCCAACTGCTTGAAGGACCTGCTTTGTGTGACTTCCAAACAAATGTCTTATTATGTGAGAACACAACTTTTGTCGATGCAGCAGCAACAAACACTTTTTACCTGGATAGAGTGTTAAATACTGTACAGAATATTTACTGTCGAAAACGGGAAATAGAACATACTCGAGGCATTACGAATGAATTGTAACACGTCCAATATTTTGTATGTTGTAAACGGCACAATAAACGGTACTTATTATGTCACTAAGAGTACTTCGTGGCAAAAAGGAAGATGAATCAAAGCCAGAATTATATTCCATTACAGGATTCGGAAAGTTGAAGACCAACTATGTCAAAAGCTGCTAGCATGGGATTCTCTAGTGAAATATGAACAGAAATAAGAAATATACTTACCCTTTAAGTAAACTGAGCAACGGAAATTGTATTTCTTTGCAGGAACAAATATACAAGAGTCCACAGAACGTAATGTGATGATACAGCCTCGTGTTCTATATGAAACAAAAGTAAAAAAAGTAAATACTGAATCATCACACCATCAAATATTACGAATGCATCCAAAAATTAAGCAGAATAATAGCAACATACTTACACTGCAATTTAAACGAAAAATCACGATCACGTTGCTACGATACCAAAACAATAGGAACACGAGACTATAAATAGCTAAACTTGCAGCGCTCCAAGTGGCCTGGGACCAAACAAACGTCGTGTTACCAGAAATCCCTATATGCGTTTCACCCCCCCTCCCCCCCCCCCCCCCCCCCCTGGTTAGCAATGTCTAGTGTGTAAATCAGAGCTGGTTCGGCAGTGTCGGTGAAGATTTCTTTAGTAATCCATGGTATGCTAAAAATAGAGCTTGTTCGGAAGCCTCGGAGGACAGACATGTTGTCTGTCGCGGTCGGTGTTAGTTAAAACTTTATTCGGGAGTGTGGTTAAATGTAGCAGCGAGCAGTGTGACTCCAGAAATACGCAGTTCATTAATTTATTTTGAAGGATAGAAATTATTTGTGACTCTAAAGTGGAATGTAATTGTGCAGTTTCTCGTGTTCTGCTAATCAAAAGCGAGTAGCAACTCGTATGAAGAAACTGATAGGAAATTTAATTACCTAAAACAACAGTTCCTCGCTGAGACTTTCTTGCGGCCCCAAAATAACAGATTCACGACCTACGTGCTGTTTCCTATGCAGGGGACAACTGTAGAAGTCTGCAGGTTGGTGAACATTTATTAGAACTTTTGCATTCTACTCAGGGCGGTGGAAGCAGACGGGCACCTTGCGTGTGCTGCAGTCTCAGTACAAGCGAGATCAGTGACTCGCCATTTATGGTAACACAGAGGAGGTATGAAGGAGAAAAATGTTTCTCAGGGAAGGGATTCATACGCACATATAAATATCACTCTTTGTCTCTCCCACTCTCTTTTTCAACTTGCCGTGCATGACATCCCTTGCAGGGATAACCGTTGAAGTCGAAGTGCTTTCTAATTACGAGGCTAGATTTTAATTAGCGGAAATTGTGAACTGTAACCGACCAGCGAACCGTGTAAGGACTAAGATTCGTGTGAACCCTGAAGGACCAGAGAACTGCATGAGAACTATGATTAGTAGGTTGTGAACTGTGTTTGAACAGTTTTTAGTTGAACTATAATATGACGCTGCAAAATTAAATTTTACGGTTAGAATGAAAGTACGAGGGTCGGTCAAAAAGTAATGCCTCCCATTTTTTTCTACTTAAAAAAATTAAGTTAAGTGAAAAATTTGAATCTGGCGCCATTCCTCAAACCTTCTTCTGCAATCCACTGCAGTAGTAACTTTCTGTGTCAACAGGTGGCAGCACAGCAGAAGTTTGTAAGATGGCCGACATCGATGTTCGTTTGAGACAGCGTTGTGTGATTGAATTCTTGAATGCAGAAGGTGAAACGCCCATACGCATTCATGAAAGACTGAAGAAGGTGTATGATGTTGTGACAGTGGATGTCAGCACTGTTAGACGATGGGTTCGTGGTTGTAAGGAAGCTGAAGGGCAAACACCGTTGACTGACGAAAACCGGAGTGGCAGGCCGGTGAGTGTAGTGACTCCACACAACATTCAGCAAGTTGATGACATCATTCGTGGTGACCGTCGGGTGACTGCAGATGAAGTGTGTCGCATTATTTCTCTTAGTAAAGGCAGTGTGACCACGATTATTAAACAATTGGGGTACTCAAAAGTTTGTGCACGGTGGGTTCCAAGAATGTTAACCGATCAGAATAAAGAGGCAAGGAAAACAATAGCCTCCCAACACTTGCAGCGCTTCCGTTTGGAGGGAGATGAGTTGTTGAAAAAAATTGTGAACGGGGACGAAACATGGGTGCATTTTTTTGAACCCGAATCAAAGATACAGTCAATGGAGTGGCGTCACACAAGCTCGCCGAGGAAGAAAAAATTCAAAACTGTGCGATCGGCAGGGAAAGTTATGGCAACAGTTTTCTGATATACAGAGGGTGTGATTCTGGTTGATTTTTTGGAGCAGGGATGCACAATAAATTCTGTTCAATACGTCACAACCCTCAAAAAACTTAAAGCACGTCTTCAGCGAGTTTGCCCAACAAAATCAATGGCAGATGTTCTTCTTTTGCATGACAATGCAAGACCACACACCAGTCGTCACACCTCTGACGAGATTGTCAAAATTGGATGGGAAGTTTTGCCTCATCCCCCATACAGCCCTGACCTGGCACCATCAGATTTCCATCTGTTTGGGCCACTAAAAGAAGCTCATCGTGGGATTCATTTTGAAGATGAGGAGGCCGTCAAAACATCCGTGCGTCAATGGCTTAGGAAGCAGAGCTGTGATTTTTACCGTGCTGGGATACATGCCCTTGTTCAAAGATGGACCAAAACTGTAGAGATGGGCGGAGATTACATTGAAAAATGACAAAATGATCCTCAATGTTGTGGTTTTCAACCTATGTAATTGCATTTAAATTTCCTGACAATTAAACGTAGAAAAAAAAAATAGGAGGCATTACTTTTTGACTGACCCTCGTAGTATTGCTAACTGAAGAATGGGAAGTGCGGAAGTGCAACGAAAATGAAAGTTAACTTTGTGTGCAGGGTCCATGGTATTACTTATTAAATAAGATTCTTCATGCTACGAGATGGCGCAGCGTGAGTCGTCGGAGACAACAGATGTGGCGGCAGCAGACAGGCCGGGTGCAGTTAACACTACAAGGCGCGGTTGGAGTGTCAGCTACATCACACCAAGATAGCGAAGCTGCAGCCGACAGCTGCGAAAATCAGCGGCAGTACGTCGAGTAGTGATGGGCTAAACTGCGATTTTCTGTTATCAGTGATTTCTGTGAATGCTACTTTTCAGTATCTGCTATTCTTAACTGTGATATGTCGCAGTTAAGAGTCGCAGTTAAGGAATGTAGGTCGCGTATCCCTCCGCCACTGCTATTTCTGCGATTTCTGCTACTTCCGCGATTTCTGTGACTTCTGCTACTTCTGTGACTTCTGCTACTTCTGTGACTTCTGCTACTTCTGTGACTTCTGCTACTTCTGTGACTTCTGCTACTTCTGTGACTTCTGCTACTTCTGTGACTTCTGCTACTTCTGTGACTTCTGCTACTTCTGCGACTTCTGCTACTTCTGCGACTTCTGCTACTTCTGCGACTTCTGCTACTTCTGCGACTTCTGCTACTTCTGCGACTTCTGCTACTTCTGCGATTTCTGCTACTTCTGCGATTTCTGCTACTTCTGCGATTTCTGCTACTTCTGCGATTTCTGCTACTTCTGCGATTTCTGCTACTTCTGCGATTTCTGCTACTTCTGCGATTTCTGCTACTTCTGCGATTTCTGCTACTTCTGCGATTTCTGCTACTTCTGCGATTTCTGCTACTTCTGCGATTTCTGCTACTTCTGCGACTTCTGCGATTTCTGCGACTTCTGCGATTTCTGCGATTTCTGCGACTTCTGCGATTTCTGCGACTTCTGCGATTTCTGCGACTTCTGCGATTTCTGCGATTTCTGCGACTTCTGCGATTTCTGCGACTTCTGCGATTTCTGCGACTTCTGCGATTTCTGCGACTTCTGCGATTTCTGCGACTTCTGCGATTTCTGCGACTTCTGCGATTTCTGCGACTTCTGCGATTTCTGCGACTTCTGCGATTTCTGCGACTTCTGCGATTTCTGCGACTTCTGCGATTTCTGCGACTTCTGCGATTTCTGCGACTTCTGCGATTTCTGCGACTTCTGCGATTTCTGCGACTTCTGCGATTTCTGCGATTTCTGCGATTTCTGCGACTTCTGCGATTTCTGCGACTTCTGCGATTTCTGCGACTTCTGCGATTTCTGCGACTTCTGCGATTTCTGCGACTTCTGCGATTTCTGCGACTTCTGCGATTTCTGCGACTTCTGTGACTTCTGCGATTTCTGTGACTTCTGCGATTTCTGTGACTCCTGTGATTTCTGCGACTTACCACTTACCACCCTATGAAAAAGTTACATCTGCCCACACAGAAAATTGCATCTCAACAAACCTGTTATTGGTAAGTAAGTTTTACATTTGTTCTTCCGTTGGCTTTAATTATGTATTAAAGAATCAACTGTGAAAATATTAATAGTGTAATTAATATGTAAGTAGCCATACAGTAGTGTAATAGTTCGTGTTTAGAAAATGAATTCTAATATATTGTTATGTTCACAGGTACCCGAACTACATTTCAGTCACTCAGTAAATTGATAATTCAACAGATATGGAGAAATTACCACTGGGTCTTTAGACCGTTTTCGTCAGCCGAGAGGTTAGTTTCTAAGTGTTTCGATGGACTTAATTACTTCAGTGAGATCTTTCTTGCAAATGTGAAATATACCCCATTGAGTGGCTTTCATTAGAGCAAATATTAGCAATCTACTCTGTCAATTATATTGCTTGCAATTAGTGACAGCAAAAATTGTTTAATAATCCTTGTGATTTTGCAGACACAGTTCTGACTCTTGATTACTGGTTGCTGTACGTATCTATTCACATCAAGGCTGTTGAGAGAGACTCGTGAAGGTTCAAGACAGCTCTTAGAGGATTTGCAGCTTAAAAGTGACATAATTGTGAAAGAAGTATGCAGATGAGTGATTAAACTGTGTTTTATTGAAGTTGTTATGCGATTTTAAAGGAATAATAAATGTTAAATACAGTGAGTCAATAATGAAAATCACATTTTCCACATGTTTAAGCCGTCCTATACCCGTAATTTTCCGCCACTTATTTACTGGTAAACTCTAGTTGGAGTGTGACATGCTGCCCCCCTTCTCCACAATCTTGGTGTGACACTGACCTGTAACATATCACGAAGTCTACAATATGCATTTTGAGGCTGTTGATATGAAAGTGGGAAGTACAGATCTTCCAGTTAAATCAGGAATAGCTTAAGTGCAGTACTTGAAAGTAACACAGGAAAAGCTTACTTATGTAGGTGGTTGTAGTGTCGGCAAAAAGTTCGTGTGTGTGAAGTTGCCACCAGGTGCAAAACTTTTATCCCGAGTCTTGAACTGTGCCGGAGTAAAAGTGAGGCATTCATATGACTCAATAATGCTGTTTTCATTTCACTACACTTATACAGATGTCTGAGTTCTGCTGTGTTAACATTGCAAAGTCCTGTAGGCATGTGGAGTATTAACCAAAATTGTCGTATTGGAAGCAGAATCACATTTGTTATGTTACTTGATATTTTCAGGAGAAAAAGGCAATGCTGCTTCTTATTAATATAATACATTCAGAGCCACAGCTGTGTTTGACCAACCATAACTGATGCTGAATGTGCATGTCGTCATATAATGTGAAGGGCTTATTTCAATAGTGGTACAAGTCCATTACCTCCACTTTTCTGTCTATAATGCTTCTGAAATTAATGATCCAAACAAACATTTATAAAGGTTCATTTCTAGCAAGAAGCCATATACTTGAATATTTCTGGTATCTCAACTGTAGATTTTTCAGCGCTCATTTAACTTTACTACTCCGTATCCCAAAATGAACAAAAATGGACTTGTACCACTAATGAAATAAGTCCTTCATATGCACACACAGCACACCGATCTCGTGAGGTACAAGGCTCTCATAATGAAGTACGTACGTCGTTCAACAGATGGCACTAGGAAAATAATGTAAACTGCGCTTTTTAGTTGCTACTTGTGACTCTTAGTTGCGATTTGTCACGGAAATCGCAGTTTGACTCCGTAGCGAATAGTATAGTATGAGCTTTGCTCAACAGATGGCACTGCTAACTGCGCTTTTTAGTTGCTACTTGCGACTCTTAGTTGCGATTTGGCACTGAAATCGACGAAAGCAATATGGAATTCGGCCAACAGATGGCTCACGGCGTTTAATGTGAAATGCTACTTGCGACTGCTAACTGTGACTGAAATCGCAGTTAGATTTTGTAAAGTTGTTATTGTGATATCTGTGACTTCTCAATCACTGTAATTTCTAACAGATACGCGATTTCCTGCCCACCACTAACGTCGAGGAATTAACTTAATGTAAGTGTTGCGCTTGCGTATAGCAGTCTAACATTTGTAATAGATACATTAGTATTAACATGTATGTTGTGAAGAAAGTAAGTCGTACAGCGTCAGCTGATTTTACCAACTCAGGATGATCATCAGGATGTAAGAGCTATATTAAAATTATTTTTGCAAGAACAGTTAAGTAAAGCACTAAAAGAAAATACCCGCGGAGCGTGCAACATGTCCCACGAAAATGTTTGACAACACTTAACTCCCTTTTTCCTGATGTTGCATTCTTTAACGGTTCAACTACGGTTGCCATCTGTCCCGATAAATCGGCACGGACAGCGTTATGAACCTCATAAGACATCCCGACAAGACCCGATATTATCCCGATTCTGCAAAATACTGTTAGCTCAAGTGCCGGGACGCCAACGCAACATGTAAATGCAACCTCAGTTTTACCTACGTCAACAATTTTATGTTGGCAAGCTCTCGTCACAGAGATGGCGTTGCATATTGGGTATACTTTATCTATGATGCAAGAAATTTCTAGGTCATTCGAGAAAATACCAGACTTCTCCAGTAGTATGGAGCTGGAACTATTTAAGCAGTGCCACGCGGAAGAATCGGGCGTGTCCCATTTGAATAAACATGTGTAAAGACGATTTTTTTCTGAATAAAATACAAACGAGTCCAAGTAAGTAATGTCTGAAGTGTTTACTGCGGATATATAGGGCGCGGAGTATATAATGAACATCAGACGCAAGAGGTTGGACATAATCCGAGCCAGTGAACATTGCCATTTTAAATTCTCACAACGTGTAACGTGTCCCACGAAAATGCTTTAAAAGACTTAACCCCTTCCTCCTGATATGTTGTCAACTGTTTACCGTGTAATTAACTTACACACTCCGGTCAGGAAGCATCGTGTGAGATTTTTAGCTGTTTCATCTCAGCAACTCACTGCGGTAAGGCAGATGTGAGGCAACAAATTTCTACAAAGAATTGTACAAATACAGGGTGTCTCACGAAAGACGCGCGGGATAGTGCTACTTAAACATCGATAAATTATCGATTAACCGATAGGGTCTGCGCTATTGTCACTATCGGTAGTCCGGTTTAACTGCCGACAATCATATCGTTAGTAATGTAATTCTTCTTCAATTGACACTCGAAAAATTGTGCGATCCTTTTATCTCCGAAGCGTTTGGAGTGCAGAAGAAAAGTAGATTGCATCGTGGTATAATATAGAGGCGCCTTAGCCAGTCTATGGTATTTATAAACGTACCGTTATGTTGCTAAAAGATTGGCCGCTGTGGGGGAGGAGACGTGTGAGAGGGAATTTTCTTGTTTGTCTTTCAGTGACAACTAACTCTCAAAGCGACTAGATGCTTATGGTAAAAAATACGCACCTAAATAACATGGATTCATGAATGCGCATTATACAGATTGTCATCTTCAAATGAGTGAGCATACTTGCTTATAGCAAGGAATAGAAATGTAAAGAAGACTGTTGTAACACAACGCAGTTAGTAGAAGAAAAAAGTCATTTTAAAGATTTGTCAAGCGTTTGTGGTTGTACTGCATAATGCATTTTAAACTATTATGATTATTAATGTTATTAAAGACTCTCTATTCCTCTCTTCTGCTTCTCAGTATACATCGTACTTACATGTTATAAGTTGTACATGTCAATATATAAGGTGATTCAGAAATAAAATACAAATCATCGAAGCAATCCTATCGCCCCTGTGTCACTTCCCCTTTTGTAGAAAAATGGTTCAAATGGCTCTGAGCACTATGGGACTTAACTTCCGAGGTCATCAGCCCCCCAGGCCTTAGAACTACTTAAACCTAACTAATCTAAGGACATCACACACATACATGCCCGAAGCAGGATTCGAACCTGCGACCGCAGTGGTCGTGCGGCTCCAGACTGTAGCGCCTAGAACCGCTCGGACACTCCGGCAGGCCGCTTTCGTAGAAGCACAAATAGTGTTCATGCGTTGGTTGCCTGTGTTGTATTCGATTAGTAGTTAGTGTCTAGCATTTTATTTTTGTGGTAGCTTGACATAATCATTAGAGTGACAGCTGTGTTTACATACTATCTGATTTCACAGTACTTCAATGCATATTCAAAAGTTATTCGAGCGAAATGTGTATGTTTGAATGCATGAGAGATAAACCTAACGTCTTCAATGGTTGACGTGAAAGTTCGGGAATGTTTTTGTTAAAACTCCTAATCCTGTAGATATTTAGTGAGCTCTTTCCCGTTAATGACGAAACTCCTTGCTTGAAACTGAAGGAGTGAACTAGCTCACCAGATTTTTTTTCGTTTACAGTATTCAGAGATCTGATTAATAATATTTCGAGCGTCACAAGGAATAGCTGCCCCTAAAGCTTCTAGCCCTTCGGGGTATCGTAGGAGGTGACTTAAGTGTGCCAACAATGGTTTCTCCGTCACGTATTTCGTTATTCAAACGCCACCCAACCACAGGATTATTCTTAATCGTGTCACAACTCTTGAATCGCTGTCGTTAGCAGGAGTGAGACAAAGAGCACAGTCGCGATGAAATGATCTGAATGGTTCCGACATGAAACGATCAATACTTCCCGCGCGCCGCCAATGTTATGTTGGCCGAGGAAATCCCGCGCTTCCAACATTTCTTTGTGTGTGAGGTGCATAATAGAGCTTTTTGTTATTGTTTCGAGAGTGAATCGCAAAAATCAATCCTCTGTGTGGAATTTTTGCAAGAAAGTGGAAGATAATAGTTTGCGAAGTTTAACATTTGCAATATAAAATATAAACGTTCAGGGAATACAACTAATTTAAGAGACCACTTAAAGATAGCATGTTGAAAAATTAGACACCCCGGTGAGGGATCAACCAGTGTTTTAAATCAAGCGCAAGAGGTGCAGCTGAAAAAATTGAGAAACTCAATAAAAAATTATTTTAACAGAAGTCATTTTCCTTATGCACATATGATCGTTATCGATATGGTGCCGTACAGAACTTCCGACCGTCAAGGTTTGAAAAAATTTGCTCGTGCCTTAGGAGATAAAAAAATAAATTAGAAAACGCCCTTAAAAATGAAATTTTTTGAGTGTTACAACGGACATGTGAATAAGCAACACAAATGAGGGCATACTGGCAGTGACTTGCCACTTTCTAATGGATTGGCATTGACTTCCCGCTTTCTAATGTATGAAAAATTAGTTCCAGCCGTATTAAGCGACAAAATTGCAGGTCATCACAGCGTAGAATCTATGGCATATTAAAAACATTTTTTAAAACGTTTCATTCTTTAACTCGTCATGGCCACGCTGAGTTTAAATTCAGTTCTGTGATCGGTACCTGTCGGTTGAAGTCACGTCGGCATGACTTGTAAAGTTTTTCTTGGCAGGTTCACCTCGCACACCCCCACCCCACTTGTCGATAGAAATGTGGAGACGTCGTGTGCGTTTCAACAGGCTAAATTGATTTTCTTATTCATTACTGTAAATAAATAACACATTTGTACGTGGATGTCTCTGTAATGTGCTTTCCCAACACATTTATACTGCCGCGCGCGCCATTTATAGCTGACCGCCCAAGGTTGCACCTTGAGAGGAGCATTTCAAGTTTTATACGATAACGGAGTACCAACTGAGAAACGAACGCCAACTCGAACACCGTCTGAAGAAAAATTAATACAGAATCGTAAAATCAGCTGGTCGTGGCATGCTATTATTGTGTTGCTCTCTTCAGAGTATATAAACAATGTGCTTCGCTGTGCGATTTATACGGAATGTGCTACAGAATCGGAAGAGAATTAAGCTTACGGTTCTTATAAAACGGCGTTAATAATAATGCATATCTTTTGCCAGGAAATTCTAACCAAAGCAAGTTGTAAATATAGGCCACAGGAACCGAATTGGAAGTTTTCAATGATGCAATTTAATCTGTTGTTTACGAGCTTGCAGCATGCTGCAGATGTTAAATAGGCCCGCAACTTGACATTGTCAAGAAATAAAAATAATTGCATTGACAAGTAACTTATGATGGATCTACAGCCGTTTATTTCTGTCTTAAGCTGATGTGTCACAACTACGGTGAAGTCGACGAAACTCTGTCGTGTCCTGTCAAGTGCTAACTTGGAGCGGCCCGGGTGTATTATACGAATACATCGGTATGATGGGTGGAGGTGCTGCAATTCTGTCTCCCAGCACCTTTGGATACCCTCCACCACTATTGTGTGCTCTCGATACCGCTCCGTGCGCTTCCTTCGGCGAACGGCAAATCTCCCATGAAAACTTCTACAAGCTACGCACTTCATGTCGACTGCATTAAGAGCAAGAGTGCTGCCGACCTCTGCGATGTAGCAGCTGTAGCACTACAGTAGGGCGATGGCCCTATTATTTTGTACTCAGTGTCAAGTCAACTGAGAAACACAACTGGCCCCTTCAGTGAGCTTTCACTATACCTTCTTACTCCTGTGTGCAGTTTGCACCATAACTGCAGTAGTTCATCAGCAAGCATGCACTGCTAAGCTAGCAGCACTGCAAGGCAGACCAGTAAACATTTCCCCTCTCGCGTACCTATGCCTCGTTGTGACCCTCTTCCCCTTCTTATTCTTCTTCTTCTTCCTCTTCCATCTTTCCGCGTGCTTCTAAGATGCTGAAGTTAAGCTTAGCACCGACAAGTAATATATTGGCCCAATTTTAAGAGAATGTTTTTTGTACATGCAGGTAATTTTTCAAGTAACAAGACGCGGAAAAATAACTTTTGAGAATATTAGGCAAAATTTCGAACATTTTGGCTGTTAATTATTTTCAAGTCATCAATCAAATTTTACTAGAATAAAATATTGGTGATAAGACAGTAGTAGTGGTTAGACACCGCTGCAGTTACGAAAAAAATTGCCGAAATGTTAAGGATTTGATGTTCACTCAGTTTTGACCACTGCATCAACATAATAGTACAAGATTGTTTCAAAGTGGAATCATTTTCCGAAATTTTATTGAAAACAAAGGCTATTGTGACTTTTTTGCACTAATCAGTGACAAACTGCGCAGTGCTCACAAAAGAGCAAACAAAAAAGAACTGAAACTGATAAGAGGGGCCGACTCGACGGAACATGTCATACTACATGATCAAAAGAATATTGGAAGCACGAAGTGATCAATTAAGTTCAAAAGACCGCCTTCCCACAACAGAAAATTACTTAGCTTCACAAGAGATAATAGGTCTTCTTGAATCTTCTGAAGTAGCAACAACAGTAATCTTAGGGGAGTCATACGTCGCTGCTTCCTTAATTATACCTCTTCTACGAGGTATTTCTGCAATGTTGTGAGGCGTGTAAAACCCTGAACAGCTAATGAAGCACGAAGTGTTCTGGATTGCTTAATTAAATCAATTAAAGACTGAAACCATTTAACACACGGATTATTAATACGATTGGAACATTATTAGGTTCTAGGCTTTAAAAAAACTTGGCTTCAGGGTACTTTAAAAGGCAGACAACATTGCGTAATTACCTCAGAAGGAATATTCTGAGCCGGCCGCTGTGGCCGAGCGCTTCTAGGCACTTCAGTCTGGAACCCCGCGACCGCTACGTCCGCAGGTTGGAATCCTGCCTCGGGCATGGATGTGTGTGATGTCCTTAGGTTAGTTAGGTTTAAGTAGTTCTAAGTTCTACGGGATTGATGAGCTCAGATGTTAAGTCCCATAGTGCTCAGAGCCATGTGAACCATTTGTAACATGCTCCTATCATCGCATCAACAAGGCAGACAAAGTTGCACAAGTACTTCCGAAGGAAGAATTGTACCTGAAACAGAAGCATCCATGATCAGTGCTAACATCTCTTCTGATACGGCTAGCAGTTTGAAATCTGATGATTGTTTTTCCCCCTCCAATCAGCAACAGCGAAACGTCTGTCGTCACAGCAGTCACTTCTTCAATAATTGACCAATGTCAGTATTTTGAAAAACCTGTAAGATACAAGCTTCTGTATTTAGAATATTGGTAAAAACTAATAATGTGTTTCGTGTAATGGCCACTAAACATCTGTGCTGTCCAGCGACTTCATTCCCTGCAGGAATGTTTTCAACAAGGCAGGAGAAATAATTAACGAAAAACTCGACAGACTAAAGGAGAAGAATTTAAATGTCTTCCTTTTTATGAAACAAAATCTGCATATCTTTCAATGTTGTATTTTAATCAACAGACTAAAGGGCAAGAATTTAAATACCTTATTGTCTGTAAAACGAAATTTGCATGTCTTATATTGTTGTTTTAATCAATAAAAATGCTTAGAAATCTATTTTCCACCTGAAATACTAGATCAAAACAATCGATAGTTGCTCTATCGTGTGTGTGTGTTTAACGCTAGCGCGGGAGTTGTCTGCGGGTGGCGAGGCACAGCCACCGGCTGCCACCAGCGCATCCGCCGGCCACAGCCGCGCCCGACTCTCGGACACTGCTCTGCCCTTAGTCTGCTGCGCGCGCCATTCCCCACAGTTAAGCGTAGACAACTTTGCCACCTGATTAACTGAAGCTTACATTTTTTCACAATAGAGGCCCAAAATGACGTCCCTCTGTGGTAAGCTTACATTTTTTTCACAATCTCCTGAACACATTGGCAAATGAACACTCGATGAATTTCGGCCGCCGAAATCTGGGAAATGACTTAACCGAAGCCCGTTATCCAACTCTATGAGCGTGTGGGGATTGCTTGCATACACCTCGTCTTTTATCATTCCCCAAACATAAAAATGACACGGATTGAGATCTGGAGATTAGAGGCCAGTCAGCTATCCTAGCACAAGAACACTTACTACTGCTATAATAGAAGCACTGGCTATGTGTGGTTTTGCTTTACACTGCATGAAATAACATATCTTTTCGTTGGGTGTTAGTTCTCGAGAAAATGCTGCAATATATTGCTTCGTGGGAAAAAATAGATCCAGTATTCCGTCTTGCACTAATTGCTCACCACACTCCAGTTATCACATCATCCAGAGGCTATTGATGTAATTCATGAGTTCAAAGTACTTACGGGCATTCAGCCAGGTTGAATTTTCGACAACTGCCGATATTTCGGCGGATGCACACTCCGCCATTTTCAAGGCTTAACTGCAACGACCAGACGAAGTGCAGAAAACACGAGAGCTCGGTTCTGCGAGTCTAACAGAAAAGATAACACACACCTAAACAAAAGCCACCAAAGATGAACGAAGTCAGAGCTATCGATAGTAAGTAACTATGGACTGGTAGTTGAGGAAACGTTAACTCTGTCCCTATGTTTTTTAACAAGTGAAAGAGCAGGATTCCAGGCCGAGTTTAAACAAAAGCCTCCATCCCTATTCACAAGGTTGCTGGCCAATTTAATTTCAACAGACTCCTTAATCACACTATCCCAATAGCCGGACGTGCATGCTAATATCTCGGTATTATTATACCACATGGGGTGACCAGTGTCCAAACAATGTTCGGCAATAGCAGATTTGCTAGGCTGCTGTAGTCGCGTGTGCCGTTTATGTTCAATACACCGGTCCTCCACGGTCCTGATGGTCTGACCAATGTATGCCATGCCACAGCTACAAGGAATGCGATAAACACCTGCCTTACGTAAACCAAGATCATCCTTAACAGACCCCAAAAGCGCTTTAATCTTAGATGGAGGTCGGAAAACACATTTCACATTGTATTTCCGTAAAATACGACCTATCTTGTTTGAAGTGCTTCCTATGTAGGGCAAAAAGGCAATAGATTTAGGAGTCAACTGAGAATTATCATCAGTCACCTGGCGCACAGTTGGTTGATATCGCAACGCCCGTTCAATCTGTCTTTCACTATACCCATTGTGGCGGAAGGTAGCCTCAAGATGGGCCAGCTCAGCAGGCAAAGTCTCAACGTCGGAGATGACATGTGCCCTGTGTACCAGGGTACGAAGTACCCCTTCACGTTGGGCCGGATGATGACAACTGTCCGCCTGCAGATACAAGTCAGTGTGAGTACGCTTCCTATAAATTTGAATGCCTTTTTAGAACATCTAAACTCGATCCACCCCAACATTCGTTTTACCATGGAGGTGGAAGAGAATGGTTGCCTTCCCTTTCTTGACGTTTTGGTTAGGAGGAAGGTGGATGGATCGTTGGGACATGCAGTTTATAGGAAGCTTAATTCGGGAGATGTGACATCATAAACACTGAGATCCGTGAAAAAGTAGCTTTTACTTTAGTGGATCTCAAATTGCCTAGATTATTAATCCAGTGTTTCGTAATTAGAACATTTAGCGACTTCCAACATAATTTAAATAGAATTTCAAACCATTTCAGAGTTGTTTCTCTCTTACATGCTTAATTTAACACATTAACCCCTCTGTAAAATAATAAAACGTTAGAAGCCGTTATGTGTGGGAGTTCTATTCTTTAAGGAATGGAGGGTTTATTGGTGTGTAACAAACTGCGGACGTGTCAGTGGAAAGCTAAAGCGAAAATTGATGTTAAAACGCGTCATGGTGATGGTCACAAGGACGTCCACTCAAGTAATACACGGCGTGAAGATGTGCTTCGCAGGTCTGTGGGACGTGAATAATACATTTCGTATTTTTCGCTGATAAGTTTCAAAGTGCTGAGAATTGTTGTAATATTCGTAATTAGTGCCAGTGGTGTTAAGAAACAGCTGAAATCATTAAAATTGAACAAAGCCCCAGGGCCCAATGGAATCCCTATCAGATTCTACACAGAACTTGGGGCTGAGTTAGCCCCTCTTCTAACCATAATTTGATGTAGATCCCTCGAACAAAAAACCGCGCCCAGTTCTCGGAGGGGGAAAAAAAACCAGGTCACACCCGTCTATAAGAAAGGTAGTATAAGTGATCCAAAAAACTGTCGTCCAATATACTTGACACTGATTTGTTAAAGAATCTTAGGCAATATTCTGAACTCAAACATAATGAAGTATCTTCAACAGAATGACCTCATCAATGGCATCCAGCATAGGTTCCCGAAAATATGGATCATGTCAAACCCAAGTCGCACTTTTCTCACATGACTTACTGAAAGCTTTGGATCAAGGCAGTCAGGTAGCTGCATTATTTCCTGACTTCGTAAAAGCATTTGACTGAGTACCACACCTATGCATAATGTCAAAAGTTCGATCATATGGGGTATCGAGTGTAATTTGTAACTGGATTGAGGACTTCTTGGTATGGGGAGACAGCGTGTTACCTTGGATGGAGAGTCATCGTTAGATAAGTAACTTCAAGTGAGGTCCAAGGAAGTATGCTGGGGCCCTTGCTGTTAATGTTGCATATCAGTGACCTTGCAAATAATATTAATATTAATCTCAGACTTCCTGGAGATGATGCAGTTATCTTCCATAAAGTACTGTCTGAAAGAAGCAACAGAAATACTCAGTCAGACCTTGATAAGATTTCGAATTGGTGTTAAGTTGGGCAACTTGCTTTAAATGCTCAGAAATGTAAAATTGTATACCTCACAAAACGAAAAAATGTAAGATCCTGTGACTATAATATCAATAAGCCACTGATGGAATCGGCTAACTCATACAAATACCTGCGTGTAACACTTTGTAGGAGTGTCAAATGGTATGAACACATAAGCTCAGTTGTGGGCATAGCAGGTGGCAGACTTCCGTTGATCGGTAGAATACTGGGAAAGTGCAATCAGTGTACAAAGGAGACTGCTTGCAATTCACTCGTGCGACCGATTGTAGAATACTGCTCAGGTTTGCGGGACCCGCATCAAATAGGACTAATGGGGGATAAAGTATACAGTGTTGGGCAGCACGAATGGTCACAGGTTTGATTCATGGGAGAGTGTCAGAGTTGTGGAATGAACTGAACTGGAAGAAACTTGAAGATAGACGTAAATTATCTCGAGATTGTCTTTTAACAAAGTTTCAAGAACTGGCTTTAAACGATGACTATGAATATACAGCAGTCCCACACGTATCGGTAGAATAATTACTGCGCGCACGGAGGCATTCAGTCATTCTTCCCGAGCTCCACAACTGAATGAAACGGAAAGAATAATAATTGGTACAATGGGACGTGCCCTCTACTATGCAACTCACGGTGGTTTGCGGAGAATAGATGTAGACACAGATGTATAGTTAGTGGCGGAAAGTCGTATGTCTGTAAAGTCCAATCTGTAAAACAAACCCACGTATTATTTGAAGTCTTGTTCTATCAAATAGTGGATTATTACGACTATGTCCGATCATCCGATCATTAAGCGCCTCTTCAGCCTGATGCCATCCGTCGGCTCTGCAGTGGCGTTACAAACGGACCAATTTGTCGATTCTTCCATATTTTGTGGAGCAGTTTTTTGAATGACGGCACATTATTTCGAATGGAAAATTCAGCCCTTTCGCTGAAATTTATACTTCCGTGATTATTTCCAGAATTTTACATCGCGAGACTGGTTAAAAATGAAAGGAACAGAGCAATTAGTAAAGCGCTGAAGTCCAGCACAACAGCCTATAGAGGAGCACTTGTGAATTCGTTAGATATGGGCTGTCTCCGAAGTTCTTGCTCGCTAAAGAAAGAACGAAGAATATTAAAAAAAAAGAAGAAAACAAATAGAGTAATAATCATAGTGATTCATTTGTATCATCATAGAATCATAGTGAGGCTCGTTGGTCTAGGGGTATGATTCTCGCTTCGGGTGCGAGAGGTCCCGGGTTCAAATCCCGGACGAGCCCACATTAATTTTTTCTTTGTCCGTTATGAATTGTAGCAAAGTGATCGAATAGAAACACATACCTTACAGTTCGCCTAATTATGATTTTAATTTTTATTTCATGTTCAAGTGAGATACAATTTAATTAAAATAATCTGTAACGTGGTTCGTATACTATCTAACAGTAAGGGTTAGAAAATCAAAGGTTGCAGCACATGCATGCCTATTAGATGTACTGGATAAATATTATATCCACGTATTCGAAACGTGTGAAAAATGCGCTTGACGTCTCCGCAGGCGTCGCTTCCAGCTAAGCGATCGTCCACGCATGCGCGCAGGTACACAGCGCTAGCGTCAGCGACGGGTGCACCATCTCACGGCCGCTGAGTGAACCTGTGAGGTCGTGTCTCGTAGTCCCGCTCTCGAGGCGGTCCCGTGTTGTAGTGAAGTAGCGGCTGACGCACCTGAAGTATTAAATAACACAAGACGAATATACGTAACATTTTAACAGAAAATCATAGATTATCTGGTGTATCCTCGCCGAGACGTTTTCATAAAATACTGTGTTCCTAGTACTTGTGATGCACCGATCTTCGATCTGTTTAGTGTCTACGCAATCACAGCAGCACTCACCTCTTTACACTATTCTTTTTAAAGTTCAGGAGCTAGGAGTAAGAGCTGGGTTTCATGGAGCTCTATCGAAGAACAAACCCACGAACGTCATTTACAAGTGAGAATTGAACACAGCATTACATTCGATTATCGGGGGAAAAGCGGAATGGTTTATTCACGTTCTACAGACATGCGGACTACGCGAGGCAAATGTCTTCAGACCGTTTATTACACGAGTGGGCTCCTGTGTTCGATACTGTAGCGACGCAGTAAGATAAAAGTCATGCTGCGGACACCGTTCATAGTTTGTAGCTAACGATCATAAGAAAAATCATCCAACCAAATGTCATTTGCTGATAAGCAACAGCCAAATATACAAGACATGTCCGTGTGATACAGACATATCTTAAGAATAGATGGACTAAAATACCGAAAATAATCTTTAACAAGCCCAGCAGAAGCGGCTCACGTTTGAAAAATGGCCTAGTAACACCAATAACGAGCTGCAAGAAATGCACATCGCAGAACATGAGGCGCAAGGCATGGATGTAACGGATTCCTAGCAACATCTGTTCGAGCTTGCGCAGGACCTGCGGCCCTCATGTATTCATGTAATGTATTCGTACCATTTTATTTCGAAGTAATATGTGAAGGTAACGCGTAATAAAATTTTATTTCACTGATTTAAGAAGTAACAGATGATACTCATCTTGTGATTCTTGAGTTTCTCCCGGCGTATTTGATAATCAAAATATCCACGGGTGTACTGCCGGTCTATAGTGTCCAACGGGCACAATATTTCGGCGATCAAACATGTCGCCATCATCAGGTGAACTGACGGACTGAGCTCCTATGAACGTGCCGGCACGGAGATCCGTACGCTATGGCTGCTCAGGGGGAACTGGGTTCGGTCGCTTTTTTTTATATATAGGATGGGGCCCCTCCATGCCCGCATCAACGTGGTGACCAAACCAAAAGTTCTACTGTCACCTCCGTAAGCATGTTAGTTTTGAATCAGGCGTCACAGGATGCAGGCTGTGATGTTGTCCATGCGTCTGGGTAAGATTACTCATTTACATGGTCCATCAGGACATAGAAGTGGTCGAAAGCGATCGAAGGGTAGCGGTTGTAAGGGCAGAGGGAAAAAAAGTGCCAAGGCCAGAGCCAAGGGAAAAGAAACCTCTGCGACAGTAGGACGGGTAGTAAGGGCAGTAGCGGCTTGCTAGCTGCGATGGAGCATGCAAGGTGAGGTCGGTTAGCGTGAGGTATCATGCATCGTTACCTATGTGCTGCGTGTCCGTTAGCTGGGTCAGTCCGAGTGCTGCGGCTGGGCTCGTTTGTAGTCCCCTGGGCTGGCTGCAGTGGCTTCCTCCCTGTAATATGAGAGTTCGGCGCGGCAACGCATGCGTTGCTGTTAGGCCCTCTGCTATGCCTTGTCGTCGGTGACTTGGTGCAGCTTCATCAGGCTGGTGCAGAACGACAGCGATCGGCTACCGTTCAGCGTCCTCGTCTACTGCACGCCGCAGCCCTTTCGCAATGTAGCTTCCATGAGCTCCGTTTGTTCGAAGAGCTGCGACAGTTCAGCGTCCGAGGAAGTATTGCCGTTCGCTCGCGCCTGGGCTGCCCTTTTGGCTTCTCGATCCCTTGGGGGACCCGCTCCCGTCGCGGTCGGCGTTGCCACCGGTTCAGCTGGAGCGGCGGTTTTCTTCTTAGCACCTTTCACCTGCGGTGCTGCTGGGGCAGCCGCTGGCTCAGGCGCGCGGACGTCCTTCTGCGAGGTCGCAGGAGTGTTCGCAGGTACTACTGCGCTGGGGCCTCGGGAGGAGACTGCTCGCAGCTGCCTCAAGGCCTCTTCTTTCTCTGCAGCCACGGCGGCTGCGAAGGCAGCCCTCTCTGTCGCAATGACGGCTCTGAGGGCTGCAGTGGCCTCCTTCACGGCGGTGCCGAGTTCGAGGTCACTTATCTTCTCGGGAGCGCGGGCTGCGTCCTGGCCGCCCGTTTCCAAGCGGTCTTCCCTGCTCCTGGCAGGTGGAGCTGCTGCTGCGCCGTCCCTCTGCTGCGCCGGGCTGTTCTGCGCCCTACGCCGTTTCTGACGTCGTCTTCGCATCTTCCGCTGCGTCGGTGCGGCCGCGGCCGCCTCGCCGCCCCCGACACGGCTGCGGCTTGCAAAAGCAGCACAGCCGCGCCAACTGGCGACGTGCGGGCCGCCACACCGGACACAGGTCGGCAGAACGTTGCTGCCGCGGTCGCAGGCGCGGCTGTCGTGCTCCCCTGAGCACTTGACGCACCGCACCGCGTTGCGGCAATACTTCGCAACATGGCCCTCGCCCTGGCACCTGAAGCACTGGGGCTGGGGGTCCATGGCGGTCGGGAGAGCCTCTGACGTCACCGGGAAGCTCAGCAGCTTCCGCAAGTCGAAGATGTCGCTCCCGCCGTCGACCGTATGCACGGTAACGGCATAGAGCGGCGCCCTCCTCTTACTGGTCCGGTTGTGCAGCCTTGCGGTTACACCACCAAACCCGGCTCGCAGCAGCCCTTCCCGGACCGCTGCCTCGTCACAGCACCAAGGTAGCCCCCTGAGGAGTGCCTTGGTCGTCTTCATCCTTCCTGCGGAAGGTGCCTTCTCACGCGCCGGCGGCGCGTCGACGATGTGGTCGGCCACTGCGACCTTGATCGCCCTGTGGTCGGCCACGTTTGCAGCTCGAACGCAGATCAGCGAGTCTGTATCGACAGACTCGTAGACCACTTCGTTCCGTGCGCAGTTCGTCATGGTGTCGAACAGCGCTGTCCACCCACCTTTACACTTGATGTATAAAGGGGGGGCAGGCCGCGACTTGTCTTCTCGGGAGTTCCTTGCATGGTCGGCAGACTCAGTGAGTTGCGCAACCGAAGGACCCTTGGTAGCGGCAGGTTTCCTCTGCGCACCCTTCTTTCCCATGCTGTGAGGCGCGAAACACGACAATCTGCACGCGTTGTGAAAACAACGCACGACAATTTGCTCTGCGCGGCTCCCACAGCACAGAAACCTCTTCACGAGCTCTCAACGGCCGAGTTAGCGTAGCGCGCAACGGCAGCGATGCGCTCGCCTCGCCAGCTCAGGCCGCTCTCTGTCGGGTTCGGTCTCGTCTCGTCTCGTCTCGCTTAATTCTCGGACATCCTCTGTCCGGAGATCGCGGCGGCGGCCGATTTAAATACCCTCCGCCCGCGGCGCGCTCCCTCTGCCGTCCGCGCCCCGCGCCACGGTAGCGCGGTGGAACAGATTGCGACGGCGTCTGAGATGACGTCGGTGTGATGGCTCTGTCCGCCGTGGTCGTCACAACTATGCGTTTGCTCGATTTACTCTTGATTAACCCAATCGCTGGTTCCCAAGCCTTGCTAAGATTATAGCCACAGTCACGGTTTATGAGGTCGTCATTGGTGCGAATTTCGATGGCCTCTCTAACAACGCTGTCCCAGTATCTCGACGTCTGTACCAGAATCCTCGTGCGGTCATACTCCATAGCGTGATTTTCCGACAAACAATGTTCAGCGACCGCCGACTTGCTCGGATACATCAGTCGAGTGTGCCTCTGGTGTTCACGGCATCGATCCTCGACGGTACGCATCGTCTGACCAATATACGACTTGCCACATTGACACGGAATCTGGTACACGCCGGCCTTCCTCAAACCGAGGTCATCTTTGGCGCTCCCCACCAGTGCACGAGTTTTATTCGGAGGACAAAACACAGTTCCGACCCGGTGTTTCTTCAGAATGCGGGCGATTTTCCCCGAGAGTGCCCCTGTGTATGGAATAAATGCAGTGCCTACCTCCTCCCTCGTGACTTCATCCATCTCAACAGGTTGTGCTGCAGTGGTTGGGCGGAGAGCACGTTGGATCTGCCACTCTGAGTACCCATTTTTTCGAAACACAGTACTCAGATGTTCCAATTCCTGGGGTAGACTCTCTGTGTCAGAGATAGTGCGCGCCCTATGTACTAGAGTTTTAAGTACCCCATTCCTCTGTGAAGGGTGGTGGCAGCTGTCTGCGTGCAAATACAGATCAGTGTGTGTTGTCTTTCGATACACCCCATGACCTAGGGTGCCGTCAGCCCTTCTCCTGACCAAGACGTCAAGGAAAGGTAATTTACCCTCCTTTTCAGTCTCCATAGTGAATTTGATGTTGGGGTGTATGGAGTTTAGATGTGTAAGGAAGTCAAGGAGTTTATCCATACCATGTGGCCAGATGACGAACGTGTCGTCCACGTAACGGAAAAAGCAAGTAGGTTTCCATTCGGATGACGACAGGGCTTCCCCCTCGAAGTTCTCCATGTACAAATTCGCTACCACCGGTGAGAGTGGACTACCCATGGCGACGCCTTCCGTTTGTTCGTAGTATTCCCCATTAAAAAGAAAATACGTGGAAGTCAAGACATGCCTAAAAAGTTCAGTGGTATTCTCGTCAAGCCTCTGACCAATCAACTCTAGCGACTGAGATGTCGGAGCGAGAGGATGTCCGTACAGCGAAGGGTGTGGCGGATCGCCGTCCGGCAGAGCTTGCTTTGCCGGCGGCCCCATCCGGCCCCCCCACCTAAGACGACCCAGGCATCGTCAATGGACGCGACTATGGATTTCGAGTCGGCTGCACTGCAAGTACCGCTGCCCGAATCAGACGACGAGACGGCGGCACGACATGAAGCGTCCACCTCCACCAGGACGACGAAATGAAGGGCGACCACCACCACAGGAACTACTCGAGCCCCTCCTAAGGGAAAGAAGGCAAAACCGGCGGATGTCGTCGTCGATGAGGAAGGTTTTCAACTCGTCAAACGGCCGGCGAGGAAGGCTCAACTGTCATCTGCACCGCCAGTTCCGACGACAAACAGTTATGATGAGCTCGCTGAGGGTGTGGAGTTACCTACTCAGAAGAGTGAACCAAGGCCGCCGCCTATTGTGGTCCAACATACTGAAGACTACGACGGCCTCTACAGGATGCTGCTTCGTCTTGTTGGCCAAGACAACGTTGTCATCAAGCCTGCTGGCACCAACCTGTACAAGGTCACACTGAAAACAGCTGATGACTACAGAAAGGTTACGGCTGCGTTCGGAGAACAGGAAAAGCCGTTCTACACTTATCCGTCGGCAACGGACAAGACGCTAAAGATCGTCTTTCGAGGGCTCCCTCGAAACTACAGCCTGGATCACATCCGGCAGCAACTGGAGGATATGGGCTATGGATTTGGACTCAGGTCGATAACCCGCCTACCGTCTCGCCGAACCAGAAAGGAGACGCCGCTGGTCCTAGTGGTCACTTGTGATATCCCACACAACCGTGGGCTGTGGCAGGTCACGAAGATAGCGGCGACACCAGTCACTACAGAAAAACTCCGCTCGAAGAGGGGAGAACCTCAGTGCTACAACTGCCAAATGGTTGGGCATGTAGCACGGTTCTGCACGCTACCCCCACGCTGTGTTAAGTGTGCAGGGGAGCACGCTAGTCGCGACTGCACACGGCAGCGGACAGATGGACCGCCCAAATGCGCTGGATGTGGGGAAGAACATGTTGCCTCTTACCGCGGCTGTTCCAGCTTCCAACGGGCTGCGGCACGGAGCCGTGGCCAGCGCCCTGGCTCAATAAAGCGGCCTGCACCAGTCAGACCTGGAGTCAGTTTTGCTGCTGCTGTTTCCCCTGGCTCCTCTCCGCAGGCCCCCGTACCTGCGACGGCGCCAGCCACTGTTGCAACAGCTGCAGACGACAAGAAGGCCCGCCGTCCACGAGGCACAGCGCGACCACCAGCACTGCGTCCTGATCAGCAACAGAGTGAAGACCAGGGACAACACGACCGCTCCCAACAGGGACGCCAGGCTGTCGTCGTGGAAACCCCAGCTCAACACCCACACGCTGCATCTGCACCCTCCCAGGCGGCCGAATCCAGCATGGAAGAAATGAAGCTCCTCCTGCAAGAACTTCGGGAGCTTCTCAGGGATATCCCGCGGCAACTCATCGCCGCTGTTAGGGCAGCCGTTCAGGCAGTCACCACCGGACCACTGAAGACCCAGCATGGCCCGTAGTCAACGAGGAGTCACTGTATGCGTGTGGAATGCCCAGGGCATCCGCACCCAAGATGGCGAATTTCGTCATCTGCTGCGAGATGAAGCCGTTGACATTTGCCTCGTCTCGGAGACTTTTCTCAAGCCTGGAGTTCACGTCCGAGCAGCGAACTACGTGTGCTATCGGACTGACAGACCAACTCATGGCGGTGGTACTGCGGTCTACGTCCGGACTTCACTGGCGCACCATCAGATTCAGCTTCCGCCACTACAAGCGATGGAGGCAACTGCTGTAGCTGTAGACACCTCACATGGGCGCATCACGTTTGTGGCTGTCTACCTCCACCTGGCAGGCAGTTACTCCAACAGGACGTTGAAGCGCTGCTGACATTACCTGGAAAGGTCTTTGCCGGCGGTGATTTTAATGCAAAACATGCTGAATGGCATTCTCGTCTTACCAACAACTACGGACGAAAACTTCTCCGAGTCGCACAGCGGTGGAACGCCATCATCCTCGGACCTCATGATCCCACCGACTTTCCTAACAATGGTGGACTTCCAGACGTGCTCGACATTGCGGTGGCCAAGGGGGTGCCCTATGTTATATCTGCCAGCACTCGCAACGCCTTATCCTCGGACCATGTTCCAGTTATCTTTGACATCGATGTCGATGCTCAGCCAGTGTCGCGGAGAGGAATCCAGACCAGGAACACCAACTGGATCCGATACCAGGAGCTGATCGCTGAGGGCCTCCGAGATGCACCAGATGCTGCTGAGGTTGGAGTTGATGGCTATGCCCGATTCCTTCAAGACTGTGCTATACAGGCGGTGCACCGGGCCACACCGCGGCCGCGATCTGAACCACCTGACCGATCTCGGCAACTGCCACCACATCTAATGGAGGCGATAACCACCAAAAATCGCCTATTCCGTGAATGGCAGCTGACACGAAACGTAGCAACGAAGAGGGCACTAAACCGGATGAGGAGAGAGATAAAGGTTGCCGTTGCAAATCACTGCCTTCAGGAATGGTCCAACCGCCTGGCCACTCTTCGGGTTGATGATGGTACTGCTTGGAAAGCCACGCAGTTCTTCCTCCGCCGACGACAGAGGATACCGCCGCTACAAGTCGGTCAAAACATCGCCAGCAGCCCAGCGGACAAAGCCAACGCCATCGCTGATGTTTTTGAACGAAATTTCCAGCCCATCATGGACCCCATGGATCCGGATCACATTCGACTGGTTACACAACGTCTTCCGGTATTCCTCAATGCACCTGTGGGCGACGATCACATCGAAGAGGTGGATGCTGATGAAGTCTCCGTAGAACTTCGGCGACTCAACAAGTGCAAGGCGGGAGGCCCTGACCAGCTCACAAATGAAATGCTGCGACAGATGCCACCAGCAGCCACAGAACACCTGGCTCGACTTTTCAACAACATTCTCCGCACTGGACACTATCCTCAAGCATGGAAACATGCGGAGGTAGTGCCCATCCAGAAGCCTGGGAAGGACCCTCGTTTACCAAGTAGCTACAGGCCCATCAGCTTACTACCAGCGGTCAGCAAGGTCTTTGAAAGACTTTATCTCAGACGCTCACAACGTCACATTCAGGAAGAACGTCTACTGCCGGACGAACAATGTGGTTTTCGCCCTGGTCATGCAACAACGCACCAACTGCTTCGACTAGTCGAAGAGGCCCTTGATGCCATCGAATGACGGGAGTTTTTCGGGGCCATCTTCCTGGATGTCTCACGGGCGTTCGATTCTGTATGGCATGAGGGGCTCCTTTTCAAGCTTCTGGACCTCGGTGTGCCCCTGCCGCATGTCCGCCTCCTACAATCTTACCTCGCCGACAGAAGCTTCCATGTCTGCACGGAGGACTTGTCGACGCGCCGTCTGGTCAGGGCTGGAGTTCCCGAAGGCTCCGTCCTCGGCCCCATACTCTACATCCTGTATACTGCAGACATGCCGCGGATAGACAGGGTCCACCTTGCCCTCTACGCAGATGATACGGCGATGTATTCAAGGGGCATGAATGCAGCTCTACTCCAACGACGCATGCAAGCAGCAACTGACACACTTAGTCAGTGGGCCAGGAGGTGGCGCCTCAGCTTCAATGGGGCTAAGACGCAAGCCCTTCTCATCACGAAGAAACATATTCCAGCTGCTCTACCGCAGATCACCATTAGGGGAACCGCCGTACCTTGGGGCACTACAGCAAAGTACCTGGGTGTAACGCTGGATAGAGGGCTCACTTGGAGACCACACATCGATGATATAGTCAAAAAGGTCAGGGGTAGAATGACACAGCTCTACCCCTTCCTCAATCCATCAACTGCACTCCCACCTGACCTGGGTGTTGCGATGTATCTGACTCTAATCCGTCCAGTCATCGACTACGCCGCTGTGGTTTGGGGCAACGCCGCAGCGAGCCACGTCGGAAGACTACAACGACTCTAAAACCGGATCCTACGGCTGGCGTTGCACCTCCCTCGGGACTTCCCGTCGGACGACCTTAACCGAGTCTCCAACATTCCAACTGTTAGAGAGAGGTTTCGCCAGGCTGCACGACTCTTCTACGAGAAGACCATGCAGTCAACAAATCCGCTCCTCCGAGCATTAGGCCACCGTGTGCAGCGTCTCAACGCCACCAGATGGCCACACCTGCTTCGCGACCAATAAGTTGCAAGCACTCCAGGAACGCCGTCCCAGCAGACTGAAAGGACATAAACGAAAGGACAACCCACACACACCGCCAGCTTGGAGGAATAGCCAACCAGCTTAGACTCCACCGAACAACAGAGACCAATCTGTCTCTGTCAGGCTGAAGCTAGACCGAACCCAGTTCCCCTTGAGCAGCCATAGCGTACGGATCTCCGTGCCGGCACGTTCATAGGAGCTCAGTCCGTCAGTTCACCTGATGATGGCGACATGTTTGATAGCCAAAATATTGTGCCCGTTGGACACTATAGACCGGCAGTACACCCGTGGATATTTTGATTATCAAATACGCCGGGAGAAACTCAAGAATCACATCATACACCTTTACGGGGAGGAGATGTATCGCAGCATGAAGAAATTTGAAAAGTTGCGCCACCGTAGATGTCGTTTGCTAAGTACTCTTGCTTTTCTAAAGAGATGTCGTTCCGAGAATGTTGTTCCAAATTTTGCTAAGGTTATGCATCACATCGATTCTGCAGCAGCTAGGAGAATCAAGAAACGAGCCAGCCTTGCATTGGTACGTGAGAGAGTGCAATTCACCCGCCGGAGCCTTGAGTTTATCTCACAGGAATTACTCAAATTACATTTGCAACTGGCTACTAAGTTCACTTCCTTTTCCTGGGATTCGATTGATTGTGTCACCTGGGTGTCAGCTGATTCCGCCCATAAGAAGGCTACGGGACGTCAAACAGCTAAGTTCTCACATATCCTTGACAAACCATCTCTGCAGGTTCCGTGCAAGACTGTCATCAATTTGAGTGGCATGGTGTTGAGTGGTGATGCGGTCTCGGTTTTGCAGAAAGGTCTCAACTTCGCTCCCAACCCCAAGTTCACTCCGGTCGCAGAAATTGTTAGTGCTGTTGAACAGGTTGCAGCTCGACTTCCGCCAGAATCAGCCAAGGAAATACGTCGTGAAACTTGTCGTGCGTTGACGAAATTCAAGCCGATGAAGTCAAATATCAGCAGTAAAGAGAGGGCGGCCATTCGTGATCTGAGGGAACGCTCTGAAATTGTTGTCTTACCGGCTGACAAAGGCAATGCTACAGTTGTTGTCTCCCATAAGGACTACACTGATAAGATGCAGAGCCTGCTAAATGACGATTCCTACCGGAAGATCAGCGTTGACCCTACAAAGAAGGTGGAGAACAAGACGAGGGTTCTTCTCAAGGACGCAGATTTACCGGAGGGTGACGCTAAGAAATTGTTACCCCAAGGTCCGGTACCGCCTAGACTATATGGACTCCCGAAGGTTCACAAAGAGGGGGTACCATTACGCCCCATTGTCAGCAACATCAGGGCACCTACATATTTGTTGGCCAAATACCTGACGGGAATATTAAGTCCTTATGTGGGTAAATGCCCTCATCACATCCGCAATTCCGTGGATTTTGTTAAACGCCTTGATAGCTTCAGGTTGGATGAGTCAGATATCATGGTGAGTTTTGACGTCGTTTCCTTGTTTACGAGGGTACCCCTGCGAGAGTCGCTAGAGTTGATTGGTCAGAGGTTTGACGAGAATACCACTGAACTTTTTAGGCATGTCTTGACTTCCACGTATTTTCTTTTTAATGGGGAATACTACGAACAAACGGAAGGAGTCGCCATGGGTAGCCCACTCTCACCGGTGGTAGCGAATTTGTACATGGAGAACTTCGAGGAGGAAGCCCTGTCGTCATCCGAATGGAAACCTACTTGCTTTTTCCGTTACGTGGACGACACGTTCGTCATCTGGCCACATGGTATGGATAAACTCCTTGACTTCCTTACACATCTAAACTCCATACACCCCAACATCAAATTCACTATGGAGACTGAAAAGGAGGGTAAATTACCTTTCCTTGACGTCTTGGTCAGGAGAAGGGCTGACGGCACCCTAGGTCATGGGGTGTATCGAAAGACAACACACACTGATCTGTATTTGCACGCAGACAGCTGCCACCACCCTTCACAGAGGAATGGGGTACTTAAAACTCTAGTACATAGGGCGCGCACTATCTCTGACACAGAGTCTACCCCAGGAATTGGAACATCTGAGAACTGTGTTTTGAAAAAATGGGTACTCAGAGTGGCAGATCCAACGTGCTCTCCGCCCAACCACTGCAGCACAACCTGTTGATATGGATGAAGTCACGAGGGAGGAGGTAGGCACTGCATTTATTCCATACACAGGCGCACTCTCGGGGAAAATCGCCCGCATTCTGAAGAAACACCGTATCAGAACTGTGTTTTGTCCTCCGAATAAAACTCGTGCACTGGTGGGGAGCGCCAAAGATGACCTCGGTTTGAGGAAGGCCGGCGTGTACCAGATTCCGTGTCAATGTGGCAAGTCGTATATTGGTCAGACGATGCGTACCGTCGAGGATCGATGCCGTGAACACCAGAGGCACACTCGACTGATGTATCCGGCGGTCGCTGAACATTGTTTGTCGGAAAATCACGCTATGGAGTATGACCGCACGAGGATTCTGGTACAGACGTCGAGATACTGGGACAGCGTTGTTAGAGAGGCCATCGAAATTCGCACCAATGACGACCTCATAAACCGTGACTGTGGCTATAATCTTAGCAAGGCTTGGGAACCAGCGATTGGGTTAATCAAGAGTAAATCGAGCAAACGCATAGTTGTGACGACCACGGCGGACAGAGCCATCACACCGACGTCATCTCAGACGCCGTCGCAATCTGTTCCACCGCGCTACCGTGGCGCGGGGCGCGCTGACGGCAGAGGGAGCGCGCCGCGGGCGGAGGGTATTTAAATCGGCCGTCGCCGCGACCGAACCCAGTTCCCCCTGAGCAGCCATAGCGTACGGATCTCCGTGCCGGCACGTTCATAGGAGCTCAGTCCGTCAGTTCACCTGATGATGGCGACATGTTTGATCGCCGAAATATTGTGCCCGTTGGACACTATAGACCGGCAGTACACCCGTGGATATTTTGATACTCATCTTGCTTTTTGAACCGTTATCTGTTCAATATTATCAACATTACTCAGTATTTCCACCAAAAATATTTGGAAGCTACCGTTTTAAGCTGAAACTGAGCAAGTGACCTAGTTTTCAATAAATGTTAGTTTGGCACTGTCTGAGATACCGGCAAGCAAATTGCTTTGCAGGTTCTGACTTGTGCAGACTGCCTAGAGATTGATTATACATTATTATGGTTCACGTTGACAAGTGAAAAGCGTCGTATTGTACGGCTTATGAAGTTTAGGCTTGTGGAAGGAACAAATTCTGGCTATGCCCCAATAGGTCTATGACACAGCAGATCTTCGAAGCACATCTGGTGGGAAAGCTTGTTGCTTAGTGGTGGAAGCTGGAAACCTGAAACTTACATCCGGCGTGTGGGTAAGAGACCTACGCTTAACATTAAAACACGCATGAAAACTTTACAGAACTACTTTGAAACATGCACACTGTTGCTGAATTTTAAATCAGTCAAGTGGAACATAAAATATGATCGTAAAACAGCATTAGAAGAGAAATATTATCACTAACCGTAACTGAAAAGAATTAATCTCAGACTTTCGAAAAACTCCACTGCTAAAAAAGGTTATATATATTTGTCAGAAGGGAAAATACTTTGAACCATTTCTGATTAAAAATTGTTCTTGAGGGTATTTTTTTTCACCAGACGCATTTCGCTTTACTTAGGTAAAGCAACATCAGTGATCTGTAATTAAGTTATTAACATCTTGATTTACTTGTAGATAGAAAAGTAGTTCGTTAAGTACAAATCAACTTATTCTTAACGAACTGCTTTTCGATCTAAAAGCAAATCAAAATGTAAATAAGTTAATTGCAGACTACTGATGATGCTTTCCTCAAAGCGAAACGCGTCTGGTGAAAAAATAACCCATTTTTGTAGTTGCAACGACTGAACAAAAATACCCACAAGAATTATAAAGCAACTACGGACACTTGTGGCCACACAAATGAAGTTACTTAAACACTAAAGACATTGGAGGCGGCATCTATTTCCGAATGCACGCCGAAACCACAGGCACATGTCGCCATATAACATAAAACTGGTAGTTTCACAGTCTGCTGAGGTAGCGTATTTGAATTTATCAAACGATACGAACGAAGTCAAATTGTTCCTTTCAAAATTTAGAACGCTACATAGTGCACAGGTGTATTAAACCAAAGATTCGTATTTGAAGAGGTGCAGGAATTTATACTTTCAAGAAACAGCGCACTATGGGCTTTCCTTTTAATGTTTATGTAACATAAGAAGTCAATAGTACCTGTGGTTATAAAAATGTTTGTTGGAAAATCAAAACCACATAAATTTCCCCTAAGACTTTATTAAATAAATTTAAGTTTGTCATAAGGGTGGATCTAAATACCACGATTATTTCATGTATTTCGTAAGGAAATCGCAAAATCTGATGTGAAAAGGAATTTAGGTGGTGCTGCCATCGTACGGTTCTATATGTAACGGACAGTGTTACGTATCGTCGTTTACAGAAGATAGCATAGTAGAGCAAAATGCTTGCCTTACTAGACAAACGTGTGGTTCCTGGAGAGGGGCAGCAGCCTTTTCAGTAGTTGCAGGGGCAACAGTCTGGATGATTGACTGATCTGGCCTTGTAACAATAACCAAAACGGCCTTGCTGTGCTGGTACTGCGAACGGCTGAAAGCAAGGGGAAACTACGGCCGTAATTTTTCCCGAGGGCATGCAGCTTTACTGTATGATTAAATGATGATGGTGTCCTCTTGGGAAAAATATTCCGGATGTAAAATAGTCCCCCACTCGGATCTCCGGGCGGGGACTACTCAAGAGGATGTCGTTATCAGGAGAAAGAAAACTGGCGATCGGTGCGTGGAATGTCAGATCCCTTAATCGGGCAAGTAGGTTAGAAAATTTAAAAAGGGAAATGGATAGGTTAAAGTTAGATATAGTGGGAATTAGTGAAGTTCGGTGGCAGGAGGAACAAGACTTCTGGTCAGGTGACTACAGGGTTATAAACGCAAAATCAAATAGGGGTAATGCAGGAGTAGGTTTAATAATGAATAGGAAAATAGGAATGCGGGTAAGCTACTACAAACAGCATAGTGAACGCATTATTGTGGCCAAGATAGATAAGAAGCCCACACCTACTACAGTAGTACAAGTATAGTTGCCAACTAGCTCTGCAGATGACGAAGAAATGGATGAAATGTATGATCAAATAAAAGAAATTATTCAGATAGTGAAGGGAGACGAAAAGTTAATAGTCATGGGTGACTGGAATTCGGTAGTAGGAAAAGGGAGAGAAGGAAACATAGTAGGTGAATATGGATTGGGGCAAAGAAATGAAAGAGGAAGACGCCTGGTAGAATTTGCACAGAGCACAACTTAATCATAGGTAACACTTGGTTCAAGAATCACAAAAGAAGTCTGTATACATGGAAGAAGCCTGGAGATACTGACAATTTCAGATAGATTATATAATGGTAAGACAGAGATTTAGGAACCAGGTTTTAAACTGTAAGACATTTCCAGGGGCAGATGTGGACTCTGACCACAATCTATTGGTTATGACCTGTAGATTAAAACTGAAGAAACTGCAAAAAGGTGGAAATTTAAGGAGATGGGACATGGGTAAACTGAAAGAACCAGAGGTTGTACAGTGTTTCAGGGAGAGCATAAGGGAGCAATTGACATGAATGGGGGAAAGAAATACAGTAGAAGACGAATGGGTAGCACTGAGGGATGAAGTAGTGAAGGCAGCAGAGGATCAAGTAGGTAAAAAGACGAGGGCAAGTAGAAATCCTTGGGTAACAGAAGAAATATTGAATTTAATTGATGAAAGGAGAAAATATAAAAATGCAGTAAATGAAGCAGGCAAAAAGGAATACAGACGTCTCAAAAATGAGATTGACAGGAAGTGCAAAATGGCTAAGTAGGGATGGCTAGAGGACAAATGTAAGGAGGTAGAGGCTTATCTCACTAGGGGTAAGATAGATACTGCCTACAGAAAAATTAGAGACATTTGGAGATAAGAGAACCACTTGTATGAACATCAAGAGCTCAGATGGCAACCCAGTTCTAAGCAAAGAAGGGAAAGCAGAAAGGTGGAAGGAGTATATAGAGGGTCTATACAAGGGGGATGTACTTGAGGACAATATTATGGAAATGGGAAGAGGATGTAGATGAAGATGAAATGGGAGATACGATACTGCGTGAAGAGTTTGACAGAGCACTGAAAGACCTGAGTCGAAACAAGGCCCCCGGAGTAGACAAATCCCATTGGAACTACTGACGGCCTTGGGAGAGCCAGTCCTGACAAAACTCTACCATCTGGTGAGCAAGATGTATGAGACAGGTGAAATACTCTCAGACTTCAAGAAGAATATAATAATTCCAATCCCAAAGAAAGCTGGTGTTGACAGATGTGAAAATTACCGAACAGTCAGTTTAATAAGTCACAGCTGCAAAATACTAACGCGATTCTTTACAGACGAATGGAAAAACTAGTAGAATTCGACCTCGGGAAAGATCAGTTTGGATTCCGTAGAAATGTTGGAATACGTGAGGCAATACTGACCCTACGACTTATCTTAGAAAATAGATTAAGGAAAGGCAAACCTACATTTCTAGCACTTGTAGACTTTGAGAAAGCTTTTGACAATGTTGTCTGGAATACTCTTTCAAATTCTGACGGTGGCAGGGGTAAAATACAGGGAACGAAAGACTGTTTACAATTTGTACAGAAACCAGATGGCAGTTACAAGAGTCGAGGGGCATGGAAGGGAAGCAGTGGTTGGGAAGGGAGTGAGACAGGGTTGTAGCCTCTGCCCGACGTTATTCAATCTGTATATTGAGCAAGCAGTAAAGAAAACAAAAGAAAAGTTCGGAGTAGGTATTAAAATCCATGGAGAAGAAATAAACTTTGAGGTTCGCCGATGACATTGTAGTTCTGTCAGAGACAGCAAAGGACTTGGAAGAGCAGTTGAACGGAGTGGATAGTGTCTTGAAAGGAGTATATATGTAGATAGGTCTTCAACACAAAAGTTTGCTATTTTGTTTTTTAAAGTGGATAACTCAAAAGTTTTTTGAACATATGCTATGACAAACCTATGTAACGCAAATGATAGAGAACAAATAAACTAACATGTTATTTATTCATATTTTTTTGTTTATTGCACAGTGGAGATAAATTAAAACTGAGGTGCACATAACAGTAAAAATACAACTTATGTATTAACTCAACCATGTGTCCATCTTGGAAGTTCAGCCTAAACATAAACTTTTGCTTTTTGTATTACTAAAAAGCAAACTGACTCACTTGAAATTAAGAAAAATCGTAGGTTATCTGTAGACACAGAAGATGGGGAATGGCTCTCCACAGGATAACATTCTGGAGATGTGGTTGCCGAAGACTGGCGAATTTGTCGATAGAACTGTGCAGTGGGTTGTTCTCACTGGGACTAAAGTGGCATTCTTTTCGAAGAGCATGCTTACTGATTGTTGTGTTGCAGTAAATGTGAAGTTGTGGATTATGGAACTAATGAGTTAGGGGAAAAAGTGCTTGGAAGTTGTTGTTAGAGTTGAACTGGTTTGTGTATGATGGTTGAGGATGGAAGGGGGGGGGGGGGGTACGCTGGAGGCAATGGGAGGGTATAGTTCTTATGGTAATAGTGATGTGTTTGCGGTAGTAGAGGTTGAACGTTTTTTTATCATTTATTTTTGAAATTCGTTCAAGAAAGCCCATATGAAATTTGAGAATCTCACTGCCGTCAAATTTGTTTAGATGGGAAATAAAACCTTGGAAGATCAATATTTGGGCAATGGTTGTTGGTTGTTTCAAGGCTTTCAACATTGGCGGGGGCGTTTTTTATGGCCTATATTCTTTTCGTTGCTGTTGCTTTTTTTACTGTGTAATCGGCTCTCGATTTCATGCACAGATGACTGTTGAGGCTGCTCATCATCAGAATATCCGTCATCATTGGTAACACTGCTAACACTGCTATCGTCTAGACTTTCTGCAACTTCCCTGCACTGATACAGTTTATTTCAGAAACTGCATCTGACCAGTGTAGACGTATTTTTTAATGTTCGGTGCACTAGCTTCACTTTTCTTGCTTTCTTTTACCTTTCTCTTTGATTTTGAAAATGCATCGCGAAGATAGTCCCACCTCTTCGTTACTGCTTTTCTTGAAACAATGAAACACAAACTAAAGTCGACTCTCGATTATCCGAGAGTGGGGTAAGCGAGTTTCGGATTAAATACAAATTACAGGGGACTCACCAAATAATAGTTAATTGTAAATTCCATCTCATTACGTTAAGAACTTTATCAGCATGTCTTTAAAGTGTAGGAATGTAGATTGGTCAGGGAACCCGACCAAAATCTTAAATTCTTACTCTACTATTTCATAATTACTATGGGCTATTGCTGCTAAATTGAAAAAGGTGTTTTTCAGGTATTTTGCAAGTTGATCCACCTTCGTTGATCTATAAGTACATTACTACTACAGAATTGGCGTTTCTACTGCAAGGAAGTTAGTAAAAGAAGTATGCGAAACTATTTGATCAGTAATAAAGAGAGAATGGTTACCTTAATTTTTCAAAGATAAATTTGAATCCTTTGCTTTTGGTTTTGAAACAAATGCAAATTGTCCACATTGTGTAGGTGCTCTTGAACGCAAGCATGTTAACATAATTTGCACAACAAGAAGTGGATCCATGAATTCTAACTACAGACTTTTACGATGTGGACTTAACGGCAGTAGCAGGTTCAAATGACCGTTTTGAGTATCTTAACGTTGGAAGAATTGGCAAAGATTGGGATCCCCCCATTTTCAAGCAATCTTCTCTTTGGCAAATGGTATTGATTAAATAACTACAATTATCTGAAGGAAAAATACTTACTGGGAACAGCATCACAGAAAGTTCCCTACTACTCTGTTAGAGGTAAACATTTGGGCTTCACAGGCATTTGATGCGACCATACGGTGGAACACACTTGATACTCAGTTATCTTTTGTGTAGAGCTTGCTATCATGTAAAGTGTGCTTTTGGAATATTAAACAGCACATGGCGTGTCCTCCACATGCCTCCAAACGTATACCCTGATTTTGCAGTTGATATTATAAAAGCGTGTCTTGTTCTTCACAATTTTGTTTGTGACTGGGATGGGTATCTGCCAGAGGATACTAATACGATCATTGGACTGGGAGATCTGCCAAGAGAGCCCACAGCACAACGTGGTCTTCAAGCTATGTTCGAAACATATTAGTAGTATGGTAATGGCAGCATCTGCACACTTTTGATATCAAACTGATAAGCAGATTAATTAAATTGCTCAATTAATTACCCTCACTCCAATCAGTGGATGATGTCATGTGTTTTCCCGAGCTGGCACGTTGGTCCTTGCCCTCTCCCAACAACTCCCCAACTACACTATGGGTGGAAATTTCGAATTTTCGCGAGAATTCTGAATTTTAGCAGTAAAATCGAATTTTCGCGCCAAAATTAAATTGTCAATTCGGAGGACGTAATGTTAAAGGAAATTATTGATGGTAAACGTTTATAAAAATGGGATAGGTGATAGAAATCAATTCAGAGGATGGGAAATTGGGGAATGGTACACTGAAGAGGACGTAATTAGGATTTTATAGAACAAGGATACTCTTTATTTAACTTCTGTTTGCATCACCATTAAGATGCTCCATGATGCGCCGACGGTTACTACACACAGCGCTCGTAATTGCGTAGGCCGGGTTATCTCGCACAACGTCGGGGTACTCCCCAGGGGGTCCCCAACTTTCTTGTGGATATGTGCGTAGCGAGCACGGGACCCCGAGATAGTGTGGCCCTTCTTCCTTTCCGGGCTGCACACCTTCCTTTTCCCCATGCTTCCCCATCCCCCATCCTCCCCTGCCCACTGCCCCTCACCTCCGCCTCTTCCCGGCCCTTTCTCCCCCTCTGGGAGTATGTTCAGTGCCTTCGTCTGGAGACGGATGCTCGAAATGTGAAACAGTCTCACTTCTTCGCTTTCTCTGCTGGCAAGTCTCGTCCTTCCCTTTTCCTTACCTCTTCTCTTTACCATTTTCTGCACTGCGGCATTTGAGACTTCGCGCCTTTTCTTCAGGAATCAAAGCTGTGTCTCTACGATCGCTTTGTGTTCCCCAATTTTCAGTCAGTCCGATTTGATCTCCCCTCTGTTGAAGGTACTACGGCACATGGAGGACTCATGATTCTCCATGATACTCTCCATTATCACCCAATCCACTTAAACAGTTCCTTCCAAGCTGTCGATGTCTGTCTTTCCCTTTCTGGATACACCTTCTCTTTTTGTACTGTATATATTCCATAGTCCACACCAATGCCAAGAGCTGATCTCCCCCTTCATCTTGGTCAGCTTCCAGCCCCCTATTTGCTGGTTGGGGACTTCAATGCCCACCACCCGCTTTGGGGATCTCTGCGTCCTTGTCCGCACGGCTAACTATTGGTAGACGTCTTCCACCAAACGGATCTTGTTTGCCTCAACATTGGGGACCTTAAATTTTTGTCTGCCTCCACAACATATTTCTCTCATTTGGACCTTTCGGTCGGTACTGTTCTGCTAGCTCGGCGCTTCGAATGGTTCGCTCTTGCTGATACACACTCGAGTGACCACTTTCCATGTGTCCTTACATTGCAGCCACGACTGCCATATATGCGCCCAAGGCGCTGGAAGTTTGCCCAAGCCGATAGGACAGTTTTTTTCGTCTCTAGCGACAATAGATGACTCGTCACTTTCCTAGCGTCGACGCTGAGGTCACTCACATTATAGACGTTATTCTTACAGCTGCGGAACGTTCAATACCTCGCACCTCCGATTTGCCCCGGCGCCCCCCAGTTCCTTGGTGGAACGAGGCATGCCGTGACGCAGTACGTGAGCGCCGACGTGCTCTTCGCGTTTTCCGCCACCATCCTACTTTGGCCAACTGTATCTGCTATAAGCAGTTCTGTGCGCGATACCGTAGCGTCATCCGCGATAGCAAGAAGGCAAGCTGGGACTTCTTTACTAGCTCATTTAACACCTTCACTCCCTCCTCGGAAGTCTGGAGTCGGATTCGACGGTTATCTGATGCGCCTAGTTTCTCCCCAGTCTCTGGTCTCACTGTCGCGCGTGATACATTAGTGGACCCCGTCGCAATTTCTAACTCATTGGGTCATCCGCGATAGCAAGAAGGCAAGCTGGGACTGCTTTACTAGCTCATTTAACACCTTCACTCCCTCATCGGAAGTCTGGAGTCGGATTCGACGGTTATCTGATGCGCCTAGTTTCTCCCCAGTCTCTGGTCTCACTGTCGCGCGTGATACATTAGTGGACCCCGTCGCAATTTCTAACTCATTGGGTCAACAGTTTATCCAGATTTCGAGCTCTTCAAATTACCCGCCAGCTTTTCTCCAGAAGAAACGTGCAGCGGAAGTGCAACCTCTTGCTTTCTCCTCTCAAAATCGCGGAAGCTATAATATTGTTTTCTCCATGCGGGAACTCCAACACGCACTCTCTTCTCGCTCTTCCGCACCAGGACCGGATGGTATCCACATCCAAATGTTGCTGCATTTATCATACCATAGTCTGTGTTACTTCCTTCGCCTTTATAATCGAATTTGGACTGACAGTACTTTTCCCAGAAGATGACGGGAAGCTATAGTCGTTCCTGTTCCGAAACCTGGAAAGGACAAACATCTCTCCTCTAGCTACCGCCTCATTTCTCTCACGAGTAGTGTATGCAAGGTTTTGGAGCGTATGGTGAATTGCCGTTTAGCCTGGTGGCTGGAGTCCCGAAGTCTTTTAACACCTGCCTAATGCGGTTTCCGAAAGCATCGTTCTGCAGTTGACCACCTTGTTGCTCTCTTCACTTATTTCATGAACAATTTTCTCAGGAAACGCCAAACAGTAGCATTATTTTTCGATCTGGAGAGAGCATACGATACCTGTTGGAGGACAGGCATCCTCCGCACACTTTTCTCTTAGGGCTTTCGAAGTCGGCTGCCCTTTTTCTTCGTGAATTTATGGCAGAGCGCACATTTAAAGTGCGGGTGAACACTACTTTCTCCCGTACTTTCTCCCAAGAAAACGGGGTACTCCAGGGCTCCGTGCTAGGTGTTGTACTGTTTGCCATTGCCATAAATCCAATTACGGATTGTCTCCTTCCTGATGTTTCGGGCTCCCTCTTTGTGGACGATTTTGCGATCTGCTACCGCTCTCAATGGACCAGCCTTCTAGAACGAAGTCTTCAAGGATGTCTCGATCGCCTCCACTCTTGATGTATCGAAACCTGCTTCCGCTTTTCTCCCAGTACGACAGTTTGTGTTAATTTTTGGCGTCGTACGGAGTTTCTTCCGCCTTCCTTACATCTAGGCCCTGTGAACCTTCCGTTCGTGACATCGGTAAATTCTTGGGTCTTATGTTCGACAGAAAACTGTGCTGGTCCTCCCACGTTTCCTATCTTTCGGCTCACTGTCTGTGATCCCTCAACACCCTCCGTGTCCTGAATGGTACCTCCAGGGAAGCGGACCGAGTGGTCTTCCTCCGCCTCTATCGCGCCTTAGTGCCCTCGATATTGGACTATGGAAGCATAGTTTACTCCTCTGCTCGGCCATCTGTTATTCGGCGTCTCGACTCTGTCCACCACCGTGGATTACATTTAGTGTCTGGAGCTTTTTACACCAGCTCTGTGGAAAGCCTTTAAGCTGAGACTGCTGAACCTCCGCAGTCGAATCGGCGAGCTGTCCTTCTAAGTTGTTATGCTAGCCATCTGTCGTCCATGCCTGCTAATCCGGCCCAAGACATTTTTTTCGACGCCTCCTTGGATTTAGGGTATGCAGGCCGCCCTTCCTCCCTACTACCACCGGGAGTCCACTTCCGTCAACTGCTACATTCTCATTCCTTCTACTTTCCTAAGACTTTCTTGACAACTTGGGGTACAGCACCGCCTTGGCTCCGGCCCCGGACCTGCCCGCTCCGTAACCTTTGTCGGTTTCCCAACGATGGTACCCCTTCTCTTGTTTATCGTCGGGCATTTGCTGCTCTATTCGCACAAATGAAGGATGCCACATTTATTTACACTGAAGGCTCAAAAACATCGTTTGGTGTTGGGAGTGCCTATATTGTTGGCGACATCGCAAATCGATTTCGGCTTCCCGACCAGTGTTCGGTTTTTACTGCGGAGCTTTACGCTGTTCTCCAGGCTGTTCAATACATCCGTCGCCATCAGCGGGTACAGTAGGTTATGTGCTCAGATTCGGTCAGCTCTCTCCTCAGTCTCCAAGCTCAATACCCTGTCCACCCTCTGGTCCACCGGATTCAGGACTGCCTCCACTTGGTCCACTTGGGGGGGGGGGGGGGGGTTCTCTGTGGCGTTCCTCTGGATCCCAGGACATGTTGGTATCTGTGGAAATGAGGCGGCCGATATAGCGGAAAATGTTGCAGTATCTCTTCTTCAGCCTGCTATTCGCATGATTCCCTTCGCCGATCTACGGAGTGTTTTATGTCATCGCACATTGGTCGACACATCCCAATAATAAATTGCGGGACCTGAAAGCTCTTCCCTGTGCTTGGACCTCTTTCTTCCGAACCCGTCGTCGGGAGGAGGTAATTTTAACTAGACTCCGGATAGGGCCCTATCTTTTTAGCCATCGACATCTTTTATGAGGCGATCCTCCCCCACTCTGTCCGCACTGCTCTCAACTGTGGACGATGAGACGCCTTTCTCTTGAGTGCCCCTGTTTTACTCCATTACGCGCCAGTCTACAGCTGTCGCTTGACATATCTTCCATTTTAGCAGATGACACGCGCTCAGCCGATCGCGTTCTCGAGTTTATTAGTGCCAGTGAGTTGACGTCAGTCATTTGAAGCTCTTTTTGGGTACAGACAACCCCCCTTCTATAGTGATTTTTTAAGCTGGCCTTCTGTTTTTTAGTTTCCCCACTTTGAGTTTTGCTCTCATTGCTGCTGATTTCCAGTTTGGTTTTTTACCTTTTCCTAAGCCACAGACTGGGCGCTAATGACCCTAGCTGTTCTGCGCCCTAAAACCATAACAAAAAAAGTCCGGGTATCAGATGACGCACACTGGGTTCGCTTCCCCTGCCCCCCTCCCCCTCTCTCCTCTGCACAGCGCCTCCCACCAACACCGACTCAAAGGAGGCCTCGGCGCTTGTTCGTGACGTCGGTGTTGCTCCCACCCACACTAGGTAGCCTCCTCGCATTCCGCTACCGCCCAGTACTGCATTGGTCTTACTGGTGTCCTGCAGCTGGTCAAAGGGAGTCGGCAGACAATTATAATGTGAGCCACCATTTCTGAGGTGTGCTGGGGTGTGTGTCTACCTCACCCTCCAGATTTGTTTCCGAAAGTTTGTGGGTACTGCATTAGGTCTACAGATGTTCAATAGCCAGCCAGCGGTGAAAGTGAATCAGTAGACTGTTGTAATCTGAGCCACTATTCTTGAGACATCGAGTGCTGGGTGCCTACCATGAACCACAGATACATTTCTGAAGGTTAGATTCTTTCTCCCATAGCTGTGCTCCAATGAACAACGTGTATTCGAGGGATGGAGATGATGTTGGAAGTGCCAGGCTATATGTTTGTCCCAGGGTATTTTTCTAAAGTCGCTGCATCCAGTTTTCCAGCCACATGTAGTCACTTGCCAGCAGACAAAGAATTTTTCAAAAGTTCTCTCTATCTCTTTGTCCCAGAATTTTTTTCTGTTTCTCGCCACCAGCACCGAATGTGCTTGAGCCCACTTGAACAAAAACGGACGTTATAATTTGCTGGTATGGCATTATTAGTTCATATTGGTCCTCTAGATGGAGAATGAAGGTATATAGGGCCACAACTGCCATCAGTCTTTGACAGTGTCTCGTTATGTTCGTATGATTCTCACAATATGAAATGGCCAACCAGTAGCAGTGCTAGTGGCAGAGGTGCTTGGAACAATTGCCATGTAAGTGTTTATGTAAAAAAAGAGTTCAGATCGGTACACTTATAAAAATTTACAGTAAATTATTCAAATTTTTCGAGATTGTGAACAAGTGGTTATAAAAGTTTTCTTTCTTGCTGTTGCAGCGTTCATTCCTGAAATGATGCCCAAATTAGTCAGTTCGAAGCTAAGAAGCAGGCATGTAAGTACATTTCTAAAATCAGTTTGATAGTTTACATCTACAAAAAACATGTCATAAAGTACTCAAATTGTGACCAGTGCTTATAACATTTCTACTGTTCTAGCATTAGAGCCAGGAAGCTGCAGAGGAATGTGAGCACATATCCAAATTTGTGTGTGAGAGATAGTTCACATGTTCAGAAAGCAGCTCTTGATGTATTCAAATTGTAACATGTGTTCGTATATAAAATTTTTCATCTCGATGTTGCAGCATTAGAGCAGCAGCTGACTAACCTTCAGTGGCTGCTGGAGGCCGAAATGCAGCAAGAACGCAAGTAAATTTGTAATATTTTGCTGTTAGACTTTTTTCGTTGTATACAGTTGGGTGAGACACACATTCTTCGTTGCTGTAGGTATTGTTATGGAGGAAGAGGAGGAGAATCTAGCAGAGGTATGTGTTGAGGATGATGACAAGCAGTCATCACTTCCATGTGGTATGAACTTTTATTTTGTGGTTACATATAACCAATATCTCGTTGCAGGCAAATTCAGTTGTGATCTTTATATTGTTATTTCTTATAATCCATATCTTATTGTGGATGACTTCCATGAGAGGGATCAGTGACTCCAAAACAGTTCTGATTTGGGTGAAATACTGGAGTGGGTAGATGAGATAGTTGCTGCTGAAGACGCTGAAAGGCAATGTCATCTCGCCTTTCCGGATGAGGAGGAGAAAATACTTGATTGGGTGGGAGAACCAGCAGAAAGAGCGACTGAATTGCTCAATCCAGGGACCCAGAGTAAAAAGGTGACTATAACCATAGTCGTTATAGCGTATAATAATTATTATTCTGGGGTATTGATGTACTTAATTGTCATTTGTTTACATTACATATTAAAAACATCTTGAGCACTGTACCTAATTTTTTGTATTATTCTTCTGTTACCGAGGTGTCACCACCACTGCTACCGCAACAGTTCGCTCTGGCACGGGTGCCTATAGTGGTGTTTGTGGGAGAAGTCATCAAACACCCACCTGTATGGCTTGCAGCACCATGCAAAGCACTGCGCATGGCAGCAGTGTCGGCCCCCACACCATCGCATACCCTTTAGTGTCTGTGGATGGGTCAGTCAGAGGACGAAGAAGAGCAACAATCTCCCATCCCCAAGACACGTGGTGGTGAAGGCTCCAGCATGGAGCAGCATCAATAACGCCCTCTGCACAGCCTGGCTGCTACGCTGGACCTTATCCCTGTCACCTCCTCCTACTCTGACTCTGCCTGTTTGTCTCTGCCGGCAGCGAAAGGCGTGTATGCCTCGGATAGACCCATCACCCCAGAAGTCCTCAACTCCGTCATATCCTCCAGGTGGACACATTCATTGGCTTCCCCTACACATAGCTTTATTGATAGCGTTGGTGATAATGAACCTGTGGCTAGCGGTAGTGCTCTGTCCCGTCCTGACAATAAAGTTCGTAATATTAGTGGCGTCATGGCCCCTCTAGAATACTCGGCAGTTGCTGGGACCTTTAAGGGGCGTATCTAATTCATTAGAATTGAGACTCCTGTTGGGGTATTGCGACCCAGTCAGATTTCTGGAAGCTTGCGTCCCGGTGCTGGGGGAAATGTTCCTCAAAGCCCTAGATGACCTGACATTTCAAGCCATTAAATTTAACGCAGCACTCTGCTGCGGGTTGACTCATCCTCCCAAACAGCAGGGTGCTGCTAGGGAGAAAAGACTGCACTACATCTGGCGTGATAATGGTGTTGTATTTCTGAGCACATCAATCGTTGAGTAGTACTGTGAATCCACCTTGGGTGCTATACTCGCCTGGTTTTCTGAGATGGATGTAACAGGGTCAGCTAAAGCAATCAGCCAAATACTACACCTCGATATCCATATACATGCCTGTGATCCATTAAAAGGATAGTCCAGTTATATCAAGCTCCATAAGGATATTAAGAACAAGCGGTCGTGTATTAATGTCAAAAATGAAAAGGTTAATGTTGGTTTTGCATCGTCAATTCTGGCTTATGAAAGAAACTACACAAGATCGGCAGCGCACATCTTGATGTGGAATCGGCCTTAACGTTCGTGGATGTTATAACTTTGGTGGTATCGACATCCCCATAAAGACTCAGGACGTACCAAAGTATGAGGCACAAAATCCCAAATTATCAGTACATGTTTCTGTTCTGAAGAAGTAGAAAAGCAAGCCGTATGAGCAGGACAAGCATCTGAAGTTGGACCACTCCATTTTTTCGAAATATGTAGGTGAGCAGGATCTCCATGTAAACATGCTGTTCTTCTCTGAAGGTGATAATAAGCATGACGTATGAAACAAAGCCGTGTATCACCGTCTGCCGGCCGGAGTGGCCGTGCGGTTCTCGGCGCTACAGCCTGGAGCCGAGCGACCACTACGGTCGCAGGGTCGAATCCTGCCTCTGGCATGGATGTGTGTGATGTCCTTAGGTTAGTTAGGTTTAATTAGTTCTAAGTTCTAGGCGACTGATGACCTCAGAAGTTAAGTCGCATAGTGCTCAGAGCGATTTGAACCATCTCACCGTCTTTATAACCAATTGTTGGAACGTGAACATACACACATTTGCACCAGGTGTCTAAATACTTTTTCAGAAGGGAAAGCATTTGAAAAGCATGTGAACCGAAGGAACTGGCACATGTTATGCCTACAGAACAACACAAGTCCGTTAAATTCAGGAATTGTCAGCACCAGCAACGATGTTCATTTTTTTGTACAATCTGACTTTGAACGTCGCCTTTCCCCTAAAACCTGCTGAGAACGGAACTCCTGAGCCTCACATACCACCTTCATGCAAAAACATGTACTGTATGCGGCAGCTCACAAAGCATGCAATTTGAAGTACCAGTTCCCATGACACACAGCCATCTTCTTAAATAATTTGAGCGCATATGACACTCACTTTCTAGTTGGGCAAGTAACTAGTTTTGATGTAAAGAAAGATCAGGTCAGTGTCCTGCCTGATAGTGTGGAGAAGTATATTTCTTTTTCGAAACGAAAGACGCCAAAAATTACGCTCCGCTTCCTTGACTCTTTACGTTTCATGCAGACTTCACTCTGAAACCTGTTGACGTTCTACCTCAGGATGATATGCAAATCACCTGATCTGGCTGCCATGCTGAGCAAAAGTTTCAGCTTGTGACTAGGAAAGGAGTTTTATGAGTATCTGGACATAAAACCAGGCTACGCAATTTACTGCATTTACCAGTGCTCTCACAGGTGATGCCATAACTAATGCAGATTGAGCATGCTAGGAATGTCTGGTGGGAATTCAATATTCCCAGTTTGAGTGAATATGCAGGACTATAAACAGACACTATAACATGACAGCTGGGTTGTCCCGGGACACGATGCTCAAGAGAACGAGGTGCATCATCAAACGTTCGACTGATGCTGATATGCTTCTTTTCTTTGAGCACGGGGGACTTTGTCAGCATGTCCATAGACACACATACGGGTGGGGGTTCAACACATCCCTCGATTCAAGTTCTATTGTATATTGACATGTAGAAGAAGGTGTAATTAGATGAATGACTAACATTAACTTCACTTAACAAAGGTTTCTTCAGCACTTGCACATACAAGAGCGCAGAGCGAACTGCGTCCGGCCAGAACACACATGGTATATCTTCAGTTACAGAACATTCCAGTACAATGATTTTTACATTTGTGGGTACTTCTAGAATGTACTCCAACCGAATATAAAGTCTTTTAAAGCCAGAGTGTGAGACATCGGCTGTAAACATCAACTGTTGAATGGATGACTAATAGCCGTCCTTATATATCATTCGTATACGTCAAGAGGAGCAAGATGCATAGATGGCAACACAGGAGTGTATTAAAGTCGTGGTAGCGTCAAAAACTGTAGAACTCATGTCTACTGTCTGTGAAATATCGTAATTCTTCTGGAGGTTGCAGGTCTAAGATTGAGTCGAAAAAGTAGATGTCATTTGAATTTATTTATTTATTTTTAACATGAACTACCCAGTGAGCTCTATGCCCTCCTGCTACATATAAATTCACAGTTCCACATTATCCTGACTTCCGCATAGCCTTCGGTAACGTATTCCGCATAAACACACCTCGTAATCTTGGGATGTTGAATTTCATCTTAACGACTTAAGCAGCTTTGTATTTGTAAGCTCTGTGTCTGGTAGGACTGCTATGGTATTTTTTTTTTAATGAAGAGACCTATTCCGTCCTTGTGTGGTTTCAAGTACAGTCTTTTTCCGATGGCTGGTGCCTCCATCAAGCAATTATGTCTTCGTGCCTTCTGCAGTTGCTCTTGACAGTTTTGTGCATTCTTGACTGTACTGGCAATAACTGCAGTACATCCAGCCAGTGAACCCGCCCCCCCCCCCCCCCCCCCGAGTGACCAGCTAGGGCAGGAATGAGGAAGGAATATTCTACCCGACGTCTTTGGCATTGGTAGAACCCTGGTGGTTTAATTGATCTTTTTCTCGTTCCTTTGTGCTTCAGGGCAGTTTTAGCTGCATATATCGCTGTCAGGATGCAGTTTTTCATGCACTCTTTCGTTGTCTTCTTCCTTCGCACCCAACGTGCAGTGCTAATAATTTGGCTGAACTTCACACCAAAGTCCAAATTAACCTCATCACACATGGTTTTTTCACATGTAAATGGTGCAGAGTGTTGACTTATACCAATATCCCTTGTCGGCCGTATTGCCTTAGCTTTATCAGTTAAAATTCGATCGGCGGTATGACGATCTTTATTTGCAGTGTATTTGATGTCATGTCCCACACATGCATCGTTGAGCAGATTTATCCCCTCAGTGCTTGCTAATAGTTTCTGAAATTTTGTTCCAGGTCCACAGTAGTTACATCGAGGAACTTAAAATTCGACTGATAGTTCGTCGAGAAAACCGACTAGACCTCGCATCTCCTAACAGGCATGTTATTCTACTGAGGCGGCTGTGGTCTGCACACCCTGTTGTGTAGAAAGTCACCAGCGTCGATCCAGCTATTTTGTAATGCAGGAAATCCAAGTTATTTAACTAACACTATTCCTTCGATTCCGTATGAACCTCTACACGAGATAAAGATCTACTTCCGAGCTCTTCCGTAACTCTCCTGGAATTTCAGTTCCACTACTGTCCTGTAAGAGGTAGGCTCTAGGATTCATTCCTTGCTCATTGGAAACTGAACATCTCGGCTGAGCAGTTAGGCATATATGACTTTTGAAATGCTTTCTTGGATTTCTAAATACACTCCTGGAAATGGAAAAAAGAACACATTGACACCGGTGTGTCAGACCCACCATACTTGCTCCGGACACTGCGAGAGGGCTGTACAAGCAATGATCACACGCACGGCACAGCGGACACACCAGGAACCGCGGTGTTGGCCGTCGAATGGCGCTAGCTGCGCAGCATTTGTGCACCGCCGCCGTCAGTGTCAGCCAGTTTGCCGTGGCATACGGAGCTCCATCGCAGTCTTTAACACTGGTAGCATGCCGCGACAGTGTGGACGTGAACCGTATGTGCAGTTGACGGACTTTGAGCGAGGGCGTATAGTGGGCATGCGGGAGGCCGGGTGGACGTACCGCCGAATTGCTCAACACGTGGGGCGTGAGGTCTCCACAGTACATCGATGTTGTCGCCAGTGGTCGGCGGAAGGTGCACGTGCCCGTCGACCTGGGACCGGACCGCAGCGACGCACGGATGCACGCCAAGACCGTAGGATCCTACGCAGTGCCGTAGGGGACCGCACCGCCACTTCCCAGCAAATTAGGGACACTGTTGCTCCTGGGGTATCGGCGAGGACCATTCGCAACCGTCTCCATGAAGCTGGGCTACGGTCCCGCACACCGTTAGGCCGTCTTCCGCTCACGCCCCAACATCGTGCAGCCCGCCTCCAGTGGTGTCGCGACAGGCGTGAATGGAGGGACGAATGGAGACGTGTCGTCTTCAGCGATGAGAGTCGCTTCTGCCTTGGTGCCAATGATGGTCGTATGCGTGTTTGGCGCCGTGCAGGTGAGGGCCACAATCAGGACTGCATACGACCGAGGCACACAGGGCCAACACCCGGCATCATGGTGTCGGGAGCGATCTCCTACACTGGCCGTACACCTCTGGTGATCGTCGAGGGGACACTGAATAGTGCACGGTACATCCAAACCGTCATCGAACCCATCGTTCTACCATTCCTAGACCGGCAAGGGAACTTGCTGTCCAACAGGACAATGCACGTCAGGATGTATACCGTGCCACCCAACGTGCTCTAGAAGGTGTAAGTCAAGTACCCTGGCCAGCAATATCTCCGGATCTGTCCCCCATTGAGCATGTTTGGGATTGGATGGAGCGTCGTCTCACGCGGTCTGCACGTCCAGCACGAACGCTGGTCCAACTGAGGCGCCAGGTGGAAATGGCATGGCAAGCCGTTCCACAGGACTACATCCAGCATCTCTACGATCGTCTCTATGGGAGAATAGCAGCCTGCATTGCTGCGAAAGGTGGATATACACTGTACTAGTGCCGACATTGTGCATGCTCTGTTGCCTGTGTCTATGTGCCTGTGATTCTGTCAGTGTGATCATGTGATGTATCTGACCCCAGGAATGTGTCAATAAAGTTTCCCCTTCCTGGGACAATGAATTCACGGTGTTCTTATTTCAATTTCCAGGAGTGTATGTAGTACATCACCTACATGAAATTGCTGATACGTACTGCGCCACCTACATGAATTAGCTGTTTGTGTGGATCTAGCACTTTAATTCGATTGTATACTGTACCTAGAAATAGATTATCACGATCATCTATTAGTCTCATTTTTATTGTACTACATCTGGGTCGTTTATACTGTGCAGTTATTTGTGGCACGGTATCGGTTCATTTGTGTGAGCCACAAAGATCCGCCTGCCACAGGTCATCCAAACCTTAAATATAGCATATCTAAGAGGGTATAATATTTTGCTAGCTGGTTTGGGCAGTTCTCGAACTACTATCTCCACTCTTTCTCTATGATACCTCTCTAAGCTCAGAAATTACTGTAACAACTTCATTCGAATGAGCTGTATTACCATCAGCAGCTGAGGCACGATCAGTCGTAGCCGATCTATTAGCTTATTAGGGTCATCGTAATATGTATACTGCAGGAGTTAATTGCTCACTCTTTTATGCTGAGTGTAAATTCGATCACCACTGCCATTTTTTCCATCAAGTATAGGTATTATAATGGATTTATATTTCACATTGCTCTAGCTTTTCGCATTCTTACGCAGATCAGTCAAATGCACTTCCAGATCTTTAGGCGAATAATTTACTGTGTATCTGGATGTTCGCAAAATAAGGTTCAGTAGACCAGCTGTTCTTCGAAACTGTCTGTCACCGATCTGTACTGGGTTCTCAGTTAAACTTATAGGCTGCATGACCAGCGTGTATGGTTTTACTCTGCTGACAACGAATACTGCGATGCTTAATGAAATCGGCAGTGGCTGATAAAGATGGGTACGTCATGACAAACCTCAAGCATACCGCGAAGGCAGTTTCTCTTTAGGCGCCAACACAATTTGTAACAGATATCTGTTATTGTAGCTTGAACGACAATGCCAATGAAACTACAACTGACATGGACATATCCGTTACATGTGAGCAAGGAAAAAGATTACCACCTCCACTAGTAGTTATTAACTGGAAAGAGGGTTAAAAGTCCCTCCAACTTATAATCAAATAGATTGTGCAGAAAAATTTACCGTCGTCTTGCCGGACTCTTCGTGTACAAAGACACGAAGCATTCCCAAAGACGATTGCGATAGAGCGATGTAAACAGTTACGGGCGAAAAACTAAATAGTTTTACTTACTCTTCAAATCAGATGAAACTGATCGGGGCTGTGTTTCGGAAGGTGCTCTTGAATATGTAGCCAGATCACCTTCATGAAGAACGGATTTCTCGGCTTAGACGTACGTTCCGTCAGTAAAATGAAGACCCCTCCTCCCAAGACCCACAAAGAGCAGCCTCTGTTATGTGTTGTACATGATGACAATATCGCGAACAGGAAACTATTTCAAGTTGAGTTTGTGGCGAATATACGAGAAAAAGTATAAAAACTTAGAGGGAAGCAAGAGTGGGGGGGGGGGGGGGGGGGGTACAGCACTTTAACTGCCAGGGCCTCGCCCACGTGGCTAGATTTTGCACATTGCCCAGTCACTGCGTTAAATGTGCCAGAAACTACGAAAGCAGTGAATGTCCCTCACGTGTGCTGACAAACCGAGATGCTGCCACTGTCCAGGAAAAGCATGTAGTAAATTAACGTATTTAGGATGCATTTAGACGAGGCGGCGGGAAAAAAAAACTCTCTTGTCCAGTAAACTAGAGGCGCGCAAGATGTTTGCAAATGCCACGGAAAAGTCTGGTTATTCATGTGCTCTGCAGGTGAGCCTCATTTCCCCTTGAGAAAGTGAAGATCGCGTAGGTGTGCAGAATAACAGCCAGCATTACAACAAAATCGATGTTGGTGTGCAGACAGGGTGAGGGGCTGCGACACTCACTCACTCACTCTTGGCTTCTGAAGGCCACTGCTAATTCTTTCGCGTTGTTTGAGCATTCATAATACCTAGCCCACATGTACTCTGTGGTCGGGAAATTTAGACGTCGCTTTCGTTTATGTCTTTTCTCGTTTTCATCCAGTTTTGTGCATCTGCTCTTGCTCCTTACCACAGAATTACTGCTCAAGTAGCATGTCTGGCCAGAGAATTGGCGCACGCCAGTCAACCTGGTTGCCCACGTCGGCAATGTACCAATTATCTTACTGCTGCACCAACGCGAAAAAAATGGCGAGCAATCAGTTTAAATCTGTCACGTAGGAATGGTAGGCTTGCCATCTCATGCACTTCTCTGGTGGTCGGTTCTCGCCATGGGAGATGTAGAGCAAGGCTTAAAACTTTTTGTACCCGCTGTAGTACGTCAATGTTTATTGGCTGCATTGACGCACACTATGGTGGCGTATTCTAGAACAAACCATGTAAGGCCCAGATACAATGTTATTCCACAGGTCTGGATATAGTCGAACGTTGGTTTAGTAGGGAGTAGAGCATCTTCATACACCCCAGTGCTATCCCCCGGTCTCTCGGACGTACAGTCCTCACATTGAATATCCATCAAGAGTTACATCTACATCCATACTCCGCAAGCCACCTGGCGGTGTGTGGCGGAGGGAACTTGAGTACCTCTATCGGTTCTCCCTTCTATTCCAGTTTCGTATTGTTTGTGGAAAGAAAGATTGTCGGTATGCTTCTGTGTGGGCTCTAATCTCCCTGATTTTATCCTCATGGTCTCTTCGCGAGATATACGTAGGAGGGAGCAATATACTGCTTGACTCTTCTGTGAAGGTATGTCCTCGAAACTTTAACAAAAGCCCGTACCGAGCTACTGAGCGTCTCTCCTGCAGAATCTTCCACTGGAGTTTATCTGTCATATCCGTAACGCTTTCACGTTTCCCAAATGATCCTGTAACGAAGCGCGCTGCTCTCCGTTGGATCTTCTCTATCTCCTCTATCAACCCTACGTGATACGGATTCCACACTGGTGAGCAATATTCAAGCAGCGGGCAAACAAGTGTACTGTAACCTATTTCCTTTGTTTTCGGATTGCATTTGCTTAGGACTCTTCCAACGAATCTCAGTCCGGCATCTGCTTTACCGACGATCAACTTTATATGATCATTCCATTTTAAATCACTCCTAATGCCTACTCCCAGATAATTTATGGAATTAACTGCTTCCAGTTGCTGACTTGCTATATTGTAGCTAAATGATAAAGGATCTTTCTTTCTATGTATTCGCAGCACATTACACTTGTCTACATTGAGATTCAATTGCCATTCCCTGTACCATGCGTCAATTCGTTGCAGATTCTCCTGCATTTCAGTATAATTTTCCATTGTTACAACCTCTCGATATACCACAGCATCATCCACAAAAAGCTTCAGTGAACTTCCGATGTTATCCACAAGGTCATTTATATATAATGCGAATAGCAACGGTCCTACGACACTCCTCTGCGGCACACCTGAAATCACTCGTACTTCGGAAGACTTCCCTCAATTGAGAATGACATGTTGCGTTCTGTTATCTAGGAACTCTTCAATCCAATCACACAATGTGCTCTTTTTGTTCATTAAACGACTATGGGGAACTGTATTTAATGCCTTGCGAAAGTCAAGAAACACGATATCTACCTGGGAACCCCTGTCTATGGCCCTCTGAGTCTCATGGACGAATAGCGCGAGCTGGGTTTCACACGATCGTCTTTTTCGAAACCCATGCTGATTCCTACAGAGTAATTTCTTGTCTCCAGAAAAGTCATTGTACTCGAACATAATACGTGTTCCAAAATTCTAAAACTGATCGACGTTAGAGATATAGTTCTGCACATCTGTTCGACGTCCCTTCTTGAAAGCGGTGATGACCTGTGCCCTTTTCCTAGGTACTTCACGGTTCGCTACCAAGGGATGGGGCCTCCCATGGTGCGAAATGGTCTAAGTCTGCTGGCAGCTTTTTTCTCATTGTGATTGAAGCGTGTCTCTTCCAGCGTTCATTTTGAGCCTCCACTTGGTGGCCCAAGCTCCAAGCGGGTCACATGCTTTCTGTAGGCGATGTCTTACTATGTGCACTCCTAAACTGCGCGCAAACAGTGCAGTGTCATCGGTGTATAACGCCAGATCGGCTATGGATGTTTTCGGAGTGCCGGCGGTCTATAGAGGGCAAAGCAGGGGCCCGAGTACATACCCCTGTGGCACTCCAGCCCTGATCAGGCGCGCTGTCGAAACTCCTCTATCGGCTTTGACATGGAATGTTCTGTTACTGAGGTATGATTTGAGCAGGAACACAGGTGATACCGGTGTCCTCTGGGCAAGAAGCTCGAACAGGAGGCCGTTGTCCCAAACACTGCTGAAGGCCTTCGAAATGTCTAATAGTATTGTTCCAAGGCAGTCTAGTGGCCGCCATGCCCTGTTCAACTGTCCAGAGTGATTGTTGTGTGGAGTGCCCCTTCCAGAAACCGAATTGCTGGTCCGGTAAGAGGTGCTCAGCCGCAATATGTCTGCACAGCTGCTTGGCATATAAACTGTCGAACACTTTCGAAAGTGACTGCTGAAGTCTTATAGACGTATAATTGCTCACAAGTCTCGAGTCCTTACGTCGTTTCCGAATGACCACCACCTCCGCACGTTTCCACACAGAGGTGAATGTGCCAGTCCTCAAGAGGTTGTTAAATATCACAGTTAAGGTCGGACTACTTCTGGCGGCAGTTGTTCGACAATCTTGTTTCCAGATTTATCCATCTCTTCTCCCCTACGAGGGTTGAGGTGTGATAGGTGATTTGCGACCTCATCTTCAGAAATGTCGTAAACGAGATCGTTTCGTCTCTATTTGCGTGGAAGACGGGAAGCCGCTCCTCCACATGTTGAATGTGCTTTTCGTCCACTACGTAGTCAAGCGGCGTGAAATTCTCCACAAACACACCTGCCAAGGAGTTTGCCTTGACATTTACTGTCTCCAGGCTCTGTTTGCGAAAAAGTCCAGCCAGATAGCCCTGAAGCAGGTTCCGTCCTGTATTAAGTAATCGGCCAGCTCGTTGTTCCTTGTTGCAGCTGTCCCATCATGGCAGCTACGGCGTGCAGTCAGATCCAACGGCCGTTTCCTCTAGTGCCTGCCTGCTGCTTGTTGTCTTCTCGCTCTCCAGCAGCAGACTCCTGGTCCGCTTCCGCTTCCTCTTCTCTACACTCGTCCTCGCGATGGCGCCTTGTAGAGGCGTCCGCGCCGCAGCGTCACCAAGGAGTTTCTCAGCCATCACGGCCACGCTGGTGGGGCGGATTTGAAACAGCCACGACTACGTGGTGTCTTACGACAGCACACTATGCTTTCTTTTAGAGTTTTCACGCTCTACAGCTCCGTCTAGTACCAAGTAAGTTATCCTGTGATGTCTTAGCACGTCATATCTATGTCCCTTTTTATTGCCACTGTTTCCCATATGGTCCGATCCTCGCCGATTCTGCGGAAAACCTCTCAATTTCCAACATTCTTCTACAGTACCATATGACAACCACTTAGATTCTTTTCTCTTTTGCTTGTCCCATAGTCTGTGATTCACTTCCATGCAACACCGTGCTCCAGATGTGCAGACTCAGAAATGTCTTCCTCAAATTAAGGCCGATGTTTAATATCGTACTGCCTGATAAAAAAAGGGAAGCCCTCAGAAGAAATTGTCAGATGTCGTGGTCAGTCGTCATTTTTCGGTATGTAAATGGTTTGAGACGCCGCTCTGTCACAAACAGAGCGGCAACCAGTTGTGACGCCAGCCTGATGTTGGACTGCATGAGAACATGAAGGCAGGCATACCCACAGTCACAGGTCTGGTTGACACTGTCTGCCCACCACAAGGCAGAACTGTCGTATTGTGCTCCAAGCAAGTTGTAAACATTTACAATCTGTTCCTGATGCCCAAGAACCAATATTACCTACAGAATTACATACCATCTCACATTACTGGTCGGAGACTAGCAGCAGTTGAACAAGGGAATACCCCCTCCCCCCCCCCCATCTGTAAGCTGACAGCAATGTCACAACACAAACTGGTGCATTTGGAGTGGTGCCATGACCGGGAAGCATGAACTGCTGATAGAATTGTGTTCAGCGATGAGTCGCACTTTTCCGATACTTTGGATGCCCATTACCAGCGGGTGTGGGAAGTGATCCCACTTTTCTAATGTTTAGCAGAGGCAAAGTGGTGTTACACTGGCGTCATAGTGCAGGGAGCAATCTGGTGTGGCAGTCAGGGGTAGTTGTGATTGACAGAAAGCCGATGTGACAATTGTACATCATGAATGTCCTGTGTCCTCATATGGTACATTATTGTGACGGTGTGTGACGACATTAGTCTACAGGAACATGCTTGCCACCACACGGCACACATCAGAATGAATTGTTGACGTGCTGCTGAGGCACTCCTGTGGCCAGCAGCATCACCAGCAAGATCGCTGATAGGACACATGACGAACTACCTGCGAAGTCAACTCTACCTCACTATCAGTACCCGAGATGTCGAGGACCATTTTCAACAGTTGCGTGTCAGCTTACCTCAGGAGACGTTTCAGTGGCTTTATGGCAGCCCCCTCAACCGAAATTGTGCAAACATCCAGTGCATGCAACGGCATATTGATATGGGGACTCTTCGTAAATTTGACCCAGTTTTGTAATCACTGAAATAACATCACATTTCCTCTCAACCCATGATCTATCATTTTGTTTCTTTGTCCCCTTCTGGTTATTCCACTTATTTATCATACAGTGGAGTAGATTTCTTTTCATCAGTGAGCTGTAGCCGGCTCACATTGATGCCTTGTTCTTTGGCATGTGTCACAATCGAATGGTGTCTTATTTCTCCCTGAGTTACTGCCATAATGAGTTGCTCACTTGTCTCCATCAGTGGTAGAGCAGCAGTGCTTATCGATACTAGTACTGCTATACTATCTTTGGTGTGGCCGCTATATTTCCATATGTAGTGTGTGTGGCAGTTGGTCGGTTGGGACAGAGCAAAGAGGAAGCCTTCTCGAAGCGAGGTCATGCGGGGGCCGCTGGCGGCGTACACGTACGGTCGGATTTGTGAGACACCGGCTGCAAGAGCTACAAAGTTCGTCGCCCACCGAACCTGGACACTGAAGCTGAGTGATCAGTTAACCTGTTACCAAACCTCAACTGCTTTGACATTTTTTCGTTCATTGCTGGTTGTTGCTCTCTGTTCCATTCCTTCAAGCAGTAATGTATGGTGTGTTGGAGTCTGCAAAATGTTTATGGTTGATACTTATTAGTGAAGTGCACCAGCAGTATCTCCTGCCTTGTGGCCGTTAAGGTTCCAGTTACCTAGCCTGGTCCTTAGCATAGTTCTCCGGCAGTGTGTTTTTCCTCGCAATGTTGATGCTGTCCAGCACGGCGTGTAGTTAGACAGCCTTTGGTGCTGTTCATATTTTTCAGTGGTGATTGTATCTTGTCTGTATTTAGACGCCAATTTTCAAGAAGTAGCACTGTTGGTATCTTCGTCCTCACTGATTTTTCCCCTGTCGTGCTGTTGGTAGGGCGGAAGAAAATTCATTAGGTTGTTGGTCGGTGCTTCAACCGTCCCTGCGTCGGGTTGCCGTCCGATTATGTAGTGTTATGCTTGACTGCCTGTCTCACCTAAACTTATGTTAAGAGTTACTGCCTCAGGCCGATCGTTGGAGCACTTATGAGCACGACTGTTCTGCTGTTTTAAATTGTGATTCTGCTGTTTTAAATTGTGATTCTGCTGTTTTAAATTGTGTTTCTGTTGTTGTAAATTGTGATTTTCTTTTAGTTTCAAGTACTATGTGAGGCCTTCAGCTATCTATAAATTTAGTTTATTTTAATGTTAAGATACGGTTCTCAGCTGTCTTATAAACGTTGAAGATTCTTGATTAAACTAACTTTCTTTCAAAAAAGGGGATTTTGACCATTGGAAATCCTTATTATCCAGGCCTTAAGCTTTGAGTTGTTCTACGTTCAGTATGTGGCCTTCAGCCAAACTTTATGTGAAATATTTTAAGATAACACCTTCAGCTGCCTTAAACTAAAATTTGAAAAATCACTTGTTTAAAACCTTTATGAACTTTTCTTCTCTATCTGAAATTCTTGCTATCCAGGCCTTAAGCCCCCAGTTCTTCTGTCTCCGATGAGTGGCCTTCATCTGAGATTTTATGTAAAATTTTATAACTAATGCCTTCAGTCGTATGTATTCCTTAAGGCAATTTTAATAACTTGTGTTCGGGTCTTCAGCCGTATTGTTTTTGAATGCGTTTAAGGGCATGTGTGATTGTTTTAGAAAAATAAAGTTTGTATGTTTTGTGCAACTGACAGCAATCGATTTTGGCTCCTTTCCACAACTTATAACCTGATCCGCTCTGTCCTGCGAAACCAGATTTTAACTGGTAGCAGAGCGTGGTTACGTTTGTGATATTGCCATTCCAGTTACTGTTAGTTTGAATTTTGTTTCTGTTAGTATTGCATCACATAGTTTTGGTTGTCGATTGTTTCCGGTGCCTACTGAAATGGCGGTCAGTCAGTGCCCAGGGATTGGCCTGTTGAGGAAGGACCACCTTGTTTATGAGTTGGTGATAAGGCACCAGCCTATTGAGGCAGTGTTCCGGACTTAGTGGCCCACTTGCATGCTACCATTCTTCACCTGGTTGACGTCACGCCGGCTGTGGTTGGTGAGACAGAAGCAGCCTTGGAATTTTAATTTCAGGTCGTTAGGGGCTAGGGGATACCATTTGTGTTTAGGAAGGCACTCAACCTAGTGACAGTCAATTGGATAGGGTGCGGGCACAGTTAGTGCTTTTAACTAATCGATTAGCGGATTTAGGCATATTACATTTGGAAGATCATCATAAAAGAATAACTGTCGAATTGGGGTCATTGGTTAACGCATTGCAGTTTAAGCTTACATGTTTAGACTTGGATGGCAAGAGGACCGAACAGTGGCACTTGCTATATCAACGGGGAATTGAGCCAGCCAGGAAATGGTGCTGCTATATCCTCTGTGAAGTTAGATGCAGTGTTTGCCAAATTGCCTAATCCTCTGGGGTATTTCTTTCGAGATATTACTGAACTAGTCGGAGATCGACTTGAGCAGGTCGAAAACTTATTATGGTTGTTGGTTCGTCTTGCTGCTGCCCTTCATGTTCCGCACCAAGTCGTTTTGTCATTGTTGTAGACGTTAGCTTGAGGTGAGTTGTGGAACCTCCTGTCCCAAGCCATGACAGAAGGGTTCTCCTTACAGCAATTGAGGGAGCTCGTCGTCAGCCAGAGACTGACCACCGGAGTTTGGGAACAGCTTGAGTGTCGTTACATTTGGGAGATGCAGCAGGATAAAGAGCAGTTACATCAGAATATCGACAGAGTTCAGACGGCCTGCTTGGCCTTGTTGGTCTATTTTCCAGAACGAAAATTGGTGTCTATTTTTCTTAGAGGAATGCGCGTGCTGGATATGTCGCACTTTGTTTTTCGTGATAGTCCTTCAATCTGGAAAGAGCTCCATGTCACTCTTGTAGCGATATCTGCGTTGCCGCTTGTGGACAGTGTATGTCGTCAAGTTAAGGGTCGGGCTATGGGCATTGTCAAGGGAGATTCCGAATTGACTACATCGGCTGAGGTTGTTAAAACGAGATCCCGGCGTTGCTTCAGCTATGGTACTTTGGTACCAGAGCATATGCTGCATAGATCCCCGTCAGCATTAATTTATATATCCAGCATACACCCCCATAATTTCCTGCAGCCTCTGAGAAAATGATGTTCTGGTCGTGTGTGTCACCGCCGTTGTGAGCGTCAGGGCCGGTTTCTTCCTGCAGATGTAGCACTCTGCAGGGGGAGATTGTTGGTGTCTTATTCGAGGAGCCTTACTGCTGCTGCCGACACTGCTGCTCATCTTCTGCAACATACGTCCTCTTGTAGGTGCTACGTGTCGGCATCGGCTGGCAGCTTGTAATGGTACTTGAATTACGTAAACATTACGGCACCTCACCTCAACGTCTCGATACCAGCGATATTCTACTGTGTTTATGTAAAATAGTTAATATATTTATGTGACAACATTCAGATTTGATTTCATTAATGTAGAGGTACTTCGATACATAGATATGTTTGTATTGCAATGATATTATTCTTATGTGAATTATTTCTTTTCTCACTATGATCTTTGACGTACTTGTAACTCTGACTTTTGGGCACGTAAGCGGTTAGTAGAGAGTCAAGTCTTGCTCATCGTGTTGAAAAGACGCAAATTGTCAGTTTACAAAATGTGAACCTTAACAGTGAGGAAGATATTTTCAAGTATAAAACATACTATGAAGTGATGTTTTGTGAGTTACGTGATATTGCAACAAAAGTAATAAAAAAGTGTAACTAAAATTTGGAGTGCTGATTACTTTTTTACATCACCATTGTGCTAACTTGCAAAAGTTTAATTTTCAAGAATGGTCTATGAAACACATCTATAAAACTTTTCAATATCGCAGAATAACACCTAGGCCTCTTTGCATCCGAGCTTGGAATCATCACCACCTAGATTTTCGATGATTGAGCCCTGAGTTTACAACGAGACCAGCGTGGGAAACACGAAAATATGAGTGCCTAGTTTATCCATCATTTCATGAAATGACTTTATTAACGGTGCTCTAATGACACCTGCCACATAATGTAACTTTGTTGTTGCCCAAAAATGCAATATTTAGCAGCGTGAGCAGCACTATAATCATTAATTTTTGACCTTTGTTGTATTAGGGTTGTTAGAAGCTGCAGGGGAAGAAGCCGGCGTGGTTACCGGTGACACCGCCGGCGTGGCTGCAGGGCCAGGTGTGCCTAGAGGAGCTGGGCTCGTTCTGCTGCTGCTGCTGCCGCCAAACCGTCTTAATACTGGAAGCTGGCGTAATACCTCGTATGTCTTATTTCGCTCCGTTGCGACGAGTTCATCTCCATCTGATGATCGCTTCACGTCCCGACAAACAGTCTTAATACTGGAAGTTGGCTTAATATGTCGTATGTCTGCTTTCGCTTTGTTGCGAATGGTTCATCTCCATCTGATGATCGCTTTATTCCGTTTAGTAGCACAGAACCGCACGTCTCGACACAAAAATGCATTTGGTGCGCTCTTGCATTCAACTTCGCGCGCCCAGAGCAAATAAATGACGCTGGGCAGTCCAGCGACCTCGTTAACCAGCCTTTAAACCTTGGTGCACCCGTGTTGTCGCTCCCTCGTCACCACCCTTGCCATATATTTGTTCTTGAGTAGGTGGGGAACCGATTTGCGCTCTTTTGGATACTTGTAGCTCACTTCACTATTAAGCTTTGAATGGTTTCTTGAATTTGGTCACATTACGAAATTTCGGCTGTTCCCTTCTCCGGTGCAGAGATGTCGGGTGGCTAAGCCTCTGCATGGTTGAGTCCGTGGGAGTATATCAGTTGGGATTTCTCCTGGTCTTTGTCATTAGCCTTGGTCAAGAAATTGTTGGTCGATTTAATTTTGGACTGCGATTTCATTAATAAAACTGGGTTAGTTTTGGATTATTCTGGGCACACCTTCTTTAAGTTCGCTCCTGTGGAGAAATTTGGTTTCTGTGAGTGTGGTAAACGTACTGTGCATCTAGATGCCGGCATCGTGGCTGTTGAGGCTGTGCCTTATGAGTTCGATCTCGTCCATTTCTCCTCACATCAGGCCTCTCAGTTACAGGATTTGCTACGGAGGTTTCCGGAGCTTCTTTGGGATAGGTTGGGCGTGACTAATGTTCTTCATTACCACCTCCGTCTATCTGACGATATTCCTGTTAGGCAGTCCCCCATATCGCCTCTCACCGCATAAGGTGAAGATACTTAGAGCTAAAATATCCCGAATTCTTGAGCAAGGGGTTATTAGGCCTTCAACACCTGCCTATGCTTCCCCCATATTCCTTGTTCCTAAGGATCAGGGGCGGGATTTCAGACTTGTTGTTGACTACCGGTGCCTGGACGCTAAGGTTGACCTAGAGTCTGTTCCTCTACCTGATCTTCATAACTCTTATACTTGTTTTGCCGGTACTAATTGGTTTACTGTTCTTGATTTGAACCAAGCCTATTATCAGATTCCATTAGCTAAAAAATGTAAACATGTTACTGCACTTTGTACTGATTGGAATCTTAGTTTAACATGGTTCTCTTTGGTTTGGGTACTGGTGCAGCAGTTCTTACTCGTTTGCTGGATAATATCCTTGGGGACTTGAAATTAGTGTGTATGTATAATTATTTGGACGACTTAGCCGTTCGTTTCAGGACCATTTGGATCATATCCAGCAAGTTTTGTGAGATTGCAGGGAGCTGGGTTGACTGTTAAACCTAGTAAAATGACGTTAGCCAGGCAGCAGGTGTCCTCCTTAGGTCATCTAGTGTGAGGTCTGAGTAATCGCATCGTCCAAGAACGAACTAAGGCATGAAGAGCTCTACCTCCGCCTGCAGATAAACGTGGAATTGCTAGGTTCATAGGCATGGCGAACTATTTTAGGAGTTTTGTCCCTAATTTTGCTCCGTTGGCGGCGCACTTAAATGAATTTCGCTGGAAAGGAGTGCGTTTTGAATAGGCACCTGCCCAAGACGCCGCGTTTGAGCACATTAAGGCAGCTATAGCCAACCCTTCCGTTATCGGAGTACCGGACTTTAATAAGAAGCTTATTGTCCGGACTGACGCATCTGATGCCGGTATTTCGGCTGTCCTCCTCCAGGAGCTCGAAGATCAGAGGCAACCATTAGCGTACGCGTCTCGTCGCTTAACTGGCGCCGAAATTAAATATTCCGTCTCCACGTGCGAAGCGTTGGCCTGTTTGTTGGCGTTGGAGAAGTACTACTTCTACCTTGAGCATGGGGGCTTTCGGCTAGAAGCCGGACAATCATGCACTGAGCTGAGTGTTAGCCAGGTCACGTAAAAAAGGCCATATTGCTAGGTGGGCAGTACGCTTTTCTGCATTTCAATTTGAAGTTAAACATGTGAAAGGCACTGAAAATGTCCTCGAGGATGTCCTCAGCCAGATGTTAACTGAATCTACAACTATTGAGGGTACCTGGGAGACAGGGGGTGGCAGTCTTAGTTGTATCGTGTTAGGTGAGATTCCTCTTTTATTTGATGATGTTGCTCAGCATCAGAATCAGGACCCTACTTGGGCATCTGCTAAGTAACGCCTTTTTGCTTGGGAACTGTCGGATGGCTATGTTATTAAGAAAGGTATTTTGTGTAAAAGTGTGGGGTGTGCTGAGCAATTCAGCATCTTTGCCAGTAGCTCTGGTGCGCCCAGTTTTTCGTTACTTGCATGATTCGTTGGTGGGTGGGCACTTAGGAACTTATAAGACCTTGCAAAAAATGAAGGAGCATTTGACTTGGCCCTCCGTGGACCGTGATGTGAGAGAGATGGTTTCTCGATGTTGGTTGTGTAATGTAGCCAAACCCAAGAACGCTCTTCAACATGGTCTGTTGAGTTCTGAATGCGAATCCTGTCCTATGCACAAACTCTATATCTATTATGTAGGGCCCTTACCTCGTACTAAGAGAGGTCATTGGTATGTATTGGTTATTATTGATGCGTTTTCGAGATTTATCTGGGTCCTTCCGAGCTGTAACGTGACTGCTACCACCACTATTTAGCATTTAACAAATGTTTTCAGTATTTCTGGACACCTCCAAACAAATTGTTAGTGATAATGCGCCCGCCTTCCTTTCGGTTCCCTTCAAGGCCTCCTGTTTTCAGAACTGTCGTAAGCATATCACTACTCCACCTTATTCTCTGCAGGGATTTTAAAAACTTGTGTTCGGGCCTTCAGCCGTATTGTTTTTGAATGCTTTTAAGGGCATGTGTGATTAAGTTTTTTAGGAAAATAAAGTTTGTTTGTATGTTTTGTGCAACTGACAATAATTGAGTTTGGCCCCTTTCCACAACTATAACCTGATCCGCTCTGTCCTGCAAAACCAGATTTCTCAGGAATCTCCTCTTTGTCTTTTCTAAACTGCTCTTAATATTCTCCTCGCTTTGTTTATCACATAGCAGAATTCCTTAACTTCTTCTGCTTCGGTTCAGTTGGATCAGAGACCCTGTCGATTCCATGTAAATACAACCCACTCCATTATGGAGCTACCACCACCTTGCACTGTGCCTTGTTGACAACTTGGGTCCATGGCTTCGGAGGGTCTGCGCCACACTGAAATCCGGACTCATTTGACCAGGCCTCGTTTTTCCAGTCGGCTAGGGTCCAACTGGCATGGCCATGAGTCCAGGAGAATCGTTGTCTGTTGCCATAGCCAATTAACGGAAACCTTCGCCACGCTGTACTAAAGAATACTTTCGTCAAATGTCCCACATTGATTTCTGCGGTTATTTGACGCAATGTTGCTTGTCTTTTAGAGTACCGACACTTCTTGGCAAACGCCGCTGGTCTCGTCCGTTAAGTGAAGAACGACCACTGCGGTGTCTGCAGTGACAGATAATGCCTGAAAATTGGTATTCTCGGCTCTGTGGTTTTCGGAATATTGAATTCCCTAACGATTTCCGAAATGGAATGCCCTTTGCATCTAGCTCCTATTATCATGCCGCGCTCAAAGACTGTTAATTCCTGTCGTGAGGACATAACTCTGTCAAAAATCCTTTTCACATGAATCACCTGAGAACAAATGACAGCTCCGCCAATGCACTGCCCGTTTATACTTTGTTTATCGCCAACTGTACATCCCATGGCTATTTTTACCTCAGTGTGGATCGCACCGAATGGTGTTCTAAGGTAAGTACTATTTCGAATGATTTGTCGTCATTAGTTTAATTGACCAGTACTAAATTTCTTCATCCATTTGTGCGCAATGCGTTGAATTTATTTACGTTCAGGTCAACTTCCAGTCCCTTTAGATCGTCGATCCTCTGTATATTTTCCTGTATTTCTCTACAGTCTTCTGACATTGTAACCTTCTTCTAGATATCAGCATCATTCGCGAATAGCCTCACGGAACTTTCAGCGTTATAATGTGAGTAGATAACGCTGTTGGTCGACCGCGAGACACTGCATCAAGCATCAATCCTCTGCAGGCCTTCTTTTATTGTGCTACAGTCTTCTGGTGATGCCACTTTTATGTGTACAAAAGCGTAATACGCGAACAGTCTCATTGAGTTTCCGACTTTATTCACCAGGTCACTATACTTATCATAGACAGTAACAGCCCTACAGCATACCTTGTGGATATTACTCATGGTTTCGCTCCATTGAAAACATCATTTGTTTTCTGTCTGCTTTCAAGTCCTGAACTGAAAGCTGCTCCAATATTCTGTATTTTGATATTTAGCCGAAACTGTGAAACTGTACCTTCTGGAAGCCTAGCAACACAGCATCAATCTGGGCGCCATAATCTACTGCCCTCTGGCTCTGGTCAAATAGAACGATAGATCTTTTATGGGACACAAGGATTCTTCTTATTAACAGGCAGTTTCGTAGTGAGAAAACTGGGGAACTTGAGCTGCGAATTGTTGGAGCGTCCAGCCTAAATATTAGATCAGGCATCCTCTCACTTACACCTGTTTATGAAACTGTACACTTGGAGCACAGCGTTTGCATGAATGAGAAAGGTCACTGGAAAGCAGATGGGAAGTATGCTGGCCACCAGTTCTGGTTACTTTCATTGGAATAAGGTTTGTCTCGGAAAATCGATATGAGTCCACTTATTTCCTGAATGATCTTGCGAAATTTTACATTTTACATGGTGAGCGATTTCTGTTTACAGTCCATCATTCAGAATCTCGTTATTAGGAGCAATACAGACTTTCACACAAAGGGCTGTGCCTAAAATCCACGACTACAGAGGAAGCAGAGTATGAGAAAGTGAAAAAAAAAATCTTTCATGTTGGGTTTAGAATTTTCAGTACTGTGGGTGAACGTTAAGAGAAGCGTAGATCATAACTGCTTCGTATCTCCTGCCATTTTTCAATACCCTCAAGGACTGTGTTCACTGACATTGATATGTGCATACTGAGAGGCTGCTGTGTTTGTGATTCATTTTTGATCATTGGCGATCAGGAGCCTGTGTTTTGATTCTTGCCGTAACTGTTATGAGTTTACAGTTGAACCATCTTGGCAACTTTCATTCAAGGGTACAACCATGCCCCACTGACGAGTACGTAGTCCAGTTGAACAGCTTCAGCCATTTAAATGGGGTAACATTGTTGGCCTGTGGGAAGCTGGATTGACGTATCAAGAGAGTGCTGCACTCGTTGGGCACAGTGTACTGATGGTGTGTCGCCGCTTTCAACATTGGTAGACCAGTTTCTGGACGTTCGTGTTGTGGAGGCATGTGGTAAGAGATGGATTGTGCGAGTAGCAGTGGCCGGCCGAACGTCATCCAGGGAGGAAATCCGGTTACATGTTGCAACTGCTTTGTCATCAGGAACCATTGGGAACCGTCCGCTTGCTGCAGAATTTAGATCACATGTGCCTGTAGCCTGACTACCACTGACACTACGACACCAGCAAGCATGGCTACTCTGGTGTCGTGAAAGAGTTGACTGGAGAGTAGAATGGGTATGTTTTTAGTGATGAGAGTAGGTCCTGCCTATAGGGGAGTGATGGAGGTTCGTATCTATGGCATAGACCTGATGAGCTGCCTGTTCAAGAGTGGTTTTGCCCCCAACACATAGGCCCCATTCCACGTTATGCAGTGTGGGGGCCACGTATTGGTTTTTCTGCGGTGTAAAGTAACCAGTATGCCCTACATTGCACAGGCTGTTATGCCTGTCCTACTCCCATTTTTTGGACAGGCACGGTGATGTTCTTAATGGAACAGTTCACGTGCACATACGGCTGCTGTACAACAACAGCAAGATCACCACATCTCCTGCCAATTAAACACGCCATGAAACAATAACTTAAAAGTTCTCCAGGGCCTGCAAGAGCCATTGCGGAATTGCAACCAAAGGCGCAAGATACTTGGGACACGCTATCGCAGGATGCCATTTGGCACGTTTATGATCGTTTACATGCCAGAATACTTACCAGCGTTGCGCCATAGGGAGCTACACTGTGTACCAATGCAGTTGTTTGGGCACCATTTACTGTGACGTGTGTTTCATTTGGCCCGAGTTTAATCGACACCAGGCAGTAACAGAGTATTCTCTTGGGGTTAGATATTCTTGTAGATGTGGCTGTAGAATATAAACTAACGTCTGGTTGTATGATACTTTAATGATTTCAGCCGCTGGTGTACGTGTGAGATGAAGCGATCTGGGATTCCCATGGACAAGTCTATGACTTGGACTTATTTCCTTTCGTTTAGCGTGGAAAGATCGAATTTCTTACTTGAAAACTAAAAACTATATAAACTTCTACTCCATACCATAGTATCTTGCTGCACAAAGTTACTTATTTTCCAGTTTTTCAGTGTTGCAGTTGTGGTATCAACGTTGAATACTACACTTGTTAGGGGGTTGCAGTTACCGACCGCGGTCCGTATTAGCATCGTTGGACCCGCGAGTCGCGACCAGCGCCGCTCCGGCTTGTATCAGGTTTCTAGCGAGCTCTCGTCCACTCTTGCTCCGGACGTCAAGTGGTAAAGTAGCTGATAGGAAGCAACCCCTAACAAGGCGCTTACTAACGTATGACCTAAGTGAGGCCTCAATAGCTATCTGTTTATAATTATATGTATGCAGCCAAGAAGAATCCTGCACAACCAGTTAAGTACAATATATATTATTTTTTACCACCGACTTCTAATTATTTTAATCCTAGATCCAGACCATGCAGCCATCACCTTATCGACGTTACTGACAAACCTGCTGTGATTTATATGTTTCTATTCAGCATTGGCGACGACTCGTTCGTCGTCATCATAACAGCAATGATGTTACATAAACTGACAATACAAGAAACTGTGGGGGATGAATGCGCATGATGCTTTCAGCGGCCGTAGATTGAGGCATAGGCTGTTGTAACCATAACGGAAGTGGTACATTTCCAAAGCACGAACTAAGTTTTTTACGACAGCCTACGTGCCATGGCACTGAATATCTTAAGCGAGAGTTTCAAAGCTGGCCTGGTTCAGTGGAATGCCTGCGTTAGATTGCAGTCAGTAGAGTCAATACTGCGTTTTAAGCTTAGGTCCACAGACACATTAAGGTTCTTGAATGAGATTTTCACTCTGCAGCGGAGTGTGCGCTGATATGAAACTTCATGGCAGATTAAAACTGTGTGCCAGACCGAGACTCGAAATCGGGACCTTTGCCTTTCGCGGGCAAGTGCTCTACCAACTGAGCTATCCAAGCACGACTCACGTCCCGTCCTCACAGCTGTACTTCTGCCAGTATCTCGTCTCCTACCGGTCCGGCACACAGTTTTAATCTGCAACGAAGTTTCATTAAGGTACTTTCTTGAAAGAAAGCATTTTACTGGATGAGACTGTTTTTATTTAAAATAAACACTTTCTTATATTATCAGTTAATTTCACCCCTTTGGGCATTATAAATCATCAGCATACGGAATTACTTCATATACTGTCATGTATGCCATGAGCTACGTTACTGTTGTACTGGAATGCAACAAAAAAATGCAGATATTGGCACAACTTGTTAAATCAACATTTCACTTTCTTTATAGCGAGTTATGTTAAATGTATATGAAGGGAAACCATAACAAAACTGTAAGTGACCACTATCTGCAAATTGCCAGCGTCAAGTGCAGAGAATCAGAATTTTTCGTTTATATTTGGAGAACAAGTGAGTCTAAAATTACTCTCGGCGCTGACAGACGCTGCCAAAAATGGACAGAGTTCTGGAATATTGTTCCCCTACCGAGTGACAACCGCGTAGAAAACTAGGGAGTGCATACATAACGAACTATTGCCACTTATTATACAAGTAATACTTTTGAAAACTTTTCACGTCTTACTGATTGTGAAAAAACCTGGTAGTGAACGCAACAACAGCAATATCTATTTTCCGTAATTGGCTGGTGTTTATGTGCGAGATAACCAGCCCAAATTGAGGCGCGTATGACGCAGGGCAGCGCGTTTTCTTTAATTACATAGGTTCAAATGGGATCGCGCAAAATTGTGACGCAACACGCGCCTGCGCAAGGTTGCGCGGCGTTGTGGCTGTGGCAGAGTTTCTCGTGCCTCGCGTCACGTAAGCAAGCACTGAGAGGGAGAGGTGAGGCGGGAAGCGGGAAGGTACTCCTGCTATATGCTCACCTCGGCATGGCGCATATGGGTAGTGGAAGCGTTGCCCATCCGAAAAATACAGCCTTGTGGTATACTGACTTTTATTGTCACTGAGAAGTGTTTCGTTTTTCGCCGTTACACATACACTACTGGCCATTAAAATTGCTACACCAAAAAGAAATGAAGATGTTTAACGGATATTCATTGGACAAATATTTTATACTAGAACTGAAATGTGATTACATTTTCACGCAATTTGGGTGCATAGTACCCAGAACAACCATCTCTGGCCGTAATAACGGCCTTGATACGCCTGGGCATTGAGTCAAACAGAGCTTGGATGGCGTGTACAGGTACAGCTGCCCATGCAGCTTCAACACGATACCACAGTTCATCAAGAGTAGTGACTGGCGTATTGTGACGAGCCAGTTGCTCGGACACCATTGACCAGACGTTTTCAATTGGTGACAGATCTGGAGAATGTGCTGGCCAGGGCAGCAGTCGAACATTTTCTGTATCCAGAAATACCCGTACAGGTCCTGCAACATGCGGTCGTGGATTATCCCGCTGAAATGTAGGGTTTTCCAGAGATCGAATGAAGGATAGAGCCACGGGTCCTAACACATCTGAAATGTAACGTCCACTGTTCAAAGTGCAGTCAATGCGAAAAAGAGGTGACCAAGACGTGTAACCAACGGCACCCCATACTGTCACACCGGGTGGTATGCCAGTATGGCGATGGCGAATATACGCTCCCAATGTGCGTTCACCGCGATGTCGCCAAACACTGATGTGACCATCATGATGCTGTAAACATAACCTGGATTCATCCTAAAAAATGACGTTTTGCCATTCGTGCACCCAGGTTTGTCGTTGAGTACACCATCGCAGGCACTCCTGTCTGTGACGCAGCGTCAAGGGTAGCCGCAGCAATGGTCTCCGAGCTGATAGTCCATGCTGCTGCAAACGTCGTCGAATTGTTCAAGCAGATGCTTGTTGTACGTCCCAATCTGTTGACACAGGGATCGAGACTTGGCTGCACGATCCGTTACAGCCATGCTGATAAGATGCCTGTCATCTCGACTGTTAGTGATACGAGGCCGTTGGGACCCAGCATGGAATTCCGTATTACCCTCCTGAACCCACCGATTCCATATCCTGCTAACAGGCATTGGATCTCGACCAAAGCGAGCAGCAATGTCGCGATACGATAAACTGCAATCGCGATGGGTTATAATCCGACCTTCATCGAAGTCGGAAACGTGATGGTACGCATTTCTCCTCCTTACACGGGGCATCACAATAACGTTTCACCAGGCAACGCCCGTCGACTTCTGTTTGTGTATGAGAAATCGGTTGGAAACTTTCCTCGTGTCAGCACGCTGTAGGTATCGCCACCGGCGCCAACCTTGTGTGAATGCTCTGCAAAGCTACTCATTTGCACATCACAGCATCTTCTTCCTGTCGGTTAAATTTGGCGTCTGTAGCACGTCATCTTCGTGGTGTAGCAATTTTAATGGCCAGTAGTATATCTGTATACTTTGTTTTGTTTATTCTTTTGTCAAGAACAATGCATAGTTCAGTGAGCCGTTAGCCACTATAATTATATCTCCTGCATCCACAATGTTTTCAGATCGTATGAAGGAGCAGACGATTCATCGTGAGGGTAGTGAATTAGGAAGTACGGAATATTATAAAATAATGTGATCTAGAAGCAAGGTAAGAAAGTAAAACAAGGTTATGTACTTGCTGTCTGCTGACATATCTCAACGATCGGGTAAAAATTCGAAAAGGCGTAATTTCCATAGACATGAACCCTTTGCGCTTCTGATAAGAAGCGTCCAAGGTATGAAATACATAAGCTTAACTATCGTTACTTCGATATGGATGTAATGAGAGAAGTACTATGTAGATGTGGACATCACATTTCCAGTGCATGCTAGAAACAGTCGACAAGCAGTCACAAATTGTTTTAATTGGCTCACCGCGATGAGAAAAAACATTTCAATTCTTGCTTACACATTATCAGCATTAATAAACTAAAAATATGACAAGCTACATAAATGGAAAAAAATGGTCGGTATTATTAAGAAAGTATGAGTATCCTGAAAGAGTATGGTGATTAGACATATTTAATTTGTTGAAATATATTGCTGACAAAGGCAGATCTACTTTCATGACAATTTACTTCGCATGACGTGAACTCCCGGCAGACCTAGCTTCTGTATTCCATGTCGCGCGCATTATTCTTAGCACTGACCATTGTGTTGTGCTGGAGATCAGTTGTTTATTTTTCTCAATAACAACCATTTTATTCGCGAATCACACACTGTCAGTTTGGAAAGCCGTAGGCGAGTAACCAGCATTTGGCATGTCTCATTCCGCCTGAAGCGAACCCTCGCCATTATTTTAATACTGCTCAGATCAAGAAAAGGAATAAAATCCTGTGGTAAGTTTTCATTCCAGTCGTTCAGTGTTAAAAACACGATGGCTTACGAGGATTCAACCAAAATTCCTACAGAATTGGCGCCACACGCTTTCCTATTTGCGGCTAGCATAAACCCGCTCTCAATGCTCTTGTTAAACAGCCATAATGACACGCCTAACTCCACTGTGTCCTTCTATACTTTTTAGCAGACATCTACAAGTCTTTTTCAAATCTAAATATTCTTCGATTATTGTATTCCACAGCTTCGATAAATCGAAGAAATGATATACTGTAACACGTGAAGCTTTGTATAACTTTGTATTTGAAATCGTACCACCGGTTTCGGTCAGAGAACATTTTCCAGTCAGGGCCAGGATGATCCACGTTTGTTTACAACAAAGTAATTAATGCTACTGACTGCCTGTTCATAGAAAAAATTTAGTACAGTAATACTGCCTGGCCATCGTACGCCGCCAAGGGGGCAAACTGGCCCAGATTTTGGGGCCCCACATGGCGCATATGATTTTATAATTTAGTGAAGCTATTGGGTTGGGGTTAGGAGACCAAACTGCGAGGTCATCGGTCTCATCGAATAGGGAAGGATGGGGAAGGAAGTCGGCCGTGGCTTTTCAAAGAACCCATCCTGGCCCCTGCCTGAGGCGACTTAGGAAAATCACGGAAAATCTAAATCAAGATGGCCGGACGCAGGATTGAACAGTCGTCCTCCCGAATGCGAGTCCAGTGTGCTGAGGACTGCGATTTAATTTAGTAACGATAAATGTCATTTAACTAAAATATACCGACTTTAATGCACAGGATTTATTTTAATACGAATTCCTATAGCTTTATGGCAAAAACTATTATCGTCAGTACTATGTTCTCATTGTTATGATAATAGTTTGCCAGAAAAGTACGTCCAAAATTTTTATAAGTCTTTTTCTGACTGCCCAATAAATTACGATCTTTACAGTTCGAAAATTTAAAAAGTTATTTACGTTATTTTTTGGTTTAAATGGCTCTGAGCACTATGGGACTTAACATCTGAGGTCATCAGTCCCCTAGAACTTAGAACTACTTAAACCTAACTAACCTAAGGACATCACATACATCCATGCCCGAGGCGGTTCCAGATTGCAGCGCCTAGAACCGCTCGGCCACACAGGCCGATTACGTTATTTTTAACACATGACACACCAAAGAGGAGGAAACACGTTAAGAAGTGACAGTATTTACGTTGTTAAAAGCACAGTGTCCGAGGAAATAGTTATATCGAGTGGCAAAAGAATAATACACCACTAAAAAGGAGAACCATGGTGAACGGAGTGAAAAAATTCGGAACTCAAAATTGTGCTCATAAGTCCGTAACAAAGCGGTAGTGCGACATCCAGCAAGATGAGAGAAAACGCAGATGTCAGCTAATTGTAAGTTATTACTTTTGTACGTAAAGAATCGCACTGTGCGTCGGACGTGTGTGTGTGTGTGTGTGTTTGTGTGTGTGTGTGTGTGTGTGTTTGAACGCGTGGAAGTTGTGGGGAGTATTGGCAGGCACAAATTATCTAATAAGTTTTTTTTAAAAAATTTTACAACTTTATTAACTTAGTTTTAAAATAGTAAGTGAACAGTCGTTATGAACAACAAGATAGTCGATATAGTCGCTTAATGAAAGTTCCTGAGGCATTATTTAACCAACAGTCTCTTGAATAAGAGATCAAAGAACAGCTCTCAGTATTAATTTACAACGCTTAAAACTGAGTCCCTCTTTGAACAAAGGAAAAAAAATACGAATTGCATAATGCAAGGTTAAATAAAAGATACTAACGCCACATGGCGATACGAAAATTTTCCTAGATATCACCTGAGATCTATAAAGACATGAAAATATTGATTACAAAATTTTAATAGAGACATCAACTTAAATGCAAAGAAATCAGATTACTATCAACGTACACTCAAATCCCTTAGGCCGGTATTACACTATCAAATTTCTTTGTCAAAGGTATTTGATGATGTAATAGGGAACTTTGTCAAATGTCGTCCAATATTTGATCAAATCTAAGGCCTCGCCGTATATTTGATCAAATAAGTCACTTGTCTTTTGTTCAGTACAATGTTACATGTTACCATATGGAGTGCTAGCGTCGCTGCATTCTGTCGTCTGTAGTGTATTTATAAACATTGCCAGTAAATACAATCGGTGTGTGCCGACAACTACGAAATTAATAGAGATATATAAAGCTGATGAGGCGCTTTGCAACGTGAGGCACGCTGAATACAAAAATAGATTACGAAGATTGGAGACCTAACCTAACCCAACCCTCTCCTGTAGCAAGGAATCGGAGTGTTACAGTGAGCCTGTCTTCTGCAGATGTAGCAGTTCTTAAGTGAATATTGTTCTTTGGGATATGAGGATACACTTCATTGGGCACATACAGAAATGTATGCTCATCCATTCTTAAGTAATTGATGAATGACTTGACGCCCGTCACTATAAGCTCACGTAACAAGTTTTATGGAATGCTTTTATTGTGTGGTTGTAAAACCCACGGCTTCACCCAGGTATGTTTCCTTTTTTTCTCCGCTTCTCTTCCGCATGTGCACAATGTGCAGTTGTGGTACATGCAACTGCTGCGGTTAATAACAAGTTGTTGTTGTCAGCCATCTTGAACTTTGACGAAAAATATGATGACAGTGTAATATCCCTTCTAGCGCTACGTCAAATATCTTTGTCAAATATACACTCCTGGAAATTGAAATAAGAACACCGTGAATTCATTGTCCCAGGAAGGGGAAACTTAATTGACACATTCCTGGGGTCAGATATATCACATGATTACACTGACAGAATCACAGGCACATAGACACAGGCAACAGAGCATTCACAATGTCGGCACTAGTACAGTGTATATCCACCTTTCGCAGCAATGCAGGCTGCTATTCTCCCATGGAGACGATAGTAGAGATGCTCGATGTAGTCCTGTGGAACGGCTTGCCATGCCATTTCCACCTGGCGCCTCAGTTGGACCAGCGTTCGTGCTGGACGTGCAGACCGCGTGAGACGACGCTTCATCCAGTCCCAAACATGCTCAATGGGGGACAGATCCGGGGATCTTGCTGGCCAGGGTAGTTGACTTACACCTTCTAGAGTACATTGGGTGGCACGGGATACATGCGGACGTGCATTGTCCTGTTGGAACAGCAAGTTCCCTTGCCGGTCTAGGAATGGTAGAACGATGGGTTCGATGACGGTTTGGATGTACCGTGCACTATTCAGTGTCCCCTCGACGATCACCAGAGGTGTACGGCCAGTGTAGGAGATCGCTCCCCACACCATGATGCCGGGTGTTGGCCCTGTGTGCCTCGGTCGTATGCAGTCCTGATTGTGGCGCTCACCTGCACGGCGCCAAACACGCATACGACCATCATTGGCACCAAGGCAGAAGCGACTCTCATCGCTGAAGACGACACGTCTCCATTCGTCCCTCCATTTACGCCTGTCGCGACACCACTGGAGGCGGGCTGCACGATGTTGGGGCGTGAGCGGAAGACGGCCTAACAGTGTGCGGGACCGTAGCCCAGCTTCATGGAGACGGTTGCGAATGGTCCTCGCCGGTACCCCAGGAGCAACAGTGTCCCTAATTTGCTGGGAAGTGGCGGTGCGGTCCCCTACGGCACTGCGTAGGATCCTACGGTCTTGGCGTGCATCCGTGCGTCGCTGCGGTCCGGTCCCAGGTCAACGGGCACGTGCACCTTCCGCCGACCACTGGCGACAACATCGATGTACTGTGGAGACCTCACGCCCCACGTGTTGAGCAATTCGGCGGTACGTCCACCCGGCCTCCCGCATGCCCACTATACGCCCTCGCTCGAAGTCCGTCAACTGCACATACGGTTCACGTCCACGCTGTCGCGGCATGCTACCAGTGTTAAAGACTGCGATGGAGCTCCGTATGCCACGGCAAACTGGCTGACACTGACGGCCTCAGTGCACAAATGCTGCGCAGCTAGCGCCATGTCGACGGCCAACACCGCGGTTCCTGGTGTGTCCGCTGTGCCGTGCGTGTGATCATTGCTTGTACAGCCCTCTCGCAGTGTCCGGAGCAAGTATGGTGGGTCTGACACACCGGTGTCAATGTGTTCTTTTTTCCATTTCCAGGAGTGTAATTGACGGAATATTTGATCACATCTTTGATCAAATCTTTGACAAAGAAATTTGTTAGTGTAATACCGGCCTTAGCATCTACGATGCGCACCTATCACAAAATATTTTCCTTGTTCTTGAACACTTTACACCATAAAAGTCCATACATGTGATGCATACTAAACTCAACGATTTATGACAAGTAATTAAGCATAGATGTTATAATTAACCAAGTGTGTAAGTCTTTTCCTTTCAAAATAAATAAAAACACCCAAATCAAATCTTAAGCTCAGTGGTTACAACCGTTAAAAAAAGAATATAGAATACTATCTTTCAACATGTTCTGAGGCATCAAGAGATCAGAAATTTAGTATTGGGTGGCAGCGTGGAGGGTAAAAAAATCACAGAGGGAGACCAAGAGATATGTATATACTAAGCAGTTTCAGAAAGATGCTGGTTACTGTAGTTATTTGGATATGAAGAAGCTTGCACAGGATAGAGTAGAATGGAAACCAGCATCAAACCTGTCTCAGGGCTGAAGAAGAAGACGACGACGACGACAACAACAACAACAACAACAACAACTTTTGCTTTCGTCGTGGTCTTCCGCTGTTGTGCACCGTGGTGTCCTTGAGGATCACATGAAGCACGGGAAAGATTTTCCACGATGTACAAAACGTTTACAGGGCGCAACCAACTTATACAAATTGCATACTGGGATTATACGTCGATATGGATGCGGCACGTCTTAAAACGGGCGAGGTAGTAGATACGGTGCTACTGAGCACTTCTACTATATCGCACCACACGGAAGAGCAGTACGATGGGTTAGACAAGAGAGAAATCAACAACTCAGCAAAGGCAGTAAGAAAATATTTGTGGCTTTCAACTCCTGGGAGCGCCACACCAAACCACGGAATGTCGTTGCATGCTAAATTACGAAAATACTAGCGGCAATTTCGCCACGACAAGTAGAACGGTAAAATACCACAAGAAGTGAATTGCAATTAACACGATTCATAAGCGTCTGACTGAAAAGCTCCACAGCCAATCTTTCCATTACTACAACCACTTAACGGTAACTCCAACGTTCAGTCGTGGACACTATCAGAGTGTCAAATTACTCGTTATAACTGCAGTTAACAGTTTAACATGCTGGGGGCCGACTCAGGTTTTTTAATAAGACAAGCAATGATTCGGTTCCTCACTTGGATCCACCTTCGATCCAAAAGTCATTTGTTTCAAAGCAGCTAAATAGATGACTCAAATATTAGTAATCAGCGGATACTAAAGTGTTGCAATTTAAAGCCACTTAGCCTCTGTTAATTTGTTCCACTACAGGAGACGATATCATCAGGGGAGTAACTACTAGCTGTGAAATGCTGTATAGTATGGTCAAACAGCAGAGTGTCCAGGAAAGAGATAGCTTATAAAACATTCATCTGCCAAATACTCACAAAAATACGGCTAGCATGTGGCAAAAACCTCTTCACAAATATCCAGGAACAGTTTTTCATAATGGCTAGTATGTGTCAAAACCCTCTTTAGAAATATCCGGGAACAGTTTTTCACAACGGGATCTTTGAATATTCGTAAGTCTTTTACAAACCACGTTCATAGGCACCCTGAAGATAAGTTATTCTACTATGCTCCATGCGTGAAAGGACGAACTCTCCTCTTCATCCGAACAGGCTTCGGTAGCTCCAACGGTACAGTCCGTTGGCCGTGTTGTCCTCAGTCAATAAAAGTCGTTGGATGCGGATATGGATGAGCATGTGGTCTCCTGGCAATTGTCAGCTTTTGTGACCGGAGCCGCTGCTTCTGAATCAAGTAGCTCTTCAGGTGAACTCACAAGGACTGAGTGCACCCGGCTTGCAAACAGGCTAAGCAGATCTGGACGGCACCCGTCCACAAGTGCTAGACAAACCCGTCGTCGCTTAGGCTCGGTGATCTGAAGGCAACTTGTGTTACCACTGCGACAAGGCCGGCGAGTGGACTAAGTATAAATTGTTAGTGCTGCACTAGAAAGTACTTTCTGCCACGTACTTTAGAATGATTTACAGGCCTTACATTGCAACTGGAAGAACTATTTACCGTCATTGGAGAGGGTAAAATATTACTGCCAATTACCTCGCACAAGGACACCAGCCGATTACAAGAAGTCGAAATGTCTGCTGGCACGTTCGCTTCCCTCTTAAGGTTACTGAAAACAGTACTCACATAATTAGTAGCAGTGATTCGTTTTGTATGCTCCCCTCATACTAGTAGAGCAATATTTCAGAGTTGTCTTACGTTATTAGCAGGGCAGCCTTCGCCGAGAATACAGTTCCATACGCTTTGTTTCCAAACGGAAAAGAGTCGTTGTGATTCACTAAATTTCACTCGAGTAATTTTCAGTACGCGCTTACCAACATTCATTTCGTTTCCCTTCATACAATACTAAAGCGAGTGCCGTTGTTAACAGCGATTACCTGCTGTCCGCAGGAAATGTAGTCCATAGGAGCGACAACTTCGAAGAATTACAATGCGCCTAAAACCAAAGAGAAAGAAGAGGGTAACAAATAGTACAACAGAGTCAAAACATAATCAGCAAATTTAAAAGTTCACCTTCTATTGAAATACTAAGCAAGTATTAACGAAAATGACAAATTCAGCGAAGGGAATGTGAAGGAATGTAAAAGTTGTTCGCTGCAGACTATACGCAGTCTGTGACTAACCCGCTGCTCTAAACTGTTAAACTGAAGCAGTTGAAACTCCTAAAAATGTCAGTTTTTTAAAAACCGAATCGTAGCACACAAATAATAAATATTGTGACAGAAGACGGTTTTCGCTAATCGACGTACTTGTAACGTAACGATCAGTCTCGCAACATACGTTATCTGATCAAAAGTATGAAGACAGCCTTGTGTAATGTGCAACTGACCAGTAAATGGCACGAGAGGCGGACCAGGCACGATAATAGGAGGCGGGGAACGAAGTGGTTCAAATGGCTCTGAGCACTATCGGACTTAACATCTGAGGTCATCAGTCCCATAGAACTTAGAACTATCTAAACCTAACTAACCTAGGGACATCACACACACCCATGCCCGAGGCAGGATTCCAGCCTGCGACCGTAGCGTCGCGCGGTTCCAGACTGAAGCGCCTAGAACCGCTCGGCCATTCTTACCGGCTGGCATGGAACGCTGTGTTGTCGGTAGTGAAGCAGGAATAGCAGAATGGGACTGGCAGGAGATCTTGGTTACTCCTAACACCCAAACCTCCACATGTCAGACACAGATAGGTACGAAATGTTGTATGTCGATGGAGTATCATCCAAAATACCGATTTAGTTCGAGCTGTGTGCTGTCGTCCGGTAGAGGACGCGTAAGCTGTAATTGGAAGTATCTCCAGAACTACGGAGTATGGGAAAAACGTATCTGTGAAGTGTAACTGTGAAGATCTGTGCTGGGTCAGCTGGTATAGCGTCAGATGTCGCATAAAATGTCTCGAGTTCGAAAGCTACTGATTGCGATTTTTTTAAACAATTTACGCGTGAAATTGTTGCATGTGAGGCGTAGCGCCCTATATCGATTTTGCCTTGGAGGCGGTTAAGTGAGAGATGTGTCTCAGAGCTGGATAGTGACAGATGGTGACGCGAGACTGGACGCGCAAGTAGTTTATATATTAGCCGATAGAGGAAAATATTGGATAGTGGGACTGTGATTTTAGTTTCGATTGTCCACTGGAGTGCACTAAAGTGATAGAATGTTTTTCATAAACTGTTCTAGCATTTTCATAAAGTGCTATTATTTCTTTTTGTGTATGTAAAATGTTATAAATGTGTTTTAGCAGTATGAATGATGCGTGAGTGTGGTTTAAGGTTAATATGAAGATAATTGTTTAACGAGTTATGTAGTAGGACTTCGTGTGGCAACATTTCGAAGAAGTATGGATATGGACAAAGGGGATTTTTGTAGAATAGATTTGTAAAGTAAGTTTATGGTAAAGGGAAAGTTAATTCAGGTATAAGTAACAATAGTAAATGACGTTATGCATAAGCAAAACTTCAGAATATTAGATAATTACGTCGGTAAAAAGTGCAGTCGTTAGGTTTACTATTTTGCGATTGGTTATTGATGAAATGCGCGGATTGACGAGGGAGAATGTTGTTTTGCTTTTGGCTGTTGAGAAAACTGACCAATGGTAAAGCAATATTCTTTTTTGCGCGCCTTTCTCTGCTGGTAGAGAAGACAGAGTATTCTACCGAAGAGTGGTAGTCTAACCACGAAACAGTTCGGACGTGTGTAGTAGTAGTTCCGATGGAAACGATAAGTTGCCCGATCTAGCAGTGTTTCATAATACATCAAAAGTGTGGTAAAGTGACGACATTATAATTCCGATGGGCGTGTAGAAATTCCGGAATTTTTAAGTGAATTTTGTGACGAGAAAAGACATATATTCCGCGTGGCGTATTGAGCAGGTCGGTGGCTAAAAACTGTGACTGCATTTGGTACCGACAGACTTTATATTTGGCGAGCATTATCAATCAAAAACATTCAGTATTTTTGTAGCTATAACGTTTTCGGGAAATGCAACACCATAAACTTGATAACATGAGTGAAAGGGATTGTGAGTGACTGTGTTAAGACTAGCATGGGCTTGGCAGTGATACTTCATCACCTAACTTTCAGACGATGTTAATTGAGGACAACATTTCCAACCTTTCATTTCGTGTGAAAACTTTCTCCCGAAACGTAGATTAGTGACTTCAATTGCAGCCTGGTTCACGTCGAAGTACAGTAGGTTTCGTTCGGCTTTCCTACTGATGATCTGCTGAGACAATGTTCACAGGTAGGTGCAGGTTCGTCGTAAAGGGGCGGAAGGAACCGCGCCGCTGCACATGGGAGAACATGTTTCTGACATATGCAAGGGCGTTTCGGAGTTTGTATGCAATGTTCTTTTGGCAGTATGATTTCGTTTCGTTAGTTGAAAGTAGGAAATCTATGAGATACATTTGTATATATAGTTGTGGTGTTATCTATACAAACGTACGCTATAGGTTTGATACTTTCAACTAATGAAGCGAAAACAGATTGCCAAAAGAACATTGCTACAAACGCCGGAACTTCCTGTTAGGTGCCAGAAAAATGTCCTCCCATATAACAATTTCACACCAAAAGTGTTCGAAAAAAAAAACATCGCTATCAGTCGGTTACGAACTCAGGACCTTTACAACAACGAAGCAGCGCTGTACCAACTTTTTTTCATTTCAATTTGTCCATTATTGTTCGTTGAATTTGTTCGGGGCGGACGTCCCGCGGCACTCGTTGAAGTTCATTGTCGACCCATTCACTCAGTTTTTCTTGTTGTTGTTGTTGTTGTTACACGTGGCAGTTAACCTTGTGACCGAAAGCCACCGTGCCACCCCAGAGGTCTTCTCAGCAGATTTTATACTGCCCACAAGTGGTATACCTATTCACTGCCACTTAACAGACCAGATATACTTTCCTGTACTCCGTAGTTCTGGTGTTACTTTTATTTACCGCTTGCGCATCTTCTGCTGGATGACAGCACACAGCACGAACTAAATCTTTTTTTTGTTGATACCCTATCTAAACACGACGTTTGGTACCGATCCGAATGTCTGACATCTGGAGGTTTAGGTGTAAGGAACACTGGCAGCTCGGTTCTAGGCTCTACAGTCTGGAACCGAGCGACTGCTATGGTCGCAGGTTCGAATCTTGCCTCGGGCATAGATGTGTGTGGTGTCCTTAGGTTAGTTAGGTTTAACTAGTTCTAAGTTCTATGGGATCGATGACCTCAGAAGTTAAGTCTCGTAGTGCTCAGAGCCATTTGAACCATTTCTTTGCTGCAGTCCTCTCCCGCTATGCTGAAGGATGTTCTTCGCACCATCAGGAGATGCACTGGCATCTTGTGCCTGAAAACTGTGGAGTAGTTAAGTCAAAGATTGGATTTTCATGCTTGTGATAGGATACACCTATTTGCCAAAACGGTATTGACGGCGAAACAGCCAACTGGTTTTACATTGTCCAGTTTTCTCTACGGATGACTCATAGTAGGGACTTTATTTAGCGGTATGCACTGTGGTGTCATAGCAATTTGGCGCTGAGCAGAATATGAGAGTACTGAAGAGATACATATGTGTGAGAATAACCCTACAGTAGCGCTGCAGGGGTTATTTTTGTCTGTTTTGAGGATACATAGTTCCAAAATGGTTATGGAGCTCTCAACAGCTGGGCCATCGACTATGAACCTTGTCAAGCATTGTATGTATCAATATCTACAAACAGAAGGTGTGTATGCGGCAGTTGTGTTGTAATGTCGGGTGGGAACCTCGTTGTTTAATGTCTCGCTCGTCTGTTCGTAGAGGGGAATGTTGTTATACTGTATGGCGTGCGAACTGTAGCAGGAACTGCTGGAGCTTAATAACCAACAGCACAAAAGAGGGATGGTTTGCACCACGTTAGTAATCCCTCATTTAGTTGTGTCTCCACAGAGGTGTACACAATGTGTCATAGTTAATAGCGAAAACTGGAGTTGGTGGGAAAGGCCTTTAAGGTCCAACGAGACCGACTGATTGCCGTGTCATCTTCAGTTCACAGGCGTCACTGTATGCGGATAAGAGGAGCATGTGTTCAGCACGCCGCTATCCCGGCCGTTGTCAGTTTTCGTGACCGACGCCTCTACTTCCCCACCAAGTAGCTCCTCATTTGGCCTAGCTAGACCTGAGTGCAACCCGCTTGCCAACAGCGCTCGTCAGACCAGACTGTCACCATCAAAGTGCTGGCCTAGCCTACCAGCGCTTAACTTCGGCGATGTGAGGGGAATCAGTACTCCCACTGCGGCATGGCTGTTGGCGACGCTGGTGTAAGGATTCGATAACAGAAGCAAAAACCTTCCAGTAAACATACGTAAACGAGATAATTGCTATGTGTGATAAGAACCGCCACTGATTTCAGTATAATCCAAGGACTACTTTCACAAGTGATAGAATATTGCGTCAGCACGTTATCTATTACGGTTTACTGCACAGGCATACTTCTTCAAGGATACGTTCCACTTGCTGTACCACATTCCCCAAAATTAACAAGGACATCTTTCATACTGAGGCCACCAGAGGCTCGTAGCCGCTCTTGCGCTGTTTTCTCGCAACCGGCTCATTATAGCGCAATATTTATGGTTCCATTGTCGTATATGTTCACGCGCGTCCGTTTGCGCTATAAATTATAATACAGCCCTTTTGTGGTGGTTGTGCTGGTGGTGGTGGTGGTGGCGAGGGGGGGGGGGGGGGAGGACATACAGGGGTAGAACAAGAATTTGGAAACACCGCGAAAAATGTGTGCTTGATCATAAATGCAGCTGCAGGTTGCGCTGTTGTATTTGACCACGAACGGCGCCTATGAAATTTCCTCAATACGTCACAAATGTCAGTCGTGGTCGGGACAATGTTCTGTGTAGCTGTTAGTGCGTTATGTTGGAACTTAACTAATTAAAACGTGGGCAAATTGTTGGTGCTCGTATGGTGCGTGCTTACGTAGCCAAGGTAGCCGAAGTGTTTGGTGTTTTAAGATGCAGCGTATCGAGATTTGTACCGCATGCAGGCAAAGCGGGAAAACAGCATCCACTAAGTCACAACAGGGACGGAAGTGTGTGTTGAGTGACCATGAGAGACGGACGTTGAGCAGCATGGCACTTTGGCACTCTCAGCAAACGACTGACCACACCGTTTAAATGTAACTTTCCACAACGAACACCCGCCACTGCTTCACTCACACTGACACCGCCTACACTACGCTCTGAACCGGCGTGGATCACGTGGCGGCCGTACACGTAGTGCGCTCGTCACGGGCTGTGCTTGCACGCATACACTCACGTCCAATCGTCTCCACTCGTCCGGGCCCCTTTTATTTGCGCCAACCTGTACTTCACTCTAATCGGCGCACAGTGGGCTGTGCTGAAACGGAAACTACGTTAACAATACATCGTGTAACCAGCATGTACCCAAACTTGCGTCATTTACAGCATAAAACACTGCGTTATTTAACGTATTGTGTAGCCAGGTATGAGCGATAAGAAAACGTTGCGGTAATTATCTTAAAACTACTGCGTTAAAAACACTCGTGTAGCCTTACTTGTGTTCTGTCACGTTCTTCTTTCCCTCCTCTCCCTCCTCACTTGTTTCTCCCTCCTCCGACTGCCGGTGTTCTCAGTTTAAATGCACAAGGCTTCAGTTTGTCTTTATTTTTGTATTTCTTACGAATGAATATCATCTGTGTTTTTTTTTCTTCTATAGCCGTTTAATGTAAACTATGTAGGAAAGTTCAAAGCGTGTAAGAGAGTGTCTGATGGCCGTAATCTGGAGACGAAGCTGTTATGACTGCTCACACTAAAGAGGAGACAATGCAGTGCTTGAGAGGTGGATAGAAGTATGTTCAAATGTCGGTATACATTAACGATAGCTTCCCTAAGCTGGTTATTAGTTCGAATGCCGCGTACGGCTTCGCCTCCTTTGTTCCACCATTGTTCGTCTTAAAAGTAGTGCTCCATCTGTAACGGTCCTAGTATGAAGCGAGCTCCGTGCTAGAACAGCACAATTAGCAGGCATTGGCAGACAGGCACTTGGAGTTTGAATGCTAAATCTAAGACCCTGGCCTCGGCACCGCCTGTTTACGATCTATAAATGTAATTCGCCATGGTAAGGAGCCGTAAACTGCAGAGGGGGCGGGGGTGGGGTGGGGGGTAATAACCGCACGAGATAAAAGGGGTTGTTCGCAGACTCCGAGGGGGCTGTGAGGTCAATAAAGGTCAGCTGCTAGCCGTGAGAGGCGAGCGTACAAAATGCCTTTTCACGGGGCACTTGGAATACTATGGAGACCGAGTACAGTTTCACTGACGCACGCTGGAAGGTATTGTCGCCTCTACACGTCAAGCCCCACTGCCATTTTGGTAGACACTTCAGTCAACATTACGATCGAGATTTTATACTGCCCACAAGTGGTATACCTATTCACTGCCACTTAACAGACCGTTATTAGTCTAATATGTTAGATATAGCATTCATTTTGATCTGCGGCCCTCAAACGTTTTTAGCGAATGTAAATGGAGCCCTAAAACAAGCAAACCCTGATTTTATGTTCCTTCTTTAATTATAATAATTTGATGAAAATCGCACATAAATGGATACATTGCACAATACTAACTTCTACAACAACAGTATCCAAAACAACAAACAGTAATAAAACACATAAAATAACACTGCGTTGATTCCACAATAAACTGATGATTTAATGGCAGTATGACGTTCTTTCTTATTGTGATCAACTGTTTGATGTTTTATCCTTGTAACTGCATTTGCTGCATGTTGCTGATACGGGAGAAGAACGATCACAGTCTCCGTGGCACGCTGTAGATTTTCACCACGAACCCTGCTCTAAGAGTCAAGCGACGTTGTTTTGAACAATGATTTCATACTTGAATCTGATATTATTTGTAAAGATTTAAGTGAGTTTGAACGTGGTGCTATCGTCGGCGTACGAGCGATGTGACACAGAATCTCCGAGTTAGCGATGAAATGGGGACTTTACTGTACGACCACTTCACGAGAGTACCATGACTATCAGCAATCTGGTAAAACATAAAATGTCCGACATCGCTGCGACCGGAAAAGATCCTGTAAGAGCGGAACCAACTAAGAGTGAAAACCATTCAACGTGACGGAAGTGCAACCGTCCCGTAAATTGCTGCAAATTTCAGTGCTGGGTCGTCAACATGTGTCAGCGTGCGAACCATTCAACGGAACATCATCGATATGGGCTTTCGGAGGCGAAGCCCCACTCGTGTACTCTTGATGAGTGCACGACACAAACCTTTACACCTCACCTACGCCCGTCAACACCAACATGCGACTGTTGAAGATCGGAAATATGTTGCCTTGTCGGACGACTCTCGTTTCAAATTTTATCAAGCGGATGGACGTATACAGATATGGAGATATCATCGTGAATCCATAGACCCTGAATGTAAGGAGGGCACTGTTCAAGCTGATGGAGGCTCTGCAGTGGTGTGGGGCGTGTGCAGTTTGAATGATATCTGATCTCTGATACGTCTAGATGCGACTCTGACAGGTGACACGTACGTAAACATCTTGTCTGATCACCTGCACCTATTCATGTCAATTGTGCACTCCGACGGAACTGGGCAATTCCAGCACGGCAGCAATGCGACATCCCACATGTCTAGAATTGCTGCAGAGTGGTCCCAGGAACACTCTCCTGAGTTTAAACACTTCCACTGGCCACCAAACTTCCCAGACATGAACGTTATTGGGCATATATGGGATGCCTTGCAACGTGCTGTTCAGAGGAGATCGCCACTCCCTCGTACTCTTAGTGATTTATGACCAGCCTTGCAGGATTCATGGTGTCAACTCCCTCCAGCACTGCTTCAGACGTTAAGCGAGTCCACGCCACGTCGTGTTGCAGTTTTGTGTGCTCGAGGGGCCCTACACGACATTAGACAGGTGTACCCGTTTCTTGGGCTCTTCAGTGTATATCTCCCAAAAAAAGGTAGTCTGAACGACCAAGTCACATCGCTTCAACGCTCTTTTATTTTAGAGAAATGTCAGGCGGAAGGCTACCGCTGTGGCCGAGCAGTTCTAGGTGCTACAGTCCGGAACCGCGCTGCTGCTACGGTCGTAGGTTCGAATTCTGCCTCGGGCATGGATGTGTGTGATGTCCTTAGGTTAGTTAGGTTTAAGTAGTTCTGATGACCTCAGATGTTAAGTCCCATAGCGCTTAGAGCCATTTCAACCAAGTCAGTCGTAAAAGCTTCTAAATCAGCTATTACTTAGAATAATCTTGTTGAGATATTATCCAGAGACAACTGACTGACCTCACTGTCGAGCAATAGTGTTTTATGTCTGCTCCAATGATCTCACAATGTTCAAAAACCAATCGGCGTTGAAGAGGGTCTGGTTTAATGTAATTAATTGTTTTTACTGATTCATCAAGAACCAGTTTTACAACTTGTGGCATCGTCTTTATCGCGAGCGCTTTCTATGCGGGAAACAATGGCTGGAACCACAGATCGGCGCTTCACTTTTTAATAATGATACTGCTCCCGCCGTTGCCGTTTTACAAAGGGCGTTCAAAACGTTTTGCACAGTCGTCTCTAATTTTTTTATTTTTTGGAGGATGAGAATGAAATTTTTTTTGAACATACTTGGAACATTTAGGTGTAGGTTGGTATATAAAAGTATTCTCTTTTATTCACAGGCGAGCCTTAATGGACAGTGAAGTAGATGTTAGGTTGCGACAACAGTCGGTGATGGACTTCCTCTTCAAGATCGGCAATGAATCTGCCACATCGATTCACACGAAGTTGCTCCCTGTTTATGAGGAGGACACAGTGGATCGCAGGAGTATCCAGCGGTGGTTGAAGAGGTTTAAAGAAAGTGGTTTCTCTCTACTGGAGAATCTGCAATGCGTTAGACCGTCGACGGCAGTGAGTGATGTGAATAAGGAGACCATTGATCAAGTCATCCAAAATGACAGATATGTGACGACACGACAGCCTGTTGAAATGACTCGTTTGTCATTGGGTGGTGTGGTATCACTGGTACAGTCACCAGGGTAAGGAAAAATTTGTGCACATTCGTTGCCGAGATTATTGACAAGAGAAATGAACCAATGAGGAATAATGTGTGCGAGGGTCTCACGAAAACCTTTACTGAAGAGTGGAAACAGTGTTTTGACGGCGTTGTTACCCAGGATGGAACATGGTTGTTTTTGTCCCAACCTGAGAGCAAAACCGAGTCCACGGAGTGACGTCATCCGGATTCCCTTCGGAAGAACAAATCAAAACTTTCACAAACAGCAGCCCGAAAGGTGTTGTCCTCCTCCTTCTGGGATCAGTGAGGTGTCATTTTCATTGACATTTTGTAACCTCGCTCCACAGTTAACCAGGACTGTTACTGTTTGTCAATGGACAAGCTACGACGTGCCATCAAGACCCACAGACCACAGCTTCAAGGTCAGCTCATCAGACTACACCATGACGATGCCAAACCCCTCACAGCTCTTCTGACTCAGGAGAAAATCAGGAAACTGGGTTGGAAAATTGTTTCTCATCCTCCCTACAGTCCGAACCTGACTCCGTCTGATTTTTACCTCTTTGGACGTCTGAAGGCCCACCAGCGCGGTAAAACATTTGATAGTGAGAAAGACCTTACTTCCTGTGTCAAACGATGGTGTAAGAGTCAGACCCAGGATTTTACCGAAGTGCATTTACAACATGGAAAGAACGTTAGGCGCGATGCGTCACAGCTGATGGAGGCTACATAGAGTAGGCTCAATGTATAGCTAAATGTTCCAGGTATGTTCACAAAAAAATTCATTCTCCTCCTGCAAAAAATTCAAAAAATTAGAAATGACTGTGCAAAACGTTTTGAGCGCCATTTGCGCCAGTCATTGTCTTGGTGTGTGCTCGACGTCCGGTTGTGCACTGCCATAGGTCATTGAATACGCTGATTCCTGGCTTTTTCATTCATAGGCTGGATTGCAAACTTCATGTTTTTTTTTTACTTCTTAATACTTTTTCTTTCTTACATGCAAAAAATCTTCATTCGTGTCGTTGTAATCAGGGTGTGCAGTTTCTAAATGTCAGCGCATCTTGGGGGTCTGATTGTGAAACGAAATGGCTGTCCAGACCATGCCTCCTGGTTGTTGGGTCGTATGACGAGCAGCAACGAGGTTGGTATCGATTTTACAGATATCCCCATAACCAGGAGTCACATGGATTTGGGTTGGGCCCAGAATCGTATTGAGTGGAGTAGAATTGTCTTCAGTGATGGGTCCTGCTCCGAAGTGAGCCCCGATGACCAGTGAAGACGTATCTTATGACGCCCCAGACAGCAGTGGGATACCAGTCTGACTGTCTCCCGCCATATGGCCCGACAACCATGAGCGATGGTCTGGGATGCCGCTTCTTTCCCTTCTCCCCGCACAATTCCAGCACAGCGGTACGTCGAATATGTTTCTACGCCACGTTTTGTTGTCCTTCATGGCAATCCATCCTGGGCTTACATTATAGCAAGATAATGTCCTTCCACAAACGGCGAGAGTTTTTACTACTGTCTTTGTGCTTGCCAAACTCTTGTCTTGGCTATTAAGGTCACCACATCTGTCCCCAGTTGAGAACATTGGAGTACTGGGCCGTGCCCTCCAACCAGAGAGGGATCTTGACGATCTAACGTGCCAATTACAAAGATTTAGCACGACACCCCTCAGGAGGACATCTAACAACTCCGTCAATCAATCAACGCCAAAGTGTATACCTGCTTGCATAAGGGTCAGGGGGGTGGTGGAACAACACGTTATTGACTTGCTGAATTTTTGAGACCTTGTCTCTTGAATAAACCATGTAATTTTTGTGAAGATGTAATTACTTGTTTGTCTGTACATGCACGTCATAGCTGCCGATTTCAGTCCCATTTGGATAATTCCTTCGTGGTGTACATTACAAGGCTGCAACTGCTATGTAACTAGTACATCAGTGAGTATTAAATTAACTTCTCTTTTTGTCCCTTTTCTTTTGCGCTGAATTTCGGCTGTTTTTATTCACTCGATTTATTTAATTTATTGTGCGAAGTAGCATTCTCTCAAATCATGTTTGGGGCCATGAAACGCAGAACACTACTTTTTACGCAATAAATCTAGCATGATATCCATATTATAAATACAGGTCCGTCCGTCCCCGGTAGCTGAGTGGTTAGCGCGACAGAATGTCAATCCTAAGGGCACGGGTTCGACTCCCGTTTCAAAAAAAAAAAAAAAAATAAATAAAAATAAAAATAAAAAATAAATAAATAAAAATAAAAATAAAAAATAAAAAAGATGGTAGAGCACTTGCCCGCGAAAGGCAAACGTCCCAAGTTCGAGTCTCGGTCGGGCACACAGTTTTAATCTGCCAGGAAGTTTCAATCAGAAAATGATTTGAAAATGAAGTGAAGATTAATTTACTACATTACCAAATCATAACTTTTTCCAACTTTTGCACAATTACGTAATAATGAAATCTTTGCTGTACTATGAATAATGTCAGAAATAGAATGATACAAAAGCCAGGATTAATTCATTTCCTAAAAGTAGAGTAACTTTCAGAGTAAAGAATTGGTAGTAAAAATTAACGTAATTAGAACACTGAAATTCACTGTCAGAGCACAGTTTCTAATTTATAGCTTGTGGCATAATTTATAAATTTTATTACAGAGAAATATCAGAGTAACTGCTAGGTAAATGACAGTTCTTACTAATGAGTATATTCAAACAATCTCTCTGCTTGCTACAATTACGACAGTCAGTATTACGGTGAGGTTCTGTCCACAGTCAGTAAACAACCTTACTTTAGTTGAGCAGGCCGCGGTGGTCTCGCGGTTCCAGGCGCGCAGTCCGGAACCGTGCGACTGCTACGGTCGCAGGTTCGAATCCTGCCTCGGGCATCGATGTGTGTGATGTCCTTAGGTTAGTTAGGTTTAAGAAGTTCTAAGTTCTAGGGGACTCATGACCACAGCAGTTGAGTCCCATAGTGCTCAGAGCCATTTGAACCATTTTGAACTTTAATTGATCTTTGAAAATTAATATAATATGTTGTATGTGTTTACTATTTGATTATTATCTGACTACTGTGACTCGTGTGGTGTGAGTTACTTGAAAGTGTGCGTTAGGTCATTCCTACGTCATGACGCCAATAATTATTTTTACGTAAGATTGCTTACGAGTATAAAGTTCAGATTCAATTTAATTATTCCTGCTCCGATGAGGAACTAGCGACCCTTGGTTATTTTCATTAATGACATACTTTGAAAACATTTTTTTCCAAATTTTCCACCAACTACAGTTAATTAAAAATTAGTTTACGTAAAAAATATATAAAGTTAACCGAACTTTGTTTCTAACCGTCATTGCTAAAGTACTGAACAGTGGCGATCCGGTTACATCATCATCTACTTCTCTTGGTTTTGCATTATTCTTCAGAGTAGATGCCTTTTCCCCACAGATTAGGGACTTTAGGTACACGGTCATATAGAAAAGCCAAATTAGACGCAGAGGTAGAAAAACAAGTGGTCAGCGCGACAGAATGTCAATCCTAAGGGCCGGTTTCGAGTCCCGGCCTGGTCAGATATTTTCTCCGCTCAGGGGCTGGGTGTTGTGTTGGCCTAATCATCATAAGTTCATCCCCATCGACGCGCAAGTTGCGGAAGGAACGTCAAATTGAAACACTTGCACACGGCGAACGGTCTACCCGAAGGGAAGCCATAGTCACTCGACATTTACATTTTTCAATACAGCTTCGAAGATTTTTGGTGAAAGAATGTATGTATCCAACTGCAAGCCTGTTCGCCGTTGAATAAATGGGACTAGGAAGCAATTTACTGCTTCGTACAGTTCGTCGTCTGCTCGCAGCAGATAACGGAAGTAAAGGCAGGAACCTTAAGAGTCAAAATCGAATTACGATTGAACATACTTAATATGACTATAGAGGGCATTAAATACTATTGAAATTTTCATGTAGTTCGTCCGAGTGCGCGCGCACGCTTCTGTGTGTGTGTGTGTGTGTGTGTGTGTGTGTGTGTGTGTGTGTGTAAAAGGATAATTTGTAAAATGCACGCAGTGAGTGAAGGAATATAAGGTTACTCATAATATCAGATACTTCAGTATCCTTTAAGACTGTAATTGTTGCTGGTATGTCTTGTCTCAGACATAGTGAAGAATGGATCCTCTCGCTTCCAGTTCCAGTTAAGACTTTAGCCATATTTCTGTTGGTTATAATTCGGATATTAGGACTACAAATCCCTTCCCAAATATTTGCAGTTGGTATTTACTATGCTCCGTTGCAAAACTATCTCGTATTTGGCTCAGCAATAGGTCGGATCTTGAAGAGTCCGCCCAGCCCTTTGGGTTGATGAGAGTTGATGGAGAAAGAAACTTCAAATGATAACATGCCGAGTACACCGTCGACTTAATGTTGTGACACGGAACACATTCTTATCTGGACCGTAATGCCCTAAAAAACAGCATTCCCTGCACCATTCTCAGTGTTCACCACAATATGCCTGAGACGTTCTCAAATATTATACCATACCTAATGATAAAGACTGAAAACAAAATGCACTTGGAGTATACGCACACTATATTGCATGCGAAGCAAGGCATCGACTTTATTTTCTTATACAGACATACTGTGGATGGCGGTTATCGCTGCAACAACCAATTTTCGGTTGCACCACTTCTTTTCGTCTCCAGTTTAACCTGAAAGTTTAAAACGCTGAAAATAACCGATTTTAGATTTTTTATTCCTGTTACTTTCAAAAATTAACATATACTTCGAGTAAAGACTGAAAAATTCTAATGAAGACGAAGGAGCAGATCATTACCATCGGTATGGGGTTGAGGATGCTGCAGAACTGGGCCTCAGTGTTTCCAGCAAAGATTGCAAAAGAGAAGTGGCGACAGCAAGAGTGAAAGTAACAAGTTGATGACGTTTCTGCGTGGTAACGTTTGGATGTCATCAGTTTTTCACCCTGAAGCAAACACAAAATTAAGGGAGTAGTAAATGGGCCAGTTTATAGCACGCCAAGAAAAGAAAAAGTAAATCAATCAGACCTGTCTCCCCTTTCACGGAAAATTGAGAATATTTTCTCCTTAAATGATGTCACAAGTTTGTTGTGCCTCCTCACGTTTTTAATCTTTTAAATTAAATGGAGCATTTTACTTGATTTCTCTCCCACTTCGTAAAATACCGGACGGTTATAACTAAACTGACGGTATTGTGAGTGCTGCAGTGTGGGCTGTATACATGGCAAGACTCTGAAACACTGTAGGTATCCTCATTAATCGGTGTGCTCGTGGAGAACCCTGAAAAAAAAAGTATTAGTTCTACAAGCAGTGAGAATGTGCTCTGAGTGCAGGAAAAGGGGAAGAAGGATGAAACATGTGACAGCTTTGGTTCTCGCTCGGTTATTGGGATATGTACACAAGTTACAACGTACGTTCAATATGGCCTCCCGACTCAGCAACATGCTGCATCCGTAAAACGTCATGGTCGACAGTTGCTCCGGTGTAATCAGATCGATATGTCGTCGTATGCTACAGGGCGTATAAATAAAGTTTTTTTAAATTTATTTATTCCTGAGTAGCGGTGCGGGCAGACCGGTCTCACCACCTGCACCAGATGTTGGGGCTATTGGTTAAGCGAGCCAAGCGTCGCCGTTCGCCGGTGAAGCGCTGGAGTGAAAAGCATTGCGATTGCAGGGAGTGTGTGTTCGAAACGACGTCGAGAAATCGGAGCGTCCAAAAAGCAGCGCCTCTTGGAGAAGCGGTGTTCGCTCAAATTTTGTGTAAAACTGAACAAGACCGGTACGGAAACGTGCGGAACTATTCAAGAGACCTATAAAGAATAAGCCATGTCACGTGCCATAGTTTTCATGTATAATTTTAAAGGTAAAAAAAAAGCTTTTATTAGATAAATGGTGCCGGCCCGTACTCACCACAACTTCCACGCGTTCAAGGTATTGGCATTCGGGCGTTGTCTGATGTTTTCCCCGGTATCTATACCAGCTAACACCTGTGGTGCCACGTCACAGTTCACGTCGACTTTTTTTGGTAAGTTCCAATGGGATCAAACTGCTGAGCTCATCGGACCCTACGCTCATACCCTACTTAATCTAACTTAAACATACGCTAAGGACAACACACACACATACACACACCCGTGTCCGAGGGACGACGCGATTCCTTACGTAAAAGTAATTACAGTTTGCTGTGATCTGCGTTTTCCCTCATCTGGTTGGCTGTCGCACTACCACTGTATTACCGACTTATGAGCACAAATTTGAGTTCCAAATTTTTTCACGCCGTTCACCATGTTTCTCATTCTTTTTAGTTGTGTAGTATTATTCTTTTGCCACTCCATATAACTATTTCTCGGACACTGTGCTTTTAACAATGTAAATATTGTGACTTCTTAATGTGTTACCTCATCTTTGATGTGTCATGTGGTAAAAATAGCGTAAGTAACTTCTTTTAGATTTTCGAACTGTGAAGATCATAATTTATCGGGTAGTCAGACAAAGACTGATACCAATTTTGGACACACTCTTCAGCAAACTATTACCAGAACAATGACAACACAATATTTACGATAATAGTTTTTGCCATAAAGCTGTAGAAATTTGTATTAAAATACTGGGGCCCCAAAATTTGGGCCAATTTGCCCCATTGGTGGCGTAGATTGACTAGGTAGTATTACTGTAGTAAATTTTTTTTTATGAACAGGCAGTCAGTAACATTAATTACTTTGTTGTAAACAAACGTGGATCAACCTGTCCCAGTCTCCCTGACTGGAAAATGTTCTCTGACCGAAACCGGTCGTATAATTTAAAATAGGAAGTTATACAAAGCTTCCTGTGTTACAAAATGTCATTTCTTCAATTTATCGAAGCCGTGGAATACAATCAACGAAAAATATTTAGATTTGAAAAAGATATGTAGACGTCCGCTAAAAAGTACACAACGAGACAGTCGCTTTAGCCGTGTCATTACGGCTGTTTAACAAGAGAAGTGAGTGCGAATTACGCTAGCCGCAAATGGGGACTCGTGTAACGCGTGTGGTGCCAATTCTGTTGGAATTTTGGTCGAATCCTCGTGTTTTTCGACTGGAATGAAAACTTAACCACAGGATTTTATTCCTTTTCTTGATCTGAGCAGTATTAAAATAATGACGAGTTTTCCCTCCAGGCGGAATGACAGACACATGCCAAATGCTGGCTACTCGCCTACGGCTTGCCAAACTGACAATGTGTGATTCGCGAATACAATAGTTCTTACTGAGAAAAATAAACAGTTGATGTGGCGCACAACACAATGGTCAGTGTGTTGCCAGAAGTTGAGAATAATGCGCGCGACAGGAATGCACGTGTGCTTTGTGACCGGGAGTTCACGTCGTGCCTAGAAAATTGTCGTGAAAGTAGGTCTGCCTTTGTCAGCAACACATTTCAACAAATTAAACATGCCTGATGACCACACTCTTTCAGGATACTCATACTTTCCTAATACTACCGACCATTTTCTATATTTGTGTAGCTTGTTGTATAATTAGTTTATTAATGGTAATAATGTGTAAGCAACAATTCAAATGTTTTAACTTTATTTGTGACTGCTTTTCGACTGTTTCTAGCTTGCAGTGGAAATGTGATGTCGACATGTACACAGTACGTCTCTTATTACACCCATACCCAAGTAACGATAGTGAAGCTTATGTACTTCATACCTTGGACGCTTTTTACCATAAGCGCAAAGGGGTCATATCTGTGGAAATTACGCCTTTTCGACTTTTTTAACCGATCGTAGAGATGCGTCAGTAGGCAGCAAGTACATAACCTCGTTTTACTTTCCTGCCTTGCTTGTAGATCACATTATTTTATAATATTCCGTACTTCCTTATTCACTACCTTCACGATGAATCGTCTGCCCCTTCTTACGATCTGAAAACATTGTGGACGCAGAAGTTATTATTATAGTGGCTAATGGCTCACTGAACTATGCATTGTTCTTGACAAAAGAATAAAACAAAAAAGTACAGATATATGAAACTGAAAACAATTATGTACTAACGGAAAGAGATGGAACTCTTTAAGGGCGAAAAACGAAATATTACTCAATGTCAATGAAATTCAGTATAGTGTAAAGCAGTATTTTTCGGGTGGGGAATACTTCCGCTACCCATATGCGCCATGCCTATGGCAGTATGTTGCACGACTGTCTTCCGCTCCCCTCCTCACCCCTCCCGCAGTCCTCGCGTGGCGCGCGATGGGAGAAACTGTGCCACAACCACAACGCCGTGCGACTTAGCACAGGCGCGTGTCGCGTCCCATTTGAACCTTTGAAGAAGTTACAAAAATGCGCGCTGCGCCGCGCCACATGCGTTACACGCATTGTAGGGAAGCAGCCTACTCACGCCTTATAAAATTCACATCAGCCTTTCCATTGTGTGCCAGCCAGTCCGCTGTAACCAGCTCTGACGTCATAAATATTGCGCAATACTTTAAAATGAAGTAAATAACCTGAAATGTTTCTAGCATGTCAGGAGTAATACAAAATCAATATGTGTTGGATATCAGTTCAATAACTGAAACCATTTTCGAAATTTGGGTATTTTTCTGTAAAAATCATTGGCGCAACAGAAAAGAGCTAAAAACTTAAAAATTTATATTTAAATTCCTTTTGCATAATAAGTTAGTAGAAACAGTATTCTGGATCTCACAAATTAAAATTTTAGTTGAAATTCATGATTTTCTGGTTTTTGTCCTAGAGATTAAGGAAGCAAGATAGATTAAGTAGGTGAATAAATGAAGCTAGGATGTTTAAATTTAAGTAGAAGGGAGATCTGCTTTAATCATAAAGATGTGAGAAGTTTCAACTGAATAACTATAAAACTATAGCGACAGCGTATCTCCAAAGGGCAAGTTCAGAGCTCGTCTACTGTGTGTAGTGTAATTAAATTAATTATCTCGCCCAAAATATTTCACTTAGCCACATCAGACTTTTATTATGATTACTTACTTGTGTGCTGATTGCACAATGAAATTGAAAGCTTCATCGGCCATCAGCAAAGGAAGCAATGATTTATTCGATAACTTAAAGTGGTGCATTACTAGGCCAGCGGCTAGTCGGGAGAGCAGATTTGATCAGGCGTTCCCTTAGCCGTCCGCACCGCGGCTTTATATGTAAGAACGCTGGGCGAGAAGAAAAGGCCCCAGTTCTGTCCAGACGCTGATTAGCGCACCACCTGTGCTGGGAGTCGCGTCGGGTCGGTGTAGTTGATATAAACAGCCTCGGATGCAGTAGTAAGTTACTCGGGATACGCGTAACCATGAAATCGTTTTCGAGTGAAGTGTTAATTTTGGGATGACGTTAATGATCTATCTTTAGTTTGCGTATGTCGTATTTTGACGTGCCACCGCAGGACAGACATTCTACCATTATTAGCGGCGCGTTTGATGAACATTATCATCAAATTATGGCAAGCATTCACTTAAACATTTAATTTGAACAGTTATAGTTGCATCAGCGCATTAGACTCTGAACTGCTCTGGTAGTTGGATTGTGTGGATTCTTTTTGGTCTGTGACTTTCAGAATATAGTGAACATTTTAGAGAGAATATTTTTTGATTATGAATCCCAGACAATCTCCTAATTCCTCAGAGCTATAAGCTGTAGCTATAAATGTATTTCTCAGATGAAGTGGGTACTAGGAATTCTAATTACAGGCTTCACGTTTTGCTAATCACTTTCTGGTTTCCAATATTGTAGTTAGAGAGCCAGTGTTGAGAATGGCAAACAACAGCATAAATACGAAACATTTATTCTATTATTCCACCCGCTGCCCCTCAGCGACTCACTATGCGCCTAGCGTGCTGTACAGATTCTTATGTCGTGTGTTAGTTACTAGTTTATAACTGTAGGTGTTGTTATTGAAGTGGTGCTGGTTCCTTTTCCCAGTTTCTATAATTAGCAGTATTCCAAAGCGAGCAAAATTTTACCAATAAACACTATTCGTTTTTTTTTAAAAAAAACCAATAGTTTTAGCTCTGCTGTTACAGCAAATTTATGTGCCAAGTTCTTACTCTGTCATTAGTAAATAATGAAAAGAAACCTGTTATAATCGAGGCACACATCCAAGGCCTACGTAAAAAGTTCTCCTTGTTTATCGGACACATGTCGGAGCTGGCACCACACCCTCATCTCTAGGATCTGACTGGAAAAGAAAACGAGCTCTGCGAAGTGCTGGATATGTAACTATCTCTCCTCTCCTGTCCTGTCATCCCTGGATTACAAATGAAGAGAAAAAACTTTGTGAATGAAGAATTGGATGCACACTGATTTGTAAGTCAAGGTGATTGAATATACTCTGTTAACATCAACATATTCACATACATGCACACACTAGGCATAATTTTTGTTATAGAATATGTGATTCGAGAAATGAGAAAAAGTCAAACAACTTTAATGCCGCAGTTCCGGCTAAGGTTGATATGAGGCTTTCCTTGGTTGAAAGGAAAATGCCAGACTGGTAACCATCCTAAGTATTCACAGTTTGGAACCGCAACAGCCTGCTCATAGTTCCCTGGAATTTGGCTGAATCAGTATTCAGTAACTCACAAATGCACTTAAATATATATAAGAAATCTTTGCAAGTAATTGGCATACTTAATTGTAGTCATAACTTACTCCATTTCCTAGTGGGACAGGAAAAGGAATGACTAGCAGTGGTACAAGGTAGCCTCCGAAATGCACTGTGTGGTGGTTTGGGAATATGTATGTAGATGTAGATATACTGGCGATTTGTATGTCACTTACTATTTGCATGATGTGTAATCTGTGTCGTGGTGGTATGCTGGGTATGACGTAAACACTGTTGGTTCCGCCTGGTGCTCACTAAAGTCACAACATGGGATGTGATTTGTTTTTCATATGAAATCGGTTGATGATTGGGTTGAAAACGAAAAGTGAAATAGTTTCCTGACTCTTTGTAAGCCAGAAAGTAAAATCGACGAGGAACCCAGAAACCGAAAGCAACGAAAAGGACGGAAACAAGGCGGCGTTCGTTTCGATTTATGTGAAGGATCTCCGCCGGAAAAAATGTAGAGACGCGTTAGCACAACACTACTCCGTGACATTCGAGCTGAGCACCGTCGTTTGTTCACACTCTTGGGCTCATGAACGATGCAATTACAGTTTGTGGTTATCTTGACGTTAACAAAAGCGATGTCTTTTGTGGGAGCGCACGAGATAAGGCTGAAAATGTTTCCTTCCCGTTTCAACTGGGTGCCAATTAGTGGGACTGCGTTTAACGCAGCGCAGGCGCGGTATGTTATCGGGCTACAGCTCAAACATACAGGCTGGGTGCAACTGGCTGTAGCTCGGACTGGCCACCTCCAGGTAAAGCGGCGGCAGTGCGCAAAAGGCTACTTCGGTAAACACGTGGACCCCTCGAAAGTTTTGGCTCCCTCATATCATGGGTAAGCTTGGAACAACTTCTTAAGCCCAGGCTTTGTGCGGTCGGGTTATTATGCAGAGTGTTCAGAAAGTCTGAAAAGCTTGTAAAGGGTGTGGCAGGGGAAGTTGTGCTGCGAAGTAATTTTTAAGAATAAAATTCTATGAGTTGCACCGTTTCCGAGTAATTTAGCGTTGAAATTGGCCAATCAAGTCATTGCACGCACAATTTCGAACATTTGCAAGCGCTAAAATCGCGGTAATGCAGACAGCCATGGGTCTGTGAGATACCACGTATTGAAATGCTCATTACCAGTTAACAAAAATTTGCCTTTTTCGGAAGTGATAAATTTAAGGTAGGTGAGAAAAAGCTACGTTTGTCCGGTTGGAGTAAATCAAACGAAGAACACGTTTGGCGACAGAGTCTCTGGTAGGATGCTAGAATTGGCGCGCATTTCGACCTATACGAGTAGGTTTTGCCGTGGAGTGTACAGCTTCAGATTTCTCTAGGTTAATGGCCAGTAGTCACTCTTTGCACTTGGCTCATATTTTGTCAAGTTATGGCTTTAGAACATACAGCTGATAGAATTTCCTCATGGAAAACTTTGAGCTTTCATTTACTATTACTGTTAAGTCATTAATACGTAACATAGACAGTAATGGTCCTATCAAACGTCGCTGGAGCACACTCGAAATTGCTTCCGTGTTCGACGATAAGTCACCATTTAAGATAATGTGCTGTATTCTGACTTAAGAAGTTTTCATTTTATTTGTAGTTGTAGCCGCTTATCCAAGATGAACATAGTTTGTTCAGCAGTTGAGGAGTTGATAGCCCTGCGCTAGGCGAGACGCACGAGGATTGTGCTCACGTGCAGATACGCGATTTAGACTGAAACAAAACTTAGTTTAATACCGATAACTAATTAAATACGAGGTTTCTGTTTTGTAAATGAAAACCGCCTTTTCACTCTGTACTGTAATTTATTTCTTCCAGATGCGTTTCACCTTTTTATTTACTGTAAGATATCTTCAGTGGGATCTAGAACGATACAATTTTGATCGCACTGAAGATGCCTTAGACTAAAACAGGGTGAAACGAGTCTGGGAGAAATAAATTGCAGTGCTCCAAGGTGGTTTTTATTTTCAAAGGAAATATTTCTATGCTCGCTGCGGAGGATGGCCACGGAAACAAAATTGTTAAATACGAGCTTTGTTCAAAAAATTCCGGAACATTCGTAATTTCACCCCAATGGTGTGCTGGTGCGAAATGCGGTTGACATCCCTGCACACACACTTGTGTATAGTCGAGTCGTATTTTTTTAAAGTAAGTACGTTTTTGAAATTAAAAAAAAAAGACGTGCTAAAATACCTCAAAAATTTTATTTTTACATGAAAGCCTGTACCTTAATCTACTTTTCTACATAATTTCCGTCAATATTGAGGCACGTGTCATAACGTTGTACCAGTTTTTGAATACCCTCCTCATAGAAGTGTGCCGCCTGACTTGTTAATCACTGCATCACCACTGTTTTGACTTCGTCATCGTCATGAAGACGCTGACCGCCCAGGTGTTTCTTCAAGTGCAGGAACAGATGGTAGTCACTGGGCGCAAGATCGGGGCTGTACGGGGGATGATCTAGAGTTTCCCACCGAAAATATGTGATGAGATCTTTGGTCTGATTCGCCACATGCGGACGGGCATTGTCGTGCAGCAAAACGATGCCCTTGCTCAACTTCCATCGACTGTTGCTTTGATTCTGGTGTGACGTAGGCCATCCATGTTTCATCGTCCGTAACAATTTGGCTAAAAAAATCATCACCGTCGTTGTGGTACCGCTCGAGGAAAGTCAATGCACTGTCTAAACGTTTGCTTTTGTTCACATCCGTCAACATTTTCGGAACCCAACGTGCGCAGTTTTCGCCAATTGAAGTGCTCGATCACAGTGCCATACAAAACACTACGAGAAACATTAGGAAAACCATCACGCAAGGAGGAAACCGTAAAGCGCCTGTTTTCTCTCACCTTATTCTCCACTTCCTGCGCCAGACTTTCATTAACGACCGAAGGACGCGCACTGCGTTGTTCATCATGCACGTTTGTGCGGCCACCTTTGAATGCTCTCACCCACTTTCTTACCATTCCATCACTCATAATGTTTTCTCCGTGAACTTCACAAGTCTCACAATGAATATCGATCGCTTTTAGACCTTTAGCACTAAGAAATCTTAAAACAGCCCGTACTTCACAGTCGGCGGGACTAAACGGTTATCGGAGGTATGTTAAACACTCAATATACAACGTAAACCAAAAAGAATCAGACTGTAATGGCGTCAGTGCGTAGATTAGGGTACAGGCTTTCATGTAAAAATGAAATTATTGAGATTTCTTAGCACGTCTTCTTTTAATTTCAAAACGGTACTTACTTAAAAAACACGCCTCGTACGTTTGTTAGTTATTGTTCAGAGTTTTACTGTGTGGAACGTTGTGTCGCAAAGTTTGCAAATTTCGAAATGGCAGAGTTAGAGGAGCAATGCGTCTACATTAAATTTTGCGTAAAACTCAAGAAAACCTTTACAGGGACACACCAAATGATGCAAAAAGTCTACGGTGATGAGTGCTTAAGCCGTACTCGGTGTTACGAATGATTTACACGGTTTAAAAATGGCCGGATGGAAGTTAAAAATGGTCCTCGTTCAGGACGCCCTTCGACGTTTACCGACGTCGCTCATCTCAGGAACGTTAATGAAATTATACGTGCCAATCGAAGACTGACTGCTTAAGAGATTGCAGAAGAATGTAACATTTCAGTTGTACCATGTTACGAAATCCTGACACGAGCTCTTGAATTGCATCGTGTTGCCCCAAGTTTGCCCCACGGTTCACGATTCAACACCAGAAAGCCCTTCGCCTCGCAATCTGTGAAGAGGTTTTGTGTCGTGCAAATGAGAACGAGATGTTTCTTAAGGGAATCATACATAACTGGTCATAAGGCTTGGGCCTGCGGTTATGATGTTAAGAACAAGGTTCAGTCTTTACAATGGGTCGGTAAAGGTTCACCAAGACCAAAAAAAGATCGTCAGGTCAAGTCCAATGTCAGAGCCATGCCGATAGTTTTCTTTGACTGTGAAGGATTAGTTCATCATGATTTCGTGCCGCAGGGGAAAACTGTTAATCGGTGATACAATCGGGACTTGTTGCGAAGCCTGCGAGAAAATTTGAGAAGGAAATGGCCTGATATGTGGGGAGACAATTCATCCCTGTTGGCGCATGAATATTGCACAAAAAGAGAAATCACTGCTGCCTCATTCGCCGTACTCTCCGGAACTGGCCCTTGCGGACTTTTTTTTAAATTTCAAAATTGAAAACCTCGTTTAAAGGACGAAGATTTCCAACACATACGAGACAAAAGGAAATTCGTAGACGGCTCTTCTCGCGACCCAGCAAGATGCGTACCAAGGATGCTTCCGGAAATGGAAACGGCGTTGCGAGCGGTTCCGAACAGTACAATATCCCTGGGTTCGGTGCCGTAGGTTGGGTGGACTGCTGTAGCCTGTTGTGGGGTTGTGTATCACTGCGGGCTACGGCAGGGACGAAGCCTCTCCATCGTTTCTAGGTCTCCAGTTCCATACAATACAATACAATTGTCTACATTGATGAATCAGAGCCATCGAATCCAGTTCACATAATCTACCTCTCTGAACATCGTGTGATCACTGGTTATAGATGTGTTAAGTGTTGCAGAACTTAGATTAGTTTCTCACTTTCGTATGGTAGAAACGGAGGTTGGAGGAGTTGCCACATTCGTCACGAATTGCCATAATTTTAATAACAAAGATATTCATAAATTTTGGCTAGAGCCGCGTATAGAAGTATGTGGGACAGAAGTAGAAATTGAAAATAAATCGCTCATAATAGTAAATGTATACTGAGTACTAGCAGGTAATTTTAATCTTTTCATAAACTGTTTTGGGCTATGTAACAACACAAAAGAAAGACTTAGTGGTTGCTGGTGATTTAAATGCAGATTTTCTTAAAAATTCTTCCACTAAGAACTTATTTTAGTCAGTAGTATTGCCAATCAACTTCATTTACACTGTTAACTTTACAACTGCAGTAGCTAAAGGCTCAAAGATGGCCATTGAAAATATATTTATAGATCTCATGAAGAAAATTATATTATAAAACCAGTAATACATAGCCTCTCAGACCATGATATGCAGTTCCTTTTGCTAAATGTTTATACTGATCAGGATATAAGATCTGCTATATCTGAGTTCATGAGGGTAGTCAGTAAACCAAAAATGAATTGTTTTAGGGAATTCCTCTGAGATGTAATTTGGAGTGATGTGTATAATGCTCATAGAATGATTGAGAAATACAACACTTTTATTAATAATGTCATGAGCTTACATGAAAACTGTTTTCCCTCAAAACTAAGCGAGATTACACCAAAGCCTATAAAAAGCTATGGATTACTCAAGGAGTAAAGGTACCCTGTAAAGCAAAAAGGAAACTATATCTATCAGTCAGAAACAGCTCTCTTGTAGATCATTACAATACATACTGCAAAACGTTGAAGATAGTAATCTGGATATTAAAGAAAATTCATGATCAAAAAATGTTAGTCACATAAGATAACAAAACAAAAACAACACGGGATATAGAGACGGAAGGGACTGGTAGAACCAGAGATGAAGAGGAGCGCATAGCATTAAGAGTAAACGATACAAAGGTAACAGATGTGTGCAGTGTTGCTGAACTTTTCAATAACCACTGCATAACTGTTACTGAAAAGATGAGTTTGTCAGTTTCAGTAGATGCTGCCGTGGAATATCTCAGACCAGTCACTAAAAATAATTACAATACTATGAATATGACCATCACAACATTTGTACATAGCTCGTGGACTAGTGGTTGGTATTGCTACCTCTGGATCACAGGGTCCCAGGTTTGATTTCTGGCCGGGTTGAGGATTTTCTCTGCCTGGGGACTGGGTGTGTATGTTGTCCTCATCATTTCATCATCATCGTCATTTGCGACAGTTTCTTGATTGGATTGAGTTAAAAATTGGACTGTGTAAATATTTTGACTTCGTATGGGCGTTAATAACCGCGCAGTTGAGCGCCCCGCAAACCAATCATCATCATCACAACACTAGCAGAAGTAATGTCCACCATAAAATTTTTAAAATAAAAAAAAATAATCTAGTATCTATGATAAAGTATCAACAAAGTTGTGCCTCTGAGTTTAGTGATATTTTAAGTTATTTTGTGTAACTAGTCTTTTATCAGTGGCACATTTTCTGAATGATTGAAATATGCTGACATTAACCCTTCGTATAGGAAAGGAGATAATGAAATGCCAACAAACTGCTGCCCAGGTTCACTTTTGCCCCACCCCCCTCATCATTCTCAAAAATTATAAAAAAAGTAATAGGCAGTCGTCTTCTTAACCATCTGATTACAAATAAAATATTATCGAAGTCACAATTCGGAATTTTAAAGTGTTTAAATATCGAGAAGGCTACACACGAAGTGGGTTTGTACGTAATTCATTAAACAATAAATTATAAGCTACTGGTATATTTTGTGATTGTCAAAGACATTTGACTATGTATATCACAATATCCTTTTAAGTAAATTAGAATATTACGGGTAACAGGAAGACATGTACTAAGCTATCATGCTTCATCCAACTGGGAACAGTAACATGTGGTATCATATAAGGTTCTATCTTAGGGCCCTTATTTTTTCTCGGGAATATCGTTGACTTTTCATCAGTAATATTACCAGATGCCAAGTTCGTTTTGTTTGAGATGATACAAACACTGCAATACATAGTAAATCAAGTATAGCCTTAGAAAGGTCGGCTAAGGAAATTTTCGTGGACATTAATAAATCGGTCCTAGCCAATTCCTTGTCACTAAACTCTGAAAAAACATACGACATGCAGTTCAGAACTTGTAAAATTTCCTGCCTGAAATGTGACGACAAGCAGATAAGAAAAGATGACAGCGTTAAATTCTTGAAAGTACAGCTTGATAATAAACGTAAGCGGAAGGAGCATACCACAGAAATACCTAAACAAATCTCTATTTGCTATGCGAATGTTGTCAGATATAGGTGATATAAAAGTAAAAAGGTAGCTTACTATGCTTACTTTCATTCTGTAATGTCATATGGAATTATTTTCTGGCGTAATTCATCAAGTCAAACTGTAGTTTTCTGAGCCCAAAAACGTGCAATACGAATTATTTTGTTGTGGAGAGGGCTGTTCAAGGAACTGGGGATTCTAAGTACTATGTCCCAGTTTATTGCAGGTGAACAAGACTAACACATGTTAGCCTTGTTTACCAGCTTTGGACTGTCTTAACAAATATGACTTAATAATGGTCTAAAAACTTTTAACATTGTACTTGAAAATGGCATACAAGGCGAAATCCGGATAATACAAAAGATAAATATAATAATACACAGTCAAATGGCGTTGCATGACTGTAGCTAAACGCCAACAGTATCGGTGTAGCTCAGAACACAACAGGCAACATGCTGTCATGTGTTATCTTGTTGAAATACACTGTGCAGTAACATTTGTGGGGCCACCTCTCAAAAGCATGAATAACCATTTTTTGCAGTGCGGAGTACTGCGAGATGTGCAGGAAGAGAGTCAGTGGGGCTCTGGATGGTACTGACAGGGATGTGGAGCCATGCCACTCAAGTGACACAGTAAGCTGTGCTAGGTCTCTCGGTTGATGACCCATGGCGTGAACAGCCTGATCGAGGAGGTCCCACAGATTCTTGGTTGGATTTAAATCCGCCGGGAGAGAGGAGGGGGGGGGGGGGAGGGTGTTTGGTGGCCAGTGGTTACAGTAGGTAAGCTCTTCCTCGTGCTCTTCGAACCACGCGCATACACTGTGATCTGTGTGACATGTTGCTTTGTCCTTGATGCAGGGGTCGACATGGTCCCCAAGGATACACGCATACGTGTGTTGATCCAGTGTGCCTTCCGGAATGAGGTCACCCATGGAATGCCACAGAAATATTCCCCAGACCATAAAGTTCCCTCCTCTTCCCTCCCGACCGACGATTGTTGCAGGGTATTTACTTCCAAACATTTCACGCCGTTGGAGCACTAAACGTGATTCATGTTAAAAGGTCACCTGTCGCCACTCAGTGGATGTCCAACTGCAATTTCCAGCCTTCGTCGTAATGAGCAGCAGACAGCATAAGCAACAACGATCGCTGAGTGGTCATTGAGGAGACGCTGCTGGTAGCCCCTTGGTTCGTCCAGATGGTCAGTTGCTCAACACTTGCATATCTATTGGCCTGTACACATCTCAACAACCGTCATTCTCTCCTGTCGTCTAAGACCCATGGTGTACAACAGCTACCAAGGCGCTGCGTTTGGATAACGCCATTTTGCTCAGCTTGGTATACTTTAACCATGGAGGCACGTGAGCAGTTTACAAACTTAACCGTTTCGCAAATGTTTCCAACCTTGTCCCGAAAGGCAATGATCAGTCCTCAAGGACTTTAGACAAATCGGTCAGTTACCATATTATGGCACTGCACTGGTTTTAGCATCCCACACACACACACTTTATACTGCTGGTCCTTCCATGTACCATCTGTGATTGGTTATCGCATGCTGACATTGAACATATGCAATGGCTGCATTAATGTGACTTTACCATGTATAGCGTCATACAGACGTTGAAAGATAACGTGATGGCAACATCGAAGATAGGACACAGCCACTGGCCTGAATGCGTCGGAAATATAACGGCTGCGGTCCATATTACCGGCTAATAGATACCACATAACATGGTGCCAGCTAATGAGACTTTATGACAAGTACGAAAGCAGTCTGGTAACGTTCGTTTGTTTATTTTGGTCGTTGGGCGCCTTTTTCTGCTGTCACATGAAGAGAAGCCACAACAGCGGTCGCCGTGTTGACAGTCTGTGGTGCTGCAGAATTCGTCGCACTCTCATTGTGCATACTTGTCTCCCTTCAAACAAGCCCATACCCTGACTCAGGGAATGTGCCCACAGTAGTACGATCCTGTAGCGCTGGGCAAACAGTTTGGCCTCTAATGTCGTCGAACCGCTGAAATACTGCCTGATCGTTGGCCCTCCTCAATCCATAGTTTCCAAATTTGCATTTCAGTCTAAGGATCCCGACCAACATGAGCAGTAATACTGTGAAACGATAGATCGCAGTATCGATAGGCTGTGATCATGCCGCTGTCGGATTCTAACACGTGCGCATAGAGGTTTATCCTTCTTATTCAAGGCGGAACACGAGCTTCTCACCAACAACAGTCAGTTTCTGAATGAGAAACCCAATCCGTAATCTTTTCGTATATGCAAAATGTAGCTGGCGTCATGTTTGTGCGATTGTCCTGAAATGCTATCGTTTTGCATATCCATACTAGCCAATTTTAGGTTTGTTGGATGCTATCTTCATGATTCTGCAGTTTTAATGACCAGCAGTGTACGTTTATGACTTGTTGAAAGTGTGTGTCAGACCAGAACTCGATCACAATAATGCCTCTGTTGTTGGTTAGTTGAACTAAGTCAGTAGTTGGATGGCTCAATTGGCAGACCATTTGTCACGCGCAGAAGCGAGTGAAAGCACTGTTTGGAGTCTTCTCGGCCGGCTTCGGTATTTTGTCGACTTGAACCGGCTTTTAGGATCGAGCAAGTGAGCACAGTTGTTAAGGCATTGGACTTGCATTCAGGAGGGCTGGGTTTCAGTCCCTCATTCGACCATCCATATATATATATATATATATATATATATATATATATATATATATGTGTGTGTGTGTGTGTGTGTGTGTGTGTGTGTGTGTCAGGTTTAATAATAAGTTGCTACAGCGTCTCAGATGAAAATAAAATATCTGTCAAAAAAAGGAACCTCCCGGAAAGGGACGTGGTAACGAAATGAAATATCACGGGTTGAAAGGACATGTTTTGTTGTTTCGGTGGCGACAAAGTCTAGCCAAATTTTCTACAAAATTGACAATATGAGTCCACTTATCAGTATGATGTTGCACCCCCTGGGACATATATGCATTTTTGGGAAAGGTGGGAGACGTGTCATAAAGCCATTATATCCTCCCCTGTTGCAAAATGGCGCCCAACTGTTGTAACCGGTACTTCATATCCTAAATACTGGCAACAGAACGGTTTTGATGTTCAAGCTGGCCCCACACATGTTCTATCAGGGACGGATATGGGGATGTTGCTGGCCCTAGGAGTACTTGCTCATCAAATAGGCACTTCGTAGAGACGTGAGCTATTTGTGGATGAGAAATGTCATTTTGAAAAATGGCAACGCAATTCTGTCTCACGTGAGCTAACACATGAGGATACATGAAGTCCATGACAAGCGTTTTGCCGTCAGAGTTCTCTCAATCACTACCAGCCGTGACTTGAAGTAATTCACGATGGTTCCTCTCGCCAGAGCAAGGAACCATGCGTAATTGGGCTGTGGGCTGTGCGAAGACGAGTAAGGAGGACCTCATTCCGTCTTCGTGGCTGAAAGGAAGCACTCCATGGCCGCGTGGTGGGCTTTGCTACACGCAGCTTATTATCAGTCACTTCCAGCCACTCGTCTTCCCATCGACACATGACTCTGTACCTCACCTCAACAGCGAGGTGATGGCATGCACCGGAATAGCACACTGAAATAACTGAGAGCCGGTCCACACCTCCTTGGCTGCTACATCCGGCCTTGTGTATCCTGCAAAACCCATGTGCCGTGGTACCCAGGAGAAAGACGTCTCCTTCCCCAGGAGTTGTAGCTGGAGGATAGCGCCCAGGATATCTACATCTAAATCTACATAATTACTCTGCAATTCACGTTTAAGTGCTTGGCAGAGGGATCATCGAACCACAATCAAACTATCTCCCTCCCATTCCACTCCTGAACAGCGCGCGGGAAAACCGAACACCTAAACCTTTCGGTTCGGGCTCTGATTTCTATTATTTTATTTTGATGATCATTCCTACCTATGTAGGCTGAGCTCAACAAAATATTTTCGCATTCGGTAGAGAAATTTGGTAAATAGATCTCGGAGCGAAGAAAAACGTCTTTCCTTTAATGAGTTCCACACCAACTCGCGTATCATATCTGCCACACTCTCTCCCCTATTACGTGATAATACAAAACGAGCTGCCCTTTTTTGCACCCTTTCGATGTCCTCCGTCAATCCCACCTGGTAAGGATCCCACATCGCGCAGCAATATTCTAACAGAGGACGAACGAGTGTAGTGCAAGCTGTCTCTCTAGTGGACTTATTGCATTTTCTAAGTGTCCTGCCAATGTAGCGCAACCTTTGGCACGCCTTCCCCACAATATTATCTATGTGGTCTTTCCAACTTAAGTTGTTCGTAATTTTGACACCCAGGTACTTAGTTGAATTGACAGCCTTGAGAATTGTACTATTTATCGAGTAACTGAATTCCAAAAGATTTCTTTTGGTTCAAAATGGATCTGAGCACTATGGGACTCAACTGCTGTGGTTATTAGTCCCCTAGAACTTAGAACTACTTAAACCTAACTAACCTAAGGACATCACACACATCCATGCCCGAAGCAGGATTCGAACCTGCGACCGTAGCAGTCGCACGGTTCCAGACTGTAGCACCTAGGACCGCGAGACCACCGCGGCCGGCGATTTCTTTTGGAACTCATGTAGATCACCTCACACTTTTCGTTATTTAGCGTCAACTGCTACCTGATACACCATACAGCAACCTTTTCTAAATCGCTTTGCAACTGATACTGGTCTTCGGATGACCTTACTAGACGGTAAATTACAGCATCATCTGCGAACAACCTAAGAGAACTGCTCAGATTGTCACCCAGGTCATTTATATAGATCAGGAACAGCAGAGGTCCCAGGACGCTTCCCTGGGGAACACCTGATATCACTTCAGTTTTACTCCATGATTTGCCGTCTATTACTACGAACTGCGACCTTCCTGACAGGAAATCACGAATCCAGTCGCACAACTGAGACGATACCCCGTAGGCCCGCAGCTTGATTAGAAGTCACTTGTGAGGAACGGTGTCAAAAGCTTTCCGAAAATCTAGAAATACGGAATCAGCTTGAGATCCCCTGTCGATAGCGGCCATTGCTTCGTGCGAATAAAGAGCTAGCTGCGTTGCACAAGAACGATGTTTTCTGAAACCATGCTGATTACGTATCAATAGATCGTTCCCTTCGTGGTGATTCATAATGTTTGAATACAGTATATGCTCCAAAACCCTACTGCAAACCGACGTCAATGATATAGGTCTGTAGTTCGATGGATTACTCCTACTACCTTTCTTATACACTGGTGCGACCTGCGCAATTTTCCAATCTGCAGGTACAGATCTATCGGTGAACGAGCAGTTGTATATGATTGCTAAAGAGGGAGCTATTGTATGAGCGTAATCTGAAAGGAACCCAATCGGTATACAATCTGGACCTGAAGACTTGCCCATATCAAGCGATTTGAGTTGCTTCGCAACCCCTAACGTATCTACTTCTAAGAAACTAATGCTAGCAGCTTCTCGTGTTTCAAATTCTGGGATGTCCCATTCATCTTCCCTGGTGAAGGAATTTCGGAAAACTGCGTTCAATAACTCCGCTTTAGTGGCACAGTCATCGGTAACAGTACCATCGGCACTGCGCAGCGAAGGTACTGACTGTGTCTTGCCGCTTGTGTACTTTACATACGACCAGAATTACTTCGGATTTTCTACTAAATTTCGAGACAACGTTGCGTTGTGGAACCTATTAAAGGCATCTCGCATTGAAGTCCGTGCCAAATTTCGTGCGTCTGTAAATTTTAGCCAATTTTCGGGATTTCGCGTTCTTCTGAACTTCGCATGCTTTTTCCGTTGCCTGTGCAACAGCGTTCGGACCTGGTTTGTGTACCATGGGGGATCAACTCCATCTCTTACCAATTTATGAGGTATGAATCTCTCAATTGCTGTTGCTACTATATCTTTGAATTTGAGCCACATCTGACAGTTGCATAGTCAGTTCGGAAGGAATGGAGATTGTCTCTTAGGAAGGCTTCTAGTGACACTTTATCCGCTTTTTTAAATAAAATTATTTTGCGTTTGTTTCTGGTGGATTTGGAAGAAACGGTATTGAGCCTAGCTACAACGACCTTGTGACCACTAATCCCTGTATCAGTCATGATGCTCTCTATTAGCTCTGGATTGTTTGTGGCTAAGAGGTCAAGTGTGTTTTCGCAACCATTTACAATTCGCGTGGGTTCGTGGACTAACTGCTCGAAATAATTTTCGGAAAAAGCATTTAGGACAATCTCGGAAGATGTTTTCTGCCTACCACCGGTTTTGAACAAGTATTTTTGCCAACATATCGAGGGAAGTTTGAAGTCCCCACCAACTATAACCGTATGAGTGGGGTATTTATTTGTTGCGCAGGTCTGAACTGTTCAGCTCCTATATCATCGGAGTCCGGGGGCCGGTAGAAGGAGCCAATTATTAACTAGGTTTGGCTCTTAAATATAACCTCCACCCACACCAATTCGCACGGAGTATCTAATTCGTCTTCACTACAAGATAAACCACTACTGACAGACACAAACACTCCACCACCAATTCTGCCTAATCTATCTTTCCTGAACACAGTCTGAGACTTCGTAAAAATTTCTGCAGAACTTATTTCAGGCTTTAGCCAGCTTTCTGTACCTATAACGATTTCAGCTTCTGTGCTTTCTATTAGCGCTTGAAACTCAGGGACTTTCCCAGCACAACTACAACAATTTACAACTACAATTCCGACTGTTCCTTGATCCAAGCACGTCCTGTAGTTCCCATGCACCCTTTGAGATTGCAGCCCACCCCGTACTTTCCCGAGGCCTTTTAACCTAAAAAACCACCCAGTCCTCCGCTACCCGTGTAGCCGCCAGCTGAGTGTAGTGAACTCCTGACCTATTCAGCGGAACCCGAAACCCCACCACCCTATGGCGCAAGTCAAGGAATCTGCAGCCAACACTGTCGCAAAACCGTCTGAGCCTCTGATTCAGACCCTCCACCCGGCTCTGCACCAAAGGTCCGCAGTCGGTTCTGTCAACGATGCTTCAGATGGTGAGCAATGCCGTCATCTTGTAAGCAAGACCAGCAGCCCTCACCAAATCAGATAGCCGCAGGAATCCAGAGAGAATTTCCTCAGATCCAAAACGACACACATTATTAGTGCTGACATGTGCCACCACCTGCAGCTGGCTGCACCCTGTTCTCTTCATGGCATCCGGACGGACCCTTTCCATATCAGGAATGACTCCTCACGGAATGTACACGGAGTGCACACTGGATTTCTTCACCTCCTTAGCCGCCATATCCCTAAGGGGCCCCATTACGCGCCTGACATTGGAGCTCCCAACTACCAATAAGCCCGCCCTCTGCGACTGCCCGGACCTTGAAGGCTGAGAATCATCCTCTGAAACAGGGCAGGGTGCTGCATCTGAAACCTCAGCCAGAGACAGCACCTGAAACCTGTTTGTCAGACGCACCGGGGAGGCTTTCTGATCAGCCTCCTGGGACGTCTTTTGCTGCCTGCCACGCCTTGGAACGACCTCCCAGTCAACCACAGGCGAGGGCTCAGCCCCACTGCGGGCAGCAACCGGGGCAACCACAGCGGCAGACCGATCTGGGGACAGACGGGACGAGGTTGACATCCCCGTGATACCCAAGTCCGGCTCCCCACAGTGGTGCCCATTGGTAACAGCCTCAAGCTGCATGACCGAAGTCAGCGCCGCTTGCAACTGTGAGCGAAGGGATGCCAATTCAGCCCTCATCCGAACACAGCAATCACAGTCCCTGTCTAATCTAATCGCTGTTGAACAACAGTTACCGAAACACGAGTCCGTGCCTAGATAACGCAAAGGAAACACGCAAAGAATGTATGAACTAACGTGTACAAATGCCTAAGGACTGCGCTACAATCCGCCTGAAGTTACGATTACAGTAACTAAAACTCGAAATTACACCTCCTATACGAAACTATGTAACAAATAAGCGAGCTAGGAGTATGCGACTTGCTGCTGGCAGCTGCTTATCCAACAGCGGCAGGAAGCACACTGGCTGTGACCAACCGACACTGGCCATTCAAAACAAAAACAGAAGACAAACGACTACGCTAATTTACGCTATTCAGGTACTAAAGCGCGATTCTACAACTCTCAAATACTATAATACGCCCGAAATTTATGAATTAAACAATGCAAGTACTCAAAAACACGCAAAGAAATTAAGAATTAAACTATGTAACAAATAAGTGAGCTAGAAGTATATGACTTGCTGCTGGCAGCTGCTTATCCAACGGCGGCAGGAAGCACACTCTGGACTATTTTATCTTCCGGGTACAAACGCTGTAGAGAGTGAAGGACACTCAGAGCAGCGGAACAGACAAGGAATTTAGCACTCGAAGCACGCATCGTTTGTCGCTACAGTAAAGTCTCGAGGCAGTCAGACCTTGAGGACACGATCAAGGAAAACAACAGAGCAACGAACAGAGTCTCCCTGTTTCGACCCATCCAGGAAGACAGCTGTAGATTCAAATGGTTCAAATTGCTCTGAGCACTATGAGACTTAACATCTGTGGTCATCAGTCCCCTAGAACTTAGAATTACTTAAGCCTAACTAACCTAAGGACATAACACACATGTACGTTTCAATCCGGAACCGTGCTGCTGCTACGATCGCAGATTCGAATCCTGCCTCGGGCACGGATGTGTGTGATGTCCTTAGGTTTAAGTAGTTCTAAGTTTAGGGGACTGATGACCTCAGATGTTTAGTCCCGTAGTGAGCTGAGTGATTTGAACTGAGGCTTTAAAACTGAGAGTAGTGTTCTTCATATGCAACTAAGTTAAATTAAAAATACGACGAGAACGGTTAAATAAACACACACACACAATTATCTGCAGAAAATTGAGAACCCGTCTTAACAGCCCACTCCTCTAATCCCGCACTGCAAGTTTTAAGTGACGAGTCGCTGTTGCAACACTGGAGCAGGAACAAAAAAAAGCAAAATCTTTCACAAATAAGGAGCACTGTACAGGACTCCTTATCGTAGACGTGATACTGTTCATGGCTAAGGCAAAGAGGGTAACACATACAACACTGCCCTGAGGAACACCATTCTGCTACTCAAAATGGTCAGACAGCACGTCACCAACTCGGGTTCTAAAAAAGCGCTTAGACGGGAAGAACCGTTTGAAGATGGCGAGGTGGCCACGAAAGCTCCATTGGTGGGGGAGATACTCGAGAATACTGTATCTCCAAGTAGTGTCGTATACCTTGATAATATACCGAGTCAGTGATGTTTACGTCGGAAAGCCTGCTGGATAGCTGCCCCTAGTAGGGTCAGGTTGTTTACAGCGGTCCGAAATCTCCGGAATCCATACTGAGAGCGGCTGAGGAGTTGGCTGGTATCCAACAACCTCACCAGACGACGGCCAACCATTCGCTCTGGCGTGTTTTATACAGAGCTCGTCAAGGCGACGCTCAGGTAACTACTGCGACATTTGCGGTCCTTTCCTGGTTTGAAGAGAGGTATCCGAATTGCCTCTCTCCACGAGTTGGGAGAGTTGCATGTCTGCCATATAGGATTAAAACATTCAAGGAGGATTTCCTTTGACGCTGCTGGCAAATGTCGAAGCACGGAGTACTGGATTTGGTCGTGACTGGGCAGCCTCACTAGTCTCAGTGCCAGCTCCAGCTCGCACATGGAGAAAGTGCAGTTGTAAGACTCAGAATTGTGGAATTTGAAGTCCAACTTGCCCCTCTGTGCAGTCGTACCATGGCGGCGAAATGCCGGATCCTGGCTGTTATCGGCAGCAGTCGCCACAAAATGCTCTGCCACAGTCTGCGCGGTGTTTCTGGGCGTTGTTTGGATACACTACATTTCAACACTACTGCTATTGGTAGACGAAAGTGTTTACAAGAAATCCTCTGGGTGGTTTCACATACTTTTTTAGAACAGGTGGAACTGTTGACGGAGTCCGGGAACACTTGCCATGACCGTTTCGTGCTCTACTTAGTTACGCGTCGTGCCTTGGCTCTCGTGACTCGAAAGGCTGTAAGATTGTCTACTGCTGGGCAGCATTTAAACCGTCGAAGAGCTGCACGCCTGTCTCAGATTGCTGAACAGCACTCATCTGTCTACCAAGGTACAGTTCGCCTCATGAGACGATCTGAAAATTTTGGATCGATCGTGGGCTGAGATGGATGGTCAGGGTGGGCAAGCCAGTTCTTCATGAGAAATGGAAAATTTCCGTGTACGAGTCCCAATTGATGTATTTCAGTGCCCACTAGCAGGTAATATCATCGTTTCCTTCGGATCATAATCATGTAAGGCTGCAGGATAAAAATGGTGTAAAGAACATAGATCTAATCATGTACCAACCCTCCACTGGTGTGTACACATACAAAATTACTTTGGCATCTGACCATGTATACTGGGTGCTCCACTTTTTTGTCAGGCACAATATTAATGTAGCTGCTGTTATCCACTCAGTGTCTTAGAACTGGTTACTCCTGGAATTTCTGCAATATGGTTTAGGGTTCTTCTTTACTGGTCATCTCATTCCTGACACCTGGGACGAGGGAGGGGATGTAGGTGCGAGATGGGGCACCCATACTGCTCTTCTTCAGCCTAATGGTCTTAAAAAATGGACACACAATATTTTATAATTAAAATGGATAACAATGTAGGATGAAAATACAATACACTATGATTAATTTTGATGGAATTATCACAAAAAATGCAGATGACAATGGTGTATCAGACGCTGTGATGTAGATGACGTTGCTGTTTCTGGCAATCACGTCCCCAAAGAGTCGTAAGGGTAAAAAGTGAGAATGGATGGGCGAGAGGCAATATGTCTGAAAGGGGGAATGGATTGGGACATGTCTGATCGCTAAGTTGGGGCCCGCCGGGGTGGCCGAGCGGTTCTAGGTGCTACAGTCTGGAACCGTGCGACCGCTATGGTCGCAGGTTCGAATCCTGCCTCGGGCATGGATGTGTGTGATGTCCTTAGGTTAGTTAGGTTTAAGTAGTTCTAAGTTCGAAGGGGCTGATAACCTCAGAAGTTAAGTCCCATAGTGCTCAGAGCCATTTGAACCATAGCTAAGTTGGGGCTGCAACAAAGTGGAACAAGGTTCTGATTGTGGCCAGGAGGGAAATCCTTGCCTTTATCCGAAGAGAGGATAATGGGGCTGGGAATGAGCAAAATGGTTAAACGTGAGCGCGTATGTCCGAGTTATGAACAGGGAGTCTGCTGAGGCTGGGATGAAATATGGAGACGGGCTGTTTCAGGTATATGTTACTACAGGTAGTACAACAGATTTTTACTCGTAAGCCTTACGGGATGTGAGGCATTCGTGAAAATGTTCGTTGAACTGAGGAGCTGGTGGAGGATAAGTGTGGGACAGGGAAGATGGGTACAGAGATTAGGCAAAATGCATGGCATTGTAGAATTTTAGTAAGTAGTAATCTGTTGGTAGTGTGGAATTTCAATATGTGTTGGCCAAGGTTCTGGAGGCGTGAGCACTAATTAGGAGCGACAACTGGAGTAATCTCAGTTTAAAGTTCGTTTCAGTGTGTTGAGTTCAATGTTTTTAATTATTCTGTTCGAAGTAGGCAACAACTAGTATTTAACTCAAACTCTTAACTTATTTTAGTATTTATAAGAGCTAAATTGACTGTAGAAATGGGTCAACTTGAGCCCTCGATGCCGCCCATCGACACTGTTACGAGGTGACATTCGTTAACGATCTGACCGTGGGTATGTGATAAGGATCTAACCATGGGATCTGACAATGAAACTTACACTCTTAATTGCTCACAGATAAAACATTATCTTTGGTTGTCCTACTGACGAATGATTACAATTTTCTTGAACTTTGAATTACTTATGAACAAATTTTCCTTTCGAATACAAAATATTTGTCCTACGGGAGATCTAACCTGAATTTGTGTGTTATAGTGATGTAACATATTAATGTTTTGTTTTATTTGTTTGTTTTACTCCTTTGTTTCAGTATTTTGTTTCACTGATCCTTGATCTCGAGCAGTATTTGTGCAAAATGTATCCGTCCGTAATATTTAATAGTCTTACGTTGTGGCGGGATATGAAAAGTTAGGAGTAGACTATTAAACTTCAGTAAAACTGTGAGTGTAATCGGAGAATATTGTAGATGTCATGTACGTCGTGTTCACATTCGTTTGACGAAGATTTTGTCTGAACAGCCATCCGACAGTTACATGTGGAGGTGTCGTCGTGATAATTTCTGGCAGTCAGTCAGGCACGGTTGAGTGATAAAGACTCAGTCTCTCTCGTAAAGTGGAGTTAACTTGCTATTTTTCTTACGTGTCCACTGTAAGATACACCATGCACTAAACCGATGCTTATGAACGAACGGTAATAGGTTTATTTTCTTTCTGTGGGGATGTGTGCGGTGAATTTATTAAATATATGGAGTGTGGGGGCTGGTGGCAGTGGAGGCGTTGTGTGATAGTGGAAACTGATGGATCACGTTTTGGTAAGAATAAGGGACGGGGAAGGCATGATGTTGTGGGTCTTTGTGTTTGGGAGGCTGTTATTTCTAGTAGAGATTCTTCGAATGTTGTATTCGGATGGTGGAAAATCATGCTAAGCGGGTTTCGATTCCACTCATAGAAGAATGTGTTCCGAGGCTTTACGATGCTTAGCAGATAAATAGTTGTTAATAAATGGTTCAAATGGCTCTAAGCACTGTGGGACTAAACATCTGAGGTCATCAGTCCCCTAGACTTAGAACTACTTAAACCTAACTAACCTAAGGACATCACACACATCCATGCCCGAGGCAGTATTCGAAACTGCAACCGTAGCAGCCGCGTGGTTCCGAACTGAAGCGCATAGAACCGCTCGGCCACCGCGGCCGGCAGTTGTTATCATCTCACTTGTGAATTGATCTAGCTCCAGTAAGGTGGACGCAGAGGAGAATTAAGTGCCTAGTAAGTGGAGTAAGGACGTAATAGATCCACTATGTTTGTTAACGAGATTTGGAAAATGCTGAGGAAACCAGAGCTGTTGCACTCTCGATTCAAAAGAGAACGTGCAAACTACAACAAGCAAAGGTTAGTAGAGATTCGTGCGTATGTGAAAAGATCTATACGCGAAGCATACAACTACTCCCACAGTGATAACTTTGCAAAAGACCTGGCAGAGAAACCGAGAAAATTCGGGTCCTATGATAAATCGGTACATGGGTCTAAAGCTTCCATTCACTCACTAGTTTACCAGTCCGGTGTGGCAGTAGAAGCCACCAAAATGAAAGCCGAAGTTTTAAATTTTAGTTTCAAGAAATCGTTAACGCAGGAGAATCGTACAAACATACCGTCGTTAGACCATGGAACAGACTCCAGTATGGACCACGTAGTATTAAGGATCCCTGGCGTAGGGAAACAACTGAAACAGCTGGAAACAAATAAGTAACAAGATCTGTATGGTATCCCCTTTCGGTTTTTCAAAGAGTCCCTTACTGCATTGGCCCCTTACCTAGCTTGCATTTATCGTAACTCTCGCCCAACACGATGGCTCAAGCTGCTGCTAAAAAGCGAAGATGATGCTTGTATATAAGAAGGGCAAAAGAACGGAACCGCAAATTTCAGATCAACATCCCTAACATCGGTTTGCTGCAGAATCCATGAGCATATTCCCAGTTCAAATATATTTAATTTTTCAGAGAGAGAGAAGTTTATGAGCACGAATGAGCAGGGTTTTAGTAAGCGTGGCTCGTGCGAAACTCAGCTTCCCCTTTTCTCACATGATATACTGCGAACTCTTTATGAAGAGCAACGTGCAGATTCCCTCTTTATAGACTTCCGGAAAGCATTTAAGACGGAGCTCCACTGCAGGCTGTGAACGAATGTACGAGCATATGGAAAAGGTTCAGAGACATGTGAGTGGTTTGAAGACTTTTTAAGTTATAAAAGCCAGTATATTGTCCTCGACGGCGAGTGTTCAAGAGAGACAAAGGAATCGCCTGGAGTGGCACAGGGAACTGAGATAGAACCGCTATTATTTTCAATATACATAAATGATTCGGCGGATAGGTTGGGAAGCAATCTACGGTCGTTTGCTGATGATGTGATGTACGGTGAGGCGTCGAAGTTGAGTGACTGTAGGAGGACAGAAGATGACTTTAGACAAAATTTCTAGTTTGTGTGGAAAATGTAAGCAGATGCATGCGAGTAGGAGCAAATCCGTAATGTTCTGATACAGCATTAGTAGAGTCCAGCATGACACAATCAAGCGTAACGCTGCAAAGCGATATGAAATGGAATGAACATGGTAGGGTTGAGGTAAGGAAAGCGAATGTTCGACTTTGTTGTATTGGGAGAATTTTGGGAAAGAGTGGTTAATCTGTAAAGGAGACCGCATAAAGGACGCTTTTGTAAACTAATCTTGAGTATTGTTCGAGTGTTTGGGGTCCGTACAATGTTGGATTACAGGAGGACTTTGAAGCAATTCAGAGGCTAGCTGCTGATATGTGTTACTGGTAGGTTTGAACAACACGCAAGTGTTACAGAGATGGTTCGGGAACTCAAATGGAAATTTCAGAAGGGAAGGCGACCTTCTTCTCCAGACACACTATTGAGAAAATTTAGAGAACCTGCATTTGAAGCTGCATACAGATCGATTCTACTGCCTTCAACGTACATTGCGCGTAAGAACCGCAAAGATAAGATACGAGAAATCAGCGCTCATGCAGAGGCATACAGACAGTTGCTTATCCCTCGTTCTACTTGCAAGTGGAACAGGAAAGGAAATAACCAGTAGTGGTACAGGGTACGCTCCGCTACGCGCCGTACTTTGTATTGCGGACTATTGATGTAAACTCATGCTCATTAATTAAGGATAATTGCAGAATGTGGTGCCACACAACGTGGCACCACACAAAACTGGCGCTAATAGCATGGGTACATATGGAACACACCTGTAAGTCCACGGTATTGGTGATAAGTTGAGAAAACCGTCCCGAAACACATATGCTATAAAACACCACTGTTTCCTGCGCATGTACACTGACATCAATATGGGATATGATCAGCATGCACACATACACAGGCCGCACAACGGATTGGCATACACTGGATCAGGTGGTCAAGCAGCTGCTGGCAATTGCTTCCCATTCTTGCACCAGTGCTTGTCGGAGCCCCTGAAGTGTCGTCGGGGCTTGACGACGTGCAGCGATCGGTGGGGTTTAGGTCTGGAGAACAGGCAGACCACTCCATTCACTTGATATCTTGTAGGGTACTCCTCCACGATGTCAGCTCGATGGGGCCGTGCGTTATCATCCATCAGGAGGAAGGTGGGACCCACTGCACCTCTGAAAAGGCGGACATACTGTTGAAAAACGACGTCACGTTGCACCTGACTTGTTACAGTACCCCTGTCAAAGACATGCAGGGATGTACGTGCACCAATCATAATCGCTCCCCGCACCATCAAACCACGACCTTCATACAGGTCCCTTTTAAGGATTTTAAGGGGTTAGTATCTGGTTCATGGTTCACGCCAGATGAAAATCCGGCGAGAATCACTGTTCAGACTACACCTGGACTCGTCCGTGAACATAACCTGGGACCACTGTTCCAATGACCATGTACTGTGTTCTTGACACGAGGCTTTACGGGCTCTCCTGTGAGCAGGGGTCAGTGGAATGCACCTAGCAGGTCTCCGGGCGAATAAACCATGTATGTTCAGTCTTAAGACTCTGTGTCTGGAGATAACTGTTCCAGCAGCTGCGGTAAGGTTCCGAGCAAGGCTACCTGCAGTACTTCTTGGCCGTCTGCGGGCACTGATGGTGAGATATCGGTCTTCTTGTGATGTTGTACACTGTGGACGTCCTGTACTGTAGCGCCTGGACACATTTCCTGTCTGCTGGAATCATTGCCATAATCTTGAGATCACAATTTGTGGCGCACGGAGGGCTCGTGCTACAACTTGCTGTCTTTGACCATCCTCCAGTCACCCTAGTGATCTACCCCTCATAATGTCATCAATAGGTGTTCTTTCAGCCACTTTCAACACACAGCCGCCATTAGCACGCCTGAAAACGTCTGCACACTTACCCGCTGCACCATACTCTGACATGCACCAACACACCTCTGCGTATGTGGAGTGCTGCCAGCGCCACCGTGCGACGACCGCAGGTCAAATGCACCGCATGGTCATACCCCGAGGTGATTTAAACCCGCAAAACCGCCAGCCAGAGCGTTGTTTCACCATGTATCAGCCTTGTCCTTAATTTATGAGCATGGGTGTAGATATAAATGTACATTATCACAATGGGTTAGTTCCGATAAGAGGTTGGGCAGGAAGGGTTTGTTTCATATATGGCATTGGTTTTTTTACTTAGTTTTTTCATTCTTTTGGTTTTTTAAATTTATTGTTAAACTGTCATGTTCGTTACGTTTCACAGTTTTTTTATCGTTTCGTTCCTAAGTTAGTGTTTTTTAAGTCTCTTTGTTTTATAAGTTATGACTTTTGATTATGGTAATTGGAAGTGTCAGTGTTTGTTGTATAAAATATTCTACGAAGAACCAACTTCATACTCAATTAATGAAACCGTGATTTTTCTTCCATGCTGTTTAACAAGTGTGTTAAAGTTGTACCAAAGTAATATCAACTATAATTAATTTCGGAGATTTTGGTTCTCTGTATTGGTACCGGTCTTTTCAGTTGAGCTGTATGGCTCAAGTTATATTTTTCATACCGTGTTTCGGTAGTATTCGAGACTTTTTTGTTACATGTATTTTCGTTTTCTCTATTGGCATCCATGCTTAGCTTTCCATATTGGTATTGGTCTTTTGAGTTGAGCTCAATTGAGAAGACATTGCAGTCAGCTGCAGATCATCACTCACGTCGACACCAAATATGTCTGTTGCCTGGATCAGAACCAGTATCGCTTCTCTCCAAAGGCTGGTGGATGTGGTAAAGATAACCAGCCTCCCTCGTGTAGTCACAGCTCACCTATCAATTTTCGATTTGCAGCGTAGTTCCCAATGTAACGAGATAGATATTGCCAGAGCCATGGACAGACTGCTCGGACTCGGGCATTGCCTGCTGACGGACAACTCCCATGCCGACACAGCAGCTAAGCAAAAACCCTCCACTTCGCATCATCTCTTACGATTTCCAGTGACCTGGGACGCCGACCAACTCCAGGAAGTTTCCGCAATTTGTCACACTGCCCATTACAAAAGGAATAGTCCAGGTGCTCTACATCTACATCTACATTTATACTCCGCAAGCCACCCAACGGTGTGTGGCGGAGGGCACTTTACCCGCCACTGTCATTACCTCCCTTTCCTGTTCCAGTCGCATATGGTTCGCGGGAAGAACGACTGTCTGAAAGCCTCCGTCCACGCTCTAATCTCTCTAATCACATTCGTGATCTCCTCTGGAGGTATAAGTAGGGGGAAGCAATATATTCGATACCTTATCCAGAAACGCACCCTCTCGAAACCTGGCCAGCAAACTACACCACGATGCAGAGCGCCTCTCTTGCAGAGTCTGCCATCTGAGTTTGTTAAACATCTCCGTAACGCTATCACGCTTACCAAATAACCCAATGACGAAACGCGCCACTCTTCTTTGGATCTTCTCTATCTCCTCCGTCAACCCGATCTGGTACGGATCCCACACTGATGAGCAATACTCAAGTATAGGTCGAACGAGTGTTTTGTCAGCCACCTCCTTTGTTGATGGACTACATTTTCTAAGGACTCCCCCAATGAATCTCAACCTGGTACCCGCCTTACCAACAATTAATTTTATATGATCATTCCACTTCAAATCGTTCCGCACGCATACTCCCAGGTATTTTACAGAAGTAACTGCTTCCAGTGTTTGTTCCGCTACCATATAATCATACAATAAATGATCCTTCTTTCTGTGTATTCGCAATACATAACATTTGTCTATGTTAAGGGTCAGTTGCCACTCCCTGCACCAGGTGCAGATCTTCCTGCTTTTCGCTACAATTTTCTAATGCTGCAACTTCTCTGTATACTACAGCATCATCTGTGAAAAGCAGCATGGAACGTCCGACACTGTCTACTAGGTCATCTGGTCTGGAGACGATTGTAGTGTCTTTTGTTTGGACTTCGTCGTTTTTGTGACGAACTCATTTCCTCTCTCTTGACCTAACAGTGAAAACTTGGAAAGCCACCCTGAATAGGTCAAGGCTGCATTTCACACCGGAAACGTTACGCTCGGGTGGTAGAGTATGTATGGAATGAACGTCGTGTATTTTATGTTAAGTGAAAATCCAATATCCACAGTACAAACCCAACATCAGATAAACCAATTACTACAACAAAGGAAGAAATTTTAGGAAAAGAGTATGAAGCTATTGGGAAATTAGAAGTGCAAGTTGTAATCGTTAAAGAGAAGAGAGAGAAGGAGCACTTAAGTGTAGACAAAACAGAAATGACAAAATTATAGGATGTAGTAAGAAAAATGAAAACCAAGAAGACAAAGAAGTGACACCGTAACCACCGAATTGGTCAATTACGAAATCTTCATCAAAAGTGTTGGACAATGAAGGAAATTCCGAAGAGCTGGAACACATATAATCTTGTTAGAAGAGGAACCTGGGTCCAGAAAGAGTGTAGGTCATGTTCAAATAACACAAGCTTATAGAATTTAGCGGAGAGACAAATATACTATTTCTTGACTACGGGAAAGTCATTGATAACCTAAGCAGGAGAACGTTGTGGGAAGCACTACACAGGGGAGGCATACCATACCTCTTACTATAAGTAATCAAACATATGCACCAAGACTCGAAAATGGCCATAGCCGGAAGAGATAACATTAACGTAACAACAAATTTAGGCTTACGACAAGGATGCTGCTTGTCAAAATGGCTCTGAGCACTATGGGACTTAACATCTGTGGTCATTAGTCCCCTAGAACTTAGAACTACTTAAACCTAACTAACCTAAGGACATCACTCACATCCATGCCCGAGGCAGGATTCGAACCTGAGACCGTAGCAGTCGCGCGGTTCCCGACTGAGAGCCTAGAACCGCGAGACCACCGCGGCCGGCTGCTGCTTATCGAATACATTTTAATTGTGTATGTTGAGATAAAACAAATGACTTTTGTACCAATAATATTAACCAATGGAATTATTTAATGATACTATTTGCTGACTACCAACTTCTTATAGCTAACAGCGAGCACACCCTTCGAAAATTCAATTATAAATTTAGTACTACTGCCAAGAGTTAAAACGTAACAATGTCAACACAAAAAATCAAAAGTAATTGATTTTAAAGTTTCAGACACGATCTCAAGCAAATATTTAATAAACGACCGGAAAATAGTGAGAGTGAGTAATTAAACTTCTTGGGGAGAACCTCTCCTTCACAAGCGAAAAAGACACACCAAAAAATGAGGCAAGACAACTTATACAGTGCTCCAAAACAACAGCAGTACCGTTAATACTTTATGACAGTGAAACGATGGGAGAATAGAAGCTCCGGAAATGAGGTTTGGTTTTTAAGAAGAGCACCTGGCTATAGACTGTTGATGTGATAAGGAGTACAACAATCGGACAAGAACTGGGAGTTAAAACCTTAAACGAACCGATCACGGAATACACAAAGAAATAGGGAGATCATGCAGTAAGAATGAATTAAAATTGATGAATTATCAACCATCAGGGAAGATATCAAGAGACTGACCAAGAAAGACGTGGGGTTATCAAATAGCAACCAGGTAAAGACAAGGGAGACCCCGATCAGTGGACAAAACAGGCAGATGGCTAATAATTTATGAAAGAAGATAACATTCTACCAAGCTAAAGTGAAGACAGAGAATCGTAACGAAGTCCTGACACCCATGTCTTTCCTAGAAAGCAGTGGTCCCCTTCATCATATAGTAAACTAGGCCGATGTACCACCTTGTAACATCCCTTCTGCGGAATGACAAACCCTAACTTATAACTGCCTGATATAGTGAGTGGTAGATTTACAGGTCCTCTTTGTGGATTACCTGCGCGGTGGCAGCGTAGTCAGCCTCCGCCCTTTCTCGACCTGTAATCTTACTTGCAGGTCAGCCGCTCGTACGTTATTCCCTACTCTGTGGATTTTGGACTTAGTAAATACTTAGAACTAAGGTTTTGGAGAGGAATTCTGGCGTTACTAAATAATGCAACGCATCTCTGATAAAAGCAATTATTTTTGTAGAGATACGTTGGCCTCAAAGTCCAGTGATACAATTTATTACAAACAAATTGCAAAATCGTACTTCGCACGGCCTAATCCAGCCAGATAGTGGTCAGACGGATATACCCCTCTAAGTGGGTTTAAGACCGCTGTCGGATGCCTATTACATTTGGTTGTTTTCTCAATCAGGCTAATCCCAGTTGTGATCGTAGTAATATAATTCACTCAGCAGCCACACGGCTCTTTTAAGATGTTGTATCATTGGATGCCACGGAACTCAGTCTATACTTACATTTGATATCCCACATAAAAATTAGCATGATCACATCCAATTGGTCCTAATGACCATTGGTAGAAAATAAAAGCAGAACTGCAACAGCAGGAACGAGCACAGCAGATGACATACCGCGTTTAATGACTGTCATGTTGTTGCACGCAATAAAACAAATATAATTGAAACAAATAGTTTTTGTGTAAATCAGATCCGTGAAGCATGCGCTTGTGAGTTGCTACTGCAATATACTTCTTTAGTAATTGTAACATTCTACAGATCCCCTCAAGGTAACTTTCAGCTATTCATGAAAAATCCAGAGGCATTATTGAGCTACCTGTCGGACTAAAACAAGCAGTTAGTGGTTTGTGGTGATTTTAATGTAGATTTCTTAAAATATATGGATAGGAAAAATGAGCTAGAATCTTTGTTTGGTTGTTTCAAACTAGTATTTGTTGTAAATTTTCCAACTCGTGTGCAGCACGATAGTAGGTCACTTATCGATAACATTTTCATAGACAGTGCTCAGGCAGAAACAATTAATGTGCACCCAGTTAATAATGGGCTATCTGATCATGTTTTAATGGAAATAACACATATAGCACCTTACAGGCTTCAGGCAGGTTCATACAAGGTAGGGAAGCTTATTGATGCGAACAGGGTACAGAGTCTTAAGAGCAGCCTAGAAGAGGTAGAATGGGATGAAGTATACACAGAGAATGATGATGATGCCAAATTCAGTTTATTTCACTATAAATTTGCCTCAATATTTGAGAGTTGCTTTCCTGAAACGTTATTCAAAAAAGTCATTGCAAAGTCAAGTAAGCCATGGATTACTAAGGGAATTAAAATATCGTGTAAGAGGAAGAGGGAAATATATGGACAGGCCAGAATAAGCCAGGATCCGACGTTACTTGCTTACTACAGAAGATTCTGTAATATTTTAAAGAAATTCATTATGAAGTCGAGAAGCTTATGTGTTCTGACAGAAATTGTACTGCACATAATAAGATTAAAACTATATGGAATATCGTCAAACAGGAGACGGGACAGCCTAACAGTGCACAGCATACCCTGGCAATAAAGCTAAATGATGATGTTATGAGTGATAATTCACATGTTGCTTTTATTTTTAACAAACAGTTTCTGAATGTAGCAGCAAAAAAATGGTTAAAGGGTTCAGTTGAAGAAGCAAAAAAAAGTTAAAAATCTAATTCCCCAGGACTTTAGGACTTTAGAAATAGCACCAACATCTCCCACTGAAATTGAGAGGAGATAAATATACTGAAAAACAAGGGCTCATGTGGTATTGATGGAGTCTCTAACAGAATTTTGAAGTGTTGTGCTAATTTAATAACCGGAGTCCTTAGCGATATATGTAATGCTTGGCTGACACAGGGAATTTTTCCAGACAGATTGAAATACGCGATTGTCAAACCTCTTCATAAGAAAGGGGACAAGAATGACTTAAATAATTATAGACCAACCTCATTGCTGACTTCATTTTCTAAAATATTCGAAACAATTATGTATTCCAGAGTAGTCTCACATTTAAGTGAAAATAATTCACTCAGCATGTCACTGTTCAGATTCCAGATGGAGTATTCGACTGAGAATGCTATCTACACATTTACTCATCAAATAGTACCTCTTAAATAACAAATTATCGCTAGTTGGTATTTTTTGTGATTTTTCCAAGGCATTTGACTGCATGAATCATGTCACACGCTTAGAAAAACTCAGGTTTTATGGAACTGAAGGCTATACACACAGCTGGTTTGAATCATACTTAACGAACAGAAAGCAAAAAGTTGTGCTGAATAACACAAATAATGTTAGGAGGGTGGTAAATTCTAGCGAATGGGGAGTTATCACAAATGGAGTCCCACAGGGTTCAATTTTGGGTACTCTGCTGTCCCTTATTCATGTGAATGACCTCTCACTTAACGTTCAGCAAGCAGAACTAGTACTTTTTGCAGATGGCACGAGTGGTATAATCAATCTCATTCTAGAGAAAGCAGCTGAAGATATTGTTAAGGATATCTTTCAACGAATTATGAAGTCGTTCTCAGAAAATAGACTCTCAATTTTGAAAAAAACGTACTATATCCAATTCAGTACACCGAATAGAGTCATACAGACAATTGATGTAGCATATGAACAGGACACAGTTAACAGGGTAGATTTCTCCAAGTTTTTGGGTGTTCGCATTGATGACAACTTGAGCTGGAAGAAACATATTACTGAGCTTATCATAATATTAAGTTCAGCTTCTTTCGCTCTTTATATAATCGCTATTCTGGGTAATAAACAGATCAACCTCCTAACGTACTTTGCATATTTCCACTCAGTAATGTCTTATGGAATAGTTTTCTGGGGTAACTCACCACTTGGACATAAAGTACTGATTGCACAAAAGAGAGCAGTGAGAATAATTAGTGGTGCTCACGTCATGTGGGCACCTATTCAAGGAGTTAGGCATTTTAACTGCACTATCAGAGTACATGTATTCGGTAATGAAATTCTTTATAAATAATCCATCTCAATTCGCGAAGAACAGTGATGTTCACACGTACAACACTAGAGGTAAAAATGACCTTTCCTATCCGTTATTGAAGCTGTCAGTTGCTCAAAAAGGAGTACATTATTCACCAAGAAAAATCTTTGATCATTAACCCATTAATATAAAGTGCCTGGCAGGTAGCAGATCAAGTTTTAGATCTAGCTTAAAATCATTTCTTTTGGACAACTCTTCTATTCAATGGACGAGTTCCTGTTTCAGGACTGGCAAAAAATGTATATATATCTTATAATCTGACTTTTTCCACATCATATCGATAAAATAATCGTGAAAATGATCTACGGAACATGATATAACCAAACCAAACGAAGTTTTGCTCAATTAGCTATTTGCGTCTATGCCTCAGTTATTGTCACATATTACGGTAAACATTCATTCACGGTCAAAATGACTTCACCGCCTGTGCGAACGTTACTTTGTTACGGTCTTATTCAGATTTATCCAAAAAGCAAAGCTTAGTTTGGAATCTTGGGGGAGCAGAACTGCCTGCTCCCCGGTCGAACCGCTAGTCCTCAATAGTGGCGTGCTGTGCGCCCTTCTCCCCCACCAAATCGTTCGTGACATCAGCTACCATCTTTTCCCTTAAAATAGACACATTTTACTTTATACTTTCCCTGTTGGTTTTTTTGCGTATATACACTTTTGATTTACCCTCGTCTGCAAATTTTACTCTGGCCCTCTGCTCTAATTTAGTTTTTTCAAACGAACTGTTTTTTTTACGCTTTGGCAGCCTCTGGTTGGAACAGTCCACCTTTTCAATCTCCAAGCGGTGTCCGCCTGTGGATGCTGCGTCGTGTTTCTAAGCTACCCCTGGCTTTTCTGTGCCCTTCCGCCTTCACGTTCTTGCAAGTCACCCTGCTGGCCTACCACGTCCACCTCGGCTCTTACCGTAACCATTCGGGCAGGCTACCTTCGCCTTGGCCCTCCGTCTGCATTCTAATTGGCGCTCGCTTAATTAAAAAGGTTAGAACTTTAGTTTCCTTGCCTGTACAACAAACGAATTTTTTTTTCTGAAGCCGCCTCATATTCTTAGCTATCGAATGAAGTTCTTAAAACTATTGCTTATCTGAAGTGTGGTCATTCGTGCACAGCCACTTTTCAAACTGAGAGTGGGTTGAAACCCGAAACGGAAAGTAGGGAAATATTATACAACACATGTTAAATATATAGGAAAGAAAGATTAGACTCGCAAGGATAGAGAGTTGTGCTAACATCTACCTTAGGCGAGGTCGAAAATGTGTGAACCCCTATCGACAACAATAGCGTGGGTCGGTAGACTTATATTAATAATGGGATACCAAGAAAACACAAATGCAATTAAATGGAAATAACCTGACCGTACTCTGTGGGTAGGTGATGATTGTGATTCGCGGAGTATCGACTGTGAAACACTACGACGAGGACAAACCGTCGCGCGAAGCAATACAGAAAACTAGTCCTATAGCCCACACGCCAAGAAGTGCGACTGACATAATGACTCCTCGTAAGGTAGAGCCAATGTTTTAGCGATCGTTATGCTACTACAAGGACACTGTCACCAAAAACCAGGTGATCATCAAAAGAGCTTGGAGAGGATTTGTGATAGGCAGAAGTAATATACAGTCATTTTAATTATGCTAAAGGACGAACTGAAAACAGTTGAAATCTGGCTAACAGGGAGCAACTGTGGTTAAAGATCGAAGACTTTTAAACTACGATCTAGGTAGATACGTACCGAATAAACTAACGACAGTCTGTAAAAACATTAGCATTTGGATAATATTACGAAAACAGAGTGCTGCACTGCCGCTAAAAAAGAGGGAGTCTGGAAACTGAAAGGTTTAATGATAATTCGAGAATCTGTACGGAGGACGTTGCTGAAACATACTATAATTTCCACGGTTGGATCCTAGCGAAAGGTCGATCAGAAAATCCGCGGAAATCCTCGTTATGCTCAAAGTCAGTTAACGAATCCAAACCTTCCATTCAGTCTATAGCGGATGAATCTGGTGTCGAAGACATGAGGCAGAGAGCCCATGAGTCTGTATCTTGGTACCACGTCATACGTCCGACTGTTCGTAAAGGCTATAGTGCTGTATACCCCAACATTACATATTTTCGGATAATACGTCATGTTAATGAGTTATTGGCCAGCTTTGTTGAAATATCTCCAAGCATTACAGAGTTACCCTTATGCACGCACGCGCGCGCGCGCGCGCTCACACACACACACACACACACACACACACACAATGTACACAAATGGCTGTGTGATATAAAGTCCCGCCTAATGTGAGGTTAGACATGTATTCGATTTTTGAATGCTCAGAAGTTAAGACTTGCAGAAATTTACAGTCAACTAAAGGAAGTTGGTTAGGTTGATTTGGCGGAAGAGACCAAACAGCTAGGTAATCGGTCTCATCGGGTTAGGGAAGGATGGGGAAGTAAGTTGGCCGTGCCCTTTCAAAGGACCATCCTGGCACTTGGCTGAAGCGATGTAGGGAAATACGGAAAACGTAAATCAGGATGACAGGACGCGGGATTGAACCATCGTCCTCTCGAATGCGAGTCCAGTGTGCTAATAACTTGCACCGTCTTGCTCTATCTAAAGGAAGTCTACATTGATAAAGTAACGAACGAAAGAAATGTGAGAAAGTAAAATGAAATGTTTACGAATGGAATTAAATATATGGTCAGTTTATGAAAGCTAAAAGGTCGTTACTTCCTGGAGTACCCCGTATGTGTGGACACGCACTGATGCAATACTTCCCTTGCAGCCTTGCTCTTAGGTGTTGCGAACGAGAACGTGGCCGTATATTTTAAAATCGGCCCCTCACATTTTTTAAATTATGTTATGCATTCAGTGGTCTTGAAAGGGACGAACAAATATTGCACGTAAACTGACTTATAGCACGTCAGTCTATGATCCTGTATACGTACAAAGAATCCACAACGGAGAAGTGATCTTAAGCTACCTTTGCACCGAAGCGAACACAAGCAAATGTCCTAGAGAGAATGAGAACACCCTACGGCGTAAACGCTAGGAGCGCATGAGCAAACTACATTCGGTAGTGTTCGGTTCGCATTCGCTTGTGTTCGCTCGTGTTCCACTGGTTCTCAGTCTCTTAGAGAACCACCAGAGGATGTTAGTATCCTCTCTGCTTCGGCCCTAACACTACAGAAAACTTACGTCTGTTATCTTGTCTACATTTCTGATTGTTGACAGGAGTTGCTTGAGCGATGGAGTGGTGCGAAGAGAATATAATGTTGTTGACAGAACAATGTAGATATAAAATCTGGCTCTGGGATCCAAGAGATCCACAGCACAAATGCAGAAGGAAAAGAAATATGACTGGTAGAAAACTGCCGAAGCACTGAAAGGTCCAGTATCCATCTGTGGGCTTGAGAAAGACGATAAATACTTAGGACGCTTTTATCAGGTGGGAGCTGAGTGAATGAGCACAAGGTTTGTAATTCTTTTTATTAAGAAGGGAAAGCGCATATCTGTTAAGCGGATTAATATTAAAGATGTACGAAAGACGTGATCACTCATGCTGCATACGCTCATGATACCTGTAACATAAACATAGCCAAAGCCTTGCAGACAAACAAAAATTACGCGTTCAATGAATTCGAAAGTAAAGTTCTATGTACTGACTTGGCAGAAAATCCTAAGAAATTTTGGTATTATGTCAAAGCGGTAGGTGGATCAAAACAAAATGTCCAGACACTCTGTGACCAAAATGGTACTGAAACAGAGGACGACAGACTAAAGGCCGAAATACTAAATGTCTTTTTCCAAAGATGTTTCACAGAGGAAGACTGCACTGTAGTTCCTTCTCTAGATTGTCGCACAGATGACAAATTGGTAGATATCGAAATAGACGACAGAGGAATAGAGAAACAATTAAAATCGCTCAAATGAGGGAAGGCCGCTGGACCTGATGGGGTACCAGTTCGATTTTACACAGAGTACGCGAAGGAACTTGTCCCCCTTCTTGCAGCGGTGTACCGTAGGTCTCTAGAAGAGCGTAGCGTTCCAAAGGATTGGAAAAGGGCACAGGTCATCCCCGTTTTCAAGAAGGGACGTCGAACAGATGTGCAGAACTATACACCGATATCTCTAACGTCGATCAGTTGTAGAATTTTGGAACACGTATTATGTTCGAGTATAATGACTTTTACGGAGACTAGAAATCTACTCTGTAGGAATCGGCATGGGTTTCGAAAAAGACGGTCGTGTGAAACCCAGCTCGCGCTATTCGTCCACGAGACTCAGAGGGCCATAGACACGGGTTCAAAGGTAGATGCCGTGTTTCTTGACTTCCGCAAGGCGTTCGATACAGTTCCTCACAGTCGTTTAATGGACAACGGAAGAGCATATGGACTATCAGACCAATTGTGTGATTGGATTGAAGAGTTCCTAGATAACAGAACACAGCATGTCATTCTCAATGGAGAGAAGTGTTCCGAAGTAAGAGTGATTTCAGGTGTGCCGCAGGGGAGTGTCATAGGACCGTTGCTATTCACAGTATACATAAATGATCTTGTGGATGACATCGGAAGTTCACTGAGGCTTTTTGCAGAATGATGCTGTGGTGTATCGAGAGGTTGTAACAATGGAAAATTGTACTGAAATGCAGGAGGATCTGCAGTGAATTGAAGCATGGTGCAGGGAATGGCAATTGATCTTAATGTAGAGAAATGTAATGTGCTGCGAATACATAGAAAGATAGATCCCTTATCATTGAGCTACAAAATAGCAGGTCAGCAACTGGAACCAGTTAATTCCATAAATTATCTGGGAGCACGCATTGGGAGTGATTTAAAATGGAATGATCATATAAAGTTGATCGTAGGTAAAGCAGATGCCAGACTGAGGTTCATTGGAAGAATCCTAAGGAAATGCAATCCGAAAACAAAGGAAGTAGGTTACAGTACGCTTGTTCGCCCACTGCTTGAATACTGCTCAGCAGTGTGGGATCCGTACCAGATAGGGTTGATAGAAGAGATAGAGAAGATTCGTTACAGAGAAGATTCGTTACAGGATCATTTAGTAATCGCGAAAGCGTTACGGAGATGATAGATAAACTCCAGTGGAAGACTCTGCAGGAGAGACGCTCAGTAGCTCGGTACGGGCTTTTGTTAAAGTTTCGAGAACATACCTTTACCGAAGAGTCAAGCAGTATATTGCTCCCTCCTACGTATGTCTCGCGAAGAGATCATGAGGATCAAATCAGAGAGATTAGAGCCCACACAGAAGCATACCGACAATCCTTCTTTCCACGAACAATACGAGACTGGAATAGAAGGGAGAACCGATAGAGGTACTCAGGGTACCCTCCGCCACGCACCGTCAGGTGGCTTGCGGACTATATATGTAGATATAGATGTAATGTATTCGGAATCACACTGTCTGCTCTCTAACCTACTGTACAGCGGATTTTATCAAGTAGTCTTGGTACAAGTTAAACGTATAATTCACATTTCATTAATCATATTTTATTGACTTATCTTCTTTCTACATCTACATGGCTAATCTGCAAATCAAACTTACGTGCCTGGCAGAGGGTTCATCCAACCACCTCTCGAAGAGCATGCGGACAAAAACGAACATCTACATCAATCCTCTATTTGGGCTTGATGTGTTGAAAATTTGTGTCGGTCGTGAAGCATGTTCAGATGGCGGATAAGGTAAGCAACGAATATATAGAAACGGGGCGTCCGGTTTCGAGTCCTCGTCTAACACAAATTTTCAACATTCACCACTGACTGATTTCAGTGCCTGTAAGGCGGCTGAAGTCCTGTAATAAAAGTATTTGTACTTATGTCCCTAAAACTCTGTGTATTGAAGTGTGACATTGGTTTATATTTGTTAATAGGTCGGTTATTCGTTTTCTTCGGTCTCGAACGTTTACCTTATTGGTATAGCCAACACTGTATTGAGATAGACTCTTATATGAGCATGTATTGCGATGTTCAGACGTGTCCTAACCTCATTTTACCAGCTGAAACTACGCTTGGTTTTATGAATGATGCGGCAGTGATTTAATTGCATCATTCTGCTTAAAATATTTCCCGGAATTTCTTTTAGTGATTGTTACACTAAAGAAATTTTCTGTTGTGCCTATTGTTCCAGATCTGAAGATGCTGCAACGAACAGCCGAAACTAATCATCACCTAATATGTTTTTATTTTCTATCCTGACTATTAAAATATTGTGTAAAATATTTTAAACTTCTTTATAAAAAATAACGCAGCATTCATAGTCTGTGATAGTTATGTCGTGTTTTGTTCTGTTCCTCTAGTGTGAAAGCTTGTTCACAGATACAAGCGAATGGTGGTGAACTTGGTGAATTGTCTGAGAATGCACATTCGCTTGAGTTCGCTGTCATTCACTCAAGTGTAAAGGGGATTGACTGCACGTATGATTAAGTGGGATTTACTTTCAGACGAGTACTTCAGAGTTTAATATTTCAGGCTGGCTGCTAGCTCGCGAGGTGCTGTGGGTCCTGGCGTTCTGCGGCTTCGCTATCAATTATTCTGTTCGAGTCAACCTCAACATCGCCATCGTGGCCATGGTGAGGGGCAGCGCGCCGCTTGCTAGAGAGGCCGAGGACGTCGGATACTGCACGCAGTCCGGAGCTATTTTTCAAAATACCTCCGACGTTAGCATCACCAGCGATCAAGACAGCCTCTGGAACGTCGTCACTGGCGCAAACAGTACCAGCTTCAACACGTCATTGGAGACTGGCAGTACCAACCTGCAGGTTGTGAAATTCGTTTCCGTGAAACAGATTGTTTTCTGCTAGTATTGTGACAATTCCTTATCAGTATTGTTGTTTCATATTTTGGAAACTAGAGCTGGATTAATTTTGTTGTACCTTAAATTCATTCCGTTCATGTGTTTTTTGATTATTGGCTTGGGAAGTCTTTTTCGCACCACGAGGTAAACTCTCGGAGATGGAGAGACAGTTGGGACAACTGAAAAAGCTACGAAACCTGCGTCGACGGTGTACTGGAGAATGTGAGAAGGAGATCATAAGAGATTGGTCGTAAGCGAACTAATGGTTCCAAAGGAACTGTCCACAAAGATGAACGGAAGAGTGATGAACGAATTCTAAGGAACGGTCTTTCATAGTTCACTTCGGTCGGGCCTTTCTACTTGTAGTTCCTGGGAACGGGAAAGGGCGGGCTCGTTCCCGCAACGGCACGTCGGCCGGTCTCGTTCCAGCCTCGGTCCCGTTCCCGTCTTTCTCGGTCTCGGTCTCCCTCGGCCGGACTCGTCCTTCTTCGCGTGGCCTCTCATCGCGGTTCCTTTGCCGCCTGCTCCTAATTACTTCAGTATCGAGTTGTTCTTTTCACGCCCATTCTAGATCTGTTTCAAACCTTTTTTGAACTCTGGACTTCTGGTTCCTTTCGTATTCTATTCAGCGTCCACGATAGGTAATTAAAATGAATTTAATAATTATGTAAATTACATAAAAATTAAGTGGTTTGTAACACATACATCTCTTCAGGTAACAAAAGGGCATATCAGCGTACTTCAGTATTCCGATAAACAGCAGAAGGCATACTTATAAAAAGGGAATAGTTTTTGTTATTACACATGCAAAGGAAGTCGGCACGGCACACACGACTGGCCATTTTCCATCTTTTTTTTGATCCAAGGTATGACGGGATGTCTATTGTTATGGAAGGCAGATCTACTTATAATCGAATGAAGCCCGCGCTCCATAATCGAGTGTCTGGTGTCACATTTTGTAAAGAGAATACGAAAAGTTCTACAACATTATTTCAGTGGTACACGGTGCTGCACGAAAAATCGGCCGTGAGTACTAGACTGCTCATTGTCGCCCACCAATCGTCATCTATTGTTTCGAAGTTGTTGTTTTCATTAGGTTATTTTGCTTAATTATTACATGTTTATCTATTCTGCTCGTATCGGCAACAAATCGTGCGTAATTGGCGAGCAGTCTGTACTCGGAGCCGGTTTTTCGTGCGCCACCTTATATTGTTTCACTGCTGTTAGACGCATAACGCTACAGTTGACTTAACGAGAGGTTTTGCCGAATCACGAAAATTACTTCTACACGTGTGTGAAAATCCTGTAATGAATAAAAACTCTGTACTGCAGGGGGGAGGCAAGTACTTGGCGCCTTCCATTTTCAGTCACCTATGCCAATAATTTTCAGTTTTTCATAAGAACCATATGCCATGCACATATAAATGATGGACTAGTAAATATGAACGGTTCCCAAAAAAGAGCGATCACCGTTGAATTAGTTTCCCAAGAATGAACGAGTTTGCCCATCCCTAGAGATTATGGTTAACGCGCTTCATTAGTGTAGATGACATATAGGAGAGAAGATACCGCAGAGCCTAGGGGCCACCTGCAGTGTAATGGAAGGTTTGGCAACAGGTATCGTTAACTGTGACAAACGGTATGAGATGTGATATGAAGTGCGTACAACTGGTTGGATACAGTTAACTGGAAGTGCGTTGGTCTAGAGCCTGAACAGGAGACTGATGAACGCTCTACACTAGGCTGAAGGAAGCAATATAGAGGATTTTTAGTTAAGTTAATGGGACAGGAGATGGGTGAGGTACAGAAGTTGGTCATCAGAAAAAAGTTGACACAACAGCAATCCCACTTAATATGGTGAAGGTTTAGTGTGTGTAGATCTGTTGGGGGAGCATGAATTCGAAGATATTAACCTGAACACTTAAGTGAATCTACCTGGTCGGAAGGAAAGTTATGATTTGGGAGGTTTTCCAGAGCTTAAGATAATAGGTTCGTAACATACATAGTGTAACGGGTATACGTGCAGATATTTCTGTTTGTGACCGAGGACTGTGTACTGAACAACATTACATCAGTATTTGCGTCATTTTGTAGACTGATAGTTATAGCTATTACAAGTCATATGTTTCTAGGTAGTGTAGTACCTCCAAGTATATGTGGGATGAGCAAGCCATTACTGCTTATTTTCTCCTGGAGAGCAGGTAAGGTGTCGAAGTATAGATGCGTGGATGCAAAACGGTTAGTGTATACTGACAGGTGTAGTCTAGTTAGTGGTGCGGTTACGACCATGGAGAAAACACCAGGTAGTAAATCATGTGACATGTTTGTGGGAAGACTGCTCGATGCAGAGAAGAAACAACCAACACACTCATGTGTGTAGATATTAAGGTACAATATACAAAAATATCTGCCCTTATACTCGCATATACTGAGCTGACAAAAATTATGGGATACCCCTAAAATCGTGTCGGGCCTCCCTTTGCTGGGTGTGATGCAGGAACTCGTCGTGGCATGGATCAACAACTCGTTGGAACTCCCCTGTAAAAATACTGAGCCATTCTGTCTCTATAGACATCCATAATGGCAAAAGTGTTGCCAGTGCAGGATTTTTCACACGAACTGACCTTTCGATTAAGTCCCACTAATATTCGATGGGATTCATGTCGGGCAATCTGGGTGGCGAAATCATTCGCTTGCATTGTCCAAAATATTCTTCAAACCAAGTGCGAACAATTGTGGTCTCTTGACATGGGGTATTATCATCCATAGAAAGTCTACCGTTGTTTGGGAACATGAAGTCCATGAATGGCTGCAAATGGTCCTTAATTAGCCGAACATGATCGAAGGGATCGCTACACCAGTCACTGAATGTTAGCCCATATTTTGACTGGTGGGAATCTTCCTACATGTCGGGGGAACTGAAGATGACGAATATATATCGCCGAAATTGGATGCTCAATAAAATAACAACTGGAAACTTAGACGACTTAAAGGTGTTTTGATTAGATATTCCATTGCCATTTTCAGTCAGTGATCCATGTTAACACAGCCTACACAATTTTGGAGCCACCACCAATTTGCACACTGCCTTGGTGACAACTTGGGTCCATAGCTTCGTGGTGCCTGCGCCTCAATCGAACCCAACCATCAACTGGAATCGGGACTCATCTGACCAGACCAAGGTTTTCCAGCCGTCCAAGGTCCAACCGATTTGGTCACGAGCCCAGTATGGGTGTTGCAGGCGATGTCGTGCTGTTAGCAAAGGCTCTCGTGTCGGTCGTCTCCTGCCACAGAGCATTAGCACCAGATTTCGCCCCACAGTTCTAACAGATACGTTCGTCGTTCGTCCCACTTTGATTTCTGCGGATATTTCCATTTCAGTTAGTGATGACAGCTCTACGCAAACACCTGTGTTCTCAGTCGTTAAGTGAAAGCTATCGGCCACTGCTTTATCCCGTGGTGAGAAGTAAAGCTTGAAATTTGATATTCTCGGTACTCTCGATGCTGTGGATCTCGGAATACTGAATTCCCTACCGATCTCTGAACTAGAATGTCCCTTGCGTCTAGCTCAAACTGCCAGTCCACGTTCAGAGTCTGTTAATTCCCGTCGTGAGGGCGTAATCACGCCTGAAACCTCTTCACGTGGAGCACCTGAATACAAATGACAGCTTCGCCAGTGTACTGCTCTTTTATACCTCGTGCAGGCGATACTACCGCCGTCTCTATAATTGCAAAACTCTATCATATGACTTTTGTGATCTCACGGTAATTTCCTGGCCACAGCTGTATGCTCCTGTTGTGGCTGTTGTGTACGCCAGAGCTCGTATCTGGGGGAAGGAGGTTTCTCCTGTATGGAAGCGATGAGTCGGTCTTTTCAGAATCTTCGTAAATAGATAGTGGTCGGATCATGTATGGCTGAGATGAAGACGAGTAATTTTGGCATGCAGGCCGGTGTTTTCCAAGACCGGCTTGGAAAGGTAGTTCTGAAAGTCCTGGCAGGAAGCAGAACCTTGCAGAAGCGTCATTAGCGGGAGCAGCATATGTCCAATGAAATCGCCTACATTCCGTTCTTGACTATGACTGGCTGATGGGGCTGATTGTTAAGTAATTTCGTGAAGTTGTTTTTGAGGTCACTAAATTAGCATTCTGAAATACTTCTCATTAACCCACCGTTATTGATTAGTGCAACTGATAAAGGCCGATCGGTTAATATTTGCACGGGAGTTATTTCGTGTCAAATCCAACAAATCTAATTAGGAGGTCAGGCAGCAATAATCGGTGCATACTTTGTTGTTGATGTTCTATTTCTGTTGTCTAAACAGCACAAGTGAGGCAGTTACTCCTTCGTCTGAGACACTAATAACGGTTAACTCATAATAGGTCATCATATGCCAGTATTCTTTATGTGCCACCGAATGCACAATCCTCAAATGCAATCCAAATCGTGGGTGTCCGGCGCGGTTGCCCCGCAATCGCGGTGCACAATTGAATACTTAAACACATCAAACAAATCACTCAGTTAACACCATTTACGTGTTTGCTGGAGGTCAATCCCACGACTTTTGGTGACACACAAGGCCGTTAAACAACTGGAAACGAGGTCGGCCGCCGTGCCGAAATCCGCCCTGCCCTATCAGCAGCCAACAACTTACTTGCTCAGAGTCTCAACACTGACTACTTTCTGACGCACTCGGCGCTCGCCTATCGACAGTACGTGCGTGAGGCAAAGATATATTGTTCTCAATACGTAAGGGACGCTTGACCCCTTACATCCTCCCCCTCCCCCCGAAAGGACTGCTTTGAAACCGGAGCTGGAAAGGAATATAGACAGAGTTCACAGTGACAGAAAGAGAATACACATATAAATGCGAGTACAATGAAATTTACAAATTGAATGGTGAATCCTCTGACTCCGGACGTAAACTGCCTCTACAACATATTTTATATCTAAATTATAATCTATCCTTATGACACAACTCAAAATTGTAGTTTATTGAAACAATACTATCACATATAGATTATAACAATACTCCTTTCTACCGCAATTGATAAACTATATAACACTGGATATCTACTGAATCATAGTGTAACAAAACTATTTCCATTTCGGTTCGTCTCAGCGAGGTTTGCGTCCAGGACACAGCCAAAATCCTACTGTATTAGCCCCACACATTACAGGAAATAACTATCTCTAATTAGACTAATATCTACTTAACCCAATACACCAGTGACCAAAAGCATAGTACATAACAAATAACACTTATTACAAATGCAGATAAGTGACAATAATTTATTCTCTACTCAATAATGCATATATGAATCCACCGTCAGTGTGGTCATTAAAAAATCAATCTCTAAAGAAAAGCCTTTCTTGTTGGTTACTAATTGTCTTTCCCGCTTTTGAGCGTCTATTATTAACATAGTTCACCGAAATGTCCATATCTAGGTGCCTATTAATAAACACTACAATATTCTAAATACTAAAACTTCTCACACTATAAAGGATAGCTATATCTCAGTCCTTATATGCAATTCGTCCCTTAAATATGGCCAGATCTTTTCTCATCATGAATCCTGAATAGATACAAATGTAGTTAATAAAAGACAACGGTTGACACTTGAACACCAGTTCACATGACCTTTATTCTTCAAATACACATAATGACCAAAAAACACCCATGCACATTTATGTTAATGCCTGGCTAGGCCCTACTTCAACGTCCTGATTACTTCTCTCCTCAAGGTTGCCCCGATCTTCATGCGGATAGTATATCCTTATATTCTCAACATGTTCCTTGCCCTGCACTCGATTGGTTTGAGCATATTCCAGCTCCACAGTATTGGGGTGTTCGATCTTGATAATTCTATGTGGTCCCTTGTATACATGGTGAAATTTATGTATTTCAGAATTTATCTTCTTCGATTTAGCGTGCACTTTTATCAACACTAGGTCTCCTACAGCGTACGTTATAAGTTTCACCAATTTATCATGCCTTTTCTGTCCCCTTTTCGCCTTCTCCCTCATGGTCATTTGTACTAGTTCGAGTTTCCTCTCCCAATTTACCTTCTCTCCTTGTTCATATTCGATCAACTCACGAAAAACACTGTTAGGTTTCTGATTAAATGAGATTTCGTGTGGTGCAAATCCTGTTGAATCATGCCGTAGGTGGTTCTGAGTACTCTCGAATTCTCCTAGGTATTCCTTCCAAGTACCGTGTTTCTTGTCACAATAGGTCCGACACAAACGATTTAACTCCATCATCCGTTCAGCCGTGTTCGAGGCTGGTCTGTATATATAGATGTCAATCTGTTCTATTTGATGCCTATTCGACATTTCCCTCCACTTCTTGGATCGGAATTAGGATCCATTATCACTTAGGATTTGTTTCGGTTTACACACGTTGCTGAAGTAATCTTTTTCTAACTTATTAATAATGGCCTTGCTGGTCGCTTTCTTTAATGGATAAAACTCCACAAATTTAGATATTAATTTTTCTGCAACTATGATTTGGGCGTAATTTCCTTTTGCCACTGGCAAGGGGGCCGAATAAGTAGACTGCGACGATGTCTCTAATAGATTCTGGTATGACCAGATACAGGTAACCTTTATGTTGAACACTGATAGTTTTAGTTTTCTGACAGGTATCACAGGTACTCAGCAACTTGCATATAAGCCTTCCAATGTTGTTGAAGGCGCAGTCCAATTCCAGTTTCTCAAGGCATTTCTTAGGTCCATAATGGGCATTTCTATAATGTGTACTAGATTAACTTGTCTGTTATATGCTCTGTAATATGTAATCTCCAGCTCTCTTCACCCTCTCTTCTTCTCTTGTACTGTATTCTCTGGTGGATATAATAGTGTTTCCTAATCTTTTCTTCACCAGCACATCTGTACTTAGTCTTGATTAATTTTAGTTTTTCGTTCTAGTTCTGCTATCTCAATATGTTCCTCAAGAACCTCTTCACAAAATATTCCTGCTATGTTGTTGTTGTTGTCTTCAGTCCTGAGACTGGTTTGATGCAGCTCTCCATGCTACTCTATCCTGTGCAAGCTGCTTCATCTCCCAGTACCTACTGCAACCTACATCCTTCTGAATCTGCTTAGTGTACTCATCTCTCGGTCTCCCTCTACGATTTTTACCCTCCACGCTGCCCTCCAATGCTAAATTTGTGATCCCTTGATGCCTCAAAACATGTCCTACCAACCGATCCCTTCTTCTAGTCAAGTTGTGCCACAAACTTCTCTTCTCCCCAATCCTATTCAATACCTCCTCATTAGTTACGTGATCTATCCACCTTATCTTCAGTATTCTTCTGTAGCACCACATTTCGAAAGCTTCTATTCTCTTCTTGTCCAAACTAGTTATCGTCCATGTTTCACTTCCACACATGGCTACACTCCAAACAAATACTTTCAGAAACGACTTCCTGATACATAAATCTATATTCGATGTTAACAAATTTCTCTTCTTCAGAAACGCTTTCCTTCCCATTGCCAGTCTACATTTTATATCCTCTCTACTTCGACCATCATCAGTTATTTTACTTCCTAAATAGCAAAACTCCTTTACTACTTTAAGTGTCTCATTTCCTAATCTAATTACCTCAGCATCACCCGATTTAATTTGACTACATTCCATTATCCTCGTTTTGCTTTTGTTAATGTTCATGTTATATCCTCCTTTCAAGACACTGTCCATTCCGTTCAACTGCTCTTCCAAGTCCTTTGCCGTCTCTGACAGAATTACAATGTCATCGGCGAACCTCAAAGTTTTTACTTCGTCTCCATGAATTTTAATACCTACTCCAAATTTTTCTTTTGTTTCCTTTACTGCTTGCTCAATATACAGATTGAATAACATCGGGGAGAGGCTACAACCCTGTCTCACTCCTTTCCCAACCACTGCTTCCCTTTCATGCCCCTCGACTCTTATTACTGCCATCTGGTTTCTGTACAAATTATAAATAGCCTTCGCTCCCTGTATTTTACCCCTACCACCTTTAGAATTTGAAAAAGAGTATTCCAGTCAACATTGTCAAAAGCTTTCTCTAAGTCTACAAATGCTAGAAACGTAGGTTTGCCTTTTCTTAATCTTTCTTCTAAGATAAGTCGTAAGGTTAGTATTGCCTCACGTGTTCCAACATTTCTACGGAATCCAAACTGATCCTCCCCGAGGTCTGCGTCTACCAGTTTTTCCATTCGTCTGTAATGAATTCGCGTTAGTATTTTGCAGCCGTGGCTTATTAAACTGATAGTTCGGTAATTTTCACATCTGTCAGCACCTGCTTTCTTTGGGATTGGAATTATTACATTCTTCTTGAAGTCTGAGGGTATTTCGCCTGTCTCATACATCTTGCTCACCAGCTGGTAGAGTTTTGTCATGACTGGCTCTCCCAAGGCCGTCAGTAGTTCTAATGGAATGTTGTCTACTCCAGGGGCCTTGTTTCGACTCAGGTCTTTCAGTGCTCTGTCAAACTCTTCACGCAGTATCGTATCTCCCATTTCGTCTTCATCTACATCCTCTTCTATTTCCATAATATTGTCCTCAAGTACATCGCCCTTGTATAAGCCTTCTGTATACTCCTTCCACCTTTCTGCCTTCCCTTCTTTGCTTAGAACTGGGCTGCCATCTGAGCTCTTGATATTCATACACGTGGTTCTCTTCTCTCCAAAGGTCTCTTTAATTTTCCTGTAGGCAGTATCTATCTTACCCCTAGTGAGATAAGCTTCTACATCCTTACATTTGTCCTCTAGCCATCCCTGTTTAGCCATTTTGCACTTCCTGTCGATCTCATTTTTGAGACGTTTGTATTCCTTTTTGCCTGCTTCATTTACTGCATTTTTATATTTTCTCCTTTCATCAATTAAATTCAATATTTCTTCTGTTACCCAAGGATTTCTAGCAGCCCTCGTCTTTGTACCTACTTTATCCTCTGCTGCCTTCACTACTACATCCCTCAGAGATACCCATTCTTCTTCTACTGTATTTCTTTCCCCTATTCCTGTCAATTGTTCCCTTATGCTCTCTCTGAAACTCTGTACAACCTCTGGTTCTTTCAGTTTATCCAGGTCCCATCTCCTTAATTTCTCACATTTTTGCAGTTTCTTCAGTTTTAATCTACAGGTCATAACCAATAGATTGTGGTCAGAGTCCACATCTGCCCCTGGAAATGTCTTACAACTTAAAACCTGGTTCCTAAATCTCTGTCTTACCATTATATAATCTATCTGATACCTTTTAGTATCTCCAGGGTTCTTCCACGTATACAACCTTCTTTCATGATTCTTAAACCAAGTGTTAGCTATGATTAAGTTGTGCTCTGTGCAAAATTCTACTAGGCGGCTTCCTCTTTCATTTCTTAGCCCCAATCCATATTCACCTACTATGTTTCCATCTCTCCCTTTTCCTACACTCGTATTCCAGTCACCCATTACTATTAAATTTTCGTCTCCCTTCACTATCTGAATAATTTCTTTTATTTCATCATACATTTCTTCAATTTCTTCATCATCTGCAGGGCTAGTTGGCATATAAACTTGTACTACTGTAGTAGGTGTGGGCTTCGTATCTATCTTGGCCACAATAATGCGTTCACTATGCTGTTTGTAGTAGCTTACCCGCATTCCTATTTTCCTATTCATTATTAAACCTACTCCTGCATTACCCCTATTTGATTTTGTGTTTATAACCCTGTAGTCACCTGACCAGAAGTCTTGTTCCTCCTGCCACCGAACCTCACTAATTCCCACTATATCTAACTTTAACCTATCCATTTCCCTTTTTAAATTTTCTAACCTACCTGCCCGATTAAGGGATCTGACATTCCACGCACCGATCCGTAGAATGCCAGTTTTCTTTCTCCTGATAACGACATCCTCCTGAGTAGTCCCCGCCCGGAGATCCGAATGGGGGACTATTTTACCTCCGGAATATTTTACCCAAGAGGATGCCATCATCATTTAATCATACAGTAAAGCTGCATGTCCTCGGGAAAAATTACGGCTGTAGTTTCCCCTTGCTTTCAGCCGTTCGCAGTACCAGCACAGCAAGGCCGTTTTGGTTAATGTTGCAAGGCCAGATCAGTCAATCATCCAGACTGTTGCCCCTGCAACTACTGAAAAGGCTGCTGCCCCTCTTCAGGAACCACACGTTTGTCTGGCCTCTCAACAGATACCCCTCCGTTGTGGTTGCACCTACGGTACGACCATCTGTATCGCTGAGGCACGCAAGCCTCCCCACCAACGGCAAGGTCCATGGCTATACTCCATTAAATTTATCCAAACTTCTCCCCCTTCCGATCCGCTCATGGCTGTTCCCCATGAAACGAGTGGATGCCTTGATAACGCATAAGGTATGGTGTGTGATTTACCAGCCTTGTATATCTCTTCGAAGTCATAATCTTGCAACGACAATGCTCATCTCATCAAGCGGCAGTGTCTCAGTTTACTTGTAGTTAAGAATGTTAGGGCGTTCTGGTCCGTGACTACCTTTACATATCGTCCTGCTAGATAATAACGAAATCACTCAAAACCCCACACGATAGCCAGTGCCTCTTTTTCAGTAATGCTATATCTCCTTTCCTGTGCATTCAAGTTTCTGCTACCAAAGGATGTGGTCTTTATCACCTCGGTATCTCCTTCTTTCTCGATCTGGTATAAATGTATGTCTAGTCCATAATCTGAGCTATCTGCTCCCAAATAAAAATCTCTAGAGAAATCAGGATAATGTATCTGCATTACACAATGCTTCTTTAATCCTTTCAAATTCTTCCTGACATTCGCCATTCCAGTGCAAGGTTATTTTGGCTTTAGTAAGTGTTCTCAGTTTGGGGGCAGTGAGTACAGGTTCCTTAAGGAATTTTCGATAGAACTCACAGACACCAAAGAATGCTTTCAGTTGCCTTATGTTACAAGGAACTGGAAATTGCCTAATTGTCTTGAGCTCACTTGGGTAAGGTTAAATGATCTCTTTTGTAATTATGAAGCCCAAGAATTTTATCTCAGATTCACCAAATTCTGACTTATCCAAGTTTGCTGTCACCCCAGATTCCTCAAACACCTGCAAGGCTCTCTCGAGTTTCTCTAAATGTTCTCCCAAGTCTCACTTGCAATTAATATATCATCCACGTAAATAGTAACCTTCTTAAGTAATTCTTCACCCAAAATCTTGTCCAATACTCTAATGAATTTCAAGACTGACATATTAAGCCCAAATGGCAAGAGTCTAAAATGATTACTTCTCCCACCATATGTGAAGGCAGTGTACAGACGTGACTCAGGGGCCAGAGGTATTTGCCAATAGCTGGTAGTCAGGTCAATGCTACGAAATATCTTTACACCCTGAAACCTTTAAATTAATTTTTCTGTCGTTTCTGGCTTGTCTGGCTTGTGATCAATGATTTTATTTATCGTATGTGCATCCAAAACTATTCTCACCTTCCCATCTTCCTTGTCTACCACAAATAATGGCCTATTATATTGGCCCTCTCAATAAACCCAAGGTCAACCAGTCTTTGTATTTCCTCTTCTACCACTTGCCTTTTAGCCTTCGGGATGGAGTATTGTTTAACACTGAAAGGCCTGTGTTCCTTAATTTTCAATTTACATTGTACCCCTTTCATGATTCCTGACTGCTGAGAGAAGACGTTGCTGTGCTTATGTAAGATCTCTGTTAACCTCTTCCAAATCTCTTCATCCAAATGTGTCATATCTTCTAGTTTCTTGCCTATAGCACCTTCAATAAGTTGATACACTTGTGCTAATCTCTCGTAGAGTATCAATACTTCCTCATCTTCCGGTTGTTCTTCTGTAGGCCCCTCCACATAACACAAATTCACCTGACGGAACTCTTATTCCTCATGTGAATTCTTACTTTCTACCAGGGTCAATTCTCTCCTTTCTCCCTCACATCCTTTTACACTCATTGTGCATTCATTGTCCTTTTACACTCATTGTGACTTCATCGAAATTCATGATTGCTTCTACTTTGTTCAGCCAGTCAGTTCCCAAAATAACTACCATGTTAAGGACCTGGTACCAACAAAAACGTCGCTTCATATACTTCTCCGTCTACTTCAAATCCAGTCAATGCTTTTTCCTTAATTGGCTTACTTTTAGCACCTACAGCATTTACAACTTGGACACTATTTACAGGGAGACAGGTAAGCTGGCGTTGGTATTAGTATCTGTTCATATAGCTTCTGAGATATAGCACACACTTCCCTCCTGGTGTCAACTAGGGCATCAACATTTATTCCACGCATCTTTGGCTCTGAGCACTATGCGACTTAACTTCTGAGGTCTTCAGTCACCTAGAACTTAGAACAAATTAAACCTAACTAACCTAAGCACATCACATACATCCATGCCCGAGGCAGGATTCGAACCTCGCACGGCTCCTGACTGTAGCACCCAGAACCGCACGGCCACTCCAGCTGGCCCCACGCATCTTCATCCTGACTACAGGTAATCTCGGTTCTTTGGAACTCTGTTCCTTTTCCCTCATGACGTCTTCTCTCAGGTCACCATCATCATCCCTAATCAGATTTATATGGGTCCTCATTTGACTCACTCCAGACTGGACCTAATCAATTTACCGAACTCCTTTCCTCCTGATCTTGGGCCTCACCATTTCTTTGCCTGCCACTTTCTCTCTTATATTCCCTTGTTTTTCATCTCTTCTGAAATCGCTTTGGAACCAACATCCATTTCCACAGCCCCTACTGCCATGATAATCTCCTCTTTCCCAGTTGAAAGATTGGTTATTAAACTGATTCCGTTGGTAGTTGTCTTCTGTTTGACCCTGCTCACCTGCTTGACTATTCTCTCGCCCACGTGTGTATTCCAATTGCTCTCTATCTTTACTCAGACTCCCAGACAAGGTTTCTTACATCCTCTGACTTAATCTTCTCTTAATTGCAGAAATCATTATCTCATCATTTAAGGGTTGCTCTGAAGTTTCATTCAGTTCTCATAAATGCTCAACAAATTTTCTCAAGGTACCTCTCCAATTATTAACAAACTTTTGATGGAGCAGGTTTTCCAATGTTGCACACTGATGGCTCTTTGACCAGTGCTTCTTTAAAAACTCTCCTTCATACTGCTCATAACTACGAAATTCGTCTTTCTTCTTTTCTCCTCACGTAAAAGCTTCACCTTCCGTTCTATCTGTAGCAAATTGAATTTCGTCTTTGTCTTGAAAATGTGTTGTAAAAATGCCTCTCAGCCATTTCATGAAAATGATAGGGTGCAGTGATCCCTTTGGCTTATATTTTTGTCCCAAATGACCTTGTGGATGCCTGTTATCACCACTCATTAATGCTATCACCCAACCTTCCCTTATAGCTAGTGTTGCATTACCAATCTTTCTGTTAGTCTCCTCAGTTTTCGTTTCTAATTTTGGGATTTCGCCTTTTAAATGTTTCATGTCCTGTGTAATCCTCCTATTATCTTCTTTCCTCTGCACGGCTATTGCGTTTTGTGTATTTCGAGCTCATTTAGTCTGTTTGTTGCCTAATCCCTTAATAGCTTCTTCACATTGCTGTTGCTTCAGCCTTATCTCTTCGATCCTTCCCCCTAATTATTCCTTAACTTGTTGAACTTCTTGGGCTTTCTCGTTTATCTCCTCTCCTCAGAGCAAGTTTATGTTCTTCTGGAATCTGCCTTCTCTCTCCTCGCAGAATTTCCTCACCTCTTCCTTATAATCCTGTAATTCTCTTTCCAAATTTTCGTTTTCTTGTAATGTCACCTGCATTTTCTCACTGATGGCGTCAATCTTTTCTTGGGTTACTCTATTGGTTTCCTCTATATTCTGATTGGTGGCTTCAATTCTGGCTTTAATCTTTTCTTGGGTTGTTTTGTTGGTTTCCTCACTTTTCTGATTGGTTTCCTCCATTTTCTGAATGGGTTCGCCCATTTTCCGATTGGTGGCATCAATCTTTTCTAATATCGTCAAAAACATGTCTTGCTGCCCTCTCTCTACAATGTTTGATTTACTACTCCCAGATTTAATTGGTGTCTCGAGATAATTGGTGGAATGTGCTAACCGGCTTCTATTGACATTCACGGTCACTGATTCCTGAATTACCTCTATCCTCCTATTCTATCTCCATCTTCTCAGCTTCTACCTCCGGAATCTTCTTAGACGAAGACATGTACAACCTCGCCATCGCATGCTGTGACACGGAATTATGGCACCTGAAGAAATCTGAAAAGGGTCAGTGCATAGCGTTCTAAAATCTTCCATAGTTAGCAGCTGCAGTTCGGAAGCCAATCATTGAGCGAGGTGGCGCAGTGATTAGTAGACTGCACTCACATTCGAGAGGGCCACGGTTCAAATCCCCGCACGGCCATCTAGGCTGAGGTTTCTCCTGATTTGGCTAAATCGCTCCAGGCTAATGCCGGCTTGGTTCGTTTGAAAAGGACGCGGCCAGTTTCCTTCTCCGTCCTTTCGTAATCCGAGCTAGTGGTCTGTCTCCAATGCCCGCGCTTTCGGTGGGACGTTAAACTCTAATTGACCTTCCTTCCTCTTTCAGAGTGCCCTCAAAAAGTAGCAGCCGAGACTACATTATGTATCCAATGCCCTCGGCAACACAAGGTCATTGCGGTATTGTCTGAAATTTGTCCAACTGTGGTTGTCGAACCGGCTGGAGTTGTATTTGTTCCAAGGACTACACTTTATCTGTTACAACCAGAGGCGCTTGTGATATTTGAAGAAAGGGAATCAACGCAATGGCATACGTGTAACCAGTCCAGTTTGCAATACACGGCGTCGAGTCGTCGATGCAAGGGGATTCAATGCTCCAGCTTAGAGTTCTCACTGTGGACGGAAGTGTACGGTCGTTATTGCCACGCAGACAAAATGGCTGTGGTAATAGTTTTGCAGTTAAGTTAGGCATTCGTCTCTGGATAACGTGTTACGCTGAAGAGCTATACTGCCATTTTGTGTCACGTTTCCAGTTTGTTTGATGGCTCCTCACTGAATGAGCATGGCATCAAACTGCTGACCTTTTTGGCGCTGTTGGGCTCATTTGTATATCATATCTGTGCATCTTTAATCACGTTTTGCTGGTACACTGTTCTACACATCTCTCGTTTCAGTGGAGCCCTTCTTTTTCGGTATTACAATTTTTCCAAATGTTAGTGTCTTTCCTTTCCTACGCGTCGGTATGGTAATGAAACGAAGGCTTTCTGAAAACCTAGAAATGTTGAATACACTTGGTTACCCTTGTCCTTTGCTCGAGGAATATCGTGGACGACGAGCACAAGTCAGTTGTGTACGGTCATTGCTTTCGGAATCGACGCTAATTGCTACTTCCTAATCCATCGTGAAAAAACGAAGTAATCAATCTGCATCGGTCTCCTGAGTGATTTGATGCAGTCCGCCACGATGTCCTCTCTTGTGACATTGTTTCCTTACATACACATATGTTTCTGTAGCCTGAAAATACAGGTTGTCCATAAAGTATGTACCAATTATACATTTTAATAGCGTCAACTGTCACTGTTTTAGTGTGTTGTTTCAAGGTAACAATTAAAGAGTAACTACAGCACTTTTAGATAAGCGAATGCCTGAGTACTGCTCTGTTGATCCCCGCTTGTGGTGTCACTTATGCCATATAAGCAAACTGCCGACCCCTGATCTTAAAGCGTTTTGTGTTCCGCAGTTTGGTAGGAGTGAATCTATAATCCCAATTGAACGTTCGTTTCGTTTAAAGTTTAACAGTGATCTTCCATGTGGGAAAAGATCCGCTGACAATGCAGTCATTTCGAAACGACCAGATGTGAGTGTAAAGTGGAATGGACAGAAACATCAAAAGTGTTGTTGACGGTGTCACAGCATCTTACCTTCGTAGAGGAAGCAAGTCTTGAACATCAGTTGCCAAAGACGACAGTGTGGAAGGTTTTAGGGAAACATTTACATACACGTCTATACCGATTACAGTTGGTACAAGTTTTAGAGCCGGATGACTATTGTGTACGTTGTAATTTTTCAAATGAAGTGTTGCAGTAGGGAGATGACTTTCTTGATCATGTGATGTTCAGTGATGGACCAACTTTTGATCTAGGTTGGCAGGTATATACCCGTAATATTCGTATCTGGGAATCAGAACATCCTTACGAATTTGTACAAAATTAAAGAGTTTCTCAAAATGAAATGTTTCTGTTCTCAGCCCGACGTCAAACGTATGAACCATTTTTTTCTTTTTGTCTTGATGAAGTTACCCTAACATGGGTGGCTTATCTGGGTATGTTGCAAGAATGGCTCTTTGCCCCATAGAAGGTGAACCCGAAAAATTTATTTAGCAAAACGATGGAGCCCCTCCCCATTGGTACCTCTTGGTATGAGAGGGGCTGAATGTCGAGGTTCGTGAGCGTTGGGTTTGTCGTAATAATTAATATGACAAAACTCTTTTCTGCGAGGCCTGCACGTTCACTTGATTTCACACTATGCGATTTTTTCCTTTGGGGCTTCATGAAAGACGGTGTCATGATCTGCCACTACCTAATGATTTTCCAAAGCTGAGAAACAGAATCTATTGTTTCCACTACTACGTACGTATTAGCCAAAGTGTGGCAAAATTTATATTTCAGGTTGAATAGTTGCCGTATAAATGAACGTGCACATACTGAACATTTGTAGGAAAAACTAGGTTACCTTGTCTTCTATTTGATGTATGATTTGCAGTAAGTAGAGTAAACTGACTGTTATATGACTGAAACTGGGACATTCGTTTAGGGACACTTTGTATTTTAAGTTTTCCATGTATGGGAACAATGAGAAGATGGCTGTGTATTTCACAATGATCAAATGTTCATTTTCCACAATAGTCAGCCATAAGATCAGGTTTGCGCCCTTTCGTTACACGCATTTTATGACGTCCAGCTGTTAAAGGACTTCATACACATTATAGACTATGTGATAAAAAGTATCCGGACACCGCCAGAAACATAAGTTTTTCATATTAGGTGCATCGTGCTGCCACCTATTGTCAGCTACTCCATATCAGCGATCTCAGTAGTCATTAGGCATCGTGAGACAGCAGAATGGGGCGCTCCGCGGAACTCACGGACTTACAACGTGGTCAGGTGGTTGGGTGTCACTTGAGTCATACGTCTGTACGCGAGATTATCCACACTCCTAAACATCCCTAACTCAACTGTTTCCGATGTGATAGTGAAGTGCAAACGTGAAGAGACACGTACACCACAAAAGCATACAGGCCGACCTCGTCTGTTGACTAACAGAGACCGCCGACAGTTGAAGAGGTTCGTAATGTGTAATAGGCAGACATCACACAGGAATTCCAAACTGCATCAGGATCCACTGCAAGTTCTATGGCAGTTAGGTCGGAGGTCAGAAAACTTGGATTTCATGATCGAGCGGCTGCTCATAAGCCACACATCACGCTGGTAAATGCCAAACAACGTCTCGCTAGGTGTAAGGAGCGTAAACATTGGACGATTGATCAGTGGAAAAACGATGTTTGGAGTGACGAATCACGGTACACGATGTGTCGATCCGATGGCAGGGTGCGGGTATGGCGAATGCCCGGTGAACGTCATCTGCCAGCGTGTGTAGTGCCAACACTAAAGTTCGGAGGCGGTGTTGTTATGGTGTGGTTGTGTTTTTCATGTTGTTTTGCGTGTCACAATCACAGTACAGGCCTACATTGATGTTTTAAGCACCTTCTTGTTTCCCAGTGTTGAAGAACAATTCGGGGAGGGAGACTGTCTTTCAACACGATCGAGCAGCTGTTCAGAATGCACGGCCTGTGGCGCAGTGGTTACACGACAGTAACATCCCTGTAATGGACTGTCCTGCACAGAGTCCTGACCTGAATCCTATAGAACACCTTTGGGATGTTTTGGACTTCGTGCCAGGCCTCACCGACAGCCATCGATACCTCTCATCACTGCAGCAGTCCGTGAAGAATGGGCTGCCATTCCCCAAGAAACCTTCCAGCTCGTCATTGAACATATGCCTGCAAGAGTGAAAGCTGTCATCAAGGCTAAGGGTGGGCAAACACCATATTGAATTCCAGCATTACCAATGGAGGGCGCCACGAAATTGTAAGTCATTTTCAGCCAGGTGTCCGGATACTTTTGATCACATAGTGTATATCATATATTAATTTGATCAAGACGTTAAGGCAGTGATGCACAGTCCGCGGCCAGCGGGCCGCATGCGGCCTGTCGCTGATCTGGTGGCGGCCCGGCTCTAACCGTTTGTTCGTGGAAATTGACAAAAATAGAGCCAAACAGCAAAGCAACTGTGAAAACAAGCGAGTATCATGTTTCAGATTAAACTGCGTAAATAATGTTTGTGTAAAAACCCATTTCCGCAATCATTAGTGTTCAATAAAGTGAATATTTGTGGAACAAGTGTCGTGAACTAGTATACATACAGGGTGAACATTAATAAAACGATAGACTGGACGGACGGATTCCTGGCTGGAAGTGGAGCGCTGTATCGCATCCATGTCACAATAGATGTTCAAAGTGGCGTCCGTGGGATGCAATTAACGCGTTCACACGTCACATCATGGTTTGTCGTACTTTGGCTTACAGCATGTTGGCGGGCCACTTGCCTGGAGCATGTGCTAGGTTCAAATGGCTCTGAGCACTATGGGACTTAACATCTGTGGTCATCAGTCCCCTAGAACTTAGAACTACTTAAACCCAACAACCTAAGGACATCACACACATCCATGCCCGAGGCAGGATTCGAACCTGCGACCGTAGTAGTCCCGCAGTTCCGGACTGCTCGCCTAGAACCACTAGACCACCGCGGCCGGCAGCATGTGCTAGGATTCGTCTAATAATTCTGTAGAACCCTGTGCTCCAAATCTGGTGTTCGCACAGTCCGCTGACTCCCTGCACGTTCGTCTATCTGAAAGGACCAATAGACACCATCTCTGGTTGTTCCTGCCATGAATACCGGACAATTCTGCTGCTTATAGTACGCTCCGTCAATCAAACAGCCTGGAACACGCAGAGGAACTTCATTAGTCAGCATCATATACCGTGACAACATTGCCGGACATATATTCATAGGACCTTCTTTCCTTCATATCCAGTCAGGAATCATTCCCGGCCGTTTGTCGGTTTTATTAATGTTCAGCAAGTCTGTACAGCCCTTTATGATGGCAAACATGAGGCATCCACAAAGGATTTAGGTTTCAATAATAAATACTTATCTACATATAAATACTTATAATGTTGAATTGTAATATTTAACGTATTGACATTCCCGATGAATGTCACTCGTATAGAATGTTTCTAGTATGGTTCAATAATCCGATGCCTGTTTCCTCCATAAGGCACATCTGGACCCTGATTCAACTTACCCCCTGTTGCAGGATGGCCTCTTTGACTGGGATGAAAAGCAGCAGGGTCTGGTGTTGGGCTCCTTCTTCTGGCTGCACTGGTCCACACAGGTAAGCTGTCGGCTGGTGTTAAGCGGGCAACTGCTGAAGGGTTAACAGAGGGGCTTGATGCACGTCTGTGGTTTATGCGTGATTACAGATCCACTCTGCAGCAGATACTGACCTTTGTAACATATACTTAAGTTGATCTGCTCTACTGATTATCCAATATACAGGAAACTCAATCGTTAGCGACCACTTACACGTCACCATGAAAAGATGTCCAGCTTCAGCTTCATGCAGAACAACAGAAAAGCGTCCATGGCTGAAGCGTCGTTACAAAGACGTTTTTCAGTAAATACACATTAGAATAGTGTAAAACACGGCAAATATTAATTATAAGTCATGCAGGTTAACAATAAAACAGTGAGTTGCGCGGTATGAGGTGCATTCAAGTTCTTAGGCCTCCGATTTTTTTTTTCTAATTAACTACTCACCCGAAATTGATGAAACTGACGTTACTTCTCGACGTAATCGCCCTGCAGACGTACACATTTTTCACAACTCTGACGCCATGATTCCATGGCAGCGGCGAAGGCTTCTTTAGGAGTATATTTTGACCACTGGAAAATCGCTGGGGCAATAGCAGCACGGCTGGTGAATGTGCGGCCACGGAGAGTGTCTTTCATTGTTGGAAAAAGCCAAAAGTCACTAGGAGCCAGGTCAGCTGAGTAGGGAACATGAGGAACCACTTCAAAGTTGTTATCACGAAGAAACTGTCGCGTAACGTTAGCTCGATGTGCGGGTGTGTTGTCTTGGTGAAACAGCACACGCGCAGCCCTTCCCGGACGTTTTTGTTGCAGTGCAGGAAGGAATTTGTTCTTCGAAACATTTTCGTAGGATGCACCTGTTACCGTAGTGCCCTTTGGAACGCAGTGGTTAAGGATTACGCCCTCGCTGTCCCACAACATGGACACCATCATTTTTTGAGCACTGACGGTTACCCGAAATTTTTTTGGTGGCGGTGAATCTGTGTGCTTCCATTGAGCTGACTGGCGCTTTGTTTCTGGATTGAAAAGTGGCATCCACGTCTCTTCCATTGTCACAACCTACGAAAAGAAAGTCCCATTCATGCTGTCGTTGCGTGTCAACATTGCTTGGCAACATGCCACACGGGCAGCCATGTGGTCGTCCGTCAGCATTCGTGGCACCCACTTGGATGACACTTTTCGCATTTTCAGGTCGTCATTCAGGATTGTGTGCACAGAACCCACAGAAATGCCAACTCTGGAGGCGATCTGTTCAACAGTCATTCGGCGATCCCCCAAAACAATTCTCTCCACTTTCTCGATCATGTCGTCAGACCGGCTTGTGCGAGCCCGAGGTTGTTTCGGTTTGTTGCCACACGATGTTCTGCCTTCATCAAACTGTCGCACCCACGAACGCACTTTCGACACATCCAAAACTCCATCACCACATGTCTCCTTTAACTGTTGATGAATTTCAATTGGTTTCACACCACGCAAATTCAGAAAACGAATGATTGCACGCTGTTCAAGTAAGGAAAACGTCGCCATTTCAAGTATTTAAAACAGTTCTAATTCCATCTGCCGTACAGTGCTGCCATCTCTGGGACGTATTGACAATGAACGTGGCCTCATTTTAAAGCAATGCGCATGTTTCTATCTCTTTCCAGTCCGGAGAAAAAAAATCGGAGGCCTTAGAACTTGAATGCACCTCGTACTTCATGTTAACACAGACAGAGGACTTCGCGTTTTCAAAGAATCATGCCGTTTAAAATTCGACAATTGTACTGGAGTAGACTGATAAATGCGGTAATTTCTACGAGTTAGCTGTCAACAACATTGGTAAGCTACACAACTATTAACAGGTATGTTCACTGTAATGGTTCTGTTCAACGAGTAGATGGTCTTGTTATTTACTAACTGATATCTTAAGTGATGAGGATCATACTGTCCTTTAGAACGGCAATAAAGACAAATATCGTTTGAAAAGATGGGCTACTAGCCAGACAAAAACTGGAAAGGGAGAAGTAATTGAAGTAGTGCAGCAACTGTCGTCACTGATTACGCAATAATGAATTTAAGCTCGTGGAGCGTCCATGTACCTTTGCACGTCACAGCTTAACTGCAGTCAAAAGATTGGGTTCCCGAAAATGAAGAGCACTGACAAAATCCAGGAAAAGCGACGGCGTCTCATTTTTTGTTCTGACAGGTGACAGCTAATTATTATTTAGGAAAGAATAAAGCGGTAACTAATGGGTCTTATTACGCAACACCATGGAATCGTTTGCGGACACTGAAACAAAATGACGAAGACTACCGCGGTATAATTCGTGTTCTCGAACGATGCCTATTGTAGTGCCAAAATAACACAAGTTGTGGTTCTGAGTTCTCCAACTCCGTATTTGTGAAATGTATGGCCACGACACTTTTTCATTTAACCTAAACATGGCTTCAAGAGAAGAAATTTCCGTTGCTCGAAGTGGTTAACCCTGCTGTCAAAGAGTGTCGTGCAAAACAGAGAGAAAATAATTACTATGGTCTGAGTTAACTCATAGCTCTGCGGTTCAATAAATTACAGATATTACGATTTTTTTTTACAGTGTTATCAATCAAAGCTTCTGGAAGACAAGTAATTCGAAAATTAATAAACAAAGCAATATACTCTGCGCGAAGAAGGAAATGGTAGACGCATATAAAACAGCGCTAGGATGTGGCGCGATTCTTCTTTCGAAGTAACTCGCCTCGCAACAATCTGTACATTCTGCACTAAGTCTTCCGAATGTTATACGAACCTCTGCTTACGTTAATTATTTAAATAACGAAAAAGTGCACCATTTACTTATTTTTCATGCTTAGCACAACGCGTTTCAAGAATTTATTCTCACTTTTAAGTGCATCTGCTTACATAAATATCTTTTGTGACCTTTGCATGTGTGATTTTCTGCCTCTGTTGCATTGTAGTTGTCGTTTTGAGGTTATAGTGTAATCGGAAAAGCCGACAAAATGAATCTTGAAATACTTTTATATGCCAATATTAGAGATAGCATTTTGGTTTGTCTGCTTATAAGTACTGTGCCGCCTCCACAACGCAGAATATCACACACAGGCAAATTATCACTTACAATGTTTGCTGGCCGCGCGGAATGGCCGCTCAGTTTGAGGCGTCACGTCACGAACTGCGAGGTCACTCCCGCCGGAGGTTCGAATCCTTCGTCGGGCATGTGTGTGTGTGTTGTTCTTAGCATAAGTTAGTTTAAGTAGTGTGTAACACTAGGGACCGATTACATCAGCAGTGTGGTCCATTAGGAATTCACACACATTTCATTTTCAACACTGTTTGCTGTTGTAATCAAAACATGTGACAAAGATATAACAACACTATTGTTTCACAAAGAGTTTGTACACTGTCAGAGATGTTACATTTCCTGTGGACCACATGATGTAACAAAGTTCCCTTGTAAAATTTATTTTACCATTAGTGATTATTGAATTGTCGATTGCTCTCTCTCTCTCTCTCTATCTATGAAGACATGTTTATATTTATGACAGTTACTTCAGTTATCATATGCAGGAGAAACATTTGAAAAAATTTACTGGATCGCTACGTAGTTTGTCATTGAGAATTTTTTCATCTTGCTTTCTTTTTTTGTGTGTACAAAAATTCGAGCTGCCCTATTAAATAAATTGCATATGATTTTCGGGAGGAGGTGTAGTATCCTAAGATTTTGTTCTGTTTTCGAATGGATGCCCAGTGTTTTATTTATGTGTGTTTCTGTTGCTGAATTTATGTGTGTAACAGCTGTTCATGTATTCAGTGTATCTAATTTGAAAGTTCGTGCCACAGTGGAGTGTTATGGGACCATTGCTTTTCACAATATATATAAATGACCTAGTAGATAGTGTCGGAAGTTCCATGCGGCTTTTCGTGGATGATGCTGTAGTATACAGAGAAGTTGCAGCATTAGAAAATTGTAGCGAAATGCGGGAAGATCTGCAGCGGATAGGCACTTGGTGCAGCGAGTGGCAACTGACCCTTAACATAGACAAATGTAATGTATTGCGAATACATAGAAAGAAGGATCCTTTATTGTATGATTATATGATAGCGGAACAAACACTGGTAGCAGTTACTTCTGTAAAATATCTGGGAGTATGGTGCGGAACGATTTGAAGTGGAATGATCATATGAAATTAATTGTTGGTAAGGCGGGAACCAGATTGAGATTCATTGGGAGAGTCCTTAGAAAATGTAGTCCATCAACAAAGGAGGTGACTTACAAAACACTTTTTCGACCTATATTTGAGTATTGCTCATCAGTATGGGATCCGTACCACATCGGGTTGACGGAGGAGATAGAGAAGATCTAAAGAAGAGCGGCGCGTTTCGTCACAGGGTTATTTGGTAAGCGTGATAGCGTTACGGAGATGTTTAACAAACTCAGATGGCAGACTCTGCAAGAGAGGCGCTCTGCATCGCGGTGTAGCTTGCTCGCCAGGTTTCGAGAGGGTGTGTTATGGATGAGGTATCGAATACATTGCTTCCCCCTACTTATACCTCCCTAGGAGATCACGAATGTAAAATTAGAGAGATTCGAGCGCGCACGGAGGCTTTCAGACAGTCGTTCTTCCCGCGAACCATACGCGACTGGAACAGAAGAGGGAGGTAATGACAATGGCACAGTGCCCTCCGACACACACCGTTGGGTGGCTTGCGGAGTGTAAATGTAGATGTAGATTTGTCCTACGTAGTAGCTTCATCAAGTTTTACACGTGATTTTGTATGTCCCTGAGTCTGAGAATTTCTGTTTTTTTATTGTTTAAGGTGTGGACTAATTTTGTATGTCCCTGAGTCTGAGAATTTCTGTATTTTATTGTTTAAGGCGTGGACTAATTTCTGTTGTAGTTAGTTGTTTTTGGAGAAAGCTACTTTTATTCCTAATAAAGAACGCTGCGGGACTCCAGGAAGTGTTTTTCGCGAGTAGTGGTACACACACACAACAAATAGATCACCGATACCCAGAAAACACATTCAATACTTGCAATTACATTCGATAGTTCGCAACACCACCCACAACATAACATCGGGGTATTCAGTTCCTGGTGTTGTGAAGAGTAAAAAAGAAACTTCAGATAGCATTTATCAGAAGAAGAACAGCTGTAACAAAGGAAAAAGAATACAACATGTAGATTAACATACACGAAACCTGCAAGTACAATTTTAGATCCTTACTACATCACATACTACAGCGCCAAAGAAACTGGTATAGGTATGCGTATTCCAATACATATATATGTAAACAGGCAGAAGACGGCGCTGCGGTAGGCAACGCCTATAAAAGACGCAAGTGTCTTGCGCAGTTGTTAGATCGGTTACTGCTGCTACAATGGCAGGTTTTATAGATTTAAGTGAGTTTGAACGTGTTATTATAGTAGGCACACGAACGATGGGAGATAGTATCTCCGAGAAAGCGATGAAGTGGTGGTTTTCCCACACGCCCATTTCACGAGAGTACCGTGAATATCAAGAATCTGCCAAAACTTCAAATCTCCGACATCGCTTCGGTCGGAAAAAGATCCTGCAAAAACGGGATCAACGACGACTGAAGAGAATCGTTCATCGTGACGGATGTGCATCGTTCCCCAAGTTGCAGCAGATTTCAATGCTGGGCCATAAAAAAATGTCAGCGTGCGAACCATTCAATGAAATATGATCGACATGGGCTTTCATAGCCGTAGATCCACTCGTGTACCCTTGATGACCGCACGACCCAAAGCTTTACAGCTCGCCTGGGCCCGTCGACACCGACAGTGGACTGTTGATGACTGGTAACATGTTGCCTGGTCGGACGAGTCTCGTTTCAAATTGTATCGAGCGGATGTACTTGTACGGGTACGGAGACAACCTCATGAATCCATGGATCCTGCATGTTGGAGGCTCTGTAATGGTGTGGGGCGTGTGCAGTTGGAATGATGTGGGGCCCCTGATACGTTTAGATACGACTCTTACAGGAGACACGTACGTTAGCATCTTGTCTGATCACCTGCACCCATTCATGTGCATAGTGCAATCTGACGGACTTGGGCAATTCCAGCAGTACAATGCGACACCATTCACGTCTGAAACTGCTAATTGCTAGAGAGTGGCTCCAGGAACACTCTTCTGAGTTTAAACACTTCCGCTGGCCACCAAACTCCCCAGACATGAGCATTTCTGGGATCCCTTACAACGTGCTCCTCAGAAGACGTCTCCACCCTCTCGTACTCTTAAGGATTTATGGACAGCCCTGCAGGATTCATGGTGTCAGTTCCCTCCAGCGCTACCTCAGACATTAGTCAAGTCCATTCCACGTCGTGTTGCGGCACTTCTGCGTCCTCGCAGGGGCCCTACACGATACTAGGCAGGTATAAAAGCAGTGTATAAAAGCAAAAAGCGTTAGAACTGTTCATAACCTGTATATAAAACGTCCTAAATGCAAACTAAATAGTATAAACTAAAATATGTACACATTCCAGGCCAGTGTAGGTGCCTTGCGAAGAATAAAGGTGCAACGCGTGCGGCACAAATGATGTTTTATTCAGTTGTGACTGGATGGTCTCAAAGTAATAATTGGAGAGCTCAGAAGCCAATCAGTGTTAAGTCATCGTTTTTCTGCAAGTGACTTATATGTCGTAACAGATTCCTGAGTGTCCAATCTTTCAGTTGCCGTGACGAGTAAGTCACAATTTGACGTTTCTTACGCTAGATGGCAGCAAATGTACTGACCACGGTGTAATTGAGCTGAAATATTCCGAAGTCATTTAGTGTAAGTCAATTTGCAACACCGGTTTGTTTGGCTTGGCGTACTGCTAGACATAGTAATCTGCTGTTGTTAGGCAATACATGATTTTTCGATCAGGATGCCCTCTCCACTCGCTGAAAATACTCCTTTTTCAGATAGCGGTTCTGAATATGTACCAGACAATGATAATAATTCGTCCGATTCAGGTATGTACTTTCTAACCTCTAAAATGTGGCGTCATTTCATGTGACCACTCAGGAAAGGATTCTTTCCCAAAACTAGCGTACTGTTTATCTCGTCATTGATATTGAAACCTTCCAACGGGAACGTTACATTACAAGCATTGCTGAACACGTGTTTTGGAATAATTTTTTTGAATTGTGGACTGTGTGGTGAGTTACATTGAACGACTTCCTGAATATTTTATTTATTTGTAGATTCACTGAAGAAGATGATCGCCATTTAGACAACCATGATAAAAGCAATGAAAACGAAAATATGATGATACACTGAAGGAAGAAAAAAAAAAAGGAAGCAATATTCATGGAAAACGGTAGTCAGTTCTGCCAAAAGATGTTCTAGGAAAGCTTATGTGAATAGAAGTGGGAGAAATATGCCTGCAAAATCCTTTAAAAATGTGAACTGTAAATGTTAAGGAAAAAGTGTTTCGATTTAGTAAATCCCACAGAACGGTGATCGTTGTTCGAATTCTTTTTTAAATTGTGTAAAAAGTTTTTTATGGGCACATTTCAGGTTAGTGATGCTCGTCTTTATAAAATATCGGGTAGTACAGAAGCATCCGCGTTTATTGATAAAAGAGGTCACAGGTCACCAACAAATAAAATCGATGTGACAAAAGTGAAAGAACACATCGAATCGTTTCCATCTTATAAAAGTAATTATACCCTCTATGATGCGCCAAAGCGGAGATATTTGCAGTCTGATCTGAATATCAGAGAGATGTACAACCTTTACATGGAGAAATGTCAAACAAAAGATGAATTATGACGTGTTTCTACTAATTTCAATTTACTTTTTAAACCCCCGTCCAAAGATACATGCCAGCTATGCGATTCGCTGCAGAACATTCTTACTTTTGAGAACGATGATGCCGAAAAGTACGAGGCAGCGATTACAAAATAACTTCTTCTTCGGCTAGCACAACAAGCAAGAGATTCTTTGAATTCAGACAAGTTGCTTTGCAGGAGAGGATGTTTACGTTTTTACTTTTGATCTAGAAAAAGCTTTACCTTCCACAAAACTTCCCACATCTTTTGCCTATTACAAACTAAATATGTATGTATATAACCTAGGAGTGCACAGTTTTAATGGCTCTAAAGGTTAGCCGGCTAGTGCGGTCGAGCGGTTCTAGGGGCTTCAGTCTGGCACCGCGCGACCACTACGGTCGCAGGTTCGAATCCTGCCTTGGGCATGGATGTGTGTGATGTCCTTAGGTCAGTTAGGTTTAAGTAGTTTTAAGTTCTAGGGGACTGATGACCTCAGATGTTAAGTCCCATAGTGCTCAGAGCTATTTGAACCACTTTTCTAAAGGTTATATGTACATGTGAGATGAGACAGAAGGATCTCGAGGGTCACACGAAGTTGGAGCGTGTCATGTTAAACATCTTAATCAACATGCCTCATCTCATCGCCGTATTATCCTGTATTCAGATTCTTGCACAGGTCAAAACAGGAATATCAAACTAAGCTTATAGTTGCATAAACTTTTGCAAGATCCAGGGATGGCAGCTGATTACATTGACCACAAATTTATGGTATCAGGACACATTTACCTCCCAAAGAACGAATTTATTTTTGGTCCAAGAGATTGGCCTGATTTGGTAACACCTGCCAAACCCAAAAGTCCATTTCTGCTAACAGAGATGAAGAGAGAAGATTTTCTTTCAACCAAAAACTTGGGAGATTCAGTTTCCAATAGAAAAACCAATACTGGAGGGGTAAAGTAAACTGAATGAAAATGAAATGGCCAAGATACTGCAGAGACCAAGAAAATTCTGTTTCCTACAAAGAAACAGTGCTGGAAGATATTACATTTCGTGAGATCAACATTCCATAAAATTTAAAAGGAAGGCATCCTCATTTGATCAATATTGTTCAAGATCCCCTGTATACAGATCGTCGACTTGTTAAAGAACTGAAAAAAGGATATGTTGGAACTTTTGAAATATGTTCCTCGACATTACGACTCATTTTATCGATGGTTACCTTCAATAAACCAAAGCACACGTGTATCATCCTCAAAGACAAAAGAAATAAAAAATCCTATTGAGTATGGCAGCGATAATGATGAATATATAGATTAAATTCATCAAAGAGTGCAGTGGGCACTGACCATAAGTTACAGTTTTTTTGGTAAATGGTACTTATGTAGTAAATTATGTAAGTTACGTTCTTCTGTATTCTCACATTAGGTGAGTTGTTGTATTGGGTTTCAATAACAAAAAAGTCTAATCATTGTTTAAACCACCTGTATTTCTCTGAGTTACTTTTTGAAAACATCTAATTATCTTCAGTTCCATTGTGGACTGACTTACACTGATTGGCATCTGAATCTTCCAATTATGAGTATACCACGATATTTTACGCAACTGAGGACGACAGGACTACAAAAGTTGAAAATGTTGTCACAGTATTTACGGTTACCGCTCGATAATGCTAAATACGCTCTCATGAAAACGGCAGTGATTTCTAGTAAGGCGTAAGAATTTTGTAGTGAACGTGCCATACCGCCAGATTCCAGAAGTGGGCTAAGGCCTGCAGTTGGCGTTCTGTCCCTCTCCACGCAAGAAGCAACAATTAATGATATACCTCCAACTTTTCTAGATGATAATTAACATTTCATAACTGCCACAAGTTATTGTCAAGTGATAATTGGGACAGAATGAAACGTCCTTATATAAGAACTCAGATGGCACTGTTACAATAGTGAAACACCATGCTGATGAATGTCATTCTCAACGGCCGGCCGCTGTGGCCGAGCGGTTGTAAGCGCTTCAGTCTGGAACCGCGCGATCGCTACGGTCGCAGATTCGAATCCTGCCTCGGGCATGGATGCGTGTGATGTCCTTAGGTTAGTTAGGTTTAAGTATTTTTAAGTTGTAGGGGACCTCAGATTTTGAGTCCCATAGTGCTCAGAGCCATTTGAACCATCAACGTGGTCGAAACATTGACCAGTGTTGAGAGAAGACAACACGCTCACAGACCCATAAAATTTTAGATGAACAGCCGTAGTAGCGTATGTCAGTATGAAATATATTTAGTCTTTGTGTGCAAACGAAACTTTGCTAGTGAGATATGAAATTATTGCAGATCCCAGGCGGCATACTGGCGAGGCGTTTCAGCCCGAAGCTGGTGTTCGGTCTGAGTAACCTGGGAGCGTGCCTGCTCGCCGTTCTCATCCCATTGGCCGCCAGCGTCGACTATCGAGCCCTCATCGCAGTCAGGGTCTTTCAGGGCATCGTTGCGGTAAGTTACTTTCACTTTGTTAAACGGAATGGGGCACGCCGCTTTACGAAGACAGTGAAGGATTTTGGAGACGATTTTGAGTCCAGGCCTTCGGCTTTGTTATACAAATGACATATCAAAACAAATCGGGAACCAGCTATCAGTTTTCTTCAGTTTTTTTCATTGTTCCGATGAAATTTAGTATTGGAGCAAGCAAGAGAAAGTTAGCATAAGCGGAGACAAAACAAAATCTCTTCCAACATGACTAGCGTATTTCACTGTCATAGAGTAGACAGCGAATACTGGAACTGTGTAATCTCAAATGACGTTCCAGCACTTCGAGCTCCTCCTGCGCGAGAGACGATTGCCACAAACAACAATGAGGAGTTCGTTCTGAATCGTCTGTACCATGTGCGCATTTTACTCATCATCCCTTGAGAGACTTAACGTAATTCAGAGGCGGAAGGGAACTCCGCCCAGGCACATTCACTGATCAGCCAGAACATTACGGGCACCGAGCTACTATCGATATAATCTAGTCCAGACGATAGCAATCCACTGTAACTGTAGCATAAAAACCGACAATATGACACGCACAAAGGAAGAAAAGTGCTCAGGGCTACACTGAGTCTTACAAAAACAGAAGGAATATTATCAAAATGACAAAAGTAGAGGTTGGATTTTTCAACAAGCATCCTCTTAATTCCATGAACATAATATGCAAAGTATCAAAAGGTATCACACTAATCCTAAAAATGTTATATAGAAAGACAAAATTAAGAAAAATGACAATTGTTAGTATCTGTGTGTTGTCTCCCTAGGCAGACAGAATGTTTCACCAACAATACACAAAAGAATGGTTTAATTCCACAGTGTGGAAAGTCCTCAATTTCATACATCCCAACTGTCAAGCAGGCAAATAAGCAGGCATAGCCTGTTCATAATATTCCAATTTCAGTTTTTTTCCAACATATAGGTTCAGAAAATATAATAACAGCAATAAAGTATTTTCAGCCTAAATGACATCAGTACATGAAGAAAATAGTAGTAAGCACAAGATATGAATGTCAAAATGTCTAATAACTAACATGAGTAAACTACAACTAAAATAGCACATGTCCTACCACACAAAGAAAAAAAATGCAGAAGCAACCATCAAAATATTTTCTTATATCTAGGCATATATTCAGTGACTAGTACGTATATTACATGCGTAAGTGGTTCATCAAGCAAAATCATTTTACACTTCCTTTCAGCAATAAGTAAGCTTCAGTACCACATATAGTTTCCATATCACATGATAGGAAACAAACTTCGTAAACAATATAAAATGTGAAAACTTTTCCTTGTATTCCAGGTTACTGAGATTTGCAAATTTCATTCTAGGTATCAGACTTATAAGGTTTCAATTCAGTTACATTCCTCAAACCAAATAATTTCCTAGATTTTGGATAGATCAATCTGTAAGCTTTTGGGTGAGGATTTTCTTTCACCAATAATGGTCCTATATAAATGTCAAAAAATTTCTTTAATTCTGAAGTCATAAGTTTAGATTTTTCTTTCATTTTAACCTAAACCAAATCACCAATATTGAAGTGCAAAAACCTGTCTTTTGCATCGTGTCTTCTCTTTCTGTAATCTGCTTGTTTTGTCATGGTGTCTTTTACAATTTGTTCTCTCTCCTGAGGTGCCAAAATTTGACAAACTGGAAAATCTATGAGTTCAGAAATAAAGCTAGTGGGTCTTTTGTTAAACATGATTTAGAATGCTGAAAAGCCAGTGGATGTATGTTGCAAACTGTTCATTATGTCTTCGAAATAATTTACATATTCAATCCAATTTACATACTTCTTACTATAATATGTTCTGCAGAACCTCCTGCTCTCTCTCATGTACCTCTCTGCTGGATTACTAGATGGGTGATAAACTGAAATCAAAATATGTTTTATGTTTGCATTTTCAACAAAATCTTTCTGTACTTTTGATGTAAATTGGGAACCATTGTCTGACAAGATTGCTTGTGAAGTACCTACCTTGTTGAAATACTCACTGGTTAATTTAGATGTAATCTGTTTACTCGTGGCTTTTCTTAATGGATACAATTTGATGAATTTCGAGAATATATCAACAATCACAAAGATAAAACTGTAACCTCCTTTTGACTTGGGGAAGGGCCTATAAATGTCGCAAGCTGTCAGCTGTAAATTTTTGCTGGGCGAAATATTTTGCATCATCCCTATGCATGTTTGGTTACTCACCTTATTCTTTGGCTTCGGTCACCGGCTGCTAATTTTTTCTTCACTCTTCCGGCAATATTATAAAAGTAGACGTTTCCCTGAATCTTTGGTATCCATTTGACAGAACCAATAATGTCCAAAGCTCTCATGTATATACTTAACTAATGTGTCTATGTGCTGCTCAGGCCAGCATAATTTCCAGTCATCGAAATCAGGTCTAAATCTTCTCAGGAGAATCCCTTTGTGTACCTTATAATAATCATCTACCTTTTGCTTAACTTCCAAATAATATTTGACCAATTTCCAATTTTCATCATGATATTGGTGTCTCCTTATGTCATTACAAATTTTTAAAATTTCTCCTTCCTCTTTTATCCCCTTCAAATACATGATTTTGCAATGTTTGTCATCAATGCCTGTTTCATTATCAAAATTTAGCCCAATAGGTGACCTAGAAAGTGCATCAGCAATAACATTTTCCTTCCCCTTAATGTATTTCATTTCATAATCAAATTGTTGTAAAAATAACGCCCATCTGGTGATTCTACTATGATAAAGCCTACACAGCTATAAGTAACTTAGTGCTCTGTGGACAGAGTAAACAATTACTTTGTGTCCAAGAAGATAATTTTTAAATTTGTTGAAAGTATAGCCAAAAGTTCTTTTTCAGTCACAGTGTAAGTCATTTCATACTTTTGTAATACTCTACTAGCAAATGCAATGGAATGGTGTTCAATATGATCTCTTACAACTTTTTCCTGAAATAAGTGTCCTCGTAATCCTGTATCATTGATGTGCATCATTAAACAGAAGGGTAAAGACATGTCAGACCTATATAGAATTCTGCCCTGTGAAAGCTGTTTCTTTATCTCATCAAATGCTTTTTGACAACCAGATGACCAATTCCAGACAGTATTTTTCTTTATATAGATCACATAAACAAGAAGTATTCATAGCTTGAGTACTGACATATTTTCTGTAAAATCCAGCAAGACCAAAAAAAGATTTTAATTGTTTTTTATTTTTAGGAACAGGAAAATTCTCTATAGCTTCAATTTTTTCTCTGTCAGTTTTAATCCCCTTTTCCGAAATAATGTGTCCCAAAAATTTCAATTCACTTACTCCAAATTTACATTTTTCCAACTTTAAGGTTGTACCCCCTTCCCTTAATTTTGTACACACCTGTGTTAGCAATTCAAAATGTTCTTCCCACATTTTTCCAGAAATCAAAATATCATCTACATATACAGTAAGTTTAGACACTAGTTCATCCCCCAAAACAAGATCTAATGCTCAAATAAACTCAGCAACAGAAACAGTTGGTCCAAATGGTAGAACACAGTAATGATAACTTTTTCCCCCATACAAGAATGCAGTGTATTTTCTAGAATTTATTTCTAAAGAAATTTGGTGAAAGCCTGAAGTTGAGTGTAAGCTGCTCATGAATTTCACACATTCAAATTTATGTAACAGTTCAGTTTTCTGGATGATCATTTTCTCTTTTCAAAAATTTGTGAAGTTGCCTAGAAGCAAGTACAAGTCTAACACCACCTCCACATTTGGAAACCACCACCAAAGGATTATTATAATCACTGTTACTTCTTTCGATTATAGCCCATGCTTCCATTTTTTTTGTATCTCACTCTCCACTTCTTTTCTTTTTACAAAAGGAATACTATAAGGCTTGAAGAAAAAAGGTTCATGATTTTTAATGTGTAAAGTGCACTGATAATTCCTGACTCTTCCAGGTTTTTCATTGGAAACATCTTGAAATTCCCCCAATAAATTTTCCAACTGTCTCTTTTGATCACTGTCCAAATTAATTACTTCCTCTACTTTGATTTTAACTTGGTTTTCATAATTTTAACCAGAAAAATTTAGCTCAGATTTGTTATCAAAACAGTACAAATTCTCTTCATAGTCTATGATTTTCCTGACATGATTGCAATATTCTCCACAGTGTATAATAAACAGTTGTGTACACACAATAATATTGCTTTTGGGTTCACACACAATTAACTTCATCTCACTCCAGCTAAATGCAGCACTTACCCTTAACACCCAGTCCATGCCAAACAATATGTTCTCTTCTAAACTTGGAATAACAAGACAACCCTGCTCAAATTTTACATCTTCTATTGCAAATGATAAAAGTACTTGACTTTTGATGACTTTACTGTGTTTGCATTTACTCCCATAACAGGGCCCTCAACAAAATCAACACTGTCTTTAAATTTATTTCTGAATTTTTCTGAAATAGCTGAAATAGGACTCCCTGTATCAATGAGACATTTACCCTCCCAATTTTTACTTTAGCTTTAATGTATGGACACCCTAATTCACATTCTTCTACTTTTCCTTTTAATGGTTCATGTAACAGGTCATTTTCAATTTCTCTAAAATTACCCTCATTATTTTCCTGATCTGTTTTTAATAGCTTCACACACACATTGACACTTTCATTAACATCATCTATGGACTAACAAGTTGAGCATACATCAGATATTCATTACATTTTACATTCCACAACTCTTCCCTATCTATTTTGTAATTGCAACTGTTCCATAATATTTTTAAAAATTTTTCACCTTTTCCTTCAGAACTCGTATGTGGGATTAAATACTTCATACTGTTAGCTGGCACACCATTATAGTCCTCTGCAACATTAAATGGGTTACATTGACTTAACTTTACCTGTTCTTCAGATGCATGAGTGTCCTCTTCCTCATTACTAACCACACTTACCTCATCATAATGCTCACATTTATCAACTTCATTATCACATAGCTTCACTACTTCACTTGAAATAATCTCGACGAATACTTGATACTCACCCACAGCATTAATCTCACCGTTACTTACCTCCGTACAACTCTCAACAACATCATTAGCTTCCATATTTTCATTAAAATCAAAACTTTCCTTATCATGCATCCTATCCACAGTCACATTAAGTTCCATCTCTCTCTCTTCACATAACTTTTCATTTTCATTAAATAAATTATTCAAATCAGAGCTGTAATGTTTGTCAGATACGTCAGATTTACATAGATTATTATTCTCTACCCAATTATAAAATTCTGGCACAATTGCAATATCCTCTTTGGCTTGTTCTCAGAAGTAGTTACCTTATTGCTTTCAACATGACTATTTTCTCTTATTGTATCCCAATATTTCTGATCAAAATTTAAAGTATTAATTTGGTGTTGAACATGAGTGTCTGTTATTTTTGGTGTGTATTTGTTTTGTCTTCCACTGGTTTTATTATAATAATAAGTTACATTTCTCCTTCTTCCTCTATCTGTAAATTCCCAGTTGTTATTGTAGGTCCTATTGTGATTAAATTTTCTCGCCCCAAAACTGCAGACCCTCATTGAGGTGGTCCGGAGTATTCCTACCTGTTTTCTCTGTTTGATCTCCAATTTTGTTCCCCCCTGTTTCTGTCACCCCATCTGCTTCTATTTCCAAAATTTCTATCCCTGTCTCTGTCATTAGCATTATGATCCCTATTGTTTCCCCTGTGTTGTTCATATCTATTGTCTCTGTAGTCTCTCCTCTCTCCATACCTGTTTAAATACCACCCCCCTGTTGGTGTTCACCAATGTCAAAATTTTGAATATACCCTCTTTCTGAAGCCCTATCCAATTTATCCACATATTTTAAAAATTCGTCCAAAGAATATCAGACCCACGAACTAAATCCCATTGCAATTTTTCAGGTAGCCTTCTTTTCAGCACATCTGTTTGTGTCATTTCATCAAAAGGTTTATCTAAATGTATTAATTTTCTCAATTGATCTTTACAAAATGCTTTCACGGTGCCCACTCTCCCTCTGAAAATAGGTCCATTTAAACATTCAGATTTAATCCTCCCCTGTGCAGATTCTGCCCAAAATTTGTTTAAGAAGCTTTTCTCAAAATTTGCAAAGGTTTCCCACTGATCGAAATTTTGGTTAGCCCAGGAAAGGGCCTCCCTTTCAAGTACATTTAAAAAAAATATAATTTTTGAATTATCAGACATTCTTGGCACAAAATTGTCCTTGCAAAGGTGCAAAAAATCAACTGGGTGCAAATTATCACAAGGAAAACATGTCACTAACAGGTTCGACCATGCTAGTCCATGACTGTACAAATTATTGTTAAAATCATATTCTTCAACTCGATTTATTCTAGTTTTTAATGTGTCTAATTTATGGGTAAGATTTGGTTCTAAACTGTCAACCTTTTTCTCAACACTACTGACTGTATTAACACTACTTACTTTCAAGTCATTCAATTTTTCATCTAGTGATTTATTTTCATTTTGAAGTTCCTGAATTTCCCTGACTCTGTTACCATTTTCAGCAATGAATTCATTTTCAAAAACAATTACTTTTTTCTCCACATTTCTACCCTCGATTCTATCACCTTTAAGTTACCTTCCAGTGTATTTTTGACCTCAGTTAACTTAGTTTTTATTACATTTAATTGCTTATTCAAATTCTCCCCTAAACTTTGTCAAATCTTAAATTATTTATGTTTTCATTCTGCTTGCTCAAGAGCTGCATAATTAATTCTAAACTACTAATTTTTGGGATTCCCCCCCACTATTTCTTCCCCTGCATTAATTTGATCCATTATTAACTGTTAACAGAAAATGACCCCCTAGAAATGACAATACCAAATTACAAAATTCGTTAGAATTTTTACTTAACTTATAGCTGAAGTCTTCTCCGTTGGAATCCAGTCGTAGTGTTTATTTTAAATCCTATGTCATCCCGTTGTTTTCTGCGTCCATTTTTCGTTCCGTGGTTGTCTCCTTAATATTTTATTGTCACGTTTTTGTCGATATTTTTCATAACATATTCACTGCGTACTTTTCCTGAAACACATCTACAGTTAATTTTTGAATATTTAGTGCTGCCTATCCCAGCTAGAGCACCCACGTTCTAACAACCCTACCGCAACAAAGGTAAGAATTTAATAACGATTGTGGTGCTGCTCACGTTGCTAAATACTGCATTTTCGGGCAACAACTAAGTTATTATCTGGCAGGTGTTATTAGAGCACAGTTAATAAAGTCATTTCATGTAATAATGAAAAAAAACTAGGCACTCCTCTTGTCGTGTTTCCCACGCTGGTCTCGTCATAAAATCATGGCTCAGTCGTCGAAAAACTAGGTGGTGATGATTCCAAGTTCGGATGCAAAGAGGCCTAGGTTTTATTCTGCTATATTCAAACGTTTTGTAGATGTGCTTCTCAAACCATTCTTGGAGATTAAACCTTTCAATGTTAGCACAATAGTGACGTGAAAAAAAATCAGCACTCTGATTTTAAGTTACACTTACTTTTAATTGCTTTTATTGCAATTTCATGTGACACACAAACATCACTTCACAATACAAAACATACTTGAAAACATCTTCTTCACAGTCACTGTTAAAAAAAAAAAAGGTTCAAATGTCTCTGAGCACTGTGGAACTTCGGAGGTCATTAGTCCCCTAGAATTTAGAGCTACTTAAACCTAACTTACCTAAGAACATCACACACATCCATGCCCGAGGCAGGATTCGAACCTGCGACCGTAGCGGTCACGCGGTTCCAGACTGAAGCGCTTAGAACCGCACGGCCACAGTCACTGTTAAAGTTCACATTTTATAATCTGACTACAATATGCGTCTTTCCAACATGACGTCCAAGACTTGACCGTCTCAGGGTCCAACTCTCTAACAACTAAATAATAATCGCTAACGCCCCCAAAAATCAGAGTTACAAGTACGTCAAAGATCATAGTGACAAAAGAAAGAATACAGATAAGAATAATATCATTGCAATATAAACATATCGATGTATCACAAATGAAATCAAATCTGAATGTTGTCTCAGAAATATGTTAACTACTTCACAGAAACAAAGTAGAATATTACTGGTATCGAGAGGTTCAGGTGAGGTGCCGTAATGGTTACGTAATTCAAGTACCATTACAACCCGCACAGACTACATCCAGTTTTCCGAACGAGCTGGGAAATAAAGTTGAAAATGTGCCCATCTTGAACCATACCGTCTAAATAACCGACAAAGACTTCCATTCATTATTACTCTTGGAATACGATGAAACATAACTTAAACTTCTCTAAAACGCTTGCTCAACTTTAATGTCAAACTTCGTTTGCTTAATAAACTTCGTTTGCTTATGGCCCTCCAAAATAGTGATCAACGATTCGTTATCTACAGAGTTAAACAAGAATCACAATTAACACAGTGTATTACATTAAAGTGCATGATAAATGGTTTGACAAACGTTGACAGTGATAAGCTAATGTCTTGGTACCTTGGACATGGAATGTGGAACATGATTCAGGTAAACGCATCCCAGAATAAAACAATTATATACGCGGAAGTTTTACCGAGATTGCCGAAGGGTTAGTGTTTTTAAAAAGTGAAAGCTCTATGGGAGGGTGTGTATTTGGATCTGTAGCCGGGGTTGAAAGCATATTGAACGGCAAACTGGAAGCAAGTCTTCAGAATGAAGGCTGAAATTACTGAGTCTCCGTGAAACTGACTCGACTGCCCCTACAAATCGTCTTGCTGATGCGGCTCGATCTCACCATGCTAATCTACAAGAGGAGGTCGAAGTGAGTGCAGGTTCAGCTATTCACTTCGTACCAACAACTTGCATATGCATCTAAGTTCAAATCATCGGGAAAAAATCTGTAAGTCTGGATTTACCTCTTTATGCAAGTCATCATTGAACACAAACACTACAAATAGTATCAATTTGATCTGCTGAGTAGTATACGCTATGAGCGCCAAAGAGTGAAAACTTGTCTTAAAAGAAAATGGCCTCCTTCTCTTACTCTCACTTGAGGCACTTAACCAGTTACCAGCTAAAGCCTGAAATAAGTTCTGCAGAAATTTTTACGAAGTCTCAGACGGTGTTCAGGAAAGATAGATTAGGCAGAATTGGTGGTGGAGTGTTGGTGTCTGTCAGTAGTGGTTTACCGTGTAGTGAAGTCGAAGTAGATACTCCGTGCGAATTGGTATGGATGGAGGTTATACTTAACAGCCGAACTAAGTTAATAATTGGCTCCTTCTACCGACCCCCGAACTCCGGTGATATAGTTGCTGAACGGTTCAGAGAAAATTTGGGTCTCGTAACAAATAAATACCCCACTCATACGGTTATAGCTGCTAGGGACTTCAACCTTCCCTCGATATGTTGGCAAAAATGCTTGTTCAAAACCTGTGGTAGGCAGAAAACATCTTCCGAGATTGTCCTAAATGGTTTCTCCGAGCAGTTAGTCCACGAACCCATGCGAATTGTAAATGGTTGCGAAAACACACTTGACCTCTTAGCCACAAACAATCCAGAGCTTATAGAGAGCATCATGAGTGATACAGGGATTAGTGATCACAAGGTCGTTGTAGCTAGGCTCAATACTGTTTCTTCCAAATCCACTAGTGACAAACGCAAAATAATTTTATTTAAAAAAGCGGATAAAGTGTCACTAGAAGCCTTCCTAAGAGACAATCTCCATTCCTTCCGAACTGACTATGCAAATGTAGACGAGACGTGGCTCAAATTCAAAGATATAGAAGCAACAGCAATTGAGAGATTCATACCTCATAAATTGGTAAGAAATGGAACTGATTCCCCATGGTACACAAAACAGGTCCGAACGCTGTTGCAGAGGCAACGGAAAAACCCTGCGAAGTTCAGAAGAACGCGAAATCCCGAAGATTGGCTAAAATTTACAGACGCGCGTAATTTGGCACGAACTTCAATGCGTGATGCCTTTAATAGGTTCCACAACGAACCATTGTCTCGAAATTTGGTAGAAAATCCGAAGAAATTCTGGCTGGTCGTATGTAAAGTACACAAGCGGCAAGACGCAGTCAATACCTTCACTGCGCAGTGCCGATGGTACTGTTACCGACGACTGTGCCGCTAAAGCGGAGTTATTGAACGCAGTTTTCCGAAATTCCTTCACCAGGGAAGACGAATGGAATGTCCCAGAATTTGAAACACGAGCAGCTGCTAGCATGAGTTTCTTAGAAGTAGATACCTTAGGGGTTGCGAAGCAACTCAAATCGCTTGATACGGGCAAGTCTTCAGGTCCAGATTATATACCGATTAGGTTCCTTTCAGATTACGCTGATACAATAGCTCCCTACTTAGCAATCATATACAACCGCTCGCTCACCGATAGATCTGTACCTACAGATTGGAAAATTGCGCAGGTCGCACCAGTGTTTAAGAAGGGTAGTAGGAGTAATCCATTTAACTACAGACCTATATCATTGACGTCGGTTTGCAGTAGGGTTTTGGAGCATATACTGTATTAAAACATTATGAATCACCTCGAAGGGAACGATCTATTGATACGTAATCAGCATGGTTTCAGAAAACATCGTTCTTGTACAACGCAGCTAGCTCTTTATTCGCACGAAGCAATGGCCGCTGTCGACAGGGGATCTCAAGTTGATTCCGTATTTCTAGATTTCCGGAAAGCTTTTGACACCTTTCCTCACAAGCGACTTCTAATCAAGCTGCGGGCCTAAGGGGTATCGTCTCAGCTGTGCGACTGGATTCGTGATTTCTTGTCAGGAAGGTTGCAGTTCGTAGTAATAGACTGCAAATCATCGAGTAAAACTGAAGTGATATCAGGTGTTCCCCAGGGAAGCGTCCTGGGACCTCTGCTGTTCCTGATCTATATAAATGACCTGGGTGACAATCTGAGCAGTTCTCTGAGGTTGATCGCAGATGATACTGTAATTTACCGTCTAGTAAGGTCATCCGAAGACCAGTATCAGTTGCAAAGCGATTTAGAAAAGATTGCTGTATGGTGTGGCAGGTGACAGTTGACGCTAAATAACGAAACGTGTGAGGTGATCCACATGAGTTTCAATAGAAATCCGTTGGAATTCGATTACTCGATAAATAGTACAATTCTCAAGGCTGTCAATTCAACTAAGTACCTGGGTGTTAAAGTTACGAACAACTTCAGTTGGAAAGCCCACATAGATAATATTGTGAGGAAGGCGAGCCAAAGGTTGCGTTCATTGGAAGGACACTTAGAAGATGCAACAAGTCCACTAAAGAGACAGCTTACACTACACTCGTTCGTCTTCTGTTGGAATATTGCTGCGCGGTGTGGGATCCTTACCAGGTGGAATTGACGGAGGACATCAAAAGAGTGTAAAAAAGGGCAGCTCATTTTGTATTATCACTTAATAGGGGAGAGAGTGTGGCAGATATGATACGCGAGTTGGGATGGAAGTCATTAAAGCAAAGACGTTTTTCGTGCCGGCGAGATCTATTTACGAAATTTCAGTCACCAACTTTGTCTTCCGAATGTGAAAATATTTTGTTGAGACCAAGCTACATAGGTAGGAATGATCATCAAAATAAAATAAGAGAAATCAGATCTCTAACAGAAAGGTTTAGGTGTTCGTTTTTCCCGCGCGCTGTTCGGGAGTGGAATGGTAGAGAGATAGTGTGATTGTGGTTCGGTGAACCCTCTGTCAAGCACTTTAATGTGAATTGCAGAGTAGTCATGTAGATGTAGAACACGCAACCTAACAGGTGGTGCTGAAAAACTGTGTCCTGTTCCCTCTCCGTGTGTCTGTCTATGGCCAATGAGGGTGGACATCTGTAGCACAGCCGTATTTTTCTCTCCAATTTTTAAATTGCTTACGTTACCCGGTCGCAGCTGTTTTTACATTGTGTTAAACATTTTGTTTTACAGTGTCTGAGCGCAGTGGTGGCGTCTCTGTTGCCGCTCCATTCATGGATGTTGTAGCCAGTGGTGTGTATATTTCGAAGAAGTCCTGCTTCCCACCATACTGTTCGCAAAAGCGTACTTCTAGGTGTTCGCCGACATGGCACTTTCCGCTTCAGCCACACAGCGCCCATTAAAAGCAGACTCCGGTGTTCTGGCACCACGAGAGAAGCTATCTCTGTTGTGACCTTTAGTGTTCAGTGCCCAGAATAGCTCTTCAAAGCACTGGCCAGTCTGGTCACCTGGGGAGGACACCCGTCCGTGAGCCTCCTGCGAATTCGACCGAGGGCTGCTTCCCTCAGCAGATTTTATGACCTACAGCGTGCCTGCTCGCTCGTAGCTAAGGACAGCTTGCTTTCATGATGTCTTCTTATTTGAGTAAACTGTGGTGTCACCGCCAGACACCACACTTGCTAAGTGGTAGCCTTTAAATCGGCCGCGGTCCGTTATATACGTCGGACCCACGTGTCGCCACTATCAGTAATTGCACACCGAGCGCCGCCACACGGCAGGTCTAGTCTAGAGAGACTCCCTAGCACTCGCCCCAGTAGTACAGCCGATTTTGCTAGCGATGGTTCACTGACTACATCCGTTCTCATTAGCCGAGACGGCAGTTTAGCATAGCCTTCAGCTACGTCATTTGCTACGACCTAGCAATGTGGCATATTCAGTTACTGTCTTCTGAGCAGATAATATTGTGACTCATGTACCGTCAAGAGCGACTTTCATGATTAATGGATTAAAGTTAAGTATCGAACTAATTACGTCCGCTTTCTGAATTCTCATTCCTTCTCATGTTCCAGACCTCACGTCAGTATAGTTCTTCCCTCCTCACGCCAGCCTGCGTGAGCTAAAACGTTCGGCCTCCTCTAGTAACACGGTGTTGGCTCTTCTGCCAACACAACATGAACATACCATTCAGTATGCAAATGTTATCAACATTAGTTAAGTACTGGCAATTACTGGTATTGATACACATTTAATTATTATTTTATCTTATTATTCCTGGTTTTACATTAGCAATGGGACACTTTGGGCAAAATGGTCACGCAGTTTGTATAGCAATTTGTAAAGGATTCAGCAATGTTGAATCTGCCATTTAACAGAAGAGCAAGAGCATAGGGACATACCCCTCCCCTGTGAATGCCTGTGAGGTATATCTATGGAGTAGCCAACAAAAAATGAACCCTCGCTCCATTCGGACGCTCATGAAGTATATGTATGGAGTCGCCAACAGGAAATGGGAATTAGGACATAATTTTTTTACACCCGCGTTATATTTGCTTCTAAGGCCGAAACCTTAATCTGTTAGATTTATTTACTCTGTTTTTGCTCTTTTATTTATTAGTAACGGCAATGACGAATAACTGTTGCTGCCACAGATACAAATGTGACACTTCCTTCAGTAAGAGGTGCTCTATTAGTTGAGAAATATCCAGACACGCTGCAATAAAGAGTCAATGTAGCACGAATCATTTGTGTTGCTTTATGACCATAGTTTTAGAAGGCAAGTGTTTTAGTAATGTCTGATTGTGCTACCAGTCGATCCGTTGAATGAAAGAACAACCTCAGTCTCCAAATACGTTTCATATACAGTATAACAGACTGAGGTGATAAAAACCAAACTCCACCAGAACAGGCCATGAAGGCCCAACGGTACCGACCGGCCGCCATGTCGTCCTCCGACCACAGGCGTCAATGGATACGGATATCTACATCTACATCTACATATATACTGTGGCGGAGGCGAAGGAAAAACGACTGTGTGAACGCCTCAGGACGAGCTCTAATTTCCCTTATCTTTGAGTAGTGATGATTGTGCGATTTGAAAGTTGGTGGTGTAATATATGCTCTACATCCTCGGTGAAGATTGATTTTGGAATTTACTGAGCAGCCCCTTCCATTTAGCGCGTCGTCTGTCTGCACGTGTGTCCCACTTCAAACTTTCTATGAGATTTGTAACGCTCTCGCTGTCGCTAAATGTACCAGTCACGAATCTTGCCGCTCTTCTTTGGACCTTCTCAATCTCTTGAATCAGACCCAACTGGACCGAGCGAGGTAGCGCAGACACTGGACTCGCATTCGGGATGACGACGGTTCAATCCCGCGTCCCGCCATCCTGATTTAGGTTTTCCGTGATTTCCCTAAATCGCTCCAGGCAAATTCCGGGATGGTTCCTTTGGAAGAGCACGGCCGACTCCCTTCCCCGTCCTTCCCTAATCTGATGAGACCGATGACCTCGCTGTCTGGTCTCCTTCCCCAAAACAACCCAACCCCAAGACCCAACTGGTAAGGATCCCATACAGACGAACAATACTCTAAGACTGGACGAACTAAAGTATTGCAAGCAATCTCCTTTGTTGAAGAACTGCATCACTTCAGGATTCTACCAATAAACCGCAATCTAGAGTTCGCCTTACCCGTTACTTGTGTAATCTGATCATTCCATTTGAGATCATTTCGAATAGTCTCACCCAGATAGTTGACGGATGTTACCGCTTCCAAAGACTGGGCATTTATTTTGTACTCGTACATTAATGGGGATTTTCGCTTTGATATACGCAGTAGGTTACATTTACTAATATTGAGAGATAACTGCCAGTCATTACACTAGGCATTTATTTTCTGCAAATCCTCATTGATTTGTTCACAACTTTCGTATGATACTACTTTCCTGTATACTACAGCATCATCGGCAAACAGTCTAATGCCGCTGTCAACACCATTAACCAGATCGTTTATGTAAATCGTAAAAAACAGCGGACTTATTAGGCATGGAGGGGCATGTGATCATTGTTGTGGTTGGCAGGAGAGCCAACCGTGTTTTTCTAAAGGAGGCCGAAATGCACGCGTCTCAGCTCACGCAGGCAGGAGTGAGGTCTGGAACATCACAAGGGAATTAGAATTGAGAAAAACGGACGTAGCTGGTGGAATACTTAACTTTAATCCATTAATGGAGAACGTCGCTCTTTATGGTACATGATTCACAATATCAATAGTACGGATACCGGCGCCTTGCTAGGTCGTAGCAAATAACGTAGCTGAAGGCTATGCTAACTATCGTCTCGGCAAATGAGAGCATAGAAGTCAGTGAACCATCGCTAGCAAAGTCGGCTGTACAACTGGGGCTGAGTGCTAGGAAGTCTCTCTAGACCTGCCGTGTGGCGACGCTCGGTCTGCAATCACTGACAGTGGCGACACGCGGGTCCGACGTGTACTACCGGACCGCGGCCGATTTAAAGACTACCACCTAGCAAGTGTGGTGTCTGGCGGTGACACCACATTCCTCCCCCGCAAATCGGCGTACGGTTGTGCAATAAGGCTTCCGCCTGCTGTGGGGAGGGCCGCATGTTGACGTATGCGACGAGGTGGGGAGCCCAACAACAGGCGAAGCTGTGCCACCCTTACCCTGCCATTCGGACCGCGAGGAGCTAGGAAACGCCAGGGTGCACGCCAACATGCGGTGTATGCGCCCGTAGAGAGACAGGAGGGGCCGAAGGGTCGACCTCCATCGGGCCGGTGCACCCGACGGGCGAAGACGACGTATGGTCCGGAGCGGGCAAGAGTTCCATGTCGGAGGACAGCTGGTCACGGGAAGCGATCGGCGGCGCGTGACCCAGGGAGGTGCCCGGCGGTTGCAGCGACGCGTCCACTGCAGGCGTCGCCGGCGGGAGAACAGGCGGCGGCGGCGGCGGCGCGTCGCCATGGGGCAAAATGGAAGGCAGCGTCGGCAACACCTGGGGCTGAGGCGAGCCAGTAGATGGGTCCCCGGGGCGCTGACCGGACGGCACCGTCACTGAAAGCAGACGGCAAGCGGCAGATCCCGTGCGACGACAGAGGCGCAGCTGATTGAGATGCCGACGCACCTCACCACAGGCCCCCAAAACCAGATACATAGCGCGTGCGAGGCAGCGAAGAATGCGCCCTTCGAGCGAACGCCGTGAATCTCGGTAGTGGCGATAGTAGACAACGTCGCCTGGAGCAAAAGCAGGTGTCTGCCGCTGCACAGGAACCTGATGTGGCGGATGTAGCAAATACACCAAGGTTCGATGGAGCAGCTCAGCCGGGGAGCGACCATCTCGGGGCTGAGAGCGATACGAGGACAAAAGAACAATAACGCGTCCCCCGAGAATGCGACTCTTTCAACTTTAACGTCTGTGACTTGAATGTCCTCACCAATCGTTCAGCGGCACCGTTTGACTGTGGTGAAAACGGCGCGGACGTCAGATGTTGAATACCATTGGCCTTGCAGAATGACTGAAATTCTGCAGACATGAATTGTGGGCCATTGCCGGAAACAATAGTCTGTGGAAGACCTCCAATGCAAAAGATAGCGGATAACGCTTGGATGGTGGCAGATGACGTCGTGGAAGACATCCGGAAAACAAAAGGAAAATTACTGAATGAATCTACCACAACCAACCATCGAGAATTCCAGAATGGACCAGCAAAATCGATGTGTAAGCATTGCTAAGGGGAAGTGGCTTTGGGCCATGCAAAGAATTTCCGCGGTGGTGCTGATTGTTGTTCGGCACACACCATGCAAGAAGAGCACATATTCTTAATCGCGGCATCGATTCCGAACCAAGTACAGACTGACGAGCAAGTTGTTTCGTTCTCACCATACCCCAATGTCCTTGGTGGAGAAGCTGTAAGACAGAGGACTGTAACGAACGTGGGACCACGACCCTGGACTGATCATTATCAGAACGCAACAGCAAAACACCACGTCGTACAAAAAGTCTCTCCTTGTGAGCAAAAAATCGGCGAACCAACGGGTCCCCGATCCGTGACTTTGACAAGGGCCATTGCGTCGCAACAAAACGCAGAACGGGAGCAAGCACAGGGTCGGCAGCTGTGGCTGTAGCTACACGACGAAAATCAATCGGAAACGATTCGACCACGTCATCGGTTTCCGCATCAATGAACATGCAAGCAAGTTCGGAGGAATCGAATGCCCTATCCTCAGCAACAGGCAAGCGGGACAACGCATCGGCGTTTCCGTGCTTAGCAGTGGACCGATACAAGATATCGTAGCGGTACTGTGAGAGGAAAATAGACCAGCGAATGAATTTCTGCGCTGTACGTGGAGGTACAGGCTTGGTCGGATGAAAAAGCGATGTCAAAGGTTTGTGGTCTGTGATTATGGTAAAGTGACGACCATACAAGAAATCATGAAACTTTGTAACACCAAATACGAGAGCCAATGCTTCTTTCTCGATCTGTGAATAATATCTTTGAGCAGACGAGAGCAATTTGGACGCAAAGGCAATAGGGCGATCGTGCGATCCATCTTTGTGCGCAAGCACAGCACCGATCCCGAAATCCGATGCATACACCATCAACAAGAGGGGCTTCTGGGTATCGAATGGCGTAAGGCAAGTATTGGAAAGCAACGCTGATTTCAACTGGCGAAAGGCGCGTTCGCATTCCATCGTCCAAACGAACGGAACACCTTTACGGCGTAAGCGATGAAGCGGAGCTGAAATGGAAGAGGCAAGCGGAATATATGTATGATAATAGTTGATTTTTTTCCAGAACACTCTATAGCTGCTTCAAATTCTGCGGCGAAGGCAAGTCGTGTATGGCACGAAGGTGCGTTGGACTGGGATGTATGCCTTGGGCATTGAGTACATGTCCCAAATATGGCAAGTCCCGAGCAAAAAACACACATTTATCCTTTCGCAAGCGAAGACCATTTTGTCGCAGGACCTGAAATAATGTTCTGAGATTGGCCAGATGTTCTTCTTCCGTCTTTCCGGAGATCACAATATCGTCCAGATAATTTGCTGCAGTAGGGACCGACGCACAAACAGTTTGTAGATATTGCTGAAACAATGCAGGGGCGGATGCACACCCGAATGGCAGTCGTTTGAATTGGTACAACCCAAGATGCGTGTTAACCACCAAAACGCGCTGGGATTCTTCGTCCACCGGTTTTTGCAAGTACGCATCTGCTAGGTCCAACTTCGAAAAATATTTACCCGGGCACAGTTTGTCAAAAAGATCTTCCGGGCGGGGTAAAGGAAAAGTTGCAATCATTAATTGTGGATTCACTGTTGCCTTGAAGTCCACACAAAGTCTCAACTTCCCGGAAGGTTTTGGCAAAATTACTAAGGGTGATGCCCAGAGAGAAGCCTGCACACGTTCAATTACACAATGTGATTCCAAATCGTGTAACGTTTTTGCGACCTCATCACGCAATGCGTGAGGAACAGTGCGCGCTCTGAAAAATTTCGGTTGCGCGTTTACTTTCAGTTCCAAATGTGCTTTATAGTTCTTAGCGCAACCGAGGCCCGGCGGAAAAATGTCTGCAAATTCTTCACACAGACGAGAAACACTGTCTGAAGGCACAGTCTGGTTCACTGATAGGACCTGATTTACTATAGACAAGTTATACAACTGAAATAAATCGAAACCAAACAAGTTCACTGCAGAAGAAAAACGAAGGACGTAAAATGACACAAGGTTTGTTTGTCCTTTGTATGTTGCAAGAAGGCTGCACTGTCCTAACACAGGGATATCTTGAGCGGAGTAGCTATTTAACGTAACATTTGCGGCACGCAACGGAGGTGTGCCCAGCAGTTTGTAAGTGTCATGATTGATCAGTGAAACTGCAGTTCCGGTATCGAGCTGGAATGGTATCACTTTGCCGTTAATGTTCAAGTCTACAAAAAGTTTATTGTGCTGCTGACGACAAGAGCGACTGTCTCGTGCAACGTGAACTGACACTGGTACATAATCACTTGCGACTTGACGGGAGTTCCGGCGATGTCAACGCACACTATTGTTGGGACGAACACAGTCACTGTTAGAGAGAGTGGCACTGAGCGGAGTGGAATGAAATGCATGAATTTCCATGGGCGACGTTTCGCGAGCCTGAGTATCCTTGGTTCGATTCCGATTCCGGCGCGAGGCAAAGGGCCTGGAACGGTTTTGAGCTTCCGATCTGACCTTGTTCTGGCAAACACTCTGAACGTGTCATTTTTAATTACAATAAAAGCAAATAGCTTGGCGTGACGGGCAATTCTCACGCGAATGTTTAGTAGCACACCGCGGGCATGATTTGATCACTGCATTTGCGTGCCGGCGCGGCACACGTGGCTGAGAGCCTGGCGGCAGCGGCGCGGCCGGGCGCGAGGTCTGTTTACTGCTTCGTGCAGCTCGCCCGGCTGGCCAGTTAACCTGACATACTGCTGGCTACGTTTCAAATGATTCCTGAGCAAAGTCAAGTGTGTCCTGCCGATCCAATGTGTTCATCACTTGTTGAAGGGAGGGATTTACATGTTTCAAAACTGTTCCCTTATACGAACATCAGAAACGTTTTGTGCAATTGCATCACGTACCATAGTATCTGAATAAGGGAGTCCACATTGACACTCAAAAGCACAATCCCTAGTAAGGCCTTGCAAGGTTGCAACCCACTCCCGATTAGTCTGACCTGCCGTACGTTTTGTACGAAAGAAGGTATACCGTTTGGCAACTACATTGACTGATTCTTTGAAATATGCATCTAATGCAGACAAAATTTCTTGGTAGGACAGAGTCGCTACGTCGCGTCGGGGAAATAATTTGACTATCACACGTTACGTAGTCACGCCGACGGACGAAAGGAGAAAAGGCTGCCACTCGGTACCTTGAATTCTGTAGGCGGCGAGATGGAATCCAAATTGGCGTGACCACTCCGTCCAGCTTTCCAGTGCAGCATCAAAAGGTCGAAAAGTTGGTGCAACAGCGTGTTGTGGCTGCGTTAGCGGTGAAGCGGCTGCTGCCGCATCGTTTTGCATCGCACGTTGACCCTGGACGAGCTGTCCAAGGGCATCCAGCAAGGCCTGCGTCTGCTGATTCTGTAAGCGATAAAATTCGGACAGTATATCTGGAGATTGTGGCGAAGCCATTACACAAGTAAATCAGGGCAATATAGATAAGAACACTTTGACGCTTGTCGCCAAATGTTGTGGTTGGCAGGAGAGCCAACCGTGTTTTTCTAAAGGACGCCGAAATGCACGCGTCTCAGCTCACGCAGGCAGGCGTGAGGTCTGGAACATCACAAGGAAATTAGAATGGAGAAAAACGGAAGTAGCTGATGGAATACTTAACTTTAATCCATTAATGGAGAACGTCGCTCTTTATGGTACATGATTCAAAATATCAATAGTACGGATACTGGCGCCTTGCTAGGTCGTAGCAAATAACGTAGCTGAAGGCTATGCTAACTATCGTCTCGGCAAATGAGAGCGTAGAAGTCAGTGAACCATCGCTAGCAAAGTCGGCTGTACAACTGGGGCTGAGTGCTAGGAAGTCTCTCTAGACATGCCGTGTGGCGGCCCTCGGTCTACAATCACTGATAGTGGCGACACGCGGGTCCGACGTATACTACCGGACCGCGGCCGATTTAAAGGCTACCACCTAGCAAGTGTGGTGTCTGGCGGTGACACCACAATCATCACACAGCTCTCCCGGCCGTTTTGTCAGTTTACGAGACCGGAGCAGCTATTTCTCAGTCAAGTAGCTCCTCAATTTGCCTCACAAGGGCTGAGTGCACCCCGCTTGCGACAGCGCTCGGCAGACTGGATGGTCACCCGTCCAAGTGCTAGCCCAGCTCGGCAGTGCTTAACTTGAGTGGTCTGACGGGAACCGATGCTACCACTGCAGCAAGGCCGCTGGCAACATCCTGAGTGATATAGATTTCTAAACTATTGGCATTATTTTAAAGTAGTTACAAAAAGAAGGTATACTACTATTACATATGACGTGAAAAATTATTATGTACGATTAATATTTTAGTATCGCTAAGAATGATCGAAAATAAGAGATATGGTTGAAAGGGTCCTATAGTGCCTTTTCATTATCATTTTACTTGCTTTCCAGTGCATTTTGAATCCTACAAAACTATTCAGGTGTTTTCGTTGCTAAATTTCGTACCAGAGAAGACTGAGGTCTGATTCAGTGTAGCCATAGCCTATTTATTTCTACGATTTGCAAACATCATGTGGTTGTTATATTGGTTCTTTTCAGACTTACAAATGCGTCTAAAACGCCATTATAAGTCTTCCATATTTTATATATAACCCAACTCACACTATGATTCTATAAAATGTTTATCCCTTGTTCTCCTATTCCAAAACTCTCTGGAATGCGTGAATGAATGAATGTGGGTGCGTTTCATTTTGCTGTACGGGGGTTTAGTATGCTGCAGAGAATCAGCAGTAGTCTTACAGAATGGCCCACCCTTTGTAGTTTTCAGGTAGGCAAAGAGGTTTGTTCCCTTTGTGTGAAAGTTCGGATGTTAGGTTGGTGGCGGAAGCCTCATCTCTGGGTTTTCCTGGCCACGGGGTCGTGTGGGGGAAGTTCTAGTGTCTACTTCCAGCTCTCCGAGGGTCTGCAGCCGAGGTCTCTTCGAAGAAGGCTGAGTAGATTTAACCGCGTGTCGCGTTATCTGATAGGGAGAGGGGAGCTTTTAGATTTTGGCCTCGCGTTTCGTCTTATAAAAATTGTTTTGCTGGGTCGCAGCAAGGAACTCAAGACTTTTGCAGACTTTCAGTTTGATTCCAAATGCATACATTGGTCCGTATGAAGAGATTCTGTTATGAATGGTACAGCGTTTCACAAGCAATCGTACGTAGTTACCAGGCGACAGCAGTTATATAGATGTCTTATATCAATGTCTTATGAAATAAATAGTTTTGTTTCAAGTCTTATCCAGTGACCTATGTTGCGTCTTCTTTACCTACGCCATTCACCTTGTAGTTTCCTTGTTAGGCCATCCATAGCGTTTCCATCCTCACAGGTCCAATAACTAGTGTTCCTTTTTTATTTAAAACAAATTCTTTAGAGTAGATCTTGTTTCCAAGAATGTTGGTGCAAGCTGCTCTTATGCACAGTGTTCACGCACTTTTTACTTTATGTTAATATTTGATTCATGTGAACAATCCCTGGATTATTTATAATTACATCCCATTCTTTATGAGTGACATTGCAATGAATGTTCTTTTACGAGTTTTTTCTTATTACTAAATTAATTAACTTTCCAACTCAGTCGAACCTCTTACTGGAGTTGGAGGCGACCCAATCTTTTACTTAGCTTTTAATGTCAGATAGCATTTCCACTTGCGCGTTGCTCTTTTAGCCGTCTGGATATAGCTCAGAGCTCCATTCATTTCATAAATACCACTTAAGTGCACGTCTCTCACATGGTACCAGAAAGTAAAAATGGAAGAATATCGCACGTAAAAATATTTCAGTGTTCATAAAAAACTGAGATGCGAAAAGTGATATGATAGTGATATGCACATATACAAATGACTGTGATATCGTGTACGCATGGTATAAAAGGGCTGTGCATTGGTGGAGCTGTCATTTGCTCTCGGGTGATTCACGTGAAAAGGTTTCCGACGTGATTATGGCCGTACGATATTCCATTTCGGAAAATGGTTAGGGAATTCAGTATTCAGAGATCCACAGTGTCAAGAATGTGTCGAGAACACAAAATTCCAGGCATTGCTGTGGCGCAGATTCCAAGAAGCCATGAAACTAAGTTGTCAACAAGGCACTGTGCAAGCTCGTGATGGCTACATAGTTGTGTGGGCTGACTTAACTTGAAATGGACAGGGTCCTCTGATCCAATTGAGCCGTTCATTGACTGTAAATGTTTAGGTTGGGCTACTTGTAGACTATTTGCAGCCATTCATGGACCTTATATTCCCAAACCACGATCGATTTTTTTGGATGACAGTACGCTACGTCAATGAGCCACAATTGTCCGCGTTTGGTTTAATATTCTGGACAATTCGAGTGAATGTTTTGGCCATCCAGATCACATGAATCCCACCGAACATATCTGAAATGTTATCGAGAGGTCACTTCGGGGACAAAATCCTGCATCGGCAACACTTTGGCAATTATGGGCGGCTATAGAGGCAACATGGCTCGATATTTCTGCATGGGACTTCCAACGAGTTGTGGAGTCCATTCCACGTCGAGTTCCTGCACTAAAACTGCCAAAGGAGGTCCGACACGCGAGGTCTCTCGTGACTTATCACCTTGTGCACTTTAGAGAAGGATGTTACATAGGGAGAAATTGGCGTGTGTGTGTGTGTGTGTGTACAAATGTTATTTGGCATTGTAGTAAATTTGCAAATTTGTTGTAAGTTCGTATGGGACCAAACTGCTGAGGTCGTCGGTCAATAGGCTTACACACTACTTAATCTAACTTAAAATAACTTACTCTACGGACAACACAGGCACCCATCATCCCAAGAGGGGACTCGAACCTCTGACGGGGCAAGCCTCACGAACTGTGGCAAGCGTCCTCAGACCACGCGGTTACCACGCGCGGCATTGTAATACATTTATTCAATTTCAGCATAGGATTATACAGCCAACCGGTTGCAAATAACTGTTTGGTACGTTGACGTAGATTCTGGTATCTCTGACGAAGTCTTCGTCAGAATGAAATTTTGAGAAACCGTAAAATTACATTGTGGGAAAGCAATGGTCAGTATTAAGAGCAGATGTGCTCAAGCCAACCAATAACGAAAAAACAAGACAAGCCTTTGGCAAGTGTCGAAACATATGTCAGTGTACCAAACAGTTATTTGCAACCGGTTGGCCGTATAGTTCTGTGATGAAACTAACATGCGGTTGCTGAAAAATAGCCATGTTTAAAACTTATTCAGTTCCTTGGATTTTCTCAATTAATGTGCCAAATAAATACGGTAATATGCAGAATACTGTGTTATTGTAGGCTTGTGTAGTAAAATTTCTGCATGCCATAACTCAATGTTCAATGTGTTTTTGGGATATTTCCTGTTTGGGGTACTAGGAAACAATTTCACGGGTCTTCCACAGCATAATTTATAAAATCCGATACCCAACTATACAATGAAGTTTGGTACATTAAATAAATAATATTCCTTGTATTCCCACAGTAAAAAAATAGCGAAATCTGACCTGTGACACGTCCCACAAACACTGCATTTTTCACTTTGAAGCCTTACACCAGTTCCTTTTACATACATCTACATCTACATCTACATTTATACTCCGCAAGCCACCCAACGGTGTGTGGCGTAGGGCACTTTACGTGCCACTGTCATTACATCCCTTTTGTGTTCTAGTCGCGTATGGTTCCCGGGAAGAACGACTGTCTGAAAGCCTCCGTGCGCGCACGAATCTCTCTAAATTTACATTCGTGATCTCCTCGGGAGGTATAAGAAGGGGGAAGCAATATATTCGATACATCATCCAGAAACGCGCGTGATGACTGGGTGTTGTGTGATGTCCTTAGGTTAGTTAGGTTTAAGTAGTTCTAAGTTCTAGGGGACTGATGACCACAGCAGTTCAGTCCCATAGTGCTCAGAGCCATTTGAACCATTTTGAAAAGCAATGGTCCCATAACACTCCCCTATGGCACGCCAGAGGTTACTTTAACGTTTGTACACGTCTCTCCATTGGTAACAACATGCTGTGTTCTGTTTGCTAAAAACTCTTCAATCCAGCCACACAGCTAGTTTGATATTCCGTAGGCTCGTACTTTGTTTTTCAGGCGACAGTGCGGAACTGTAACGAACGCCTTCCGGAAGTCAAGGAAAATAGCATCTACCTGGGAGCCTGTGTCTAATATTTCCTAGGTCTCATGAACAAATAAAGCGAGTTGGGTCTTACACGATCGCTGTTTCCAGAATCCGTGTTGATTCCTACAGAGTAGATTCTGGGTTTCCAAAAACGACATGATAATCGAGCAAAAAACATGCTCTAAAATTCTACAACAGATCGACGTCAGAGATATAGGTCTATAGCTTTGCGCATCTGCTCGACGACCCTTCTTGAAGACTGGGACTACCTGTGCTCTTTTCCAATCATTTGGAACCTTCCGTTCCTCTAGAGACTTGCGGTACACGGCTGTTAGAAGGGGGGCAAGTTATTTCGCGTACTCTGTGCGGAATCGAACTGGTATCCCGTCAGGTCCAGTGGACTTCCCTCTGGTGTGTGATTCCAGTTGCTTTTCTATTCCTTGGACACTTATTTAGATGTCAGCCATTTGTATGGACGACGTTTCAAGGTGATTACTGACCATGCAGCACTCAAGTGGTGGTTAGGGCTTTAAAGACCCAATGAGTAGATTAACTAAGTGAGCTTTGTGTCTTAGTGAGTACGATTTTGAAGTGATTCATCGCACGGTAACGCGGTCTCATTGTGCATGAGCATATTGTTAAACTGCGTGTGAAACTTGTGTACCAAATACACAGTACTTCTAAACAGAATATGCCTGTACTAATGCTGTAATGTGATGAGTAGTAACATTCAAAATTAGCAGAGAGCTTACGAACAAACATGGTAATTTGAGACATTGCAGGACATTCTCAGGTCTGATATGGTGTTATACTGTGTAATGTTCTTAGGGAAGTTGATTTTTATTACTTGGTTGCTATACCTGGATACGATGTGACTTCATTCATATGGTAAAATAGTTGGCAGTAGTTAACGCTCTTGCTTGTGTGGTTAGTGAAGGAATAGCGGTAAGCTTTAGCAGCGTTCAAAGGAAGAGGGTAGCGATTTAAATGACTGCAGTAAAAGCGTATGGCGGCTGAGGGCCGAGGGGAGCATTTTTTCTGCGGAACCGGGGTGAAAACGTTGCGGATTGCCGAGTTCCTCGGTCTCATTGTGCAGACACGTTGGACGGTGGCGGTCGGTCGCCAGCCACGTGAAGGTAGGCTGACCAGCGCTGAGGAGTCGCTGTGCTATGGCCATCAATCAATAAAGCAGAATATGGGCCCTTGTTAGGCAGGAAGCCGATGAGCCGACTGTGTCTTTCTGCGAATTTCCGTGGGACAGATCAGTGGCGCCCAGACGTCCAGGCTCTGGTACAAAACATATTTGTGAAGGCACGAGGCTTTTTGGGGGTTTATGGCCGTTCTTTGAAAAGTTCGAAATGGACGCAGCAGGGAGATAACGATCTTTTTATGGCGGGCTGTGGTTCCATCCAGGTCATGCTATTAGCAAAAGACATGGCGTAAACATGAAGCTGAATCTTTTTTCCTTTTCTCCCAATTAATTTTTAAAGCTACTGATTGGTCGAACCTGTGTATGTAGAGCAAGGGACAGTCTCCCAGCTTCAAGTGCTGCGCTCCAGCTCGTCATTGGCTTGGACTCAAGTGGGAATAGTCTAACAAGGGGAAGGCCTCAGACACGGCCAACCGATTCGGTTCAAATTTGTCAGGTCGCTTGTGTGCAACCTAAAACGAAGGAATCTAAGATGTTTTGGATCAACACGCCCGCGTTTTTGAAAAAAATCACCCCTAATGGTTATGACGAGCAATCGACTCTAAATTGCCGGGATCGATAGATAATGGTAAATAGAGCATTTTTCATTACCAGGTATGGGGTTTTCCTTAAATGGTGAGACTTGTGCCCTTTGCTAGTGTGCCACTTAGAGCCTGTGTCAGTCCATATGAACTGTCAGAGGTACTTCTTCTAGCATCACACACACACGAGTGATGCGTGGGTGTACTTATTTGGTTTGAGTCGGCCGTCTAAACATTTGACATATTCTGTCATGCGCAATCATGGCACGGAGTCAAATTGGTTTGGCAGACCAGCAGATGGGCCCATCTGCACACTGGGATCCACCAGGGCTTCAGAAGCTCATAAGGAAGTGCCTGCATTCCGAATTAGCCGAACGCAAGACCGCGTACTTGCATTTTTTCGGACGCGTGCCATTAATAACAGTGTTGCCGTAAAGTCTTGATTACGACTGAAAGTAGGAAGCTTGCAAATTTTACCATTTCGTTAATCATGTTGGAAGTTTCCATAAAAAATCAGAATATTTCTTTTGCGTCAGTTAAATCCGTCAGAATATAAATATAATAGGTACAATTTTTGCAGGGGTTTTATATACTTTTAGTCACATCTAATACTTTAAATTTATCGTGAAACTAAATCTAAATCATCGTCACATTCAATACTGGAATATTGATTTACAGTAGGAGCTGTAGTAGTACTTTTGCACTTTTCCAACCTTATTTCTTATTTTCAGGTAATTCGTGTGAATAACAAGTTTTTCCACTTCATTTTAGCACTCATCGTATATTTAAAATTGCATTTACGTATTTATGTTAATTTTCTTTCTTCGTTTAGATTTTAGAACATTCATGTCTGTAAAAACCCATTTGACTTAAGCATTCGAATAAGGTAACAACAAAATCGAAAGAGCAAAATCACACAATTACTCGAATCGATTTTTGGCAGTTGCATCTTCATACTGTTTAACCTCTGACCAGATTTCTAAATCGTTCTCTACTTCTTTCCACATTGTAAGGTTTATAGCTTGCCATTGCATTCCTATAAGCCATATTTCTTTAAGTAAAAGTTGCAAATTGGACAACAGGGAAATTAAAGATCGTTTGTGAGCTTTCAGTCTGTTTCTATAAGACAGTAACGATGAACTTTAGCATTAACAGATAATATGGCACAAAGAGAAAAAATATATTGCAGTTAATAGCTTGACGCTGAAAATAAATCAGTAATATGTTATGATGATTCGAATCCGAAACCAAGGAAAAGTTCTGGGTCCTACTAATTTTGAACCCTTATAGTTACGGGATAAATGTTCGGACGCGATGACCACTAAAGAGACCAAGAACACGATTAATGTCCATAAATACATGAACGATTTATATGAATCAGCATTAGCTTCAAAGTTTTTGTTACACTTACGACTCTTCTAATATAAGGCATAAAAGTTAAAATAATGCTTTCATCTTTGTACGTGTTATATAATAATTCACTATTATAATTTCAAAACGTTTTTCAGTTCACTCCGCTGGTTTAATATCCTGTCTATAGCCGAATACACCATCGCCACAGTTGCACAAGCTCCTAACGATTTTTAATGGATCGCGACCTTCATTAATCGTTCCGTACAGTTCTTTATACTCACTCTGGCGAACCGATGAATGAGCGAACTAAATATATATCTCGGAAACCATAAATTATAGATTTCTGGGCCAAGTCGCTTCTGAGGAAACATGCATCGAGCAAGAACAAGTCCTCGAATGTCTTTTTTTTTTTTTAGTTTTGCATGTACACCATTATTTACTTCCATCATAACACAAGTATTGTCTGCTTCGATGCCAATAATATTTTTATGGTCTAAATCAAATTCCTCTAAGGTGCCTGTAGCTGCACAAACAATACGGTTTGCAGTACTTTCACTTAAGGGTGCGAGATTTAAAATGAAGTGTTTCCTTTCTTTAATATACGTTACCACAATGCCAAGAAACTTCGATACGCTAATGTCAATAGAGTGAATTCTCATCTCAAAATTCAATGTCTAAATATTTTGTATAATCATGCAACATTTGGTCCGATACAGTTGCACGTCTTTAGCCTTTTCGGAATCGCCACTCACTGTTTTTAAGAACTGTCCTAAATGATCCTCAGTTAACAGGCTGCAGTGCTCAGCAATAAAAAGGGAGGTTTATGCTTCACATGATTTCGTTTTCACTTGGTTTGTTTTTGGCGAATCATTAACATTTCGGCGCGCTGGCTCTAACAATTTCCAGTTCTCAATGTGCTTCTCTGGAATTATGTGATCTTTTAAAACTGAGTATTTGTTATTGATACACCGACAAAATTTATACTCTGAAATGATTCTAAGAATCCGCTGCGAAACTTTTGGTTGTATTGTCCTTTAGAGATTTTTAAGACATAACGCAGTGAACACACTAAAAACTGAAAGGTAATTTAACTTTCGTTTAGAGAGACTCGACAATCCAAGTATCGTCGGTCTGCCAACCTCTGAGCGAACAGTGAGCCATTATCAATTAACGTGTAACTGAAGGCGGAATTTTCAGTAGGAAAGAGCTTAACAATTGCTGTAAAAAAAAAAAAAATCCGGCAGTCGTTAAATATTGTTTCGTGTTCCGTGAGCCTGACCCGTTAGACGTGAGGGAAACTACGTTAAGTTTAAACAATGGGGACAAACCTTACGTCATACATGAGCCACGTGATTTGGGAGGCAAAAAATATTGATAAAGAAAAACCGGATTTGCACATCTGAATGCTGACTCCTTAGAAATGTTGGAACACGTGATGCAATACTGACCTTACGACTTAGAAGAAATATTAAGGAAAGGCAAACCTACGTTTCTAGCATTTGTAGACTTAGAGAAAGCTCTTGACAATGTTGATTGGAATACTCTCTTTCAAATTCTAAAGGTGGCAGGGGTAAAATACAGGGAGCGAAAGGCCATTTACAATTTGTACAGAAACCAGATGGCAGTTATAAGAGTCGAGGGGCACGAAAGGGAAGCTGTGGTTGCGACAGTGAGACAGGGTTGTGACCTATCCCCGATGTTATTCAATCTGTATACTGAGCAAGCAGTGAAGGAAACAAAAGAAAAATTCGGATTAGGTACTAAAATCCATGGAGAAGAAATAAAAACTTCGAGGTTCGCCGATGACATTGTAATTCTATCAGAGACAGCAAAGGACATGGAAGAGCAGTTGAACGGAATGGACAGTGTCTTGAAAGGAGGATACAAGCAAAACGAGGATAATGGAATGTGGTCGAATTAAGTCGAGTGATGGTGAGGGAATTAGATTAGGAAATGAGACACTTAAAGTAGTAAAGGAGTTTTGCTAATTGGGGAGCAAAATAACTGATGATGGTCGAAGTAGAGAAGATATAAAATGTAGACTGGCAATGGCAAGGAAAGCGTTTCTGAAGAAGAGAAATTTGTTAAAATCGAGTATAGATTTAAGTGTCAGGAAGTCGTGTTTCTGAAAAGTATTTGAATGGAGTGTATCCATGTATGGAAGTGGAACATGGACGATAAATAGTTTGGACAAAAAGAGAATAGAAGCTTTCGAAATGTGGTGCTACAGAAGAATGCTGAAGGTTAGATGGGTTGATCACATAACTAATGAGGAGGTATTGAATAGAATTGGGGAGAAGAGGAGCTTGTGGCACAACTTGACTAGAAGAAGGGATCGATTGATAGGACATGTTCTGAGACATCGGGGGATCACCAATTTAGTATTGGAGGGCAGCGTGGAGGGTAAAAATCGTAGAGGGAGACCAAGAGATGAATACACTAAGCTGATTCAGAAGGCTGTAGGTTGCAGTAGGTACTGGGAGATGAAGAAGCTTGCACAGGATAGAGTAGCATCGAGAGCTGCATCAAACCAGTCTCAGGACTGAAGACCACAACAACAACAACAACAACAACATGCTTGCTTCGCAGAGTTTGCTTAATAAAGCGCAATTGTATATGATGTGTATGTATTGTGTTATTTTAAAAATCTAATTCTCTTTACTAAACCTAGTAAGCGGTTCTAATGTGTGTATTGTTTCTGGCAAAAAGGCAATGAAATTAAATTTAGAAGCAAGTCTAGTGCTAAATAATCGTATGTTGTCGAACACGACGTCTGTTACAGGGTATGGCGTGGCCGGCGATGCACTGCCTGATAGCGCGGTGGGTGCCTCCCAACGACAGGAGTAAGTTCGTCAGCGCCTACCTGGGTGAGTGCCGTAACTTTCTTCTAGATTTTCTCCTAGGTCTCTACCTTTAAGCGTTTCGCACGTCCCCAGACATGCTTTACAGAAATGTGCTGTATTCAAATTCCCAAAAATTGTGCTCGCATTACATAGTATGAGTGCACGCGAAACAACATTAAACTCTGTCAATCTGTGTCAAGTGTCAGCGTTATCGATGAACTCAGAAGCAATTTACGAGCAGTTTACTGTAAGACAGTTCTTACGCACTGCAGGAAACTGTCTTGTGCCGTGTCTGGGACGAAACAATCGACACGAAGGCTGTAAATTTGTGTATATACCAAATATGTTCAATTAGCGATGAACTTCTTCGAAGTAGCACCCAGCTGAGTCCACGTTCTGCATTACATCGTTTCACTACTCGAAGGATTTCTGCGTGCAGTTTTCTTGGAATTTGTTTTATAGCAAACTGCATGTTCATTGTCGCTGAGACGTACCATTTTGATGAACTGTGGCACAGGGTAAAGTCAGTAAACATCGAAAAACCTCACACACTAATACGAGGGCTATCCACAAAGTACATTACGTTTTGGAATTAAAAATAAATAAAGTACTGGAATTTTTTTTAATAGACAGATGAAAGCCACACTTAAATACTACTTTTCTACATAGTTTCCATTTAAATTAAGGCACTTATCGTAGCGATGGACGAGCTTGGAAATTCCTTCGTCGTAAAGTTCGGCCGCCTGCGCCTTCAACCACGTGGTTATCTTTTCTTGAAGCTGTGAGTCGTCATCAAAACGCTGCATAGCCAACCACTTCTTCACTGCTGGGAATAAGTGGAAGTCGCTCGGTGCCAGGTAGGGGATGTACGGCGGATGAGGAAACAACTCTCGTTTAAAAGATTCGAGAACTTCACGAGTGGCTTTGCCGTGTGGGATCGGGCGTTGTCGTGAATCAGCAAGATCTTTGAGCCCAACTTTCCCTTGCGCTTGTTTTGTATTGCTCTTCTGAGGTTGTGCAGAATTTGGTAATACCTCTGAGAGTTTATTGTAGTGCCTCTTTCCAGGAAATCCACAAAAAACACACCGTTTCTCTCGCAAAAGACAGTCGCCATCACCTTCCTTGCCGACATTGTCTGCATGCATTTCTTGGGTTTTTGGGGGGAATTTGTGTGCCTCCACTCATTGACTGCAATTTTGTCTCGCAGTTCACATGCTTAACCGATGTTTCGTCACCAGGAACGATGCAATCGAGTAATGAGTCGCCATCTTTCTCGTAAGCGTCCAAAAACTTTAACGTTGCAGCCATTCGCTGATTTTTGTGAATCCATCTTGCACAAAACTTGTGGTAACCAAGCTTTTCGGTAGTGATTTCGTGCAACAAACTTCATGAAATTTGTGGAAAACTCATAGAGAGTTCCGTTATTGTGAAATTACGGCTTTCACGGACCGCGGCATCGACTTTTTCCACAAGTTCGGCAGTCACTATGCTGGGTCTTCCACTTCGCTCTTCATCATGAACGTTAGTTCGGAATTTTATGACCCGTTGACGCACTCCACCTTCAGTGATTATGTTGTCCCCATACACTTCACAAAGCTGCCGATAGATTTCTATCGGTGTACAGTTTTTTGCAGTCAGAAACCTTATTACAGTACGCACTTCACACTTCGCGGCATTTTCAATTAACGCTGACATTTCAAACTGTCACAGTAACTCAACAGAGTACAGCACGAACCTCTCACCAGCACGGCAGGATGCCGACGGAGCGGCGGAATGCCGTGACACCAAGATGGCCGTGCTAACCCCGCCCCTAACGGGCACAAACGAAAACGTAAAGTACTTTGTAGATAGCCCTCGTATTAGTGTGTTTTGTTAATAATGCGAGCAATCTCGTTTCTTTTTGGCATACTTTGTAAACCAGCACTACGGATATTTGCAAAAAATTGCGAGGACAGTTGTTTTACAACAGTATATGTGAAGACAGTGGAATGTATATGAGCACAATTACCATTTGAAAACATTTCGAAAATGCATCATTGTAAGATTTACAGGCTTCTGTTCCAGTGCATGGCGCTTTCTATACTGGTTCATTTCTTTGCTTTCGTAATATGAACAGAACTCTCAATATAAACTGAAAATGTATGTGCTGTTGTAAAGAAAGGAGAAAGTCAGAAATTTTCATTTCCATTGTATATATTTTCTTTCCACTGCAAAGTAAAAAGAAAAATATGTTGTGCAGCATGAGCAATTCAAGTATGTACTTGGAGCATGAGTGATGCATTTTCAAACTGTGTAGTGTTGAAGCGCGTCCGGAAAAGCAGTTACTGTACGTCTTCCTCTCTCTTTTCCGTATCTATTTTACACACACACACACACACACACACACACACACACACACACACACAATCACTATGTTGTCGTCTGACATGCACTTTGCTACGCCGTGCTGTAATTTTCCATTAAAGCACGTAACGTTGTAAAATAGTTTTTATTTAAAATTATTTAGTTGTTTAGTCCAAGAGAGCAGCCAGTGGTGAATGTTGCAGGGCACTTACCAGAGATAACCAGATACAGCGCTGAAAGATATCCAAGTGGTTTGTCACCATCAGTGGACTACTATGTATAATGAGTTATTGGAATACAACTGTAATATTCCTCACGCTGCTTACAATTGTAGTTTCTCAAAAAAGTACAAAATAACAAATGAATGAAATTTTTAATTGTAATCGACAAATAAAACTAATGTGAAAGGGAAGCAAGGTTTCAAATTATTATCTCAAAATCAAGGTTACTGAAGAGAAAGTTCAGAGGAGATAATTGGTCATGATCTGTTTGAGTAATTTCCAGGGTTCATTAGAAGTGATTTAGGGGAAATGGAAAATGTAAATCAAACTGGGCGAATGAAGATTTGAACCATGTTCTTCTCGAATACTAGTTAAGTGTCGCATCAATAGAGCTGAGTCTGTCAGATAAATTGTTTATATGTGGGTCTTGAGAACCTTTGTAGTTCTAATATGTTCGCACTTCAACGTTATCTATCCTGTGTACTGTACTAGGTTCTACTGGAAAAAAATCTTGGGCTCATAATTTTACCCAGAGTAGCTATAGTAAGGAATGAACGTCAGTCTTCAATTACAAACAAGAATTTTATTTAATGTGGATGAAGGGTTCCCGGTAGTAACGAAAGTTAGAACTTTATTTATACAAAGAAACACACAAGAACATGAAAAATAGAACAGTTTTACAGTGAAAATAACGTAAAGATCGTCCTGATCTATTAAAAGAAATGTCACTCATACATAAGAATTAGGTGAGAGAGAGAGAGAGAGAGAGAGAGAGAGAGAGAGAGAGAGCACTCTATATGTCACAGTTAGTGTCACTGCCCTATGCTGGGTCGGAATCTGTTGCACTATTGTTGTCTGGGTACGGAGATTCCTGTTAACAGAGGCCGGATTCGCACTGGTCAAGAGCTGCAACCAGCGGCCCTATATGTTTTACTCGGCGCATTAATAGCAGGCATTTGGCCCATATCGCGTAGCTAGCGAATGCAATGTACTACCGGCTGTGTCCGTCACCGTGGTGACCTCATAACGGCAGCCAATGCCGCAGTGAAGTGGCGCTGCATCGGAAGCAGGCGTCTCTAGGGCGGCAACCCGCAACATTCTGTTGTGTGGCGTGTAGCTGTATCATCAGACGTCAGCTGTACTCTGCAGTAACATGTTGTTTACGAAGTGGCTAAGCCATGTCTCCGCAAAATCCTTTCTTTCAGGAGTGCTAGTTCTGCATGTTTCGCAGGAGAGCTTCTGTAAAGTTTGGAAGGTAGGAGACGGATAATGGCAGAAGTAAAGCTGTGATACCGGGCGTGAGTCGTGCTTCGGTAGCTCAGATGGTAGAGCACTTGCCCGCGAAAGGCAAAGGTCCCGAGTTCGAGTATCGGTCGGGCACACAGTTTTAATCTGCCAGGAAGTTTCATATCAGCGCACACTCCGCTGCAGAGTGAAAATCTCATTCTGGTTATAATTACTTAAAGTGCAGCTACTCACGGAGATCCCGTGTGCACTGTAATTGTCGTTTGGCAGCAAAACTTGGTGGATATGCTACTGCGTCAAAGATGTTGTTGTTATGGCCTTCAGTCCTGAGACTGGTTTGATGCAGCTCTCCATGCTACTCCATCCTGTGCAAACTTCTTCACCTCCCAGTAATTACTGCAACATACATCCTTCTAAATCTGCTTAGTGTATTCATCTCTTGTCTCCCTCTACGATTTTTACCCTCCCCTCTGCCCTCCAATGCTAAATTTGTGATCCCTTGATGCCTCAGAACATGCCCTACCAACCGGTCCCTTCTTCTTGTCAAGTTGTGCTACAAACCCCTCCTCTCCCAATTCTATTCAATACCTCCTCATTAGTTATGTGATATACCCATAAATATTCAACATTCTTCTGTTGCACCACATTTCGAAGGCTTCTATTCTCTTTTTGTCCAAACTATTTATCGTCCATGTTTCACTTCCATACATAGCTACACTCCATACAAATTCTTTCTCAGAAACGACTTCCTGACACTTAAATCTATACTCGATGTTAACAAATTTCTCTTCTTCAGAAACGCTCTCCTTGCCATTGCCAGTCTACATTTTATATCCCCTCTACTTCGACCATCATCAGTTAATTTGCTCCCCAAATAGCAAAACTCCTTTACTACTTTAAGTGTCTCATTTCCTAATCTAATTCCCTCAGCATCACCCGACTTAATTCGACTACATTCCATTATCCTCGTTCTGCTTTTGTTGATGTTCATCTTATACCCTCATTTCAAGACACTGCCCATTCCGTTCAACTGCTCTTCCAAGTCCTTTGCTGTCTCTGACAGAATTACAATGTCATCGGCGAAATTTTATTTTGTTTCCTTTACTGCTTGCTCAATATACAGATTGAATAACATCAGGGAGAGGCTACAACCCTGTCTTACTCCCTTCCCCACCATTGCTTCCTTTTCATGCCCCTCGACTCTTATAACTGACATCTGGTTTCTGTACAAATTGTAAATAGCCTTTCGCTCCCTGTATTTTACCCCGGCCACCTTTAGAATTTGAAAGAGAGTATTCCAGTCAACATAGTCAAAAGTCTACAAATGCCAGAAATGTAGGTTTGCCTTTCCTTAATCTAGCTTCTAAGATAAGTCGTAGGGTCAGTATTGCCTCGCGTGTTCCAACATTTCTACGGAATCCAAACTGATCTTCCCCGAGGTCAGCTTCTACCAGTTTTTCCATTCGTCTGTAAAGAATTCGCTTAGTATTTTGCAGATGTGATTTATTAAACTGATAGTTCGGTAATTTCGCATCTGTCAACACCTGCTATCTTTGGGATTGGAATTATTATATTCTTCTTGAAGTCTGAGGGTATTTCGCCTGTCTCGCACATCTTGCTCACCAGATGGTAGAGTTTAATCAGGACTGGCTCTCCCAAGGCCGTCAGTAGTTCTAATGGAATGTTGTCTACTCCTGGGACCTTGTTTTGACTCAGGTCTTTCAGTGCTCTGTCAAACTCTTCACGCAGTATTGTATCTCCCATTTCATCTTCATCTACATCCTCTTCCATTTCCATAATATTGTCCTCAAATATATCGCCCTTGTATAGACCTTTGTGGTTTCCCTTCTTTGCTTAGAACTGGGTTTCCATCTGAGCTCTTGATATTCATACAAGTGGTACTCTTTTCTCCAAAGTCTCTTTAATATTCCTGTAGGCAGTATCTATCTTAACCCTAGTGAGATATGCCTCTACATCCTTACATTTGTCCTCTAGCTATCCATGCTTAGCCATTTTGCACTTCCTGTCGATCTCATTTTCTAGACGTTTATTTTCCTTTTTGCCTGCTTCATTTACTGCATTTTTATATTTTCTCCTTTCATGAATTAAATTCCATATTTCTTCTGTTACCCAAGGATTTCTACTAGCTCTCGTCCTTTACCTACTTGATCCTCTGCTGCCTTCACTACTTCAACCCTCAGAGCTACCCATTCTTCTTCTACTGTAGTTATTTCCCCCATTCCTGTCAATTGTTCCCTTATGCTCTCCCTCAAACTCTCTGCAACCTCTGGTTTAGTCAGCTTATCAAGGTCCCATCTTCTTAATTTCCCACCTTTTTGCAGCTTTTTCAGTTTTAATCTACAGTTCATAACCAATAGATTGTAGTCAGAATCCACATCTGCCCCTGGAAATGTCTTACAGTTTAAAACCTGGTTCCTAAATCTCTGTCTTAGCGTTATATAATCTATCTGATACCTTTTAGTATCTCCAGACTTCTTCCATGTATACAACCCTCTTTCATGATTCGTGAACCAAGTGTTAGCTATGATTAATTTTTGCTCCGTGCAAAATTCTGCCAGACGGCATTTCTTACCCCAAATCTATATTCACCTACTATGTTTCCTTCTCTCCCTTTTCCTACTCTCGAATTCTAGTCACCCATGACTATTAAATTATCGTCTCTCTTCACTACCTAAATAATTTCTGTTATGTCATCATACAATTCATCAATTTCTTCATCATCTGCAGAGCTAGTTGGCACGTAAACTTGTACTACTGTAGTAGGCATGGGCTTCGTGTCTATCTTGGCCACAATAATGCGTTCACTATGCTGTTTGTAGTAGCTTACCCGCACTCCTATTTTTTTATTCATTATTAAACCTACTCCTGCATTATCCCTACTTGATCGTGTATTTATAACCCTGTATTCACCTGACCAAAAGTCTTGTTCCTCTTGCCACCGAACTTCACTCATTCCCACTATATCTAACTTTAACCTATCCATTTCCCTGCCTGCGCGATTAAGGGATCTGACATTCCATGCTCCGATCCGTAGAACGCCAGTTTTCTTTCTCCTGATAACGACGTCCTCCTGAGTAGTCCCCGCCCGAAGATACGAATGGGGGACAATTTTACCTCCGGAATATTTTACCCAAGACGACGTCATCATCATTTAACCATACAGTAAAGCTGCATGCCCTCGGGAAAAATTACGGCCGTAGTTTCCCCTTGATTTCAGCCGTTCGCAGTACCAGCACAGCAAGGCTGTTTTGGTTATTGTTACAAGGCCAGATCAGTCAATCATCCAGACTGTTGCTCCTGCATCTACTGGAAAGACCGCTGCCCCTCTTCAGGAACCACACGTTTTTCTGGGCTCTCAACAGATACCCATCCGTTGTGGTTGTACTTTCGGTACGGCCATCTGTATCGCTGAGGCACGCAAGCCTCCCCACCAACGGCAAGGTCCACAGTTCATGGGGGGACTGCGTTGGTATGGAACCAATTTACGTGGGAAAAAAATGAGTTACAATTGTGGCCACCAGGTGCAAATCTAGCGCTGTCACTATATGGAGGTATGGTAGACACACTGGTATTTGACAAGCCATAACGCGAGTAACGAGTATAGCTTTCGGAAAGAGAGACGGTGTGCTGTTAGTGAAACCGTTTCATGTGAATGGCAGCAATTAAAGTGCTGAATTGAGAGATTATTGTCACCTGGAAGGTCCGAGGAGAGGTCCAGTGTTCAAATGGATTAAAGAAGATGATAATGACATTATAAAATAGAAGTGAGCTTGATATGACGCCTGGAAGAGGAAGGCGTTCTATCCCGGAGGAAGTTATTGATGAGTTCGCTGTTGCTGTAACTGACCATGCAACATTTATTCCGGGTAGTGCTACTGCTCATGCAGTGTCGCGAAAATTGTCCATCCCATCGCCCACTGTACAGAAAGTTTTGTGGTCTATTTTACACTTGTACCCGTACAAGACCCAGACCGTGCAACTGAAACCTCATGGTCTACAGCAGCATTCTGAATTTCCTCTTCGGTTTCTGGGACGGATCAAAACTGATGACGCGACCAGGCAATATTCTATGGAGTGACAAGGCAAATTTCACACTATAGGGTGCAGTCAGCACAGAGAATCGTCGAGATTGGGGTAGTGTTAAACCGTGTGTTGCACACGAAGAGCCATTGCTCTCTCCGTATGTGACTGTTTGGTGTGGATACCCAATCAGCTTCGTTCTCGGTCCATTCTTCTTTGACGAGAATACACCCAAAGGGCATGTCAGGCATGCCGTGATGTCAGCATGTTATCGTAACCTCCTTGTGATTCCTGCTTTGGAGAAGCACGACTGTGTGGAAATCACTGCTGTCATGCGATTTGGGCAACATCTCATGCCTCTGATCAAGTGAAAGATCAGCTTACTGCGTACTTAAATGAAAGCGTTATCTCCAGAGGTTTTCCAGATGTGTTGGCTGCAGGATCAACTGACCTGAATCCATGTGACTTTATCTTTGGGGATAACTAAAACAATGCATTTACCACAGACACTTTCGGTCTATACCTGATCTCAAGGCTAATAAACAGGAACACAGTGCTCAGATTCCAATGAATTTGTGTAAGCAACTGGTGATCATGTCATTTTGCAGATTAAGCATCTCGTAGACCTCTCTGGTGCTCGTATTGAACAAATTGTGAAAGCTGTGGTTAATAATAAAATCAACACTTATGTCTTTCTCACTTGTTGACATTTTCTGTCCACGTCCCATTCCTAACCCATATCATGTGGAAATATTTATATATGAATTTCTTGCATTCACAGCGCTAGATTTTGCACCTGGCGGCCAAACTAGAACTACCTTTTCCAGCATAAATTGTTTCCGCTTACAGCCCACACAGGACCTCTGAGGGTACCTGAACTTTAATTATAACGGTCGATACATGTGTATTACTCGACAAAGTGAACCGTAGTCCCGGGCCTAGTGGTAAATAAACTGCGAACGTGAGGTGATACTTTCATATTTCAGTCCAACCTTCAAAGTGACGTGTGGTGTTTCTTCGCAGTGCATGAATGAGAAGTGATTGCGAGCATGCAGCTTTACTGTATGGTTAAATGATGATGGCGTCCTCTTGGGTAAAATATTCCAGAGGTAAAATAGTCCCCCATTCGGATCTCCGGGCGGGGACTACTCAGGAGGACGTCGTTATCAGGAGAAAGGGAACTGGCCTTCTACGGATCAGAGCGTGGAATGTCAGATCCCTTATTCGGGCAGGAAGGTTAGAAAATTTAAAAAGGGAAATGGATAGGTTAAAGTTAGATATAGTGGAAATTAGGTGAAGTTCGGTAGCAGGAGGAACGAGACTTTTGGGCAGGCGAATACAGGGTCATAAATAAAAAATTAAATATGGGTAATGCAGGAGTAGGTTAAATAATGAATAAAAAATAGGAGTGCGGGTAAGCTACTATAAACAGCATAGTGAACGTATTATTGTGGCCAAGATAGACACGAAGCCCACGCCTACTGCACTAGTACAAGTTTATATGCCAACTAGTTCTGCAGATGACGAAGAAATTGAAGAAATGTATGATGAAATAAAATAAATTATTCAGATAGTGAAGAGAGATGAAAATTTAATAGTCATGGGTGACTGGAATTCAGTAGTAGGAAAAGGCAGAGAAGGAAACGCAGTAGTGAATATGGATTGGGGGGAAGAAATGAAAGAGGAAGCCGTCTGGTAGAATTTTGCACAGAGCACAACTTAATCATAGCTAACACTTGGTTCAAGAATCATAAAAGAAGGTTGTATACATGGAAGAAACCTGGAGATACTGACAGGTTTCAGATAGATTATATCATGGTAAGACAGAGATTTAGGAACCAGGTTTTAAACTGTAAGACACTTCCAGGGGCAGCTGTGGACTCTGACCACAATCTATTGGTTATCAACTGTAGATTAAAAGTGAAGAAACGGCAAAAAGGTGGGAAATTAAGGAGATGGGACCAGGATAAACTGACTAAACCAGAGGTTGTAGAGAGTTTAGGGAGAGCATAAGGGAACAATTGACAGAAATGGGGGAAAGAAATACAGTAGAAGAAGAATGGGTAGCTTTGAGTGATGAAGTAGTGAAGGCAGAGGATAAAGTAGGTAAAATGACTAGGGCAGCTAGAAATCATTGGGTAACAGAAGAAATGCTGAACTTAATTGATGAAAGGAGAAAATATAAAAATGCAGTAAATGAAGCAGGCAAAAAGGAATTAAACATCTCAAAAATGAGGAAGTGCAAAACGGCTAAGCAGGAATGGCTAGAGGACAAATGTAAGAATTTAGAGGCTTATCTCACTAGGGGTAAGATAGATACTGCCAACAGGAAAATTAAAGAGACCTTTGGAGAAAAGAGAACCATTTCTATGAATATCAACAGCTGAGATGGAAACCCAGTTCTAAGCAAAGAAGGGAAAGCAGAAAGCTGGAACTAGTATATAGAGGGTGTATACAAGGGCGATATACTTGAGGACAATATTATGGAAATGGAAGAGGATGTAGATGAAGATGAAATGGGAGATATGATACTGCGTGAAGAGTTTCACAGAGCACTGAAAGATCTAAGTCGAAACAAGGCCCCGAGAGTAAACAAAATTCCATTAGAACTACTAACAGCTTTGGTAGAGCCAATCCTGACAAAGCTCTACCATCTGGTGAGCAATATACAATCCTGGAAATTGAAATAAGAACACCGTGAATTCATTGTCCCAGGAAGGGGAAACTTTATTGACACATTCCTGGGGTCAGATACATCACATGATCACACTGACAGAGCCACAGGCACATAGACACAGGCAACAGAGCATGCACAATGTCGGCACTAGTACAGTGTATATACACCTTTCGCAGCAATGCAGGCTGCTATTCTCCCATGGAGACGATCGTAGAGATGCTGGATGTAGTCCTGTGGAGCGGCTTGCCATGCCATTTCCACCTGGCGCCTCAGTTGGACCAGCGTTCGTGCTGGACGTGCAGACCGCGTGAGGCGACGCTTCATCCAGTCCCAAACATGCTCAATGGGGGACAGATCCGGAGATCTTGCTGGCCAGGGTAGTTGACTTACACCTTCTAGAGCAAGTTGGGTGGCACAGGATACATGCGGATGTGCATTGTCCTGTTGGAACAGCAAGTTCCCTTGCCGGTCTAGGAATGGTAGAACGATGGGTTCGATGACGGTTTGGATGTACCGTGCACTATTCAGTGTCCCCTCGACGATCACCATATGTGTACGGCCAGTGTAGGAGATCGCTCCCCACACCATGATGCCGGGTGTTGGCCCTGTGTGCCTCGGTCGTATGCAGTCCTGATTGTGGCGCTCACCTGCACGGCGCCAGACACGCATACGACCATCATTGGCACCAAGGCAGAAGAGACTCTCATCGCTGAAGACGACACGTCTCCATTCGTCCCTCCATTCACGCCTGTCGCGACACCACTGGAGGCGGGCTGCACGATGTTGGGGCGTGAGCGGAAGACGGCCTAACGGTGTGCGGGACCGTAGCCCAGCTTCATGGAGACGGTTGCGACTGGTCCTCGCCGATACCCCAGGAGCAACAGTGTCCCTAATTTGCTGGGAAGTGGCGGTGCGGTCCCCTAGGGCACTGCGTAGGATCCTACGTTCTTGGCGTGCATCCGTGCGTCGTTGCGGTCCGGTCACAGGCCGACGGGCACGTGCACCTTCCGCCGACCACTGACGACAACATCGATGTACTGTGGAGACCTCACGCCCCACGTGTTGAGCAATTCGGCGGTACGTCCACCCGGCCTCCCGCATGCCCACTATACGCACTAGCTCAAAGTCCAACTGCAGATACGGTTCACGTCCACGCTGTCGCGGCATGCTACCAGTGTTAAAGACTGCGATGGAGCTCCGTATGCCATGGCAAACTGGCTGACACTGACGGCGGCGGTGCACAAATGCTCCGTAGCTAGCGCCATTCGACGGCCAACACCGCGATTCCTGGTGTGTCCGCTGTGCCGTGCGTGTGATCATTGCTTGTACAGCCCTCTCGCAGTGTCCGGAGTAACTATGGTGGGTCTGACACACCGGTGTCAATGTGTTCTTTTTTCCATTTCCAGGAGTGTATATGAGACAGGCGATATACCCTCAGATTTCAAGAAGAATATAATAATTCCAATCCCAAAGAAAGCAGGTGTTGACAGATGCGAAATTAACTATCAGTTTAATAAGTCACAGCTGCAAAACACTAACTTGAATTTTTTACAGACGAATGGAGAAACTGGTAGAAGGCTACCTCGAGGAATATCATTTAAGATTCAGTAGAAATGTTGGAACACGTGAGGCAATACTGACCCCACGACTTATCTTAGAAGCTAGATTAAGGAAAGGCATACCTGTATTTCTGGCATTTGTTGACTTAGAGAAAGCTTTTGACAATATTGACTGGAATACTCTCTTTCACATTCTGAAGAGGGCAGGGTAAATTACAGGGAGCGGAAGACTATTTACAATTTGTACAGCAACAAGATGAGAGTTATAAGAGTCGAGGGTCACGAAAGGGAAGCAGTAGTTGGGAAGGGAGTGAGACAGGGTTGTAGCCTTCCCCAATGTTATTCAATCTGTATAATGAGCAAGCAGTAAAGGAAACAAAAGAAAAATTCGGAGTAGGTATTAAAATCCATGCAGAAGAAACAAAAACATTGAGGTTCGCCGATGACATTGTAATTCTGACAGAGACAGCAAAGGATTTGGAAGAGCAGTTGAACGGAATGGTAGTGTCTTGAAAGGAGGATATATGATGAACATCAACAAAAGCAAAACGAGGATAATGGAATGTATTCGAATGAAGTCGGGTGATGCTTTGGGAATTAGATTAGGAAATGAGACACTTAAAGAAGTAAAAGAGTTTTGCTATTTGGGGAGCAAAATAACTGATGATGGTCGAAGTAGAGAAGATATAAAATGTTGACTGGCAATGGCAAGGAGAGAGTGTCTGAAGAAGAGAAATTTGTTAACATCGAGTATAGATTGAAGTGTCAGGAAGTCGTTTCTGAAAGAATTTGAATGGAGTGTAGCCATGTATGGAAGTGAAACATGGACGATAAATAGTTGAGACAAGAAGAGAATATAAGCTTTTGAAATGTGGTGCTACAGAATAATGCTGAAGATTAGATGGGTAGATCACATAACTAATGAGGCGGTACTGAATAGAATTGGGGAGAAGAGAAGTCTGTGGTACAACTTGACTAGAAGAATGGATCGGTTGGTAGGACATGTTCTGAGGCATCAAGGGATCACCAATTTAGTATTGGAGGGCAGCGTTGAGGGTTAAAGTCGTAGAGGGACATCAAGAGATGAATACAGTAAGCAAATTCAGAAGGAGGTACGTTGCAGTGGTTACTGGGAGGTGAAAAAGCTTGCACGGGATAGAGTAGCATGGAGAGCTGCATCAAACCAGTCTCAGGACTGAAGACCACAACAACAACAACAGCGGGAAATATTCTTGCAGGTAGAGTGCATACAATTCTATATGGCTCCTAGCTGCACAGAAGGAGTAGTGGGGGAGGGAGCAACGGCAGTTGTGTGGGCTCCCTTGCAGACGGGACAGCGTGCAGGGGTGATGTAGTTCTACAGCTGAAACCTTTTCGCAAACGCCTGACTTGCAGAGCTTTTAAATTACAGCTAGCGAGCCTACAAACGATCGTTTTAACAAGTCATGCTAGTACGACCAGTAATTCGTCAAGCCAACCGTTTATTACTGAAAACACAATGGGTTTCGGATTATGCTGAAATAGAGGGAGTGATTTATTTTCGCCTGTCTTGTGCGTCTTTTATTGTTCCTCTTGCTGCTATGTTAAAATTAGCATATTTTCCCAAATCACAGCGATGTTTACACAATTGCACCTCAGTGACATGAGAATGCAGTTGCAATTGCGATAGAATTCTGAAACAGTCTTTTATTAATCAAACAATTGAGGACGGGTGAGGTAAGAAAGGTCAATAGCTTGTGAAAAACTCATGCTCAGTATAAAAATAAAAGAGTGATTCCTTCAGTTATGTTGTTACAAACCCGTATTAATTCATATTTCATGAGTTATCGACGTCCTTAAAATATTCTTCTTCTTTCTTCTTTTGTGGGTCCTGTGTCCCAGTTCAATGCGGGGTCGGCCTGTTACTATCATTTGGCAGTGTTAGTTGCAGAGGGTGGCCACATGCCCTTCCTGCCGTCACCCCAAACCCACTGGGACGGAATTAGTGTACTCCAGCTGTCTGTGAGGCGTAACCTGGGGACCAGCCCTGTATTCACCTAGTTGGATGTGGAAAATTGCCTAAAAACTACATCCAGGCTGGCCGGCATACCGGCCCTTGTCGTTAATCCGCCGGGTGGTTTCGGTCACGGGTTGACGCTCCTGCCCGAGTCCAGGAAGCAGCGCATTAGCGCTCTTGACAACGCTGGCGGTTTATCGAAGGTCCTTAACCCTCTAACGGTAAGGTGAAGTTTCCTGACATAAACGGTAAGGTGGGGTTGGACCAGACCCCACCCTCCAAATATCGATTATTCGGGGTAAAATAAAAAATGAATAATGGGAAAAAGTTTTATTATTAATTAAACACATATAATATTTGTTATAACAACTTTTTTATTTTTATACTCAATAAGTAAGGATATAAAGTACTTTGAGAAAAAATAGGAATTTCATTACAAAAAATACTTTAATAGAAATATTCTCTATAAAATTATTGAAAACGTAATAAAAATCAATAGATTCGTTCATCAACTAGGAACTTGAGTACTTTAGAAATTCTAAAGATAGGAACTAAATGAGAAACATCTGTTACTAATTGTAGAAAATAATTATAGTGTCAGCAGTTTCGAAATATAAAGTTCTCAATAATAAATGTCTTTGTACACAGAATGTAACAGGAACAAATAATAAATGTATAATGTTATCCTGGAAACGATCACATACAGCCCTGAAAATACATATGTGGCACAATTTATCACATCTCAGTTTCTTTACAGCCAGGGCATATAATAACTTTATGCTCCCCACATATAGAACGATTACACTTACTACAAAAAGCATTCCCCTTCCTTTCTTTTTATCTGTCACAAAAATGACATCTTCTTTTCTTCAGTGGCTCAAAATTTTTGTCATCATCTACATCTGACTGCGAGTTATCGAACTCGACTGTTCCTGTCGCACAATGAAATACATCGTCGTCGTCATCAGCATTAGATAATACATCATCCTCTGGAATATTGTCGCCATCCTCTGACTCAGCCTCCTGTCGGAGAAACTCGTTGTATATCTCCTCAGGAGTTCTAAGGAGTTGATGCGCCATTTTAGTAAGATACTAGAAGAGAAAACGGAACTTAGATGTAATATAAACATTAATAAGGGACTGAATCCTCCCCACAAAAGAAACTAATAAGTGTGACGTAAACAGTAAGGTGGGGTCGGATCCAACCCGAGCGCGGGTAATGCAGGTTTCGGATAGAGAGGGTAGTTGCAGGGCACTCACCAGACTGACGTGTCCTCCTCGGCGTTCTCGAGACGACTGGTTGGTAGGTAGCTGGAACGACAGCGCTCTCAGAGTGGGGAGTTATAAGCAAACCAGACTCGCTGGGGTCGGATCCAACCCCAACCTTACCGTTAGAGGGTTACAGTAATTACACTATTTCACTGAAAATAATCTGTAGTCATTGGTATATAGCAACAGATCACAGTTTCGCACGTTATATATATATATATATATATATATATATATATATATATATATATATATATATATATATATGACAAAATGTTCCACTTCCCATGCTATCCTTTGCCAAAAATTCATTTCTGTATCTCGAAACGTTTATGGCACATGATGCATGTTACGAACATTTCACTTCCACTCTAGTATTTTTGCACCCAGTCAAAAGTCAGTGCCCTACATAAACTCTTTTTCTTGAGATTAGCGATATACGCAGGCCACGTCTCAAATCTAAGATAAATTCAAAATGTTATCTCCATTTTATACATAGCGGTGTGTGGCCTAACAAGCATCAAACGCAAGTTCATAAAGATCACAATTTTTACTGCAAACTATTCCAACTTGGCACAGTACCTTAGTTGCTATTGAAGTACTACAATAACTGTGACCGTTAACGAAATGATAGGCAGTTAATCATGAAGCTGACGAATGAGGCTGATCTGCTGGGAAGCAGTGTATCCACGTCGGCCTGACCGTTGACATACTAGCTCTGGGAAACTTCACAGCTTTGTCGCAGACAAATGGGACCTCAAGGCTGCCTACGAAACTCTGAGAAAAGTGACCTGTCGACTGACAGCGGTGTTATAAGGTGTGACAATAAACGGATCGTCATGCGGGAACGAGACGACGTAGTTTCAAATAAGACATACTGAATTAAATTTTTACGAAGAAACGAAGCAAGAGATTTAAAGCGACCAGTTCTTGACTCATCTGCATTGTGAATGAGTGTTTCACAGCGATGGTATGCGAGGAGTATTGTCAAATGAGAGTACCGGCCATTGTTTAATTGTTGTGTAGTGCAGAGGCTTGGCATATAGACGTGTATCGCGTGGCTAACAGCCCTTCACTTGTAACAATACAGGAGCGTACTCTGTCATTACCTCGCCTTCCTATTTAGCGAAACACGACGGGCAATGTATTTAAAAAATATAAACATGCTTATGTGTTTGCAGCCCGCATAGATACTGAAAATATGAAAGTGTGAACTGAAATCGAATATAATTCATGTGTACTGCAAGTCAGCACGAGTGTTAAAGGAATAACTAAGATATATGTGGCAAGCGTTTTATTTTAGTCACATTTATTTCTTCTTCAATCTGAAATGCATTTATTTAATACGGCCAGTGGGTATTTTCATGTAAGAATGTTGCAACAAAATGCGAAGCAACTTAAGATTGACTTTCTGGGTTCAAAATGCATCGTGCTTTAAATAAAATCCACATTTACCATTGAAGGCTGGTGTTCTTTCCTTTATCAAATATTGTTCTCATGTCGCAAAATAAACATTTGTTTAAAATCTTGCAATACCATCCCTGTCCAGCTCTTTACAAGTGAACTAGCTTTTGTCGTGGAGACTGTTATCCACAGCACAGTGCGGTGTACTTGCCACCTGTCGAAGTCCTATCGAGGTAAGGGTTTATCAGACACGTGACCGATTTTAATGTTCCTTGGCTGCGTTTTAATCTAGGGAATGGTCGCATACCCATTGCATCACCCAAATAATAGTTCTACTGACTTCTTCATAAATTAATAATTGCAGGCAGGATTGTGGACGGTGGTGGAAATAATAATGCTCTAAACATTCACTAGTTTATTTTTAAATTAAAGAAAGTTTATTGGATCTTTTAAGTTTGTGAAGCAGCACAACAGATTTAGTTGCTTAAGAAAAAGCCCTACATGCAGCATGCCACGTTGATGTTGAATAGTGAGTGTGTTTGCCTATCTACAGAAAATTTTTCAAGTTTAGCACCTATCCTCAAATGTTAAAGTTCTTCTGCAACTGGCGTATAATATTACAAGTCATGCACTTTTGTCCAAAAGCCAACAGTGACTAAAGCAACTTTTCATAGTGTCACGCGACGGCAGCAAGGAATTTTACAAGTTCACGCACATGTTGGCGGAAAAATTTCTAAGTTCTCAATATGCCTCCTAAAAGTGTTAAAAGTCCTTAAAGTCGTAGTCCCCTCGCTGGCCATGGAAACATAGATCCTACCTCGATCAAGTCTCAAACTGAACTCTTCCGAGCTAACATGGTCACTACCTATTTATAGCATCAGCATCTCGTCATGCAAATTCTCAACTATACATTCCTCTTACTGGCAAAATACGTATGACAGCACAGACCAGAATTTTAGCACCTTTCCAATAGTGCCCTTATATTTTGAACGTCTTTCGTAATTTTACTATATTTTCAATCTAAAAGGTGGGTTAGTTTATGTACACTAATTTGCTGTTAATTATTCTTAGATCTTGTGAAATCTGCACAATTAAAGATAGCTACTGTAGTCTTATCTTAATGCCTCTTCTTTTGAAATTTACAATATATTTCATTTGAAATTTTGTTTTTAATTATCGGAATGAGCATTCTGGCTTACAAATCAAAATCTATATCGACATCTTCATCATACTCCGCAAGCCACCTAATGGTGTGTGGCGGAGGAGACTTTCGGTGCCACTATCAGATCCCTCGAAGCCTGTTCCAATCGCGAATAGTACGTGGGAAGAATGATTGTCGGCAATCCTCTCTATTGGCTCTATTTTCTCGAATTTCTGAGATGTATGTGGCCAGAAGTAATGTTGTCCGACACCTCTTGAAAAGTACTGTCCCGAAATTTCAATAGTAAATCTCTCCGTGATGCACAACGCCTCTCTTGTAACGCTTGTTTAGCAGCTCCATAACGTTCTCTCGCCAGCTAAACGATTCTGTGACGAAACGCGCCGCTCTTCGTTGGATCTTCTCTCTATCCTCTATGAGTCCTACCTGGTAGGTATCCCAGATAGATGAACAGTGCTCAAGAATGGGGCGAACAAGCGCTTTATAAGCCACTTACTTCGTGGATGAGTTATATTTTCTTAAGAATCTTCCAAGGAATCTGTGTCTAGTGTCTGCTTTCCCCACTATCTATTTTGTATGGTCATTCCACTTAAGGTCGCTCTGGATAGCTGTGCCTAGATATTTTACGTTAGACACTGGCTCCAGCTGTTTTTCGTCAATAGTGTAGCTGTACGGTAGTGGATTTCGTTTCCTGTGTATGCGCAATATGTTACATTTATTTACGTTCAGGGTCAACTGCCAGAGCCTGCACCATTCATCAATTCTCTGCAGGTCGTTCAGCAAATTCTTACTATCTTCTGGCGTTGCTACTTTGGCATAGACAACTGCATCATCTGCGAATAGCCTTAAAGAGCATCCGACGCTTTCCACTAGATCACACACACACACACACACACACACACACACACATATATATTTCTAGTGGAAAGCGTCGGATGCTGTTTAAGGCTAATCGCAGATGATGCAATTGTATATATATATATATATATATATATATATATATATATATATATATATATATATATATGTGTGTGTGTGTGTGTGTGTGTGTGAACAGCAACTGTCCTGTCAAATATCCCTGTGGTACTCCGCGTATTACCTTTACGTCTGTCGATTTAGTTCCGGTAAGAGCGACGAGTTGAGTTCTGTCTGCAAGAAAGTCTTGAAACCAATCGCAGGTCTGCTCTGATACTCCATTATCTCGTATTTTTTGTCATTGAACGGCAATGCGGGACAGTGTCAAATGCCCTACTGAAATCAAGGAACTCTGCATCAACGTGAGCGCCCGTGTCCACTGGGCTGTGGATCTCATGGAGGTACAGAGCGAGCTGAGTTTCGCAGGACCTCTGTTTGCGGAATCCATGTTGGTTTTTGAGGAGATGTTCTTTTTCCAAAAACGTCATAATTCTTGAACATAAAACATGTTCCAAAATTCTACGATAGATTGACGTCAACGATATAGCTCTATAATTGCGTGGATCTGTCTTAAGGCCTTTTTTAAAAACGGGAATGACCGGCGCTTTTTTCCAGTAGTTAGGTACCTTTCGTCGCTCAAGCGATCTACAATAGATTACTGCCAGAAGGGGAGCAAGTTCTTTCGGATACCTTTATAGAAACTTATAGGTATCTCTTCAGGTCCTGAAATCTTTCCGCGATCGGTTATCTCAATATCTGCCATTTCGATGTTCGTACGACGACTGAAAGGAGGGACTCTGTTACGATCTTCCGCGGTGAAATAACTTCGGAAGACTGAATTCAGTATTTCGGCCTTCTCTCCGTTATCTTTCGTTTCGGTACCGGTGTGATCGCCGAGAGAATGAGTACATGATTTTGTCCCACTTACTGCTTTTACATACGACCAAAATCTCTTAGGGTTTTTACTCAGGTCGGTTGACAACGTCTTACTTTCAAAATCATTGAACGCTTCTCTCATTGCTCTCCTTAACGCTCGTTTTCGCTATATTATATAAACTTATTGTACATATCAAAATTATGCTATTGGATGTTCAGAACCGCTAATGGCATTTGGGGTTCTTAATTTTCTAAATTCATGTGTGTTTACAAATCCTTCATCTTGAATAATTTAATTTCTGGTAGGTGTATTGAGAGCGCCCCTGGTTGTGCATTGTCGTCTCGGTTTTCTCTTTAATTTCGTATACTCGCGTAACTTAGGGTGCCCCTAGATGAATCATGGATATTCACGGATATGATAGAAACAATCATTTGAAATCAGACTTCATTTGGACATATACCCTATTCCGAATGGTTTCCGAGATACAACATATTTAATGTACGTCTTTCTTTTCTTCTGTTTGTTACTATATTGTCGGGTTTACAGATACACACATGTATAAGAGTTAGTCAACATTACGACATGCGCTTTACAAACAGTAAATGGAAAATTACATATTTTTAACAGATTCATCTCTAAGCATCGTCGTTCTTTTCACAGTACAGCGTTTGTACAGTTCACAATCAATGCTGGAATATACCATTGTCAGCTTCAATGCATTTGAGCACCCTTGGGAGAAAAAGATTGGCGGCCTCTGCACGTTCCCTGCTGAGGGCAGCAGCGACCATGACGCCAAGCAGTTCACCTCGCGAATTCACGTTTCTGTTGTACACCTCAGGCTTCATCCAGCCTCGTAAAAAAAAGTCTAACGGCGCATGGTCTGGCGATTTTGGTGGCCATTTTATCGTACTATCACGACTAATTAAGTGATTAGGGCAATTGCGACACTAGCCCAAACACAAATGTACATTAACACCAGAACACTAAAGGGGGGGAAAATGTTACCGAAAAGTTTACTACACGGCATGTTATTCAAAGGAAGTCATAAAGTATAAGTTTTGCTTTAGTTAATTACAGTTATTAAATCTCCATGGGTATGTTAAATACCAAATTAATAACAAAATGTGTTTTATACCCTATGCTTATAGCAGTCGTAAATTTTACGATAGTTTAGTAATCTGGGGTCAAATGTGTTCTATTACGGATACCATTCAGTATAGGGCATATGCCTGTATGAAGTTTTTTTGTTTCACTTTTTTCCCTGAATATGACCTTCTCCTGGGACACACTGTATTGGTTTAGTTTTTTTTTTTATTTTGCTGCCATAAACGATTTTTCAGCTGCTCAGTTCGTGCCGTAGTGGTATCTCACCCAGCCGGCTTCCTGCAACCGTCGATCATCTGGATTTTCCCAACGGCAGTAACTAAACCTAGTAATGCATCACGCTACCTGCTGTTTTCTGCTTGACATGTTACTACGTGGTCTCTCTCTTCCGCCAATAGTAGGATCTGAAGTTACCGTTTGCTGGGGTTTGCAGACAACGCCAAGTGGCTGCCTCCTGGCGAGTGATGCGCTCAGGCGCGTGCTACGCATCCTTCAGCTGTTAAAACTGCCTCCCCTGTCTAAGTCTCTGCTTTTAGCAGCGTCGATGAGAAACCTGTCAAAAGAATACTGCAAAGGTAACACGTGCTGCAGGCAGCAGCATGGGCGCAGCGCTGACGTTCCTTGTTTCGGGCCTCCTGATTGGCTGGCTGGGGTGGCCCGCCGTCTTCTACGCCACCGCATTGGCTGCGGCCGTCTGGTTCTTCGCCTGGTGGCTCCTCATCTTCGACCACCCGCAGAAGCACCCCCGTATCTCGACCTCCGAGCTAGCAAACCTCCACGCCAGTTTGGGAGAAGATACTGCTGTCAATAAGGTAGTCTGCCAGTATTCTGCGTACGTTCTGTTACATGTCAACGTTTAAAGCGATCTGTTTTTACGTAGAGTATTCCGAGACAACTAACTGATACCGGATACATGGACTCAGAAGGCGGAAGACCAAGATTGTCCATTAGGGAATGTTAGACACAAGAACTACTAAAAACTTCTATTTAATACACACTCCTGGAAATGGAAAAAAGAACACATTGACACCGGTGTGTGAGACCCACCATACTTGCTCCGGACACTGCGAGAGGGCTGTACAAGCAATGATCACATGCACGGCACAGCGGACACACCAGGAACCGCGGTGTTGGCCGTCGAATGGCGCTAGCTGCGCAGCATTTGTGCACCGCCCCCGTCAGTGTCAGCCAGTTTGCCGTGGCATATGGGGCTCCATCGCAGTCTTTAACACTGGTAGCATGCCGCGACAGCGTGGACGTGAACCGTATGTGCTGTTGACGGACTTTGAGCGAGGGCGTATAGTGGGCATGCGGGAGGCCGGGTGGACGTACCGCCGAATTGCTCAACACGTGGGGCGTGAGGTCTCCACAGTACATCGATGTTGTCGCCAGTGGTCGGCGGAAGGTGCACGTGCCCGTCGACCTGGGACCGGACCGCAGCGACGCACGGATTCACGCCAAGACCGTAGGATCCTACGCAGTGCCGTAGGGGACCGCGACGCCACTTCCCAGCAAATTAGGGACACTGTTGCTCCTGGGGTATCGGCGAGGACCATTCGCAACCGTCTCCATGAAGCTGGGCTACGGTCCCGCACACCGTTAGGCCGTCTTCCGCTCACGCCCCAACATCGTGCAGCCCACCTCCAGTGGTGTCGCGACAGGCGTGAATGGAGGGACGAATGGAGACGTGTCGTCTTCAGCGATGAGAGTCTCTTCTGCCTTGGTGCCAATGATGGTCGTATGCGTGTCTGGCGCCGTGCAGGTGAGCGCCACAATCAGGACTGCATACGACCGAGGCACACAGGGCCAACACCCGGCATCATGGTGTGGGGAGCGATCTCCTACACTGGCCGTACACATATGGTGATCGTCGAGGGGACACTGAATAGTGCACGGTACATCCAAACCGTCATCGAACCCATCGTTCTACCATTCCTAGACCGGCAAGGGAACTTGCTGTTCCAGCAGGACAATGCACATCCGCATGTATCCTGTGCCACCCAACTTGCTCTAGAAGGTGTAAGTCAACTACCCTGGCCAGCAAGATCTCCGGATCTGTCCCCCATTGAGCATGTTTGGGACTGGATGAAGCGTCGCCTCACGCGGTCTGCACGTCCAGCACGAACGCTGGTCCAACTGAGGCGCCAGGTGGAAATGGCATGGCAAGCCGCTCCACAGGACTACATCCAGCATCTCTACGATCGTCTCCATGGGAGAATAGCAGCCTGCATTGCTGCGAAAGGTGGATATACACTGTACTAGTGCCGACATTGTGCATGCTCTGTTGCCTGTGTCTATGTGCCTGTGGCTCTGTCAGTGTGATCATGTGATGTATCTGACCCCAGGAATGTGTCAATAAAGTTTCCCCTTCCTGGGACAATGAATTCACGGTGTTCTTATTTCAATTTCCAGGAGTGTATGTTTACAGCATTGCAGTAATTCTGTTACGCTGACTATGTATTATTATTATTGCCCTAAATTACTGTTTATGAGAGGTGTGAAAAAGTATGCAGACGGTTTTACAGCTAACACTCAGCTTTAGTCTCCAGCTGGGTAACACGGATTCACTACCAGCTCTTAGAACCAGTGAGTGTATTTGTTCTGTTACACTGACTTCTGAAGCGATCCGATGGGGATATGAACATCAGGGACTGAGTAGGGATCCCCATCTTTGTAGCGCTTGGTTTCATTGTCAGTTTGCCGCAGACCACCACACCGTGTGGCGATGGTCTAACTTCAGCGTATGTTTTAAGATATATTTAAATATGAATAATGACTTCTGCTGTCCATTTGAGCATTTACGTGAGGAGAGTGCTGGTGTTGTTGCAGTCAGCTACGCCTTGGAAGCACATCCTGACCTCACCACAAGTGTGGCTGATCGTCTTCACGCAGTGGGGAGGCTTCTGGGGGCTGTTCACGGTGCTGACGCAGGCGCCCACCTACATGAGGAACATCCACGGCTGGGGTATCGGCATGGTGAGGCTGCACTCTGCTTGTTGTCCACCACTGGCAGATTCTTGTGATGAAGCACATTGTTGCTTTACTGGCTCCCTGTTTCTCACCAGCCATTTTCTGAAAGCCTACCCTGACACACGTATTTGCTGCACATTCTTATAGAACTGTTAGCGAATGTCATTTCGTATGTCGAATGTGAAATAAATGGGCAACTGAGTGCTTTTGTGAGATATACTATGAGAGCCTTGTCACTTTATTATAATATTAGACTTTTCCCCGTGGCTTCACATGCATGATATTTATCACATATATTGTACATAACCTCCTCCCCCCACACTTGGTCCACCTCCTCATCCTCCGCTCTGACCATCTCCTCCTTCACCATCTTTGACCATCTCCTCCTTTCCCCACCTCTCTGTCGACATCCGTGTTTCCCAATCTGTCCACTTTCTCCTCACTCCCCCACTTACTGACTCATTTCCTCTTTGTCCTCTGTATGTCCATCTCCTCCTCGTCCCCCACTCTGCCCTTCTCCTCTTTCTGTGCCTTTCTCTTCCTCCCCACTTCTCTTCTGTTCCCCTGCTTTTGCCCATCTCCTCCTCCCCTCAATCGCTACCAATCCCTTCCTGTCCCTTCCCTTTGCCAATCCCCTCTTGTCCCCTCGCTCTACCTGTCCCTTCCTGTTCCCCTCATTCTACTCTTCCCACTATCTCCTCTTCCCTCTCCTCTCTATACATCCACTCCCCCCCACTACTTCTCTTTGTCAGTCTCCTCTTCCCAGTTCTCCCTCTGTCCTTTTCATCAACCCCAGTTCCTGTCCATCTCTTCCTCCCCTCCCTCTCTTAGTCCATATTTCCTCCCCTCAACTTGTGTATATCTTCTCCTGCCCCCATCTCTCTGTCCAACCCTTCCTGTCTCTTCTCATTACACCTCTTTCTCACCATAACACTGTATTCGTTTCCTCCTTTTCACTATCCCCATCGATGTCTATGTCTCCACCTACACATATCTCTTCTCCTACTCCTGTCTCTGCCCCTCCTCCTGCCTCCTCTCGCTATACCTCCTCTCCTTCTTCCCTCTCCCACCATCCACTACTGTCCCCACCTCCCTTCCTATCCTGCTGCTCCTGCTCTGTCCTCTCCTCAGTACATCTCAGACTTGCGTGCCATACCCATTAACACTTTTTTTTCTTAGTCATCAGTCTTCTGACTAGTTTCATATGGCCCTCCAAGAATTCCTCTTTTCTGCCAACCTCTTCATCTCATAGAAGCATTTGCAGCCAATATATTCAATTATTTGCTGGATGTATTCCAACTCTGTCTTCCTCTGCAGTTTAGCTCCGTCTAAAACCATAGAAGTAATTCCCTGATGTCTTAACAGGTTTTCTATCATCCTGTTCCTTCTACTTGTGTGTTCTCCATACATTCCTTTCCTCGCCAATTCTGTGGAGAACCCCCTTATTACTTAGTTTATCAGTCCTCCTAGTTTTCAACATTCTTCTGTAGCATCACATCTGAAATGCTTCGATTCGCTCCTGTTCCGGTTTTCCCACCGTCTGTGTTTCACTACCATACAATGCTGTACACCAAAGTGTACAATCCTAGAAATTTTCTCCTCAAATTAAGGCCTATGGCCGACACTACTCTTGGCCAGGAACGCCCTTTTTTGCCAGTGCTAGCCTGGTTTTTTATGTCCTTGCTCCACCCATCATCTGTTACTTTCCTGTTGAGGTAGCAGAATTCCTTCACGGATTTTGTGGTGACCAATCCAGATGTTAAGTTTCTCATTGTTCTCATTCTTGGTGCTTCTCATTACTTTCGTCTTCCTTCGATTTATTCTCAATCCACATTCTGCACTCATTAGACTGTGCATTCTATTCAACACAGCCTGTAATGATTCTTCTTCACTTTCACAGAGGTTAAAAATTTCATTAGCGAATCTTATCACTGAATCCTTTCACCTTGAATTTTAATTCCACGCTTCAACCTTTCTTTTATTTCCGTAATCGCTTCTACGATGTGCAGATTGAACAGAAGAGGCAAAAGATTACATCCCTGTCATACGTTCTTTTCAGTCCAAGCAGTCCTTTCTTCGTCTTCCAGTCTGATCGTTTCCTCTTGGTTCTTGCACATATTGTATGTTACCCTTCTTTCTCTGTGGTAGATCCATAATTTTCTCAGAATTTCGTACATCGTGAACCATTTGACATTGTTGAACTCTTTTTCCAGGTCGACAAAACCTATGAAAGTGTTTTGATTTTTCTGTAGTCTTGCTTCCAGAATGAAACACAACATCAGAACTGCCTCTGTGGTGTCTTTATCTTTCCCCAAGCCAAACTGATCATTAGCTAACACATCCTCAATTTTCTTTTCCATTCTTCTGTCAGCAACTAATGCATAAGGTATTAAGCTGATTGTGCGATAATTCTCACACTTGCATGCTCTTGCAATCTTCGGAATTGTGTGGATCATATTTTTCCGATAGTCAGATGGTTACCGCAACATTCATACATTCTACATACCAATGTGAGTAGTTGGACTGTTGCCACTTCCTCCAATGATTTTAGAAATTCTGGCAGACTATTATTCATCCCTTCTGCCCTATTCGATTTTAAGTCTTCCAAAGCCTTTTAAAATTCTGATTCTAATACTGAATCCCCTATCTCTTCTATATCGACTCCTCTTTCTTTTTCTATCACGTCATCAGACTAGTGTTCCCCCTCATAGAGGCCTTCACTATTCTCTTTCCACCTATATGCTCTGTCCCTTGCATTTAACAGTGGAATTCTCATTGCATTCTTATAGGGGTCACCTTACTTTTAATATCACTGAAGTTTGTTTTCACTTTTCTGTATATTGAACCAGGCCTTCCGACAATCATTTCTTTTTCAATTTCTTCACATTTCTCATGCAGCCATTTCGTCTTGGCTTCCCTGCAAATCCTGTTGGTCTCACTCTTGAGTGGCTTGTATTTCTGAATGCCTGAATTTTCCTGAACATGTTTGTATTTCTCTCTTTCATCAGTCAACTGAAGTATTTCTTCTGTTATCCTCTGTACTGGCTACTGAGCTGTTCCTTATCGTAGTATCTATATCCTCAGAGAATGTCAAGTGTTTCTCTTCATTCCTTAGTACTGTATTCTACTTCTTTGTGCATTGCTTCCTTCTTAGTAGTTTCTTAAACCTCACCGTATTCTTCATCACTGCTAAATTGTGAGTCTATATCAGCTGCTGGGTGTGCCTTACAATCCAGTATCTGATTTCGGAATCTCTGCCTAACAATGATGTAATCTAACTGAATCTTCCTGTATGTCCCAGCCTTTTCCAAGTATACCCCTCCTCTTGTGATTCTTGAAAAAAAGTAATCGCTGTTACTACCTGACATTTACTTCAGAACTCAATTCTTTCTCCTCTCTCCTTTCTAGTGCAAAGCCCATATTCTCCTGTAACCCTTTCTTGTACTCCTTCCCCTACCTTCCTCTACAACTTCATTCCAATCTCTAATGCCTGCACTAAAGACTACACTGTTGAGCGCCCATAACACCATATCCATCCATCCATCTAATGCCTCTTAGATTTTCATCTTCTCCCTTTACGTGCTTAATTACCTGTTTAATATCCTCATATAATTTGCCTTTTTCTTAATCTTCAGCTTGGGATGTTGGCATATATACCTGAACTTTCATTGTCAGTGATGGTTTACTGTCAATTCTGATGAGAAAAATCCTATTACTGAATTGCTCACAGTAACTTACTCGCTGCCCTACCTTCCTATTCCTAAAGAAACCTACACCTGTTACACCATTTTCTGCTGCTGTGATATTACCCTATAGCCATCTGACCAGAAATCCTTGCTCCTTTCCATTTCACTTCATTTACACCCAAAATAGTATTTACCTTTCCAGATTTTATAGCTTCCCTACCGCACCCTGACTAGTTGAATTTCGTCGATTATTAAATCTTTTTCTCATGATCACTTCCCCCATGGTAGTCCCCTCCCAGAGATCTAAACAGGTGACTAGTCCAGAATATTTTGCCAATGGAAAGATCATCATAACACTTTTTCAGTTACAGGCGACATCCCTGTCGATACACGTTATGTTTCCTTAATGCAGTGGTTTCCATTCCCTTATGCATCATTATGCCATTGGTCACTGGTGACTCTTCCGCCTTTAGGGACAGTTTCCCACCCCAAGGGCAGAATTGGAGGAGAGTGCTGTGAACCTCTGTCCACCTCTCGGCACCTCTTTGATAAGGCCGCACATGTTGTTGTTGTTGTGGTCTTCAGTCCTGAGACTGGTTTGATGCAGCTCTCCATACTACTCTATCCTGTGCAAGCTTCTTCATCTCCCAGTACCTACTGCAACCTACAGCCTTCTGAATCAGCTTAGTGTATTCATCTCTTGGTTTCCCTCTACGATTTTTACTCTCCACGCTGCCCTCCAATACTAAATTGGTGATCCCTCGATGTCTCAGAACATGTCCTATCAATCGACCCCTTCTTCTAGTCAAGTTGTGCCACAAGCTCCTCTTCTCCCCAATTCTATTCAATACCTCCTCATTAGTTATGTGATCAACCCATCTTCAGCATTCTTCTGTAGCACCACATTTCGAAAGCTTCTATGCTCTTTTTGTCCAAACTAGTTATCGTCCATGTTCCACTTCCATACATGGATACACTCCATACAAATACTTTTCAGAAACGACTTCCAACACTTAAATCTATACTCGATGTTAAAAGCAGTGAAGGAAACAAAAGAAAAATTCGGAGTAGGTATTAAAATCAATGAAGCAGAAATAAAAACATTGAGGTTCGCCGATGACATTGTAATTCTGTCAGAGACAGCAAAGGACTTGGAAGAGCAGTTGAACGGAATGGACAGTGTCTTGAAAGGAGGGTATAAGATGAACATCAACAAAAGCAAAACGAGAATAATGGAATGTAGTCGAATTAATTCGGGTGATGCTGAGGGAATTGGAGTAGGAAACGAGACGCTTAAAGTAGCAAATAAGTTTTTCTATTTGGGGAGCAAAATGACTGATGATGGTTGAAGTAGAGAGGATATTAAATGTAGACTAGCAATGGCAAGGTAGGCGTTTCTGAAGAAGAGAAATTTGTTAACATCAAGTATAGATTTCAGTGTCAGGAAGTCATTTCTGAAAGTATTTGTATGGAGTGTAGCCATGTATAGAAGTGAAACATGGACGATAAATAGTTTGGACAAGAAGAGAATAGAAGCTTTCGAAATGTGGTGCTACAGAAGAATGCTGAAGATTAGATGGGCAGATCACATAACTAATGAGGAAGTATCGAATAGGATTGGGGAGATGAGAAGTTTGTGGCACAACTTGACTAGAAGAAGGGATCGGTTGATAGGACATGTTCTGAGGCATCAAGGGATCACCAATTTAGTATTGGAGTGCAGCGTGGAGAGTAAAAATCGTAGAGGGGGACCAAGAGATGACTACACTAAGCAGATTCAGAAGGATGTAGGTTGCAGTAAGTACTGGGAGATGAAGAAGCTTGCACAGGATAGAGTAGCATCGAGAGCTGCATCCAACCAGTATCAGGACTGAAGACCATAACAACAACATGAATTAAATTCAATATTTCTTCTGTTACCCAAGGATTTCTACTATCCCTCGTCTTTTTACCTACTTGATCCTCTGCTGCCTTCACTACTTCATCTCTCAAATCTACCCATTCTTCCTTTACCATATTTCTTTCCCCCATTTGTGACAATTGTTCCCTTATGCTCTCCCTGAAACTCTGTACAATCACTGGTTTAGCCATTTTATCCAGGTGCCATCTCCTTAAATTCCCACCTTTTTGGAGTTTCTTGACTTTTAATCTACAATTCATAACCAATAGATTGTGGTCAGAGTCCACATCTGCCCCTGGAAATATCTTACAATTTAAAACCTCGTTGCTAAATCTCTGTCTTACCACTATATAATCTATCTGAAACGTGACAGTATCACCAGGCTTCTTCCGTGTATACAACCTTCTTTTATGATTTTTGAACCAAGTGTTAACTATGATTAAGTTGTGCTCTGTGCAAAATTCTACCATGTGGCTTCCTATTTCATTTCTTATCCCCAATCCATATTCACCTACTACGTTTCCTTCTCCTCCAGACATCCATGACTGTTAAATTTTTGACACTCTTCTTTATCTGAATAATTTCTTCTTATCTCTTCATTCATTTCTTCAATTTCTTCGTCATCTGCAGAGCTAGTTGGCATATAAACTTGTACTACTGTAGTAGGCGTGGGCTTCGTGTCTGTCTTGGCCATAATAAGGCGTGCACTATGCTGTTTGTAGTGGTTTACCCGCACTCCTATATTTTTATTCATTATTAAACCTACTCCTGCATTAGCCCTATTTGATTTTGTATTTATAACCCTGTGTTCGCCTGACCAAAAGTCTTGTTCCTCCTGCCGCCGAACTTCAATAATTCCTAGTATATCTAACTTTAACCTATCCATATCCCTTTTTAAATTTTCTAACCTACTTGCTTGATTAAGGGACCTGACATTCCACGCTCCAATCCGTAGAAGACCCGTTTCCTTTCTCCTGGTAACGATGTCCTCCTGAGTAGTCCCCGCCCAGAGATCCAAATGGGGGACTATTTTACCTCCGGAATATTTTACCCAAGAGGACGCCATCATCATTTAACCACACAGTAAAGCTGTATGCCCTCGGTAAAAATTACGGCTGTAGTTTCCCCTTGGTTTCAGCCGTTCGCAGTACCAGCACAGCAAGGCCGTTTTGGTTCGTGTTGCAAGGTCAGATCAGTCAATCATCCAGACTGTTGCCCCTGCAACTACTGAAAAGGCTGCTGCCCGTCCTCAGGAACCATACGTTTGTCTGGGCTCTCAACAGATACCTCTCCGTTGTGGTTGTACCTATGGTACGGCCATCTGTAACGCAAGCCTCCTTACCCAGGGCAAGGTCCGTGGTTCTTGGGGGAGGGGGGGGGGGGGGAAGCCGCACATAGAGCCCATGAAAACAGGAGGTCGATAAAGCAGTCAGTTGCTACTGTCTTAACACATCTGTTGTGCTGAGAAGATTACACAGTGGAGGCTTGGAAACAGTTTCTTTTCTCCTGGTGTGTAGGCTGTGGCGAAACGATACTGTTCCCACATAACACATCTGTCATTTAGATCAGCCTATGAGTTAGTATCTGAAAAAATGAAAGGGGAAAAAACTTGACTGATAGTTTGTCAGATCAAATTGGAGCTAACAGTTATCTTACAGTGCTGATTCTCATGAAATTTGCAATTAGTTAGCCAAATTTGGTTAAAATCGATTCAAGAGTTTGGGAGGAGATCCTGGACATACATAATTACATACATAATCTGTTTTATACATACAATGAACACACCTCCTCCTTCCCTCTCTGTGTTTACATCTTTCTCCCTCTGTCTCCCCACGCTGTCCTTCCAACTCTATCGGTCTATTTTGTGCTCTGCATTTTCTCTGCCACTTTCTTCCCCTCTTTTATCTATATCTTACAGCCCCCTCTCCCCTCTGACTGTATCTTCCCTCCCTCTGACCATATCCTCCTCCCCATCTCTCTCCTGCCTCCCCCTCTTCCTTTACCACGTGTCCACTACCCCTCTACACTTCCAATTGCCACATGAATCTTCTCCTCCTGTTCTCCCTCTGTATATTTCCTCCACCTACTCACTCTGTCCGTCCCCCTCCTCTATACATCTTAATCTGTCCCCTGTCATATTCATTGTCATGTGTAGCCCCTGCAATATAGTTCAATAAAGTAGACCTATACTATTCCCACAAAATGCTTGTCATGCAGGGCAGGCTATATTTCGTGAGTCATGGGTCTGATAATCATATTTGCCCCTGACATACAGGCTGCCATGAAAATCCATCGATGAAGAAGTCTGATACTACAACACAATATGCGTGTTGTGTGTGGCATCCTACATGTCTGGCCCTGGACAACAATTTCTTGTCCCTGACATGTAGGTTGGCCTGCGAAGCATATTTATGTGGCAGACCAATATCACTCTCACACAACATGCCTGTCTTCCAGGCGCTGGAAGAAACATGATTTTGCCCATATCTCTGCTCCTATTGCAGCTAGGAGGTTATAACTCCTACATTTCTGATACTCGTGAGGCCTACTGTGTCTATACAAAATTTTGTTGAAATCGATCCAAGGGTTAGGGGATAGATCCCACAAATGCACGCAATGCTCTCCATTATATATATATATATATATATATATATATATATATATATATATATATATATATATATATATATATATCTGCGTTAAAGTAGTATAAATACCGCTCAACCATATTGTAGAGCTCTTGAGAACAGAAGTGTAGCTCGCCTGAAACTGGTCTGGTCGAAAATTTGATCCTCAGTGCTTGTGGCTGTGAAATATTGCTCAGTTCATGGAACATGTGTTTCAAGTACAGTCAGTTTTTAAATATTTACTGATATTAGCAGATAAGGCAAAATAATAATCACACAATAAATAACCATTTTGGTACGCCATACTGAGCTTTGTTGAACAAACTGAACTATATTTAACGCTCATGGTATCTTTGTTTCCATCAAAGCTGCTAGTAATTATTTAGCAGATGATTTATACAATTATTTCATGGTTTCTGTAGTTCGCGGCGAAGCCATTGGCATTATGGAGGGAGGGGGTGGGGATGGAATGCTGCTTTGGCACCTAAATGTCGTATAATGTAGTAGAAAGTAGCTGGAGAAACATTGGTTTGTTATAATGAGTGGTTTATGGAGGAAACATTTGAGGCTTGTTTTACAGGCCTACCCCTACATTCGTTCTGAGTGATTTACAGAAACCACCAGTGGGTGTGATCGAGGATTTGAAGCTCGCTACTGAAGAATATCATTCAGTGATATCAACTCAGAGGAAAGTTGTCTAAATCACTGTGCTTAACTGAAACATTTAACAGTAGAGTGTGCTTCCTGCCGCCGTTGGATAAGCAGCTGCCAGCATACTCCTAGCTCACTTATTTGTTCAAATGGTTCAAATGGCTCTGAGGACTATGGGACTCAACTGCTGTGGTCATCAGTCCCCTAGAACTTATAATTACTTAAAACTAACTAACGTAAGGACATCACACACACCCATGCCCAAGGCAGGATTCAAACCTGAGATCGTAGCAGCAGCGCGGCTCCGGACTAGAGCGCCTAGAACCGCACGACCACCGTGGCCGGCGTCTTAATTGTTACATAGTTTCGCATAGGGGTTGTGATTTCGAGTTTTAGTTAATGTAATCGTAAATTCAGGCAGATTGTAGCGTAGTCGTACACGTTAGTTCATACATTCTTTGCATGTTTCTCTTGCATTATCTAGGCATGGACTCGTTTTTCAGTAACTGTTGTTCAACAGCGATTAGAATGGACAGGAACTGTGACTGCTGTGTTTGGATGAGGGCCGAGTTGGCATCCCTTCGCTCACAGCGGCGCGCGGCGCTGACTTCGGTCGTGCAGCTTGAGGCTGTTGCCAATGGGCACCACTGTGGGGAGCCAGACTTGGGTATCACGGGGATGTCAACCTTGTCCCGTCTGTCCCCAGATCGGTCTCCCGCTTGGTTGCCCCGGTTGCTGCCCGCAGTGGGGCTGAGCCCTCGCCTGTGGTTGATTGGGAGGTCGTTCCAAGGCGTGGCAGGCAGCGAAAGACGTCCCCGGAGGCTGATCAGAGAGCCTCCCCGGTGTGACTGACAAACAGGTTTCAGGTACTGTCTTTGGCTGAGCCAGATGCAGCAGCCTACCCTGTTTCAGAGGATGATTCTCAGCCTTCAAGGTCCTGGAAATCGCTGAGGGTGGGTTTATTGGTAGTTGGGAGCTCCAATGTCAGGCACGTAATGGGGCCCCATAGGGATATGGCGGCTAAGGAGGGGAAGAAATCCAGTGTGCACTCCGTGTTTATTCTGGGTGGAGTCATTCCTGATGTGGAAAGGGTCCTTCCAGATGTCTTGAAGAGCACAGGGTGCAGCCAGCTGCAGGTGGTGGCACATGTCGGCACTAATGACGTGTGTCGCTTTGGATCTGAGGAAATTCTCTCTGGATTCCAACGGCTATCTGATTTGGTGAAGGCTGCCGGTCTTGTTTACGAGATGAAGGCAGAGCTCACCATCTGCAGCATCGTTGACAGAACCGACTGCGGACCTTTGGTGCAGAGCCGGGTGGAGGGTCTGAATCAGAGGCTCAGGCGGTTTTGCGACCATGTTGGCTGCAGATTCCTTGAGTTGCGCCTTTGGGTGGTGAGGTTTCGGGTTCCGCTGAATAGGTCAGGAGTTCACTACACTCAGCTGGCGGCTACACGGGTAGCGGAGGCTGTGTGGCGTGGACTGGGCGGTTTTTTAGGTTAGAAGGCCTCGAGAAAGTACGGGGTGGGCTGCAATCTCAAAGGGTGCTTGGCAAATACAGGACGTGCTTGGATCAAGGAACAGTCGGAATTGTAGTTGTAAATTGTTGTAGTTCTCCTGGGAAAGTCCCTGTGCTTCAAGCGCTAATAGAAAGCACAGAAGCTGAAATCGTTAGAGGTATAGAAAGCAGAAAGCTGGCTAAAGCCTGAAATAAATTCTGTGGAAATTTTTACAAAGTCTCAAACGGTGTTCAGGAAAGATTGATTAGGCAGAATTGATGGTGGAGTGTTAGTGTTTGAAGTAGTGGTTCATCATGTAGTGAAGTCGAAATAGACACTCCGTGCGAATTGGTATGGGTAGAGGTTATACTTAACAGCCGAACTAAGCTAATAATTGGCTCCTTCTACCGACCTCCAGACTCCGATGATATAGTTTCTGAACAGTTCAGAGAAAATTTGAGCCTCGTAACAAATAAATACCCCTCTCATACGGTTATAGTTGGTGGGGACTTAAACATTCCATCGTTATGTTGGCAAAAATAGTTGTTCAAAACCGGTGGTAGGCAGAAAACATTTTCCGAGATTGTCCTAAATGCATTCTCCGAAAATTATTTTGAGCAGTTAGTCCACGAACCCAAGCGAATTGTAAATGGTTGTGAAAACACACTTGACCTCTTAGCCACAAACAATCCAGAGCTAATAGAGAGCATCATGACTGATACAGGGATTAGTGATCACAAGATCGTTATAGCTAGGCTCAATACCGTTTCTTCCAAATCCACCAGAAACAAACGCAAAATAATTTTATTTAAAAAAGCGGATAAAGTGTCACTAGAAGCCTTCCTAAGAGGCAATCTCCATTCCTTCGGAACTGACTATGCAAATGTAGACGAGATGTGGCTCAAATTCAAAGATTTAGTAGCAACAGCAATTGAGAGATTCATACCTCATAAATTGGTAAGAGATGGAACTGATCCCCCATGGTACACAAAACAGGTCTGAACGCTGTTGCAGACGCAACGGAAAAAGCATGCGAAGTTCAGAAGAACGCGAAATCCCGAAGATTGGCTAAAATTTACAGACGCGCGAAATTTAGCACGGACATCAATGCGAGATGCCTTTAATAGTTTCCACAAAGAAACACTGTCTTGAAATTTGGTAGAAAATCCGAAGAAATTCTGGTCGTATGTACAGTACACAAGCGGCAAGACGCAGTCAATACCTTCGCTGCGCAGTGCCGATGGTACTGTTACCGACGACTGTGCCGCTAAAGCGGAGTTATTGAATGCAGTTTTCCGAAATTCTTTCACCAGGCAAGACGAATGGAATATTCCAGAATCTGAAACACGAACAGCTGCTAGCATGAGTTTCTTAGAAGTAGATACCTTAGGAGTTGCGAAGCAACTCAAATCGCTTGATACGGGCAAGTCTTCAGGTCCAGATTGTATACCGATTAGGTTCCTTTCAAATTACGCTGATACAATACCACCCTACTTAGCAATCACATACAACCGATCGCTCACTGATAAATCTGTACCTACAGATTGTAAAATTGCGCAGGTCGCACCAGAGTTTAAGAAGGGAAGTAGGAGTAATCCATCGAACTACAGACCTATATCATTGACGTCGGTTTGCAGTAGGGTTTTGGAGCATATACTTTATTCAAACATTATGAATCACCTCGAAGGGAACGATCTATTGATACGTAATCAGCATGGTTTCAGAAAACATCGTTCTTGTGCAACGCAGCTAGCTCTTTATTCGCACGAAGTAATCGCTGCTATCGACAGGGGATCTCAAGTTGATTCCGTATTTCTAGATTTCCGGAAAGCCTTTGACACCGTTCCTCACAAGCGACTTCTAATCAAGCTGCGGGCCTATGGGGATTCGTGTCAGTTGTGCGACTGGATTCGTGATTTCCTGTCAGGAAGATCGCAGTTCGTAGTAGTAAAACTGAAGTGATATCAGGTGTTCCCCAGGGAAGCGTCCTGGGACCTCTGCTGTTCCTGATCTACACTCCTGGAAATGGAAAAAAGAACACATTGACACCGGTGTGTCAGACCCACTATACTTGCTCCGGACACAGCGAGAGGGCTGTACAAGCAATGATCACACGCACGGCACAGCGGACACACCAGGAACCGCGGTGTTGGCCGTCGAATGGCGCTAGCTGCGCAGCATTTGTGCACCGCCGCCGTCAGTGTCAGCCAGTTTGCCGTGGCATACGGAGCTCCGTCGCAGTCTTTAACACTGGTAGCATGCCGCGACAGCGTGGACGTGAACCATATGTGCAGTTGACGGACTTCGAGCGAGGGCGTATAGTGGGCATGCGGGAGGCCGGATGGACGTACCGCCGAATTGCTCAACACGTGGGGCGTGAGGTCTCCACAGTACATCGATGTTGTCGCCAGTGGTCGGCGGAAGGTGCACGTGCCCGTCGACCTGGCACCGGACCGCAGCGACGCACGGATGCACGCCAAGACCGTAGGATCATACGCAGTGCCGTAGGGGACCGCACCGCCATTTCCCAGCAAATTAGGGACACTGTTGCTCCTGGGGTATCGGCGAGGACCATCCGCAAACATCTCCATGAAGCTGGGCTACGGTCCCGCACACCGTTAGGCCGTCTTCCGCTCACGCCCCAACATCGTTCAGCCCGCCTCCAGTGGTGTCGCGACAGGCGTGAATGGAGGGACGAATGGAGACGTGTTGTCTTCAGCGATGAGAGTCTCTTCTGCCTTGGTGCTAATGATGGTCGTATGCGTGTTTGGCGCCGTGCAGGTGAGCGCCACAATCAGGACTGCATACGACCGAGGCACACAGGACCAACACCCGGCATCATGTTGCGGGGAGCGATCTCCTACACTGGCCGTACACCTCTGGTGATCGTCGAGGGGACACTGAATAGTGCATGGTACATCCAAACCGTCATCGAACCCATCGTTCTACCATTCCTAGACCGGCAAGGGAACTTGCTGTTCCAACAGGACAACGCACGTCCGCATGTATCCCGTGCCACCCAACGTGCTCTAGAAGGTGTAAGTCAACTACCCTGGCCAGCAAGATCTCCGGATCTGTCCCCCATTGAGCATGTTTGGGACTGGATGAAGCGTCGCCTCACGCGGTCTGCACGTCCAGCACGAACGCTGGTCCAACTGAGGCGCCAGGTGGAAATGGCATGGCAAGCCGTTCCACATGACTACATCCAGCATCTCTATGATCGTCTCCGTGGGAGAATAGCAGCCTGCATTGCTGCGAAAGGTGGATATACACTGCACTAGTGCCGACATTGTGCATGCTCTGTTGCCTGTGTCTATGTGCCTGTGGTTCTGTCAGTGTGATCATGTGATGTATCTGACCCCAGGAATGTGTCAATAAAGTTTCCCCTTCCTGGGACAATGAATTCACGGTGTTCTTATTTCAATTTCGAGGAGTGTATATAAATGACCTGGGTGACAATCTGAGCAGTTCTCTTAGGTTGTTCGCAGATGATGCTGTAATTTACCGTCTAGTAAGGTCATCCGAAGACCAGTATCAGTTGCAAAGCGATTTAGAAAAGATTGCTGTATGGTGTATCAGGTAGCAGTTGACGCTAAATAACGAAAAGTGTGAGGTGAGCCACATGAGTTCCAAGAGAAATCCGTTGGAATTCGATTACTCGATAAATAGTACAATTCTCAAGGCTGTCAATTCACCTAAGTACCAGGGTGTAAAAATTACGAACAACTTCGGTTGTAAAGACCACATATATAATATTGTGGGGAAGGCGAGCCAAAGGTTGTGTTTCATTGGCAGGACACTTAGAAGATGCAACAAGTCCACTAGAGAGACAGCTTACACTACACTCGTTCGTCCTCTGTTAGAATATTGATGCACGGTGTGGGATCCTTACCAGTTGGGATTGACGGAGGACATCGAAAGGGTGCAAAAAAGGGCAGCTCGTTTTGTATTTTGACGTAGTAGGGGATAGTCATTAAAGCAAAGACGGTTTTCGCCGGCGCGAGATCTTTTTACGAAATTTCAGTCACCAACTTTCTCTTCCGAATGCGAAAATATTTTGTTGAGCCCAACCTACATAGGTAGGAATGATCATCGAAATAAAATAAGAGAAATCAGAGCTGGAACAGAAAGATTTAGGTGTTCGTTTTTCCCGCGCGCTGTTCTGGAGTGGAATGGTAGGGAGATAGTATGATTGTGGTTCGATGAAGTCTCTGCCAAGCACTTAAATGTGAATTGCAGAGTGATCATATAGATGTAAATGTAGAGTTTCTTTCATAATTAATCAGGAAACAACTCTATTCTGTGTAAGGCACAGAAAAAGAGACTTAGCGGTGACTGTGTGTGCTGTGTGAGTGTTATACATCCTCGACAAAAAGTCAAACACATCCTTGATATGTTCTTTCACAGTAATTCTGTTTGGAGGAAATTGTAACCTGTAGCGTCTCTCCAGGAGGCAGTATTTATCCAGAATCATAGAAAAAGACACCCAGTCTGTAGTATACACTTTGCTAAGTATCAGTTTGGAATTAAATTAATACTAATGGATTTGTTATGCAATAGAATTTGATCAGCTAACTTTTATTTACTGCATTTATTAACAGTGAAATTTGCATTAGAGTGCAGAAGTTTCAACACAGTCAAACCTTGATATAATGAATTTCATGAGACGAAAATTAAATTGTTGTGCCAGGGTTATTGTTATAATAAGGTTTCGTTACTGTGACACGGAGCAAGGAGCCATATTTTCGTGACTGTGAAGTACATTACTGTAGTACTTTTCTGATGAAAAATAACAACATAAGACATATAATGAAAAACATTTTGTTCACTTCATTTATTTACACTACTGGCCATCAAAATTCCTACACCACGAAGATGACGTGCTACAGACGCGAAAATTAACCGACAGGAAGAAGATGCTGTGATATGCAAATGATTAGATTTTCAGAGCATTCACACAAGGTTGGCGCCGGTGGCAACACCTACAACGTGCTGACATGAGGAAAGTTTCCAACCGATTTCTCATACACAAACAACAGTTGACCGGCGTTGCCTGGTGAAACGTTGGTGTGATGCCTCGTGTAAGTAGGAGAAATGTGCACCATCATGTTTCCGACTTTGATAAAGGTCAGATTGTAGCCTATCGCGATTCCGGTTTATCGTATCGCGACATTGCTGCTCGCGTTGGTCAAGATTCTATGACTGTTGGCAGAATATGGAATCGGTAGTTTCAGGAGGGTAATACGGAACTCCGTGCTGGATCCCAACAGCCTCGTATCACTAGCAGTCGAGATGACAGGCATCTTGTCCGCATGGCTGTAACGGATCGTGCAGCTACGTCTCGATCCCTGACTCAACAGATAGGGACGTTTGAAAGACAACAACCATCTGTACGAACAGTTCGACGACGTTTGCAGCAGCATGGACTATCAGCTCGGAGACCATGGCTGCGGTTACCCTTGACGCTGCATCACAGACACGAGCGCCTGCGATGGTGTACTCAACAACGAATCTGGCTGCAAGAATGGCAAAACGTCAAATTTTCGGATGAATCCAGGTTTTGTTTACAGCATCATGATGGTCGCATCCGTGTTTGGCGACATCGCGGTGAACACACATTGGAAGCGTGTATTCGTCATCGCCATATTGGAGTATAACCCGGCGTGATGGTATGGGGTGCCATTGGTTACACGTCTCGGTCACCTCTTGTTCGCATTGACGGCACCTTGAACAGTGGACGTTACATTTCAGATGTGTTACGACCCGTGGCTCTACCCTTCATTCGATCCCCGCGAAACATTTCAGGAGGATAATGCACGACGGCATGTTGCATGTGCTGTACGGGCCTTTCTGGATACAGAAAATGTTCGACTGCTGCCCTGGCCAGCACATTCTCCAGATCTCTCACCAATTGAAAACGTCTGGTCAATGGTGAGCGAGCAACTGGATCGTCACAATACCCCAATCACTACTCTTGATCGACTGTGGTATCGTGTTGAAGCTGCATGGGCAGCTGTACCTGTACACGCCATCCAAGCTCTGTTTGACTCAATGCCCAGGCGTATCAAGGCCGTTATTACGGTCAGAGATGGTTGCTCCGGGTACTGATTTCTCAGTATCTATGCACCCAAATTGCGTGAAAATATAATCACGTGTCAGGTCTAGTATAATATATTTGTCCAATGAATGCCCGTTTATCATCTGCATTTATTCTTACTGTAGCAATTTTAATGGCTAGTAGTGTACACTGTACCTGTAGAATATCTTACATTTGTGTAGAGAAAAATTCTCGTATTTTCCTTTGTTTCTTTTTCCTTAAAGATTCTCTTGTGAATATTGTCTTTATCCGTTCTAACCCAATGAATTGCTGCGCTGAAACACTGCGGGCTGAAGATGCTACCTGCTGAATGGTTTCCAACTGACCTATTAGCTCCACCAGAGGATGGGGATTCCCTCTTATCACGTCACTGTCATCGTTAGAATCTTCAACAGTCAAATTACCCTTTAACTCCTCGATTATAGATTCGTCGTTATATGCCTCAAACGCCAACGCTTCATCATCCACTGACAAGTATTCAACTAATGGAGCATCTACGGTTTTACCAGTAACTCCTGAATAAATCTCCAGATCACTTTGAATGTCAGCCTGCGTTATTTCATCCATCGCAACATTCGCTCTAACACCTTCACTTTCAGAAAACATTTTTCGAACAGTTCACAATCACATTTGGCTGGACACTGTTCCTGGAACTGTAGTCATGTCACAAGCCTGCTTCATACTGAAACTGTAGGGATTTCTCATCTTTCTTTAAATGTTTGCGGTCACGTGTTGAACTAAACGATAACGGTATTTTGTGTTAAAGTTCTTAATTATCCCCGTATCTATCGGCTGAAGAATCGAAAAACAGTCCAGGGGGAAGTAGCAATGATGGCATGTTGTTATGCACACTACAATTATCCACCAGCAATGCACATGTCTTATTCTTCATTGACATCTCTTTATCAAGCCAAAGCAGCCACTCACTGAAAAGAGTAGACGACATCCATGCTTTTCGATTTGCCTTGTAATCGACTGCAATAAAAGAAATCACATTTACAATGCGGCTGTAGCAAAAGATTACAGATGGAGCTATACTGTACTGAATTAACTTATGAATTGAAGGAAGGTAAAATAAAATGTATGTAACCTCTTACCTGGTAAGCTTCTTATATTTTTGAAACACCATGGGTTTGCTGATCGTCCGATCACCAGTGGTGTCAATTTATGCGCCCCTGACGCTTGGTACAGAGAAGAAGAATTAGGCATACTTTAGAGTGCTTCCCTTCTTTCCATTTTTGTCTTCTAAGCGCTATCGTCTTCTCTGGCATCAGCCGATAAAACAATCCCGTCTCCTCTGGGTTGTACAAGTTTTCAGGGCTGTATTTTTCTAACATGGGTCTTTCCTCCAAAATTTACTAGATGATAAATGGCAGAGTCATCTCCAAACAATCTAAGATGGCTGCTCAGATTGTCTCCTATATCGTTTATGTAAATAAGGAACAGCAGAGGGCCTATGCACTACCTTGAGTAACATCATAAGTCACTTCTGTTTTACTTTCCGTCAAAATATTTATAATATGTACAATATAAAAATCAGGAAAATAAGATATAGCTTTGCAGTAATGATATAAAATTTAGTGGGAGACAAATGAATATACAATCACAAAAATTACAATCTAATATAAATATATGATCCAATACAAATGCTTCATCCCACAAAGATCAGATTCACGGACAGGACAACTAGTATAATCTGAATAACACAAATTTATCAAGAAAATAGCATGTGGACCCCCACTAGAACCAACCCTTAAGCAGAAATAGGTGGATAACACAGAAAACATATACAATCTTTAGTCACACAATAACTAAATGTAGATTAGTTATAAAGGCACATAGAAAGGCAGCTTGAATCGCTAATAGCTTATCACTAAAACACAGGTTTTCACCTAATTCACTGGTTTAGAATATCCATGCCCACATGACCTCACCACATTTCATCGAAATACAGCACATTTATGCATGACACTGCTACTCAAATTACAGGTCCCACAGTGGTCCCACTGTTTTGCCAATTTAAAATCTTGGTACTTTACCGATGCCACCACAGACTCAAAAATCACCACAAACAGATTACGCACAGCCTGCCACTCTTTGCAATGGAAATATTTCTTCAGGAAACATGTCCTGGCTACCAGCTGCCTTATGTTGCTGGTGTATAGAGGCAAAACACCGTCTTCTGCTCCAGCAAAATTATTCCTCATGGTACCAGCAGGTCGCATCCAGTGTTGTCGGTCTGCAACCTCACTGCCTTGCTGCGTCTATCCCATCTGCTCAGACTCCATGTGGCATTCTTCAGCTTCCTCCCAGATGAGTTCACTTTAGGCAAGAGATTCCAACGTGTTCCACAGTGGCTGCCTCTGGTCGATCAGTGATCACCTCCCCTCCATTACACATAAGGGCACAGAGCACAGCGGATCCTGAGCCACCCACATCGACAGCAAAGAAGCTAACCTTTTGCGCCAATGGCTGGTCCGGTGATGCACCACACACTTGTCAACCGCTTCTCACGGCCACTCTATGCTGGCTCCCAGAAAATCTGGCCAGTATTGTTCCAATCGTGCAACTCTTATACACCAAAATGTATTCACTGCAGCAACTTCATGGGCTAACCACACTGATGTAAAACAAGCTGCTAGGCCCCTAGCGCCGCACTGCCACACTGAGACTTGTCAGCCACTGCTTTCAGTGGCCAGGCAGAGGCTCGCAGGACAAGTTACCACTCCAGTTCCTTACTTGTCACTGATTTGTCTGTCCCACACTGCATGAACAAACATCAAGGTGGCGCTGCATCCGCCAGCTTACCGACACCCGTGCCCTCTGGTATGAACTGCTAATTCAAAGGCACAACTAAAAGAATTACTTGCACGAGCTGAGGTATGTAATTAAACTATATTACAGTTTCTTTTATTTCCATAAATATTCCATTTTGTCTGACTAGAATGACTTTAGTTACCATTTACAAACTTTTTTTCTGAAACAATGTTTGCTCTTCACACACTGTGATTAAAAACAAGGCAATAACGTTCCCACTGCATTAATTGTTCCGTTACGCCACTTACCTGGATGTTAGTAATTACTTGGAGACAAATGGAACAGTGGCAGAGGGATGGTTATTTGTGTGTTGTAGCGCATTTTAATACTTGGCTTAGAGTCAACAGTGTGTGGCATTTACAGACACATGAATGTATGAGTGGACAGGCAACATTTCATGTCGGTAATTATTATTTGTGTGAAACTTGTGTGGCTACGGCCCTGGCCGGACAGGACATCCAGTGTTAAGGGCAATGACTCAAATGATGGCCATGGCTTGAGGAGCTCCTACCAGATGAAGCATCTCACATAAACCTTAGCAAACAGTCCGCTACACGAGGAGGATCTGTCTGGTAGTTACCTGCAAAATTTACTCTGGGTATGTCCTTATGCCTTAGTGCCTGCGGCTTCGCTCACGTAGACTGTATGGACTGCAGAGATTTCTTTTTTATTTAATCGAATTTTTATGTTGTCCGCAAGTTGCAACACCTTCTAAACTTTTCACGCTATTTAAGGCCATATAAGCATGGTCTTTTCCGAATGCATTTATGACCAAAAAGCGATTCTGGAAGCTTGAGTCCAAAGTTTTTGTTGATCATGCCTCTTGCGGAGATTTTTGCATAGTATCTTTCATTCCTAACAATTATTTCTTTATATCTAACCGAGAAGTGAAATACCAATTTTCATAAATGAAACTAAATTTTTTTAAATGTAAAGAAATATTTTGTTAAAAATTTTCATCCCCTATTCCCCTCCCTTAGGGGTTGAATTTCCAGAAATACTGAAACCCGTATTTTCAATGGGCATAGATGTAGCTTTAAAAATAATGTAGTAGTTCTTTAATACTGACATATTTTCAAAAAATCTTTCACTCAATATTTCGCCACCAAAAGGTTAAATTTCCAAAAATGCTGAAATATGTATATCTTTATTTCTGTCGGAGGAACCAAATACCAATTTTCTTAGATCTAGCTTCAAAATTGCCTTAGTAGCCACGGTTTTCAAGAAACACTTAATCGTTTATTTCAATCTCTTAGGGTTGGAATTTCGGACAATCCTTTCGTAAACGATGCCTCCAGTATAAGATCCACACCTTCTCCAACTCCGAAGTTTCCATCCTCAGCGGTTTGGGCTGGGCCATGATGAGACAGTCAGTTAGACATTGCCTTTTACACCGAAGAACTGAAGAATCTGGTACACCTGCCGAATATCGTGCAGGGTTCCCGCGAACATGAAGAAGTGCCGCAACACGACTTAGCATGGACTCGACTAATGTCTGCAGTAGTGCTGGAGGGAACTGATACCATGAATCCTGCAGGTCTGTCCATAAATCCGCAAGAGCATGAGGGACTGGAGATTTCTTCTGAACAGCTCTCTACAAGGCATCCCAGATAAGCTCAATAATGCGCATGTGTGGGGAGTTTGGTGGCCAGCGGAAGTGTTTAAACTCAGAAAAGCGTTCCTGGAATCACTCTCTAGTAATTTTGTACGTGTGGGGTGTCGCATTGTCGTGATGGAATTGCACAAGTCAGTCGGAATCCGCAATGGGCATGAATGGATGCAGGTGATCAGACAGGATGCTTTCGTACGTGTCACCTGTCAGTGTCGTATCTAAACGTATCAGGGGTCCCACATCACTCCAACTGCATGCCCCGACCCATGCCATTACAGAACCTCCACACATGAACAGTCCCCTACTGATATGACTGTCCGCTGGATACAATTTGAAACGAGAATCGTCCGACCAGGCAACATGTTTCCAGTCATCAACAGTCCAATGTCGGTGTTGACGGGCACAGTGTAAACCTTTGTGTCCTGCAACCCATAATGATGATGTTTCGTTGAATGTTTCGCATGCTGACACTTGTTGGTGGCCCAGCATCGAAATCTGCAGCAATTTGCGGAAGAGTTGCACTTCTGTCACGTTGAACGATTCTCTTCAGTCTTCATTGGTCCCGTTCTTGCAGGACCTTTTTCCGGCCGCAGCGATGACGGAGACTTGATGTTTTACCTAATTCCTGATATTCACGGTACACTCGCGAAATGGTCGTACGAGAAAATTCCCACTTCACCATTACCTTGAAAATGCTGTGTCCCATCGCTCGTGCACTGGCTATAACACCACGTTCAAACTCACTTAAATCTCGATAACCTACCATTGTAGCAGCAGTAACCGATCTAACAACAGCGCCAGACTCTAGTTGTCTCCTCCCGTCGGAGGTCTGATTCCTTCCTGGGGCATGGATGTGTGTGTGTTGTCCACAGCGTAAGTTAAAGTTAGGTTAAGTAGTGTGTAAGCCTAGGGACCGGTGACCTTAGCAGTTTGGTCCCATAGGACCTTACCACAAATTTCCAATTTTACTTGTTACCTTACATGGGCGTTGCCGGCCCAAGCGCCGTATTCCGCCTGTTTACATATTTCTGTATTTGAATACGCATGCCTATACCAGTTTGTTGGCGCTTCAGTATATATACAGGGATTTGCTGTTTAAATACTTCATAATGTTGATCAAATCATTTAATGACGATTTTCGTTGCCGTTGTATAATTCCTTCCTTACCCACACTAAAACATGCGCTTCTTTTCTTAAAACACTGCTGTTAATTCGTAGTTTCAATACTATGGACGGAAGCAGAGTAATACCAAACAAATGAACAATGGACAAGCATAGTCTTCATACCGTTACATATGGCAGAATAACTCTAACGACAGTCTAAAAGCAGATGTTCAAAACATTGACCAAAATTACGAAGGTACATCGATGTACATCGATGTAAGAGACGAACGTATTAGTTTTTCATTTGTTTAGGGAAATACAAAATTATTAAAAGGAGAATTATATTTTACTAACAAATAATGCTGCACCAAAATTCAAAATTAAAGCAGGACACTATAGTACTCGCTTCCAGCTCGTAGTGTCTTATGGAGGCCGCTTTCTTGTCTTTCTCAGTTCTTGTGCTGCGAACAAGTACAGACGAGCCGTCCATATTATCTTTATTTTTACTGCCAGAACTTTTAAACTGAACCGCGAGCTATATTTCTAGAGTATGTCAAGCGATCAGAAAGACATGTGATAAAAAAAAAAAACATGGTTTCAGATTCGCTCCAAGCTGTAAGTGTTTAAGCACCATCTAGAGACAGATCGTTGCTCAAGACGTACTTTGGTAAAGGGTACAAACTGCGGTGTTAGCTCGTTAACACCATATATGCAGTTATTTAAGCTACTCGGAAATGTAGCTCTGCCATCACTGTGCATTTACTACTTTATCAGTTCGTAGTTAATAATTGTATTGTATTGTATGTTAACCGGGGACCTAGAAACGACGGAGAGGCCTCGTCCCCGCCGCAGCCGCAGTGGTCCACAACCCCACGACGACTGCCGCTCTCCACTTCACCCCTCCGACGCCCCACACCGAACCCAGGGCTATCGTGCGGTTCGCCCCCCGGTGGACCCCCCCCCCCCCCCCCCCAGGGAACGTCTCACACCAAACGAGTGTAAACCCTATGTTTGCGTGGTAGAGTAATGGTGGTGTGCGCGTACGTGGAGAACTTGTTTGCGCAACAATCGCCGACGTAGTGTAACTGAGGCGGAATAAGGGGAACCAGCCCGCATTCGCCGAGGCAGATGGAAAACCGCCTAAAAACCATCCACAGACTGGCCGGTTCACCGGACCTCGACACAGATCCGCCGGCCGGATGGTTAATAATACGACTAATTCAAATGGACCTGCAGTATTCAGTCAATGAACAGTACACAGAAAATCTTTTTCACCTTAAAACCACTATGGGGTCATGCCCACTCGTCTCGTACAGGGTACCTAAGGGATACTGCGTTCTCGGAATACTATACAACAATTCAAAAAAATAACATTAGTATTTTTATTTCAATGAAGTAGATTGACAATACTTAACTTTGAAATAACAGTGGTGTCACAAGCGATGGGCAGCATGCAAACAGTAATAATATTCGCTATAAAAATGAATATGGATTACTAATAACTGTTTGTAGCACTCTCTGCTAAGCCTGTGCGAATACTGTCCGGATACTGAGCCTATATGAGCGGCTGAAGTTGGCAGCAGCGGCGCTTATATTCTCCTCTCGTAGAGGCCGCTCTTGCCATGGTGCAGCGCACCATTGGCCAACGTCGTTTCACCGCATTCTCTTCTCTTGCGTGCTTCATCTTCGTTTTGTAGATAAGTATGCAGGATTCTACACACATCAAAAAGAATTTTGCATCACCCCGTTTCCCAGAAATCGTGAAGATAGATGTTGACTGTGGATATTGTATCACAGACACAGTCCCTTTGACTGTTCAGAGATGTCACTAAACCCGCCCGGAGATGTAACCAACGATGCATGAGCAGCACCTATTAGACGGAGGGGGTCCGACAGCCGATCAGTTCCAGTCATTCCACCAGGAAGGAGGTACAAGGCTCGTGTTGTCTGTAGTTCAACTATGCCTAGACGGTCAATACCGCGGTTCGATCGCGTCCGCATTGCTGCTTTGTGCCAGGAAGGGCTCTCAACAAGGGAAGTCTCCAGGCGTCTCGTAGTGTTGTTCGTACATGGAAAGATACAGAGAGACAGGAACTGTCGATAACATGCCTCGCTCAGGCCGCCCAAGGGCTACTACTGTAGTGGATGACGGCTGCCTACGGATTATGGCTCAGAGGGACACTGACAGCAACGCCACCAAAATGAATAATGCTTTTTGTGCAGCCACAGGACGTCGTGTTACGACTCAAACTGTGCGCAATAGGCTGCATGATGCGCAACTTCACTTCCGATTTCCATGGCGAGGTCCATCTGTGCAATCACGACACCATGCAACATGCTCAGGATTGGCATCACGTTCTCTTCACCGATGAGTGTCGTATGTTCCTTCGACCAGACAATCGTCAGAGACGTGTTTGGAGGCAACCCGGTCAGGCTGAACGCCTTAGACACACTGTCCAGCGAGTGCAGCAAGGTGGAGGTTCCCTGCTGTTTTGGGGTGTCATTATGTGGGGCCGACGTACTCCGCTGGTGGTCATGGAAGACGCCCTAACGGCTGTACGATACGTGGATACCATCCTCCGACCGATAGTGCAACCATATTGGCAGGATATTGGCGAGGCAGTCGTGTTCACGGATGACAATTCGCGCCCCCATCGGGCACATCTCGTGAATGGCTTCCTTCAGGATAACGACATCGCTCGACTAGAGTGGCCAGCATGTTCTCTAGACATGAACCCTGCCGAACATACCTGGGATAGATTGAGAAGGGCTGTTTATGGACGACATGACCCACCAATCACTCTGAGGAATCTAAGCAGAATCGCCGTTGAAGTGTGAGCAATCTGGACCAACAGTGCCTTGATGAACTTGTGGATAGTACGCCACGACGAATACAGGCATGCATCAATGCAACAGGACGTGTTTCTGCATATTAGCCGGCCAGGGTGGCCGAGCGGTTCTAGGAGCTACAGTCTGTAACCAGGTTCGAATCCTGCCTCGGGCATGGATGTGTGTGATGTCCTTAGGTTAGTTAGGTTTAAGTAGTTCTAAGTTCTAGGGGACTGATGACCTCAGAAGTTAAGTCCCATAGTGTTCAGAGCCATTTTTGAACTGCATATTCCAGGTACCATGTCTACAGCGATCCGGACCACCACCTCTCAATGTCTCGCTGTATGATGATACAATATGCAATGTGAGGTTTCCATGAGCAATGAAAAGGGCGGAAATGATGTTTATGTTGATCTCTATCCCAATTTTCTGTATAGCTTTCGAAACTCTCGGAACCGAGGTGATGCAAAAATATTTTTATATGTGTACACGTTCCATTTGCAACAGGTTTCAAATAGAGCTGAAAAAAAAGTGAGAGATAAACTTCAAATTTTCAAATCCATGTTTGAACAGTACCTTCGGCATACCCGTTTTATTCTCCATGAGAGTTACTTCGGCTAATTTAGAGCTGTCCGCTACAACGTGTTATTAATTTACATAAAATCATTTTCATCAGCTTAGTAATCTGTTCGTCCTGATCTTGTGGCTAATTCTTTGTTCGTAGACGTTAGTACACGTCAGTCATCTGCCTTTACTACACTATTAATTTTATCATTTTTGTAGACACATTTCGTGTGTTCACTTTCCACAGATCGGTCTTCTGACAGGGCTGCCACACATCTGCAGGACGATATTCTCGCTGATCGTGTCCTCTGTTGGCGATTGCCTGCTCAAGAGGGGCCTCTTATCCAGGACTAAGCTCAGGAAGTCTGCCACCGTTATGTGTAAGTCCTCATTCGTCTTTTTTGTGGCTGTTTATTTTTGTGTATTCTGTCAGTCAGTCTTCTACCTGCAAAATGGTAAGTAACGTAATTCCTTTTCGAACATCGTGTTAACGTAATATGACAAAACGTTATGCAAAATCTTACGAGTACAATTCATAAGCGTGCAGTTGTCGTTTATTCTTTGGTGTTGTTAGGTTAGGATATCGGGTAGAAACTGCTAGGAACTGACAGAGCCAACTGATAAATCCTCGATGTGAGTATGCCTTAAAGTAGTTATTTATCATTGGGAAGGGGTCAGCATCCTTTTTTAAGTTTTATATTCACTCTTAATTTCCATTAGCCTATGTTGTCATAAATCAGTACCCATCAAATGCATCATTCAAATACCAGCAGCATATTTTGAAAACCGTGCTACATTATAAGAATATATTCGACTTAAACCAGAGTAATTACACAATTTGTTGCGCTGTACTAAGCAGGTCTGAGATAATTTTACGTGAGATGAAGGACGTTAGTCATCGGAAATGTTTTCATTTTGGTTGTGAAAATTTGGCAGTCATCATTGAGAGCTTTGAGATTTCATGAAAGCTGATATAACTACATAGTGTTTATTTCTCGCAAGTGAGTGCAACAGTTGCCTCTAGATAAGAACATCGTATGAACAGCGTATCCAGCAAGAGATTTAAGTACTTTGTATACTAACTTGTTGCATGTTGCCCTTGTTAAGCTAACAAAAACATATTGACAATACACGACGTTTAGAAACAGTATGACACTTTTGGACAGTTGTTTTCGATCTCAGTAAAAATGCAGGGTATCTAGAATCATCACGCTGGCATTTTCAGGTAACTGAAATGTCACTTCGGGAATCTCAGTGGTACAAAGAAAGCTTTTTCGATTTGTCGACAGCCGTAAAACACACAAGAGGGCACACCTCGTCGGTTTGTCATCGGATTGCAGTTTTCATTCAAATAATTCCCAAAGAGTCTTCCTCATTATCGTAGCAACAACAATTTACGGTCAATTTACATGCTTCTGGTTCTATAGAAAACATTCAGAAACTGTCAGGACTATATCACATTCGCCCTCACAGTGCGACCTTTCCCTTGGCTTTGTGATTGATCCTTTGTAGCGATGTTATTCGTAACACACTGAGATTTTCGATACCGGATGAGCGTGATTGTGCCGTCAACACTGAGATTTACGATGCTGGAGGAAAGTCACTGTCGCGTCAAACGTCAGTTACCCTCTGTCAGCAACCCTGTCACGCTCTTGGTCTGTGTGTACTGACTAGTAAACCACAGTCGTCATAAGTAACGTACTAGAGCGGTGTCTATGGATGATGGACTATTGTTTTACCTTTCGTGTGAACCGTCATGAAATTCCTTGTTGATCATGGTACACACGATGCTTGGCTGACGTCTTTATACCTGTAGGGCACTCAGGCTTTTTACTTGCCCATCTCAGCCCACAATACGTCCTAACTTCTTGACAGGAACAAACCCACCGTATTTTCTGAGTAGGATCTCGCACTGACTCTGACCTCTTTCATATACTATATATTTTTTCCAGACACCGAGATATCAAACCCCTTTTCTCGTGTCCCAGTGTTTGAGGGTGACACATACCTCACCAAATAACATGGAAACCGAATTGTGCAGCCTGTACCATAAGCCTGCACCAGATATCTAGTTCTGAACTTATTCCCTTCAAGGATTGAGTGATCAATGACTCAGAAAAAAGGAGTGGCAGTTCTTTAGTCAACATGACATAGACTGTGGTGCAGGAAAATACAGTACATTCAAAGGGTTATGTGTGGGTTTATTTACCTTACTGTTGTAAACAGCTTTTGTTAGGCACGAAAACAGTAGAAAACAGAAAGGTCTTAGACACTGCATTAATGCAGAAAACACTTTTCCACCCTTGTTTCTGCTTTTGATTTGAAACGACAGCTGAGGTGAATGTGCTGTGTTGGCTCATTTGGCCCTTCACCATGACAGATGCTCTGTTAAATGAAAGTATTTGGCTCCCCTACTACTCCCGACTCAGCATTTAGTTGATCACAGATGACTCATGAGTCATTGCACTCTTGGCTCACTCACTGATTTGGATCTAGATGACGAACGAGTTACTGTGGTCTTGGTTAATTGGGGCTCCCAGCAGCCACTCATGGCTCCAGGCTTCTTGTTGAGCAACTCAGTGGTCGCCTTGATCATTCTTGGTTCGCTCACTACATTCGGCTCATAGCATTCTTAGTACGTTCACGAATTCATCTCGCTGTTCGACTTGAATCTTTCGTCAACTCACCATTCAAGTTCAGCTCGCTGTGGATATAACTACACGTATATTATACTATTAAATTTTACGTATGCATTAGTGCATTTACACATTACAGAAAACATTTGTTCTCATTTTAAGTTTTTACTATTTAAAAAGTATATCTTTATGGTAAGTATTTTCATTTTTCCGTATAAAGAATTTTTTAAGCCGCAGGGCATAAGCTAACCATGGTGCCTACTCATAGAAGCGTTTCAAGAGATATGTGTTATCGTTTTACCAAACTGGATAAAGAAACAGAAATGACGTTGTTAAATCAACAGCTCCCTGCTGTTCTGACTTCTCATCAAAACAGAAGACATATCTAAACTTCAAGCATCCAACAGCACCACTGGAACAGTGCTATTCAGGAACCCCATCAAGACCGCAGTCAACCGATGATTCATCTGCGGAAATTCGAGAAATTATTTCTCACGAATCATCCCCCCCTACACTGACGAGCCAAATCCTGACGACCACCTACTTAAAAGCTTGTTGGTCCACCTCTGGAACGCAATTCCGCAGTGGCTCTGCGTGCCATGGATTTTACAAGTACTTGATAGGTTTCCAGAGGTTTGTCGCATCACATGCCTACGCTCCATAATTTATGGGCAGCTGGCACCTGATAGCATCCCATTTGGGATTTATCAGATTTAGATAAGCCAAATCTGATGGCAAAGACATCAACGTGACTTCACCATCATGCTCCTCAAACCATTGCAGCACGACTCTGGCCTTCTGAGGCAAACAGTTATCCTGCTGGATGGCGCCATCGCTATTGGGGGAGGGATCAAGCATAAGGGGTTACATGTGGTCCCTAATAATGTTCACATAGTCCACTACTGTCATACTGCCTTCGATTACTCCAGGTCCCGTGGAAGCCCAGATGAATATCCACCATAACCGAACACTGTTACCATCGGCCTGTGTCAGTGGTGCACTGCATGTTTCAAGCAGCCATTCGCCTGAATGACGACTTATCTGGACATGACCATCGACCTGGTTTAACAATAAACGGGATTCGTCCGACCAGGTGACACGATTCCATTGATCTGTGCGCGAATCTTGATGATCCCATGCCTACTGCAATCATAATTGACTATGGTTTTGGGTCAACGAAGGAACACGTAGAGGTTCTCTGCTATATAACACCATGTTCGGTCCCGTGCACTATTTCAGTTTCTGCATCTGTGCCATATTTCTAGCATTGTGGAGATTGATGTGTAGAGCTATTTGCACCCATGGGTACAATCTTGGTGCAAAAGTAACAATGGAAAAATAGTTTTTTTCCAGTTATGGTAATTACACAACACTGTACAGTATGTTTTTAAAAGTGGCTTGTGCACCAAGGTTAAGTCCACGGCTGCAAATAACGCCAGACCACGACCCCCTCACTTCCACAAACGAACTTTAAGGCCTGTATACCATCTGTTGATGAATCGCTGTTGACTCGAAATCGATAGCTGTTTCTGCCATAAAAATAAGTGATTTGCTGCAGTCATTTCTGATAAGCTTTATTCGTCACAGTCGCAGTGTTACACATCCGTAATGGATAAAATCGCGGCTCTACATAGGCAGTTTATCAACCAGCAATGTTGGTGGTTCGATTTTTGTTGTCTGAGGTAACTCGAATTTCTGCCGTCTTGTTACAGGACGGTATATTTTACTTACCCCTCTCCTATAATTTGTGAACAAAACAGGCACAAACTGCTTTTTTATCCATTGTTAAGTTCAGAACAAACGCACTTTATGCTGCAGGCTGCACGTGTTCCCCTCTCTCCAATCGCCACTATTGAACTTACGTGCATATTACACATCAGCGACAAAAATTATTCCTGTGCCAACAGGAATTAAGATGTTCAGATAATTAGATTTAGCCGCAGACAACTCTACTGGTCCGATTACTCTTCATTATTTATGTATCCCTATTTATTAACGGTGGCCTAGCTCCTGCCTAGTAAGCAAGAAATCCCGGGTTCGAATCCCGGTCATGCACACATTCTCATTCGTCGCCTCTGATTCCACTTAATGTTCCGATGCAGATGACAGCAGCGATCCCGTCCTTTTCCTTTCTGTTCTTCCCTTCTCCTCCCTCAGTTATTTCTGTCATTGATACAAACAAGCACTAAGCTGCCTCTTGAGTTCACAAATTTTGTTTTAAACGAATCGGTATCTTCAACATGTAGTTTTCACTAAAACATTTATATTTCGATAAGCACTCTCAGCACCGTGGACAGTTCATAGTAGGTACGTCTTTCCTGTAGAAAATTGACCATCATAGGTCCCGAGGTCAAAGCGGATAAACAACCTCTCCATGAAATGACATAACATAATGTATTTATGTTCAGTGTAAGCGGAATTATGGCGTGTTTATTCTCCCAACTATTTGTAGTTACACAGCATATTACAAAATTGTTAAGGCTTTCGTGGCCACTTGATGACAAACTGCCTATTGGCTTCTGTCTCGGGTTCTACGGCCGACGTTCATCTAATGATTTTTCTGACGTTTCGCCAGCACGAGTGGCTGGCATTGTCAAAGCTTCACCCTCCATTACAGTTCACCACCGGCAATGAATGGTGAAGCTTTGACAATGCCAGCCACTCGTGCTGGCAAAACGTCAGAAAATTCATTAGATGAACGTCGGCCGAAGAACCTGAGACAGAAGCCAATAGGCAGTTTGTCACACAACATATTATTTATTGCAGACGTTGGAAGGATGCAAGATTCTTTCACTTTTCTTTTATGTGAGGGTCGTGGTTCTTCTGACTAATTTGATGCCGACAACCACAAAGTCCCTTCCTACGCCAACGTCTTCAGGTCACAGTAGGAGTTACAGTCCATGTCCGTGACTATTTGTTGGATATACTAGTATTCAATGTTTGTCAAACCCAGCAGGGTTTGTCCTCTGTGTCCCCTCTAGTACCATGGAGGTTATTGCCTGATGTCTTAACACATGTCCTATCATTCTACCGCTTCTTCTAGTCAGAGTTTTTGCCGTATTCCATTTCTAATTCGCCGATTCTACGGATAACCTTTTGATTTCATTTTGAGACCATTCTGTACCACGATATCCCAGACGCTTCGATACTTTTCTTTTGCGTAGGAATGACATGTTCTACAAGTCAAGCTAATTTTAAGTGTTATTGTTGTTGTGGTCTTCAGTCCTGAGAGTGGTTTGATGCAGCTCTCCATGGTAGTCTATCGTGAGCAAGCTTCTTCATCTCCCAATACCTACTGCAACCTATATTCTTCTGAATCTACTTCATCTCTTGGTCTCCCTATATGATTTTTACCCTCCACTCTGCCCTCCAATACTAAATTGGTGATCCCTTGATGCCTCAGAACATGTCCTACCAACCGATCCCTTCTTCTAGTTAAGTTGTGCCACAAATCTCCTCTTCTCCCCAATTCTATTCAATACCTCCTCATTAGTTATGTGATCTACCCATCTAATCTTCAGCATTCTTCTGTAGCACCACATTTCGAAAGCTTCTATTCTCGTCTTGTCTAAACTACTTATCTTCCATGTTTCACTTCCATACATGGCTACACTCCATACAAATACTTTCAGAAATGACTGCCTTACACTTAAATCTATATTCGATGTTAACAAATTTCTCTTTTTCAGAAACGCTTTTCTTGCCATTGCCTGTCTACATTTTATATCCTCTCTACTTCGACCATTATCAGTTATTTTGCTCCCCAAATAGCAAAACTCATTTACTACTTTGAACGCCTCATATCGTAATCTAATTCCGCAGTATCGCCCAATGTAATTCGACTAAATTCCATTATCCTTGTTTTGCTTTTGTTGATGTTCGTCTTATACCCTCCTTTCAAGACACTGTCCATTCCGTTCAACTGCTCTTCCAAGTCCTTTGTTGTCTCTGACAGAACTACAATGTCATCGGCGAACCTCAAAGTTTTTATTTCTTCTCCATGGATTTTAATCCCTGCTCCGAATTTTTCTTTTGTTTCCTTTACAGCTTGCTCAATTTACAGACTGAATAACATTGGAGAGAAGCTACAACCCTGTCTCACTCCCTTCCCAACTACTGCTTCCCTTTCATGTCCCTCGACTCTTATAACTGCCACATGGTTTCTGTACAAATTGTAAATAGCCTTTCGCTCACTGTATTTTACCCCTGACACCTTTAGAATTTGAAAGAGAGTGTTCCAGTGAACATTGTCGAAACTTTCTCTAAGTCTACAAATGCTAGAAACGTAGGTTTTCCTTTCCTTAATCTTTCTTGTAAGATAAGTCGTAGGGTCAGTATTGCCTCATGTGTCCCAACATTTCTACGGAATCCAAACTGATCCTCCCCGAAGTCAGCTTCTATCAGTTTTTCCAACGTTCTGTAAAGAATTCGCGTTAGTATTTTGCAGCTGTGACTTATTAAACTGATAGTTCGGTAATTTTCACGACTATTAACACCTGCTATCTTTGGGATTGGAATTATTACATTCTTCTTGAAATCTGAGGGTATTTCGCCTGTCTCATACCTCATGCTCACCAGGTGGTAGAGTTGTGTCAGGACTGGCTCTCCCTAGGCTGTCAGTGGTTCTAATGGAATGTTGTCTACTCCGGTGGCCTTGTTTCGACTCAGGTCTTTCAGTGCTCTGTCAAACTCTTCACGCAGTATCGTATCCCCCATTTCATCTTCATCTACATCCTCTTCCATTTCCATAATATTGTCCTCAAGAACATCGCACCTGAATAGACCCTCTATATACTCCTTCCATCTTTATGCTTTCCCTTCTTTCCTTAGAACTGGGTTTCCATCTGAGCTCTTGATATTCAACAATTGGTTCTCTTTTCTCCAAAGGTCTCTTTAATTTTCCTGTAGGCAGTATCTATCTTACCCCTAGTGAGATAAGCCTCTATATCTCTACATTTGTCCTCTAGCCATCCCTGCTTAGCCATTTTGTATTTCCTGTCGATCTCATTTTTGAGGCGTTTGTATTCCTTTTTGCCTGCTTCATTTACTGCATTTTTATATTTTCTCATTTCATCAATTAAATTCAGTATTTCTTCTGTTACCCAAGGATTTCTACTAGTCCTCGTCTTTTTACCTACTTGATCCTCTGCTGCCTTCACTACGTCATCCCTCAAAGCTACCCATTCTTCTTCTACTGTATTTCTCTCCCCCATTCCTGTCAGTTGTTCCCTTATGCTCTACCTGAAACTCTGTACAACCTCTGGTTCTTTCAGTTTATCCAGGTCCCATCTCCTTAAATTCCCACCTTTTTGCATTTTCTTCAGTTTTAATCTACAGTTCTTAACAAATAGATTGTGGTCAGAGGCCACATCTGCACTGGAAATGTATTACAATTTAAAACATGGTTCCTAAATCCCTGTCTTACCATTATATAATCTATCTGATACCTTGTGGTATCTCCAGGCTTCTTGCATGTATACAACCTTCTTTCATTATTCTTGAACCAAGTGTTAGCTATGATTAAGTTATGCTGTGTGCACAATTCTACCAGGCGGCTTCCTCTTTAATTTCTTACCCTCAATCCATATTCACCTACTATGTTTCCTTCTCTCACTTTTCCACTATCGAATTCCAGTCACCCATGACTAATAAATTTTCTTCTACCTGTAGTAGGCGTGGGCATTGTGTCTATCTTGGCCACAATAATGCATTCACTATGCTGTTTGTAGTAGCTTACCCGCACTCCTATTTTTTATTCATTATTAAACCTACTCCTGCTTTAACCCTATTTGATTTTGTGTTTATAACCCTGTATTCACGTGACCAAAAGTCCTGTTCCTCCTGCCACCGAACTTCACTAATTCCCACTATATCTAAATTTAACCTATCCATTTCCCATTTTAGATTTTCTAACCTACCTTCCCGATGAAGGGATCCGTAGAACGCCACTTTTCTTTCTCTTGATAACGTCCTCTTGAGTAGTCCGCGCCCGGAGATCCGAATGGGGGACTATTTTACCTCCGGAATATTTTACCCAAGAGGACGCCATCATCATTTAATCATACAGTAAATCTGCGTGCCCTGATTTTAAAATAAAGTACCAAAATTATTCAGTAACTTCACATGTTACAGCACAGGGGTTGGACAAAATATGCGAGGGCTATTCGGAAAGTAAGGTGCGGTCGGGCGCGAAGTGGAAACGACAGTGAAAAGCCGGTTAAAACTTTGTACAGGTGCGTTGGGCAGTGTCTGTAGCACGCCCGTTGGTCTCGTCAAGTCGCTCTTTTCAGATTTGACCACTGAGTGAGGACGTGAAGATGCCTAGGAAATTGGAACTGTGTGGTAAGTTCCTATGGGACCAAACTGCTGAGGTCATCGGTCCCAAGGCTTACAGACTACTTAATCTAACTTAAACTAACTTACGCTAAGGACAACAAACACACCCATGCCGAGGGAGGACTCGAACCTCCGACGGGAGGGGCCCCGCCATCCGTGACAGGGCGCCTGAAACCGCGCGGCCATTTTGCGCGGCGCACTTGGCTTCACTGCCGAGGGTATTGGAAAGTACTCGTAGGTACAACGCAACAATTAACGTTTAAGTTGGAGAAATAGTAGAGACGTGTAGTTAACTGCTGCAAATTATTATTTTTTTTTTTTTTACTTTTCACAGTGGTTTTCATTTCTCGAACTATGGGACCTTACTTTCCAAATAGCCCTCGTACGGAAACATCGCCAGAAATGTGTGCTTGAACATAAATGCAGACGCTAGTGATGCCTGCAGGTTACGCTGTTGTGTTTGGCCACCGTTGACATCTGCACAACGTTCTCAACACCTTGTAAGCGTTAGTCATAGTCAGAACAGTTTTCTGTGTGGTTGTGAGTGCATCATGTCGGAACTCGAACGGGCCAAATCGATGCTGCTCGTTCGGTCGGTGATTCCGCAACGAAGGGAGACGGACTATTTGGCGTTTAGGCACCATGTCGAGGATTTATACCGCACACACGAAAAGCAGACAAACGATATCTGATAAGCCACAGCGCAGACGAAAGTGCGTGTTCAATGATCGTGACAGACGGTCATTTTGATGAAAAATAAGAGGACGACAGCTGCAAAAGTCACTGCAGTACTGAATGTCGGACTCGTGAGACCTCTTAGCACCAAAACAGTACGAACGGAGCTCCGAAGGCAGGAAATTTCAGGGCAAGTTGATATTCCAGAACCAGTCATCAACTATACAAATGCCCGCAACGGGTAAACGTGGTGACGAAGGCATAAAACATGGACGTGGAGCAATATCGGGAAGACTCGTTTCACATTGTTTAAGACTTCTGGCCGCGTTTTTGTTTCAAGAGTTAAATATGCCGGGTGTTTGGTGATGGTCTGGACAGCAATAAGGAGGTTTTCTATGGGCCCCAAGGCTATTTTGCAAGGTTGCATTACTGCCAAAGATTATGTGACCTTTTTGGCTCATGAGGTTGGTGCCGTGTTACAAAGTTTGTTACCCCAATGGCGATGGTGTGTTCCAAGGCTGCAGGACCCCTGTTCACAGAACTGGTTTGGTCCAGGACTGGCTTCGTAAGCACGATGAAGAACTGCCGCATCTCTCATTGGCGCCATGGTCACCAGATCTCCGTATTATTGTCCCTTTGTGGTCTACTTTGGAGAGAATGGCGCGTGGTCACCATCCAACTTCATCATTGTTACCAGAACGTGCCGCTCTTTTGCAGGAAAAACCATACAGGACTTTCATTTATCCCTTCCGAGACGAATGGAAGTTGTTTTGAGTCTCAAAATGTTTCCTATGCCGTGTTAGGCACGGTAATGCTTTCTGGTTGTGGTATTTCCACATATTTGTCCAGTCCCTGTATGACGTTGCTAATATTTATCAGAGCTGCGGAAGACAATATAAAAACTCGTCTTTTTCGGTTTATCAAACAGACGATTCACCTTCATAAAATAGTGTCCCCCAGATGTACGTTCTCAGAAATGTCTTCCTCAAATAAATGCCGTTTTTTTGTCAACAATAGACTTATCTTGGCCGAGAATGTCCTCTTTGTCCTTTGTCTGGGCTAGTCTGCTCCTTAAATGCTCCTTGCTTCGTTCGTCATGGGCTGTTTTGCTTCCAAAGAAGCAAAATTCCTCCACTTCGTCCATTACAGTGATACCAAATTTGATGTTAAGTTTACCGCTTGTGTGATTTCTTCTTCTCCTCATTATTTTCGCCTCAGTCCATATTCTGTGCTCATTACACTGTTCATTCCGTTCAGTACGTCCTGTAATTCTTTCCGACTCTCAGTTAGTGCAAGGTTATCAATGTGTATTAGTAAACAGCAGAAACAATCACCCAACATAGTTACGTCACGCACCGCCATGAAACACTCTGCAATTCGAAGCCGTATTGCGGCAAAGGGTTGCAACTTGCGTCAGGGAAACGGGTAAGTCGACTGAATAACATGCATGACATGCAGTACCTCACCTGATGTTGAGAACATAATAAACAGTTCGAAGACATGACTTTTCAGCACGCCCTCGTAACTGACGAGAGCCGGACGGCAGTCTGGAGCACTGCTTCGCCCCCCTCGGCAGCTGACTAGCAGCAGCGCTGCTGTTGTTGCAGACCTGCTGGCGCAGGGGGCGCTGCTGGTGGGCGTGGCTTGCTCCGGCTGCAGTGGCGTGGCCGCCGCCGCCTGCATCACGGCCGCCGTCGCCGTCAGCGGCGCTATCTCCACGGGGCCCCTTGCCGCCCAGATAGACCTCAGCCCCAGCTACTGCGGTATGTACCCACCAGGTGCCACCACGGGGGGCGCCCACCGCTGCTGCCTGAAGCGGATGTAAAGCGAACTGAATTTCTGACCAGGGTCGCATGTTCATTACTAACGAAACCATCTACGTAATGATCTGATGTAAGATAGCCAGCAAGCGCAATCTTGCAACATATGAGGAAGAAATGATTATTAATCGAAACCCTCAGCTGCCAACAGGTGTTGTTGATATACCTCAGTGGGGACACACTATATTAAAAAAAAAAAAAAGCACTATGGGACTTAACAACTTTGGTCATCAGTCCCCTAGAACTTAGAACTACTGAAACCGAACTAACCTAAGGACATCACACACATCCATGCCCGAGGCAGGATGCGAATCTGCGGCCGTAGCGGTCGCGCGGTTCCAGACTGTAGCGCCTATAACCGCTCTGCCACCCTGGGCGGCCAGAAGAGGGAAAGCAAAGATAAAACACAAATGCCAGAACGACCTGGATTGCTGCCCCGACTAGAAAGAGAATCATTGTCGCAAGCGATCCCCCACCCTTACACTCATCTTTTAGCCGTTTATGAAGAACATCCTCCGAGATAATGGACTTGTATTCAGTGGCTTAAAACGAGTATCCCTGTGACCAGTTCGGTATGCTAACCTTTGCCTAAAGCCAGTCTCGTTTTCTACTGCACCATTAGTTCGCCTCGGCTTCCCCCTTAATGACAGTCGTGGTGGAGAAGCATACTTACAATTAAGGAAAGGAGGGGACAGCGCAACTCTACTTAAACAACGGGTGTCCGGCAAGTAAGAGCGAATTTGAATTGTGCGCCATTTTGTCATATGACCGTTGGCAGCCGTGGTTTTTTCCTTTGTTATCTGCGATCCTTCCCATTAGTAGCCTGATAGCTTTTGTCTGGTGAGCATTATTGTTTGATGTTAATTTTCCTTTTGCAGCAGATGAACTGAGCAACATATTCAGATGATAAAAAGGTATCATGAAAACAGTGAAACCCCGCCGCAACTATTCGTGAAGTGCTTGCGACACTCGGACGTAATGCTTGTCCAACCGGACCATCATTTCGGAATTTGATCCGGAAGCTGGAGACTACGGGTTCGGCTTCAAACGTTAAGAAGACAGGACGACGCGTTCTGTTCGAACGCAAGGTAACATTGGTGTCGTGCGTGACTATGTGATAGCAAGCCCCAGAAAATCAGTTCGCTGACGAGCTCAAGAATTATATTCATCACCAAGTTCACTGCATGAAGTCCTTTCAAAAGATCTGAAAATGTATCCGTTAAAGATCCAACTTACACAAGAGCTGAAGCCTGCAGGTCATGGAAAGAGACATCAATTTGCTCAATGGGTCTTGGTTCGACAATCGGAGAACGAGAACTTCACAAAAAGAATAATTTTCTCAGATGAAACACACTTCCATCTCAGTGGGTACGTCCATAAGCAGAACAGCATAATTTGGGGTAACGAAAATCTGCGAGTGACTGTGGAAGATGAGATGCAACCAGAACCCACTAGTGTGTGGTGTGGGCTCTGAGCAGGAAGAGTAATCGGCTCGTACACTTTTGATAATGATGAGAACAGCGACCGTTACAGAGACGTGCTTTCTGATCGGGTTTTCCCTCTTAATGATGAAAATGATGATTTTTGGTTTCAAAAAGATGGTGTGGAATGTCACACATCTCGTGAAACGATTGCTGTGCTGAATGAAAAGTTTCTTCAAAAAATTATCCCTTTGCGTGCAACGAGGAATGGCCTGCCAGATCATGCAATCTTATGCCTTTTGACTTCTTCTAAGTATATATAAATAATAAAGTATAATAAGCATATATAAATGTAGACCTCACATAAAGCCAGTTCGCTTTACTTACGGAGGATCTACAAATATCCAACACATTCAGGTACCTGTAATAGACATATCAGTAACATGCGAGCAGTATACAAACAAATCAAAGGTTAATAAAACGCCAGCAACTGTTAGCTGGAACGAAGGTAACAGCAGTGTAGATGGCACAAACACACATGCAGCCACGAGATCCACACAGACATATAAATACATAAAAATACAAACGATGCAAACAAAGACAATCTGAAGCCATTTGTGCCGGTCGCTTTGGCGGAGCGGTTCTAGGCCCTTCAGTCCGGAGCCGCGCTGCTGCTACGGTCGCAGGTTCGAATCCTGCCTCGGGCATCGATGTGTTTGATGTCCTTAGGTTAGGTGTAAGTAGTTCTAAGTCTAGGGGACTGATGACCTCATATGTTAATTCCCATAGCGCTTAGAGCCATTTGAACCATTTTGCAGCCATCTGTGTTACGTATGTTATCAGCAGATGCAGAGTATCTCAAACAAATAAACAGATATAGATTCTACAGGCCCACTGGTAACTAATAAGGACAATCATCAGGACGTATCACCAGACGCAGATCAGAAACATGGACGTGACGAAACCAGTGTAATTGATTATGGCGACACTAAGCAAAACCTATATTTGAGAAACCTACGTCTCTGTAGGCTCGAGAACAGAGATAGATTTCAAACGGCACTGAGCTTAGTTACACGTCTCACGATTCCCCGAAATGTAAACCTCCCAATAGACAAACGTGAACTCTGCGATCTCTTGGGAGTAACATGTACACGGAAGGGAGAGAGCTTGATTCAAGAGAATGTCCAAAATTACTTTGTAAGAGCACACAGACGCGTATACCTCAACGCGAAGGAGACTACATTTCAGTGTTTCTCTAACACGAAATCTCCATTCTCAAGATTATACAGTTAAACTGTATCAGGACTTCATTAGTAGGCATCGAACTTGGTAGGTTTCTGGACGAAGCAGGAGCGGATATACTCTGTCTCCGGCAATAATACATGCGTGGTGGAAAAATTACAGGGCTGCCAAAACATTACACGACCGTCGACCGTCACAAGGGCAAAGCACGCAAAGGCTGCAATAGCAGTAACAAACACGACCTTCATGATAACATTACACAGCACTGTTAGTAGCACAAAGCCACAGCCAAAAGGTCGCGACACTTCAGTGCACGCACAGAATTCGTACGACATCGAACCGTTTGCAGACCTAAGCAGAGAAGATGCAAAAATTTCCGTATGTAGAAGTCTACTAATACTCACAGACATTAACGTCCGCTCTACGCTCTGCTATGCTGATAGAACAAATACTAGAGAACATGTAATAAAAATGGCTCTGGGCACTATGGGACTTAACAGCTGTGGTCATCAGTCCCCTAGAACTAAGAACTACTTAAACCTAACTAACCTAAGAACATCACACACATCCATGCCCGAGGCAGGATTCGAACCTGCGATCGTAGCAGTCGCACGGTTCCGGACTGCGCGCCTAGAACCGCGAGACCACCGCGGCCGGCCAGAGAACATGTAGTAGTTGACATCATAAATGAGTGCAGCATCTTTGTATTACGAGGGAAGTATAAGCACCAACATATTGTAGCAACGCTGGAGTAGTCAGTAATGTATGACTAGCAAACAAAAACTCACTAGCACACTTAAAAAAAAAAGGTTCAAATGGTTCTGAGCTCTATGGGACTTAACATCTATGGTCATCAGTCCCCTAGAACTTAGAATTACTTAAACCTAACTAACCAAAGGACAGCACACAACACCCAGCCATCACGAGGCAGAGAAAATCCTTGACCCCGCCGGGAATCGAACCCGGAAACCCGTGCGTGGGAAGCGAGAACCCTACCGCACGACCACGAGATGCGGGCACACTTAACCACATGGGAAGTACTGGTCGAAACAGAATACAGACACGTACATGGACACACACACCACGACCTCACAACATCAGGGATTAATTCTAGGTAGGGAAAATTGGCAGAAAATCAGAGTCACAGAGAAGGTTTTCCACTACACGCTATCCGAGGTAACATAGACTGCACCACCCATGTTCTAACAGACTTACCAAAAAATAAAAAAGAAAGAGAGAGAGCGCAGTCAGGAGCCATTCCACGAGCAAAAGCCGGACGGAACATAAACTACCATGGTCTGCAGAGTTGACAAGACTACGAAAGATTCACATGATAAAAGAAGGTACTACCAAAGAGCCAATACAGCAAAAGAACGAAAACTCGGACTTTAGCTGTACAGTGACGTGAAACAAAAATACAAAAAAGAACTAAACAGAACAAAACAAAACCATTGCGACTACTTTGTTACAACACAAATAGAGGAAAACGTATGGGGGGGGGGGGGGGCGTTTAAGTTACAGACAGAAAGAATGATGACCCAAACATTTCGGTCAACATTAAAAAAGGCAGTCAGTGTGACGTCACAGGGCTGGAGATGCTCGGCAGAGTTTCTGCTCAGCTAGCTGCTTCCTGATGACGAAGAAACACACGATCAACACCACCATGCGGCCTTAAAGTGACCAGATGAGCAATATTTACGAAAGTGTTAGTGTTACCATCCCTTTCGCCCGTGAAGTAGGACTAGCGATAGACAGACTAAAAAAAAAAAAAGAAATAGAAAAGCGCTCAGCCCACACGAAATCCTTTCGGGAACTCTTAGAAAAACTTTCACACAGTTCACTCAGTTTGTGATGAACATGCCAAATGACGCCTTACAACAGGTAAGACTCCCTGCTTTTTGGTAAACAGACAACGTGGACATTGTTAATAAGTCAGAAGACAGTGTCCCAACCGACCCCAAAACACACAGACGAGTCTGCCTCCTAAGAACATTGGGGCTAACATAAAAGAGCGGCTTCATTGTAATCGACTACCATCACACAGGCAGCTCTTTGGCCTAAGGCCACATCAGTGGTGTTTTTCGGCAAAAAGATCAATAGCTGAGGCAGTCAACCGCGCATTAGAAACAATACAAACGATAAACGATAAATATGCAGTTGCACCTTTAATCGACATCACACTTTTGGTGGTCTGCGTTGTTCGTTAGGTTGAGGGAGATGCAATTACCAACTGCCCTGTATGTATAACAGCTTACTAGATTATTGCCACCAGAAATTAGTCAAGAAAATACCGAAAGGATGCACGCAAGGCTCAACCTGTGTACCAGTATTTTGAGACATTGCTGTCGAGCCACTCTTAAACAGCTTGGATGCGGATGACGGAATGAATGGGGTAGTCACTTATTCAGAAGATTTATTAGTTGTTATATCAGCAAACTCATCAATACATCTAGAAAACAAAACTACATAACTTCTCATAAGTATAAAAAATTGATGTAGACGCAACAAACTCAGAATAGCTGCATACAGAACAATATATGTTACTCAAAGGGGCACTGAAACGGAACACAATTATTAAACTGGATAGCGTTAAAATAAAAATTAAACAAATAAGGCGATATTTCGGAATACGTAACGAACGACTTACTTTCAGTGTGCATATCAGACTGACAGTTGACGAAGTGACGAAACTAACGCACTAGCTTGCAAGGCTAAAGTCACACAATACAGACTACGTTTGAGGACGCTACTAAACTATCACACAGCTCTCTATGAAGCCATAGTATGCTTTGCAGAAAGTGCATAGGCGCACTGTGTGTCTTGTGATCTATAGAAACAAAGAGAGCAGAGGCCAGATGACCATACTACTGAGAATGTAGGGTGCTTTTGGCACCACATCAATAAAAGCCTTTGGTGGTTCTGGGGACTTGCCTCATTGACGTCGCTATTTGCCACATAGAAGCGGCATACTAGCTAAAGAGGGGTGGCAAGACAATGTTCGAGAAATAACAGAGGGAAATATCACATACACGTGTCAGTTAAACAGCTAGCGCCCTAACATATGGCAACGGGACAGGTGAACTACCGACAAAGCCCTTCGCGTTTTTTCCTTCTCCAGTACACGGGAACGGCTGAAGCTGAAGCATGCGGATCCAAGCTGCTGCATGGTTCACTGTTTGATGCGCCACGGCCCTTACGCAGCACATTTGAACCGCGTGGACCATATCCAGGGCTGGACATGCACATGTGAGGCATATGGGTCTCCCGAACACGCGGCATTGGACTGCAACACACTTACACCCGTACGACATGAGGCAGAATATAGTGATATCAAAGACATAGACAAATGATGTACTCTAGGCAATATCTCTGACAAGGTTTCAAGAACACTGCATGACGTATACAAACATGGAAACCCATACTTCAGATCTGAAACTATCAGACGACCACAATGTCGAGACACAGCCACAGACACTGATGTAGATACAGATACAGAAAATGACAAACACAACATTTGATACATACTCATAACACATGGAGTTGGGCTGGATTGGATTGATTTGGGGGAGGAGACCAAACTGGGAAGTCATAGGTCTCATCGGGTTCGGGTAGGACGGAGAAGGAAGTCGGCCGTGCCCTGTCAAAGGAACCATCCCGGCATTTGCTTGAAGCGATTTAGGGAAGTCACGGAAAACCTAAATGAGGATGGCCGGACGCGGGGTTGAACTGTCGCCCTTCCGAATACGAGTCCAGTGTGCCAACCACTGCGCCACTCACAAGGTGTACGACACCTAAAGTAGATAAATAAGAAAATTATAAGGAAAGCAGACATAGCATGCGACTGGTTCGTGTACCTAAGCTGCTCTTGAAAAAGAATGCAAAGGAAAATTACTAGTATAAGCAAAGAGACACTCATTACATCTAAGGAATACACCATATGGGGTGGTGAGTTTAAGTTCCGAGGCTTCCCTCACGCCTGTGGCACTAGTCAGGGGAAACAGCAACAAGCGCATAAACATACAAGGTAAAAGCACATATACAAACATATAGAACTACGTGTAGATATACTAACACAAATAGTGCAATGGGCATGCCCTACAGAAGCACTTAAAAGATGTAATAAGTAGTCTACTTCTTAGATAGCCGAAACAAATACACACAGAGTCACTCATGATATATTTCGCATAGCAAAATAAGAAGACATATTTTTGTATGCAACTTCAGGTGAGATAGATTCGACGTTTCTGCCGAGGTCCTTCCACCAGGAATAGCAACAACATGAACCAGAATTTATATGTTACATTTTGTTTTAACTCTAAAAGAAAATTTGCAGATAATCTCTTTCCTATCTTTCCATTATTTTCTTCTAAACTACTAACATTTATTATTTTAACACTCCGTTTCCTGCAACTAATTTAGTTTTCTTTGTAACTCATTGCTATTACCCTTCTTTTATTGCTGAATTGGAACTTAAATAGTGGCAAATATGTATTTACAGCTCGTACAAAGTAGATACGTGTTTCAAAGTTTTACTGACCTTCAGAGTAGTCACCAGCATTGTGTATAACCCTTTGTCAGCTATGTGGAAGTCGTCGGATAGTCTTAGCAGTGCCAGTTGTGTTGGCAGTTCGAGCGCCGCGGTCTATTTCCCCATGAATTTGTAGCAGTTCTGAAGCGAATGCTGTGACGTGCTTCCTTCAGTTTAGAAATCGAGTTGAACTCGCGATGGCTTTCGACAGGGGGGGGGGGGGGGGAGTGCAGTAGGTGGTATGGCACTTAGCAGCCCCATCAGTCAAACAAATCAGTAACAGCTTGCACTGTACGTGCTTGAGCATTGTCCTGCACAATGTTGGTCAGGTCCTACAAAAAGTGTCATCACTTCTGTCTCTCTGCTGTTCATTTTTGGAACACAGCCTACGACCAGCTTAGAGACAGAAGTGATAACAATTTCTACAGGACCTGATCATCATTTTGCAGGACAACGCTTAAGCAAAGCTGTTACTGATGTGTTTGACTGATGGGGTTGCTCTATACCACTTACTGCACCTCCCTGACTAAGCCCTCGTGAGTTCATCTCGATCTCTAAACTGAAGGAAACACTTGACGGCTTCAGAACTGCTACAAATTCGTCGGGCTATAGACGGCGCCACTCGAACTGCCAACACAACTGGCACTGTTAAAGAGTGTCCTACGACTTCCACATCGCTGGCAACTGTTTATACACAATGCTGGTGACTACTTTGAAGGTCAGTAAAGCTTTGAAACATTTATCTATTCTGTACGAGCTGTAAACAAATAGTTGCGACTAGTAAAGTTCAAACCCTCGTATAATTCTCATCTGTAAAAGTTTTAAGAGAGGTAGCTGGGATGAGTGCATCTCCCCTTCCCCCAAAAACCAATTTCTGCCACCGCCAGTAGATTTCTTCATATCTGAATTATTTTAACTACTGAACATTTACCTCTGTAATCTTCAGCGGCTATCTGTCTGAGTGTAGGAAGTTATCTTTTTGTAGTGGTACTACGTTACGTTACAGAATAGACTAGACTTAGCGTTTAGCAACCTGCTTCATTTAGCTGATTATCTCTTTTGCATGCGCTTAACTGACTGTCAAGAATAATTAATGCAGCTATTGATGAATCACCTGCCATCGGTCTTGTCAGTCAGGTAGGGTAATTACCTAACACGCATCTGAAACTGTGTATATTACGCAGGTCTCTGTTATTGTCAGTAGTTCTATGTCGCTTGTACACTGAGATTTGGAAAAATTATTGCTTGCTTTCGTCCGCTTACTGCTGTTCCGTACCTTGTTATTTTGTCCAAGAGTGATATGTGTATAATGCAATGTAACGTCTAAGTTCAGTTTGTTGGCCATTAGCCGGCCGGGGTGGCCGAGCGGTTCTAGGCGCTACAGTGTGAAACCGAACGATCGCTACGGTCGAAGGTTCGAATCCTGCCTCGGGCATGGATGTGTGTGCTGTCCTTAGGTTAGTTAGGTTTAAGTAGTTCTAAGTTCTAGGGGACTGATGACCTCAGATGTTAAGTCCCACAGTGCTCAGATCCATTTTTTGTTGGCCATTACCTATGTCTGTTCTGATAGGCAGTGCCTTGCATCGTTACAGACTCTTCTTTCTGCTGACTGATTTATTATTTTAATTATCATCTGTAAAATTAAAATGTGAGTCATTTATTAGGGAAAAACGTGACGCGTAACGATTTAGTATGAGAAACGTACCAACATCAAGTTCCGCGAAATGGCCCAGACATTCGTTTCTGTAAACCTCTCTGTCTCGTCATTCCATATCTACATCACTATTCAGCAATTTACCTGCAAGTGTTAGGAAGAAATATGACTTTCAAACAATTTAGTGATCGTTCCACTTCCAAAAAGCAAATAGGAAAAATGAACACTTAAATTTTGCGGCGAGACCTCTCAATTCTCTTATTTTATTAAGATAGTCAATTCTCCCTATGTAAGTCGGGGTCAAACAAATATTTTGGCATTCGCAGAAGAAAGCTGATGATTAACATTTTGTGAAAAAATCACGCCGCAACGAAAAACGTCTTTCTTTTAATGACTGCCATCCCATCTCTTGTATCATATCCGTGACGCTCTCCTCCCTTGCAACGCGACATTTCTCATATGCAGTTGCACAGCTTACATTACGCACTCTGCGTTTTGGATTCCGTTCAGCGATCGTAACAGCAGACATTCTCAGCCAAACCCGACGAGAACAATGCTCACTTACCGTAATCTGCCAGGCCGCCAGTTCTGATAGTGAAATTTTAACCTGAAATTAAATTTTAATAAAAAATGGAAAAGAAAACTGAAGTTTTATTGCTCTTGGCGCACTTGCTATTGATGCAGTGCTACTGTTATGTACAGCGACCAGGAATGTACTGAGTTTGTGTTAACCATCAGTAATTCTTTTCGATAACTTTTTCATTAAAGGAAAGGTAGTATTTTTTTTAAAAATAATTGACCTGTAAAAAGCGATCATATTGTCTTTTTACTGATAAAGCTGCTCTGAAGGAGCATATAACATAGTGTTATTACTGTCTTTAAAGTGACAAGATTTTGTCCTTATACTGCGCTAATAATTTACTTTGTTATTTATACTGATATTTAAATTGAATTTACTTTAGGAAAGAGGAATGCTGTTTAAAGTAAAATAACTTTACGAGAATTTCAGTGACTTGATCTGTTGTTGCTAATATGATCATAAATTGAAATTACTGACTAGTGATTCCCTAAACCTGTCTGAAAGTTATTCAACAACAGTTTTCTGCCTTGCCTTTTGTCGACACGGTCTGAGATGTTGTAGTTGAGCTGGACTGGCGGCTGGATGAGGTCTTCACGTCTCCCTACTGAGAGCCATAGTTACATGTACGCCGTCGTACATTTCGACACCATTACGTCGTGGGTAGGCACACGCCACATTGCCTTCAAAGTGGTCGGTAATTCTTTCACTCCGGCTTTTTGCGTTATTTAAACTACTTTTCCTGTTAGGATTATATTAATGTTTTCAGCTGCTGACGGGCATTGATAAATATCAATGGGGACAGGTGAAAGTGTGTGCCCCGATCAGGACTCGAACCCGGGATATAGGGCTTGCATTGCAGACGCTCTATCCATCTGAGCCACCGACGGCACAGAGGATAGCGCGACTGCAGGGACTATCTCGCGCACGCCTTCCGTGAGACCGACATTCTCATCTTGTATGTCCATACACTACATTCGTAGTGTCCCACCACAACACACTCATTTCTCGTGGAAGACAGTAAGAGTTTGGGGAATATGTGTGCAACCGCACAGAAGAAGAAGGTCATGGCTGGTATTGCCAGAACTATATACTTCTATGGATATGGTGTCTGTTCTTTCGGACACCATATCCATATAAGTATACTTTTCCTGTTGTCCAGCCCAAGTATCTTCTACCTCGATACCACTCACATTGATAAAGGAACATTTAACGTTTTCGCCAGAACGTATCTCACTAGTGTGTATACGCTTGCGTCGACCACAACGACTCTCCCACATCAGTCCGCTATTTCGTGTTTCCGCCTTTGTTGCGCTCTTTGCACACGTCAGTACCCACACGGAAGGCCACTCCTTCCTAACGCTTGTACAGTGTTTTATGAATTGGAAAACATTGAAACAAAGAAGCGCCAGTCTCTTATAGTCTCAACAAAACAGTTATTAAGCAAGTCAACGTAATTAACAAAATGTGGGGTTAGCATATTGACGTTTTGACATGAAATAGCCCTAAACCTTACATTAAAGTGCCATGGCTCCCACAGGTGCGAGCATATGGACATTTTGAAAAATTTCTCACATTTCAAGTCACATACTATATCGTGACAACAGAAAAGACACGCCATTCTTTGAACTTTTTCGATGTCCTCCATCAACCCGGTATGGCACAGATTTCATACCGTGCAAAACTACTCTAGCGGAGGACAGACATGCGTAGTGCAGATAGTCTGTTTAGTAGATCTGTTGCATCTTCTAAGCGTTCTGCCAGTAAGAGACAGACTTTAGTTCGTGCTCGTTACATTTTGTGATTGAAGATTGCAATTTTAAGTTGCTCATTGTTGTGATACCCAGGTATTTAGTTGAATCGACAACCTTTACATCTGTTATTTATTGTGCAACAGAAATTTAACGGTTTTTCTTTTAGTACTTTTATGGAGGGTGCCATATTTTTTTATTGTTCGCCTTGCGAAGTAGCCGTGCGGTTCTAGGCACTACAGTTTGGAACTGGGAGATGAAGAAGCTTGTACAGGATAGAGAAGCATGGAGAGCTGCAGCATCCAGTCTCAGGACTGAAGACCACAACAGTTATGCCAGTTATGCCCCTGGATTTTCTTCTCAGAAAGGACACATTTAGTAGTAACTGATGGGATGTCATCGGGTGAAACGGAAGTGATATCTATGATGCTGAAAGTGACAGTTTACCCCGAACAATAAAAAAAAAAGGTTCAAATGGCTCTGAGGACTATTGGACTTAAATTATTTGGTCATCAGTCCCCTAGAACTTAGAACTACTTAAACCTAACTACCCTAAGGACATCACACACATCCATGCGCGAGGCAGGATTCGAACCTGCGACCGTAGCGGTCGCGCGGTTCCAGGCTGAAGCGCCTAGAACCGCTCGGCCACACCGGCCGGCATGAAAATTGTCATCTTGGTTAATGTCTTTTGTCATACCCACTTTTCTATGTATTCTTTTATAGGATTTAACGAAAATTTATTATGATGAAGACACCCAAAGTGGGGTGTTGAAACCTAGGTCAATGTACCTTCCAGTTATGTCAACCGATTGGCTGTATAATCCTATGCTGAAACTAGTATACGGTTGCTGAGTAACAGGTATCTTTGAAACTTCCACAAAAAAAAAAATTCTCGGATCAGTGCTGGCTATGTGTCAATAGATCGTTTTCTTCGATATGTTTCATGATGTTATAACTCGACATATGTTCCAGAATCTTACTGCAAACTGTTGTGACTGCTGTGTTTCTGTAATTCAGAGCAGCCCTCTAATTGTGTGTCCTTTCTTGTGTATTGATAGGTAAGGACATTACGTCGAGTAGGTTGTTGTATATGATAATTAAATATGGAGTTATTACATAAGCATACTCCGAAATAAATCTACTGGATACACAGTCTGGACAGGAAGAGTTGCCTGTGTTAAGTGATGTACGTTTTTTTGCTACACCCAGATTATCTATTTCTTATTTATTCATGTTTACAGCTGTTACTGATTTCAGCTCTGGAATATTTAATGCATACTCTTTGCTGGAGGTATTTCCGAAAACCACATTTAGTAACTCCACTTTAGTGGTGCTGTCATCAGTAACATTACCATTGCTATCGCACAGTGAAAGTATTGTGTCTTGCCGCTGATATGCCAGAATCTTTTTGGATTGTCTGCCAGATTTCGGAACAGAGTTTTATTGTGGAAACTATTAAAAGCATCCCTCATTGAAGTTGGAGTTAGATTTCGTACTTCTGTGAAATTTGGGCAGTTTTGAGACGTTCTTTTTAATTTTGCATGCTTTTTCGTTGTTTCTGCAACTGTGTCCTGGCCTGCTATGTGTACCGTGGGTTTGTGTTTCGTCTCTTGTTAATTTATTTGGTATGAAACTCTCAGCTGCTGTCAAAAACCTTTCTTTGATTTCAAACCACATGTGCTCTACGCTTACATTTATGATATCACCAATTCCTCGAATAAAAGCGTGTGCAGGAGATGTAAGGAATGAATGGTCACACCTGTATAGAAGAAGGATTTTCATATGGGTGCAAATATTCAGTGTATAATTGAATACAAACAAAGTGATGGAATTGTATCTAAAGCTGACCAGAGTTGATTTCCGCGAGAGTAAACATTCCCTTCTGTTACAAGGCACCTGTTACCACATAAACCCGACTCATTGTCAGAGTGTGCTTTAAAATCGTTTTACACCCATGTAAAACGCTAGTGTATAGTTCGATATCAAAGTGGTTTGTATTGGACAGAGCAGCTGCAACATAATTTACATGCAGGAAGTTAGTAAAAGGACTCAGACTAAGCCAAAAGAATTGCTGAAAGAGATCCTTTTTCTTACGAAACTAAAATTCCCAGACAAGGCGAAAAACTTGGGGAATTTGTTTGTGGTTGGATGAAATGCAATGGTTCTGTCGGGCATGAGAAGTTTGCCTGATACCGTATAAATTGCGATTATTTGGAATATGTATTATATAATCGTGAACATGGACTGAAAGAAAACAACTTTTTTGGCTGATGTCACCAACGCGTTTACTGTGTTGCTCGACCCAAGACAAAAATTTCTAATCCCGCTGCTGGAAGCAATTTTTGTCAGTATTTGCTAGTGTGGGAGGAAGATGGTGCCGTAAAGTTACTGATCTCTAGACACACAAATTCCAAACCTGCCTGCAGTGTTTAGTATAGTGAGGGCAGGTGTATGTTAATCCGAAGAAAGAACGAAAATTAGAGTTTAAAGTCCCTGCGACAACAACGATGTTATTAAAGATGGAGCACGTATGCGAATCGTTGGAAGGTGCGAACTGGAATTGACGACTCCCTTTCAAACGAACCATCCCGATATTCGCCTTAAGCTATTTGCTGGAATCATAGAAAACCTAGATGTAGATGGCTGGACGGAGATTTGAAGCGCCGTTCTCCAGAATAAGAGTCCAGGGTCTTTCCAGTGCACCCGCCCGTCCTTCGAATGCAACCGTTAAATTCGGCGACCCCTATTGGAGAGAAGCAGGCATGTGCTGGCACCATCATCGTCAGCAACACAAACGTGACAATACGGTTAACACGCATTCATCGTGGGCGTCTACAGTTACACATGTCATGTCGGACTCATGATAAGCAGCACTGATGCATAGTAGAAACGCTTGCAAAAGATTAAGCCACGATAGAGTGAGCACTGAAAAGTTAGTTATCCATGATAATCGTCGTGAGTTCTGCAGTTGTGCATTAAACTGCTTGAAGTAATACAGCAACCAGACAATTTTTCGATATTTTTATTTGTGCCAAGACATTTCGGGCTTTCTTAAACTGACGTCACATATTTCTAATTTTTTTGGCTTTAGTAATACGATGTTTTTGTCCACTGCATTTTGAACACTACAGCAGCCCCGTGCAAAATATCAAAACGTTTTGTTACCCTTTTTGGCGAGCTGTAGATATATGTTTAATTAATATCTAAGTAAACTTATTTTTTCTGTAGTACATGGCTCCTATTTCGCATTTATATGCATAGCACACATATTTTCACCTTTATTGATCAAGTGATGTAGGCAGCATTCGCCATGCGGCCGACTTGCCCGTTCGTTTGTATCGGACATTATTCAAAAATTCAGTTAAAATTTTCTTACGCATTCCAAAACTACTTCCGATTTCAGTTCCGATTATACACATATGACACTTTATACATGTCTCTGCATGACAAAGAACTGCATGATATCATGTCCCTTGCTTAATATACAATGTCTGTAATGTTATAAATAACGCTACGTTACTTTGGAGATTATTGTCATCTAACATGAATACTTACCGAGTTTGTGGAGTAGTGCGTGGCTAACATTAACAGAATGACAAATAATATAGACTAAATGTTTCACAAATAATATGGTCCACTTTATATCAGAAATAATATTACATATTTCATATACAGTGAATAAAATGGCATAGTGGAATAAAGTGTTATAAGAATAAAGCAGAAAGTAAATGACATACATTATACAGGGTGATTTTTTCCACCGTATACGAACTGTAGGGATTGATCGATGAGAGGACACGGGCCAAAAAAGTCTAATGAACGTATGTCCGGAAGTGCATGGTTTCCATGCTAAAGATCATGTACTCAGTCATACTTTACGATGTACCTTGCAGTCACAGTTATAGTATGTTTTGAAAATGGTTTCCATGTGTCTCAGCGCAAGCGTGTACGCGCCGTAGCATGTTCTGTCTCACACTTGTTACAGAGACTGCGGTCTAATACGCGCTGTACCATGCAGTTACAGTATGTGTAGGAAATGGTTTCCATGCGCCTCAAAGCAAACGTTCACATCGGACTGGCTGCATCCGAACAGTGTCCAAGGCAGCATGAAAACGCTGTTCCAGTATCTCCACATCTGGAATGGGCTCTGCGTACACGATACTCTTGAGATGGCCCCATAACTCGCACTGGTTGAGATTCGGTGAACGAGCAGGCCATGAAAATAGACCCCCTCATCTGATCCATCGACCCGTGAAGACACCATTGAGATGCAACCGGACGTTAACGGCGAAGTGGGCTGGAGCACCATCACGTAACAGCCACATAACCCTTCGAATCATCAGTGACTCTTCTTCCAGCAGGGGAGGCAAAGTCATCAGCTAGAAACACCAATAGTTTCGCAGGTTAGGTGGCATGGAAGGAAGACTAGTCCCGAAATACCGTCGCCAACTATTCCGGCCCACACGTTCCGGCTGCACCGACGCTGATGATTCACTATCACCATACCATGAAGGTTCCGTATACTATCGTACAGACCGTTAAGAAAGCTGAAGATACCATTTCGTGTACAGATGGCCTCATCTATGAACAGGATGGATGACACAAATCTCGGAATCGTGGTTGCCTGGTGAAGAAAGCAGTGACAAAACTGTCCCCGACATGGGAAACGGTTCAAATGGGTGTAAGCAATATGGCACTTAACATCTGAGGTCATCAGTGCCCTAGAATTAGAACTACTTAAGCCTAACTAACCTAAGGGCATCACAAACATCCATGCCCGAGGCAGGATTCGAACCTGCGGCCGTAGTGATCACGCGGTTCCAAACTGAAGCAGCAGCGCGGTTCCGGGCTGAAGCGCCTAGAACCGCTCGGTCATAGCGGCCGGCCCCGACGTGGAAAGTCTGCCGTTAATAAGCCCCGCACACGGTGTAAGTGATAACGATGGTAACAATTATCATGGAGAATGTTCCACACGGTCGTCTGGCTTACCCTGAACTGGTGGGGAAACTGCCTGGTACCGACACGGCGGCCATGCTGCCTGGTGCCGACACGGCGGTCTCCTGCTACAGTGTTAATCACATTTTCCTCCAAGTCTGATGTCCGAACGTTTCGGTTACGTCCTTCATGATTTCCTGATTCCTGAAACGACCGCGTCTAACAAAAGGCGAAACACTGTTGCAAACTCTGAATGCTGTGGTTGTTGTCGGCTGGGATAGATGTCCTGATACAACCTTGCTGCCCGCCACACGTTGCCATCTGCCTTTCCGTAAGTAAATACCATATAGGCCAGATGTCTATTCGAAAATGAAACCATTATTACAACACTGTATCACATCGACTACAAGGTCAATCAACAAGAGAAGTGATTCAGACACAACATTACCAATTACCGTGGCAGGAGAGGGCGCTAGGGCTTGACGTATGAGGCACAGTACCGCCCTCTAGGAGGAAACCATGCATACTGTAACTGCAGCTGCATGATACAACACGTATTAGACCACAGTCTCTGTAACAATGTGTGATTGAATAAATGGTCACTAGCATGGAAATCATGTATTTCCTGACATAAGTTCATTAGATCTTTTTCCTTCCGAATCCTCTCATCCATCAATCCCTAGAGTTTGAACACGTTGGAAAAAGTCACCCTGTATACAATTACTAAATTGTCACATTACGCCATTGTGAATTAAGATTTTTTTTCTTTAGTCAGCTCACCTTTGGCGTTATGTTGCAGGAATCCTGCTGGCACTCACGAACATGATATGTGTGACACCGGGTTTCATCTCGCCAATCATGGTGGGGCATCTTACGTACCAGGCTGTAAGTACAACTGATTGTAAGAACAAATTACTGTATTTATTCTGTAATTTGAATCTGCAAATTTAGGACCTCTAGGGTCTCTTTTACATCGAACGAGAGGTCTTGCACTTCACAATGTCGACTGCTGTTTGCATGTTTCATGGATCCTAACTACGAAGTCTATCTCACTTTCCGCAATTCTTCTTTGGTGGCAGGAAGAATGGCCAAGTAGATACGAATTAAGATGTTTGAACTTATATTTATTATATGTTAGGCATTTCATGTCATAAGATAAGCGATCAAAGATTTTTTATCGCTGAATAGTTCAGTTATTCTAGAATATTAAGGCTGAGTGATGGATAGCGTTCCATTATTGTGTGTAGTGTATAATTATATAGGGTTTTTGACAATTCCTATTACAGACTGCTAGGAATTGTAGAGGGGAGATAGTATACGAAGTTTTGGTGCTTAGCCCTTCACCAGAAACGTCTTGTTTGGTTGTAAAATAAGTTTGAAGATCGGATCACTTTCAAATCTCTAACTTCACGGTACGCACACGGCGGAGACAACGAGCTTTAATTTGTTTCCCCAACAGAACCCCATGACAAAGACAACGTTTCGAATACTCTTCGTCGGGTTCTCTTATACTCAGCCCTCGTAGTTGCAACGTACCAGCTTCTCGCATGGATATGGTATGTGATGTCACGATAACAACAGCGAGTGACGGCGGTGCCGTCTTCTCAGTTTGTGTGCGGACCGTGAAGTGGCAGATATGAGAATGAACCTATCCTCAAATTTATTTTACATCCAGACGGTATGTTTCTCCACGTTGGTTAGTTATCAAAACTTCATCTACTAAGTGTCCTCTACAACCACGAGAAACCTGTGATACAAATGTTGAAACACCCTGATATACAGTGAGCCCACAATAGTGATGGGATACCACCCAGTATCGTGCCGGACTTAGTTTTCCCGGGCGTAGTGCAGCAACTCCACGTGGTATGGACTCAGGAAGTCCTTGAAAGTCCCGTACAGAAATAATGAGCCATGCTTCCTCTAAAGCCGCCCATAATTGTGGAAGCGTTGCCGGTGTGCACCATTATGTCTCATAAACTTTCAATGGGATTCATGTCAGGCGATGTGGGTGGCCAAATTGTTCGCTCAAACTGTCCAGAATGTTCTTCGAACCAATCGCGAACAATTGTGGCCTGACGAAAAGGCGCATTTTCATTGGAATATGAAGTCTGTGAATGGCTGCAGTTGGTCTCCAAGTAGCCGAACGTAACCATTTCCAGTCAATGATCGATTCAGTTGGACCACGTAAACACAGCCCTCAACCGTTATGGAGCAGCCACCAGCTCGCACAGTACATTGTTGACAGCTTGGGCGCAAGGCTTTGAGGTGTCTACGCCAAACTCGAACCCTACCATCAGCTCTTACCAAATGAAATCGGGTCTCATCTCACCAAGCCACGGTTTTCCAGTCGTGTAGAAGAGAGGTGCTGCAGTCGATGTCCTGCTGTTAGTAAAGACAGTCGCGTCCATCGTCTGCTTCCACAGGCCATTAACGCCAAATTTCCTAACAGAAATGTTCGTCGTACGTACGAAATAGATTTATGCGGTTATTTCAAGCAGTGTTGCTTGTCTGTTAGCACTGACAACTCTACGCAAACGCCACTGCTCCCTGTCGTTTGTGAACATCGGCGGCCGTTGCGTTGTTCGTGGTAAAATGTAATGCCTGAAATTTGATAATGTCGGTACATTCTTGACACTGTGGATCTCGGAATGCTGAATTCCCTAACGATATCCTAAATGGAATATCGCATGCATGTAACTCCAACTATCATTCCACGTTCAGAGTCTGTTAATTCCCGTCCTGTGGCTATAATCATGTCGGATCCTTTTTGTTGTGGTTGGCAGGAGAGCCAACACCGTATTACTAAAGGAGGCCGAAATGCACGCGTCTCAGCTCACGCAGGCTGGCGTGAGGTCTGGAACATGACAAAGGAATTAGAATTGAGAAAAACGGACGTGGCTGGTGGAATACTGAACTTTAATCCATTAATGACGAACGTCGCTCTTTATGGTACATGATTCACAATATCAATAGTACGGATACTGGCGCCTTGCTAGGTCGTAGCAAATAACGTAGCTGAAGGCTATGCTAACTATCGTCTCGGCAAATGAGAGCGTAGAAGTCAGTGAACCATCGATAGCAAAGTCGGCTGTACAACTGGGGCGAGTGTTAGAAAGTCTCTCTAGACCTGCCGTGTGGCGGCGCTCGGTCTCCAATCACTGATAGTGGCGACACGCGGGTCCGACGTATACTACCGGACCGCGGCCGATTTATAGGCTACCACCTAGCAAGTGTGGTGTCTGGCGGTGACACCACACTTTTCACATGAATCACCTGTGTACAAATGACAGCTCCGCCAATGAACTGCCTTTGTTTATCTTGTGTACGTAAAACTACCGCTATCTGTATGTGTGCATATCGTTGTTCCATGACATGTTACCTCAGAGGTAACAGCTAGAGAGGGAGGGAGGGGGAGAGAGGGTGGGAAGGGGAGAGGGGGAGGGAAAGAGACTGGGAAATTTGGGGAAGGATGAGATCAGCTTATACATGAGGGCAGAGACAGGTTAGGGTTGGGTATCGAGTTGGGGAGATACTTTTCACGTTGCCAAACACTAAGAAATGTTCTTACCGACAACAATGAATAAATCTGTATTGGCCGCATAGTCCTGAGAAGACTAGCCATTTCACATTACTCACTGCAAGGCAGAAGGAGACGAAATCTCATTGAATGCAGGTTCTTTGTAAACGCAGGTGGCCAGAACGGTTGAATACTGGGCCGCTTTCTGATGCAAGGAGCCCTGTAGTGAAGACAAAAAAAAAACGTTGTGTTCTGCCTTAAGGCAAGCTTAGTCATGGGGAAAGCCTCGTCAGAGAAGTCCACCGCATGAGCGACTAGGGAAGTGATTCCAGTGGTGGTGTCCCGTTGCCTTCCACTGATGATGAAGATGAAATGATAATGAGGACAACACAAACCCAGTCCCTGAGCGGAGAAAATCTCCGACCCAGCCGGGAATCGAACCCGGGCCCTTGGCGTGACAGACCGCGGCGCCGACCACTCAGCTATCTTTTTTTATTATTAACCTTGTTAATCTCATTTTTGTTCTACATTGTTCGTTGACCCGTTCTTTCAGTTTTTTTATTACTGAGGGCACGCTGAGCTACCGTGCCGGCACTATCGGGGCCGACTAGTGAATACAAAGCTATTTATAAAGTAGTTATGCGAAAGTAGCCTCAGACTGTGAAAAGGATAAATAACTTACAGAAATGTTTGATAGAGCACAGAATGCAGAATGTTTTCAAATTTTATTCGCGCCGAACGCTGTTAGTTCACGACGTTCCCGCTAAGTTGTATGCGTGAATGAGTTATTGCTACAGTAATCATGTGGTTGTGTAATGGTGCAGAGCGTACGCAGTGAATCCAAATCCGCTACTACATTTCAGAAACTAAATATTGCAAGCTACCACCTCAGAGACAAACTGTTATTAATTGGTACAATTGTTTCGAACATGTACGGGACTCCCCTGAGATAAGTGTTTGTTACGCCGTAAGCTGTAGCAAGATTTACAGTAGTTTCTTTCTTGATGAATCAACTGTAACAGCTATACCGTACCTGGACATGTCTGACCCTTATCTAATGCCTAAAGTACAACAGGATACGGGCACAGAATTTATTTTCCAGCAAGATGGCACGACCACTTTATCATCCCTAGGAATGTGCCGACTTGGACTGGACCTGGTGGGACAATATGTTGGCCACCATGATCACCCGATTTAACTCCAATTAACTTCTGAGTATTGGGTTAAAGACAGTGCGTTCGTTCCTCCACTTCCTGGACACGTCGAGGAACTGCGACTACGGACAAAACTAGCAGTTCCATCAGACATCAAGGCTTGCTCTATAGTATCTAATTAGGTTGCCTGAATGGATATTTGAACTTTGCTTGTCTCGCCCGAGTCCCTTGGTGCCAACTGCGAAAATGTGGTGCGACCCTTCTCCCACACCCCTCCAAACTATCCCTCTGTTCGGTAGTATCACCCAGTGCAACTCCAAGAGTGTGGCAGATATGATACACGAGTTGGGATGGAAGTCATTATAGCATAGACGTTTTTCGGCGCGGCGAGACCTTTTTACGAAATTTCAGTCACCAACTTTCTCTTCCGAATGCGAAAATATTTTGTTGAGCCCAACCTACATAGGTAGGAATGATCATCAAAATAAAATAAGAGAAATCAGAGCTCGAACAGAAAGGTTTAGGTGTTCGTTTTTCCCGCTCGCTGTTCGGGAGTGGAATAGTAGAGAGATAGTATGATTGTGGTTCGATGAACCCTCTGCCAAGCACTTAAATGTGAATTGCAGAGTAGTCATGTAGATGTAGATGTGTTGCGTAAGACTTGGTTGTGGCCCATCACGCACTAACCACCTGTTTCCTCTTATTTGTAGGCTTGCATCCTGAAGCAGGTCTACAAAAATGATTGCTGATGGCACTCGTTAGACAAGCTGTGTGAGTGTACGAAGGTACCAGACTGTGTCCAACAACCCAAACCCATATATTAACCTCCAACGTCTTAACTGAGGCCGGCCGGTGTGGCCGTGCGGTTCTAAGCGCTTCAGTTTGGAACCGCGTGATCACTACGGCCGCAGGTTCGAATCCTGCCTCGGGCATGGATCTGTGTGATGTCTTTAGGTTAGTTAGGTTTAAGTAGTTCTATGTTCTAGGGGACTGATGACCTCAGAAGTTAAGTCCTATAGTGCTCAGAGCTATTTGAACCAGCCATTTCTTAACTGACACCTGCAGATCTTCATCTTCACACAAATGATGGTTGTGAAAATTTGCCGTACCGTGTCGTTAAAATGCAGCCTCTTCTGCAAACAAGACGGAATAAATAATAGGTTGGCAGTTAGTGTAACAAACCATGGGCAAAAGTCCTCTGTGGCCGGTGAATGATGAAGTACTCGTTGATGGTGACATGTATAAGGGGTGTGCTGACCACGTGCCCCTCCATATCCGTATCCGGTGACGCCTAATGGTTGAGGATGACATGGCGGCCGGACGATACTCTTGGGCCTTCAAGGCTTGTTCGGACGGTATTTGTTTTTTTTATTTTTGCAAAGTAATAATTTAACATTTTCCGTTACTCCTCGCAAGTGTTAACTGCCCATGGAGAGTACGCTCCCGCCCCCACTGTCCTCCCCACACACGGCAGTCTGAGATTAATCACACGTTGCAATGACGTAAAGATGCTGTTACGAAGATCTGCTTCGAGAGTCTGAGTAACACCTTGCGGCTCAGTGGTGACGGCGCAGGAGCGAGTGGGACCCGCACACCGAGCGTTCCACGCAAACTTCAACGTAAACTTCATTATGTACATACACAGTTCATCCATTTAAGGATTGAAGATTTCGATGTTATTTGCATGTTATCGACATTGATACTGACAACCTATCGGTCGCAGAGATTCCAAAACTTTTGGGAATGTTTTACTTTCAAGTCAGAAGTTGTATAACAACTGACAAAAGAATTTTTTTTTCTTGTGATATAATCACAAATTAACAATGTTCTGATCTTTTCACTTTATTTGCAAATGTGAAACCTTTCTTCTGCGTAATTTCATGATTCGAGGTCAACGGGAAGTACCGTATAGGTTTTGGTAAGTGAGCTTCAGGGTATCAAAATTGTGGCATAGTGGCATAAATGGTTGTATCTTTTGATTGAACCCACTTAGAAGCTAACGTTTATTATGCCGATTATAAGGGGAACTACAGTTTAACGTGGGCTCCAAACCACAGTGCAACTTTGCGTTTTTCACATCATCAAAAATTGCCAGAGATGTTTGTGAGACAAATTTCAATTGGACATGTAACCTGCTTCAGTAAAAAAAAAAAAAAAAAAAAAAAAAAAAAAAAAAAAAAAAAAAAAAAAAACCTCGCGTCTTGCCAAATTTCATGTTTCTAGGTCAAAGGAAAGAAATCCTACAGGCTTTGATGACTGAGTTTTGGAGTATCAACATATGTGCAATAGATGGCGTATCTTTTGGCTGCATTGACTTAGAATCTAACGTTTATTATGCCGCCAAGCGACCATAGACCTTAGTATGTGATGTAAATTGCAACATGGTGCAAGTACAGTTTTGAACAGTGGGACGAACAGACAGACAACAAAGTGATCCTACAATGGTTCCGTTTCTGCCGATTGAGGTACGGAAACCTTAAGAACTGAGTAAAGGTGTCAAAGCTAGACTCTCAGGAAAGTCATGCTTCCGCACAGCAATAAACGACGTCCCAACACCTGCCACAAAAAAGAGGTTGGTACAGTGACTGAACACAAATCCAAAGGCCTCGATTTCGATCCCCAGTCAGTCCTAGGATTTTTATCTGCCACTTCCCCCTTCTTTCACCTTTGGCAATGTTCGATTACGTGAAAAACGTGAAGTTCCACTGTGGGTTGGAATCCACGTTACACTGTACTTACCCTTACAATCGGCTCGGTAATTTAGTTCAAAAAGGTGTACCTCCGTCATCAGGACCATGCCTAGTCAAGCAGTTGAAGGATTGCATCTCTAAACGCGTTCAACATTAATTTTCCCTAACAACCCAAATACGAAGAATTTTTGGCCGGACGTTTACATTGACTTTTTTTCTTGTTTTCAAGTGAGAAATCGATCTCCAAAGTTTGTAAAAATATTTCACTTGCACCCTGTATACTTAAAAGAGCAAACTGTGAAGAAATTTTAACACGATGCTGTTAAAAACAAGAAAAGAAAAATAGAGTCATGAGTCTTTGTGATGCGACAGAAACGATTTTTAAGTTTTTTTTTTTTTTACTTCAATTATATCACTTTCTGCTGTTAACTATGGGCTCTTTTCGAAGTTGTCAAAGATAATGAGAAAGTAAATTCAGAAGAAAACATTGTAAAACCAATAACACTAGTACAGCATTTATTTCTGTAACCTGTTTTAGCTGGAATACGTTGCTAATTTCGTATCTGCAGTGAATAGAGACAAGTTGACTTGGTAATAGGTTTATAAGTCAAGTATAACAATGTACAAAATTAAATGTCCATATACTTGGAAAAGTAACATACCTTACACTCTATAGATTCACAGAATATCCTTCATCTTGTGTTAAGATCATTATGATTTCTGATTTAGATTACGCTTTGCATATAATTAAGGGTTTTTAAAGCTCCTTCTCCAAGTAGCACACTACTAATTACTTCGTATTCTTATTCATGTGTTTCCTTCACACAAAACAATTCCAAACTGTACTACCACAATGCCAGTTGCAAGGGCGTAGCCAAATGGAGAGGGGGGGGGGGTCCAGGGGGTTCAGGCACCCCTCCCCTTATCGCCTAAATGAAATTACTCACGACCTAATTGCTTTGTTGTTGAATTAAAACACACAAGACGAAAAGGGATGCACACTATCGATAGCCGGCAAGGCCAAAGATAGGTTTTAGACCGTCTATGCATCCATAACAGTACAGACTACCGTCCATCCTGATTTTAGCCGAGACCAATTGTTGGCCTTGCTTGAGTTGTTGTTTTGTTAAGCAGCTTAGTTCTTACTTTCAGTTGAACTTAGTGTAAGTGCTACCGTTTATAATTGTTGTGCTGTGTGCTGTTGTGATAGTTTCTAAATGTGGGTAAATTTGTAAGAATAAAAAGAGAAAAACCGATTTTGATTCGTGCGCTAGCGTGATGGTAAACTGAAAATATGTAGCACTACCTTTCTATCTGTCTATCTGTAGCAGCACAGAGGTCGTTATTTGGAGGCTGGCAGTACTTTGGGGTTGTAATATTTCAGTTTTTCACAAGATAGCGGTGCGCTAAATATCGGTAATGATAATATTAAATAAAAATCAGTGCATAAAAATACATTCGGATTTGTCTGAGTCGCACGGAAATCACGTCGATCAAGAAAAATGTCGCCCTAAAGGGGTGGGGATGGTTGCATTTTCTTACAAAAATTTCTCAATATTTCATCATTAGTAGCCCAACGAAAGGCGTTTATTACGCAGTGCTACAACCTCGGATTCCTTCACAGCCGTGGTTCATGAGGACACATCTGGACCGATCCACGATTTTTACCATCAGAAGACTCCGCTTCAATCATGCCTCTTTCCCACAACATCTACATGGAATCAACGTTTACAGTTCACCAGCATGTGAGTGTGATCCTGAGTCGGAAGCTGATGTCTTATTTATGTGCCCCAAATTTGACCGTGACAGTTGGTCTTTCTGAAGACATTCCTGAGTATGGGCTACCATCTTCCTCAATTAGCTTCTTCTCTTTTGTGTACTAACGACGTACGTCTATATAAAGTGATAGTTAACTTCATCAAGAGTACTGGTCACAATCTGTAGGTTTTAATGGTGTACATAAATTATAAATATGTCTTGTTGATGAACATATGTCAGAATTGGTGAATTGTAAGCCAAGGCACTTTTAATTATTCTCCAATTCAATTCAATTCAATTTTTAAAACATTATGTACAAACCTATAACAGTTAAGCTTTTTATTATCGTAAATATGCATTTCTGTATTTGTTTATTCAATTATGTGTACATTGTCGCTATGTGTTGCCGATGGCTAAATTGAGTACACACTCAAAGGCCAAATAAAAAAAAAGAGGTAAAATATCGGAGGAGGAGGAGGAGGGGATTAGTGTTTAACGTCCCGTCGACAACGAGGTCATTAGAGACGGAGCGCATGCTCGGGTGAGGGAAGTATGAGAAAGGAAATCGGCCGTGCCCTTTCAAAGGAACCATCCCGGCATTTGCCTGAAGCGATTTTGGGAAATCACGAAAAACCTAAATATCGCCCGATCTGGTCAACGAGAGTTACTCAGTTATGAAAATCAGGAACGAAGGGACCGGGTTTGTGGAGACTAAAAGGAATAAATGACAATACATTCTGCAGTTCCTTTGTTTCATCGAGATTTTATCCGTGGGCTGCTTGAATTCGTCCGAACCGACTGTGCCATCCATCCTTCCCTCCCCCTTTCTTAAAAAATCTATTTACACTCTTGTAATACTGTAATAACTGAAACCAGCAATTATATGCACAATCAGGTCTTAAAATATGCCTGCATTCATGCACTGTCAAATGACTAAACACGCACAATTAAAGGAAAGACATGCAATGTCAGAGTGCTGTCTTTTGTTGTGATGCATTTTATTTTATTTCATTTTAAAACAATGTACAACAACCAATTTTTTCTAAATTCTCCACCGACTTGGGACAGCCTTGCGTGTTGAACAGCCGAGGTAGCAATACCTGGATTCGGGAGGCGAAATGTCTTGCATCTATCTGCAGGGAACCTTGAAAATGGTTTTCAGTGGCTCCCCATTTTCAAGTCAGGCAAATGCCGACGTTAGTCTTTTACTATAGGCCACAGTCAAATCCTTCCGAATGCCTCTCTTTCCTAACAGGTTCCAGTTCCCTTAAAGATGCATCCCCTCTGCTTAAAGGAACAGAGCTATATCGGAGGCGAGCCGAGCATCTCTTTGGAGACTCCCCTCACAAAAAGCCATGTGAAAAATAATACTGTAAACTCTGATTTAGGTTCCCGCATTTCACTGCCAGGACATTCTTTAATGCACAAAATGATCATTCTTACATTATAATAAGCGACAGTTGTATATTTAAATCAGAAAATTAGGGAAAGTGTAACGTTGAGTAATTCCAATTCCTTTGTATTTTCGCCACCAAAAATTGATCTAGCTTCTCTGTCGAACAGAGATGTATTAATTCCAAAAGCCATGTCGTGGTGAACATATGCAAATGCTTATGGAAAAAGTAAGGGCTCAGGGGCGGCAGAAATTGTAGGGGCAGGTGGGTGCGACTGTAGCACCATCAGCTGGTGACATTGTGGAGCAGAGCAGCCAGTCTGCAAACTTCGAGGTGAACATGTGATCGGAAAAGGTGGGGGCAAGATTGGGCTGAAAGTGCGGGAACAGGGCAGCGGAGTGTGGAGGCAGATGTAGGACAATCCAGGATTAGGATAATTGAACACATTGACAGTACCTCCCTCTCCAGCAGCTCAACACAGACTAAGTCTTTTTCCAGCAAATTCATGGAGGAGGGAAAGAGAGAAGACCTATCTCCTAGAAACTAATTAAATAAAGAAAACGCAAATTGAATTGAACAATATATTATTATGTCAACTGACTTGAATTTTGTGTCATGAGATCCTCCATCCAGCGCAGACTGAGTGTTTTTCCTGCCAATTCTCAGATGGGAAGGGGTGGGGGATTTCCCAGGAAGGGAAGGAGTTACTAAAAGATTGATTTAATTAATTAGACTATTAATTTGATATCAAAGGTGTACTAGTTTTGATGAAGGGAGGTGTCTGAGGATTTCCCAGAGGGGTGGGGAGGGGGAGGGATGAAGAGTTTCTCAGGAGGATGTATTATCCCCAGGTAGTCATAAATCAACCCTCAGGGGGTCATGAATCCATTAGCATAAAAATAGGTTAAGGAAAGGGGCTAATTTGCTCCTGAATCTGTGCTTGCCCAGATTGTACATAACCCACACAAACAATGTGCCACAGAACACTCTTTGCCCCAATACTCCAGAGATCTTAGCATTCGGTCAATCTCACAAGGAGTAATGTCGCAGGAAAGCCACATATTTCTAACACATGTTCTCATTACAATGTAATTAACAGTTCTCAAAACTGCAGTCAGTGAGAAAATGAGTATGGTCACGTCTTCTATTGCTCAGACTGGTTTCTCTAGCACCAGTTACCACATTAATTTGCTACAGTCACTTGCATCCACTAACGGATAGTTCTACTAGGTGGGCAAAATAAATTATACTTTGTCTCGAAGCCTGACAGAAAATCCAAAGAGATTCTGGTCGCATGTGAAGTATGTTAGCGACAAGAAACAATCAATGCCTTCTCTGTGCGATAACAATGGAGATACTATCGAAGACAGTGCTGCCACATCAGATTTACTAAACACAACCTTCCGAAATGCCTTCACAAACGATTCAGTATACCTGGATTTCCGGAAGGCTTTTGACACTGTACCACACAAGCGGCTCGTAGTAAAATTGCGTGCTTGTGGAATATCGTCTGCTTTATGTGACTGGATTTGCGATTTCCTGTCAGAGAGGTCACACTTCGTAGTAACTGACGGAAAGTCATCGAGTAAAACAGAAGTGATTTCAGGCGTTCCCCAAGGTAGTGTTATAGGCCCTTTGCTGTTCTTTATCTATATAAACGATTTGGGAGACAATCTGAGCAGCCGTCTTCGGTTGTTTGCAGGTGACGCTGTCGTTTATCGACTAATAAAGTCATCAGAAGATCAAAATAAACTGCAAAACGATTTAGAAAAAAATATCTGCATGGTGCGAAAAGTGACAATTGACCCTTAATAACGAAAAGTGTGAAGTCATCCACATGTGTGCTAAAAGGAACTCGTTAAACATCGGTTACACGATAAATCAGTCTAATCTAAAAGTCGTAAATTCAACTAAATACCTAGGTATAACAATTACGAACAACTTAAATTGGAAAGAACACATAGAAAATGTTGTGGCGAAGGCTAATCAAAGCCTGCGTTTTATTGGCAGGACACTTACAAATTGTAGCAGACCTACTAAGGAGACTGCCTACACTACATTTGTCCGTCCTCTTTCAGAATACTGCTGCGCGGTGTGGGATACTTACCAGGTAGGACTGACGGAGTACATCGAAAAAGTTCAAAGAAAGGCAGCAAGTTTTGTATTATCGCGAAATATGGGAGAGAGTGTCACAGAAATGATACAGGATTTGAGCTGGACATCATTAAAAGAAAGGCGTTTTTCGTTGCGATGGAATTTTCTCACGAAATTCCAATCACCAACTTTCTCCTCCGGATGCGAAAATCTTTTGTCGACACCGACCTACATAGGGCGAAACGATCACCACGATAAAATTAGGGAAATCAGAGCTCGTACGGAAAGATATAGGTGTTCATTCTTTCCGCGCGCTATACGAGATAGGAATGATAGAGAATGGTGAAGGTGATTCGGTAAGCCCTCTGCCAGGCACTTAGTGATTTGCGGAGTATCTATGTAGATGTAGAATTGGGCGGAAATCGGTAGATATGACGTACATAAACAAACAAATGATTACAGTATCAGAAAAATAGATGATTCTTTCAGTAGAAATAGCTTCGTAAATGAAACCAGTCAATAATGTGTAGGTCCATCTATGGAGCTTTTGCAAGCCGTTATTTTACTTTGAATTGATTGACAGAGTTGTTGGATGTCCGGCTGAGGGATATGGTGCCAAATTCTGTCCAACTGGTGCGTTAGATCGATAAAATACTGAGATGATTGGAGGACCCTGCCCGTAATGCTCTAAACGTTCTCAATTGGGGAGAGAACTGTCGACCTTGTTGGCCAGGCTAGGGTTTGATTTGCACGAAGACTAGCAGTAGTAACTCTTACCACATGGGGGAAGGCATTATCTTGCTGAAATGTAAGCCGAGCATGGCTTGCCATCAAGGGCAATAAAGCAGGGCGTAAGGGTTCCACGGATGACAACAAAATATGTGCTGCTGTGAATAGAAATGCCATCCCAGACTATCACTCGTAGTTGTCAGGCAGTACGCAGGCGATATTCGTGTTGGTATCTTATTGCTCTCCGGTTCGCTGCAGACACGTTATCGGCCTGGAATCTCATTGAATGGAGTATAGTTGTTTACAGTGATGAGTCCCGCTTTAACCGGAGCCCAAGGAAGCTTGTCTTCGTTCTTGCGAAACCCCACCTTGACCAGCAAGATCGCCAGATCTTCCCTCTATCGAGAACGTTGGGAGCATTATGGGCAGTGGCTCCCAACCAGTTCTGGATTTTGGCGTTTCAACGCGCCAGTTTGACAGTAATTAACACATTCTTCCGGGGAGGACATCCAAAAACTCTATCAATCAGTGGCAAGCCGAATAACTGCTTGCTTAAGGTCCAGAGGTGGAGCAACACAATACTGGCCTGCTCAATTTGTGAAGCTCTTTCTCTTGAATAAATGATTCAGTTTTTCTGAAATTTTATTTATATATTTATTTGTACGTATACGTGTACGATTTCTGTCCCATCCGTATATTTCCTTCGTGTTGCGTCTCATTTTTTTCTTAGAGTGTATTTATAAGACTGACGCGGAAATGACGCTTCCTAATGAACAGGAGAACTGCCCAGCCCAGAATATGTTGGAAAGCGTTACTTCGTTGCGCCAGTCGGTTGGCTTTACATGTATGCGCATGCGCGCCTCCTGCATGCTCTGTCCCGAGTTCTTCGTTGTGTCATTATGTTAGAATGAGTTCAATGAGCAGACGTGTTTAGTGACCAGTTGAATGCAACACAAAATGATGCTCATGCTGAAACAACACGTTACCACTGCAGAGTGTTAAGCAAAGCACAGTTCATGGAAAAAGTGTGGGGAACGTTTTGCATGACTCTTTAAGACTGGAAGTGTTTCGGCAAAACCTCAAGCAAAGTCTTCAATGCAAAACTTAGCTTCAAAGTAGCCGAAATGGGCTCTGTAACGAACAAAAACCGTAACGACTCGAAAAGAGTTCGAATACCAGAAAACGTTGCTTATATGAAGTAAAGCCTGGAACAAAGTCTTATGAAATGTCAACGCCGTTTATCTGTACATCTAGTAATTATGAAATCGTCATGTCGAAACCCTGTCAAAAATCACCTAGATCAATATCCTTACAAATTAAATCTTGTGCATGAATTAAACAGTCCAGATGAGCTTTCGCGTTCAGCTTACAGGTATATCATAGCATGTGAAACTCTGCTCCTGCTCCTTTTGTAACATAAACCGCGATCCAGTCGGTAACTGATAACTTACAAATTCCATTAATGATTCAGCCACGAAAATGAGGAAAAAATACGCCTATAATTGAGAATCATCATAATTACACGGTCCAATCACATTAACGTGACCACCGCCTATGTCCGCCATAAATTTGCAATAAGGGTGTCCACGGGATGCGAGAAAAATTGCAAACATCGTTGCAATGCGGAAATCGAGCGAGTTATCTGACGTCCAAAAGGGCATCATCATTGGCTTTCGGCCCAAGCCTGGTAGCATTTCCGACACAGTTAAGTCTGTAAACTGTTCGCGTGCCGCCGTCATTAAAGTTTACCGTGCATGGCAAAACTGCGCCATCCAAAACAGCCGCCAAGGAAACAGAGGCGCACCACTGGTCAAAGATGACACGGGTGGACGACGTCTTTGGAAACGTGCACGGACGAACAGAAGTGCAACTGTTGAGCAACCAGGTGAACCATGGGCTACCAACTGTGTCTCCTCAACTACCGTTCAGCGAACGTTGCTGCGTAAGAGCCACTGCAGCAGGCCCCTGGTTCTTGCTGCTATTGCTGACTGCTGTCATCGGTGGCGAGGACTTGAATTTGCACGCTGATACCGTAACTGGACGCCCACTGAGTGGGCGTGTTTTCAGATCAATCACGTTTTATGCTCCAACGGTGTGAAACGTCATTGCGTTCAATGAATTCGAAAGTAAAGTTCTATGTACTGACTTGGCAGAAAATCCTAAGAAATTTTGGTCTTATGTCAAAGCGGTAGGTGGATCAAAACAAAATCTCCAGACACTCTGTGACCAAAATGGTACTGAAACAGAGGAGGACAGACTAAAGGCCGATATACTAAATGTCTTTTTCCAAAGCTGTTTCACAGAGGAATACTGCACTGTAGTTCCTTAACTAGATTGTCGCACAGATGACAAAATGGTAGATGTCGAAATAGACTACAGAGGGATAGAGAAACAATTAAAATCGCTCAAAAGAGGAAAGGCCGTTGGATCTGATGGGATACCAGTTCGATTTTACATAGAGTACTCGAAGGAACTTGCCCCCTTCTTGCAGTGGTGTACCCTAGGTCTCTAGAAGAGCGTAGCGTTCCAAAGGATTGGAAAAGGGCCCAGATCATCCCCGTTTTCAAGAAGGGACGTTGAACAGATGTGCATAACTATAGACCTATATCTCTAACGACGATCAGTTGTAGAATTTTGACACACGTATTATGTTAGAGTATAATGACTTTTCTGGAGACTAGAAATCTAGTCTGTAGGAATCATCATGGGTTTCGAAAAAGACGGTCGTGTGAAACCCAGCTCGCGCTATTCGTCCTTGAGACTCAGAGGGCCATAGACACGGGTTCACAGGTAGATGCCGTGTTTCTTGACTTCCGAAAGGCGTTCGATACAGTTCCCCACAGTCGTTTAATGAACAAAGTAAGAGCATATGGACTATCAGACCAATTGTGTGATTGGATTGAAGAGTTCCTAGATAACAGAACGCAGCATGTCATTCTCAATGGAGAGAAGTCTTCCGAAGTAAGAGTGATTTCCGGTGTGCCGCAGAGGAGTGTCGTAGGACCGTTGCTATTCACAATATACATAAATGACGTTGTGGATGACATCGGAAGTTCACTGAGGCTTTTTGCGGATGATGCTGTGGTGTATCGAGAGGTTGTAACAATGGAAAATTGTACTAAAATGCAGGAGGATCTGCAGCGAATTGACGCATGGTGCAGGGAATGGCAATTGAAACTCAATGTTGACAAGTGTAATGTGCTGCGAATGCATAGAAAGATAGTTCCCTCATCATTTAGATACAAAATAGAAGGTCAGCAACTGGAACCAGTTAATTCCATAAATTATCTGGGAGTACGCACTAGGAATGATTTAAAATTGAATGATCATATAAAGTTGATCGTCGGTAAAGCAGATGCCAGACTGAGATTCATTGGAAGACTCCTAAGGAGATTCAATCCGAAAACAAAGGAAGTAGGTTACAGTACACTTGTTTGCCCACTGCTTGACTACTGCTCAACAGTGTGGGATCCGTACCAGATAGGGTTGATAGAAGAGATAGAGAAGATGCAACGGAGAGCAGCGCGCTTCGTTACAGGATCGTTTAGTAACCGCGAAAGCATTACGGAGATGATAGATAAAATCCAGTGGAAGACTCTACAGGAGAGACGCTCAGTAGCTCGGTACGGGCTTTTGTTAAAGTTTCGAGAACATACCTTCACCGAAGAGTCAAGCAGTATATCGCTACCTCCTACGTATATCACGCGAAGAGACCATGAGGATAAAATCAGAGAGATTAGAGCCCTCACAGAGACATACCGACAATCCTGCTTTCCACGAACAACCTGCAACAGTCGTCGGAAAAGTCCAGGCCGGAGGAGGCAGCATTATGGCCTGGGGTATGTTTTCGTGGCATTCTCTGGGCGAACATGCCATTGTGGAAGGCACAATATATTAAAATAAGAATGTATCTATTCTTGGGGATCATGTCCATCCCTCCATGAGTTTGTTTTTCCCCGACACAATGGCATCTACCATGCAGGATAATGCAACGTGTCACAAAGCACGCAGCATACGATGCGTGGTTCAAAGAGCATTGCATATTTGGCAACCAAACTATCCGGATTTAAACCCATTCGAGAATCTATGGGACCACCTCTGTCGCGCTGTTTGTGCCATACATTAGTCCAGTGAAACTGTCAGAAAAAAAGCCTGTACCTTGCAAAAGGTGGGGTAGAAGATTTTATTTTTTTTTAACACGTTCATATTGTCGGAAAGGCTAGAAAATCAAGTTTTCCCAACAAAATTTCTCTTGGGAAAACTTTTTGCAGTCAAAACACTTCGAAAATTTCGGACTTTTTTCAGTGTTTTCAAAATATCTCAGTTTTATTTGCTCCTATCGCTTTGATGTCTATTTTCTTTTTTAAAGAGCACAAAACTCTCTACAAATCTGGTTTTTACCATTTTTTTCTACTCCCAATATCTAAGGCGCTACAGCGCGTCAAAAAATACCAATTTTTCAAATTTCAGGAAAGTGGCAAATTACCTAATTTTTGAACACTGTTATTTCAGTTTCTATTTGGGTGGTATAAACATATTACTCATCATGCTATTCATTGGAATTTACCATCTCACTCTGCTGCAGGGCCAGGACAAAGAGCATCATATTTAGTAAGTACGAACACATTCACGTCGGATTGCGTGAAGTTTATTTGTGTTACAATATGTAATACGATTGCATGCAGGTGCCGTACATTTTCTACAGTTGATTGACGTTAATGATCAGTTATAAGAAAAAGTATGTAGGCATTGTTCTTCAGCGCACAAAAGCGTATTTATTCTTTGGCGGGTGGAAGGCAGTTAGTTACCTCTAGTGATTATTCACAGCGCGCTGACAGCTGTTAGCAGACAACAATAAGGGTTCTACAGTTTGGAGTCGCTTCCATTCAGTATATATTGTGGTGCTGAAAATGAGTATGTCTGACATGAATTTGTGTTTCATTTGCGAAAAAACTGTGGTGAGTGGTGGACGCAATGTGAAAAAGAAAGGACTGAGCACACTTATCGATTGTAGTGCTAAACGCAGGGAGTCTGCTCACACCCGTTTTTTGAAAACGCTCAGTGAAGTGATGGCGCATGAAGCATGCTACAAGAAGTACATTAATGAGAGAATGATAGCAGCTAGCCTGCGACATCCTCAGGAACCAACAGGCGTGCTGCGTCGGTCGCAGGAAAAAGGTCAGTTCAAGTTCAAAGAGAAATGCTTCTTATGTGCAAAAGGGAATTCTGATGACTTTTTAACCAAGCAGTTAAGACTGCCAAATGCCAAACGAAATTTTGATGGAGGGTACCTTATCCACAAAGTAACTTGAAATGTTTGCTTCAAGTCAATAGCCCAAAGCTATGTTTCTTACCTGCAACGTCAATTTGGATCTCAATTTGCTATTGTATTTAATGGGTATCCATGTGAGGGAGACAAATGTAGCACAAAGAGTGCTGAAAGGATTCTTAGGTCCAAAAAACATTCTTCGGTTGACGTTGCGGTTGAATCAGAGATGGTGAACCAAGTCCCTCAGGCAAGTTCTTGTACAACTAACGAAACAAGATGCGTTTGATCACACTTCTTAAAAAGGAATTTCTGGAGTGTAGCGTGCACTAGCCACAAGAAGATGCTGACGTTATGATTGTAACATCTGTCATTTGAAGAACCAAAGATTTTGGAAGTGTTGTCATTGTAGGAGAAGATGTTGACCTGCTTGTGCTCATGACCAGTTTGGGGCAAGGCATTGAAAACTTTTTTTTTCTTAAAGCCAGGAAGAGGAAATGCAAAAGACAAGTGGTTTTCCACTGCGTCTTACAAGTTTGACAGTGAATATATTCTGTTGACTCACGCCTTTAGCGGATGTGATACAACATCCACTATTTTTGGTAAAGGAAAAATTAAGTGCTGCAATATTGTTGCGAAAAATGAACACCTAACCTCAGCGCTTTGCACGTTCAATAAACCACATGCTACTCGTGAAGAAATAATAACAGCAACAAAACAGGTTACTATCAGCGTGGTTTAGTGGAGGTGTCAGCAGTAACCAAACACACAAGACCATTTGCGGTACCAACTATTCGCCAAGTCTGCCACAAAACGCAAACTGAATCTTGCACGGTTGCCACCTACACTAGATGCTGCACAACATCATTCGTTGTGGACTTACCAAAAAGTCCAAAGTTGGATGGGAAACTGGATACCTCCTGAGAAATGGGGCTGGAATCACAGTGACCGCGGTCCAAAACCCATTATAAAGAGCCAAGATCCAGCACCTGAAGCACTTCTTCACATTGTTTCACGCTCATGCAAGCTGAACTGTGGCGGAGCGTGCTCGTGCAGAAAAGCGGGTTTGAAATGTTCTTCAATTTGCAAGAAATGTATTGGGGTCAACTGTGAAAACGTGCCAAAATTTTTATATGAAGACAGTGAAGAAGATGTTATGGAGGATGCTGAGGAAACCGCTGACGAAATCAACGAACTTGCTGAGGCTGACTCGCTGTTTAAAGAAGAAGTCAATCTGGGATCAACTGTAGATACAGACCCTGAATCCGTAACTAGACGTATTTCTGGTGACACTGAGGAACCTGGCCCATCAAACCGTTGGAAGTGATGCTCATACCTGTCTCAGGTGCACTAAAGTGCGATATTACAAGTATTACACACCCAGAACTACCAACATTTTTTAGTAACTGACAATGCATTTTAATTGTAATAAAGCTACTTATTTTTAATGTCAATTGTGCGCCTTTTATACACAAGAATAATTACCTACCTGATTAGGTTGTCTATTGCAGCTAATAATAGTTCAGTTTCCTGAGACAATTTATTTTGTGTGTGTGTGTGTGTGTGTGTGTGTGTGTGTGTGTGTGTGTGTGTGTGTGTGCATGTGTATGTGTGTCTCTATGTCTCTTAATGATGTAGTTTTATATTTATAGTTTTACAAATACCAGGGCTGAGGTGGCCCATAGTGAACTTCAGGTAGAGTTGTAAGAAACACAATTGTTGGGTGCCCAGCAATCCTCATGTTGCATACAGAGAAATTGAATACTTGAAAGTGAGGTGGTAAATTCCAACATATAACATGATGGATAATGTATTTATACTACACAAAGAGAAACTGAAAAAATAAGGTATCTTGCCACTATGCTCAAAATTTGAAAAATTGACATTTTTTGAGGCGCTGTAGCGCCTTAGATATTGGGAGTAGAAAAAATGGCAAGAATCAAATTAGTAGAGAATTTTGTGCTATTTAAAAAAGAAAATAGACGTTAAAGCGATAGGAGCAAATGAAACTGAGATATTTTGAAAAACCGGAAAAAAGGCCGTAATTTTCCAAGTTTTTTGACTACAGACAGTTTGTTGGCAAAACTCGGTTTTCTAATATTTCCAACCATATGAACGAGTTGAAAAAATAAACTCTTCTACTCCACCTTTTGCAAGGTATTTCTGTCATTTGACTGGACTACATCCTCAATCAAGAGACCTAATGCAGCTGGCCATGCCACTCGAGTTTGCATAGCTGCACATCCCTGTCGGTACCTTCCAGAACCTCATTAACTCTCTTTCTGAACGTTTCGCAGAAATCTGCGCTGCTAAAGGTGGTTATTCAGCCTTTTGACAGTCACATTAATGTGATTGGGGAGTATATTATTGCTAAAGCACTTGGTGTAGAAGCACAGTTGTGTATTGTGAGGACTACATGTTTAATGTTATCTTCGAAATATTCATTCACTTTGAAACGTTAAAAATTATTTCTCCTCTATTTCGCTTAATCGAAGAACTGGTTCTGTTAAAAATTATACAGATGATTTTGAAAATACACTCCTGGAAATGGAAAAAAGAACACATTGACACCGGTGTGTCAGACCCACCATACTTGCTCCGGACACTGCGAGAGGGCTGTACAAGCAATGATCACATGCACGGTACAGCGGACACACCAGGAACCGCGGTGTTGGCCGTCGAATGGCGCTAGCGGCGCAGCATTTGTGCACCGCCGCCGTCAGTGTCAGCCAGTTTGCCGTGGCATACGGAGCTCCATCGCAGTCTTTAACACTGGTAGCATGCCGCGACAGCGTGGACGTGAGCCGTATGTGCAGCTGACGCACTTTGAGCGAGGGCGTATAGTGTACATGCGGGAGGCCGGGTGGACGTACCGCAGAATTGCTCAACATGTGGGGCGTGAGGTCTCCACAGTACATCAATGTTGTCGCCAGTGGTCGGCGGAAGGTGCACGTGCCCGTCGACCTGGGACCAGACCGTAGCGACGCACGGATGCACGCCAATACCGTAGGATCCTACGCAGTGCCGTAGGGGACCGCACCGCCACTTCCCAGCAAATTAGGGACACTGTTGCTCCTGGGGTATCGGCGAGGACCATTCGCAACCGTCTCCATGAAACTTGGCTACGGTCCCGCACACCGTTAGGCCGTCTTCCGCTCACGTCCCAACATCGTGCAGCCCGCCTCCAGTGGTGTCGCGACAGGCGTGAATGGAGGGACGAATGAAGAGGTGTCGTCTTCAGCGATGAGAGTCGCTTCTGCCTTGGTGCCAATGGTGGTCGTATGCGTGTTTGGCGCCGTGCAGGTGAGCGCCACAATCAGGACTGCATACGACCGAGGCACACAGGGCCAACACCCGGCATCATGGTGTGGGGAGCGATCTCCTACACTGGCCGTACACCTCTGGTGATCGTCGAGGGGACACTGAATAGTGCACGGTACATCCAAACCGTCATCGAACCCATCGTTCTACCATTCCTAGACCGGAAAGGGAACTTGCTGTTCCAACAGGAAAATGAACGTCCGCATGTATCCCGTGCCACCCAACGTGCTCTAGAAGGTGTAAGTCAACTACCCTGGCCAGCAAGATCTCCGGATCTGTCCCCCATTGAGCATGTTTGGGACTGGATGAAGCGTCGTCTCACGCGGTCTGCACGTCCAGCACGAACGCTGGTCCAACTGAGGCGCCAGGTGGAAATGGCATGGCAGACCGTTCCACAGGACTACATCCAGCATCTCTACGATCGTCTCCATGGGAGAATAGCAGCCTGCATTGCTGCGAAAGGTGGATATACACTGTACTAGTGCCGACATTGTGCATGCTCTGCTGCCTGTGTCTATGTGTCTGTGGTTCTGTCAGTGTGATCATGTGATGTATCTGACCCCAGGAATGTGTCAATAAAGTTTCCCCTTCCTGGGACAATGAATTCACGGTGTTCTTATTTCAATTTCCAGGAGTGTATAATCAATATCTTATGCTAACTGACCGAGGGCCGTTTCACCTGCGCATTGTTTGAGAGGAAGCTCGCTCAGAAATTTACATTTTGTCCAGGTTGCATAGCCATACATTCATGAACAATTGTACATAAACCTTATTAAGAGTAGGTTATTTGTTAACAATACAATCTCTTATGTTCTATTAGAACACAGTTATCATCTGCAGTCACACGTTAGCTGTGATGAGTGATAGTGCCATTCATATATTGTAAAATTCATAAAATATTTCAGTAATGAAATCAGACAGTGACACAAATTACAGGATAACACGATAAGAATTACTAAATAATTTATGAAAACTCCAATAACTCGAATTGCAAGAACTTGGGAGGCTGAACTCATAACAGAGGTGGGTGGCAGTCTTTCAGGTTGCATACTTCTGCGTTGTAACTCTTTTAACTGTCTTTTTCATTACTGACCTTGTAGTTGTAGTACTTAAGTTGCCGCCGGTCGCGGTGGCCGTGCGGTTCTGGCGCTGCAGTCCGGAACCGCGGGACTGCTACGGTCACAGGTTCGAATCCGCCTCGGGCATGGGTGTATGTGATGTCCTTAGGTTAGCTAGGTTCAAGTAGTTCTAAGTTCTAGGGGACTTATGACCTAAGATGTTGAGTCCCATAGTGCTCAGAGCCATTTTTGAACTTAAGTTGCCTACGTGCCAAACCAGTTTTTCCAAAAGCAGATAAAAGCATGGCCAGAAAGCATTCTGCCGACGTCTAATCAACTCTCTGGTAAGGTTAACGTTTTGTTCTACAGTGTTGTAAAATAGCTGACGTTGTACGTCTATACTATCCAGTATTAATGCAGTACGTCAAGTGGTATTTATGGAAACACGTTATTTCCTTAATGTCTGTCGCAGTCTTAAGTTTACCACTCATTCAGAGTCCAGTAGCTAGGCTATCCTGGGATGGTCTGTTGCGGCCAAAGATGCTTACCACCACTTACCCGTCAGGTTGTTGGAAGACGAGTCAACCATAGTTTCGGTACAGTCTTTTCGAGGACTCGGAGCTCTGAATACAGAACTCTCTAACATTTCCACTGGGGTATGTCTGTTGGTCATGAATCTCGATACAATCATGCAATAAAATTGCGCATTTCTCATGCCCATCCTGTTTCATGAAAGTTTGAACTAAATGGTATTATGTGCAATGAAAGCGATCTCTGTAAACGTTAAATGTTTTAAGCTGAGTAAAGATATACATGACCCCCTCTGTTATCGTATATATTCAAACAGAAATGTCTTAAAATATTTTTATCTTGTTTCATCTTTTAAATAAAAACTATAACTAATTTTAAAGAAAACTTAGCTTAGAGTTTGTGTGTGTGTGTGTGTGTGTGTGTGTGTGTGTGTGTGTGTGTGTGTGGCGTCTGACATCTGACATCGAAGAGCATATAAAACAGAGATGAGTCGCTAGATTGTTGGATTCCTCACTGCCGAAGACATTGTGCCAGCGGAAATCCACTCCATGGTCGACACCTCTCACCGGCCATCTCTCATAATGAACAGAGTCTCAAGCAACTCATCCGTGACTATCGACAGATTACGTCCTAGAACTTGTGTACACAACTGAATGCCGGTTGGTGTGGCCGAGCGGTTCTAGGCGCTTCAGTCTGGAACCGCGCGACCGCTACGGTCGCAGATTCAAATCCTACCTTGGGCATGGATGTGTGTGATGTCCGTAGGTTAGTTAGGTTTAAGTAGTTCTAAGTTCTGGGAGACTGATGACCTCAGATGTTAAGTCTCATAGTGCTCAGAGCCAACTGAATCTTAACTGAATGTTGTCTGCAATGCCTTAGACAAGGTGTTATGCAGCTTTCGTTATCGCAACGTGTGTGAAAGATGAGTCCTGCAGATTCTTACACACGATAACAAAAACATTGATTCGATCAATATGAGACTGAAAGTGACGATTTTCTAGCTGATTTTCTAACTCCGGAGACGAGACTCGGTGTCACCAGTATGAGCCAGAATCCAGAACACAGTCCTTGGATTTGAGATTCGAATTCTTAAACAAAGAAGTTTGCCATCTGCAGGCAAAGTGATGTGTACAGCCTTCCGGGACCAGAAACGTATGGTTCTTTAGGATCTCTTGGATCCCGAGCATCTGTCATTTCAGAACGCTACAAGACAACAGTCACTAGATTGAATTCGAGACTCGTGACAAAGCAGAAGAGAAAATTCCACTAGTAACACGACAACGGCAGGCTCCAAAACAAGTTTCAAGCCCATAGAACTCACTGCCAAATTCAGGTCGAGTGCCGTACAATATCTACCGTACAATCCTGATTTAGCACCTTCAGATTTACGTCTCTTTGGGCCCATGAAAGATGGACTCCGAGGCCAACATATTCGATGGCGTGACATTATCAAGCCTTTAAGACAGAGGGTAACCTGAGCTGGTTCCGGTTTTTACGGACACGGCATGCCGGCTCTAGTTCATCATTGTCAAAATTGTGTAGCGAATGGCGGTGACCCTGTGGAAAAATTACAGCTTTCTGTTCTATCTCCTGTCTTACGAAAGCTATAGACTGGCGGTCCTCCACTCTAGGCTCGTCCAGTCTGAAAAGGGACACCATTATGGCCTACAACGTGGTGCCTTCCGCGTCCTATGCCGTTGACCATAGTAGGTTCATCCGCCTGTAGGAATGGTTTCTTATTCCTGGGTCATGATAATGCCAAAGTTTCCTCCTTATCACGCACCCTTGAAGAGGTTGTTTTCATTTGAACGGAACGGGTCTCCTTTTTGGTTGGATATGCGATCCCTGCCACGCTGGCCGTTTGTACAATATCTTTACAGACGTTGCCCCTTCTCTATCAAGGCAAGGAGACCCGATGATTTTCGCTTATTCGAGTGTCGGAAAATACTAACGTTTCCTAGGCTCCCCAGTACTTACAGAAAAAAGACAGTATGTAGTTGATATCTTGCTCTATTTAACTATGTTATAAAGCTTTCTGTGTCTGTCATAGTTTTGATGACAAGCCCTTGTAGAATTGTTGCAGCACCTAATGAGTGGGCCAGTTTCTGGTATCCTGAGGTGGATGCGACAGATCGTGGTACTTTTCGAGATTATGATTCTCATTCACCATCTTCAGGCAACCCTGCAATCCGAATCAGGTGTTAAAAGCCAAATTGACAAATCATTACGAGTTAAATAACAAACGTTTTAAAGCCGAGCTTAAAAATTTAGTTACAATACCGTGGTATGTAGAATGTCTTTCTGATCAGTGCATCGATATCGTCTTTGATATTCCGTTAGCGCCGTAAGCGGTGTCTACAATAGCTTCCATATCATAGCTTTCATATCTCTGCCCCATCTCAAAGTATCTCTGTAGGCCAATAGATAGTACATTAGCGCCTTCTAATAGCAGACGCGGTGTGGCGCAGGTATGACACTGGACCCATGTTAAAGAGGACCGGCATTGAAAACACTGACCGCAACACAGATTTGCATGGTTTTCTACTGTTTCCCTAAGTACTTTAAGACAAATGTCGAGAAAAGTCCTTTGGAAAAGACAATAGAAATTTCTTTCTCAATTTTTCTTCAATCCGAACGTGTCTTACTTTCTAATAACATCTTCCTAAGGCATAAGCAGTAACTTGACAGAGCTGATTTCTCTACTTACAGAATGAGTCGTTAATTTCGTAAGATTGGGCGGTAGTTTTGTAAAATAGCTGATGCTTGTACATAGACAGGGTGTAAAAAGCATTCCATGTTCTGAGAAGTAGAACTATGGACCAAAACCAGGAAAAAGTCCAGTAAATATGGGCTCTAAAATGTACCCCTTAACAGCTATGAGCACTAGATTTTCTTCGCTTCTGTGAAACACATCCCTTCTACTGCGAGCTCTTTTCTATTACGAACGGTCTACAGAATGCAAGTTCGAGTCCTGCCTCGGGCATGGGTGTGTGTGATGTCCTTATGTTAGTTAGGTTTAAGTAGTTCTGAGCTCTAGGGGACTGATGACCTCGGAAGTTAAATCCCATAGTGCTCAGAGCCATTTGAACCATTTTTTTTTACAGAATGTAGTAACCAAATGAAGACACTTTCCTCTGTAGCAAACATCTGTTATCTTTGTTACTGTAAATCGTTTTCTCAGTTCTGGGAAGTATAGTGCGTGCATTAGTTCTGGTGAAACTAGGTTACGTAGTGCAAGCTTGTGAAATGTTTTTACAGTGTAATTTTGTCTCTGCAGTAACAAGCGCAATGAATACTTGTAATACCACACGGGAAATAGCACACGTAAGTTGCACTAATACAAGTTTATTACAGTAGCACTGTAGAAGCTGCAGCAGACCGAATACAGACACAAAAACGTAGAGCCTACAGCGATGCTGCAATAGGCTAAAGGAAAAACTGGTGTAGGAGTGTTCCAAGAAAGACCAGTCTTTGGAAAAAGTTAGAGTAACAGGGTCAGAAGCGAGGGCAGCCGGAGAAATTTATCCAAGAGGGTCAATATTCTAAACTTACCACTTCTAATGTTTATGATTCAGTGAGTTTGAGGAAGTGTCACGTTGTTAGATTTGACACAAACTACACAAAACGTATTGCACCTGAAACCACTCAATATTTGTTTCATGTGGATTGCTTTGTAGCCCAAAAAACATTGACATCTGTAAACAAACAAATACCAGCCTAACAGGACTTGAAGGGCCAACTGAACCGACCGGCCTCCGTATCATCCTCAGCCCTTAGGCGTCACGAGATGTGGTCAGAACACCGCTCTCCTGGCCGTTGTCAGTATTCGTGACCGGTGCCGTTACTTTTCAGTCAAGTATCTCCTTAGTTGGCCTCAAAAGAGCAACAGCACTCGGTAGACCCAGACGGTGATCCGTCAAAGTGCTAGCAAATCCCGACAGCACTTAACTAGCATATGTAAAGCATATGTTTTTATATTATTTGAGATTATGATTGGGACTGAATCGTCATGTAATTAAATACATAGTATCGAATGAAATACAAAATAAAACTACAAAAATTCACAAGATTTCAGACATATAACAATGTTAGGTTGATATTAAAAGTTAAAAAACGGGAACAGAAAAAATCAGTACTCTTGAAAACTTCCTGAAGGATATCGACAAAAGTAACCAGTAAAAACTTCCATTTATTAATACTCGTTAAAGTAGGAAAGACTAACCAAATTTAAAAATCATTCACTTTTGATGCTATTTTTAACACATCACCCATGAATCTCCACATCTGATCATGTTGGTGACTGACGAAGTAATTTTACACTTGATGAGCCAAAACATTATGACCAACAACGTAACAGCTTGCTTGTCCGACTTTGGAACGAAATGCATCACTGACTGTGCTTATCAGGGATCCGACAGTTCGTTGATGTGTTTGTGGAGGTATGTAGCATGTCTACGCACGGGTCATGTAATTCGCGTAAATAACGAGCCACTAATTTGTGTACGCGGTGATAGTGCCCGATAGCGACCCTGATGGGTTTCACAGGATTTACATCAGGCGAATTTGATTGCCCAGGCATCAACATGAGTTCACTTTAATGCTCCTCAAACCACTGTAGCACTGTTCTCGCTCCGAGACAAGGATAGTTATACTGCCGAAAGATGACATCGTCGTCAGGAAAGACATCAAGCCCGAAGCGATGCAGGTGCTTCGCAGTTGTCAGCATGTCTTCAATTACTACCACAGGTCCCATGCCAGAGCAGGAGAATGTCTCCCGTAGGTTAATACTGCTCGCACGGCCGCGCTACACTTTTCGAGCCGCCGCTCTTGTCGATGACGGCGTTTGTGGAGACAACCATCGACCTATTGAAACAAAAATATGATTCGCAGGCCGCATCGAATCTTAACAGTCTAGGATTCAGCCATTAATGTGCAGTCTTGCCAGCTTGGCTGGAGAATTCGCACCTCTGTGACCGCAAGTTTCAGTGTGATGCTCCAACAGAGATCAGGGCAAGTGCCAAATCCTGGAGAGAGCAAAATTTCGATCTCGAATTGTCGCACTTCTTTTCCCTCTCTTCGAAGGCAAAACTGGTATTTCCTATTTCTTTCTGACATATTCGGGTTCGTAGATGATGCGTGGGTGAACACATCTACAAGAGGACATGTCCATATCCTTCAGTCTTCTACCATCTAGCTGGTATGTCAAATTCTCCACAAGTTGTCACAGATGTTGCCTGTGTAAAAATAAGAGCTAAAATACTGTTGTTATTAAGATGTGCAATAGGTAAGGAGGTTGGAGGGTGTGTCCTTGTGGGAACTGGGAATGCGTATCGGCCGCTGATATGCGTACCCGTTGATGGCGACCAAGAGCAACCACGATCGGTTCAAAATGAGTTTGGTCACCGAAACAAAGTAAGTTCACTATAGTGCTCCTCAAATCACTGTAGAACTGTTTTGGTTCCGAGGCACAGATAATTATGCTGCTGAAAGATGACATCGTCGTCAGGGAAGACATTAAACATGAAGAGATGCAAGTGGTTCGCAGCTGTCAGCGTGTCTTAAGAGTAGTACCACAGATTCTATGTCAACGCTGTGCATATGATGAGGGAGAGGTGTAACCAAGGAACTGGCACAGGACAAAGTGCGCTAATACTGAATAAATGCACCACTAATTAGAGGAGGAGGCAAGTGTCCGTTAGTGACGCCTGTAGTTATAAACAGTCAAAGTGGAGTCCAAAGAACAGTAGGTCTGTATCGAGGATGCGACAACTAGTGTGGCAAGAAGGTACTTCTTCACAGGAAACTGAGTACTGACTCCGAGCTGCAGAGCATAAATCTTTGTGAGCAAAACTGTGACAGAGGTGTTGCCTATGATACTCGATGAGGGCAATGTTCACGGTGGCATCTGGATCACAAGCTCTCAAAGACTTGGTGGTGTGCGAATAATTGCCAACTCCATATTGCTGTCGGGGGGGGGGGGGGGGGAATACCACGGATGCGAGGGTGCTCCTGTGGTACCACACACCACCTGACCTCATACCATGAGATGCAGGTGACAATTGAGAATTGAGGCCATATTCATGAGGAAGACTGTTCATCATACTCGGTATTCGTTGAATCCATGTTAGGACACGTTGCTACAGTCATCAGAAGATAATTTGGGGAGAGGAGGGGGTGTATGTGATGGCAGGTAATTCAATTTCTCATGAGAGTATAAACATTGGGGAACCCTTTTGTCTCTTAAGCCCTGTTTGGGTGCTTCATCGTTAACCCTCAAATCCTTCTTCTCACCAGTTTTGAAATATAGCACGACTGATTTAAATTTTCGTATGTTGTACTGGAACTTGTTTAGCATTCACAAAAGATACAAAGAAATTAAGGGCATTAGCTGCCAGTGAGCATTGAACCAGTGGCGCAAGTTGAAATTTTATGCCAGATGGGTGCTCGACCGTAGGTCTCCTGCTTGGTGGGAAAATGCCCTGATGACTGCGCCATCTGGGCATGGACACAGTGGTCACCACACCTGCATGGGCTACCGTAGCATACCTACTTTCAGATTCAAATTGTCCATTTATACCACACACTTCTATATAGTGCCCCTGCTCATGAACCTCATTACTCGCAGAATCTTGCCGATTCCTGTAAGAATTCGAGTCTTGCGTGCATCTGCACTGAAAGAATCATTTGCTATCATCACCTTAATTATATGTGGGGTGTCTGTTCCTTTTGACAAGTCCGAAAGGACAGCCACCACATATACATTACTTGATATATTCAGATCCATCTAGGAAGGAAGTGAAAGGTGGGCACTAAGCGGTATGGACGAAAGGAGGCTAGAAGCTTTTAACGTGTAGTGTTACACTATAATATTTACTATTACATAGGAGATCGAGTGACTACTGAGGCGCAGGTTGATCGGACACAGTCTGGGTATCAAGGATTAGTTAATTTGGTGAAACGAAATATACTGTGGCTGCGGCCTCCTGTAAGGGTAGACTGGTCGCTTGGCGCAATTCTTTTTAGTTTACACCACTTCAGCGACTTGCATGTTTATAGGATGAAATGATGATGGACAATCACAATACCCAGTCCCTAAGCGAAGAAAATCTCCGACTAGCCGGAATCGGACCGTGACACCTCACATGGCATTCTGCAGTGCTCACCAGTCAGTTATGGAGATGAACAGCTAATATGGTAATGAAGGAAAATTTATTGTTGAGAGCGAAAATTGTTGGGAGGGACCAGTCCTTGACCACAGGAAGCAGACTGAAGTGGCGTACCACAGACACATAATCTTTTCCACATGTACAGTATTCCTTGGAATAATGACTCTAAGCACTATGGGACATAACATCTGAGGTCATCAGTCCCCTAGAACTGAGAACTACTTAAACCTAACTAACCTAAGGGCATCACACACATCCATGCCCGAGACAGGATTCGAACCTGCGAACGTAGCAGCATCGCAGTTCCGTCCTTGGCATAGCCCCTTGGAGTTGACATCGCCCCTTTCTGAGCAGAAGCTACACTACTGGTCAATAAAATTGCTACACCAAGAAGAAATGCAGATGACAAACGGGTATTCTTTGGGCAAATATATTATACTAGAAATGATATGTGATTACATTTTCACGCAATTTGGGTACATAGATCCTGAGAAATCAGTACCCAGAACAATCATCTCTGGGCGTAAGAACGGCCTTGATACGCCTGGGCATTGAGCCAAACAGAGCTTGGATGCGTGTACACGTACAGCTGCCCACGCAGCTTCAACACGGTGCCACAGTTCATCAAGAGTAGTCACTGACGTATTGTGACGAGCCAGTTGCTCGGCCACCATTGACCAGACGTTTTCAATTGGTGAGAGATCTAAAGAATTTGCTGGCCACGGCAGCAGTCGAACATTTTCTGTATCCATAAAGGCCCATACAGGACCTGCAACATGCGGTCGTGCATTATCCTGCTGAAATGTAGGGTTTCGCGGGGATCGAATGAAGGGTAGAGCCACGGATCGTAACACATCTGAAATGTAACGTCCACTGTTCAAAGTGCCGTCAATGCGAGCAAGAGGTGACCGAGACGTGTAACCAATGGCACCCCATACCATCACACCGGGTGATACGCCAGTATGACGATGACGAATACATGCTCCCAATGTGCGTTCATTGCGATGTTGCCAAACACGGATGCGACCATCATGATAGTGTAAACAGAACCTGGATTCATCCGAGAAAATGACGTTTTGCCGTTCGTGCACCGGGGTTCGTCGTTGAGTACACCATCGCAGGCGCTCCTGTCTGTGATGCAGCGTCAAGGGTAACCGCAGCCAGGGTCTCCGAGCTAATAGTCCATGCTGCTGCAAACGTCGTCAAACTGTTCGTGCAGATGGTTATTGTCTTGCAAACGTCCCCATTTGTTGACTCAGGGATCGAGACGTGGCTGCACGATTCGTTACAGCCACGGGGATAAGATGCCTGTCATCTCGACTGCTAGTGATACGAGGCCGTTGGGATCCAGCACGGCGTTCCGTATTACCCTCCTGAACCCACCGATTCCATATTCTAACAGTCACTGGATCTCGACCAACGCGAGCAGCTACAATCCGACCTTTATCAAAGTCGGAAACATGATGGTGCACATTTCTCCTACTTACACGAGGCATCATACCAACGTTTCACCAGGCAACGCCGGTCAACTGCTGTTTGTGTATGAGAAATCGGTTGGAAACATTCCTCATGTCAGCACGTTGTAGGTGTCGCCACCGGCGCCAACCTTGTGTGAATTCTGTAAAAAGCTAATCATTTGCATATCACAGCATCTTCTTCCTGTCGGTTAAATTTCACGTCTGTAGCACATCATCTTCGTGTAGCAATTTTAATGGCCAGTAGTGTATATAGTACTAGAACTTCGCTGTTGTTTACGATAGTAATGTGTACTTGATTGGTGTATGTATTTTGTATGTACCGGTGTCGTGCGATGGAGCTGGCGCCATGGCTGGCAGTACCCATGTGACTGAGTGCATCTCTTTGTGCAGCAAACACCGGCGCAGTGGCGAGTGGTGTTCCTGGTGGTGGCGGCGCTGGTGTCCTTCTCTGGTCTGATGTATGTGCTCTTCTCGACGACGCAGCGGCAGCCCTGGGACCGACCCTGTGGGCAGCCAGGCGCTGGTGCAGGGGAAGGCGTCACAGCCGAGAGACAGCCCCTCCAGGAGGACAACGACCACAAGGGGTGTACCTAGGCTGCTGCTTACTGTCAGGAAACACCCCTATGTAATACTGTAGTCTCTACGAGCGTTTCATAATAGGGGACCTTCCATAGTCAGTACATGTAATCGTGGTAGTCTTTAAGAAGACCACATCTGTGTCTAACATTTTGGTCTACTGTTTTAATCCACCGGTACATATTTCCAATAATTTACATCTAGCCTATTGCGGTCTTCCTAACTAACTATTCATCCTATATGACAATCAATGCCGGCCGCGGTGGCCTTTAGGTTCTAGGCGCTCCAGTCCGGAGCCGCGCTGCTGCTATGGTCGCAGGTTCGAATCCTGCCTCGGGCATGGGTGTGTGTGATGTTCTTAGGTTAGTTAGGTTTAAGTAGTTCTAAGTTCGAGGGGGCTGATGACCACAGCAGTTGAGTCCCATAGTGCTCAGAGCCATTTGAACCATTTTTTTTAACAATCAATGACACTGCTCTTTAATTATCCATCAAACTGCAGATGTGCCCCAAGGATCCGTCCTATCACCGCTCCTTTATCTCTTATACTCAGTCAACGATCCAAATGAACTCCCTCTTATGTACATGTTTCGATATCCAGTAGACACTGCCCTCTTTGTAGCTCATCCTACCTTCCATTCATCTCAATGGACCCTTCAACTCCATCCCAACAATTTCACCTTGTGGAGTAACCGATGATACCTTTCCATCAGTCTTTCAAAACCTTAGGCAATAATTATAGGAAAAATCACCCATTAGTCTGACAATTCATATTATCACTCCATGACCCAACAAACCAGAACATTAAAATTTCTAGGACAAACATTTATTCAAAAACTAACCTGGACCCTGACCTACTAAAAATCCCAAAGAAAGCCCACAGTATGTTAAACTCTTGAAACTAGTAATCAGGTTGACATGGATACTAAACCCCATTGACCATAATGTAGCTTGGACTTCTGTTTCTGCCAATTTTATTACTCGCACGAGATCCTGGAATGACATGCACTCCTTGTTGCTTGGCGTACCTGACTAACTTCTCCCACTTGTATGCTGTACCACCTCACCAAATACTCACACCTCCTCAAACACTAAGAACACCGTCAGCTCTCCTAAATCTTCCATAAACATGAGTCCCACTACTCCATAGTCTCGCCTTTCCCTGAGGACACTAGCCTCCTGCTATATGTCTGTCATCACATTCCATCATCCCTTCATTTAAAAACATTCCATGTTCTTTACCAAAATAATTTCTGTCAATTTTCCCTTCAAACCCTTTCTTCCAACCATAACCTATCCGTCCCATCCCAAAAAAAGCTACCTTTCTCCATATCCTTGCCCTGCTAGTGTCCCATTCGTATCATTCCACCTATGTCTGACGAATCGGTTCCTTACCATCCATAAATCCAACATCCTTTTTCATATAATACGCACTCCAATACTTACATCTCAGTCCTCACCCATACTTACCAGAAACCCCATCATACCACACTCATAATGCAAAAAATGCACATCACCATCATCTTCTCATAAAACTCAGCTATTTTACCTCCTTCAATCTTTTAGACTGAAGCTGTAAATTTATAAATCAGCTACTGAAGAGTACAATTTGACAACTGCCTGTCTCCCTAATTGGGGAAATGCACATAACTGATAAATAAACCAATACAAATCTCCTACATAACTTACAAAGTTGTCTTACATTACAGACTTGATACCAACCGTCTTAACATTTCCAATTGATCTTCAGTACAGTACTCCAATGCATCTGCACCAATGCTGTTGTGGTCATCAGTTTGAAGACTGATTTCAAAGTCTCCACACTAGTTCATCCCACACAAGTTTCTTTATCTCTGCACCCTTCATCCATCTGAACCTGTTTACTCTTTTCGTACCTTGGTCTCCCACTGCAGTTTTTAACCTTCCTTTTCTCACTTCCCATGACTCCAACAAAAATCTTTCCACTCTGATTCAGTTCAGTATCTCTTTATTATTTATTTTATTTACCCATCTAATCTTAAGAATTCGTTTGTACTAAAACATTTCAGAACCCATTCGCTTGTTGTTGTACGTTTCACTTTTGTATTAAGAAAAAAGAACAAATACTTCGACAGAAGACTTAACACCTAAATTAATATCCGATTTTAACATATTTCTCTTTTTCAAAAATTGTTTCCTTGCTATTTCTAGTTTTCATTTTATACACTCTTTACTTCTGCTATTCTCAGATATTTTCTGTCTAAATAGCTGAATCTGCTCATTGCTTTCAGCGTCTTGCTTCCCAGGCTAGTCCTCTCAGCGTTACACAGTTTAATTCGACTACATTTCATTACCCCTGTCCTACTTTTATCAACGTTAAGCTTCTAGCCTCCTTTTGAGATGCTATCAAAATCTCATTTTGTAACTAGTTGAACTACAATGCTCTCAGCAAACATTAAAGCTTTTTCTCTGAAATTCAGTTCACTTATCGCATTTCTTATTTGATTCATTTACTGTTTGCTCAGTGTACAGATTGACTAAAGTGCAAAACATACTACATTCATGTCTCACTCCATTCTCAACTTCTGCCTTTCATGTCGTCCTACATTTTGAACTGTAGTCAAGCTTTTGTTCTGCAGAAGTTTTAGTTAACCTGTCACACAGTGTATTTTATCTATTTATAATGAGAGATTTGCTAAGAGTGTAATCCACTAAACTTTGTCAAAAGCGTTTTGTTAATTTGCAAATGCTAAAAATCTTGATTTAACTTTTTCAACCGATTCATAGTATAATTAATGCTTCTATGTTACTACGTTTCTCCAAACCCTAAAATGATCTCTACTCTCAGCGATTTCTACTTGTCATTTCATCTGTACCAATACATTCCTTGAATCTAAATTCACCCATATTTTAGTACACAAACAAAACCAGCTGTTATTTTTTAAATCATAGGTACTTTATACATACTTAACATACTTTAAATACATACTTTAAAAATGTTTAAAATGCAAATATTTTGAAACTTTTCACATAGTAAAACAACTGTCTATAGATAGTTTCTCTAAAACTTGAGTCAATAGTGTCTGTAAAATGTGCTACTGAGAACTCAATCTGATTTCTGTTAATCTAGAGAGAAGAGATGACAACATAAGAAGTTGATGTCCACACTGTCTTACTTCTTGAATAGTGGAATCGTGGAGTTCCTTATTAAGTAAAAACAATACTGAGGAAAAAGCTACATTGTAATTTATTGATAATTAATAAATGTAAACATGGTTGTGTTTTTATACAGAAATTACACATAAAAATTGCATTACCTCACAATTAGTTGTTATTGCATTGTTTGTTCATTTATTCTCCTGTGGGTCCATCTTGCGATATATATTTATTTACAATTCATGGAGAGTCTCTAGGCCCTGGACAATGTTCTTTCTATTGAAAGCAGCGTCCCACTTCTGCATAAGAATCGAGGAGCATAGTAAGCGCAGAGCTCGTTATAAAACAAATTTTTGATCACACAGGAAAATCGAGTGCTCTGAATTCTTAATGTAACTGATCATTGAGTTTGGTGACTGCACAATGATAACGCCATCACAGTGAGATGCACCAGAATATATTTATTATTAGAGGCTCACCTAACCATGGACGATTTATAGGACAATATAAAGGCTGTTGGAATCTAAGTGAAGACAGATCAACAGATATTTATTTGCTCTAATGATTGACAAAAATCACAATAAAAACTAACAAAGTACAAAATTGCAAAATGTCGCAAACACTGTGGCAGGTACCAAAAAATGCAAAAGACTGTATGGAGAAAGTGTAACAAGATCTGCTCATCTTGGCAGCTCGCAAAATCAATGTTCATATTACAACAATATGCCACAACTTATAAACAAAATAAGCACGGTAAGTTGGGTTGGAAAGCAAGCAAGTAATGAGATGCTCAGAATATTGATCGCACTGCTAAAATTATGACACTTACCTTTCCTGAAAATCAACATTCCGCAGGTCCAGGCCCAGGCCCAGAAATGAATGACCCTTACAGTGGGCAGTGATCGAGTGACTACAAAATATAGACCTCCCTCCATAACTCTGAACCTATAAAATGTATTTAGAGGGGACAACTCAATGCTGTCGCCAATGTAACAAATTATAATATCGCTGATTTCATGAAAAATCGAGGAACACTGCAGAAACTTCCCGCTTTTGGTATACAAAATGTACCTTAACATATAAGAGGTTGGTACTGCGACGCAGCAGTGTCCTATCGATTGGTCAGCATCGTCGCACCAAGTATGCTGGCAGGGCGCCTGAGTTCAACTGGGTACGCCAAAACTTGTAGTGAAAGCGATGGACCCTTCCATGCTGATTTTGTAGCATCTCGGTGTTTCGCCTTTTGATGTCTGAACAGAACAGGCAAAAATGGCGTGCTCAATTATTCTCTGGGGATGGTAGTGGCAGCACAGCCCTTTCACTTAGCACTGGGAGAGCCACTGGCTCTGCAGAGAAAAGCACGAAACAGGCAACAACGTTCCTTCCATGAAAACTGACCAGCTCCCAGGGGACCTTTGGCCTTCGTAATGAGTTTCACTGACTGCCCCCTGCCGACATAGAGGATCCAGAGACCATGCTGAGAGAACATCTTCCCAGTGAGAAAAACACAATTCTTCCCTCCTACAAACGTGCCCTGTGTACTCTAAATAAAATGAACCACAAAATGGTGGCAAAAATGAACCTACGAGTACATCACATATCGATATGTGACAGCGAAGTCACACTATTAAGAAGTACTGATCCAGTTGCAATTCTAGCTTCTTGTCTGTATGAAAGTAATTCCTTTTCCAAGGGCCATACAGAATTAAAAACTTTTCCAAGGTACAGAAACATCGCATTAACCCAGATGACCTATAGCAATATCTCTTACATATTATGTACAAAGAACATAACTAGGGTTTTGAATTGTATGCCACTTCAAAATTCATAAAATTTATTGTTCCAGATAAGTCATTGTGTCTCATTCCAGAATACGTTCTATAATTTTCTTACTTCTACCTTTTTTTTTGAATATCCATACACCTCTTTCAGCTGGTTGGTCAAATTTTCTGCCTGACGTATCTCCAGTGAACTAAGATTGAGACTGAAGCGAGAGATTAGAGCCCACACAGAAGCATACCGACAATCCTTCTTTCCACGTACAATACGAGACTGGAATAGAAGGGAGAACCGATAGAGGTACTCAGGGTACCTTCCGCCACACACCGTCAGGTGGCTTGCGGAGTATGGATGTAGATGTAGAAGCTAATCAACTACAAATTTCATACAAAATTTGGTAGGTACACCGTCTAGTTGTCGAGCCTTCACGAGTTAAAGCGATCTGAACTACTTTGCAAGAGAACATTGTAGCATGGATGGATGAAGTAATTATTTTCTCTCTGGCATGAAAAAGGGAACTTATGATCTTCCTGGTGTGTGTGTGTGTGTGTGTGTGTGTGTGTGTGTGTGTGTGTGTGTGTGTGTGTGTGTGTGTGGAGGGGGGGGGGAGGACAGAACTTCAATGTTTTACGCTTTCCATTGGTCAGCTCATCAATTTAAATCTGTCTTGATCATATATCGAATATAGAAAGAAAAAGGTTATCGTTTAAAAGTTCATCAACTGAAAATTAGGATCTTACACATTGGTGAAAACAGTCTTCACAGTGCACTGAGACAACAAAGAACTCACAGCAGAAAGTGACAAGTCAACACTTATAAAACACATAAAGGACAGGCATTGTTGATACTAGCAGCAGGTAGTTACAAGGTGGCGGATAATATAGAACGTCTGCAATAGCAAGTGCCAGAGCGATATTCATTGGTGGCGCCCTTTGTGCGCACAATAAAGCTGTAAATACTGTCTGAAGAGAAAGTGGGGTGAAGTGGCCATGCTCCATAGCTTATTTCTATATAGTGACAGCTTCTCAGTAAGCTTCTGACATTACAAGTAGGTTTCCCTCCAATTGCTGAGAGCGTCAGTCGCCAAGTTCTACTATTAGGACGTAGAAAGAGATAAAGCCTTTGTTCTTCAGATGTTTCTGATACTGCCTTGGTGCCACTGATGGCAGGTGGGGCCAATTCGCAAACATTTTCGAGAAAGAGCGGTTTTTCTATCATCGCGCCTTTTTCCGTCGTACAATTTCCCTCTGTGTGAGATTTCTCTACTAAGGTGTGATACGCATTGTATACAAATTTTGCACTTGGGCGGCCATCTTAGCTTCACGCATACAGCCTGCTAGTTGTTTTACTTCCTATATAGTCGTAGAAATCTTACAGTTGTGACGCCCTTGGCACCCCTTCCAACCTGGCGCCCCAAGAGATGTCTTGCGTCGCCTGATGCTCAGTGAATTATTTTTTAAAATCAAGATGCTTCTCTGAAGAAGGCATTCAAATTTTTAGATTCTAAACGTTGAATGAAAATAGTAACTTCTCTCACCGTGATCGTATACGATATCTGATTCTGGAATACTGATCTACGTTATGTAACGAATATGGCTTCACTTTCTCTATGATTTTTAGAGGTGTTAATATGCACGGAAAGTTATACATCTATCGAAATAAAATTAATACCAAAATTTGACGCACATCAGCCTGATAATTACACAAGAGGGATCCATATTTAGTAATATTATGACTATGATTTTAATTAATTGTAACTCTTGTCTTTCTTAATGAGCACTTCTCGAGTGCTCGTGTACGTGTCTCAACAGGTGATTCGACTGGCTTGGGTTGTAATGTCACAGCACATTCTGATAGAGTGCAGCATTACGGTTAGTGAATGGTTGAGGCTTACCTTGACTGTCCATTGTGAATCAACAGCTGAAGACTGAATTCAGCGTTTCGGACTTCGTATTCCTGTCGTGCATTTACAAGAAATAATACCTTATGTGGAACATATTTTGACCACCGTTGTTTATCTGATGACATTGTACTGTTTGCCTCTAGTGCAGCTAAACATGAATGTCTAACACAAGAAGAAAAATAATAATTTTGTACAGAGGTTGCAAAATCAATTATAATTAGTCTAAAATAATACAACAGTACACATACAAAAGTGTCTACTCCAAGGATAGTTTGACATTCATTCCTTTTTGTATATGGCACAACTAACACGTTGGCACCCAAGCATGTGCACAGCTAGTGCTGCCAACATCCTATGCCCAAGTTTCTCCCATCTTCCTCCATTTACATTGCCATCCTTGTGCTCATGGCTTCTGTTCTGGTTTGGTGTGCTCTGAACTGGCCTTTACATTGTTCTACAACTGTGTGGATATTTCTGAAACTATTTTGGAATCCTCAAAGGACAACCTTCACTTTGTGGTATTACAAGCGTCTTGCGTTAGCGTCATTGAGTATATAGTATGTGTGATAAGATGGCTGACTGCCATGGTAGGACACCGAGCAGCGGTCTGGAGAGTGCAGCTGCAGCCTGAGCGCCATCTGATTGTGAGCTAGAAGACGAGTGGAGATCCCTGAGAGCAGCAAACAAAGTAGGCAAGAAAAGGGCAGCGGTATGGAGGAATTTGGAGACGAATATTCTATGTAAGATACTTAATATTCCTAACAGACGTGCTACAAGAAGCAACAGTACATACAACAATTGAACTGCAATAATGAGATGAGCTCATCGCAAATTTAATCTTGTTTCCAAACATAATGCCTTAAAATTTTAATTGTTATAGCTTGAAAAAATTGTAACAGGTGAACCAAACACACAATATGAACTTATACCTCTTATGAAAGCTGAAAATGTCAGCAATCATAACAACATGATACTTTTACATTCACACAAAAATATAAACAATTTACTGAATGTATAATGGAAATTGTACCATAAATACCATTTGCCCACATATAAACATAGTATGAATTCAGTTTGAGCATCCCAGACTCTTATCCAACAAATCCTTACTTTTAACCTAGGATTTACAGTCTGGTGTTGAAATCTGAACACATTATGTCTCCAGGTGCAGTGAAGCATGCGTGACTTTATTCACATCTATTGAAATAAGGTACAAATGTTTCAATATCAGACCACAAATCGACCATGAGAATCAAATCTATGTCCTATTGTATATATATATACATGCTGTCCCACACATCAGGCATGCTATGATGGCTGCCTGACAAATCAACCAGCTTTCCAGGGCAGCCTGCATGTCAGGGGCAAGAAAATTGTTTCTGATACCCAACAGGTAGGCTGCCCTTCATGACAGAAATGTTGTGTTCCAGCAGTATCAGCTTCCTTTATCTATTGCTTTGCTTTGCATGGTAGCCTGTATATCAGGGGCAAATAAATGAATTTCGAACCCCTGATGTGTAGCCTACCCTATTTTACAAACATGTTGTGGGAGTAGTATCAGCCTGATATATATTAAACTGTACTGTAGAGGCTACACATGCTAACAAACATGACTGAGGACAGGTTGAGATGGAGGTAGGAAGAGATGGAATAAGGGAGGGGACGAAGATATGGTCAGAGGGAAGGGTTGTAGGAAATGTATAATGAGGATGGGTTGGAGGGGAGAGAGAGGTAGAGGTGGGAGTCTGGGGCTGACAGACAGCAAGGAGAAGGTAGATATAGAAAAGGGGAGGAGGTGGTGTGTTCAATGTAAGTGTTGTAGAATTTTGGAACACATATTATGTTCGTGTATAATGTCTTTTCTGGAGACTAGAAATCTACTCTGTAGGAATCAGCATGGCTTTCGAAAAAGACGGTCGTGTGAAACCCAGCTCGCGCTATTCGTCCACGAGACTTAGAGGGCCGTAGACACGGGTTCACAGGTAGATGCCGTGTTTCTTGACTTCCGCAAGGCGTTTGACACAGTTCCCCACAGTCGTTTAATGAACAAAGTAAGACTATCAGATCAATTGTGTGATTGGATTGAGGAGTTCATAGATAACAGAACGTATCATGTCATTCTCAATGAAGAGAAGTCTTCCGAAGTAAGAGTGATTTCAGGTGTGGCGCAGGGGAGTGTCATAGGACCGTTGCTACTCACAATATACATAAATGACCTGGTGGATGACATCGGAAGTTCACTGAGGCTTTTTGCGGATGATGCTGTGGTGTATCGAGAGGTTGAAACAATGGAAAATCGTACTGAAATGCAGGAGGACCTGCAGCGAATTGACGCATGGTACACGGAATGGCAATTGAATCTCAATGTAGACAAGTGTAATGTGATGCGAATACATAGAAAGATAGATCCCTTATCATTTAGCTACAAAATAGAAGGTCAGCAACTGGAAGCAGTTAATTCCATAAATTATCTGGGAGTACTCATTAGGAGTGATTTAAAATGGAATGATCATATAAAGTTGATCGTCGGTAAAGCAGATGCCAGACTGAGATTCATTGGAAGAATCCTAAGGAAATGCAATCCGAAAACAAAGGAAGTAGGTTACAGTACGCTTGTTCGCCCACTGCTTGAATACTGCTCAGCAGTGTGGGATACGCACCAGATAGGGTTGATAGAAGAGATAGAGAAGATCCAACGGAGAGCAGCGCGCTTCGTTACAGGATCATTTAGTAATCGCGAAAGCGTTATGGAGATGATAGATAAACTCCAGTGGAAGACTCTGCAGGAGAGACGCTCAGTAGCTCGGTACGGGCTTTTGTTAAAGTTTCGAGAACATACCTTCACCTAAGAGTGAAGCAGTATATTGCTCCCTTCTACGTATATCTCGCGAAGAGACCATGTGGATAAAATCAGAGATTAGAGCCCACACAGAGGTATACCGACAATCCTGCTTTCCACGTACAATACGAGACTGGAATAGAAGGGAGAACCGATAGAGGTACTCAGGGTACCCTCCGCCACCCACCGTCAGGTGGCTTGCGGAGTATGGATGTAGATGTAGATGTAGATATGCATGAACAGCTGCAGAGAAGAGGCTATCATGTGTATTTGTGTATATAAAATTGAGTGGTGGTGATTTTGTAAATATATGTATTGAGTTATTCAGCAGTAGTAACGTCACTAAAAGCATAAAGGAACACGCAGAGTCGTGCAGAGTGGCCGCACAGTTTGAGGTGCCATGTTATGGATTGTGCTGCCCATCCCTTGGGCATGGGTGTGTGTGTTGTTCGTAGCATAAGTTAGTTAAAATAGTGTGTAAGTCTAGGGACCGATCATCTTACAAATTTGGTCTCTTAGGAATTCACACACTTTTGTATGTGCAGAGCAGTGCTTGTGGTCTCTTGTTGATGAACATTGTCTGGTAAGGTTGAAGAGTTAGATTTGGACAGAGAGAGCGCTGTATGGCCCAAGATAGGGTTTGTTGTATTTAATAAATTTCTGGTGGTCGCGAGTTGAACTTTTTTAATGGGAGTGAGCTGTGGACTTCTGTCGAGAGTTACAGAGTTTGGTGTGGCTTTCTGTGATCAGCGGAATTTATTGTTGTTTAAACAAGATAAGGCTGTGGACTTTAATATTTCGGTGTAGTCATTATTTCTAATTGTATAACGAAACTGTTAGGCGTTTGTTGTGATAGTAAAAGTGATTAATGAACTTGACTTTGCTTTGACTGTCAGGGTGATTTTGCTCTGATGAGCTTTAAGAATTAGCTGACAAAGTTTATAACTTTACTAGGGTTTTTCGTTACCTAATGCACTGCTGTATTAACTTATTATATGTATTGACTGTGTATAAATGCTCTGCTTACAATACATAACTGCATTTTGGTACTGTTGGTTTAACCATTATTCAAGTGATTAATCAATTTTACCTATATAACGACTCGTACATGCTCTTCCAGATTAACTATTATTCATCTGATTTGTGAATTTTATGAATGTAAGAACACAATTCGCATGTTTATGTGCATATTTCTGGAATTAGCGTTTGCCTTGAACTTTAAACAAGCTGGTTTAGTACACATTACTATCTAACAGTATGTAATTTAATCATTCGCTGTATATTTCAATTATTTTAATATTTTATATCTAATTCTCATAATAAAAGTTTTAATGAATAACTGTTTAAGAGTTTAGCTTAATAGCGAAGAACCCAACCACTGTTTTCATAATTCAAGCAAGCAAAACTAAAGTTTTAGGCCGTGCACTGCTCATACCAAAGTGTCTGCTCGAGTCGTCGTTGGTAATGCTAAGGTATGGTATGGTCGCAATTGGATTGACTTGTTTCTGAAATATTTTGTACCGTCGCAACTTGTTCGAAACCAATGTATTTGTTGCTTTCCGTTATAAATTATATGTAGCTAAAGAAGGGTAATAGACTCCGTTATTTCTTGTCTACAAATAACATTGTTTCCTCGCCGTTGTCAGGTTCAGTTTTGGCATCAAATAGATTCTCCACTATTCACTCTTGCCTGCTTATAAATGGCGATGCATCGTACATTACAAGAAATGAAACTGACCATAATTCCACGCATAAAATCAGACCTTTGCTGAACCATTTACTTTTTTAGTTTCCAGAATCTTCATTCACTTGAAAAAAAATCTTATTAGTGATGAGTATGTATGTGGACTTAGGGGTGAAGCTATTTTCCATGACTGTATAATAAACAAATCTGGTAAATGTCGTATCTAATTATTTACCTTAAGTTATTAGATAACAGAATATGTCTGACACACTGAAGTGTACACAGGTAAAGGACGAGAAGATAATTCAGTCAAAACCCTATTTCAGACACTTCTGAGTGGCTACCTCGACAAGGGACACACATTTTATATCAGCGATGGCCCAGAGTTTGGCCCGTGAGGCGTGCCGAGGCACGAATGCCATAGCGCTCAGCCTAGCTGTGCGTTCCCGCCAGGAAAAGCGGGAAGCTGCGAACAGGTCTTATTTTAGAAGGCAATGCAGTCGCACTGCATAAGACTTGGTTTTATATTTCACACATCTCATCTACGTAGATCACAAACAAATCAAAGTTCAAGTTCTATTTGATAATTTTTGTTGCACTGAAATTTTATTTGGTAGGGGGAATGAGGAAATACCGTGTACTTAAGACATTTAAATATTTCTTATTTTTCGAATCAAACTGAAATTGTGAGCATCTTAGTTTGTCAAGTAATCAGTTCCTTATATGTTTATATTTCTATATATGATATATTAAACCTATTTACACTTCTACAGGTGTTTTACAAAAATGTCACGTTGCACTGTATTACCGCGAGGAGGTGGGTAATAACGTGCAGAGTAAGGCATAACACAGTGTAGCACATAAAATTGCGAAAACTCTGTAAAAATGAAACATTTGAAAACTATTCGAACTTAAAAATTCATTTACTTATACAATCTAAAAATGTATATTTCACAATTTATTAAGTTTCGACAGGGAGCAAAACATCAAAAATCCTTTTATTGGTAAAATAACATTATAACGTAATGACTCAACTTGTCTCTGTTTACATTTAACGCCTATTCCGACGGCAATAGTCATAAATATAGTTTTCAGCAGTGTCACATTCACTACACTCTGAATGAAACCATCCACTGCAAATAACACCCCGAAACCACAACTCCCTATTTTTTCCAAGCTCTCCACAGATTAGGCAAAAGGAATCGTTGTCAGTTAATATTCCAGTGTTTCTTGTAACTGGAGATTCTCCGAAAGGATCAGTGTCATCCATCTCATCGGCACTACAGAGTTTGTATAAATCATCATCTGATGAAGATTCAAGCCTGCCAAAGTGCCCGAGCGTTTCTAGGCTCTTTAGTATGGAACGGCGCGACCGCTATGCCTCGGGCATGGATGTGTGTGATGTCTTTAGGTTAGTTAGGTTTAAGTAGTTCTACGTTCTAGGGGACTGATGACCTCAGATGTTAAGTCCCATTGTGCTCAGAGCCATTTGAACCATTTTTTTTTCTTGAAGATTCAAAAGATCGGCATTTCACTATGTCATATTTCGGAGATCTTATCTTTGATGCAACCTTCTGAACCTGCCTTTTCTCTTAGACTATAACTTTGATTTTTCTATAGGTAATTCGCCGTCTTTTGTATCTTCCTTTCTTGATTTTGTGTTTTTACTCTCTGCAGCTCTTTCCAAACGAAATGTGTGAGGACTCAAAGTGAAAATTGAGGAATAATGTTGTCTGGCACTTTTCTTCAATTTAAGAGGATGAATTGTAGTCCGCCCACAGGCTGGACCAGTAATTCTTTATCTACATCATCGAGGACACCAGTCGCTCTCTTTGAAGAACAAACTACAACTGTCTCATCACTTTCATCATTTTTAGCTCTGCCATCCTCATCAGTTGGTGGTTTTAAAGCTGTCTCATCTTCAGGTTACAAAAGCATGAAGACGTCGTCATTCAATTTCGTAGGATCTAGAGGGAAATTTTCTGTTTTGATGAACCCAGAGATACCGTTTCCAACATTTGCAGTCCTCTTGAAGGCTTTTATAAAGATAGGATAGATGTCGGTGTTATTCTCTGGTGGAGGTTAAATTTCACAAAATTGTCACGTTCTTGATTGAATTAAACCTTCAACGTATTGAAAATCGCTACATCTATAAGTGGTAGCCTGTAAAAGCCATAAGGTGGTAGTATTAAGAGTACTATTCCATTATCCTGGCAAAAGTTGTAGGCTTCTAGGGACACATGACTAGTGTGATTTTCTAAGATCAAAAGAATTGTATGATTTTTAGAAGCCTTCGTAAAGTCACCAAAATGCTACGACAACTTTGGAAAGAGATGTTCTGTCATCCAACCATTCTTGCTACATGCATATACTGAATTTGTTGGTCCCCCTCTATGTAGGGCAGGGGTCATCCTAAGCTGAGAAAAAATAAACATGGGAGGCACATGTGGTCGACTGGCACTCACCGCACAGCACACTGTAACGTTCTTCCCACACTCCCAGCTTGTTGCTCAACAACTCCTTTCGGCGCTAAAATCTTTCCTGGCTTTTCAACTGTTGATATTCCCGTTTCATCAAACTTGTAAATTCTAGAGGCATCGTACTTACATACGTCCGTTCCGGCAAAGATGTTGGAGAAGTATTGAACTTTTTTGCATTAAAAGCTGAGATCCGATTAAGACCGATAGCCTCAGGTTTCCGAATGCTGAATGACGGATTTCTTATATGAAAACCGGTCAACCATTCCTCTCCAGCTTTTCTGGATGATTTATTAAAATTTTGCTAGACATTACTTGTCTCAGCATACTCCTACACTAACCTTCTCAGGTCCTTCGAAGGTGTACCATAAAATATCTCTGCTAACAAAAGCACACGCTTAACTACGTCATTGTTCTGTTTTTCAGAAAATGTAAGTTTTTTCCTGAGCCTACTCTAAAGTAGTCTCCAGTTTTTAAGCTATCTCTGAAAGTAGAAAAAGGTATTCCATACAATCTTACAGCGCCTCTCTGTGCTTTCCAATTTCTGTGCTCAAATTATGTTTCGTCCACTCTTATACGTTTTCAGTCGTTCTACTTCTTTTCTCGCCATCTGTCATAAGAAGGGCACACAATTCCAAAAGCATAATTCATGAAAATTTTAAAACAAATTACCAAATGGGCTAATAGCGTTAATCATGGAGCAATAACGTGCATCCTGCGCGTTATAGTCCCATGACAACATATCCAGTATTTTTAATTCTAACCCAACAATCATGATGTTTAACTGCTAACATTTGATGTTTAAACCAATTTCAGGAAATGCTCAATTACATCGAACTACTTTAAATATTGTTGCTATTATAATACGTTACTTACGGCTACGCTCGTGATCTGCTGATTCTGTAACAAAACAGTTGAAATCAAATGAAACCAATTGTCGAACACGACTTCGCCGTTAAAAGCTCACGACCTCTCTGGATCTCACTGTAGTTCTTTACACTATGCGTAGTGTTACTTAAATATCGTTAATCGATACATCCGATCTTATCGATAGTATTTCTAAAAGATATCGATGTATCGATTGACTACCGTTTGTTTTGTGCACGTATTTCAAATGAAAAATAGCTTTATAAGAATTTTTATTGTTTAAAAGACAACAATATGAGATATGCAAATTTTGATTTATCAAAAGTAAGGTATTTAAATTCTTTTCATTTAGTCTGTTGTTTTAAAATAGAACATTGAAAGATACAAGTAAGATACAGACGATTGCACATGGCGGCCACTGAGTGACGCGCGTTTCTTCGGCTCGCGAGTTTTTCCGCTCATTGAAGGTGTTACAGAGAAGTGCGGCAATCCACAACGTGTGCATCTGACTAAACAAGTGTTACTTGCCGTGGTGTATTGTTCTCCGTCGATTACCACAAGTGATAAGTGATAAGTGAGTGAAAAATGGGAAGAGCACGAGTAAGCGGCAGCAGGCGAGGCTACAGGGGCGCAGGCAGCGCGGGCGCCCGGTCTCCGGCGGCAGGTGAGGCCCCGCTGCCCGACATCGGGGAGCTCGTCCGGTCCCAGGTGAGTGCGGCGCTGCACAGCAAAGACACGCTAGACGTAATCGTGCAATCCATCACGGACTCTGTGACGGCCGCGGTCATGGACAAACTGCAAGAGTCTGTCGGGCGCAACAGCACCGAAATCCAGTCTCTTAGAAAGTCCTTGGCCGCACAAGAGAAAAAAGCCGCCGAGCTAGAAGCTAAACTGTCTGCTGCCACCGATGAAATTGAGCAGTATCAGCGAAGGAACAGCTTGCGCTTGTTCGGGGTAGCTGAAAACGATCGCGAAAACACCGACGACCTGGCCATTAGCCTCGTGCGTGAGAAACTTGGCGTGCAGATCGACGTGGCCGATATTGACAGAAGCCATCGTGTTGGGCGCAGGATACCAGGCGCCACGAAACCCAGGCCTATAATAATTAAATTTGTGTCTTACCGGAAAAGAGCTGAAGTGTTTGCTCATAAAAGAAAACTCGCCAAGAGTGGGGTTACCCTGAGGGAAGATCTGACGCGCAAAAGACTAAAAGTTTTGAACGCTGCGATCACACAGTTCGGCCTTCAAAATGTATGGACCCAGGACGGCAGGATCGTAGTCAAGACGGAAGGAGGGAGGAAAACGGTGACGAACATGTTCGAACTGAAAGACTGAGCGAAATCTCGCGAGACACAAAGTCTCATATTGTAATCTGTCTAATATAAGTTAATTTTTATTCTTTCTTTTCATGTTTTAGCTTAAATATTGCTCCGTTATTTCTGTAAGTACCATAAGTACTCTATTTAAAATCAGTCAATTATTTCACATAAATATTGTTTCTTTATTTGTCTATCATAAGTGCTCATGTATACTCATATTGTCAGTCAAATGGGAATTAACATTCTCCATTAACAGGAATCTCCTTACAACCGCCTTTCTATATCTGTTATTTTCATCTTCGCCACTACCACTACTACTACTATTATCTTTTTCGTAACCACTACTGCCACTTTCCATCTTTCTTTTCGCTCCCTTCTCCGATACTTCCAGCGTGTTTTTCACCTTTAGTTCACAGACGCTTGAGTCAGTCACGACCTTGGACACCTGTAAACATGTCTTCCCCCGCGAAATCCAGCTTTTGTCCCTCTTCCAGCCAGCAGGTAAACGGAGCGCGCTCGGTCCTACTGGCGGCCACAATGGGACGGACCGGTTCCGGCGGCGGGCTCTTTGTGGCCCACGCGAACGCGCTGTCGCTAACGGCTCACTTCGACGAGTTCTGTGACCTGTTCTGCCAATCGCTGTTCCACATCATCCTCGTCTCTGAAACTTGGTTGAAACCAAACATTTCTTCCGACGCTATCCGAATCGCTGGTTACTCTCTCCTAAGGGCAGATCGTGAAACACGACGCGGGGGTGGTGTGGGTGCCTATGTTCGCTCTGATCTGACACCTACTGTACTATGCACATCGGATGCAAAGGGCGAAGGAGAAGCAGAGTTCTTGTTTTTCGAAATAAATACATCAAATCAGAAACTGCTAATTGGAGTAATCTATAAACCTCCAAAAATCGGTGCCATGTCCTCCTTTCAGTCTGCCCTGTCCTCACTCGTGACACAGTATGAACACATATTCATTATGGGCGACACAAACATCGACTTACAGCTAAAATCTCCCTCTGCCGAAAAACTAAGGCGACTGTTCCACTCCAATGATATGAGTTTAACACCGCTGGACCCAACTCATCACACGCCACACAGTCACACACTCATAGATATAATAGCAACAAAGCGACCAGATAAAATAATCCGCGCCAATCAGACATCCGCTCCGGGACTCTCTGCTCATGACGTGATATTCTTAAATTACTCAGTGCATACAACCAAAGAAAAATCTCACCTGGTAACCTACAGAAACTTAAAAAATGTTAACCATGACGCTCTTCAAAAGGATTGCTCAGACATCCCTTGGCATGATATAAGCAATGAACCGACTTTAGACGGAAAAATTCGGCAATTATGTAGCAAAATTATTGCACTGTATGATAAACATGCTCCTCAACGCACTGTCAAGGTAAAGAGAGCTCCTGCTCCGTGGCTCACCACTGCATTACGCCAGTTAATGAATAAACGTGATACTGCACACAGGGCCTTCAAGCATAACCCAACTCCCGAGGCGTACGAAGCTTATAGGAAACTCCGAAACAGAACGAAGCAAAGCGTGAGAAATGCCAAAATCAGACATGCCCGCTCTGTCGTATGCGGCATATCAAAACCTGCTGCACTGTGGAAAAAGCTGCGCAGTTTCGGTATAGGGAAGCAAAGAAATGACGCTGTTTATCAAGCGTCTGCAGAAGAATTAAACGATTTCTTCTCAACAGCTGTAATCTGCCACGCAGCGACAAATTACCAGCCCCAAGATATCAATCTCTCGAGAGACAAGTTTTTCCTAAAACATGTCACTACCGGCACAGTACACAAGGCAATTATGAGAATCTCTTCCGAGGCAGTAGAAAATGATGGAGTGAGCATTGGCATGATTAAAAACGTCGTAGCCACTATTATTCCAGTTATCACAGAGACCTTCAACCTGTCTCTTGTCAGTAGTATATATCCTAATGAGTGGAAGCAAAGTTTAATCCAGCCTATACCCAAGACTGACAACCCTAAGTCGCCAGGTGACTACAGGCCGATCAGCATACTACCTGCAATATCTAAAGCCCTAGAATACATCGTCCATGAACAGCTGACGGATTACCTCAAAACTCATAACATCCATGACGAATATCAGTCAGGCTTTCGAAAGCACCATAGTACAGCAACTGCATTAATCAAAGTAACTGATGACATTAAACATGCTATGGACAGACGTGAAGCTACTATCCTGACACTGCTTGACTTTAGCAAGGCTTTTGACACAGTTGACTTCGATATATTACTAATTAAAATGAAACAGCTGAATTTCTCAATCAGCGCAATACACTGGTTCGACAGCTACCTCAAAAACAGAAGTCAACAAGTCGTTTGTGGGTCGGAAAAGTCATCATGGAAAAGCGTGCACTCTGGAGTTCCCCAAGGCTCCGTCCTTGGCCCACTACTCTTCTCACTGTACATTAATGATATTTCTTCAGTGATTCACTCCTGCAGCTACCATCTATATGCTGACGACATCCAACTGTACATAAGTGCAAGCCCCAAAAACATTGCTGGCGCAGTAGCGAGTATGAACGCAGATCTTTGCTCTGTTTCTCGATGGGCACAGAACCTAGGTCTGAAACTAAACCCCAAGAAATCCCAGGTCACACTTATATCTCATCCAAAGTTAATCAGCCGGTACTTTCGCGAAACGGTCCCTAAAATACTCCTCAATGGTACCCAACTACCATACCAAAAAACAGTAAAAGACCTTGGAATAATCTTGGATGAACACCTAAACTGGGAAGAACAAACAGTCACAGCTTGCCGGAAATCGTTCTCCTCCCTACATGCAATCCAAAAATGTAGAAAAATATTCCAACATATTTTAAACAAAAATTAGTCCAAATACTTGTCTTGCCTAATCTTTACTACTGCGATGTAGTTCAACACGGCACAAATAGTGAAAATTCTAGATGCCTCGAGCTAGTGCTGAATGCTTGCATCAGATACGTGTGCAATATTCGGTTGTATGATCATATCAGTCCTTCATACTCCCAGCTAGGTTGGATACGCCCACATAAGGCACGCGATCTCCACACGATGTGCTTACTTCATCGATTTCTTAGCCACTGGTGCCCCCAATACTTATCTTCTCACATTAAACATCTATCATCATTCCACAATCGCAATACCAGATCGGATACGTCTATCATCTTGGCTGTACCTTTACATAACACAAAATCTTTCTCCGTGTCATTCTCCATCTCAGCCATACGACTATGGAACGCACTCCCCTGTGATCTGCGTCTTATCCAGAACTACTCAACATTCAAGAGGGAACTCAAAACTTACATATTAGGGACGGTATAGCCACCACTGTTGTGCCCCTCCCATCTCTTTCTTTCTCCTCTCCATCACAGCTTCGAATTTTACCATTCTTTTTCTCTTCCTCTAACCTATCTACCTCTTATATATCTCTTTCACCCCATTCTATCGTCTTATGTCTCTGCTCGATGAGAATAACTCACAAGCTGCAAGAATATAACGAGAAAATTCCCAACTAACTGACATTCACAAAAGAAATGTATGTTTACTTTCATATACTTAGTCACTATTATTATTATTATTATTATTATTATTATTATTATTACTATTATCATTATTATTATCATTATTATTCTTGATTGTTATAATTATTTTTATTGTTATAACTACCATTGTACTACTGTTATAATCTCAATTTTTTTTGTTTAACATCAATACTGCATAATACGTTAAATGTCCTTAATGTTATTTAGAAACTGTAACTCGTTCAATCTGAGTATGCCTGGTTAGGTGTAAGAGAGGGCCTGAAGGCCCTGATCTTGCCAGGTAAAATAAATGCATAAATAAATAAATAAATAAATTTTTCTCCTTTAGTCTGTTGCATTTTTCAGTAATTATTCATCCTGCCTAGAACAAAAGCCTGTCCTCAGGAACTGAAGTCGCTGGACACCACAACAGTTTAGTGGCCATTATACACAACACACTATGAGATTTTGCGTAATATTCTAAAACACAAGCATACTAGTCTATTACAGATTTTAAACAATATTGATGTAGGACAGTTACGGAATCACTGACTAGTATAACAACATCGATGTTACGCTATTGCTGCTAACTGGGCAAAAAAAGATCATCCGATTTCAAACTGGTAGACATATCAGTAGATGTATTACCACTGCTAAAGGATGCTTCTGTTTCAGGTATTATTCTTGTAGTTGATGCGATGATAGCAGCATACATTTTCTTAAGTACTTGTGCAGCGTCTTCTGCCTCTTGAAATGTCCCGAAACAAGTGTTTTAAACCTAGGATCTAATGATGTCACAAACGAATTAACAATCAATGTAGTAAATGGCTTCACTCTTTCATTAACTGATTTAATCAAGGAATCCAGAACACCTCGTCATTCATTACTTGTTAAGATGCTTTCCAAGTCTGAAAACTTTGCAGCAGTACCTCGTGTAAGAGGTACAGTTAATGAAGCAGTGATGTATATGACTCTCCTGAGATTGTTACTTGCTACTTCAAAAGGTTGAAGAACAATTATCTCTTGTATAGCTAAGCAACTTTCTGCTGTGAGAGTAGGCAGTGCTTTTGAACTTTCACTGATTGCAATCTCAAGTTCACTGCGTACTTCCAAAGTTCTTTTGACTGTGTGGCATGAGGTGTTCCATCGGGTCGGCACCTCTTGTATCAGTCTCAGTTCTCTTTTGAACATTGCGAAGTTCGTCACTGGTTAGTGTAGAGTTATGAAAGGATGTCACAATAGACTATTTTCAATAAAATTTTGGAAAACTTTTCTGCTTTGAAACAATCTTGTACTGTTAAGTTAATGCAGTGGACAAAACAGGGTGAAACAGCCACCAAACAAATAAAAAAAACGTGACGCTCGACAGGTGATGCTTTTAGTATATTCCGTTTTTCGGGAGCTGGTGTGTCCTCGGAGAAACAAGCTCCGCTATTCGATCACAACACGGTAACCAACATATGAACATTATTTGTGCTTCTTCAAAAGCAGAAATGACATACGGGCATTAAGAGTGCGTCAGTGTTTTGTGTTTTCGAATCACCATACAGGTTAACATGTACAACTGAAAACACTTGTAAGTACAATGAGGACTCAGGAACAGAAGAGGACAGTGGCAGCTGTGTTTAATTAATTAACGTTAATAAATGTATTTATCTTAAAGTGCATTATACAGTGCAATCACAAACATTTAACAAATCTTTAAAATGTAATGTTTCCTCTACTAAATGCGTTTTATTACCACAACCTTATTAGCATTTGCATTCCTTGCTACAAGTAAGCAAGCTCACACATTTGAAGATGACAATTTGTACAACGCGCATTCATGAATGCATGTTATTTACGTCTGTAGTCTTACCATAAGCATCTGATCGGTAAGAGATGCATACGACTGTGAGTTGTCATCACTTCAAGACAAACAAGAAAATCACCTCTCTCACGGCCCCTCCACCACAGCGAGCAACACAGTTTATAAACAACATACATTGGATTAGGCCCCACCATATTTGATGTTGATGAAATACCTCTATACAATCTACTTTCCCTCTGCACTCCAAAAGCCATGGAGGTATTAGAAACCGACAATTTTTCAGGGGCCAATTAGAAAACAATTACAGTATAAACGATAGGACTATCGATAGTTAAGGCAGACTACCGATTGTCACGATAGTGCAGATGCTATCGATTAATCGATGGTTTATCGATGTTTAAGCAACACTAACTATGCGGCAACACTATGCAGCGCTGTTTACTCCCTCTAGAAAACTGGGAAAAGCAGTGCACGGGATTATCCCGCTGAACTGCGCTGCCCCGCTCTCCCTTACACATTGTCGGCATACAAATGGTTCAACTGGCTCTGAGCACTATGGGACTTAACATCTGAGGTCATCAGTCCCCTAGAACTTAGAATTACTTAAACCTAACTAACCTAAAGACATCGCACACATCCATGCCCGAGGCAGGATTCGAACCTGCGACGGTAGCGGTCGAGCGGCTCCAGACTAAAGCGCCTAGAACCGCTCGGCCACTCCGGCCAGTGTCGGCATACAGACCGACGCGGACAATTTCACAGGTTTTTCGCACTCAGACTACCACGTAATCGTGACTGTTTCACATACATATCTTCACTTTCACAAACTCGTTATGGAGATGTCGGAGCTGTTCCTGAGGAAAACAGCAAAGACTTACCTGACAATTTTAACACTTAAGAATTTATCTTTTAAAGAGGTATTACCCTGGGGATCAATCAGTTCCATCGGCTCGTGCACAGGGACACTTTCAACTGAACGGTCCTTAAAACAGATCGTAAACAGATATAAGGTTGACTGGACCTCAAAACATTTAGAAACTCTCCTTGTAAATTCTTCAAACATCAAATTTTCTTTGACACCTGTGAGCTTAGGGAAATGGATGGTATTTGTCAGAATTTGTCACTTCCACAATGCGATTTGGTTTTTACACGCATTCCCATCAAATCAGAATTAAGCTGCTTCTCCACTTGCAATGTCTTACTGTGGGCAGCGTGCAATCAAGTCCACTGAAAACACAAGGTTTTCAATCAATTTCGGATGTTATGACTTTCGTCCCTGCTTTCCTTTTCCCTTCGACTGTAAGGCGTACCCAACAACATTTATAGGCTCACAGTCGCATCACAATTTAGTAATGGTGAAGAGTAGGTTGAAGCATAAGAGAGCATCAGGGAGAACCAATGCATAAAGCATGGGATACGGAATTACTAGGGAATGAGAAGATCCACTTGAAGTTGTCTGAGGCTATACATAATGCTCAGTAGGCAGCTCAGATGAAGAGGAATGGACATCTCTAAAACGGGAAATCACAGGAGCTGGTCTGAGGCTATACATACTGCTCAGTAGACAACTCAGATGAAGAGGAATGGACATATCTAAAACGGGAAATCACAGGAGCTGGTCTGAGGCTATACATACTGCTCAGTAGGCAGCTCAGATGAAGAGGAATGCACATCTCTAAAACGGGAAATCACAGGAGCTGGAGACAAAAACGCAAATACATGAAAAGTAACTGGGAAGAAACCATGGCATCACAAGAAATATTTCAGTTGATCGGTAAACGAAGCAAGTACAAAAATGTTCCTGGAAATCCAGAAACACAGAAACACAAGTCACTTAGGAATGAAATAAGCAGGAAGTGCAGGGAAACTAAAGTGGAAACGCCAAGTGAGAAATGTTAAAAAAATCGAGAAACGAATGATTGTCGGAAAGACTGACTCACTGTAGAAAAATCAAAACAACCTTCGGTGGCATTAAAAGCAAGGGTGGTAACATTAAGAGTAGAATAAGAATACCATTGTTGAATGCAGAGGAGAGAGCGGACATATGTAAAAAGTACATTGAGGACCTCTATGATGGGTAAGACTTATGTGATGACGTGATAGGAGAAGAAACGGTATAGAGAAGAGATGGAGGATCCAGAATTTAAAAGAGCTTTAGAAGACTTAAGATCAAATAAGGCAGAAGGGGTACATAACAGTCCATCGGAATTTCTAAAATCATAGGAGGAAGTGACAATGTATGAGACTGACGACATACCATCAGATTTTAGGAAAAATACCATCCACATAATTCCGAAAATTTCAAGAATCGACAAGTGCCAGAATTACCGAAAAATCAGTGTAATAGGTCATGCATCTGAGTTGCTGACAAGAATAATACATGGAAGAAAGGGAAAGAAAATTGAGGACCTGTCAGATGACGATCAGTTTGGGTTTCGAAAAGATAGAGGCACCAGATAGGTAGTTCTCTCGTTGACAATGGAAGGAAGACTGAAAAAATAAAGACTTGTTCATAGGATTTGTCGACATGGAAAAAGCGTTCGACAATGTAAAGTGATGCAAGATGTTCGAAATTCTGAGAAAGGTAGGGCTCAGCTATAGGGAAGGACAGGTAATGTACGATATATATATTAACCAAGAGAGAACAATGAGATTAGAAAAACAACCACGTTCTCAGATTTAAAAAGGTGTAACGACAATATGGCACCGTGCGCATGGTCTAGTGGTATCGTTTTTAATTAGTGGTCGAAAGTTCCTCGGCCTTGGGTTCGAAACTCGCCAAAGCTTAATTTTTGATTAATAATTAACATTGGCGACCGAAGAACTCCGGCATAAGAAGTCACTCTCATTCTGCCATCGGTCTTGACAAAGAGGTTACAGGAGAAAGTAGGCTGGGGAGAGGGAATAAGAGAGGAGAAAGAATGACTGAGTCCTGCAATAAATTTCAGCTAGTAATAGCGAATACTCTGTGCAAGACTCACAAGAGGAGAAGGCATACTTGGAAAAGGTCGGGTGATACGGGAAGATTTCAATTAGATTACAATATGGTCAGATAGTGGTAAGTTCCTGTGGGACCAAACTGCTGAAGTCTTGGTGCCTAGGCTTACACACTGCTTAATCTAACTTAAACACACCCATGCCCGAGGGAGGACTCGAACCTGCAGAAGGGGGAACCACGCGAACCGTGGCAAGGCGCCTGAGTCCGCGCAGCTCATGGTCAGGCTGAGATTCCAAATTCAGATACTTGAGTGTAAGGCGTACCCAGGAGCAGATATAGACTCAGATCACAACGTAGTAGTGACGGAGAGTAGGCTCAAGTTTAAGAGATTAGTCAGGCAGAAGCAGTACGCAAAGAAGTGGGATATGGAAGTACTAAGGAATGACGAAATACCCTTGAAGTTCTGTAAGACTATAGATGCAGCAATAAAGAATACCTCAGTAGGCAGTACAGTTGAAGAGGAATGAACACCTCAAAAGGGCAATCACAGAATTTGGAAAGAAAAGCATAGGTAAAAAGAAGTAAACTGCGACGAAACGAAAGGTAACAGAAGAAGTGCTTCAGTTGATCGATTAAAGAAAAGCACTCCGTCTTCAGGCCACAAGTGACCCATCGGGACCATCCGACCGCCTTTATCATCCTCAGCTGAGGATGCGGATAGGAGGGGCGTGAGGTCAGCACACCGCTTTCCCGGTCGTTACGATGGTTTTCTTTGACCGTAGCCGCTATTATTCGGTCGAGTAGTTCCTCACTTGGCATCACAAGGCTGAGTGCACCCAAAAAAATGGCAACAGCGCATGTTGGTCCGTATGGTCACCCATCCATGGCCGGCCACCCCGACGGCACTTAACTTCGATGAAAGAAGGAACTACAGAAATGTTCAGGGAAATTCAGGAGTATAAAATAAAAGTCGCTGAGGAATGAAATAAATAGGGGGTGCAGAGATACTTGCACGAAATGGCAGCATGAAAAATGTGAAACAATCGAAAGAGAAATAATTGTCGGAAGGACTGATTCATCATACAGGAAAGTCAAAATAATCTTCGGCGAAATTTAAAGCAAGGGTGGTAAACTTAAAGAGTATAACGAGAATTCCACTGTTAAATGTATAGGATAGAGCGTATAAGTGTGAAGAGGTCTCTGTGAAGGGGAAAATTTGTCTGATGTGATAGAAGAAGAAACAGGAATCTTTTTGGAAGAAATAGTTGACCCAGTATTAAAACCTGAATTTAAGAGAGCTTTGGGGGACATTAGATCAAAATCATTGGGGAAGTGGCAACAAAAGGACTATTCACGTTGGTGTGTACAATGTAGAGTTTGGCGACTTTCTCAAAAATATAATCCACACAATTCCGAAGACTGCTAGAACTGGAAAGTACGAAAATTATCGCACAATCAGCTTAACAACTCATGCATTCAAGTTGCTGACAAAACTAACATACAGAAGAAGGGAAAAGAAAATTGAGGATGTGTTAGACGACAATCGCTTAGGCTGTAGGGAAGGTAAAGGCCCCCGATAGACAATTCTGACATTGCGGTTGATAATGGAAGCAAGACTAAAGAAAAATCGAGACACGTTGATAGGATTTGTCGACCTCAAAAGAGCATTTGACAGTGTAAAATGTTGCTAGGTGTCCGAAAGTTTGAAAAAAATAGGGGTAAGCTGCAGGGAGAGATGAGTAATGCATAACATATACAAGAGCCAAGAGGGAATAAATAATAAGGGTGGACTACCAAGGACGAAGTACTCAGATTAAAATGGGTGTGGGACAGGGATGTAGTCTTTCGCCCTTACTGTACAGTCTGTACATCGAAGAAGCAGTGATGGAAATAAAAGGAAGAATATCAATGATACGATTCGCTAATGACATTGCTGCCCTTAGTGAAACTGAAGAAGATTTACATGATCTGAATATGTATTGAGACTACATCGAAGAAATACTAAAGCAATGCGAAGCCGCAGAAATGAAAGCGAGAAACTTAACATCAGGATTGACGGTCACGAAGTACCTGATGTTAAGGACTTCTACTACCTAGACAGCAAAATAACCTACAGAGAGAGAAAAGACATCAAAAGCACACTAGAATTTGCAAAAAGGGCATTCTTGTCCAAGAGAAGTCTACTAGTATCAAACATAGGCCTTAATTTGAGGAAGAAATTTCTGAAAATATACTTTTGGAGTACAGCGATGTATCTCAGTGAAACATGGACTGTGGGAAAACCCGAAGAGAATCGAAGCATTTGAGATGTGGTGCTACAGACGAATGTTGAAAATTAGGTGGACTGATGAGGTAAGATACGAGGAGGTTCTCCTCAGAATCGGAGAGGAAAGGAATACGTGGATAACACTGACAAGGCGAAGGAATAGGACGATAGGACATCTCTTAAGACATCAGGGAAGACTTACATAGTACTAGACGGAGCTGTAGAGTGCGAAATCTGTAAAGGAAGACAGCAAATAATTGAGGACGTAGGTTGCAAGTGCTACTCGGAGATGAAGAGGTTGGCACAGGAGAGGAATTCTTGGTGGACCTCATTAAACTAGTCAGAAGACTGATGACTGAAGGGAAAAAAGTATTATTTGACAAACATGTCAAACGTCTTACTTAACTTGTTCAGGCATCCCTATCTATCGTTAAGTAAATAATCTACTGTTGTTATTTCCTGCCTGATGAGTTTGTTTATTTCTATCCCCCAGGATCTTTTCAGTGAATGTACAATGAATTTCTTAACTAGTTAAGACGGTCGACTATAATTTCGTAATGCACTCATAGTATATTTTCAATTTCATATTTAGTAACAAGTAGTCCTTCCGAAGTCCATTTCTTGTTTATTTTCTTTCGGAAGATTGTGTTAAGGAGAAGTTGTTGAACTTCTTAGCAACTCTTACTAATCTGTGATTTCTGTTATTTCTAATACTACACCCAAAAGTTTGTATTCACTACTTGATCTACCGGATGTTTTCCACTGGAATAAATGGAGAACAATATTTTTGTGTAACGTTTTAATTAAGTAAATATAACAAGTGTTGTATGTAAACTGCGCAACAGAATTAGAGGACAACTTTTTCGAAACCTCGCAATTATCTCCCATTGCGACGCATGCTTTAGAAATTGGTCTCAAAGGTGACTACAACCTTCCTCTGTAACTTTGCAAAAGCGTGGCGTCCTGCTACGTCATGTCCAGGGTCGACAATGCTTCAGATAGCACGGTGTCGACACACGCGAAAAATAGAACAGACCTCCGAAGTTCATGTGAGGTATAAAGTATGTTAATGATGTGCCACTGGTATCAAATTTCGCCTAGATTCTGGCGAATTAAGTGTCACATGGTCGGAAAGTCGTCACAGCCCCTCTTACTCGCACTTCATCCCTTCTTTTTCCGCCTCTGCGATGGAGCTCAGAACTGCGGTTTCCTTATATTTGGCCGAGGAAAACGTTTAAAACACACCCTCCACTCAGAATCGACATGCGGATGCCACAGGCGAGGGGTGGCATGAAGAGTGTCACTGCAACGACTTCTTTCCTCGGGACGTTGATTCCACTCATTTTTCGCGGTCTAAAACGATAGTCTGTAGTGCGCTGAGCAACAGGAAGAAGTCCTTGACAACCTTTGATACTGATTACATCTTCCTAACGCGCAACCCTGCTTTAAGGCTATCGTGGGGTACCAAACCCATTGAATGTGAACGCCCGACCACAGTTTTTGCTCTCATGTACAGGGTGGAACCACTACGGACCATTCATAACTATTCGACGACATTTGAACGTGATTGGAAGCAGCAAATGGGACTTGTTATTTTTCAGTGGTCCTGTTGCACGTCCTTCTGTGGCGTGACACAGATGGGTGCCGCACTGACACATACATGAAAAAACGGTGTGAAAGTCCCATAGCTAAGCAAATATTCTCACTGGCATGGCAGCTTCCCCCCTCCCCCTCTCCACATTTATGTAGAACTTTGAAAATGTACCTAGTGCAAGGCGCCTGCAGGAAGGCAACTGACACCAGAGCTGTATCAAGTGGTTGCCTATATGCAGGTGCCTAGCACCACCTCGAAGGTTTTCTTTGTAAAGGTACATTTTTAAAATTCTTCGTCATAAATGTGGCTGGGTGCCTGCGAGGCTGTTGCCAAACAGGAGGGGGTGGAGGCGTGTAAGGTGTGGTCGAATGGTTTTGAACCGTTCCTAGTAGTTCCAGGCTGCACACTAGAGCAAAACTGCAGCCTCACTGCACATCAAAGGAGTGAGATCATGCTAAATGCGGTTGCGACCCCACGATGGCGTTAGGGAAGAGTTGAAGCTTCAGGCGGATGTCAGCAGTATCAAAGATTGTCCAGAACGTCTTCCTGTCGCACAACGCTTTGCAAACTGTCATTCTGGATTACGAAACGTCTTGTAACCAATGTCGCAAGGAAAGAGGTGGTTTCATTGACGCCCTTTTGTGCCAGCCCTTGAGACCTTTCCGTGTCGCTTCTGAGCGACGGTGTGCCTGAAACGTTTTCCTCTCCACTCGTAAGAAAACCGAGTAAATTCAAAGCCTTACGTCGTCCTTCTGACCTCCATCGCAGAGGCGTCCAAACAAGGGATGAAATGTGGGTAAGAGTGGGTGTGACGACCTTTCCGTAGTGTGACACGTCCTCGGAAGCGTACTGGACAATTGTGGTGAACTTTACGCCTCACATGAACTTCTGATCACCGGCTTGTCTCTCGCATGTATCGGCTACTTGCAGTTTGAAGGGTCGCCGAGCACGAGAGTGATGTCGCAGCGCGCCACATTTTTGCGGCATTAATGTGGAAGGCTGTACGCACCTTTGCGCCAAATTTCAAAGTTCAGAATCGCAATTGGTGAGAATTACCGGGCTTCAAAAAAGAAATCCATAAATTCTACGGCGCAGTGTACAATTTTATGTGCAGCAGGTAGTCTGTTTTAGTAACTAGATAGCGAGTAGAAACATCCACCAGGCTGTGGCTAAGCCATGTCTCCGCAATATCCTTTCTTTCAGGAGTGCTAGTTCTGCAAGGTTCGCAGGAGAGCTTCTGTAAAGTTTGGAAGGTAGGAGACGAGGTACTGGCAGAAGTAAAATTGTGAGGAAGGGCCGTGAGGCGTGCTTGGGTATCTCAGTCGGTAGAGCACTTGCCCGCGAAAGGCAAAGGTCCCGAGTTCGAGTCTCGGTCCGGCACACAGTTTTAATCTGCCAGGAAGTTTATTAGATAGCGAGTAATAGTGAACACCAAATAAATTACAATGTACACTACTGGCCATTAAAATTGCTACACCAAGAAGAAATGCAGATGATAAATGGGAATTCATTGTACAAATATATTACACTAGAACTGATATGTGATTACATTTTCACGCAATTTGGATGCATAGATCCTGAGAAATCAGTACCCAGAACAACCACCTCTGGCCGTAATAACGGCCTTGATACGCCTGGGCATTAAGTCAAACAGTGATTGGATGGCGTGTACAGGTACAGCTGCCCATGCAGCTTCAACACGATACCACAGTTCATCAAGGGTAGTGACTTGCGTATTGTGACGAGCCACTTGCTCGGCCACCATTGACCAGACGTTTTCAATTGTTGAGAGATCTGGAGAATGTGCTGGTCAGGGCACCATTCAAACATTTTCTGTATGCACACAGGCCCGTACAGCACCTGCAACATGCGGTCGTGCCCTATCCTGCTAAAATGTAGGGTTTTGCAAGGATCCAATGAAGGGTAGAGACACGGGTCGTAAAACATCTGAAATGTAACGTCCACTGTTCAAAGTGCCGTCATTGCGAACAAGAGGTGACCTAGACATGCAACCAATGACACCCCATACCATCACGCCGGGTGATACTCCAGTATGGCGATGACGAAAACACGCTTCCAATGTGCGATCACCGCGATGTCGCTAAACACGGATGCGACCATCATGATGCTCTAAACAGAACCTGGAGTCATCCGAAAAAATGACATTTTGCTATTCGTGCACCCAGGTTCATCGTTGAGTACACCGTCGCAGGCGCTCCTGTCTGTGATGCAGCGTCAAGGGTAACCGCAGCCATGGTCTCCGAGCTGATATTCCATACTGCTGCAAACGTCGTCGAACTGTTCGTGCAGATGGTTGTTGTCTTGCAAACGTACCCATCTGTTGACTCTGGGATCGAGACGTGGCTGCACGATCCGTAACAGCCACGCGGATAAAATGCCTGTCATCTCACTGCTAGTGATACGAGGCCGTTGGGATCCAGCACGGCGTTCCGTATTACCCTCTTGAACCCACCGATTCCATATTCTAACAGTCATTGGATCTCGACCAACGCGAGCAGCAATGTCGCGATACGATGAACCGCAATCGCGATAGGCTACAAACCAACCTTTATCAAAGTCGGAAACGTAATGGTATGCATTTCTCCTCCTTACACGAGGCATCACAACAACATTTCACCAGGCAACGCCGGTCAACTGCTGTTTGTGTATGAGAAATTGGTTGGAAACTGTCCTCATATCAGCACGTTGTAGGTGTCGCCATCGGAGCCAACTTTGTGTGAATGCTCTGAAAAGATAATCATTTGCCTATCACAGCATCTTCTTCGTGTATGTTAAATTTCGAGTCTGTAGCACATCATCTTCGTGCTGTAGCAATTTTAATAACCAGTAGTGTATGTAGGAGAGGGTAAGCAGATGCGGAAGATGAGGCCAAGAGACTGAGCTTCAGAAACGGGGATGGATTTGGTTGCTTTGCGTAAATGTGGACAGTCTAAAGCCAGGGACCTCATTTCTAGTTCTGCTTACCTTTTCGGTCATCGCGCAGTTGTTTACGGGTTTTACGGAGACCGATAAGCTTCTTTCTTGAAGGCGTCTACATATCTGGAAGGTGCGTGTATTTTCGACTGACATGGCTGACAGCTTTAGATTAAAGAAAAAGGATCACCGCAACACTTTCTGGGAGTTCATTACCGTCCCGACTATTGAGGTGTTTGCCCTCCGGTCTCATAATTACACTCCTCGAAATTGAAATAAGAACACCGTGAATTCATTGTCCAGGAAGGGGAAACTTTATTGACACATTCCTGGGGTCAGATACATCACATGATCACACTGACAGAACCACAGGCACATAGACACAGGCAACAGAGCATGCACAATGTCGGCACTAGTACAGTGTATATCCACCTTTCGCAGCAATGCAGGCTGCTATTCTCCCATGGAGACGATCGTAGAGATGCTGGATGTAGTCCTGTGGAACGGCTTGCCATGCCATTTCCACCTGACGCCTCAGTTGGACCAGCGTTCGTGCTGGACATGCAGACCGCGTGAGACGACGCTTCATCCACTCCCAAACATGCTCAATGGGGGACAGATCCGGAGATCTTGCTGGCCAGGGTAGTTGACTTACACCTTCTAGAGCACGTTGGGTGGCACGGGATACATGCGGACGTGCTTTGTCCTGTTGGAACAGCAAGTTCCCTTGCCGCTCTAGGAATGGTAGAACGATGGGTTCGATGACGGTTTGGATGTACCGTGCACTATTCAGTGTCCCCTCGACGATCACCAGAGGTGTACGGCCAGTGTAGGAGATCGCTCCCTACACCATGATGCCGGGTGTTGGCCCTGTGTGCCTCGGTCGTATGCAGTCCTGATTGTGGCGCTCACCTGCACGGCGCCAAACACGCATACTACCATCATTGGTACCAAGGCAGAAGCGACTCTCATCGCTGAAGACGACACGTCTCCATTCGTTCCTCCATTCACGCCTGTCGCGACACCACTGGAGGCGGGCTGCACGATGTTGGGGCGTGAGCGGAAGACGGCCTAACGGTGTGCGGGACCGTAGCCCAGCTTCATGGAGACGGTTGCGAATGGTCCTCGCCGATACCCCAGGAGCAACAGTGTCCCTAATTTGCTGGGAAGTGGCGGTGCGGTCCCCTACGGCACTGCGTAGGATCCTACGGTCTTGGCGTGCATCCGTGCGTCGCTGCGGTCCGGTCCCAGGTCGACGGGCACGTGCACCTTCCGCCGACCACTGGCGACAACATCGATGTACTGTGGAGACCTCACGCCCCACGTGTTGAGCAATTCGGCGGTACATCCACCCGGCCTCCCGCATGCCCACTATACGCCCTCGCTCAAAGTCCGTCAACTGCACATACGGTTCACGTCCACGCTGTCGCGGCATGCTACCAGTGTTAAAGACTGCGATGGAGCTCCGTACGCCACGGCAAACTGGCTGACACTGACGGCGGCGGTGCACAAATGCTGCGTAGCTAGCGCCATTCGACGGCCAACACCGCTGTTCCTGGTGTGTCCGCTGTGCCGTGCGTGTGATCATTGCTTGTACAGCCCTCTGCGCAACTATGAAGAATTGTATTTGCAGTCAGCAGTGGCGCTGTTGAGCTCACAGTAATTTGTCTAGGTGCTTGATTACCGATTCGGATGCTCTGTTTATTCGTGATGGTGTGTCGTCTACGGAGAGCTACATTCATGACAGTGATGGCGATTCCCGTGCCCAAATGCTTGTCCTGCCAAGACTCTGAGTATAATTCTCAGATGAACCACAACATAATAATCATTAAAATAACACTATTTTACTTAAGCTATTTTGTGGATATAGTAACGGTTGCAAGAACGTGACGTCGAAAAGGACAGCAAATGACGAAAAGTTACTTGCTGTGGCCAAAAGTGAATCACGCGGAAGACATGGTCGGATGCAAAAATACCTTCGTACATATACACTACATTGGCGAGTAGGTAAATGAGTTTTGTTAGTGTGTAGTATTCTTATTTGGCCTCGCAGCGTTTACAAGGGGCGCGAACAGACTCAGATGTTTGGTAAACACCGTGAAGGAGACGGAGATGCCGTGTACTCGTGCGCGAATGCATTGCCAGAACCTAGCATCTTTTGAAGTGGCCTGATTGTGGATCTTCATTTGGCTAGCTGGTCGAATCGTACAAGAGGCGTATTTATGGGGCATTCGGGTCAGACAATGGACCGATATTTAGCATAGTGGGAAGGTGAGGGTAGGTATACTTATCGTCAAAGTTTCTATCGATCATGCCTCACATACACAAGGGAGTATCGTCGTATTGCGAACAGAGCACATCAGAACCCCTTCACATCTGTGGGTGCCATTTGGGTAATGGACTCTCTACGACGTTCTGTATTATTCCGGAGCATTGGTCACAGACTAGCAGCATCGGGACTAGGCAACTTCCGTCTCATGCGTAGCCTATCACTAACGCCACGACTTAAGTTGCACAGTTTGGAATGTTGCTGTGACCAGAAAGTACGGAGTACTGATTAATGGCGTAGCACTGTGTTCAGTGGTGAATGGTGGCTGTACATTAATCCAAATAACTATCGTTGGCGTGTACGGCTGTAACCTGGGGAGAGGTACCAGTCCTCTACTATTTTGGAGAGGCACAGAAGCGTCACTGCTGACGTCATGATGTGGAAAGCCTTTGAGTGTACTTTCAGGTCAAAATTGCTAGTGAATGAGGGTACTCAATGACACAACGATATGTCACTGACCTCCCGTGTCCTCATTTCTTACCTCTGAAGCGATGGTATTGTGGTGCCATTTTCAACAGAGCAATGCTCGTCGACTCATGCCTTGTCTAAGAATTTTCTGCGTGACCTGAGGTACTCCGGTGGTCAGCAACATCCCCTCATGTTTGCTTTCTGCTCGCCGGCCGCGGTGGTCTAGCGGTTCTAGGCGCTCAGTCCGGAACCGCGCGACTGCTACGGTCGCAGGTTCGAATCCTGCCTCGGGCATGGCCGTGTGTGATGTCCTTAGGTTAGTTTGGTTTAAGTAGTTCTAAGTTCTAGGGGACTGATGATCACAGCTGTTAAGTCCCATAGTGCTCAGAGACATTTGAACCATTTTTTTGCTACCTGCTCAGGCATCAACTCTGCCCCAGTCCCAGTGTCCAGGACAATTACAACAGATGTGAGCCATCTTTCCTCAGGAGAGGATAAAACAGCTTTATGACATGCTTCCCAAGTGTACTATCACAGCCCACTTTTTAGTGAAGTTCATGAGGAAGCCACCACCGAATGTTACAGTAGCAATTACGGGGCGATAAGTGTGCTGTGCTACAAAGCGTAGCAGAAGAAAACATGCGCAAGAGGATTGCAAGACGGGTCAGCCGTGTTTGGTGAAACCTACACCACACTGCGGTATTAGCCAAAGCGAGCAGGATAATGTCACCACACTGCGACAGGGCTCACGTTGCGAGGTACATGGTTGGGTCTCAGGGCCATATAAATAGGTGTGAATTTTGACACGGAATCATTTGGAGTCCAGAGCATCAACACGCCACCAGGTGCATGCTAGACCACAAGACGACAGGGCACTGCCAGCTGGAGCTGTGGATTTGGGACTAGTTCTAGCCAGCTGCCTCCTGTACTGAGTCTCCTTGTAAGACACAGCACTGCTGACCTGCCGTCCGCATTTGCCATCGCCAGTCTCTAAATCTACATCTACATCCATACTCCGCAAGCCACCCGACGGTGTGTGGCGGAGGGTATAAAGCTACTTGTTCGTCGAGCAGCTTTATATTTATAAACTTAACTTTTGGGGGTTCATTTTTAGATGAAGAAATCGGAGAATTCTTCACACTTCACATTATTTATTTACAGGCGTCACTTGTACAGACTCTCCAGCCGAAAACATCACAAACAACTGACTGACTCTGACCTCGCATCATCTCTGCTTATATAGAATTTTAACAATCACTCACAAAATATTGCATTATTAATTCTGAAGAATTTCAAAGTTACAATTAAAATGTACAAAATGTTTGCGAACAGACATTACACCCGAATAAGGAAAAATTAACAATATTAGTTGACGTAATTTTTGTAGTGTCATCACTAGGTTTAAATATTAAAAATCGATATGGTTCTAATTACAATAATGTCTTTTGTGAATTTTGAGTTATTTAATTAATTACAGTTCGGTTTCAGATACTAACATTTAATGACATCACAAATTCTGCTTTCTATCAGACTGTATACAAGGAAGTTACAAATACGCCCTGAAATACGAAAAATCTGAACATTGTGTGATGCAAACAATTGGAGAGTTAATCAAAATGTGTTTACAAAGTACATTAATTTCAAAATAGGATATAAAATGAATAACAAGTACGAATACATTGCTTGGTAATCACTTAAAAAGCTGTTTCTCAAGATAATGAAGCTTTTTCTATACTAATACATTTCTTGTTCCAAATGATCGTAATTAGTGGCTCTGACCACTTATACCATTACTTCTACAGTATCTTATTATCCGTTACTTTACATTTCTTAGCTCACCCTGCTGATGAATCATTTAATTTGGCATTTATTATGTAATTCCGTTAATGACAACAATGACGACAATAAAAGTCTTTTCACAACGAATACAGAATATTACTAGTAAATGCGACAGACTAATATATAAATACACATAGGTACACATACAAATCCCTAGGGCACTGAATTGTCCAATAACTACACAGTTACATATCAAAAAACAGTTGGTATCAGTCATTTCAGTTAACCCACGGGTCGGGCTGTATTGTTATACACCCCCCCAGCCACTCTTACAAGTGTAACTTGTATGAATGGCTGCTAAATACCCTCCAAAATAGAATTTCTTTTTTTCTTAGCTGTTACTCCAGTCACTGGTGCATGTTGCATATCTTAATGAATTGGCAGCTCACAATCATCCGTCCCAATGCGCTGTCCATCTTGTGTCTGCAGCCCCTCTGCTTCTGGCAGTCTCTACACTGCAATAGCACAGTCCACTATTAGTTTTTTCAGTTTCTTAATTTTTTTTTTTTTTCAGGTCAGGTAAGGATCTTTGATACAGTTCTCTAGGTAGGAACAGGGATGAACTCATTTCGCAAGGTACTCGTGCAGGTTACAATTAAGGTCACATCAGGTATAAATGTATCAAAATCATTAACATACTATCCTACACTATTAGTATATTTATAGACAAAATCACACAAAATTAAGCATCTCTAAACTGTAAGGATTTAGCTATATACAACTTAAAGTTAATGAACAAAAATGAATTATTTATGTATCCTTTCTTTTTGATTAATATTTCAGCATAATACACTATACAGCATATTAAATGTCCCAGATATCCTTTAGCTCTTTATCATATCAAACACAAACTCACTGATTGTTCATTAGCACACCACCTTGTAATGACAAACTTACTCATTTTTCACAGTACAACTTGTCCATTTAGTAACACGTGTACATCCTTAACATTGTCCATTTGTATATCTCATTGGCAAACTAACAAAATCATGACCAAGCCTATAATCTTCAAAGAACCACCCACAAATCAAATACATACTCTACAGACCATAACCACAATGACCTCCATTATCTTATATCCCCTTGGATTCTATTCTGTAATGAAAATGCTAACAGTAATTTATTTACAATATTACATAACATAGAGTACACACACACATATGGATCTGGAAAAGTTTTACACCACATATTAATCAGGAATTATAGTAATAACTATTGCCTGAAATGCTTAAAGAATTATTAGTCATTAGTCAAGGGAGGATTCAAATTTTATACACAGTTAAATTTATTTACTTATTTTCAAACAATGTCACTCAATAATCATATGACATACAAAAAAACTTATACTAAAAGAATGGCTAGTATTTTCAGTGAGAGATAACTTCGTTATAGGTTTATAGATGAGTAAAGGATGTATCATCCGAAAACGAAAAGAAGAAAATAGAATGCTACATAGCTCGGAGACCTAGTGCTCGGCACGCACTTGATACAGGATGTATCCTCCTGAGAGCTTTTACATTATCTTATTTTTTCTTGGTATTTGACACTTGTTTATAAGGTTTCAGTTCAGTTATGTTACGTAAACCAAATAGTCTTCCTGACTTTGGGTACACTAATCTATATGCATTTGGGTGTGGCATAGACTGAATTTTGAATGGGCCAATATAGATGTCAAAGAATTTCTTTAATTCATTGCTTATCGCTTTGGATTTTTCATGTGTTTTCACCAGGACCAGATCATCAATTTTAAAATTTGTAGGTTTCAACTTCTTGTCATGTTTGTTTTTTCTTAGTTTCCCCTGTTGTTCCATTACTTTCTTGACTATTTCTTCTCTTTCCTGTGGACTCATAGCTTTACATGCTGGGAATTCAATTAATTCGTTGATCAGATTTGGCGGTTTCTTATGATACAGTATTTCATATGGGCAGAACCCAGTAGACGAATGTTGTAAGCTGTTCAGTATATCTTCAAAGCTGTCTACGTACTCTATCCAACTCACATGATTTTTGTTGCAATAAGTTCTAAATAATCTCCCTATTTCTCTCATGTAACGTTCAGCCGGATTGCTGGACGGGTGATACGCAGAGATCAGAATATGGTTTATGTTCTCATCCTCCACAAATGTTTTCCAAATTTTAGAAGTAAATTGTGCTCCATTGTCAGAGAGCATGCTCTTTGGTTTTCCCACCTTTGTGAAATAGTCTCTTCTAATTTTCAAAATGATGTTCTTACTTGTTGCTTTCTTCAATGGATATAGTTTAATGAATTTTGAAAAAAGATCCACCATGACAAATATGTAACAAAATCCTCCTTTAGCCTTAGGCAATGATCCATAAAGGTCAACTGCTACAAGTTGTAGTTGTTCCTTTGGCAAAATGTTTTGCATATATCCTCTGCAAGTTTGATTGCTAACTTTTACTCTCTGACACCTGTCACATGTAGATATTTGCTTTCTCACTCTCCTAGCAATGTTGTAGAAGTACGCATTTTCTTGAACCTTTTGGATACATTTCAGTGTCCCACAATGCCCGAAACTTTCATGTACATACTTTATCAACACTTCAATATACTGTTCTGGCCAACACAATCTCCAAGTGTCACTGTCTGCACTGTATCTTCTGAATAGTATACCCTTATGCACTTTATAATACTGCTCTACTTTCTCATATCCTCTTTTACCTAGATAACTTTTAACTAACTTCCAGTTGGAATCATGGTTTTGATATCTACGGATGTCATTACAAATTTTCCTGATTTCATTCTCATCTTTCACCCCTTTTAGATACATAATCCGAAACTCCCTTTCACACTCATCACTGTTATTTTCACCTTCTCCTCCCATTGGCAACCTTGATAGAGCATCTGCGATTTGATTTTCTTCACCTTTTATATATTTTACTGTATAGTCGAACTGCTGGAGGAATAGTGCCCACCTGGTTATCCTGCTGTGATGCAAAGTACACTCTTGTATGTAGATCAAAGCCTTATGGTCTGTGTATACTACCACTTGATGTCCTAATAGGTAATTCTTGAACTTGATGAAAGCCCAATAGACTGCTAACAATTCTTTTTCGGTGACAGTGTATGACTTCTCATGTTTCTGTAAAGTTCTACTGGCAAAAGCTATTGACCTGTGCTCCGTCACACCATCTACAATCTTTTCTTGGAACAAATGAGCTCCCAGTCCATAGTCACTGCTGTCGGTCATGATACAAAATGGTTCTGTAAGGTCAGGTCTGTATAACATTTTACTGTTGCACATCTGTTTCTTGATGTTGTCGAATGCTTCCTCACAATCCTTGTCCCATACCCAAATGGTGTTCTTCTTCTTCAACAAGTTGTTCAAACACGGTACATTTAAAGCTTGATTGCTGACAAACTTCCGGTAGTAGCCACAAATTCCATAGAATGATTTAAGTTGTTTCTTAGTCTTGGGTGCAGGAAATTTTGCAATGGCTTCAAGTTTTTCTTCATCAGGTAAGATTCCTTCTTCTGATATGGTATGGCCTAAAAATTTGAGCTGTTTAACTCCGAATTTGCACTTCTCTAGTTTTAATGACATGCCTCCCTGTCTTAATTTGTAACACACTTCACCCAACAAATGTATATGTTCTTCCCAACTTTTTCCTGTTACAAGTATGTCATCAACATAAAGGATTAGTTTTCTTAACAGTTCTTTTCCTAGAACAAAATCCAATGCTCGAATAAATTCTGCAATTGATACATTAAGGCCAAATGGTACAACACAATAGCAATAACATCTTCCTCTATATAAAAACGCAGTATATTTTCTAGACTGAATCTCTAATGGTATCTGATGGAAACCAGCTGTTAAGTCTAAGCTAGACATGTACTTCATATGTTCAAACTTATGTAATAACTCATCTATATTTTCAGGGTGATCAGTTTCCCTCTCAAGGTATTTGTTTAAATGTCTTGAATCGAGCACAAGTCTTACTCCACCATCACGTTTGGAAACCACCACCAACGGGTTATTGTATGCACTATTACATCTTTCAATTACTCTCCACTCTTCCATCTTTTGTAGTTCTTCCTCCACAGCTTTTCTTTTTGAAATGGGTACTCCATAGGGTTTGATGAAAAATGGTTCGTGAGGTTTTAGTTTAAGTCTACATTCATAGTTCTTCACTTTCCCAGGTTTCTCACTAAACACATCTTTGTATTCCCACAACAAACTGCCTAGTTGATCTGTCTGTTCTTCATTTAAATTACCAGCTTCTTTTAGTTTGGTGGCCACTAATTCAGCATACTTGTCTTCACTGCAGTCTTCTTCATTGTCTTCCTTGTTAATGTCGATCTTCTCATCTGTACAAATCACTCTTCTAATCTGAAAATTATTCTCTAGGCAATTTTGGATAATTAGTTCAGTCACATGTGTTCCATCTGCCTTTGGCTTGGTGAGCTTTAACTTTTTGTTATTCCAGTCAAAATCTGCATTTACTCCTTGTATCCAATTCATTCCAAACAAAATATTCTCATTGAGATCAGGTACTACAAAGCATCCTTGGTTATACTGTACATCATTAATAGTGAAAGATATTAAGGCTTGCCTGTTTACAACTTTGCTGTGCCTACCAGTTGCTCCCTTAATTTTGATTCCAATAACAGGATATTCTTCAAAGTCATCACTATGTCTTATCTGGTCTCTAAATTTTTCAGAAATAGCACAGACAGGACTACCCGTGTCTAAGAGGCAAAGTCCTTCATAATTTGCAACTTTTATACGTATATACGGGCAACCTAAAACTTTTTCCTTCTTACTGTCCTCATTTTCATCCAACAGATCTTCTTCAATATCTCTAAAGTCCAAGTAATTTGTACCATTTTTGCCTGTACAATTTCTCTTACTTGTCTGAATTTTACTTAATGCTATATCAGATGATTGCTTGATGTCACGTCTGTCCTTAACACACTGTCTGTTTTTCCCGGAACTGATCCCACTGTAAGCCTGTTGATTGGTTCTACCTTGCCAGTTGGAATGCAATTCTTCACAAATAATCTTGATGACCCTTTTTATTCTGTCACTGTCACTATAATCCTTGTAAGTATCCCATAACATTTCTAGCATCTCATCTACATTATGATGGCTCTCTGCATGTTCCTTATCTGATGATACCTTCCCAGTTTTCATTGGCACAATCTGATCTTCATATTCTTCACAAATACTACTGATATCATCTTCTTCACTACTAATTAAATCTTCTTTAACCTCCAAATACACCATGTCATCTAATTCTTCCTCACATTCATCATTACTTCCAACACTTTCACTATCAATATTACTACATATGCTATCATCTCCAACACTGAACACTTCTACAACATCTTTACTATGACTATCAGAACTGTTGACATGTACACTAGTACAGGTATCATCACTTAAGTGCTTAACAGGGATAGGTTCTTCTTTCATTAATTTACTTAATCCAAACTCATCAAGATTACTATCAGAACCAACATTTTCCTTGCAAACTTCATTACCACACTGATTATATAGACTTGAAATAGTTTCTTCCTCTAACGGAACTTCCTCAACATTCTTACAGATGCTATTACTTCTATCTACAACACTTTCATTCATACATTTCCAGAGTTTACTGTTAAACTGCAATTTGCCAATTTGATGCACTCGTCTTACATTAGTACTGTCACTTCCACTCCAACATCTTCGATTATTCTGTCTTCTGTAATTATTTTCGGTGTCTCTAGACCAGTGGTGTTTAGCCTGATTTCGGTACACATTTCTTGCCCCAAACTGACAGGCTCCCAATGAGGCATCTGTCAGTTTAAATTGCCTCGTCCTGATTGGTGATTATCAAATTGTCTGTTATTATTTTTCCAAGGTCTCTCCCTGCTATTGTGCCCTCTGTTTCCATCCCCATTACTATGGTTGATCCATCTGTTATCACTATTATTACTCCTGCCTTGATTCCTGCTTTGGTTCCACCCCCCAGTTGGTTGATTGCCAAATCTGCCATTGTTTAACCTCTCATTTCTCTCAAAAGCTCTATCCAACTTATCTACATACCTCAAGAACTGATCTACAGAATCATCTGGTCCATAAATCAACTCCCACTGTACTCTTTTTGGTAGTCTTCTTTTTAATGCATCTATTTGTATTAGTTCATCAAAAGGTTTGTCGAGGTGTACTAATTTCCTCAACTGACTTTCACAAAAACACTTCAAGCTACCATCACTTTCCCTATACATTCGACCATTCAAAAACTCACTTTTAATCCTAGCTTGCTCAGAATCTGACCAGAACTTATTTAAAAACTTTCTTTCAAATTCATTATATGACATGGTAGAATTAACATTCTGATTTGCCCACGAGATTGCTTCTCCATCCAAAAATCGTTTAACAAATTTAATTTTTTACATTATCTGTCATGTCATTACTAAAATTATCCTGACAATGCTGTAAAAAATCAACTGGATGCAATTTCCCATCTCCTGGAAAGCATTTTAAAGGTATGCCACCCCATACACAATTAAAATTGCTAACAAAATTTCTTTGGGCTACACCTTCTTGTAACTCTACAACTTTCTTACTTAAACCTACAACATTATTTTTACACAAATCTATTTTTTCATCACACTTTAGATCTACATTACTTATTTGATTGGAAATTTCTGCAAATTTTAACTCTGAATTCTTTTTATTGGATTCAAGCTTTTCTTTTAAGATTCTCCTAGTCTGAACAACCTCTACTTTCAGTTTTGAATTTTCTACTTCTACATGCTTATCTAGTTTTTTGAACCTTTCCTCATTTTTGGACAACTCTTGTGTGAAATTAGTTTCTAATACATCAACCCGTTCTTCCACTGCTCCTACACGAGTATTGAGTTCACCCTGCCCTGTCTCGACAGTCATTTTTAGTGCTGCGAAACCATCCTGGATTTCCCTTATCTTACTAGTATCCTGCCTAATCTGTCCCATCTGTTTCTTCGCTTCTTTCATATGTTGCATTAATAACATTAACAGATCGTCTCCGCCTACTCTTCCCTGTGCAATTGGAGTACTTGTGGCGACATTTTCACTGGAACCCTCTCCACCAAAACCTCGATCTACACTTAGTTCACTGATACTCGATCCTAGGTCCGAAGTGTTTTCAATTGATTCACCGCCTACACACTTTTCATCAGCCATAGTAAAATCTTTTCCCCACAAAAACAAAAAAAAAACACAAATTAATTAAAAAAAACTGTTACTCATCTGAATTCCAGCGGTGCAGTCCGAGAATTTGGTCCATTATCATCAGATCAGTTGTTATGATTTACGATCTCCCCATGCAGGTGATGATTTTCTTTGTATTTCTTTTCCACACCAACTCTTCTCATGCAGCAACATCCACTCGTTCTGTGCGTCCATAAACACAAAAATTTCTTCACAATTTATGTTTAGTATTCGTCTTGCGGTCACCTGAAACAATTACTTTTTAAAAACAGTTCCGATTTCAATCATCAAATCCCAGCTCACACCACCACTTATAAAGCTACTTGTTCGTCGAGCAGCTTTATATTTATAAACTTAACTTTTGGGGGTTCATTTTTAGATGAAGAAATCGGAGAATTCTTCACACTTCACATTATTTATTTACAGGCGTCACTTGTACAGACTCTCCAGCCGAAAACATCACAAACAACTGACTGACTCTGACCTCGCATCATCTCTGCTTATATAGAATTTTAACAATCACTCACAAAATATTGCATTATTAATTCTGAAGAATTTCAAAGTTACAATTAAAATGTACAAAATGTTTGCGAACAGACATTACACCCGAATAAGGAAAAATTAACAATATTAGTTGACGTAATTTTTGTAGTGTCATCACTAGGTTTAAATATTAAAAATCGATATGGTTCTAATTACAATAATGTCTTTTGTGAATTTTGAGTTATTTAATTAATTACAGTTCGGTTTCAGATACTAACATTTAATGACATCACAAATTCTGCTTTCTATCAGACTGTATACAAGGAAGTTACAAATACGCCCTGAAATACGAAAAATCTGAACATTGTGTGATGCAAACAATTGGAGAGTTAATCAAAATGTGTTTACAAAGTACATTAATTTCAAAATAGGATATAAAATGAATAACAAGTACGAATACATTGCTTGGTAATCACTTAAAAAGCTGTTTCTCAAGATAATGAAGCTTTTTCTATACTAATACATTTCTTGTTCCAAATGATCGTAATTAGTGGCTCTGACCACTTATACCATTACTTCTACAGTATCTTATTATCCGTTACTTTACATTTCTTAGCTCACCCTGCTGATGAATCATTTAATTTGGCATTTATTATGTAATTCCGTTAATGACAACAATGACGACAATAAAAGTCTTTTCACAACGAATACAGAATATTACTAGTAAATGCGACAGACTAATATATAAATACACATAGGTACACATACAAATCCCTAGGGCACTGAATTGTCCAATAACTACACAGTTACATATCAAAAAACAGTTGGTATCAGTCATTTCAGTTAACCCACGGGTCGGGCTGTATTGTTATAAGGGTACCCTGAGTACCTCTATCGGTTCTCCCTTCTATTCCAGTCTCGTATTGTTCGTGGAAAGAAGGATGTCGGTATGATTCTGTGTGGGCTATAATCTCTCTGATTTTATCCTCATGGTCTCTTCGCGAGATATACGTAGGAGGGAGCAATACACTGCTTGACTCTTCGGTAAAGGTATGTTCTATAAACTTTAACAAAAGCCCGTACCGAGCTACTGAGCGTCTCTCCAGCAGAGTCTTCCACTGGAGTTTATCTATCATCTCCGTAACGCTTTCGCGATTACTAAATGATCCTGTAACGAAACGCGCTGCTCTCCGTTGCATCTTCTCTATCTCTTCTATCAACCCTATCTGGTACGGATCCCACACTGCTGAGCAGTATTCAAGCAGTGGGCGAACAAGCGTACTGTAACCTACTTCCTTTGTTTTCGGATTGCATTTCCTTAGGATTCTTCCAATGAATCTCAGTCTGGCATCTGCTTTACCGACGATCAACTTTATATGATCATTCCATTTTAAATCACTCCTAATGCCTACTCCCAGATAATTTATGGAATTACCTGCTTCCAGTTGCTGACCTGCTATTTTGTAGCTAAATGATAAGGGATCAATCTTTCTATGTATTCGCAGCACATTACACTTGTCTACATTGAGATTCAATTGCCATTCCCTGCACCATGCGTCAATTCGCTACAGATCCTCCTGCATTTCAGTACAATTTTCCATTGTTACAACCTCTCGATACACCACAGCATCATCCGCAAAAAGCCTCAGTGAACTTCCGATGTCATCCACCAGGTCATTTATGTATATTGTGAATAGCAACGGTCCTATGACACTCCCCTGCGGCACACCGGAAATCACTTTTACTTCGGAAGACTTTTCTCCATTGAGAATGACATGCTGCGTTCCGTTATCTAGGAACTCCTCAATCCAATCACACAATTGGTCTGATATTCCATATACTCTTACTTTCTTCATTAAACGACTGTGGGGAACTGTATCGAACGCCTTGTGGAAGTCAAGAAACACGGCATCTACCTGTGAACCCGTGTCTATGGCCCTCTGAGTCTCGTGGACGAATAGCGCGAGCTGGGTTTCACACGACCGTCTTTTTCGAAACCCATGCTGATTCGTACTGACTAGATTTCTAGTCTCCAGAAAAGTCATTATACTCGAACATAATACGTGTCCCAAAATTCTACAACTGACCGAAGTTAGAGACATAGGTGTATAGTTCTGCACATCTGTTCGACGTCCCTTTTTGAAAACGGGGATGACCTGTGCCCTTTTCCAATCTTTTGGAACGCTACGCTCTTCTAGAGACCTAGGGTACACCGCTGCAAGAAGGGGGGCAAGTTTCTTCGCGTACTCTGTGTAAAATCGAACTGGTATCCCATCAGGTCCAGCGGCCTTTCCTCTTTTGAGCGATTTTAATTGTTTCTCTATCCCTCTGTCGTCTAATTCGATATCTACCATCTTGTCATCTGTGCGACAATCTAGAGAAGGAACTACAGTGCAGTCTTCCTCTGTGAAACAGCTTTGAAAGAAGACATTTAGTATTTCGTCCTTTAGTCTGTCCTCTTCTGTTTCAGTACCATTTTGGTCACAGAGAGTCTGGACATTTTGTTTTGATCCACCTACCGCTTTGACATAACACCAAAATTTCTTAGGATTTTCTGCCAAGTCAGTACATAGAACTTTACTTCCGAATTCATTGAACGCCTCTCGCATAGCCCTCCTCACACTACATTTCGCTTCGCGTAATTTTTGTTTGTCTGCAAGGCTTTGGCTATGTTTATGTTTGCTGTGAAGTTCCCTTTGCTTCCGCAGCAGTTTTCTAACTACGGTGGCTCTTTTCCATCTCTTACGATCTTGCTTGGCACCTATTTATCTAACGCATATCGTACGATGGTTTTGAACTTTGTCCGCTGATCCTCAACACTATCTGTCCTTGAGACAAAACTTTTGTGTTGAGCCGTCAGGTACTCTGTAATCTGCTTATTGTCACTTTTACTAAACAGAAAAATCTTCCTACCTTTTTTAATATTTCTATTTACGGCTGAAATCATCGATGCAGTAAGCGCTTTATGATAGCTGATTCACTATTCTGCCAGGGGACTGTACCATGAGCGGCAGTCTCCACCTGCTACTACGGTTATGCGAGCAGGGCCTGAGATGCTGGTTGATGCTGTTCCACAGTGGAGTGCCGTTGCAAATAGGAGTAGGAGAACGTCACTGACAAGAAGGCTGTGGCTTACTGCCAGGCTGCCAGCCATTTCTCGGCCTGATGTTAGCATCACAGGGCGCCTATGCAACCATATCTTCATCAGCATAGAAGCCAGCCACCTGGGCCGGAGTGGGGACTTTCTGCCTCACGTAGCTGATGATGTGATGTGTATTTAAAACTGAATAAAATATTTTTCCCTACCACCATTGCGCCATGGGGCCTAATGGCCCATCACTCCATCCCTGATCCTACTCAGTGCCATGTGCACTCTACAAAAAACAATCTGGGCATCCTTCCAGGCCAGAATGGGTCAACGCCATAATAATAATACGTCACAGTCCTTGTAATTTCCCTCCATTTTGTAATCAGTGAAATAAGATCATATAACCCTCAACCTGCAAAGTTTCTTTTCGTTATCTTCTCGCCTTCGGAGTTCTCCACTTTTTTTGTTTGTCATGGTTGGCCATCCCAAGGACGTCAATAATTCTGAGGGGATGTCTTGTACTACAGAGGCGTTGTGTCTTGTTAAGTCTTACACTGCTCTGTCGAATTTTTCTTGAAGTACATCTTTCAACTTGGCTTCAGCTACTTGCTGTTTCGTTTCTCGATACGAGGGCTTGCTGAAAAGTAATTCCTTCGAATTTTTAATGTGAAAACTCTTAATTTTTTAAAAAAAATAAAACCATTTTTTTTAACATTCTACATCTTTATTGTTCATGTCTACATATTTGTTACTCGACATAATTAGCCTGGCAATAGAATATTTCTCCCAACGACAGACCAGTATGTTGATATCGTCCCTGTAGAACGTTGGACTTTGTTAACGGAACCGCAACCTCATCTCTGCTTGCACCGCTTTATCACGAAGTGAAGTCAACGCAGGCGTTCCTTAAGTTCTGGAAACAGATGAAAATCGGATGGGGCCACTCAGGACTGTATGGAGGATGACCGGTGACTTTGAAACCAAGATGTACTCGTAGTATTGTTGCAGATGGCGCAACGTTCGTGTGTTGTGTGGCATTGGCATGATGAAGAAGAGGTTTCTCCGTGCATGGTCTATCTATTCGAATTCGTGCTTTCAGTTTTCTGAGGGTTTCTCAAGCTCCAACATATTTACATTACACGCTGCCATGTTACAAGCTTCAACTCAGATCCCGGTAGTGGCAGAGGGCTGAAAAGTTTGTCAGTGAAGCAGGAAATCCGACCGAGTAATAACATGTAATGCATCAGCCGTTATTGAAAACAGAATAAAAGATTCGGAGGCATTAATTTTCAAGCTGATTTCCCTTGAATATCTTTCTATACATTCCTTTCACCTCTCAGCTTTTCCTTCTTGGGTTAGTACTGGCTTGCTATCTGCGCTCTTGATATTCATACAACAGCTTCTGATTTTCCAAAGGTCTCTTTAATTTTCCAATAGGAACCATCTCTCTTTCCCCTTCTTATGCATGCTTCTACTCCCTTGCATTAGTCCTCCAGACATTCCTCCGAGCCTTTTTACACTTACTATTAATCTCAATTTGAGACGTCTCAATTCCCTTTCGTCTATTCCACTTGCTATCTTGTTGTATTTTCTCCTTTCGTCAGTTAAATTTAATATCTGCCGCGATGTCCGAGGATTTCTAGTAGACATTGCCTTTTTACCCATGCGATCCTCTGCTGCCTTCACTACGTCCTCTCCCGGAGCTACCCATTCGTCTTCTGTTGGACACCTTCCTGCTTTTTCAATCCAACTTGCCTAATGTTACCTCAAAATTATCAACAGTCGATGGTCCTTCTGTTAATCCAGGTACCATCTGCGAAATCCGCTTTTTGCGGCTTCTTGAATTTCAGTCACCAATTCATAATCAATAAATTATGTTCGGAGTCCACATCTGCTCCTAGAATGTCTTACAGTTTTAAATGCGATTTCTAAATCTCTTCATTACCATCTGGAGCGCCAAAGAAACTGGTATAGGCCTGCGTATTCAAATCCAGAGATATGTAAACAGGCAGAAAACGGCTCTGCGTTTGGCAACGCCTATACAAGACAACAATTGTCTGGAGCAGATGTTAGATCGGTTACTGCTGCTACATTGGCAGGTTATCAAGATTTAAGTGAGTTTGAACGTGGTGTTATAGTCGGCGCACGAGCGATGAGATACAGCATCTCCGAGGCAGCGAGGAAAAAAAAGTGTGTGAAATCTTATGGGACTTAACTGCTAAGGTCATCAGTCCCTAAGCTTACACACTACTAAATCTAAATTATCCTAAGGATAAACACACACACCCATGCCCGAGGGAGGATTCGAACCTCCGCCGGGACCAGCCGCACCGTCCATGACTTGTGCGTACTGACTCCTTGAACAGTCTACAAGCTACCTGCCAGTGCTACCCTCATCATCCTTTGGTAGCGACCATCCAGGAGTCCACTTATGCCCTGGAACGGTCCGGTCATTCAGTGGTGTTTGTGTTTGTGTGGACCCCAGGCGACGTCGGCATCCCAGGCAACGAACTTGCTGACAGGCTGGCCAAACAGGCTACACGGAAACCGCTTTTGGAGATCGGCATTCCAATAACTGATCTGCGTTCGTTTTTACACCGCCAGGTTTTTCAACTTTGGGTGACGGAAGGGCATAGTCTCAGTACCCACAGCAAACTATGTACCATTAAGGAGACTACGAACGTGTGGCAGCCCTCCTTCGGACCTCTCGTACAGACTCTGTGATTCTCTGTCAGCTCTGCATTGGCCACGCTTGGGCGACCCACGGCTCTCTGCTGCGCCCTGAAGACCCGCCTCAGTTTCGATGCGGCGCCCAGTTGACAGCGGCCCACATTCTGGTGCTCTGTCCCACTTTGGTTGCCCTGCGACGAAATCTTCGGTTACCAGACTCGTTGCCGCTAATTTTATCTGACAATGCCTCATCGGATGATCTACTTTTACGTTTTATTCATGAGGGCGGGTTTTATCATTTGATGTAAGTTTTAGCGCATGTCCTTTGTCCTAATTGTCCTCCGCCCTAGTGCTTTTAAGGTGGAAGTTTATTCTCATGGTCAGCCAGCCACGGTAATCTGTTTTGTCGTTTTAATCTCTTCTAGCTGTTTCTTGCGTTTCTGTGGTTCTCTTCGCCCCTTTTATCCATTTAAGTGTTTGTTGCCATTGCGGCTTTCTTGTGGTTTTTCCTTACTCTCTCTGTTTTGTGTTGTCAGTCTCTCTTGTTTTATTCTCACCCTTGTGGCATTGTTTTATTCGGAACAAGGGACCGATGACCTACCACTCCGGTCCCTTCCCTATTCTTTTAAGCCAACCAACCCACCTCTCTTTCACTATGCCACATGATACTTTAACAAAGTGGTAGCGAAGATTATACACTGTCCAGTCACATCAACGTGACCATCTATCAAATGCCTGGATAACCACATTTTGCAGCGCAGACCGCTGCGACACATGCAGGAAGAGGATCAGTGGAGTCCTAGAATGTTCTGAGAGGGATGTGGAGCCACGCTGACTTCTGTGCTGTGGCCAGCTGCACTAGTTTTCTCGATTGAGGATCCTGGCACGAACAACAGGATCGAGGTGGTCCAACGGATTTTCGATTGGGTTTAAATTCGGGAAGTTTTGTGGCCAGGGGGATGTGATAAACTCCTGCTGCTCTTTAAACCGTTCACACACACCGCGTGCTGCGTTCATGCATTGCATTGTCTGCAGGTACATGCCATCCTGCCGAGGAAAAACAATCTTTATGTAAGGGTGGACTGGTCCCCAAGGATAGATGTACACTTTGTACTTTCCACAATGGAAGTGTCAAACATTTCGCAGCCCATGATACCCCTCCACCAGTCCGAAGCCTTCCGATTGTTATTGCGAAATTTTTGCTGTCGGGCGTCTCACATCCGATGGAGCACACATTTAGATCTACATCTACATGGTTACTCTGCAATTCACGCTTAAGTGCCTGGCAGAGGGTTCATCGAACCATTTTCATACTACTACTCTACAATTCCAATCTCGGATGGCGCGTGAGAAAAAGTAACACCCAAATCTTCCCGTTCGACCTCTGATTTCTCTTATTGTATTATGATGACGATTTCTCCCCGCCTAGGTGGGTGTTAACAAAATATTTACGCATTCGGAAGAGAAAGTTGGCGATTGAAATTTCGTAAATAGATCTCGCCGCAAAGAATACCGCCTTTGTTTCAGTGACGGCCACCCCAACTCGAGTATCTTATCAGTGACACTCCCACCCCTATTTGCGCGATAACACGAAACGAGCGGCCCTTCTTCGCACTTTTTCGATCTCCTCCGTCAATCCTACCTGGTAAGGATCCCATACCGTGCAGCAGTATTCCAGCAGAGGACGGACAAATGTAATGTAGGCTGTATCTTTAGTGAGTTTGTCGCATCTTCTATGTGTTCTGCCTAAAAAGCGCAGTCTTTGTTTCGCCTTCCCCACAATATTATGTACGTAGTCTTTCCAATTTAAGTTGCTCGGAATTGTAATTCCTAGGTATTTAGTCGAATTAACAGCCCTTAGATTTGTGCGATTTATCATATGCCCAAAATTTATCGGGTGACTTTTAGTACCCATGTGGATGACCTCATACTTTTCTTAGTTTAGTGCTAATTGCCACTTTTCGCACCATACAGAAATCCTTTCTACGTCATTTTGTAATTGGAATTGATTGTCTGATGGTTTTACTAGACGGTAAATTACAGCGTCATCTACAAACAATCTAACGGGGCTGCTCAGATCATTTATATAAATCAGGAACAGTGGAGGGCCTATAACACTACATTGCGGAACGCCAGATATCATTTCTGTTCTATGCGATGTTTTACCGTCTAGCACTACGAACTGTGACCTCTCTGAGAGGAAATTTCGAATCCAGTCACACATCTGAGGCCATACTCCATTTGCACGCAATTTGATCAATAGTCGCTTGTGAGGAACGGTACCAAAAGCCTTCTGGAAATCTAAGAATATGGAATCGATCTGAGATCCCTTGTCGACAGCACTCATTACTTCATGGGAAAAAAGGGCTAGCTGTGTTGCACAAGAACTATGTTTTCTGAGGTCAACCAGGGAATGCCACAAAAACATTTCCCAGCCCATAATACCCCTCCTCCGCGATTATTCTCAAAAGGCCACCTGTCACCTCTCAATGAACGACCAGCTACAGTAATGGTGTGCAAATTCCAGTCTTCGCCGCCGAGGAACAGCAGTCAGCGAGAACTCATGAACCAGGCCCCTGCTGCAGAGGCACAATCGCGGCAACGTTTGCTGAAAGGTCGTTGAGGAGGCACTGTTTGTTTGTAAACCCTCGGTTCATCTGGGCGGTCAGTTGCTCGAGTGGTGCACATCTGTTCGCCCGAACACATCTCCGCAGTCGCCGTTCAGTCCTGCCATCTATGACCAGTAGTTCACCACAGTTGCCGCGGCGCCGGTTTTTCATAGAGACATTTTGCCATGCATGGCGGCACGCTTCGGGAATGCTTCACCCCTGGCGCGAAAGGCAATGATTAGGCCCGTTAGGGCGTAAGATAAATCGCTTGTTTCCCGCGGTGTTTCCAACGTCCCCCGGACACGCTTTATATACTTTCCGCTCCGAAGTTGCCACCTGCCGTCTATGAGTGGTTATTGAACGCTGATGTAGACCATAGGCGGTGATCACATTAATGTGGCTGACTGTGTATTAGGCTCTGTGGAAAATGCTACCAAGCGTCTTCGGGTTTCATTTCTCTGCCCCCCCCCCCCCCCCCGGGTCAATGTTTTGCTACTATTTTTCTTTTTCTTTCTTTTCCTGTTACATATTTCCAGTCACTCATCATAACTATATTATTGTTTGGGTCAAATGGCTCTGAGCACTATGGGACTCAACTGCTGTGGTCATTAGTCCCCTAGAACTGAGAACTATTTAAACCTAACTAACCTAAGGACATCACACACATCCATGCCCGAGGCAGGATTCGAACCTGCGACCGTAGCAGTCACACGGTTCCGGACTGCGCGCCTAGAACCGCTAGACCACCACGGCCGGCTAATATTGTTTCTCTTAACGATTTCCTTGAACTCATCATACATTCTCCCTGTCCATCATCTACGCATCTGGCTGAGATATAATGTTCTACCACTGTGATGCCTGAAGTTTCGTGTCCATCTCGGCTACGATGAAGCGTTCACTATTCTGTTCATTGTAGATAACTCGCATTCCTATTGTCTTATTCGTTATCAGGTCTACTTTTGCGTTACTCCTATTCGATTTTGTATTTATAACTCTGCCTCAGAGGTGCTCTTCTTCCTGCCTCCGTACGTAAGGAACCACATGTTTGTCTGGCCTGGAAATTGAAATAAGAACACCGTGAAATCATTGTCCCAGGAAGGGGAAACTTTATTGACACATTCCTGGGGTCAGATACATCACATGATCACACTGACAGAACCACAGGCACATAGACACAGGCAACAGAGCATGCACAATGTCGGCACTAGTACAGTGTATATCCACCTTTCGCAGCAATGCAGGCTGCTATTCTCCCCTGGAGACGATCGTAGAGATGCTGGATGTAGTCCTGTGGAACGGCTTGCCATGCCATTTCCACCTGGCGCCTCAGTTCGACCAGCGTTCGTGCTGGACGTGCAGACCGCGTGAGACGACGCTTCATCCAGTCCCAAACATGCTCAATGGGGGACAGATCCGGAGATCTTGCTGGCCAGGGTAGTTTACTTACACCTTCTAGAGCACGTTGGGTGGCACGGGATACATGCGGCCGTGCATTGTGCTGTTGGTACAGCAAGTTCCCTTGCCGGTCTAGGAATGGTAGAACGATGGGTTCGATGACGGTTTGGATGTACCGTGCACCAGAGGTGTACGGCCAGTGTAGGAGATCGCTCCCCACACCATGATGCCGGGTGTTGGCCCTGTGTGCCTCGGTCGTATGCAGTCCTGATTGTGGCGCTCACCTGCACGGCGCCAAACACGCATACGACCATCATTGGCACCAAGGCAGAAGCGACTCTCATCGCTGAAGACGACACGTCTCCATTCGTCCCTCCATTCACGCCTGTCGCGACACCACTGGAGGCGGGCTGCACGATGTTGGGGCGTGAGCGGAAGACGGCCTAACGGTGTGCGGGACCGTAGACCAGCTTCATGGAGACGGTTGCGAATGGTCCTCGCCGATACCCCAGGAGCAACAGTGTCCCTAATTTGCTGGGAAGTGGCGGTGCGGTCCCCTACGGCACTGCGTAGTATCCTACGGTCTTGGCGTGCATCCGTGCGTCGCTGCGGTCCGGTCCCAGGTCGACGGGCACGTGCACCTTCTGCCGACCACTGGCGACAACATCGATGTACTGTGGAGACCTCACGCCCCACGTGTTGAGCAATTCGGCGGTACGTCCACCCGGCCTCCCGCATGCCCACTATACGAACTCGCTCAAAGTCCGTCAACTGCACATACGGTTCACGTCCACGCTGTCGCGGCATGCTACCAGTGTTAAAGACTGCGATGGAGCTCCGTATGCCACGGCAAACTGGCTGACTCTGACGGCGGCGGTGCACAAATGCTGCGCAGCTAGCGCCATTCGACGGCCAACACCGCGGTTCGTGGTGTGTCCGCTGTGCCGTGCGTGTGATCATTGCTTGTACAGCCCTTTCTCAGTGTCCGGAGCAAGTATGGTGGGTCTGACACACCGGTGTCAATGTGTTCTTTTTTCCATTTCCAGGAGTGTAGTTCAAATGGCTCTCAGCACTATGGGACTTAACATATTAGGTCATCATTCCCCTAAACTTACAACTAATTAAACCTAACTAACCTAAGGACATCACGCACAGTCACACCCGAGGCAGGATTCGATCCTGCGACCGTAGCAGCAGCACGGTTCCGGACTGAAGCGCCTAGAACCGCTCGGCCACAACGGCCGGCTGTTTGGCCGCACACAGACACATCAGTGTAGTGGTTGCACTGCGGTAAGGCTGTCTTTATCGTTGAGGCAGGAAAGTGACGCCACCGTGGCGAGGTTACTGTTCGCAGGGAGAGATAAACGATAATCGTAAGGAAATAATTACAAAGGTTTGTGTGTTGAGGTTAACATTAGCCTGAACATACTCATTATAAAAAAAAAAGATTGGAGCTTAAGCATTTGAAGGTACTTGCAAGATCTGCGATGATGGGAAAGCTCCATGAAGCAGTGATGTGTGTCTTCTCAGGTTTTCACCTAAGAAAATGGAAATGTTACCATTTTTTTGTCATTGCTGCCAAAAAAGCTCAGCTTGCAGTACTGAATATTTAGAAAGCTGTATAACTACAGTATCTACAGGAGGTGTCTCGGAAAATTACAGACAGGTCGTCCGTCTAAATTGGTGTAGGAAAAACATGGAAAGATAGACTTGGCAGCATTCCGTATTGTACTTGTAAATTGTCGTAGTTATGTTCGGAAAGAAACAGAGCTCCAAGCGCTAACGGAAAGCGCTGAAGCTCAAATCGTTATAGGTACGGAAAACTGGCCAAAACCGGAAGTGAGTTCATCGGCAATTTTAGCAAAGGACCTAAACGTGTTCAGAAAGGATAGATTAAATACAGTTGGCGGCGAAGTATTTACTGGCGTCAGAAGTAGTTTACTTTGTAATAGAACTGAAATAGATAGTTCCTGTGAGCTAGTACGGTAGAGGTTGTACTTGACAACCGGAAAAAAATTAATAAATGGGCCCTTTTACAGAAACCCTGGCTCAGATGATAAAGTTTCAAAGAAAACTTGAGTCTTATTTGGAATAGGTTTCCCACTCATACAGCTATAATAGGTTGTGACTTCTGTCTACCCTCGATATGCTGGCAAAAATGTATGTCCAGAGCCGGCAGTAGGCATAAAAAGTAGTCCGAACTTGTACTGGATGCTTTCTTAGAAAACTGTTTCGAACAATTAGTTCAGGAGCCCACGTGAAGTGTAAATAGTTGCGAAAAACTCCTTGACATCTAAGCAACAAATAATCCTGAGCAAATAGGGAGAACCGTGACGGATACAGAGATTAGCACCCACAAGGTTGTTTTAACGAGACTGACTACTGTAACATCCAAACGCACCAAAAATAAACGCAAAGTACATCTATTTAAAAAGAAAAAGTCTACGCTGCTTCCAATCTATCTAAGCGTAGACCAAATGTGGTTTGAATTCAAAGAAACAGTATCGAAAGTAATTAAAAGATATATAACAAATGATATAATAAGATATGGAACTGACCCAGCATGGTACGTAAAACAGGTCAGAAGGCTAATGGAGAAGCAGCGATAGAAACATGTCAAATATAAGAGAACGCAAAATCCCCAAGTTTGTCGAAGTTTAACAGAAGCTCGAAATTTAGGGCGAACTTCTATGATAGATCCTTCTAATAGTTTCCACAATGAATCTTCTTTTCAAAATCTCACAGGAAAGTACACCAGCAGCAAGACGCAATCAATACCTTAGCAGCGTGATAACAACGGCGATGTCACTGATGACAGGATCAATAAAGCAGAGTTACTAAACATGGTTTCCCGGAACTCCTTCACCATAGAAAACGAAGTAAACACTACAAAATTCGAATCAAGAGCAACTGCCAACATGAGTAACTTAGAAGTTGATATCCTTGGTGTAGCGAAGCAGCTTGGAATACATAAGAGAGACACGTCTTACAGTCCAGACGTATACCAGTCAGGTTCCTTTCAGAGTATTGTGATACAATATCTCCGTGCTTATCAATCATATACTACCGTTCACTCGTAGAAAGATCCGTACCCAGAGACGGGAGAGTTATACAAGTCACACCAATACCCAAGAAAAGAAACAGGAGTAATCCGCTGAATTACAGACCCATGTCACCAATGTCGATTTTCAGCAGAATTTTGGAACATTATACTTTGTTCGAACATTGTGTAGAACCTCGAAAAACACGATTTATGGACAAATAGTCATTAAAGATTCAGAAAATAGAATAGAAAACTAGATCTCAGTTCTCACCAAGTAATGATTGGTATGGACATGTCAAACTGATTCAATATTTTTAGATTTCCAGAAGGCTTTTGACACCGTTCCTCACTAGCGACTTCGAATCAAATTTCGTGCTATGGAGTATCGCGTCAGTCGTGCGACTGGATTCGTGAGTTCCTGTCAGAAAGGTCGCAATTCGTTGTAACTGACGGAACGTTATCTAGTAAAAAGAAAGTAATACCAGGTGTTCCCCAAGAAAGTGTTATAGGTCCTCTGCTATTCCTGACCTATGTGAAAAACATAGGAGACAATCTGAGAAGCCCTGTTTACAGATGATGCTGTCATTTAAAGCCTTGTTAAGTCATCAGATGATCAAAACGAAATGACAAATAATTTAGAAAAGATGTCTATATGGTGCTAAAACTAGCAATTGACTCTCAATAATGAATAGTGTGAAGTGTGAGCACTAAACTAAATTTCGGTTACACGATAAATCATACAAATCTAAATGCTGTACATTCAACCAAATACGTATGGATTGGAACTACGAATAATTAAAACTGGAACGATCACATAAATAATATTGTGGGAAAAGCAGACCAAACACTGAGATTTATTGACAGAACACTTGGAAAGTGCAGCAGGTATACTAAAGAGATTGCTTACACGACGCTTGTCCACCCTCTTCTGGAATATTGCTGTGAGATGTAGGATCTGCATCATATGGTACTGACAAAGTACATCGAAAAAGTTCAAAGAACTGCAGCTCGTTTTGTATTATCTTGGAATATGGGAGAGAGTGCCACGAACGTGATACTTGAATTGGGTTTACAATCATTAAAACAAAGGCGTTTTTCGTTGCGACAGGATCTTCTCGTGAAATTTCACACAGCGATTTCTCCTCCGATTGTCAAAATATTTTGTTTGTCCCCAACTCCGCAGTGAGAAATGATCATCATAATAAAATAAGAGAAATCAGAAGCTGTACAGAAAGATGCAAGTGCTCGTTTCTCCGCGTGCCATTCGAGAGTGGTACGGTGGAGAAAGAGCTTGAAGGTGGTACAATGAACCCTCCTAGGCACTTAATTGTGAACTGCAGAGTAATCATGTAGATGTAGATGAAGACATAGTTACACAGCACATAGTTGATAATCCAAATGTTCAGCTACCAAATAAAAGTTATTTTGTACTTGTGTACATTCTAATTGCCTCGGAAAGAAGTAATAAGTGTCGTTTAAGTGCTCAAAAACTTTACCTTGTCTTAGAGCTATCGCATTCCGAAAGGTGACTGGTTGGTTACAGAGAAACTTGAAAGTGAGCTCCCGTATAAATTACATGCAACGGTATTTTCAGAAACTTCAGGACGAATTGTGCTACCTCTATAAGACTGGTATGTGGAACACCAATTGAAGACGCAAACTAGAGTAAAACGCGATGTTGTGTGTATTACTGCGAGAACGAGAGCAAAAAAGGCCTTTTCTCGTTTAGTGCCATCCAAAAAGAAACGCTGCAGCGGCAGAGAGTGGATAGCGGACTGTGCTGCAGCGCGGCTGTCGGCCGGCAACGTGCTGTGGCTGTTGGCGCTCTGCGGCTTCGCCCTCAACTACGCGGTGCGCGTCAACCTCAACATCGCCATCGAGGCCATGGTGAGGACTGAGGAGGAGGGCGGCTGCGGCGGCAACGGCCGGCTACTGCGCAGGCGAACGGAGGCGACGGTGCCAACGTCAGCGTCGCCGAAGGGCTTTTTTGGGGCAACCCTGCTCACAATATGACCGCAAATGACACAGTTTATGCGGACGCTACAGCCTTTGAGGAGGTTAGTGTGGAAATTTTCATAATTTTACAGCAGCCTGCTGTAGGTGCCTTCGGGGGACATGTACGTGTTGACGGAAATAAAAATAACTGTAATGTAGCCCGCCCGGTTGGCCAAGCAGTCTAACGCATACTTTCCGGACGGGAAGGAGCGACTGGTCCCCGGCACGAATCCGCCCGTCGGATTTGTGTGGAGGTCCGGTGAGCCGGCCAGTCTGTGGATGGTTTTTAGGCGGTTTTCCATCTGTCTCGGCGAATGCGGGCTGGTTCCGCTTACTCTGCCTCAGCTGTACTATGTCGGCGATTGCTGCGCAAACAAGTTCTCCACGTACGTGTACACCACCATCACTCACCCACGCAAACATAGGGGTTACACTCGTCTGGTGTGAGAAGTTCCCTGGGGGCGTCCACCGGGGGCCGAACCGCACAATAATCCTGGGTTCGGTGTGGGGCGGCGGAGGGGTGAAGTGGACTGCGGTAGTCGTCGTAGGGTTGCAGACCACTGCGGCTGCGGCGGGGACGGAGCCTCTCCGTCGTTTCTAGGTCCACCGGTTAACATAACATAACCGTAATGTATTCCTAAAGTGGAGATCCACACGGATTCGTATATCTGCGGTTATACCTGTGGATAGCTACAATAATTTATTGTGAATGTAGGTACATATGATAAACCAGGGGCAGCCAAGATCTCAACTCCCAGGACCGTGCCTTAAGGTCCTGGTACACGATGAAACAATTTGTCAAACTGTGCTTTGTTTACCAAGCTTTTGACAGTATACAGATCTGCTTGATATGTTTGTCAAGCACAGATCGCGTGACATGTTGGCGAGAAATTGTGATTGACGGTAAGTCTCACAAGATGGCACATATTGTTTGTGTCGATGATTCGCCATGTATGTTTACTGAAAAATTGTTTTATTACAATTTAGCTAACTGTATCCAGAGTTTCTACAACTATACAAATTATGATCAAGAATAAAAATAAAATGGCTTCAGTTACCGAAATTGTGGAGGTAACACATCTCCCAGTCATATGTAATGCAGGAAGAGGTTATGAACAAAATCAGTATTTAACGCATAACTTACCAGTGGGTGTGCAATGGAAAAAAAGAATTCTAAATTCTCCGGTTCTTCCACTGACGATGTGGCCTATAAGTTCATACGATATGGTATTTCAATGAAACAGCGTTAGAGGAGCAAGTAGAAGAGAATAATTTTTCACATATTTGTGTCTTCTTCTCCAATATGAGGCAACATAACTCTAAACAGATTATTAAAGTTTTCATTTCCATTGGCAGAAAGTAGAAGTATTCATCAGATTCTGAGTATAACATTTCCATTAACAGGTTTAGCTGTAAATACTTCTCAGTTTAAACCATTCCCTGGACCAGCTCCTGGCTTTTTTTTTCTGTGCTCAGTGCCAATGTGTGTGTCAGAAATATTTTACCGTTCCCACTAGCGCCAAATTCAGCATACACGAAAAGCGTCTGCTTTAAAGTAACGTTAAACTGACAAGCTTTCTCGGTATGTGTACATGCTTGTTTGATATGTCTGTGCCTAGAAAACAAGCAAATTTGGCAGACATGTTTCCTCTCTTTTACGAGGGTCTTAATAAGTTTTTAAAAGTTTCATTGTTGATACCAAGGAAGTTGATGTTATCATCGGGTTTTGGGACTAATATTACGTGTAGCAGAGTGTCATAGGCAAATCTCTCTCATTTTAAGCCATTCGCTGTACAATCATTTTGTTTTCTTCTTCTTCTTTAAACACAATGCCAAAGTGAATTCCCAAACTACTTTGTCTACATTTGTGGCCATTTTCACTACTATCAAAATACGAACAGCGCCTGATTCACAGTGAGACTGAAGTGACAAACTACGTTTGCACGCTGATACGCTTGTTTGACAAATCCTTAGGACGAATTTGACAAACAAGTTTGATCGTTTACGAGTGCCTTTAGCTCTCAGCCTCGCTGCACATTTCCGCCACCATCACGCCACGCTGTCTGAGTGCTTGTACGTTGGAGGTCGTGGAGTGCGGGGGGGGGGGGGGGGGGGGGGAATGGGGGGGAAATTGTGAACACGTCACATATAAATGGCAACGCAGTCGGACTGCATGGCTCAAATGGCTCTGAGCACTATGGGACTTAGCCTCTGAGGTCATCAGTCCCCTAGCACTTAGAACTACTTAAACCTAACTAAGCTAAGGACATCACACACATCCATGTCCGAGGCAGGTTTCGAACCTGCGACCGTAGTGGTCGCGCGGTTCCAGACTGAAGCACCTAGAACCGCTCGACCACTCCGGCTGGCAGTCGCATTGCATACAACTTGGTTTTATATTTCACACTTTTCAACAAAACAAATCAGAAACAAAACAAATTTTCAACTCTATTTCACAGTTTTTGTTGCGCTGATGACACATAGTTTTTATTTGCTACAAACTGTCTGCATACAGTCAGACGCAGAGAGTTTCACAAGTTTTCCCACTCTGATTGCCACGTGATCGTTACTTTTTTAGTTTTATAATCGAAATAAGGTACTTCACACACGTACGTCAATCAAAATATTATAGCACCTTAACAACTTCATTGTGGAGATGTGGAATCTCTACCTAAGGAAAGAATTGTAGATGTCCTGGAGAGTTTTAACATAAAAGGATTTGTCATTAAAACGAGAGTTATCTTTTGGGTCAATCAGTCGCATCCTCACAGTTAAAGGGGCGCTTTCAACTCAGACATCAAACGATCTTGTAAACAGATGAAAATTGACAGTGTCCTCAAAACTTTTAGGAAAATCACCGTGCAATTCTTTCAAGCCCATAATCAGTTCTTAAAACTTTGCATTTTCTTCAATGGCAATGAGTTTAGGGAACTGGACTGTGTTTGTCAGAAAGCATCACTTCTATAACGCTATTTTCTTTCAAAATGCATTCCCATCAAATTAGAAAGAAATTGTTTCTCATCTTGCAGTGTCTTACTGAGGATAGTGCGTACTTAAATTCACTTAAAATTCGAGGTCTGCAACCCATTTCGGATGTTCTAATTTTCGTTCCTGCACTCCTTTCTCCTTCATAAATTCAACAATAAAAAAGCACTCCAACTTCACGGCAAGTGGCCCATCGGGACCATCAGACCGCCGTGTCATCCTTAGTTGAGGATGCAGATAGCGGGGGCATGTGGTCTCGACATTGCTCTCCCGGTCGTTATGATGGTTTTCTTTGACCAGAGCCCCTACTGTTCCGTCGAGTAGCTCCTCAGTTGGCATCACGAGGCCGAGTGCACCGTGGAAAATGGCAACAGCGCATGACGGCCCGGACGGTCACCCATCCAAGTGCCAGCCACGACCGACAGCACGTAACTTTGGTGATCTGACGGGAACCAGTGTATCCACTGCAGCAAGGCCGTTGCCACAAATTCAACAATAGCGAATTTTAAATCGAAAAATCGTTCCTTGGAATCCTCTCGACTTAACCAAGGTACTTTGCAGTAATATATAAAGTCTCTATAGTCTTCGTTCAGTTCCATCGAAAACTGTTGCAACTGATAATGGAGTAGTGCGCACGGTTCCAGAAAAATTATTATTCATACTACCAGTTTCTTCACGTACTACGTGCCTGATAATTTCGCACAAAGTACTTCTTATTCTACTGAACAATGAATCCCGTCTCTCGACCTTGTAGTTTTTTGCGTTTTCAGTGTCACCTAAATCTTTAAATTATTTCTGCGTGGTACTGTAATACGGTTTCATAGCAAATTTGCAGTACCCGTCGCTTAGGCGACTGCGTTGTAGGTATTGAGAATTTTCATCCCTATCTTCTGTCATTCCTATTTATTTTTAAAGACGTGTAACTGTAAAACGCTATACTGCCTCTTTTTGGGAAAAATCCACTGGGCCAGCGAACGTCCTTCATAACACGAACAAGTAGTGAAGGTTAATTCTGCCGAACCGAAGAAAGTCGTGCGGGACTTATCGATATTATGCAGTACCGCAGTGCTAAAAGAAATGTCGCGCTGAACCGAGTACTTCCATGAAGAAACGACCGAATCCGAGATATGTCGAGCCGTGGCCCGCAAGCGAGTCACTCGCTCGGCCTACGTGAAGTTTTGCACGCCTTGGCCGGCCCTGTGGCTACTTCATTCGACTTCCCAATGTCGTGGAAAGTTCTGCAGCAGATTTCACAAAATCAGTTCCAGTAAGAACGATAGAATGGGAAAGTTGTCCGTTCAATTGCACTTACATTTTTTCCTGCAGTATGTTTGCCTTCTAAAAACCGTGAATTTATCTTTGTGATTTTCTACAAGATCATCCTATTTTTTTTATTTGGTGTGTGTGTGTGTGTGTGTGCTGGGGGAGGGGGGGGGGGGGGGGTGCCAAAGCAATGCTGGACCTCTAGGATGTCGGATGTCGGGACGTTGGTGTTTGTTCAAGCTTTATTCAGACATAAACAGGGGGTTGAGAGGGTGGGGGGACACCCGATAGCCTTAGGCCCCACTGAAGGTGTTGGTTTCCATTGGATTTGGTTATTGCAGGGTCTCGGTGTTGTAAGATGGACCTGAACTCGGTGCGACCGTTGTGGAGCGTTAGATTCCGGGTGTCAGGTGATGGGCCTGAATTCATTGATACTATGGAGGAGTTTCTCTGTTGCAGATGAGGTGTGATCAGAGATGCGTGAGATGTTCAGTTCGGCGTGAAGGTCAGCTATCAGGGTCCACTTCGGAGCTCCTAAGATGAGGCGAAGGCACCTGATTTGAATGACTTGCAGTGGCCGAGAGTTGGGCAGGCCGGTAGTTCCCCACATGGAGCAGCCGTAAAGAAATGCAGGTAAAACGGTCGCTTGATACAGCCGAGCATTCATTCGAACGTTCATTTGGACACTGCCCATCAAGGGGTACAGTTGGTATAGGAGGTATAATAGTTGAATCCTCTTGTTCTGTATATGACGTTTGAAAAGGAGTTTGCTATCCATGGTCACCCCTAAGCGTTTTACTTCGTCTATTCATGCAAGGTTTTGATGGTGAAGAGTAAACCTGTCCTGCAAGTCTGGGTGTCTGAAAGTGAAAAGGACAGCTTTTGTTTTGTTGACGTTGAAATGAATGTGATAATCTAATATCCACTGTTCCGTCAGTGTGCGTTGACGTTGCAGTCTCCCAACTGCTGCAGTAATCCGCCGGCTACCGTTGAGTAAGGCTGTATCATCTGCGAACTGAGCTAGGACTACCTGCGGCAGCATGAATAGATGAATAAGTCGTTAACATAAATGATAAATGAAGTTGGGTACAAGATCGAGCCCTGTGGGAGACCCTCCTGTAGGCGTCTGGCACTGGAGCAATGCTCATCGACGTGTACCACTATCTGCTGGAATTGGAGAAAACTGCCGATAATGCGAAGAGAATAGTCAGACAAAGTTTGCGGACCGTGCAGTTGTTCAAGAGCTTATCAGTCCACAAACGATTATAAGCTTTTTCTCTGTCTAAAAAGATGGCCGCTGTATAAATGGCAACATTCATGTTATAGGCTATGTACTCTGCGACTCGCAGTAGTTAAGTTCATCTGAAAGCGAAACTGGATCGCAAACTCATCTTGCCTAATGACGACCTTATCTTGGATAAATGGTCACATGCGGCGCTAAATGAAGCTTTCCAGCAATTTTAATAAGGTGGAAAGTATGCTGATAGAACGTTGGTTAGTCAGTAGACTAGGGTCTTTTTCAAGTTTCGAGATCGGGGCGATTAGAGCCACCTTCCATGAGCCCGGAATATAGCCCAGCCTCATGCAACTATTATAAATGTTTGCGAGCAGCAGTAAGGGCTGGTGTACGAGATCTAATAGTCAACTTCAATTAGTCGAGCTAAACTCTTTCGGTTATCTCTTTCTGGAACCACTGATGCGTATGGTATTTTTGGCGTTCTGCTAGGGCTTTCAGCCAATGACAAACGTTTGCGGTTGTCCAGCCACGAGGCCGAGTAGATTCGAATGGACACTCGCCGTTCTGTTTCCGTTTCCAGCTTTCTGCGTTCTGCTTTCTGCTTGGTCGGCGCAGTTCAGAGTGTTGCAGTGTGGGACTTTGAGTGAGATCTTTACAACTGGTTACCCTGTTGATTAACAGTCAGTTTGTAGGTTATTTCAGCTATGTGAGCTAAATATTCACAGAGTGATTTTTCAGTCATTCCGCTTGCAGAACATGATAAATTTTAACGTGAAGTAGTTTCCTTCCTCGTGGCGGCACAAATGTTCACACATCGTTTGTCGTTTCGTAACCTGGAAGCTGATTTATATGATCGATGAATATCCATTCCACCAGCTGAATTAAATATTCGGTCCTGTCATCCTCTCCTCCACTGTAAATGAAATATTGTCTTGTTGAAAGATGTATCTCGAACACAAGTGATTTCGAGCCTCTTTCGAGAATTGCATTTTATTTTAGGTATATGAGAACTCATTTGGTCATAGTGATTTGTCTGCACACTCTTAAGGACAATACAATAACTAATTGTAATATTTCTGTTAATTATTTCGCTCAACGCAAATCACTATATTTTTATTGAACTAAAATTGTGCTATGCGGTTATACCGCCATCTTGTACACATGTAATGGTACGGACTTCGTCACATCAAAGATCAGCCAGTACGCAAATGGTCAATTAATAGAGTCTCACGCTATTTTTTCCAGTCCATTAACGATATACGTTCCGTTATTTTGCATGAATAATTTACAGGTGCTGAAAGCCAGGTCACTGATCCTCTTCTGCAATGCAGATGACTACGGAAGACAATGCATTGTGATTGTTCGTACAATAGTGGTACATTTCGTGGCACATATGGTAGTGGGACGTCCCCTAATTTCAATAACGCCGCACGGTATCTCAGCGTGTTCGGTCAGAGAGCTGGTTGGCTTCTGTAATAAAAAACTGAGTGGAAGGATCAACCAACGAACTTGAACAGATGTCATGTGACGTCAGCAACAACCAAACACAACGATCAACAACGGACAAAATAAAAATAGTGTTTACAAATTTTGGTTTTAACTTACGTCATGAACTCACTGGCTGATGAAACGTTTCAGAAATCGAAGTTTTGGAGCCGAGGTTCAGTGATCAGCGATACGGGGAAACATACTCATGGCACCATTTTTGGCTATAATCTGAAAGTAAACACATTTTGTAACTTTTGAATAGGATTTCTTGAGTTACTACCCAGTGTTAGGTATTAGAGTACGTAGCTATGCAAGTTCATTACCATTGCGCACATATTAAGTAGGTGCGTGTGTGTTCTGTGACTATTTCTTAAATACATGAGTATAAACATTCATATGACACAGCACAGCTTAATAGACTGAGGCTTTGCCTAATTACTCATGATAGCAGCTAATTTCTTAAACAGCACGCATCTTAAAAATAGTCAGATAAGCGGGACTTATCGATAATATCGGAGCCTATGTTGTTTTTGTCAAGATCTGTCTCAAAGTTGGTTCATCGGTAAAATGTTAATAAAAAAATAAGAAATTTTGTTTTCAGGAAAAGACCTTAAAAATAAATAAGGGACAAAAATGTTTTGGCACTATTTTAGATCCAGAAAGAAATATGTTTAAATTTGATGTTATTGACGTTGAAATATGTCTTTCTTTTATTTCACAATAAAACCAAAAAACCGAGGGGCGGACCACCTCAACAGAGGGTGGGGGGGGGGGGGGGGGGGGAATCGGGCCAGGCGCAAACCAGTCATCAGCGCTGCGATGTACGAAAAGGGTGAAAGAACTCTGCAACCTTTAATAGCTGCGGACAAGTATCAAAGAATGGCCGGATGCACTTGCTGATGCGCGAATAACTTACGGATGCAATGCAGGTAGCATTTCGCTTGTCCGGTGGATATTTACCTACAAACTTACGTACTGTAATAAAGTTGGTAAACTTTAGTTATTTCATATTACAGTTGTATCGTTTTGGGAATATAGACGTTAGGTATCGTATATTACACAGTAACAACCAAATAAGTCATGTTGCAGAACAGGGAACATACCATATTTGCAGAAAAGTAAATGCAGCAAAATATTTCCTGAATTTCAATCCACCGTTAATTCTCTCGGAGTGACAAAGTTGACAAAGGTTGTCTGGCTGATGCATTACCAGCGGCCGATCCTCGTAATTGTTTTCTCGATGAGCTTTCACTTCGAACAAGTGTCGCTCGTATCTCGCTGTCGTCAGACTCGTTGCTTTCTGTATCAGAAACACTGCACCTTACTGTGCAACACCGAACGCATTGTGGGAATATTTAGGAGCTGTAATAAATCTCAACTGTCGGCAATGCTACGGTTGTAAAACGGTGTTAACACGAGGGTAGTCATAAAGTTTCAGTTATCGCTGCCAGAAAATAAAGTTACTTTCGGTAAGTCCTACAGAGTTGAACCACTTTTTTTCTTTGGCATAAAATTTGTATGTTTTTCAATTTTTTTTACTTCCGCCAGCATGAACATATAGTGTACCATATAAATACAAGTATTATTGAGTCACTATCACTTAAAATACAAGTGATATGAAAAAATGAAAATCTACATCGTTGGTCCATTACATCCACTCACTCATGGGTGAGATGGACCAGCTTATTGGGAGAGATGGACCACATGAAAATGGCTGTACATGAAGAAAAGACTCAGTTAAAATTACATATTTTTATCTGGAGCATGTTTTAATGTGTACAGAATTACACTGAAGCGACAAAGAATCTAGTATAAGCAGGCGTATTCAAATATAGAGATATGTAAACAGGCAGAATACGGTGCTGCGGTCGGCAATGCCTATGTAAGACAAGTGTCTGGTGCAGTTGTTAGATCGGTTACCGCTGCTACAACGGCTGGTTATGAAGATTTAAGTGACTCTGAACGTGGTGATATAGTCTGCGCACGAGCGATGGGACACAGCATTTCCGAGGTAGCGATGAAGTATGGATTTTCCCGTACGACAATTTCTCGAGTGTACCCAGAATATCAGGAACCCTGTAAAACATCAAATCTCCGACATCGCTGTGGCCGGAAAAAGGTCTTGCAAGAACAGGACCAATGACGACTGAAGAGAACCGTTCAAAGTGACAGAAGCGCAACCATTCCGCAATTGCTGCAGTTTTCAATGCTGGGCCATCAGCAAGTTTCAGCGTGTGAACCAGTCAACGAAATATCATCAATATGGGTTTTCGGGGCCAAAGGATCGCTTATGTATCCTTGATAACTGCATGACACAAAGTTTTACGTCTCGCCTGTGCCCGCCAACACAGACATTGGACTGTTGATGCCTGGAAACATGTTGCCTGGTCGGACGAGTCTCGTTTCAAATTGTATCAAGCGGATGGACGTGTACAGGTAAGGAAACAACCTCATAAATCCACGGACCCTGCATGTCGGCAGGGGGCTTTTCAAGCTGGTGGAGGCTCTGTAATGGAGTGGGGCGTGTGCAGTTGGAGTGATATGGGACCCCCTGATACGTCTAGATACGACTCTGATAGGTGACACCTACATAAGCATCTTGTCAGATCACGTGCATCCATCCATGTCCATTGTGCATTCCGACGTACTTGGGCAATTCCAGCGAGACAATGCGACTCCCCACAAGTCCATAATTGCTACAGAGTGTCTCCAGGAACTCTCTTCTGAGCTTAATCACTTCCGTTGGGCCACCAACCACCTCCCCCCCCCCCCACTGACATGAACATTATTGATCATATGTGGGATGCTTTGCAACGTACTGTTCAGAAGATATCTCCACCCCCTCGTACTCTTACGGATTTATGGGCAGTCCTGCAGGGTTCATGTTGTCAATTCCCTCCAGCACTGCTTCAGACATTAGTCGAGTCCATGCCACGTCGTGTTCGGCATTTCTGCGTGCTCGCGGGGACGCAACGCGATATTACGCAATTGTACTAATTTCTTTGGCTCTTCAGTGTATTTTATTAAATATCTTAGTCCGAAACAGCTTTATAAGTTTGCTACAAATCTTGATTGAACATTGGCTTTGCAAATAAGTTGTAGGTTTTGTCCAAACGTGAACCTGACTTTCTCTCACTTCGGCAATTACTTTTATTACCAGATGTTGGACAACATTCACGTGACCATCGTGGAAAGGAAACGAACTGAATGCATTCATGATTTTTATTAGTTTTGTGATAGATTTCACCACACCCAACACATTCATCTTCATTGCATTCATCGAAGTTGTAATCTTCTACAATGTCTGCGTGTGATTAACATGGTGAACTACTTGCAATATATATCTTTTTAATTTTCTTCAGTCTGTTTTTCTCTTTACTAGCATTTACATCTGTTGATCCTTTTGTGCCTTTTTTCTGTTTCCCTTTTTCTCTCATCCCTCTTTTTGTTTACAGTGTCAATATTCCCAGTATACTTTAGCCCTGTGGATGCAATTGGTGCGGCTAGCTTTCTCTTAAAAATCTTGGTTTTGCCAATAGAAGGAACAAATGAAATTTCTTCCAAAAGTTTCCTCTGTGTTATCTTGGTAGTATTCAGTTTTGAAGATGGTAATATTGGAAATCTTAGGCCTAGTAGGAGTAGAGTCCGACGTTGTTTCGGTGAATGAGTTTGACTTGCGCATATAACCTTGCTCACCAACTAGTCCAACTCTCCTGGACTTAATTAATTCCTAGTTCGTTTGCAAATCCACGTCTGCATTCCTGGTGCACACCGAAAACCCCGCGCCACAATGCCGTAGCACACAGCAAGGAGAGTCAAAACGAAATAGTGCAGCCACACTGACAAAGTAGAGTCTCGCGCGTAATTCCTTTCCTACATTTGAAGGGGAACAACATAGCAACAATCCGGGCTGTGTTGCTGGAAGAGTAATAGTTCTCAGGGAACTTAGATGAGAACGGATGCGAGAAAGACACAACTGTTAGGTGGTGCAGGAGCTGAAAAAAGAGAGAACGATGAAAAACAAAATGGCAAAACATCTCTCTGTGAAGAACCTGAAACCGCACAACATGTGGAGGCCGTCGTGCTCGAATACAGACACATACAAGGTGAGTCAAAAAGGACTTGACAACTTTGGAATGATATAGAAGTTTATTGAGATAACTTACAGAAACGGTAGATGTGTCACTTTGTAGCAAACAGCCTCAAGTTTGATTCAAGTACCCCATTCCACCACCGGGAGCGCCATGCCAGTGCACTGCTAAAACTGCTACTTTCACTAGTATGGTGCGTGCTCGCTGTGTGTTTTTGTTTCACGAAACGAACTCTGCAACAGATCATCGGCGTAAATTTCGCATCGAATGCGCTAAACAACCTCCAAGTAGGCCTATAATTTACTCCTGGCAGAAGAACTTTGTTGAGGTGGGTCTTTCACGGCGACATGATAAATCACCAGGGCACCCGCATGTTGATGATTATGTCGAACAAAATTCCACAGATCGATGAAGAAGACCTGTCCAAACCTCGTGGTCGTGCGGTAGCGTTCTCGCTTCCCACTCCCGGGTTCCCGGGTTCGATTCCCGGCGCGGTCAGGGATTTTCTCTGCCTCGTGATGGCTGGGTGTTGTGTGCTGTCCTAAGGTTAGTTAGGTTTAAGTAGTTCTAAGTTCTAGGGGACTGATGACCATAGATGTTAAGTCCCATAGTGCTCAGAGCCATTTGAACCATTTAGATGAAGAAGACCGAGATGGATGTTTTGCTGACAGTAAGACGGTGTGCACCATCTCATTTCTTCACGGAAGTTCGAGGTTTCCTCGATAATCGCTTCCCAGGTCGGTCGAGTGTCTGTGATGGGCCAATAGCATCGCCACCTCACTCCCCAGACTTGACACCACTGAATTTCTTTCCCTGGGGTTTCATTAAAAACCGTGTGTATGTTCCTTCCATACAAAAAATTTTAGACGCCCTGAAAAATCAAATCTACGGTGCTGTTGCATTAGTTACGCCCAGTTCGCAGCAACTGGTGTGGGAAGAAATTGATTACCGGTGCGACATTTGCCACATCATAAATTAGTAGTCACATCGAAAGAAGATGACACCTGACACCCTTATTTGAATTCTGAGGTTGCTTGCTACAAAATGACACATCTAACTATTCTGCAAGTTATCTCAATAAATTTCTGTATCATTCCAAACTTGTCAATTCCTTTTTGACCCACCCTCTACAAACAGGTTGAAAATGGAAAAAAAGGGAAGTCAGTCATAGATCGGTTTTAACCGTCTTGCACGATGTAATGAAGGTCACAAAGGTAGCTGCTAAAACGTGCTCACAGACATACACAAAGCAAGCCGAACCGAGGCTACAGTAGAAGGAAAAAAAAATGGTTCAAATGGCTCTGAGCACTATGGGACTTAACATCTACGGTCATCGGTCGCCTAGAACTTAGAACTACTTAAACCTAACTAACCTAAGGACATCACACAACACCCAGCCATCACGAGACAGAGAAAATCCCTGACCCCGCCGGGAATCGAACCCGGGAACCCGGACGTGGGAAGCGAGAACGCTACCACACGACCACGAGATGCGGGCTCGAGATGCGGGCGCTACAGTAGAAATGTCGCATCTGTGTCAAGCTAGGCCATATGATTTCTTTAGCCGCTCTGTTCAAAATGGACGTTTGCTGGGTGTTTCGCTGAGACCCTGAAACAAAGGAATGCAAAAAAGTAGGTCTACCACCGCCGCAAGAGGCAAAGAACTAACTGTCATCGGGCTAGGTGAAGCTGAGTGTATTTTGAGAATGACATGGTCTAGTGGTCACAGAGGCATACTGTCACACAAACATACTATCGACCAGACGAAGCATATCGAGAAAGTGTGCAAGGGCTCCAGTTCATTCTGCACATGACATTTGCCGCTCCTTTCAAATGGCTCTGAGCACTATGGGACTTAACATCTGAGGTCATCAGGCCCCTATAACTTAGAACTACTTAAGCCTAACTAACCAAGGACATCACACACATCCATGCCCGAGGCAGGATTCGAACCTGCGAACATAGCGGTCGCGTGGTTCCAGACTGAAGCACATAGAACAGCTCGGCCACAACGGCCGGCTGCGACTCCTTTGTCAAATTTTGCAGTATCCCCTGTCCTCTCCTGATGAGTCATCCAATGATTTCTCACTCTTTCTACGAATGCAGAAACCTATGCGTGTCCGGCATTTCCAGAATGATGAGGAAATTATTTTCTCCAGAAAAGCCGAAATGAAGACTTCTACAACCAAGGTCTTCCCCACCGCATCCATCATTGGGAAAAATGTGCCGCATTAAGGGATGAATCTGTGGAAAAGAACTATATCGCTTTCATCGTAGCTGCTTGATTATTTCGACCTCATAATCAATACTTTATGATTAGACGACTTAAGGCTTGCCAGCATCACTTTGATTCCCGAGAACCACATGATAAACGCTCTGTATCAATATAATTAACTACTTCCAGAAGGATCTACATCTACAGAAATACTCCGCAAGCCACTGTACAGTGTATAGCGGAGAGTACTTCGTACCAATGTTACCAGTTTTATATCCTATTCTCTTCACGTATTGATCGAAGGAGAAATGACTGTCTATATGCCTCAGCATGCGTCCTAATCTCTCCTATTTCATTCTCATGATCCACACCAGAGATATACAAAGGAAGCAGCAGAACGATCACGAAATCTCTACAAATACATGTTCTCTAAATTTACTCAACGAAATTTTCCAAGAACTGCATGGCCTCTCTTCCAGCGATTCCCATTTAAGTTCCCTGACAATTTCTATTAAGCTTTCACCCTGGCTTGGAACACGTACACCACTAGCAATGAATATAACGCATGCCCAAAAAATTTCGAGATTGATTTTATTCCTGGCGTATAGGCGACGTTACCACAGTAACTACTGTGGCGTCTTGAACTAACAACTATAAACAATAGATGTACATTCGAACAGTCAGTTGCGAGCAGGCAATATTTAGTAGTGAATGTCTGATAGTAGTGTGTCACAAATCACAGTGGAACAACAAACTGAATGTCTGTAAAGCAGGTGTTTGAGACACTCTCCAGAAAGTTTTGAAGAAGAGAAAAGTGTGTGAGAAGTTTGACCTGCATCCCTTGTCTCTCGAATAAAAACAACAACTTCTCGGTGCCTGCCCGATTTGATTGAAGTGCAAACTGCAGAAAGTTCTCTTCTGGAACAAAATTATCATGGGTAATGAGATTTGGTGTTATCAGTACGAATCTATTACAAACCAATGACGTACAGAAGGTTACAAAAGGACCCGCATCGACAACCTAACTGAAATTCAAGTCACTGTGTAAGATAGCAGATTAAATGAATGTCAATTTCGCACATTACATGACAGTTTTTACGCACTGTAACAGGAAGGTGAATGTCACCTGACATACACTCCTGGAAACTGAAATAAGAACACCGTGAATTCATTGTCCCAGGAAGGGGAAACTTTATTGACACATTCCTGGGCTCAGATACATCACATGATCACACTGACAGAACCACAGGCACATAGACTCAGGCAACAGAGCATGCACAATGTCGGCACTAGTACAGTGTATATCCACCTTTCGCAGCAATGCAGGCTGCTATTCTCCCCTGGAGACAATCGTAGAGACGCTGGATGTAGTCCTGTGGAACGGCTTGCCATGCCATTTCCACCTGGCGCCTCAGTTGGACCAGCGTTTGTGCTGGACGTGCAGACCGCGTGAGACGACGCTTCATCCAGTCCCAAAAATGCTCAATGGGGGACAGATCCGGAGATCTTGCTGGCCAGGGTAGTTGACTTACACCTTCTAGAGCACGTTGGGTGGCATGGGATACATGCGGACGTGCATTGTCCTGTTGGAGCAGCAAGTTCCCTTGCCGGTCTAGGAATGGTAGAACGATGGGTTCGATGACGGTTTGGATGTACCGTGCACTATTCAGTGTCCCCTCGACGATCACCAGAGGTGTACGGCCAGTGTAGGAGATCGCTCCCCACACCATGATGCCGGGTGTTGGCCCTGTGTGCCTCGGTCGTATGCAGTCCTGATTGTGGCGCTCACCTGCACGGCGCCAACCACGCATACGACCATCATTGTCACCAAGGCAGAAGCGACTCTCATCGCTGAAGACGACACGTCTCCATTCGTTCCTCCATTCACGCCTGTCGCGACACCACTGGAGGCGGACTGCACGATGTTGGGGCGTGAGCGGAAGACAGCCTAACGGTGTGCGGGACAGTAGACCAGCTTCATAGAGACGGTTGCGAATGGTCCTCGCCGATACCCCAGGAGCAACAGTGTCCCTAATTTCCTGGGAAGTGGCGGTGCGGTCCCCTACGGCACTGCGTAGGATCCTACGGTCTTGGCGTGCATCCGTGCGTCGCTGCGGTCCGGTCCCAGGTCGACGGGCACGTGCACCTTCCGCCGACCACTGGCGACAACATCGATGTACTGTGGAGACCTCACGCCCCACGCGTTGAGCAATTCGTCGGTACGTCCACCCGGCCTCCCGCATGCCCACTATACGCCCTCGCTCAAAGTCCGTCAACTGCACATACGGTTCACGTCCACGCTGTCGCGGCATGCTACCAGTGTTAAAGACTGCGATGGAGCTCCGTATGCCACGGCAAACTGGCTGACTCTGACGGCGGCGGTGCACAAATGCTGCGCAGCTAGCGCCATTCGACGGCCAACACCGCGGTTCCTGGTGTGTCCGCTGTGCCGTGCCTGTGATCATTGCTTGTACAGCCCTCTCGCAGTGTCCGGAGCAAGTATGGTGGGTCTGACACACCGGTGTCAATGTGTTCTTTTTTCCATTTCCAGGAGTGTACTTTAACGAAAATGAACATATTTGCCTATTAAAATATACAGTGTACAATGCAAAGGGATGATAGTCAGTCAACAGTATTAACACACCGAACCTAATTCCTGAAATTCAGTGAGCGAGAGCTGAAAAATCTGCAGGAGGAAACGTTTTATTTGGGAGTAGATGTGAGGGGCGACGTCACGAGCCAAGTACAACAGAAATCTCTTAAAGCGACGGGCCAGGTGACTCATCCAGGAGGGCGAGTAGTGGGCCACTGGAGTGGTACAGAAAGAAGCTTTAGAAAACTGTGTTGGGGAATTTCCAGATGGATACAAACAAACAGGTGACGCAGTCGATCACGTGAACTGCATGTAGTGTGTTCATGATGTATGTATGTAACTTTTAGGCGTCTGGAGAGGGCACAAAATGTCCGATTGGCTGACAGGAACTAGGAAGGACTAAAGTGCCAAAATTTCGATGCAGTTTGATGGTAGGTCCTCTGCGATTGGCAGAGATAGTTTCCACAAAATGAAAGGAATTCTCCTATTGGTCGGAAAAGACGTGACGTGCAGCATGAAAGGACCCAGGTAGGGGACAGTTTGCTACGAGAGACACAAGACCGAAAATTTTGGGGACTCTCCTCTGAACCAGCGTCAAGTGCAGAACAGGGCGCATCACGCTCTGTACGACACAAAGGAGTAATTTTGAGTGAACAGCATTCACTTCGGCTGACATTCAGCAGGATATTAACTGTAGCGTCGTTGAGCTCCATCAGCGGAGAAACGAAACAGCCACACAGTTAATTGTTCTTGCGAGAACTGAGAGGGCACTATAATATGCATACTACTCCATCCATCCATGTGCATATCGCCATATTTCAAGAGTATGGATGAGTGCATGTTTTCCCGCCTGATGAGAAACATGGAAGAGTTTCTGCTGATAAAATCAGCAAAGATTTTGATTAGCCTTTATAGGACTTTCAGAGGAGGAGAGCAGCAATGCAGAAAACAGTTCGTCGCAGCTAAGGTAAATACCGCTAGTAGAGGCGTAAACTCATTAGTTCACCAGCTTGCGTCCACTGTTAACTCGAGCAACCTTGAGTAATCTTTTGCTCAGCTTGTCACAAAAACTAATCAACCTCCGTAGACTTGATTGTCATCCTAAATAGTACCGAACTTAGAACCAGAATCGGATGATTTTCCGTAATATTGGCCAACTTCACGATGTCGTAGTAAGAATAATTTTGTAAAGAACCTCCTGGTTAAAATTTGATATTGTTGTGTTTAGAGTTATTTCGATTAAACAGGACGAAAAGCGTTATCGTGACAACTGTCCTAACATTGTCATGTTACAACCTATGTAAATTCGTGTATTTCTTTGACAATAATCCTGAATTGAAAACAATTTGTGTGCAGATAATCACCATTGTGCTCTGTCATAGATTAAGGGTCCACTCCTTACACCAGTCATTTATTCTAGAGACGCTAACGCACTCAGAGGATGTTTTGCTGATGTCTGACGAGAGAGAAAAGGAGTGGAGTGTCAGAACTGTAACACGCGAAATGAACAACATCCCAAAGGAAGACTTTTCTGACAGGTTCACATGGTGGTATGAACGTTCTGTACTCAGTTGTGAGGGGTGGGAGGGGTTGCGGAGGAGGGGTAGACTATGTAGAATACCTGAATCACTGAAACCAGCATTTTAACGTTTCTCTATTTGTTACTAATCCAGACCCTAAACTTTTTGGACTGACCCAAACTCGAAACATTTGGAATGACGAAAGAATAACGAATGTCCGCATGCTGGTTTACTGTAACAGCAGAAATGTCCAAGAAGACAAAGCTTGGTTGATCGAAATTCACACCAAAATCATTACACCCAAGTTTCTACAGAAACAAATGCTGATTATAAGTTTTAATTAATCCATGCTAAGAACATATATTCCATTAGTTGCCATCTCGAGCTGGCTAATAGTTCCACGATCCAATAGGAGGAATTTTCCTACCAGTCGCATTAACACTGATTACAACATTCACTTTCAAAAACCCGAAATCAGGTAACATTTACACAGCTGCAGACAGGAACCCATTTGAGCTACATATTGAACATTCCACAGTGGAAGAATAATTTTCTCCATCACTGCGGATCACTAAATTCCAGCATCCGACATCAGTAGTACTACCAAATAGCTCTTTCACCAAAGAGGACCCACACTTGGCCTTGTGCACCCTAGAGGGCTGAAAACCAATACTGTCAGATGCCACGAGTTCCAAGTCACTTCCGAAATTATTTAAACATTAAGGGCTTTCATCCAATCAGGCGGAAGGCGTAGAATGATTGGCTTTTGACTCAAATGCTTGCTTTCTCATTGCACATTCTCTTTGTCCGCCAACTGCACTTAGTAGGAGGTACCGCCTCCTGCGAGGACTTCCTTTACCACATACCGTATGGGGAGAATACCTGACGTTCTGTAGATGTTTCTAAATCTTAAGCCGGTCTATCAGACTCACTTCATGCAAATTGCGGAAAATCTAACCATTACGTCTAGGCCGGCAGATAAAGCGAACTCTCAGCTTATAGCGCCTGTGAAAACAGTTGAATGATGGCTGTTGCCTCACGAACAGTCAAAACTGCAATGTGCGGCCGTCTAGAATGTAAAAAATTAAATGGAAGTTAAATACCGGTCCCTACTCTCACCAGCTACGGAAACGTTAACTCTCGATATTCCTCTATGGTGCAACAGCCGATCACTGGGGCATGCCCTAACCCTTCTCCGTCTTTGATTGAGCCTTGTAGATGTAGAACTTGTGGCTAATGATTAGTGCTGTTGCCGACGAATAACTAAATGATGGACGTCAACAGTCTCGCCTTTACATCTTTGATTGACCTTCATGCAATCCGTGACCGCCTCTCCAAAGCGTTTCATCTAGTAAATGACATCCTGATGCCTTTAGACCAACATAGATTTATCAGCTGTCTTCCCTTACTCTTAAAACACGAACAGTTATCTACAGTGCGCAGATGACACAAACAGATGTCACCGCCAATGTTTTACGTGTGAATATTCTGTAAAGCACTGCTGTAGGAAAGTTACGTGATGCACTACTCTGTTAACAAAAGCTCATCTTTCGTATCAATAGCGTGATATTTCCCCAATTATTGCTGTCTTTGTAATTACTGGTTTACTAGCTTAAATATATCAGTGTAGATAAAGTTAAGTGGCACTGTTTAACTAAATTTATGTGAGGCACTATTGTGTTCAAAAATATGCAGCTTTTGTGTCAATAGCTTCATATTTCCCCAATTATTGTTGTCTTTGTAATTACTAATTTACTAATTTAAATAAACAAGTGTGGATAAAGTTAAGTGGCGCTGTTTAACTATCACTTAGATAAAGGTCCAATTTCCAAAAAGTTGTGGAACTTGCTTAGTTCGATAAACATTGCTAGTCGCCCTGGTGAAGACACCCTGCAGTAGCAGCCGAGGCGTTGGTTGTATTATCATATATGACGCAATCACAAGATTTTACTGAAACTGACATTGCTATTTCGTCAAAGTGCTTTCAAATGAACTAATTCTGCCTTCTAATGATGTGAGGATAGCTGACGACGGCCGAAACCAGTGATTTGATATTGAAATTTTGTGTGATTGTGGCTAGAAATAAACAATTTTTAAAAATCATTCGTATCATGACGACTTTTCTGGAGTGCGCCAGTCTAAACCGTGTCATTGTAACAAGCTCGGAGTTCTTTTGATTTTATTTACACTGATCAGCCAGAACTTTATGACCACCTACCTAATATGCACTATGTCCACTTTTGGCACGGATAACAGCGGCGACTCGTAGTGACACGGAAGCAATAAGGCCTTGCTACGTCACTGGAGGGAGGTGGTATCACATCAGCACACAGGAGTCATCCAATTCCCGTAAATTACGGGGAAGGGGCGATGAGCTCTGACGTCACGTCAAATCACACATGTGTGAGCTGGCCGTGGTGGACGAGCGGTTCTAGGTGCTACAGTCTGGAACCGCGCGACAACTGCAACCGCAGGTTCGAATCCTGCCTCGGGCATGGATGTGTGTGATGTCCTTGGGTTAGTTAGGTTTAAGTAGTTCTACGTTCTAGGGGACTGATGACCTCAGAAGTTAAGTTCCATGGTGCTCAAAGCCATTTGAACCATTTTTTAACACATATATGTTCGATCGGATTCAGATCTGGCGAGTTGGGGTGCCAGCACGTCAATTGGAACTCGCCATTGGGTTCTTCGAACCACTCTATAACACTGTTGCCTTGTGACTTGGCGCATTATGTTTTTGAAAAATGCCACTATTGTTTGGAAACACTATCGTCATGAATGGGTGTACATTGTCTGCAACCAGTGTAGGATATTCCTTGATGGTCATTGTGCTTTGCACGAGCTCCACTGGACCCATGGGTGCCCATGTGTATGGCCCTGAAAGCATAATGGAGCAGCCGCCAGCTTGTCTCACTCCTGCAGTACAGGTGTCAAAGAGCTGTTCCCCTGGAACATGGCACATTCACGTCCTCCCATCGGCATGATGTAGATGGTATGGGATTCGTCAGACCATGCACTGCCACTGGGCCAACGTCGAATGCCGATGGTCACGGGCTAGTTCAGTCGTAGTGGCTGATGTCGTGGTGGTAACACTGTCAAATGCATGGGCTGTCGGCTGCGGAGGCCATTCATTAGGACTGTTCAGTGCACTGTGTGTTCAAATACACTTGTACTCTTTTAGTTCCGCCACAGTTCGCCGCCTGTCCTCTTTTACCAGTCTGCCCAGCCTACATCGTCTAACATCTGTGATGAGGGGTCGCCGCCCAACCCCACGACATCTGTACGTGGTTTCGCCACCTGTCGAAGACACTCACAACAGCACTCCTCGATCAATCGAAAAGACGTGCATTTTCCGAAATGCTCGTGGTGAGCCTATGGGCCATGACAATCTGCCTTCGGTCAAACTAAGATAATTCGCGCTCCTTCCCCATTCTACACAGCATGCTCATTGATACTACGTGCATCGAGCGTGTGTCTCAGTAGCAGTCATTCCTCGCCAAGTGACGCTGATATCGCGCAGACGGGTTTATATCGACAGGAGATCAGTAGTCAGAATGTTCTGGCGGATCAGTGTATGCTGCCTCTACTAGTAAATCGCGCCTGCCAACCACCTACTTCATCCCGCTACGTTCCCCCTCGGCAGCCTGGTCGGCTTGAACTACCAGATCCGTAAGAGTTATGGTGTTGTTGCAGGATGGCCGATACGACTGGAACGAGCACCAGCAGGCTCTGGTCCACGCAGGTGAGAACGCTACACCACTCACTATCCACGATACCTTACGCTGGGGCCAAGCTGCTTTCTCCGATACACAGTGCGAGGGGTGAACTGAGCTTTTAGCATACTAAGAATTTTTAGCATATTGCAGCCCCATCAGCAACTGTGAAAGACTAATATTTTGAAGGATCAGCCTCAGTTGCGCAAAATTTTCCGGCCTTTACCAGGTTTCGGCTAAATTAATCTAGCCTTCTTCAGAAGCATAAAGTTACTATAACATGCCAGAGTAAGGCACAGTCAACATTAAAATTAAAACCTATAGTACCGTGCTACCATGGCGAATTAAAACTACATGGTACCACGGTACAATAGGTTTTAATTTTAATGTTGACTGTGCCTTACCATGGCATGTTACAGTAACTTTATGCTTCTGAAGAAGGCTAGATTAATTTAGCCGAAACCTGGTAAAGACCGGAAAATTTTGCAGAACTGTGGCTGATCCTTCAAAAATATTTTATCATACTCCCCTTCCCCCCTCTCTGGGTGTCGAAATGATACGCATTGAATTGACTGACTGATAATCAGATCGCTTCCCATGGGATCAGATGATTTAATAGAAATGTAGCGCAGTGCATTAATAATAGGAAAGGGGTGTCGCACACCACAGAAGATAATAAGCAAGTGGATCATTTAACTATGAAATGAAACAACTGGTCCAATTTAAACCCTGCTTATTATAAGTCTATTCGATCTGAAAGAACTGTTGAGATCACGAAAATTCACAATTAATAACATGGAATGATTCTAATGTAATATTTAAATGACCTGGCAAAGACCATATGGTTTAGGTAAATGGAGGGAAATCCCGAAACTTAAAGATGAGTTCTGGAAAGACAAATCCGCGGAGTACAGACAGTGACTGCCTGATTGCGCCCGAAAGGTAGACAACTACGACATGCAAGTAACATAGCTGATCGAGTAGTGATCGAGCCCTCAGTCACTTGAGAAAAATATAAAATTCGCAGAGCCTATGTGACTCTACCAACGCTCGGTAAGTCACATACACTGCTATGCTAAGGTGCAGTTTCTCACCATATTCTGCATACAGTAGTGTAGAAAGTTGCGAACGCCGTAATCCGCTAGTCTGCAACGTATCAGCTGTTGACAGCGGAAATATCACTTCTCATCTGTTGCCGACGTACGAGTATGTATTCTCAGCCTCTGAGCCCCCCCCCCCCCCCTCCCCCCGAGTGCCACATCTAGTGTGAAAACCATGATTCTGCACAAGCGCAGGTGCTTATCATCATGTCTCAGTATATTTTTCTTTGTGACACAAACCTGGACTCCATATTTCGCAGGGCGCATTATGAGAGAAATTGCCAGACCGCTACTCCCAAGCGCCTGAACTAAACAATGCTTGGGCCATACCTGCTGTGAGTGGACGCATCGTGTCATCCCCTCGCTTTGACCTGTGAAAGGTGAGCCAAAACACTAGACGGCGAGGGGAAAGACCGTAGTCAGAGTAACTGCCCTGCGCCTCTCAGTCTACCCTGGCTAAACATGGCTCTAGCCAAATTGCAGAAAATATCACACCAAAATGGCCAACAAAAAAGAGAAGGGATTAAATAAAAATAGACGGCTTAATCCTGGCAATCACTGAAGTTACTTATTACAAGTATTAAATATTTATTAATTATTGTGAATAGAACTTAGACTGTAATGAATTTAAATCAGTTGTGAATGAAACATGAGACTTGCCAGTCCAGCAATGGTCTGATGCGTGTCAGCTGGAGTGTGCAAGGGACAAAATGGTGCGGTGAAAAAGTTACCAAACAGGCTCCCAGTAAGAGCATTTGGGTTAAATCCCATTATTGTACGTCTGAGTATGTCTACATGTGTACAGTCCAATTAAGTTCACACACCAGACGTGAAAAGTTAAATATTAACGACATATTCATGACAAACGTGCAAATGTTGTGGACAAATGCGATTAAAATATTAACTGATGAATCGAAAATTACTGAACAACGATATTGTAGATCAGACCTTATTTTATACAGACCTACAAGCGGACTTGGAAAGGCGATCGGTGCTTAATAAATTGCACTTGTACCTGAAAACTTTCATGTGAATCTTCTTCAGACCATAGACGATTGCCAGAGACTTTCTTTCTCGTTTGTGAATAGTTATTTTGAGTCCTGAATAAAGTTTTTGTCGCAAATGTTATGAGCTGCCCCGCATCTACACCAGAGCTGCATCAGTGCAGCATTAGAAGACGTCGGCTGCCAGCAGTACGTGTTTATCAGGTGAGAATGCGGCTAAACATGGTGAAGACTTTAGGAGGCACTTACTTTTATTGGTGAAGACTTTAGGAGGCACTTACTTTTATTGGTGAAGGCTTTAGGAGGCACTTACTTTTATTGAATTCATGTTCGAACTCCTTGACCAATTAAACTGAAATTCTATGTCTAGGTTAATGAAAGTGTACACTATATGGGTTGTTTGCGAAATAAACTTAGCATTGCAGTTTATTTTAGCTTACTGAACTTGTACCTCTTTTAGAACTGTTGATCTTGATAATTTGTGTTTTGTTTCCACTTGCCTCTTTGTAGGACACAATCATCGCTCAAAATACGTGAGACACTCCACATCATTTTAAGAAATTGCATTTATTCAATCGACAGTGTAAACTTTAAATCTACAGAGCCATTAATAATGCACATGGTTTCTTAAACATCTTCACGACAGTTTCGTGTAAGTATTATATCGTGAACGTAGTTTCAACATGTGAGTTCAGCTAGGCATAATGTACGAATGGTTGTCTTATATAGCACCACTTCAGCTCGGCCGGCCGGAGTGGCCGAGCGGTTCTAGGCGCTACAGTCTGGAACCGAGCGACCGCTACGGTCGCAGGTTCGAATCCAGCCACGGGCATGGATGTGTGAGATGTCCTTAGTTTAGTTAGGTTTAAGTAGTTGTAAGGTGTAGGGGACTTATGACCTCAGAAGTTAAGTCCCATAGTCCTCAGAGCCATTTTTGAACTTCAGCTCGTACGAAGTATGGTGCTATGACTGTGATGTATATGTGGACCCAGAAGATGCAGGTAGGTCATAGGCAACAACAAGCTGGCATTGGATCATGAAATGTGACCACAGCACAGGGTGGTCGGCTTCTTGTCCACATAGCCGTAACAGACACTACAGTCCTACATAGCGTGTTGGCTCTGCAATGGGACACTGCAAAGTGTGTGGGCCTATCTCCTTATCTCCTTAAGTTCAATGACCCGTGCTGTGGTCTGAACTCTTTCACCAGCTGCCAGATTACAGACGTCATAAACACATCAGGTGGTGATGGAGAGAGTAATATAGTCATTGCCGTTCTGGGCTTCATAACATAGTGTTTACAGACGAATTCTACCTCATCCTGTCTTACAGTGGTGGCTGCAAGTATCATTGATACTATCGTGTTCATTGTAATGTGGCTGTCTGCATTGTTGAGCAGCAAAGTGGACAAATGACACTTGGGGCACTCTAGTCGCCATGGGATACAACATGTAATCTAGACTTCTCCGTGTTGACTACAATACAACCATCACTGCGCCAGTTAAGTTTTGGAGCCCGATACAATGCCCCTCCTTCAGGCAAATCAGAATGCAGAACAATCCTCGAGCTCTTTAGGCGAACAAGACACAGGATTTCTTCGAAGAACGGTGGGCACCGTTGTTTCCCCGCGCAGTGACCCTAAATATTTTCCTTAGCTCATGTCGCGGGTGCGGTAGGTCAGTAGCCACTGTTAATGCTTTGTGAATTCGCTTGGATTGAGTTTTCTCAGGAACACGTGCAGGTAATTTCTGATTCCATATTAGATTTTGTAGACTTTCTGATTTCTGTACGTAGGAATTTCATCCTGTACTATGCTCATCTCAGCTACCGCATCGTGTTGTCAGCGCTCACATAATAAGTTAGGTTATGTAAGACATCCTTCAATACCAGACATGTATAAAGGGTGAACCCCAATACCACAAACAAAATTTTGGAGGTTGTCGAGGGACATCATTTTCTAAGACTTTTGGTGTAAAGACATGTAGGTACCTCGTTATAGAGCAATTGTGTTTCGTATGATTTCTTACCACGATTTATCTTTGTATCTGTGTTGCACTGAAAATGTCTGCACTCTGAAAATGTCGACGATATGCGCTCTGTGCCTTCTATGGAAACAAACCTTCGCCATTCACTCGTAGTTCTTGCTACTGACAACATTAATGTCCAGTTTACTCTTGACCTCAAGCTCGCATTCAGTACTGTGCGATTCTGCAACGGGTGTGTTTTTCCTGGCAGTGTTAGTTTTGCGTTAATATTGATACACAGCAATATGCTTAGGTTTACAGGTGAACAGTTCACCTGTATGCATCTCATGTACGATTTCACTGAAAGCAGTGGGAAAGAGGGCAACGTCGCCATGTTGAGCTGTTTCGCAGCCATTGCAACATTATAACCCCCGAGCTCAGGGGTTGTAATATGTCAGAACGACCGAAAGGCATGGTTTGGGTGAGAGGCATAGCTCACGTCGAAGAGTGCAGAGAAATACGGGAAAGTGCAGCATTGACTTTATTACATCGAAAGTAAACAGCCGGCCCTGCGCTAAACTCGGTGATGGCGGCGAGCAGCGTGCGTGGGTCACAGCCACGCGAATGCCGGGATCTGCAGCGTCGGTGTCCTGTTCCCCAGCCTTGTGGACGTAGCGATCGTACTCGCACTGCGGCTGTGTGGCCGCCGCGTGCCTTAACTGTGCCCGTGGCCCGGAACAAGGCTGAACATAAAGCGCCCAAGGGAAGCAACCGACCGCCGTCGTTGGGTGAGCCGTAGCAGCTCCAGCCGTCCGCCCAGGGCAGCTCGTTGAGTGCCCGCAGACAGCTCTGCACCTGGGAGGCCGCGAGTTCGCGCCCCCGGCCGCCCCTGCGGACGGCAGCTTACAGTCCGCCGGACGATGCCACCCAGAAAGCGGAGGCTGGCAGCCCTCTTGCTCTGCGCTCCGGCGTAACTCCAAGGTGCAACGCGCCGCGCCACAGCAATGACACGTCCACGTCCGTGCAGCGGAGGTTGGAGGTAGCTTCTGCGGGCCGGTTGGCTGCCAATATCCATCACCAGAAGGTCGTCGTGGTTGGCCTGCAACTTGAACAACCGTCATTCTCTCCGGTACTAGACGCAGATAGAATGGCGACACGACTGCCCTGTTTCGAGTCTCAGGATTCGCTTATTTATACGTCTTTTCCCTACGCCTCTGACATAGTTCCTCGGAAGGGGACAAGTGTAGTGCTCTTTGATAATTACCATGTCAGCTTTCCTCCGCCGGCTTCGACCCCTACACAGAGGTCGCTAGGCGGTGTTTTATAACTGCAACGTATGGGTTCTTCACAGCACGTCGGTACCCTGTGCTGCCCTGATTAGTTGCCATTCGTATGCATTGCCTGATGGGCCGTGCCTTCTAGCCTGTGAGGGGTTTCATACACCTGCCTGACAGACTCGTTTGCAGAATATCAACATCACCCGCGCCTGCCATCCGATCTGCCAATCGGTCCCTTAACTACTACCTGTCAGCCATAATTGCCCAACATTTACAAGAATTCCCCAAATCCAAGACTGTACTTATTCATGGCGCAGCAGTAATTCTGAATCTGTAAGGAAATGACTATACAGGGTGTTACAAAAAGGTACGGCCAAACTTTCAGGAAACATTCCTCACACACAAATAAAGAAAAGATGTTATGTAGACATGTGTCCGGAAACGCTTAATTTCCATGTTATAGCTCATTTTAGTTTCGTCAGTATGTAGTGTACTTCCTTGATTCACCGCCAGTTGGCCCAATTGACGAGAATCCGCACGCAATTGTGCAATCACGTCATCAACCCAGGTTTTCTGTCAACGTTTGGGCAGGTATTGTTGGTGATGTCTTGATTGGGCCCCATGTTCTTCCAACTACGCTCAATGGAGCACGTTATCATGATTTCATACGGGATACTCTACCTGTGCTGCTATAGTTTTCTTAAGCTCAATAAGTGAAAAAGAAACCCTATCCACCCCTATACCGTAAAACCACCAGTTCCGTACTTCACTGCTGGATCTACACGTGATGGCAGGTAACTTTCTCCAGGCATTCGCCAAACCCAAACCCTTCCATGGGACTACCACAGTGTAAAGAGTGATTCACCACTCCAATTCAGTCGTTTCCAGTCATCTATAGTCCAGCGACGTCGCTCTTGACGCCACCTCAACCGTCGCCGAGCACTGAATGCAGAAATTTGTGGTTGATAAGGAACTGTACTCCACTCTTTTTTTAATTCCCTATGCGCAGTAATTGCGTTAACTGGACTGCTGGCAGCACTTCGGAGCTAACGAGTGATTGCCTCCCGTGATTTCTTGCAATTCTTTTCAACTGCCCTGAACAATGCTCGATGGCCCTTATCTGTCGGTACCTGAGTTCTGCCTGTTCTTGGTTTAGTTGTGGTTGTTCCTCCGCGTTTCCACTTCATAATCACATCTCCAATAGTCGACTTGCGCTGCCTTAAAAGGGTTAAAATGTCCCTATTGGATCTGATACTGAGGTGGCATGCAATAACTAGTTCACGATCGAAGTCTATCCATTCTAGTGTTGCTGCTCTCTACTGACAACAAAATACTCGGCGCGGCCTTTTATAGTGGCGGGTCCGCCTCTTATGACATGTAGTGGTCAATTGCGCATTACGTAGGGGTGTCCAGACTCTTTTAATCAGACGGTATACACCGAGTTCTCCTAAGAGTCGTCTCGCGCATTTTTTCTGCCGTTTCGTCTGGTATTTGTAATTTCGTTTCTGCATGTGTATCTGGAGTCAGGCCAAACGAGTACTGCTCGTGGCGTCCTCCAGGACATGTCCAGTGTTGACGCAAAGCCTCGGTTTGTTTCTTGTTGCAAACAAAATTATTTTTAAAGTGGAATTTTACGAGTCCAGCCATAGAGCGGTCCCAAATGCGTTTAGTGCGATACTCGTGTTATCCACATATATTAACAGGGACCGTAATACATGAAAATTAATCAGCTCCGACTGAGCAGTTATCGCGTACGGCGTTAGCAGTCAGCACTGGTCAGAGCTGTGCTGTCACTGCTGGAATACTCATTATTCCTCCTATTCTATTGCTCCTTTTAATACATATCGATAAAACAAGTATCACACTAGACTAATTTGGGACCGCTCTATGGCATGGGCAAGTAAAATTCCACTTCAAAAAGCATGTTGTTTGTAACGGGAAACAAACCGGCGCTTTCCGTCGATAAAGGCCGGCTCTTGAAAGACGTGATAAGAAATGTTTGTTTCGGCTGGTACCAGGTACACATTGGAAAAGCCAAGTTGCAAATACCTGTCGAAACACCAGAGAACGTGCGTGTGACGATTCTTAGGAGAGGCCCCGTGTACAGAGTTTCAGAAACTCCATTTACACCTTCAAACTAGACATATTATTTGAACACTAATGCCAGTCAAAATGGCTGCATGCAGAATTAATTGTTTAAAGAAACGCAAAGCCAGAAGAAGTGTAGAACCGTGTACCAGCAATAAATAATGAGCACAGAGAGTTGCAGTACATGTAGACACAGTAACACTCCCTCGTGCAATCAGAAAAGTCAGTGCCGGCCGTTGTGGCCGAGTGGTTCTAGGCGCTTCAGTCTGGAACCGCGCTACCGCTACGGTCGCAAGTTCGAACCCTGCCTCAGGCATGGATGTGTGTGATGTCCTTAGGTTAGTTCTAGGGGACTGATGACCTCTGATGTTAAGTCCCATACTGCTCAGAGCCATTTGAACCATTTTGAAAGGTCACGTTACGCTAATCTGAGTCACCGAAGAGCCGCAATTTTGATATCAAACTGATATGCAGATTAATTAAATTGATCAATTAATCCCCGCCCCCAGATGGCGTCACGTGTTTTCTGTGCTGCACGTGTGCCCCAGCCCCGTCATCTCCCCATCCCCTCCACACACCCTTTCCTCCAACCCACCCTATTAGCGGGAATTTCGAATTTTGGTTGGAATTTCGAATTTTGGTGGGAATTTCTTTGTCCTAGGGCTGCGCTGACATCCCACCCCACCGCCAAACCAAGAATTGATGGGAAATTAAAAATGGCGGTTCCCTTTCCGGGACTCGAACCCTGGTCCACTTGGACGGAAAGCTCAAGCGTACTCCCCCTAACACAATTAAATCGCCAGATGCGCTTGAAATTGGTAGTAGCCAATAGGAACGCAGCATCTGATCACACAACGGGAATAGAAGGCAGGCCCAGCAGCTCTGCAGCCTCAGTTGCGGTCGCCACCCAGAATCAAGCGCCAGTCGAGACCGTCCAGTGCCGTCCAGCTTCAGCAGCAACGGAATACGAAGAAACCACGGAAGAGTAAGTAACCCCTACTTAATGTCTGTGTTTACTGCCGTGTGAGGGTCTTTGTGCCTCTATCATCGCTTGTAACGGTTTTTCTTCTTTGCTCATCAGCGGATGCGACGTCCTCCAGCCCGTCGGGGTCTGCAACAGCGACGTGTCCCAGCCCGTCGTGAATCGCAGCAGCGGCAGCATCCTGGGATCCTGGTCAGCTTGTGGAGCCGGACAATCAGCTGTTATTGTGATTTGCAGACACGCAGTCAGCCCCTAACTCGTTGAAGCGCACCCGAGGACCTAATCAGTATGACGCAGGTCGGTACTGGCCTCCATCATACGCACCATAGCAGAATATTCCAGTGCTACTGCGTGGAAAGAGTGAGGATGTAGTGGATGAGAAGATACCAGTTAAGCCCTGTGCACCACTACTCTTCTCTTCAGTGTACAATTTAACCGCTAGTGGTTCGAAACGTTTACATATTGGTATAGAAGCAGCCACAGACAGAGAGTGGCGTATTGTGATAGAGATCGAGAATGCAGCGAAAAAGTATTTACGTGCGGTTTACGGACGTGGAATGGGATGAAATCTGTCGTGCAAAAGCGTATGTCATGCAGCAGTTGAACGCCGGGTATCACCCGAGCCGTCCTCTTCCGGACATTTACTGTGCTGCTCTAACTCTATCCATTAGAACACTGTTCAATGACTCTGCACTCTGTGTGAAATCAGGTGACACATCCGTTCATCTACAGCACTCTTTCGTTAAAAAATTTTTCGATCTACAGATGGTGCTATCCACTGTATTGGAAAGACTGAACGGATGACTGCCTTGTGTTAAAGCTGTGTATAGTGACATTGCAGAGTATCTAAGTATGGACAATGTGCTTGTATACCACTTCGAACACTGGATCAGTATGGTGCCGGCGAACACTAATGTACTGCCAATAAATTTGAGAGAAATACATGCTGAATTCTGTGCTTACAAGAAGACTTTATTTTCTATAGTTTGTATTGGCATTAACATAAAGAAAGAGTTAGTTGTTGTAGTGCATCCTGTGTACGATTACTGAATAAAAAAAATGTATATAACAATGTATATGTTTTTTTTATTTCTTACCTCTTATTATATTGCAAGTACTAAAGCAATTGACCTGGTATTTTCACTGGAAAAATGAACAGGCGAAAATTATGTAATTTAACTAAATTCAATCTTCGTGGCTCACACAGATGGATCGATATCCCCCCGCAAATAATTGCACAGTATAATCGAACCAAACATCGCACAATAAAAATGAGACTAATCGATGTTCGTGACAATAAACTTCTAGATACAGTATACAGTATACATTTGTATTATAATGGTAGATCCGAGCAAACAGCAATTTAATGTAGGTGATTTAGTACGCATTTCAAAACACAAGACAACGTTTGAGAAATCATACATGCCAAACTGGTCAACCGAGATATTCACCGTTTCCAAAGCGCAGAGAACGAATCATAGAACCTACCTCTTAAGGACAGCAGTGGTACTGACATTTCAGGATGCTTTTACACACAAGAGTTACAGAAGAGCTCGGAATCAAATGTGTATCTCGTAGAGAGGGTCATACGGTGTCAAGGGAATAGAGCGTTGGTCAGATGGCTTCGTTTTCCCGCATCACAAAACATCTGCATCTGGATCGGCGCTGACGATTTGTTATATAACAGAGAGCGCAGACCACTAGCACCGAGGAACGTCACCCCCTCATGCTTTAAACTAATATCTTGTGCATCTTGCACTGCCTTTATGTTCATTTTAAGGGTAGGGATTTGTGAAATAACAACAGTTACATACATACCTCTGCTTGTGTCCAACAGTGGTAATTAGTTTAAGGACAGTGCATCCTGACAGAACTTGTTGCTCTGGAAATAACAGCAAGTCGCTTGTCATGTCATGCAAACTGATAGGGCATATGAGGTGTGGCTCCCTACATCAGAATCAGCCATCAGACCTAATATTTTTCCACCTAATCCCTCTAATTCGTTTTAGGGCACCCATCGAAACTCACCGACTGGCATTAGCTGCATCATGGCGTGTCCGTATAAGTTATTCACACCCAAATATAGAATATAACTTGTATCGAGAGATGCATTAAGCCCCGCACCCATATGTGATTATTTGCCTTGGCGTGTCATGGACACACTGGCAAAATCCTCCACGGATCCCATGCTCAAAGAAAAGAAGCACATCAGCATCAGTCAAAAGTTCGATGTTGCGCCTCGTTTTCTTAAGCATTGCGTCCCAGGACAACCCAGGTGCCAGAGACTATGTGGCCATACACACACTCCGAAACTTCTCAAAAACATCCGCAAGCAAGCGCTCGTCAGTGTCCATGTATAGTCCCTAATGTTCACCCAAATCTGGAATGTTGAATTCCTGCTGGACATTCATGGTACGCCCATAATCTGCACTACTTATGGCAACGCCTGTGAGAGTACTGGTAAATGCAGAAATGTTCATATATTCATAAGGAAAATCTCCTTTCCTAGTCACAAGCTGAAACTTTTCCTCTTCGGGGTAAGCACATCACGTGATACGCATATCCTCTCGAGGAAGAGTTTCAACGAGTTTCTAGAGTGGCACCTGCATAAAACGTAGCGTGTCAAGGAGGCGGAGCTTAATTTTCGGCTTCATTTGTTTGGAGAATGAAATACACTCCTCAATACTCTCACAACTCCTGATTTTTCTCCCAACCGAAACTAACCAGTTGCTCAACTAGAACGCGAGCGCCATTCCCACTTAAGTTATGGAAGAAAATGGGTATGTGTCGTGGCAACATACGTCAAATTGCATGCGTTGCGAGCTGCAATGTGGAACTTCCCAGTGAGATGAAAATGATCTCTACATGGAGTTTCAGCTTTTCTATCTAATGGCAGCCCACAAATATGACAGTTAACATCAACATTGTATAATTTTTTATCTTCCTCCGATTCGGTCATGGGGATGTTGGTGCTATAAAGCCTATCAACATCCCATGAGAGTTTTTCAATCTCAGTGAGCAACCAAACTGCAGGATTATCCCTGACATAAGATTCATAGCAGTTAAGACTTGAATCATGTGAACATGCAATTTGGTATACCGCCACATACCGCTATCCATTCACAGTGGGTAATAGGGGCAAGGAGACATTAGAAGTCTGATTAAACAGCAAATGGACATTCTTGGATTTAATAAACTTGTTTTCTTCTGTAGGCATAAGAACATGCACAGCTTTCTTTGATTCACAGTCCTCCAGATGCCTTTTTAAATACTTTTATTCTGAGAAGTTATTTAGACACCTAAAGCAAATGTGTTCCTTATGTTTATGTTTCGACAGTTCGCTGTAAAGGAGATTTGACATGTCTGTGATCCATGCGTAATGCTGATTATCACCTTCAGAGAAGAGCAGCATGTTTACATGAAGATCACGCTCACCTGCATATTTCGAAAAATGGAGCGTTCCAACTGTAGTATGGTTGTCCTGCTCATCTGGCTTGCTTTTCTGCTCCGTCTTCAAGCCATAAACGTGAACCCATATTCCGGGATTTTGTGACTCAATTTTTGGTATGCTCTGAATCTTTAAGGGGAGCTTGATACCGTCAGAGTTACAACATCCATGAATGTTAAGACCTATTTCGTATCGAGATGTGCGCTGCGGATCTTTTGTGTAATTTCTCTCACATGCCAGACTTGATCATACAAAACAAGTGTTATCTTTTTCATTTTGAACGTTAATACAAGCCTGTTCCTTCTTAATATCCTCAGGGAATTTGATATAACTGGACCCTCCATTTAACGGATCATAGAGATGAATATAGATGTCGATGTGTGGTATTTGGGTGAATGCTTTAGTTGACCCTCGGAAAACTGGGCCAGTATAGCACCCAAGGTGGATTCACGACACCACTTGGCGATTGATGTACTCCGAGATGTAACGCCATTATCACTGCATATGTAATGAAAGGTTTTCTCCTCAGCAGCATCCTGCTATATGGGAGGGTGGATCAACTTTGCAGCAGATCACTGCATCACATTTAATGGCAATATATCTCGGATCGTCTAGGGCTTTCAGGAGCTCCGCCTCTGACACGGGGAGGCACGCATCTAGAAACCTGGCTGGGTCACGATACCCTCCAGCCGGATTAAATGAGATCGACCCTCAGAGGCCCTAGCAACCTGCATTCGGCAGGACGACGGTTCAATCGCGAGTCCGGCTATCCTGATATAGGTTTTCCGTGATTTCCCTAAACCGCTCCAGGAAAATGCCGGGATGGTTCCTTTGAAAGGGCATGAGCGACTTCCTTCCCCTTCCTTCCCTAATTCGATGAGACCAATGACCTCACTGTTTGGTCTCTTCCCCAAACATCCCAACCCAACCCTAGCAACCGCCGAGTATTCTAGAGGAGTCATGACGCCGCTAATCTGATGTCCTTCACTATCAGGACAGGATAGAGCACTGCGACCAGCCAATGGCGCCTTCAGGGGGAAGGGCTATGTGCCGAGGTACACATACCTTGCGTTGCTGTCGAGGGCAAGAAGTCGAAGTGTGAGTAGTAGGAGGTGGTGGCTGCGACCTCCTGAGGGAACTCCCAGGCTGTTGCGAGGGCACTCTTTGATGCTCCTGCATAGTGGGGCATTCACCATCCCCAGCCTGGGGGTTGGGAGATAGTTGCTCTGACTGAGACATCCAAGGACGCCAGATGGTATGTCATGGGTCGGTGACAGGCGTTGCAGCAGCTGCGACCACCTCCTACATCGAGAGCCTCTGCATGTTGCAAAAACAAGAGCGTGATATGCGTTTAGTGCAACATGATTTGTTGTACCAATCATTTTCCACTAAACTGTATATTATGGTAGGTATGTGAAGAATGCACTGAAAACTTTTTTCTTAAGACCAACAACTAACGAAAACACCTATGGTTATTTTACACTGAGGTGACAGAAGTCATGGGATAAGAGTGTGAACATATACAGATGGCTGAAGTATCCGGTATACAACGTATAAAAGGCCAGTGAATTGGCGAAGCTGTTGTTTGTACTTGGGTGATTCATGTGAAACGTTTTCCGTCGTGATTATCGTCGCACAACGGGAATTAACAGATTCTGAACGCGTAATCGTGTTGCAGCTAGACACATGGGAGAGTTCATTTACGAAATCATTAGAGAATGCGCCGAGAATGCCAAATTTCAAGCATTACCTCTCATCACGATCTACTCAGTGGTCGACGGCCTTCACTTAACGACCGAGAGCAACGGCGTTTGCGTAGAACTGCCACTGCTAACAACCACAGAAATCGATGTAGGACGTAGAACGAAAGTATCCGTTAGGATATTGCTGCAAAATTGCGGATTAATGGGCCATTGCAGCAGACGATCGGCGCGAATGCTTTTGCTAACAACACGACACGGCCTGCAGCACCCCTCCTGTGTTCGCGAACATATCGGTTTGATCCTACACGACTGGAAAACCATGGTCTGATCACATGAGTTCCGATTTCATTTGGTAAGGGCTGATGACACGGCGTGCAGCACCCCTCCTGTGTTCGCGAACATATCGGTTTGATCCTACACGACTGGAAAACCATGGTCTGATCACATGAGTTCCGATTTCATTTGGTAAGGGCTGATGACACGGCGTGCAGCACCCCTCCTGTGTTCGCGAACATATCGGTTTGATGGCTCTGAGCACTATGGGACTCAACTGCTGTGGTCATTAGTCCCCTAGAACTTAGAACTACTTAAACCTAACTAACCTAAGGACATCACACACATCCATGCCCGAGGCAGGATTCGAACCTGCGACTGTAGTAGTCCCTTGGTTCCGGACTGCGCGCCTAGAACCGCGAGACCACCACGGCCGGCTAATATCGGTTTGATCCTACACGACTGGAAAACCATGGTCTGATCACATGAGTTCCGATTTCATTTGGTAAGGGCTGATGACACGGCGTGCAGCACCCCTCCTGTGTTCGCGAACATATCGGTTTGATCCTACACGACTGGAAAACCATGGTCTGATCACATGAGTTCCGATTTCATTTGGTAAGGGCTGATGATAGGGTTCGAGTAGGCGCGGGCCCGACGAAGCTATGGACCCAAGTTGTCAACAAGGCAACATGTAACCTGGTAGCGGCTGTGTGTACTTGGAATGGACTGGGTCTTGTGGTGCGCGGAGTGGCCGCGCGGTTAGAGGCGTCATTTCACGAATCGGGCGGCCACTCCCGCCAGAGGTTCGAGTCCTCCCTCGGGCATGGGCGTGTGTGTTGTCTTTAGCGTAAGTTAGTTTAAGTAGTGTGTAAGTCTAGGGATCGATGACCTTAGAAGTTTGGTCCCACAGGAATTCACACACATTTGAACATTTTGGGTCCTGTGGTCCAACTGAACCGATCATTGACTGGAGACCATTTTCAGCCATTCATGGACTTCATGTTCCCAAACAACGATGGGATTGGCACTGGACCACAGTTGTCCGCTCCTGGTTTGAACAACATTCTGGACAATTCGGGCGAATGATTTGGCCACTCATGTCGACCGACATGAATCACAGCGAACATTTATGGGACATAACTGAGAGGTCCTTTCGTGCAGAAAATCCTGCACTGGCAACACTTATGCAATTATGGACGGCCATAGAGGCAGCATGGCTCAATATGTCTGCAGGGGACTTCCAACGACTCGTTGACACCATGCCACGTCGAGTTATTGGACAACACTGGGCAAAAGATGGTCCGACACTATGTTAGGAGGCATCCCTTGACTTGTGTCACCTAAGTGTATGGTAGAAAGTACAACAGCAGTGTGACAATGGCAGTATTACAAAGTGTTCTTTGAACTCTCCTGGCAATAATGATGATGATGAGGCCCCATACTCCAAGGAACATGGCGGATGTTGCGGGAGACCCGCACCACTGTACTAGGCAAGGACCTAGTGGGGGTGGTTTTCCATTGCCTTCCTCCGACCATATTGGGGATGAATGATGATGGTGAAGACGACACAACAACACCCAGTCATCTCGAGGCAGGAAAAATCCCTGACCTCTCTCGGAACGGAACCTGAGACCCCGTGTGTGGGAAGTGAGAACGCTACCGCAAGACCACGAGCTGCAGACCCTCCTGGCCATGTTTCCGGTAAATTAAGGCCATGTGGCTTTACTTAACGGCAGAATCACTCATATTCTTGTGTGCTTCCATCTAGTACAAAGAATGAAGACACACGGCCGGAACTCCCATTATCCGTGTTGCTGGACAGGGATCGCTACATGTACCACTACTAGCAGGATCCTGCAGTTCGATCAGTGTTGGTGACACAAGGCACCATGAATTCATTTCTTTTACTCCGTGGGTCTCTTACCAACGACTTCGTCGCAATGTACAAAACGGCCGCAAGTGAGTTCTGTTCGGCAAATTGTTTAAATGTATCATGGGGTTTTATTGTGGCGCCGACGCCACTGTGAGAGAAAGAATTATTTAATTGTCTCGATCTCCAATGTTATGACCTGTGAGTTATATAAACTAAAATATTAGAACTAACCAAATTCCTGAGAAACATTTTGGCTTGAACTTCAAAGTTCAGGTTTCCACTATCGAGTACCAACAGGAAGAACACTGCTTATATGTAAATGGAACGTCTTAGCGAATGATACTTTACGTTAAGCTGATTAGAGGTAATAAATCCGTATTTTGGTCTGCAGGGAATGGATTGGCAATCGATGCACTGTATGACGGCGAACTGGGTGCCGCCCAACGACAGAGCAAGTTCATCTCCGCTTACCTCTGTAAGTAACGAACTGCTATCGACAGATTCATCAGAACTCTCCGTCTGTATCGGACGCTTCTAGACAGGACTGGATTAAGGCCAAAGCAACATAAAGGCACGCATGAGGCGCAAAGCTGACAGGGGAAAAGAGGTACCCATGCATAGAAGTTTTAATCGTCTTACCAAGAGACGACTTTACCAAAAGATAAACTTCCTTCGGAATTTTTGAAATCATTGGGGGAAGTGATGACTAAACGAATAATCAAGTTGGTTTATAAAATTTTTGAGTCTGGAGACGTACCATCAGACGTTCAGAATGATATAACCCACACAGCAATCAAGTTCAAATGGATGTAGGGTGCAGCAGTTAAGCAGAGATGAAGAAACTGACACAATATGGACTAGCATAGAGAGCTTCATCAAATCAATCTTTGAACTGAAGTTCACTGCAACATCCTCATACAACAGGGGGCAAAGTGCACTATAGAGAGTCAAGGAGTACATGATACCCTCCATACTAGCCAGAAACTCTGTCACGTCCCTCTCCCTGCCACTGACATCTGTTAACAACAAAGAGAGATTGTGTTCTGTATGCCGATGGCTGACTATTTAAGCCTTCATCATCAGCAAGTTTTAAGTACACTTTCTAAAATTTGAGAGTGTTTATTTCAGTACAAAACTGTATTATTTATTCATATACTGTATTATTTATTGGTAGCCCATCATTTTTGTTGATTACACTCTGCATTGCTCTGAGCAGTCAAAATTTCAGAAGCAATACCGGTCGTGTTGAAAGTTGGTAGTGAGCGAGTTAGCGCAGTGGTTATCACACTGGACTCACATTTGGGTAAAGGACAACAATATAAACCCGTATCCAGCCATACACATTTATGTTTTCTGCTATTTCCCTAAATCACTTAAGGCAAATGCCAGGATGGTTCCTTCTCCATCCTACCCTAATCCAAGCTTGTGCTATTTCTCTAATGACCTGGTTGTCAACGATATGTTAAAGACTAATCTCCTCCTCCTCCTCCTCTCCTTGAATTTTGCTCCTTATGTTCAATGGTCCTCGTGACGTTAGCTTTAAGGAACAAAATTTTTATTTTAGATGTGCTACTTGGCAGTTTATTCCCAAATTGTGCTGTAACCTGTTTTATAACTTAGTATGCAGATCCCAATACTCTGTCAAGTCATATCACCAAGAGATCTGCAAGCATTTTTCAGTACTGCCTATGATTGTATTTCTAATTATTTCTACATCTCCTTTCCTCTTGGTATTGTGAGAGAGTCTTGTAATTACGGCAACCTTGGAGCTTTCAGCTGGCTTGGGAAAGGAAGTTTAACTTAAGGAAACAGAATAGTCTTAAAGGTATAGAGCAGAGAACAGTCTGCCTTCCCAACCCAGCATGGACTTGAATTGACGACTGGCAGTGTGCCATAAAACTGAATCACGCGAGAAGTGAAAGGAATCGTTTTTAGTAAAATGGGAAAGAACACAAACCTATGAAGTGTGGGGCAACCGTTAAGGACAGTGTAGGCAGCCGGAATGTTTATTCAAATTCAAGTAGCGGGACCTCTGACTGGTTCATACTAATTATTTTGGTAGCAGGGGCGAGTTTCCACTTGTGTGTACATGGACGTCTTTTGTTTGGCCGTGAATGAAAATCTGTCATGTAGTGGGAGAGATTCCGTGCCAAGGGATAAATATACCTTGTTTGCTTAACCACGAAAATACCACAAGAGGAGAAAATGCTTAAGATTGTTTATTAAATTATCATGGGTTTGGACTTGCGTGGGCGTTAAATTAAAATATATTGATAAAATTTGGCTCGGCTTCTGTTCGTCTAGGGCCAAAATGCGTTACTTTAATTTACAAGAAAACTGGAGGCTGCTTGCCGACAACTGATCAGAATTCCATCAACTGCTAGATTGAACATACACACCTGTTTTAAATCACCAACGCTACTACAAGTGATTTGAGTTTTCACACATCAAATTTATTGTCCAATTATCACACATTATTGTGTCTGGTGCTAACAAAAGCTATTGTGTAGCAATATATGAGATGACTCAAGTCCCCAGCGGATAAAAATGCACCGTAAATTAATGAACTTGATGGAAAAGCTCAAGACTGCGTTCACAGCTAGAAATTATGACAAATTATCCTCACTCAAACCGACACAATGATTGATTGTCCTATAGGTCGATTAGATATGGGGCTAAAATAACAGAGCCCAGACTGTGCCAGAATAATTCTAAATCATGCGACTGTACCAGAAACCAAGTCGAACACTTTACAAAATTCGTCAAAGTCCACACAGAACGCGAAATATTTTCAAATACCTAAGTTGCGCCTGGACCACCACTCAACCTGCTAGATGAATATTAATCAGGCTTATTTAAACATCACTGAACAACATCTAACTCAATAAGGTAACAGATGACCTGAAACTTGCTGTAGATGCACAAGAGGCAACAATGATGTGCTTCTTACACCTCAGCAAAGCCTTAAGAACGTCGACTGTGACATTTCACTTGTCAAGCGATGCAGGCTAAATTCCTGCCGAAGTGCAGTGCAGTTGTTTCGCTCAGACCTGACATGTAGCCAGCAGTGCTATAATGTCCGCTACCACAAAGTAACAACGAAGTCAGGTAGCATCAGGCGTTCCCCAAGGTTCGATATTAGGTCCTATTCTCTTTTCATTGTATATAAATGTCATCGGTCCTGTTCTATTAAAAAACCCACATGTACGCTGATCACTCCAGTTTTATCGAAGTACAAAATCTATAAACCTGACGACAGCTTTCGACATCTCAATACCGTCCTGTGTGCACTATCAAAATAGGCGCATGGTATAGGATTAAAGCTCAACCCATCCAATACCCAGGCAGTATTGGCTGATCGTTCTACGCTCATTAGCTCGAAATATAGGGAATCCCTACAATCTTTAACTCTGAATGGGACGAATATCATCTTACATTCAGGAAAGAGTCTAGGTGTAACAATAGATGAAAATCTAAATTAGACTGAGCACATAACTGCAAATAATGCAAGAAGACATCGGCATCCCTCCACACCCTCCAAAAAATATAAAAAACTCTTTGCTCTTCACCTGAAAAGAAACATGTACATACTCTTACACTTACAATTATTGATTACAGCGATGTTATTTTGCAAGACCTTTCTCAGGAAAGATCCCAGCTTCTGGAACTGATTATGAATGTATGTGTTTGTTATGTCTGTGATGTTCGACTCTTTGATCACATTTCACCATCATATGGATAGCTATCCTGGCTGCATGCAGGCAGGCAGGCGCAAAGATCTTCATACCCTCTGCCTTCTCTACCATCTTATCAGTGAACACTGTTCCTCATATCTCCCATTGACCTTAACGTTCTCGTCTGAACAACGCGACAGAAATGTCCATTCCCATCGGAGTACCATCCTTTCTGTCCCATTCCATCATTCAGTCACCTTCTGATATCCCTTCTCAGTATCTGGAACGATCTCCCGCATTATCTTACAGGACTGAATAATACCTCCAATTTCAGATGACAGATCATGACATATCTACTAAAGCAACAATCATGATTACTACTGTCCCTTTACACACCCGTTACCTTTGTACAGCCCTCTTTCTAAGCTGATCTTCATCACTGCACAGTATTCTTAGCTGATGTAGTCTCCATAAATTTCCTTTTCCCAGAACTCGCTATATATCAGAAAACATTCATTTTGTAGACTTAAAAATTCTTCTTATATCTGCCGCTATCATTATGCTTATTAATGTCACAATTATTATTGTTATTATTATTTCTATTAACACTAATAGAGGATGCAGTTGCAGTAATACAAGTAACACGATTATCAACTTTGTTAGGTCATAGTATAACTTACTCACATTGCCACTTCAGAATAATTTTAATACTAGTCGTCATATTGTTATTTCTTTGATAACTATGATGTAATAGACACTTTATGTGTGATACCTTGGTCCAATCTAAGTGAGGGCCTGATGACCCTAATCAGATCAGGTTAGATAATTAATTAACTAAATAAATAAAATAAAAATAAACATTCCGATTGAGAGACCTTAAAAACCAGACCGACTGACCTCAAATACCATATATCAAGACAACCACGGGGCAGGGATGGACAGACAGACTGACAAACCACGAGGAACATAGACGTAGACCTATTGAAGCCTCGGTCACCCCCTTCGAAAACTATCCCCTTCTATTATTCTAAAAGTTTCCTACCCACGAAAAGTGCTCCCAATGGCTTCAGACGGGTCTCTCGTGTGATCACCAGCATAAATTTACAACTTTTTATATACACATTAAATTGAAATCCCGACTGAACTATGAGCTGCCCACTAAGATTCTAATTAAAAAACATATATCATAATAATTTCTAATTACCACAGTTTGACGATAAATTAGCGTTTAATTAGTCACAATTTGAGCTTTCAGTGGTGAAAACTGTTTACTCTCTGGGTTATTTAGTTTACAGTTACAAATGGTTTATCATTTCCATCAGATTTTGTCTCCTCTTTTCATTGCTGTATTAAAAATGATAATCTTACAATGTAGGTACTGTGAGTAGTTACTAGTATCCGCTGCCAACACATTTTGCTACACGGTCAGTGCGTCTGCCTTCCTGTGTAAATTATGCTTAATTTAATTAATTTCCAATTAAATTCTTTCTGTCATCTTAATTACTTGAGTTGTGGATCATATGACCATCTCAGCTGATGCGTCAACAGCAACAATTTGATCGTTCAACCTCTTTAGTATCGTAATTACATTAAAAGTTATTAGTTACAACATGCATACATTATAAGCAAATTTATTTGTCTCTGTAACTTCTTTTATATAAAACACTCACTCGTGGTCTTGCGGTAGCGTTCTCGCTTCCCGCGCGCGGGGTCCCGGGTTCGATTTGCGGCGGGGTCAGGAATTTTCTCTGCCTCGCGATGACTGGGTGTTGTGTGCTTTTCATCATCATTGACTCGCAAGTCGCCGAAGTGACGTCAGATAAAAAGGACTTGCAATACGGCGGCCGAACTTCCCCGCAGGGGGCCTCCCGGCCAACAATGCCATATGGTCATTTCATTTTTTTCACTCAGATGATATATTTATGTTGTTAGATGGGTAGTTATACCCACTTTCATATAACATCTCGTGTTCTGTGTACATAGCATATTGTTTGCACTGCACATGCACAGACTGAAACTTTCCAATGGCCAGTGGCCGCTGACGTCACAGGCTCGTGAAAAAATTCACAGTGCTAGTCTCGGACCCAACTCAGTGTTGGCGCTCGACCAATACACAGTACGCCGGTATAACTTCGTCTGTTGCAACTGGCCGGCGACACTCTGACTTTGACAGAATCAACTAAGTTTCGTAGAGAAAAATCAGAGGACACTTCTCCTTATGTCGCTGCAGATGACATTCCAGCGCTTGAGTCAGTACACTGGTCTTAGAGCTGCAGAGCAAAATGTCTCCAACTTGAAACAGAGCACAGAGGTTGCGTTGAACTTAGAATATTCAGCCGCTAATGCAGCCGTCTTCTGCTCTTACACAGACTAAGAGAGGTAAGCATGGGTCGTCATTACAGCCACCGAGACAGGGTGAGCGCGATATCAGTTAATTTGCATCAAACTTTCATTTCACAGATTTGATTTAGTTCCACTCATCATGTGCTTAGGCGAGAGTACTGGTGTTCATTCATGCTTTTTGGGGACCGTTGTTTTATGAATGCACTCAATGTACAAATCCTTTGTCCAGTTGTTAGTGTCCTTGGTTCAGTCGATAAATCACTTTTGATGTCTTCCGGTAATAAACCAGATTGTTATAGTGACCATTAGTTTCCTTTTATAGTTTTATCGTTCCCACTATCTGTATGTCTGCGTGAGGTGTTGTATCCATCCTTTCATGATTAATTGGTTTACCCCAGGTAACTTTCACTTCATAAGCTGTTATCAGGTGCAGAATCTAGTTTCTTTTAAATTCGCATTGTCTTATGGGGAGCTTTCCGTCTCCGTACGTCACCCGGGAAAGGAACTGTAGCACCGGAGACGTATGCTTAACAGCTAACCCGACACCTCACAGACGGCATACTAGCTCAGTTGCAGAAGATTCAGGCAAGGTTGTGGACACGGCCTCTTCCAAAGAAATCATCACGGCATTCGTCTAACCTTAATCAGGAGGATCAGACACAGACTAACCTCTGCTACTTACCAATAAAGCTCTGAAGACTAATCCCTCCCTCAACTCATTACAGTTACATTAACTAGTAAAAGCTAATCATTAGTCTGATTCCGGACACTGATTTCTGTTTTCATGGGTGATCTTACAACACATTGAATTAGTCCTGTAAGGATTTTACTCTGTCTTCAAGCCGATCGCGGTGGCCGAGCGGTTCTAGGCGCTTCAGTCCGGAACCGCGCGAATGCTACGGTCACAGGTTGGAATCCTGCCTCGAGCATGGATGTGTGTGATCTCCTTAGGTTTGTTAGGTTTAAGTAGTTCTAAGAAGTAGGGGACTGGTGACCTCATATGTGAAGTCCCATAGTGCTCACAGCCATTTGAAACATTTTCTGTCTTCAACTTACTTTTGAGGGACTGTATGTGTATCGTGTTGATGAGTGTTTGCCTGGTGTACATACCTCGAATGAAATAACTTTTTTGTTAACAGATGTCGGTGGCAGAAGGTGTGGCGGTGTTGCCGATTAGTACGCAGCATGGCACGCACTCATATAAATCAGTCCTTGTTTGTCTGTTCCCCTTCCGCCTCGTGTACCTTGTCTCACCTAGCAACCCTTTACCCGTACCTGCAATACAGGGAACACGGTCAGACGTGGAACATAGAAAAAAATGCGACTGGCTAACGCCTAGGCCGAACTACTTGAGTCGCTGAAACGCCACTCTCAAAGTTATTTTACCCGCAGTTTAATGTTGTGGTTTTGTAGATGACGAGTAAACGATGGATGAGAGTGAAATCCAGTGTTGGCACATAGCTTATTCATTTTCAGTAGCACAGACAAGGCTACCAAGCTTAATGTGTGCATCTAAGAGACCTAAATGGTTCAAATAGCTCTAAGCAGTATGGGGCTTCTGAGGTCATCAGTCCCCTAGACTTAGAACTACTTAAACCTAACTAACCTAAGGGCATCACATTTATCCATGCCCGAGGCAGAATTCGAACCTGCGACCGTAGCAGCAGCACGGTTCCGGACTGAAGCGCCTGAACCGTTCGGCCACAGCAGCCGGCTCTAAGAGATCTATCAAAGTGAACGACGAGACTCATTGTCACTACGTCAGACACAGATCACATGTTTGATACGCTGACCCACACCCGTTGACTTGGTAATTGCGCACTGTCATCTCTCCTCCTATTGTGCGCGATATACACCTGCAGGATTCGAGTCTGCTAATACTGGGTCTATTATCAACCAAGTAGCGTCCGTTAGCTCCTTCACCGATTGAGGGTGGTTGTGACTTAAGCTGGATCGATAGGAAAATTGCATCTCGTACATGCTTCTGTGTCCTGTAGGATCTCTCTCTCTCTCTCTCTCTCTCTCTCTCTCTCTCTCTCACACCCTCCTCCATGGGATGCGTTATATATTCGTTGATGACGGTCATAGTCGTTTGAGATGCAAAACAACCAGCTGATGACGACTAAGCTAATGGAGAACTCTTTGTTTAATACCACAGGACTAGTTGTGGTGGAAACATATTGGAGCAGGGCCATCGATGAAGACAGTAAGCAGAACGAATGCGTTTCTGATGCGCTGCGCTAGGAAGGATAATGTAGATCTGTTTAGGAGTGGTAAATAGAGGGTGAATCTGACTTAAGGTCCCTCTAGGCTGAGGCTATGGAAAGAAGCACTCCCTTCGCACCCGCATTTAGAGAAAAGTAATGAATCCACGTCTAAATCCGCATCCGTGCTTTTTAAACCACTGTGAAATGCATGAGAGGCTTTTCTACCATTCTGTTCACGTTTGGAATGCGAGAAGAATGACTCCTTAAACACCTCTGCGGTAGTTTTAACTACCTAATCTCGTCTTCACGATCCTCACAGGAGTGATACTAGTGCGGCTGTTGCATATTCCTAAATTCACACGACTGCAACTGTTTCTCAATGACACCAACATTTCAGTTTTACTGATCGTTGCAGTTATATTCGAATTAAATTGGGGCAGAACTCCTGGAATTTTCTCTGTAAACGAAACATTGAAATGGAGTTCAGTACTTCTGCTTTTCGTTCGCTAGTCTGCTTCAGTTCCTGTCTATACCATGACTGTCAGGAGACTAACTTTGGTGCCACTAGCAGGCTTTAAGTATGGCCATAGTTGCTGCGGGTTTTGTGAGCGATCCTTCTATAGTATTTAGCTACGTTGTAGGCTTTACGCAGGGCTCCCTTGGCAGCCAAACGCGTGTTATTCAGTATCGCCCTATCTGTAGCTTTATATTTATTTTAAATCTCTTGTGCAGAAGATCCTGCTTCTTTAGAAGTTCATTTACAGTACCTGTATGCCATGAAGGGTTCCTTCCATTATGGGCTGTTCTGTTAGGTACATATCCATCCAGTGCATGCTCAACTGCTCTTTCGAACTTGAGCTCCTCCTACAGACTCCTTTCCAGAGTTAAATATTTCAAGTTCCTCACTGAGGTATGACACTACTGCCTTTATCTAGTTTGCTGCACACATAAATCTTTATACTTGTTGTAGTAGCTATTTGTACTCTGGTAACATTATTAACACGTCTGCCTCAGGATCACTGACACCATTTGCAATGCTAGTGTTCTCAAAAAGGTCAGGCTTATTTGTTACCATTACTTTCAATATATGTCCACCATGAGCGGTCTTCTGAACTGTCTTCAGAGAAGCCATTTAGTAATGTTTTGCAATATGTCTTGTCACTCTCACCACTAACGAGACTGTAGTTACCCCTTTGATAAAAATCTCTTTCAGCGGTACATTATAAATTAGGATCTTACGTCCTAGTTAACAGACTGTTTCTCTAGAGTCTTCTGTTGTGTTTAGGGCTGAGTCGGGTGGTTCATAGCATAATATAATTATAAGTTTATGCTCGCTCGTAATACTGAGTCTCGTTCAAATAATATTGCATACAGCTTCACTCTCTGTCTTGATGGATTTGAGCTTTTTATCTATTGCGGCAAATTGGATACACCAGTTCTGTATCCAATTAGCCTACCCTTTAGATATAAACTAAAACTTTTCCCTTCGCTGAAATAGGTGTGTAAAACTCCCATTGTCAGGCTAACCAACGTTTCATAGGCTTGACAGGTGCCCCTGAACGAGCATTAAAAACACGTCACGCTCCTTTTGTCAGTTGCGGAGGCTAAAGCGCTAACTGTTTCACTCCATGAGCACTTAATACAAACAACAACACCTTTCCGCCTCGCGAATATATGTGATACTTCGTGCGATACGGTTGAAAGAGCACTGTACATCCATGAGACTGTTGTTACATCTTTTAAATCTGTTAGAGTCGACCCGAGTAACCTGCTGGTGAAACTGAGCATTAGATGCGATCAAACTGTGCTTCATTCTTTCTAACTTGGACCATTTTCCCCGAAAAAATCCATAGTTGAATCGTTTCTTAATACTTGTTCATAAGCCCTAGTCATCAGTCTATGACTACCCATACGCGAAGAGTTGGCGCAATGGTTAACCCATTGAAATCTCGTTCGTGAGGAGATGCGCTCAAATCCCCGCCCTCTCATTTCAATTTACGTCTTCTGTGGTCACGTAAATTGCTTCCAACGAAAGACTGAATGGTTCCTTTGAAAAAAAACGTAGTAGATGTCACTTTCCACTCTTGTCCAGCCCCCGTTTGAACTCCGTCTTCAACGTACTCGTGGTTGACTGGATGGTAAAACCCAATTTATCTTTTTACTTGGAAGTAGATAAGATGTGACTTTCCAGTTACGACAAAAGTACGAAGAATTTCGCGGTAAGTGACGGATGCACATTACTTTCGCCCAGTCAGATTACTAACACTTGGAACAGGGACTGCAGATAGGCGCACCGGGTAGGAATGTGGGTCGGCGGAGAGGCGTGCAGAGATAGTCCACGCAGTTACGATAAACACCGTGTCCGGGTGACACAGTGATTAACGGAGCTGCCTAGTAAGCAGGGGATCCCAGGTTCGAACCTGATCCAGCACACATTTTCATCTGTCCTTGCTGATTCTGCATGAAGTCTCGATGCAGGTTGCATGAAATCTCTTCCTTTTCCCTTTCTCCTCCCCCCCCCCCCCCCTGAACCTTCAATTTACATAATTGTGCATTCCATTTGGTTCAACATCTGAACAAAACTGGTACTGAAAATGTAATGTGTGTATGGTATACGTGACTTGGAGTGCATGTCTGGTGCAAATCTATTTATCTGACGCCACTTCAGTGACTTCAGCGTCGATGATGATAACACGCAAATACTCACACACGTCCCGAGCGGAGAAAGTCCCTTACCCAGCCAGAAATCGAACCTGAGGCCCCTAGTTGGAGAGTCAGCAACACTAATCGCAAGACCACGAGCTGTTAACAACAAAACTGGCAAAGGAATCATGATATACAACAGTCACACTGATATTCTGTAGAAATTTACCAGACTGAGAAAGCCATCTCGGTGCTGCAGGCAGCAGTGTGGGAGCTGCGCTGACGTTCCCGGTGTCGGGTGCCCTGATTGGCTGGCTGGGCTGGCCCGCCATCTTCTATGCCACAACACTGGCGCCCATTGTCTGGTTCCTGGACCGGTGGCTGCTCGTCTTCGACCATCCTCACCACCACCCGCGGTTCTCCTATTCTGAGCTACGTTATCTGCAAGTCAGACTGGTTGGTGATGCTGCCAGCTACAAGGTTGGTCAAGAGGCCTCTTCTGTACACCATTTCCAATTGTGTCTAAATTGGTACCATTCAAAAAAGTAGTTAAAAACTTTTTTTCATCTAATGTACTATTTGATGGTTGGAGAGAACAACAAGATTAACACGTCTGGTGCAACACTGCAGCAGTTCACCTCCATAAGATGTCACTGGCAAGCTTTTATCTTTTCCTTTTGTTATTTATTAAGTTTACTTTTCTGGGATGTAATTTAGCGATGGAAAAGTAATTTAGCCATTTTTTGCATTTGCTATCAGTCTACACAGGTATTTAAAAACATTATGACATTAATTTTTCTTACATTCATAAGCAGTACATGAATACAACGTGAGATTACCACGCAAGAATCATTTTTCTAGACTTACTGAACATCAACAAAAGTAAAACGAGGATAATGGAATGTAGACGAATTAAATCGGGTGATGCTGAGGGAATTAGATTAGGAAATGAGGCACTTAAAGTAGTAAAGGAATTTTGCTATTTGGGGAGCAAAATAACTGGTGGTGGTCGAAGTAGAGAGGATATAAAATGTAGACTGGAAATGGCAAGGAAAGCGTTTCTGAAGAAGAGAAATTTGTTGACATCGAGTATAGATTTAAGTGTCAGGAAGTCATTTCTGAAAGTATTTGTATGGAGTGTAGCCATGTGTGGAAGTTAAGCATGGACGATAAATAGTTTGGACAAGAAGAGAATAGAAGCTTTCGAAATGTGGTGCTACGGAAGAATGCTGAAGATTAGATGGGTAGATCACATATTTAATGAGGAAGTATTGAATAGGATTGGGCAGAAGAGAAGTTTGTGGCACAACTTGACTAGAAGAAGGGATCGGTTGGTAGGACATGTGTTGAGGGATCAAAGGATCACCAGTTTAGTATTGGAGGGCAGCGTGGAGGGTAAAAATCGTAGAGGGAGACCAAGAGATGCATACACTAAACAGATTCAGAAGGATGTAGGTTGCAGGAGGTACTGGGAGATGAAGAAGCTTGCACAGGATAGAGTAGCATGGAAAGCTGCATGAAACCAGTCTCAGGACTGAAGACCACACACACACACACATTTCTCACACAAGGGCCATACGTTCTCACACGAATTGGAAAAAAGTTGTTATACAACTTTAGACCATTTAATCACACAATAATCTAGAACTTAGGACCTACACGAGGATCTAGATACTTAACTGTAGGGGATTTGTAAAAAAGTCGCCGATTTGATTACAAATGCAGAGTTAACAAGAGTTTCATCCGATGGCGCTCTTTTTGGTCGCCATAATACTGCTCTGAAGCTGGTTACCCACTTTGTCTAAACATCTAGTTAATGCGGCGCAGTCTGCCATGCATAGCTGTCACAGCATATTCGTAATACTCGCGGATAGACGTTTCCTTACTGCAGTTAACTGTGTGCTCCTGAGTTTTGAGTTCTGCGCGTATTGTACCACGTAGTTGAGACTTGCAAATGGGTTTCACAAAAGATACAAACAGTCTGTCACTGCATTTGATCATATTTGGTATTTACAAAACATTGATGTTGGGAGTTTAAACATCGATATTTCACTATCGATATTGACGTATACAAAACATTGCAATATAGATGTTAAAGACAAAACATCGTGTTTCTATTTGGTAAACAAACCAATCTGCTTGTTATCATCATCAGTCTCTTTGTGTTCATTTAAACGAAACTTTTTGTGAAAGTATGTCATAACGACACACGTGCAATACAAGTGCGACGTATTGAACACGGCCTTGGAGTGTGGCTGAGGTGGTGGGGTTTTTTTCGGGGGTTGGGGGCTGGGAGAAATTGATGGGTTTCAACAGACTAATGAAGGAACATTGGCAGTTGTAGCCAGCGTAGACTAATACCTTCCATTGCTCATTCATTTCATGTTTTCGTGATGTCAAACAGTATGGAAGACATGTCGATACAGAACAGGAGAAGAGGGAAACCAAATTTGATTTATGGAATGAATAATAGCACCAGAAAAATTAATTTGCGAACTGGGAGGGAAACAAACATAACATTACAGTTCAATTGTTATGTGAAATGTCGCCTTTTAGATGTTTAGCAACATCCATTAGAAATACGCAATCACATTATCGGTAATACCAAGCTACAGCTACAAAATGTGCACGTAAATACACTCCTGGAAATGGAAAAAAGAACACATTGACACCGGTGTGTCAGACCCACCATACTTGCTCCGGACACTGCGTGAGGGCTACACAAGCAATGATCACACGCACGGCACAGCGGACACACCAGGAACCGCGGTGTTGGCCGTCGAATGGCGCTAGCTGCGCAGCATTTGTGCACCGCCGCCGTCAGTGTCAGCCAGTTTGCCGTGGCATACGGAGCTCCATCGCAGTCTTTAACACTGGTAGCATGCCGCGACAGCGTGGACGTGAACCGTGTGTGCAGTTGACGGACTTTGAGCGAGGGCGTATAGTGGGCATGCGGGAGGCCGGGTGGACGTACCGCCGAATTGCTCAACACGTGGGGCGTGAGGTCTCCACAGTACATCGATGTTGTCGCCAGTGGTCGGCGGAAGGTGCACGTGCCCGTCGACCTGGGACCGGACCGCAGCGACGCACGGATGCACGCCAAGACCGTAGGATCCTACGCAGTGCCGTAGGGAACCGCACCGCCACTTCCCAGCAAATTAGGGACACTGTTGCTCCTGGGGTATCGGCGAGGACCATTCGCAACCGTCTCCATGAAGCTGGGCTAAGGTCCCGCACACCGTTAGGCCGTCTTCCGCTCACGCCCCAACATCATGCAGCCCGCCTCCAGTGGTGTCGCGACAGGCGTGAATGGAGGGACGAATGGAGACGTGTCGTCTTCAACGATGAGAGTCGCTTCTGCCTTGGTGCCAATGATGGTCGTATGCGTGTTTGGCGCCGTGCAGGTGAGCGCCACAATCAGGACTGCATACGACTGAGGCACACAGGGCCAACACCCGGCTTCGTGGTGTGGGGAGCGATCTCCTACACTGGCCGTACACCTCTGGTGATCGTCGAGGGGACACTGAATAGTGCACGGTACATCCAAACCGTCATCGAACCCATCGTTCTACCATTCCTAGACCGGCAAGGGAACTTGCTGTTCCAACAGGACAATGCACGTCCGCATGTATGCCGTGCCACCCAACGTGCTCTAGAAGGTGTAAGTCAACTACCCTGGCCAGCAAGATCTCCGGATCTGTCCCCCATTGAGCATGTTTGGGACTGGATGAAGCGTCGTCTCACGCGGTGTGCACGTCCAGCACGAACGCTGGTCCAACTGAGGCGCCAGGTGGAAATGGCATGGCAAGCCGTTCCACAGGACTACATCCAGCATCTCTACGATCGTCTCCATGGGAGAATAGCAGCCTGCATTGCTGCGAAAGGTGGATATACAGTGTACTAGTGCCGACATTGTGCATGCTCTGTTGCCTGTGTCTATGTGCCTGTGGTTCTGTCAGTGTGATCATGTGATGTATCTGACCCCAGGAATGTGTCAATAAAGTTTCCCCTTCCTGGGACAATGAATTCACGGTGTTCTTATTTCAATTTCCAGGAGTGTATATGACCTGCGCTGCCACATCATCAGCTTCTGAAAGACTGTTCTCAAAAACAGGACATTGATTCTGTCTCTAGATGTACTTGTTTTGCGACGTACTACAAATTCATCGTTTAAAATCGAAGGTTTATGTTTGATTATTACCGACTATTGATATTCGGACATCGATGACGGAATCGAAAGCGACGTAGATGATTTGTCGATATCGTACATCCATAGTCGTATGTAACATATGAGCGAAAACATTCTAGATTAATCTGTAGACGGCCCCGTTCCACTATGGTGTGCAGTGAATGATTCAGTTTAAGACGTTATTAACATTTTTCATCTTTACTCTTGATGTCTACTTATTTATTTCTCAACATAATCACCCTGCCGACGTCCATATTTACCAAGCTTACCTCTGCTTGCACCGCTTCAACCCTTTCAAAGTGCAGTCCTCAAGTTGTTCTTTAAGTTTTAGAAACAGATAGAAATCGGGTGGGGACAAGTCGGGATTGTATGAAAGATGATCGATGACAGTGAAGCAAAATCGTAGAACCGTTGCTGATGTCGCAGCGCTCGTGCGTGATCTGGAATTGTCATGCTGAAGGAGAGGGTGTTGCATGTACCGATGAACTCTTCGAATTAGCACCTCGATTACAGCACGCTGTTTCTCACGTTACAACATAGTCACGTGACACACTGCCACGCTGCACGCTACAGTTCGGAGCCCTCTAGCTGCAGAGTACAGATCACTATACCTAAATTAGATTTACACCAAAATTCTTGAGCATATTCTCAGTTAGAATATATTAACATTTCTGGACTGAGAAACTCATTTCCACGAAACAGCAGGATTTTAAAAAGCATCGTTCATTTGAAACTCAACTTGCCCTTTTCTCACATGATGCGAACTATGTGTTATGATGACGACGAACGAATCGTCGCCAATGTGAATGACTGGTGGCCAATGCTAAATAGAAACACACAAATCTCTTCCTTGCATATACAGCAGGTTAGTCAGTGAAGTCGCTAAGGAGCTGGCTGCATTGTCTTGGTCTACAACGACTAAAATAATTAGAAGTCGTTGGTAAAAAATAATATATTGTACTTAATTGGTGATACAGGGATCTTCATAGTAATGAAGAATATGATTACAAACAGAGAGCTATAGAGGCATCACATAGGTCATACTTTAACTAAACGCCTTGTTAGAGGTTGCTTCCTATCAGCTGAAGGCTATACTACTTTCCTGCTTGACGTCCCGAGCAAGAGTCACCGAGCGCGAGCTAGAGACTTGTTGCAAGCTAGTCTTGACTCGCGGGTCCAGCGATAGTAGTACGAACCGCGGTCGATAACTTCAACCCCTAACAAGTGATACCACTCTACGGATGAAGGGCAACAGGCAGAACTTCTAGCTTACCGGAAAGTATTTGACACGGTGCCCCATTGCCGGATGTTAGCGAAGGCAGGGGCATATGGAATAAGTCACAGATATGTGAGTGGCTCTAAAACGTTTTAAGAGAACCCAGTATGTTGCCCTCGACGACGAATGCTCAGCAAAGAGAGAAGTATCGTCAGGAGTGCCCCAGGGAAGTGTGATAGGACCGCTGTTGTTCTATATACACATAAATGATTTGGCGGACACGGCGGGAAGCAACCTGCAGTTTTTTTGCTAATGATGCTGTGGTATACGGGAAGATGTAGAAGCTGAGTGACTGTAGAAATATACAAGACGACTTTGACAAAATTTCTAGTTGGTGTGATGAATGGCGGATAGCCCTAAATGTGGTAAAATGTAAGTTAATGCGGATGAGTAGGAAGAACAAACGTGTAATGTACGGTTGCAGTATTACAACTATCCTGCTTGATACAGTCAAGTCGTTTAAATATCTGGGCATAGCATCGGAAAACGATATGAGGTGGACCGAGAATGTGATAGGGAAGGCGAATGGTCGACTTCGGTTTACTGGCAGAATTTTAGGAAAGTGTGCTCCATCTGTAAAGACGACCACATATAAGACATGGTGCGACCTACTCTTGAATACTGCTTTAGTGTTTGGGATCCATACCAGGCGAGGCTGAAGGAAGACATCGAAGCAATTCAGAGGTGAGCTACTATAATTTTTACCGATAGGTTCAAACAACATGTAAGTGTTATGGAGATGCCTCAGGAATTCAAATGGAAACCCCTGGAGGGAAGGTGACGTTACCAAGAAACGCTATTGAGAAAATTTAGAGAACAGGCATTTGAAGCTCACTGGTGAACGAGTCCCCTGCCACCACCATACATTGCGAGTAAGGACCATGAATATAAGATTCGAGAAATTAGGGCTCAAATGAAGGCATATAGACAATATTTTTTCCTTCGCTCTATTTGTGAGTGGAACAGGAATGGAAATGACTTGCAGTCCTATAGGATACCCTCTGCCACGCTCCGTACGGTGGCTTGTGGAGTATCTATGCAGATGTAAGTAGTGGGACAAAGCTGCTATCATCCTATGTTGCATTGCTTCCAAATTTATTCAAGATGGCGGACCCAAGATGGTGAAAGTAGATATGGCAATGTCACAATGATGTCATGGTGGGAAGTTAAAATTCTGGTAGGAAACTAGGTCATTTGGGCTACCTCCACTAACCTAACCACCTCTCCTCCCCTCCTCCCTCTGCTCCCCCAGAAAATGGTGGGAGGTAAAAATTTTGGCAGGGGAAAAAACATTACTTAGGCTACCTCCACTAACTTAAGACATCCGATCACCAATTCTTCCTTGAAATTGGTGGGGCAGCTGGACAGGATGGATGTAAGTATTTATTTTCATGCAGTCTTTATTTAAACAATTTGAGTTGTCATAGGCAGTAGCTCCGTCCAGTGTGTTCACCATGAGGTCCGGAATCCAACTGACCTAGCACACAGTACTACCACCAGAGGGTGATATGGTCCCATGGTGGTCTGTGGAAAAATGCCTGGAAAAGGACTCAGCCTGTGCTGGGCTGCTGCACAGAGGAAGGACTGTACTTCATTTTGGGACAGTTTAATTAGGGATGGATTTCACATTATTTATTACACTCGATTTGACGTGCTTAGGGTCACAATACACAGCCTACAGACCTGCAAACTACTCGTAAGCCACCAAAATAATGCAGTACATTGATATACAGACACTCAAACAACTCGTAAATTACCGAAAATATGCGGTACACTGATGTACAGACACACAGACAACTCGTAAATTGCCATAATAATGCTTGTAAAACGCTATACAAACACGGTCACGAATTATAATCTGTTGAAATAATGCATTTTGTACATCACACAGATATGACCACAAAATAATGCAACAGACACTACTCATGAAATTGACAAAAAATATTGCATATTTAACACTCTTCCAATATGCTCACAATACTTAAACCGCCTAAAATAATACACTGCACAAACACTCATTGCACGTAAAAAATACTTTCGAACTATCGGTATGAATTTTGACCACAACATATCAACGAACTATTCCCTACACAGCTCCAAGGCGCGCACGCCAGGCGGCATGCTCACACCAGTCCCATTCGTGGGACACCACTGGGCAACGCACACGCATTTACCATTGCTGGCGCGATTCCTATCTACCTGTGGTCCAGCGAAGACCTAATTGCCGATCGACTCACCATCATAGGTGCAGATAAAAGATGTGTTACCCTTCCTGGAGCTCATTAAGTCCTGCTTTCAGCAAACATCTTTGAAACGCAAACGTTATCACTGCTATGTAGAGGCTCCTACGTCCCAGCACAAAGGATGTCTTGTGTAAGAATGATGCATTCTGATTGGCTCCTGTTGAATTCACCCACCAAATTACTGATGCTGCTGGTGTGAAAGCACTGTCTTCCTTTTTTTCTGCAGATGAGACTTTCAGTGGCAATACTATTTTGTTCAGATGCCATATTCCACTGACAACTAAACCCTGCAAAGTGCTCTACAGATCGTCCAATATGGACGTTAGGACAAGAATTTCCATTCACACAAGCCAAGACATCACGAAAGCTCCTACAAAAGCAACTGTTAACTATTTCTGCAGTACTTTACGATATCCAAAAGGTAGACTTATTTACATAGTCATGAGACAGTGGTATAACACTGACAGCCTTTTACTTGCGCTTGCGTAGGTGAGTCACTACACAGACACCTCTCACTTGACACTGGACTGATGGGTATGCGTGGTGGTTGGGTAAACACATACGCGTCAAGAGGCGTCTTGCATGTCCCGTTAGGATCACTAGGGAGAATGTACCCTATGCTATTTTGTGCAGCATTGCAACTGATTTCTATAGCACGTCTTATTTACAGAGACCTTTGACGTCAGTATAACACTGACAGTCTTTTATCTGTACGTACAATGGTGAGTGGCTTGTCAATTAGGTCTTCGCTGGACAGCAGGTAGAAAGGTATTGCACCAGCAACGGCAGACACACGCGCGCAGCCCAGTCAGGTCTGGCGTGAGCGCACCGTCCGTTGTCCATGCCTTGGAGCTGTGTAGGAAATAGTTAATTTATAAGTCGCGGTCGTATTTCTTGCCGATAGTTTGAAAGCGTTTTTTTACATGCAATGAGTGTTAGTGCAGTGCATTATTTTCAGCTGCTTAAGCGTTGTGAGCGTGTTGGCAGAGCGTTAAATACGCATTATATTTTTACAATTTCACTAGTAGTGGACATGTCTGTTGCTTTATTTTGTGATCATATATGTGGGCTGTGCAATGCATTATTTTGACAGTTCATAATTAGTGAGCATGGTTGTATAGTCTTCTACAATCACTATTTTGACAATTTACGAGTTGTTTGCGTTATCGTATATATCAGTGTACTGCATTATTTCGGTGACTTACGAGTAGTTTGCTGGTCTGTAGGCTGTGTATTGTGACCCCAAGCTCGTCAGCGCCAGTGTTTTGTGTTAGTGTAATAAATAAACTACATGAAATCCACCCCTAAATAAATTGCTCCAAAATAAATAAAGTACACTCCTTCCTCTCTCCAGCAGCCCAGCATAGGCTCAGTGCTTTTCCCGCCATGTTTTCCCAGACCACCATGGGACCATAGAGCCCTCTGGTGTCAGTACTGTATACTAGGTTAGTTGGACTTCGGACCTAATGGTGAACACACTGGATGGAGCTACTGCCTATGACAACTCAAATTTGGTTAGTGGAGGTAGCCCAAGTGACTTCTTTTCCCGCCATTTTCTTAGGTTAATGGTGCAGCCCAAGTGACCTTTCCTCCCCTCCAAAATTTGAACTTCCCACCATCATGTCATTGCCATGTTGGCATACCTATCAATGCAATCTTGGATCCATCATTTTGAATCAATTTGGCAACAATGCAGTGTGGGGTGCTGGCGGCTTCGTCCCACTATTGATGTGGAGATAGATTGCTATTGCTGTCGACACTCCGATGTTCCAACATGATAAGTCATTTTCACTGGGATGCTGTCATATCTCCCTGGTTTGAAGAATACTTGGTCTCTCTATCGTATCACGACTGGGCCGCTAAATCACAAAACCGTAATCCATGGAAAATGTCTATTGCTATTTGTAACAGAGTTTGAAATGTGCGAATTAGCATCCCTCACTTTGGTAGTTGTACAGAATCTAAACATCCGTAAGTGGGTACATTTGAATACGGCACACCTCAAGAAACTTGTGGACCTCTTCCTCACTGAACTGAGGCGCTTATCAAGGTCAGAGCGAATGCTACATGGTATCATCTAGATGTCTGCTGGGGGTCAATATTTTTCTGTCCAGAGTACTTTTTTATCTGAGCTGGCACCCTAGGACTTCTTGTTGCTCCCCAGTAGCTAATAAGCGCTCACAGGGCGGAAACGCCCTCAGAATAAAGGAAATACTGTGTCGTGCATTGGAGATGACTGACATTCCCCATAAAGAATGGTTTAGTACATTTTCCAAGTGGCTCGAAATGCTGAAGGAGATGGTAAGTGTATGGGGGAAGACTTTTGGAAGCCTAACTCTTAAATAAATTTATTAAAATTGATTGAACTAAAATCTTTTGACATGAGAGACATTGTTTCATGATAACTTCTTTGTTGGTGGCTAGCGTTCTATCATGGCTTCAGTGTGACCCAGGAAACGGAGATTTATGAGTGCAACAAACTACATATCGTTGCAGCCAGCAACTCCCTGGGGACGCGTCCTAACCTCGCGCCAGGTGTGGCTGCTGGTGTTGGCCAAGTGGGGCAGCTTCTGGGTGCTGTCCACCCTGCTGACGCAGGCACCCACCTGCCTCAGGAACATACATGGCTGGAGCATCGGCATGGTGAGTCATTCCGTGCTTGGACCAGTTGGCTACAGCAGCGGCTACAGGTGTTTTCCAAATGGGGTAGCTCCAAAGTGCTGTCGAATTGACTGGTGGAGGCACACATCTAGCTAAGGAAGATAATCTGCTGTTACATCAGCATGTCTGATTTAATGTCATAGGTGCCAAGTTATACTGAAGACAGTACTATAGACAAAATAACCATGTTTGGCCCAATAATACAGTCATTTCTTGCTCGCTTTTTTTATGATTGCTCCTGGTTACTTGTATCTCCTTGACATCATTATCTTCAGATCAAATCTACGAGCTAGAGAATTAACATTAAAAGGATGGAACTTACTTTAAAAATCAAAAATGTTTCATTTTCTGCTGCCTTCAGTATTTCTTCTCCCAAAAGTGGCCATTCTTCTTGTAGTGGATTTCTTCCTCTGTTGCAGTCAGTCACCGCCTAATGATCCCTTTAAGATTATCAACAAACTTTGAACCTTAACATCATCAGGTTTCATCACTTTAACTTGCTGCCTTTTTCGCTCATTGTAATCTATTGCTCAGAACCAATAAATTATCGTCAGTCTGCATCTGCACCAGGAAAATTCTCACAATTTAAAATCTAGTTTCGAAAACTCTGTTCCACATATGCATCCTTCTTCCATGATTCGTACGCAAATTGTTAGTAATGATTAAATTATCATCATCATCGGGTTGCCTGCATTGCGGCAGGTTTTGACCGCATAGCCCTCCATGCTTCTCTGTCTTCTGCGTTCCTCTTCATTCTTTGGTACCCTCCTTGTGGCCTGCTGATATCATTCAGCATCTGAAACCTTTCTTATGCCCTTTCCTCTCTTCCCCGGAACGAAACCTTCAGTTGCCTCTACTAGAAGGCAATGTCTTCTTAGATTGTGGCCTATTCAGTTTCCTATTCTTCACCGTCAGAAGCATCCTCCGTTCTTCTGCAGTTCTCCTCAGTACGTCTTCATTCCTAACTTTATCAGTACAACTGATCTTCTCCATTCTACGCCACATCCACATTTCACAAGCTTCAATTCTCTTCTCATCCTGCTTTCTCAAAGTCCACGTTTCTGCTCCATACAAGGCCACGCTCTATATTAAGCGCTTAGCCAGTTGCTTCCTTAATTCCTTGTTTAAACAACTAGTTAGGAGTCTTCTTTGCTTTTGAAATGCCTCTTTCGCCAGATCGATTCTCACTTTGATATCTTGTTGGCAATCCATTTCTTTAATCCAACTTCTCAAATACTTGAGTGCTCTTACTTGTTCTATGATTTCTGACCCCATCTTAATTTTCACTTTTGTTTAGGCCTATGACTATGATGATGATGTTTGGTTTGTGGGGTGCTCAACTGCGAGGTCATCAGCGCCTATATAATGTCCCAATTTTTACACAGTCCAATTTTTTCGCAAGCCAATCTAGCCACTGTCTCGAATGATGATGGTGAAGTGATGAGGACAACACAAACATCCAGTCCCCGAGCAGAGAAAGTCCACAACCGTGCCGGGAATCGAACCCATAACACCGTGATCCAGAGGCAGCAACGCTACCCATTAGACCACGAGCTGTGGACGCCTATGATCATGCTTTTGGTTTTCTTTTTATTAATTTTCATGCCATATGCTGCACAGGCTTCATTCAGGTCACTTAGCATTTGAGTCAGCGTCTCTTGATTTTCTGCAAGGATCGCCATGTCATCTGCAAATCTTATACATTCAATTTTCCGACCTCCTAACCTGACGTCTCTTGTCCCATCCAAACAGCTTTCCAGTGCTTCCTCCAGACAGATGTTAAAAAGGATCGGCGAGAGACAACAGCCCTGCCTAACACCTCTCCCAGTCTTTTTTTTTCCAGGGGTCCCATTACCTATTTGTACCTGCGCTTTCTTATTCAGGTATAGATTTGCAATCAATCTTCTATCCTTGCACTTTACTCCCTTCTTTTTCAAGATATCTAACAGCTTATTCTACTGCACTTTATCAAAGTCCTTTTCGAGGTGTATGAAGACAGCATACACTTCTTTGCCCTTTTCTGAGTATCTTTCGCCGATGGTTCTTAGAAGTCCTGTGGCATCTCGTGCTCCCTCTCCCCTTATTAAACCGTATTGTTCTCCACGAAGTGATTCTTCCAGCGTTCCATATGGCCTCCTATTCAGAATTCGAAGAACTTCTTCTGCTGCCTGCGATATTAGACTGATTGTCCTGTGGTCTTCACACTTTTGGTGATTATTAGTTTTTGGGATTGGGACTATTGTACTTACGAGAAAGTCTTCTGGCCATGCCTCTGTGTCATAGATGTAGTTGCCGAGAGAGGTCAACTCATTTTCGCCTGTTTCTTTTAAAGTCTTTAAGATTTCTGTCGGGATGTCATCTACACCACAGTTTTTGTTGTTTTTAAAGTCTCCCGATGCCTCATTTACCTCTGAACCTAGAATACAATCTCTATTTTCATCTTCATTTACTGATTCTTTCTTATCAATCTGCAGATCGGAAGGTCTTTTATCCGTTTCATAGAGACTTACAATATATTCTTTCCATCTGAACAGCGTGTGAGTCACTTAACAGTTCCATCTTTCCCTTCTATCTCCATATTTGTCTTGTTCTTCCTACCCTGAAATACTACTTCCTTGGCTATTCGATAAATCTTTTCATACTTGCTCTCTTTCTCCAGTGTCTCAGTTTCTGAGTAGATTTTTCTCGTCCATTTTTCCATGGCCTGACCAGTTACTCTTCCTAGCTCATTTTTCAGTCGTTTGTATTGCCTTTTCCTTCATCAGTTTGTGCGTTTTTCCGTTTCCTCCTTTCTGTCATCTTGAAGATCATGTCATCGGTAACCTATGTTTTCCTTCTCCACTGCACCTCATCAGACCAACGACATCTTTACTGGTTGCTTTCAGGGTGTCTCTGAACTGGCTCCACTGTTCATTTATGCCCCCTGTCTTTTCTCTAATTTTCCACTTGTCTTGGAACTCTTCTTCAAGCTTTTTGGTTGTTTCTCCTTCCTTTAGAGCATCTAAGTTAAATTTGTCTCTCACTTTACCTACCAACATTCTTTTCAATCTAATCTGCACATCTGCTACAACCAAGTTGTGGTCAGAGTTAATATCTGCTCCTGGATAAGCCTTGACATTTCTCATGCATGTCCAGAATTTACTCTGTATTAGTATGTAATCGATCTGGTATCTGCTATTGTGTATATTCGATGTCCATGTTTACCGTCATCTTTTGTGATGTTCAGAAAGCGTGTTTCCATCTACCAATGAGTTTTCCTTACAAAATCCGACCATTCTCGCATCTCTTTCGTTTCTGTTACCTAATCCAAACTTTCCAACCACATTTCCATCTTTCCCCTCGCCAACCACCGCGTTCCAAACTCCCATTACTATTATGCACACCTTTTTCTTCTCTCTCTCCACCAGTGATTCAATTCAATCTCATCGTTGCTGTGTTGGCTTGTTACCATGTAGACCCGTATCAGAACTACGTTTTTCTTGTGGCCTTTCAACCTCAGTATCATCAGTCTGCTATTTATGTATTCCCCCTTCATTATCATGGTTTTTACCTTCTTCTTTCCCATGATAACTACTCCAATCATTCCGGTTTTTTTTTCGCCTGAATAAAATATTACTATTCCCAAGGCCCACTTGATATGGCCCTCTAAGTGCAAAATAATGATTCCGGAGGTAAAACGTCCCCTCAATCGGATCTCCGGAAGGGGAGTAAATGGAGGATAATTGAAAGTGTGAAGATAAAGAAAAAGGAGAGGAAAGAGGAAAATCTAAGGATTGGTACGTGGAACGTTCGCACCCTCTTACAATCCGGAAAATTTGAAAATGTGAAAAAAGAGATGGAACACAACAATATAGATCCGATTATGCTGTGTGAAAAATTCTTCCAGGTGCTTCCTCTTTCAGTCCTTCCCCTGAGCCCATGTTCCCCTGTTATTTTCTCTTCCTATCTCTGCTACCGAGTTCTCGTTTTAAATTTTTGTCTCTCTTAACCATATGAATAATTTCTTTTTTCTTGTCGTATGTTCTTTCAATCGGCTCACTATCTATGGGGTTGGTAGACATGTTGACTAGCACCATTGCGGTGGGTGGGTGTTGGGTTTACGTCTATCTTCGCTACGATAATGTTCATGGCAGTTTAGAGATAGAGTTAATTAGTGTGATACTAATTCATTGATTGTTTATAATAACTAACACTAACCGAGTGTAGTTTTAATATAGCAGTTACTGAGAATGAACTGTCATCCATTTTCAGCTATAAATAAATGCCTATTGCATGTACTATCATTACAGTAAACTGCATTGAGGTACTGCAAATTAGCCGCGTGGAGTGGCGCGTAGTTAGAGGCGTCATGTCACGGATTGCGCGGCCCCTCCCGCCGGAGGTTCGAGTCCTCCTTTGAGCATGCGTGTGTGTGTTGTTCTTAGCATTAGTTAGTTTCAGTAGTGTGTAAGTCTAGAACCGATGAACTAAGCAGTTTGGTCCCTAAGCAATTCACACACATTTTGAACTGCAGATTACAATACTGAAAGCTGTTATGAGAGTCATAGAAAATTTTTGTTGTGGGGCGATCGATTTTCTAAATGTAATCAACTATATAATGAATTACGGAACAATTATGAAAGGTAATTCATCCAGTTTGAAATAAGGGAACATGTATAATGAAATATGTGAGAGAATATTTCGATCGCTCGTCGATGCCGCGTGCTGCGCTACCGCACTCTGGTGAGAACCGGTCTTAAAGCGGTGACCACTGTGTGTCTCCCTCACATTCATGTGATCAGAGGACGAGTGTGATAAAGCAAGATAATACACTACTGAACCATACTGTACTTTCAGGGTCAGTAAATTTTTAAAATTACAGTGCAAGTATCTTGTAATCTACTGCACGTGGTCATACACGATCAAGCCTCAGCATCAAAAGCGCCCTCCACTTAGGTTGGTAGTTCAAATGACAGCAATTCCGCTCCTTCTAACTAACCCACTGCAGCACATGTTCTGTCTCAATGGAAACTACAACAATATCCCTGGCGCCAAATTTTGAGTATATCTAGATCGAAAATACTGAAACGATTCGACATTACTATAACCACGTGCCCCTGACGTACTTTATAACTTTTGGATGCTCGGTGTCTGTTGACGTGGCCTCTATGTCCTTGTAGCTGTGTGCTATCTCTCCCACAGTTAATGAGCAACTGCCAAATGCGATGAGTTATCCTGGATGAGAACGTACAAGCTTTGTCAGCTCTGAGAATGCATGCTGGACGTAAGATAATAAACCGGTTGTCTTCGGACGTCCACGTTTCCTGCCACCGGTAATGCTTTTGACTGCATGAAAGTGTACCTAATAGTTTCAGTAACACACCGCCAGTTCCAACGTTAATCGACTCCGAATGGAGAACGTGCAACTTCCTACTAAACTGACAGTACTCCTTCTCCCAACTTGTTCATAAATTGTTACACGAAATTAATGAATAGAGTATTTCACTTAGAAACTGATAATGATTTCAGAAGCTCATAGAAAGATCACACTCTAAAAAAATTAATTATGTAGTAGTGTAGCCCTGTGACCAAACCAACCAGTTACACTGTTTCTAGCAGTTCATTAGTCTAAGAATAACTCTCATGATGTGTAGACATGAGTATGTTACGACTGATGAATATTAGCAAGCGCTCCACGACATAAAATTTCCCTGGCAGCAGCTAAAATGTAAAATCCTACTTTTAAAAAATGGAAAAATTCACGTACCGTAAGATCTGTGCGGTTGTTGCTGAAATCACTACTATCGCGCCAAAGAACAATCGCATCGCAACGCATTAATACTTTCATTTGCAGATTACACTGCCCTAATTGCTCCAAAACTGATTCAAATGCACCTTCCACGCCGATGTCCAGACATACCGAAACGTAATAGACGAGCTAATCGCTGGAATACCGCGCTCCAAGCCAGCTGAGACTGATGTGGAACGACCACACAGTATAAAACTTATGAATCAATAATTTCCTTAAATGTAACTGACAAAATTATTTGATGTTTTAATTCTAATGAAATGACATTTAATCATGAAAGTATTCTTTAGACCTAAGATCTATTGTTATTACTAAACGAAGGCTTTCATTGAGAGCTATCGTTTGCTCCTGTGGTCTTCAGTCTGACGACTGGACTGTTGCGGTCCTCCACGCTACATTATGCTGTGCGACTCTCTTCATCTCTGAATACCAGCTGCAACCGACATCCCTTTAAACCTGGTTACTGTAGTCGAGCATTTTACAAATTTGCCGTCTCCCCTCACCTTATCTCCGTGAACAAACTGATTATTTCTTGATATCTCAGGATGCGTCCTATCAACCGGTCGCATCGTTTAGCCTGCTTGAGCCATGACTTACTTTTCCCCCAAGCTCGGTTGCGTATCTCCCCGTTTGTTATGTGATCTACTGATCTATTCTGAAGAGGGTCATAATGTGTAATAGGCAGAGATCTATCCAGACAATCACACAGGAATTCTAAAATGCATCAGGATCCGGTGCAAGTACTATGACAGTTAGGCGGGAAGTGAGAAAACTTGGATTTCATGCTCGAGCTGCTGCTCATAAGCCACACATGGTGCCGGTAAATCCCAAACGACGTCCCGTTTGGTATAAGGAGCGTAAAGATTGGACGATTGAACAGTGGAAAAAAGTTGTGTGGAGTGACGATGTTAGGATGTGGATATGGCAAATGCTCGTCATCTGACAGCATGTGTAGTGCCAACAGTAGAATTCGGAGGTGGTGGTGTTATGGCGTGGTCGTGTTTTTAATGGAGGGGGCTTGCAGCCCTTGTTGTTTTGCGTGGCACTACCACAGCACAGGCCTACATTGATGTTTTAAGCACCTTCTTGTTACCCACTGCTGAAGAGCAATTCGGAGATGGTGATTGCATCTTTCAACACGATCGAGCACCTGTTGGCGGAGTGGTTACACGACAATAACATCCCTGTAATGGACTGGCGTGCACGAGTCCTGGCCTGAATCCTATAGAATACCTTTGGGGTGTTTTGGAATGCCGACTTCGTGCCAGGCCTTACAGACCGACATCGATACCTCTCCTCAGTGCAGCACTCCGTGAAGAATGTGTTACCATTCCCCAAGAAACCTTCCAGCACCTCATTGAACGTATGCCTGCAAGAGCGGAAGCTGTCATCAAAGCTAAGGGTGGGCCAACACCATATTGAATTCCAGCATTATCGATGGAGGGCGTCACGAACTTGTAAGTCATTTTCAGCCTGGTGTCCCGATACATTTGATCACATTGTGTATTTTTACAGTCACCCTCCGAATAGCTCCACCGTCCCTACATGTCAGTACATGAGTTCTCGCAGGTCTTGATTTATCTGTGGTTGTTCTTTCTATTCACAGTCACACCACCAACAGTCAACATGAGCAGCTGAAGAAGGGTTAAAATGTCCCTGATTGGTTTGTCTGTCAGATGACAGCTATCAGTTAGTCCACGTTCGGAATCATTGAACTTTCTGAGCGACCCAGTCTTTTGCTACTGCCTGTCTACTGACAATACAATGCTTTCCACTTCCTTTTGTACCGGCGGGTCCGCCTCTCGCAACGTATAGTGGTCAATTGTACATTACATAGTGTTGTCCGGATACTTCTAACTAGGCAGTGTATAAATTTATACTACAGTGGTGTGTGTTGCCTTCGTGTCTCTCTTGGCTACGATTAAAATGCGTTCGCAATGTTTAGTAGCTTGCCAGTACTCCTATTTTCTTATTCATCATTACCCCTTCTTGCCATTAGCCCTACTTGCTTTTGTATTTAGAAGCATCTACTTATCTGACCAGAAGTCGTGTTCTTCCCTCCAGCATGCCGCTTTCTGTGTCTAGCTTCAGCTATTCATTTCGCTTTTTAAATTCTGTAAACTACCCAGCCCATTAAGGAATCTAACATTCCACGCTTTGATACGCAGAATGACACTTTTGTTTTTCTCGAAGACGACATCCTACCGAGTAGCGTCCACCCAGAGATCCGAATGCAAGACTCTTTTTCAGCCAGAATATCTTACACAAGAGGGCTCATTATTTTACCTTACAATAGAGCTCCGTGTCCCCTTGCTTTCAGTCGTTCGCTGTATCAGCAAAGCAAGGATATGTTGGCTAATCTTGCAACATCGGATCAGTCTCTCACCAAAACTGTTACCTTTGCAATTACCGAAAAGGATGCTGCCCCTCTTCAGGAACCACAGGTTGTTGTGGCCTCTCCATCCACGCTTATGAAATACGGCTATCTGTATTATTGAGGCGTGCAAGACACCTGACCTCGGCAAGGTCCATGGTTCAAGGGAGGCAGTTAAAGTTATTTTACATAATTTATGAAAAGTGCCTTTGATTTTCTGAACGTAAGCATGAAATAGGAACAGAATCTTACCCCCGATAACAACTCGAGGCTACCACGAACTACAGTCATAAAATAAACTATTTCAAAATCGAGTAGATTATTCATTTGGACTACCATACGATTCTACAGCCTGTTTCTCTTACGCAGACAGCGCTGAAGATGATGCAGATAACTTCAAAAGCGCCGTAGTATGGCTGAAGAAGACAATGTTCCATTTGGTCATAGTAGATCATTATCTGATTCGGCTCAGAGTTGACAGATATTTGTTAGGAGCCTTCCCGAAACAACATCTGCCTCGCTGCAATCGAATGAGTGTCAGCGTAGGGAATATACTCTGTTACATTAGATAAGTGTTCGCATACACTTACAAGCAGTACCCCTGTCCCGTCATCAGTCAACACCTGGAGCCAGAGAGGCGCCTCGACAGACCGCACACACGCGTTTGGGTTGTCTCCAGAGCACTTTGGAAGAAATCGTGCTCCTGAAGTTACAACACACTTTTGCTATTGCATAGCCCAGTGATGAAGATTATGAATGAACTATTTATGTTGTTGTGAAACCGATTATTAGTATGTTTATAATGTTTAAAATACGAGGGCGTGCTGAAATTTAATGCCTCGGAAATTTATATGTGAAAAATCTTAAAGCTTTTTAAATAAAACAAACCTTATAACATTCTACATCTTTATTCTCCATGTCTACATATTTACAATCCTCTGCCCATAGCGTGCTCCGAATAACATGGCGGTATGTAACGTAACTATGTAGGTACGCGAGAATCAGCGTGCTGTAATAGAGTTTCGAATTCGAAGAGTTCGTCCATAGATGCAGTAGTCTTTCCTTTAGCATGACAATGCCAAACCACACACGAGAGCTGCGGTATCTGCAACATCCGACGCTTTGGGCTCACTGCCATCGATCATCCCCAATACAGGTCTGGACTTCGTCCCATCTGATTTTCATCTATTTCCAAAACTTATAGAGCACCTTCGAGGCTTCCCTCTGATAGTGATGAAACGGTGCGAGTAGAGGTGAGGTTGTTGCTCCTTCAACAAAGTCAAACATTCTGCAGTGACGGTAGAAACAAACTGGTCTCTCGTTTGGAGGAATGTGTTTGTCGCAAGAGTGACTATGTTGGAAAATAAATATGTAGACATGAAGAATAAAGATGCAGAATGTTGATGATTTTGTTTTATTTAAAATTTTGTAAGAGTTTCCACATAAAAAATTCGGAGGCCTTACTTTTCAGCACGTCATCGTAAGTTTTCGTATGTTTTATATACACCGAAATTACACTGATCAGCCACAACGTTGTGACCATCTATCTAATAACCAGCATGGATGATAGCAACGACGTGTTGTGGCATGGAAGCACTTGGGCCTTGGTAGGTCGTTGGAGGGAATTGGCACCACATCTACTCACGTATGTCACCTAATTCCGTCAATTCCTGAGAGGAGGGCGACGAGCTCTGACGTGACGTTCAACCACATCCCTGATATGTTCGATCGAGTTCAGATCTGGCGAGTGTAGGGGCCACCACATCAATTGCAACTCGCCACTGTGTTCTTCGCCATAGCGCATTATCGTGGTGAAAAATGCCACTGCCGTTGGGAAACATGATTGTCATGAAGAGGTGCAACCAGTGTACGACACTCCTTGCCGTCACCGTGCCTTGCACTAGCTCCAGTGGACGCATGGATGCCCACGTGAATGGAGCTACCGCCAGCTTGTCTCTGTCCTTCAGTAAAAGTGCAAGGAGCTGTTCCCCTGTAAGACGACGGATTCGCACCCTTCCGTCGGCAAGATGAAGAAAATATCGGAATTCAGCAGACCATGCAACGCTGTGCCACTGCGCCAACGTCCAGTGCTGATGGTCACATGTCCATTTCACTCTTAGTTGCCGATGTCGTAGTGTTAAAATTGGCACATGCATGGGCCGTCGTCTGCGGAGGCCCATCGTTAGGAGTGTTCGGTGCACTGTGCGTTCAAATACATTTGTACTCTGCCCATCATTAAAGTCTCACAGTTCGCCGCCTGTTCTGTTTCACCAGTCTGCTCAGCCTACTACGTCCGACATCTGTAATGAGGGTTGACCCCCCGAAACCACGATGTTTGGATATGGTTTCACCTTGGTTTCGCCACGTGTGGAAGATACACACCACAGCACTTCTCAAACACTTGACAAGTCGTGCAGTTTCTGAAATGCTCGTGCTAAGCCTCCAAGCCATCAAAATCTGCCCTCGCTCAAACTCAGACAGATCGCGCGCCTTCCCCATTCTACACACGGACAGCACGCTCACTGATACTGCATGCAACGGATATGTGTCTGACTAGCAGTTATTCTTCTCTAGGTGGTGCTGCTATCGCCTGTATGGGTTTTTATCGATAGTAGGTTGGTAATCATAAAGTTCTGACTGATCATTGAACAAATTCAATGAGTACGCCACGAAGACGAGGAAAAAATTTAGAGGCAATATTGTAAGTATGGCATGGTCTCTTTGTAAAAAAAAAAAGGTCCTTTCACATGATACAGATACTTCAAGCCAATGATATGCTTTTGGATGTTCAGCTGAGTTGTAGATTCAGTTTTATGCACACTAGGTGATGCTGCTATCGTCTGTATTTATTTATTTATGCATTTATTTTACCTAACCAGGCATACTCAGATTGAACTAATTTCAGTTTCTACAGAACATTATTTACATACCACGTGTTATACAGTATAAATGTTAAAGAAAAATAGAGATAACAGTAGTACAACGATAATTATAACAATCAAAAAATAATTATAACAATCAATAATTATAATAGTAATAGTAATGACTACGTATATAAAAGTAAACATATTTTTCTTTTATGCATGTCAGTCCTATTGCTAGTTGGCAATTTTCTCGTTATGTTCTTGCAGCTTGTGAGCTATTCACATCGAGCAGACACATAAGACAATAGGATGTGGTGAAAGAGACATAGAAGAGGTAGCTAAGTTAGAGGAAGAGAAATAGAATGGTAAAATTGGAAGCTATGATGGAGAGGAGAAAGAAAGAGATGAGAGGGGCACAAAAATGGTGTTTATACCACCCCTAATATGTAAGTCCTGAGTTCCCTCTTGAATGTTAAGTGGTTCTGGATAAGACGCAGATCACAGGGGAGCGCGTTGCATAGTCGTATGGCAGAGATGGAGAATCACACGGAGAAAGATTTTGTGTTATGTAAAGGTACAGCCAAGATGCTAGACATATCCGATCTGGTATTGCAGTTGTGGAATGATGATATGTGTTTAATGTGAGAAGATAGGTATTGGGGGCACCAGTGACTATGAAATCGATGAAGTAAGCACGTCATGCGGAGATAGCATACCTTATGTGGGCGTATCCAACCTAGCTGGGAGTATGAAGGACTGATATGATCATACAACAGTATATTCAACACGTATCTAACGCAAGCATTCATCACTAGCCCGAGGCATCTCGAATTTTCACTATTTGTGCCGCGTTCAACTACTGCACCGTAGTAAAGATTAGGCAAGACAAGTATTTGGACTAATTTTTGTTTAAAATATCTTGGAAATATTTTTCTACATTTTTGGATTGCATGTAGGGAGGAGAACGATTTCCGGCAAGCTGTGACTGTTTGTTCCTCCCAGTTTAGGTGTTTATCCAAGATTATTCCAAGGTCTGTTACTGTTTTTTGGTATGGTAGTTGGGTACCATTGAGGAGTATTTGAGGGACTGTTTCGCGAAAGTACCGGCTGATTGACTTTGGATGATATGTAAGAATGACCTGGGATTTCTTGGGGTTTAGTTTCAGACCTAGGTTCTGCGCACATCGAGAAACAGAGCAAAGATCTGCGTTCACACACGCTACTGCGTCAGCAATGTTCTTGGGGCTTGCATTTATGTACAGTTGGATGTCGTCGGCATATAGATGGCAGTTGCAGGAGTGAATCACTGAAGAAATATCATTAATGTACAGTGAGAAAAGTAATTGGCCCAAGGACGGAGCCTTGGGGAACTCTAGAGCGCACGTTTTTCCATGATGACTTCTCCGACCCACATATGACTTGTTGACTTCTGTTTTTGAGGTAGCTGTCGAATCAGTGTATTGCGCTGTTTGAGAAATTCAGCTGCTTCATTTTAATTAGTAATAGATCAAAGTCAACTGTATCAAAGGCCTTGCTAAAGTCAAGCAGTGTTAGGATGGTAGCTTCACGTCTGTCCATATCACGTTTAATGTCATCAGTTACATGCAGTTGCTGTACTATGGTGCTTTCGGAAGCCTGAAATGTTTATCATGGGTGTTATTAGTTTTGAGGTAATCCGTCAGCTGTTCATGGACGATGTATTCTAGGGCTTTAGATATTTCAGGTGGTATGTTGATAGGCCTGTAGTCACCTGGCGACTATTTTTATCGATAGTAGACTGGTAATCATAAAGTTCTGACTGATCAGTAAACAAATTCAATGAGTAGGCCACGAAGGCAAGAAAAAAATTTAGAGGCAATATTGTAAGTGTGGCATGGTCTCTTTGTAAAATATCTTTCACAAGATACAGATATTTCAAGCCAATGATATGCTTTCGGATGTTCAGCTGAGTTGTTTTATGCACAATATTCCGTCGACCGACTCAGTTCTTAGCTACTGCGAGCTATTTTTATGCATACTCGCTGCCTGGCGTGGACTCCTACCAGACAGTAATGTACTGTTGGTGCCGCGCCGCTATTTACAGCAGAGTTAGAATCCCGACGTCCGCTGCGCTTTTGTACAACTGCTATTCAGAGTATGCTGCATGTCTTACGAGGAACAGACTGTTCGAACAGTCAAGCAGAGGCGCAAGGAACATCAGCGACACATCCGACTAAAGCAACCAGGAATATAATCACGACATAAAATACGAAAAGATCACCGTTGTGTAAACAAGGCGTTTCTGGACAGCGTAGTTAAAGAGTCTATCGAAATAAATCAGTGGGAAAATCTGATAATCCAGGACGGAGGTTTCTATGTAAAGTAGGCTCGTGGTCCGGCACTCGATTTAGGAAGATTTCGCCAGCCATCACACCTAGCGGAGCTGGGAAACGCTGAGAGAATGTGTGTCTCACAGTGCTGGCTCTGTAAACCAAATGAGCGAAGGGCGGAGCGGGTGCCGCTTGTCCAACTCGACCTAAAAATACCTCCGCAATACGAATTATAGTTAATGGCATTGTTGGAGTCGAGGCAACGAGTACGCTTAGTAAAACAGATCGCAGCACATGAAGAAGAGAACTGGGTCGGTCGCCGAAATATGATGCAAATGAAATCTACATCTCGGCTGAACAAACGAAAGCATACTAGGTAGCAATCACACCAAAAAAACCTGAGAGATTATTTTATTTCATGTCATCCATATTTTTCAACACTTTGAATAATATAATCAAGGCATACACTGTTCAGCCAGAACATTGTAACTACCGAGCTACTATCGGTATAAACCCATTCAGGTGATGGCAGCGTCATCTGGCGAGGCACAAGACGTTACCTCAAGTTTCCAAGCTCTTTGCTCTCCGTGTGTAGAGCTCGGAAGGTGCACGATCTACCTGAGGTTGACCAATGGCAGATTGTGATGGCCCAGAGACTCGGTACGAGCATTTGGGAAACTGCACGATCCGGCTGCTTGGATGCATGCTTCCTCTCGAAGCTTAACATCACCCCTGACATGCTAACATCACAATAGTAGTCAAATAATTCACAATCTCGTCTTCTGGAGGCGTCTGACAGTACTGTAATTGTTGCCGGTCATCCTTGCTCAGTATTTCACAGTTTGTATTTCAGGCCACCAGGGGTCGTAGTGGAGACTTAATAGATACATCCTTGAACCCGTGCACCGTTTGGATGTAAAATAACTGTGAAGATCGGCTCAATTTAAAATCTCCAGCTTCAAGATACGCACATAGCGGAGACAGTGAACTCTGACCTGCCGTTCTACAGGAGCCCATGGGATGGCCAATATTGCGAATGCTAGTCATGGGTTTCGCTTCTGTGTGACGGAGGACCTCCTCTTCAAGGTCGACTGAATGATGCGCCCGTGAAACATCACAATGAACTCTCCTAGTTATGCACGTACAAATTTCTCGCAGCAGTAGTCGTACCCTTAGAAAATGGTACGTTATGTGATCATGCGAAGATCTCAAAGAAAAAAATCCATTAAATATGGGCTCTAAAATGCATATCTTAAGAGCTTTGGACGCTTGGTAATTAGAAGATACCTTTTACAGAGGAGCGAAGATGAACAATAGCTCATAGATTTTAAGCTATGCATTTTAGAGCCAATATTTACTACTGACCATTTTTCTTATTTTGGTCCATACTGTCTCCTCCATAAATATGGGAACCAAAGAGCTTTCAGCAGAATACATGTGCTTTACAGCATCGAAGATAAAGAAATGCTCATTGCTCTTAACGTATAGAGTTAAGAGCCCATGTTTACTAGACATTTTTTCCTTGTTTTGGTCCATACTACCACCTCTGAAAGTTGCCTACCATAGAGTCTTAGTGATAACAGTACCGGTACATCTATTCCTCTGTGAAAGGTATCAGAACCATTTTTGCGTATATCTTTCGATTTGGTTCCTTCCCCGAAGAGCGCCCCATACCTCAGATTGACACATTTACACTTCTCCTTCATCCCTAAAAGTTTGTAACATCACGAAATCACACTATATATTCAATGATACATTCCCGGTCAGGGGTTCCTCATCAAAATTTTATCTACTAATTCCTATCTACCACTCCTAGAAGCCTGTAATAGGAATTTCCAACAGTTCCCAGCACAAAGCAACATTTCAAAATCAGCGAACTTCAAGAGACATTAATATGACCCCAGGGGTGCTACGTGTTCCCTGCCTCTGCTTGCAAAGTTTACGTTTGAAAACGCTAGTATTGTATAGATTATAGTTTTTTACCCCCAGACAGTAGCGATCAGTCGTGCCAGTCTTCACTGACAAGCATGTAGTCAAATCTCGTGGTTTACACTATCACTTTGCGTGGAGTTATGCTTTCGGTGATGACATGGGTGCAGAGAACCGTTCCGAATCACTGAGCGTACACAGTAGCTCTTAGATATTATGCGTTTGAGCGCCAATCAGAAATCTTAGAATCACCTTGGTGTCGCTAGAATCACTGCTGTACGCAATGTACATCTTGACGCTGAGGGAATTATTCCTTTCGTGGCTCAACATTTCTGCATTATTGTTGCTATATACGTCGTATACTGTTTGTGAAATTTACAAAAATGGCTCTGAGCACTGTGGGACCTAACTTCTATGGACATCAGTCCCCTAGAACTTATAACTACTTAAACCTAACTAACCTAAGGACATTACACAACACCCAGACATCACGAGGCAGAGAAAATCCCTGACCCCGCCGGGAATCGAACCCGGGAACCCGGGCGTGGGAAGCGAGAACGCTACCGCACGACCACGAGACGCGGGCGCGAAATTTACAACACATATGAAAGTACCCCAATGAATCCAAACTCCGGAACTTGTAACAATTGTAGTTCTTTGAGCCATTGTGTATCGTGTATTAAACCGGGGACTTCGAACGACGAAAAGGCTTCGTGCCGCCGTAGCCCTCAGTTTTACAACCCCACAACAGGCCATAGCAGTTCAGCCACCCCACCACCACCCCACACGGTCTGTGGTGTGGGGTTGATCTGAGATTCTGTTATTCTGCGCAACGGATTAATCTGAGGTGTACCCTTTACCCTGTGGCTCCTGCAAGGTGCAATTTCCACCCTCACACTACTACAGAAGTCAGACAGACGCTCCTAACATTCTAAAGAGAAATGCCTGAGACACTTTCAGGATAAATATCTTCTGGAGTCGTCTGCTGTAAGGAAATGACACAAAAAATTCACAAAATTTCTTACGTAAATAGTGGGGTACTTGGGTACTGGAGTAGTGCTAGTTAGTGTAAGAAAAACATGAAACTAACGAAAGTTATTATTTATTTTGCAAAAATTGTGAGAAATCACAATGGCACTTTTATTTATGAAGTGAACAAGTTATATCCTGGTTCTTTATGGAATGTGAAGTTACCTCTCAAGGATAGGATTCGCTAATGAAATTTCTATACAAAGTTTAAAATTTTTATTAACTTGGCAGAATGGCTGATTAGTGCGCCTACTCAACTTGAATAATTATCCTTTAGAATGTTGCTAGACATGATCGAGGCTGTCACGTGTGAAATGCAGTGAAATATACTGTTGTGGAGGAAATCTGGGGCTCGCATTAGCTGTAGAGCACAATACCGTAACCTGCAATGACTGCTGTCTGCGCCACTCATTGCTGACAAATTAGATAACTTTCGTTCTATCTGGATTGACCTTCGCCAATCAAACTCTCCCTTCGCCTTGATGAACTCAAGGATTCCTATTCGCCCCTAGTCTAACTATTGGCGTGATACACCAGTCAGATAACATGTTCACCGCGATGCCACTAAAAAATTCGTTTGCAGGCGTTTAACTATAACTCTTTCCGTTCACATCGCACATTGAGTGTGTCGGCCAACACAGTGAACAACGCTTCGCAAGGACTCAATATTGAGAGTCGCACTTCGATTCGCTCTCGACAGAGGTGCTCTCCCAGTGAAGTACTGGGGAGAGACTTGTTCCTCGCTCCAAGAGCGACAACGGAACGGCGCCTCTCCACGCCAGACGTGAAGGGTATATCTTTCGATCTCTTCCATTACTCCTTCTGCTCAAGGCGTCAGAAATATCGTCTGCTAATCAGCAGTGCTCTTCTAAAGCGGGAGAATGACGTTTCGTTTAAGGCGACCAATCCGGAAATCTGTATTATCGGCGTTTGGCATTTGCTGTCTCCCTGTGAAAATCTCTGAAACTGCGTGCTACATTTAAAGAATGCGTAGGCTGGCCGCTCCCGCACAATGTAGCGGAAATTGCTTTTAAGCCGAATATGGGGTCGTTCCTCCTTTCCCTGGGGCGAACGCTGTCCACTCCACGGGTGGCCACCGGCCCACGTAGATTGGTTGGGACTGGCCTCCTGACGTGCGGTTGCTTCTCTCGAACTAAAAGCTCCTGTGACCGTTCTGTCTGGAATGTACGTGTGTATGCCAGCCTGGAGTATTTCAACCACAGTGCGCACTTGCGATTTATTAGTTATTTGGATATCGTTTACATGAATTCATACAACATTGACTTTATCTGATTGAATTTGGGTTCGAATGAAGCGTCTTGATATGCAGAATATGATTGTGAGGGCAGAATATGTAAGCAATGTAGGTCAGGAGACCACGACGTCTTACAACAGAACCGAGGGTTATTGTGCGATTCGGCCTCCAGTGCCTCTCCCCCCCCCCCCCCCCCCCCCCGCTACACACACACACACACACACACACACACACACACACACCTGGAACGTTTCATACCAGACGAGTGTAGCCACAAATATTTGCGTGGTACGTGGTAGAATAATTATGGTGTACGTTTACATGGAGACCGTTTGCGCAGTAATCGCCAACATAGTGTAATTGAGGCGGAGTAAGGGGAACCAGCCCGCATTCGCTGAGGCAGATGGAAAACCACCTTAAAAACCATCCATATGCTGTCCAGCACATCGGACCTCGACACAAAACCGCCGAGCGGATTCGTGCCAAGGACCGGCACGCCTTCCCGCTCGGGAAGCAGCGTGTTAGACCGCGCGGCTAGCCTGGCTGACATCTTTGAGCCATGGTTCTATTTCCACAAATCACATCACAGTTGAGCAAAGATACAGTAGCAGATGCTTGGCTTGTTTAGGTGGACTCAGACAAGAACAAGAGCTGCTGCTACCTAGTTTGCAGCAACCGTTGCAAACTGTGTCAACTGAATAGACTTTTGTTCTGACTGGCTGCTGCAATAAATGATGTACGAAATATCCTGTGACCTCCGCATCGAAATTCTTATTTCCGGTTATTAATTACTACTAAATTAATATTTTGTTCATTACACTATGAGAGAACTTCTGAATAGTGCACTATCATCGCGTAATGTAAACGTAAATTTATTTTCAACTTTAATTAAACAGTTGAAACGTTAGAAAGAGCTGAATCACTTAGTGAGTCATCGTCTTCGTTCCAAATGACCGACTAACGGGTTGGTTCGCTCCAAATAGTTCAGTTGGTGGATCGTAGATGACGCAGTGCACGGATCGGGTATTTGTAGGATCTGCGAGGAGCACAATTTATTATTGAGCTTAGGGAAGCGTGATTCGGCTTGTGATATATTAACACTAGTTGCTCACTTGTAAAGTTATAAAGAATTGTATTTTGACCTACAAGAGAGCTTGGGAAGTTTGCGAGTGATTCTTGTGAGCGTCCACATGATTACGCGACATTGTTGTTCAGTTTACTATTCTGTCTCAAGACGTGTTAATAATAAAAAGAGGTGGCACCCCGATAAACTAATTACTCATTATTTCAGTGAGAAAGAGCGTTAGCCTGTTCCATCGTAGTTCAATGAAGGCCTCGTAGCAAATTCAGCGGACTCAAGATCTACATGCTGGGACGACAACGACCGCCAGGTTGGTGGAAATATCGGGAATTCTGTGTCTTGCTTTGACACGGCGATGCCTGACATAAGCCCTCTACACTTACTGCTTCTCTCCAGTGCAAATGGAGGTAGTTACGTTCCATCTGTGGTAACACAGACAAGGGAAGCGCTCATTTAATTTGATAATTATTCATTACCATTGTTGTTTTGTTGTTGTTATTATTGTTGTTGTCTTCAGTCCGAAGACTGGTCTGATGCAGCTCTCCTCGCTACTCTGTCCTGTGGAAGGTTCTTCATCACGTAGTAACTACTGTAACCTATATCCTTCTGAACTTGCTTATTGTATTCATCTCCTGCTCTCCCTCTACAATTTTTACCGCCGCATTCCCCTCCAGTATTGAATTAGTGATCCCTTAACGTTTCAGAATGTGTCCTAGCAAGTGATCCCTTCTTTTCGTCAAGTCAAGGCACAAATTATTTTTCTCCCCAAGTCTGCCTCACGCGTTATTTGACCTTCCCATCTAATCTTCAGCATTCTTTTGTGGCACCACATTTCAAAAGCTTCTATTCTCTTCTTGTGTGAACTGTTTGCGTCCACGTATCACTTCCATACAACGCTTCACTCCACCAAATACCTTCAAAAAACTTCCTAAAATTAAATCACTATTCCATATTAACAGATTTCTCTTGTTCAAAACGGTTTTCTAGCCATAGCCAGTTTTTCATTTTATATCCTCCCTACTTCAGCCATCATCACTTACTTCGCTGTCCAAATGGCAGAACGCATCTACTAATTTTAGTGTTTCGTTTTCTAGTCTAATCACTCCACCTCGTCTGATCTAATTCTAATACATTCCATTATCCTTGCTTACTTTTTTGTTTTGTTCATCTTATATCCTCCTTTCAAGACCTTGTCCATTCCGTTCTCTGAGAGAATTACAATGTCACTGGTAAACCACAAAGTTTTTATTTTTTATGCCTGAGCTTTAATTCCTTCTCGAAATTTTGCTTTTGTTTTCTGTACAACTTGCTCAACGTACAGGTTGAATAACAACGGGGATAGACTACAATTCATTGTGATTAATGCCGTAAGCTGTGTCATGGAATGCGTAGCACCACCCATCACTACAGTCGATTTCATAACCTATGTCCGCGAGATAGCGTGCCTAACTTTTTGGAAACAAGGCATCAGTCCGAAACATTCCGTATCGTGACGACAGTCTGAGCAGCTTGCTGCCACATCGGCAGTTTTGGTTGGAAACCGAAGGTATAGTAACACATATTTTATTCAAACAACAGTCTTGCAGAGACCGAAGGCTCTGCTCTGTGATCAGCAGTAAAAAAATAAAATATAAAAAAATAAATAAAAATAAAATAAAATAAAAAAATTATCAAGCTGTCAAAACGTTACTTTTAAGGAATTTTTCAACGACGCTATGGTTTAAATAGCCATACTATAAATCAACTATGAACACCAGAGGACAGTATACCGTCTATCCATGGGTAGTTTTGCCCTTCTATAAACTGCCTTTCCTCGCAGGTGAGCCGTCAGATGATACCTGACTAAGTTCTCTACAGCAGCTGTCCTCCATTCTACAGCAGCTGTCCTCCGTTGTTATCACAGCACCAGCCGCCGTCCTACATTCTACAAGTGAACTACATTGGGGTGAGATAAAGTCGTGGGATAGCGATATGCGCATGGCTTGGCTCTGAGCACTATGCGACTTAACTTGTGAGGTCATCAGTCGCCTAGAACTTAGAACTAATTAAACCTAACTAACCTAAGGACATCACACACATCCATGCCCGAGGCAGGACTCGAACCTGCGACCGTAGCGGTCGCTCGGCTCCAGACTGTAGCGCCTAGAACCGCACGGCCACTTAGGCCGGCGATATGCGCATGTACTGATAGCGGTAGTATCGCACACACAAGGCATAAACGGGCAGTGCATTGGCAGGATTGTCATTTGTACTCAGATGATTCATGTGAAAAGATTTCCAACGTGATTATGGCCGCACGTCGGGAAGTAACTGACTCTGATCGCGGAATGGTAGTTGGAGCTGGACGCACGGGACATTCTGTTTCGGAAATCGTTAGGGAATTTAATATTTCGAGGTCCACACTGTCAAGTGTGAGCCGAGAATATCAAATTTCAGGCATTACCACACACCAGAAACAACACAATACCGTTCACGTAGAGTTGTTAGTGCTAACAGACAAGCGAAGAGGCAAGCAACACTGCGTGAAATGACCGCAGAAATCAAAGTCGGACGTACTACGAACGTATCCGTTAGGACAGTGAAGCAAAATCTGGCGTTAATGGACTACGACAGCAGACGACCAACGCGAGTGCCTTTGATATCAGCCAGACATCGCCTGCAGAGCCTCTCACGGACTCGTGGCCATGTCGGGTGGACCCTAGATGACTAGAAAGTCGTGGTCTGGTCAGATGAGTCCCAGTTTCAGTCGGTAAAAGCTGGTGGTAGGGTTAGAGTGTGGCGCAGACCCCACCAAGTTGTCAACAAGACACTGTGCAAGCTGGTGGTGTCTCCATAATGGTGTGGGCTGTGTTAACGTGGAATGGACTGGGTCCTCTGGTCCAACTGAAGCGATCATTGACTATAAACGTTATGTTCGGCTATTTGGGGACCATATGCACCCATTCATGACGTTCATGTTCCCAAACGACGATGTAATGTTTACGGATGACAGTGCGCGATGCCACAGGGTCACAGTTCTTCGCGATCGGTTTGAAGAATGTTTTGAACAACTCGAGCGACTAATTTGGTCACCCAGATCGCCCGATGTGAATCCCATCGAATATATATGGGACATAATCGAGAGGTTAGTTTGTGCACAAAAACCTGCACTGTCAATATTTTCCGTTGTTATGGACGGCTACAGAGGCACCATGGCTCAGTATTTCTGCCGGGGACTTTCAACGACTTGCTGAGTCCATGCCACGTCGAGCTGCTGCACTATTCCTGGCAAAAGGGGGTCCGACTTGATACTAGAAGGGATCCCATGACTTTGGTCACCTCAGTGGATAGCGCCTCTGCTATCCACGGTGTAGCTTTTTGCCGAACTGTACTGGTAGCAACACAAAGAGCTCTTGTTTCAATTGCTTTGTACTTTGCAGTAGTGCTGTTTCAGTGGTTTATCCTTCTTTAAGACAAAGCCCCTCCTTGTTGCAGGTCGGCCTGTTCTCTGGTATACCTCACATCGGCAGGACTGCGTTTGCGCTGCTTGTCTCCAGGGTTGGAGATTTCTTGCTGAAGAAGGAAATCATCTCGAGGCCATATCTCAGAAAAGTGGCCACTAGCTCCTGTAAGTTAATGCTATGCAAGCGCATACTTTCTGTATTAGACGCCTCTCTTTCAACACTTGAGGGTGTTTGCTGTATAGCGTAGGATGGCGGTGTACAAATGAACGTCCCGAAGTTTTCCCTGGTGTGTTGACAATTCCTCGTTTCTCCTGATACACGTACTGTAATACTGGGCATAATAAAGGCAGACTATCGATTCGATGCTCGCCTACGAATCTTCGCGGTCAGTGTGTCTAACAGCTAAGTGGAGGACTAAGTTTCATTTCCTCGCACTGCCAGGGATGATAGAAGAACTGGAACAAAGTGCATTCAGCCTTAAGAGGCACGCTGAGAAGTTACTCTCATGAAAAGCAAAAGCTACGATGCGTGGAAAGCAGACAGCGACCGATGTGCCAGGTCCATGTTAGCTTTACAAGAGATGTAGGAGAGGCGAATTGTTCTCGGCGTATGAAGAGGTGTAAGAACTCTATGATTTGGTACAGTATACGAGTGGGGGAAAGTAGTTGGGTATGGCAGATGGTTCGGAATGCATGTAATTCTAGGTACTGGAGGTACTGGAGGAAACTTGGGAAGAGCTGAGGCCCATACTACACTGACATAAGTAAGGATGGGATGTTTGACGGTTTTTTGCTATACATTGGTGATTGTCGCGGGATTTAAGCTCCGTCTTCACCCAGATACTAAATTTGGTCTATTGTGAACTCTGTTTTAGAAGGGTAGTAGGCGAAGCTCTACTTTTGATGCTGTGTTAGTTTCAGTGTTTCAGTTAGGTGGAATGGACAGTTGTAGATGGATAGATACAGTTGTCTGGAATGGAGAGCTCGGGTATTATTTCCTGTAATTAATCCAGGACTGATAGGATGCTATGACAGATAACACCAGGAGGGGAAGTTGTGGAGATGGATTGGTTGGTTGATTTGAGGAAGGGCCCCAAACACTGAGGTCATCGATCCCATAGGGTTAGGGAAGGATGGGGAAGAGTCGGCCGTGCCCTTTCAAAGGAACGATCCCGGCATTTGCCTGAAGCGATCTAGGGAAATCACGGAAGGGCTAAATCAGGATGGCCGGAAGTGAGTCTTCCCGAATGCAAATTCAGTGTGCTAACCATCCTGCCACTTCGCTTGGTGTGGAGAAGGAGCAGAAGGAATTGTTGAAGGGGATGAATGGAAGATAGGCTGAACTGAAAGAAGGCGGTGTTGTCAGCGTATTGGAGTAGGTACACAGGAAGGGATGACTTTTGAACGTCGGATGTGAGCAGCAGATAAAGGAGAGGTGACAAGACGGATTCTTGTGATTCGCTTGCAGTTGAATGGAAAATTTCGGAGTGGTTCTTGCTGATCGTTACATAGGATGGACGGTTAGTCAGAAGGAATATAATTACGCGAATTTATTTGATTGTAATCGCGTAGCATTGAACAGGAAACAAGAATGTTAGACAATTTCGTAGGCATTTTAGATGTCTAGAAAGACTGAGCTATAAATCCCAGACCTGGGCATACTATTCGCACATTGCAGCTGGGGATGTTGTCCATTTGAGAGCCCAAAGAAGCGGGATGTGTGACTGTTTTCAATGCAAAATGAAAACGATGGTTCAAATGGCACTATGGGACTTGACATCTGAGATCATCAGTCCCCTAAACTTAGACCTAACTAACCTAAGGACATCACACACATCCGTGCCTGAGGCAGGATTCGAGCCTGCGACCGTAGCAGCAAGCGGTTCCGGACTGAAGCGCCTACAACCGCTCTGCCACAGTGGCCGTCTGCAAAATGAAAAAGGAAGATTAGGGTTAAAATTCCGATGACGATGAAGACGTCAGAGACCGGGCAAAAGCTCGAATTCTTTTAAGGATGGGTAAGGAAATCGGACGACCCATTTCAAGGGAACCATCTCGGCATTCGCCCGAACCGATTTAGGGAAATCAGCGTCGAGAATGAGCGGGAGAATTGGAAGTCGCGGAACCCACCTTTGTCATGTTCAAAATAACGTGCAAGGTGTTGAAAACTGATGTATGACTTATTTTCACTTTTTCGACTGTCACTTTGATTGTGATAATGCCTCCAAATCTCTTGCGGTTCCTGGTCCTTTAAACAGCTTCCTCACTCCATCTTGCGATTTCTAATAAAAAGATACATATTGCGCTCAATTGAAAATAAGGTAATCCTACTATCACACATCTAAGCACTCGATTAAACAAACAAATGCCTGCACAAACTATGTCAACTATATTCCTAATAAAAGCTTACAGGCGGTGCGACTTGTGTAAGCAATTTCCTAATTTACTTTTCTTCTTCTTTTTCCTGAGCCTTTGTCTCTCATCAGCGCGGGATGTGCATGGTTAAAAACGGATTTGGAATGGGTAATTTTAGGGGTGGCCAGATGCCCTTTCTATCATCACGCCATTACCCCAACCGTTTGCGTGTAGTGTTATTTTTGTGGAGGTAAGCGAAAGCGTTCTTAACATTTGCGAATCGTGAGGTGGGGATGCGGGAGACCATCTGGAAACCACATACACGCTGCCCGTACACCGACAAAAAATGGTTGAAATGGCTCTGAGCACTATAGGACTTAACTTCTGAGGTCATCAGTCCCCTAGTTAAACCTAACTAATCTAAGGACATCACACACATCCATGTCCCAGGCAGGATTCGAACCTGCGACCGTAGCGGTCGCGCGGTTTCAGACTGCAGCGCCTAGAACCGCTCGGCCACCCCGGCCGGCTGTAATGGTGGATGCCTGGTGAAGAAACCAGTTATAAAACTGCTCCTGATATGAAAAGTATGTCATTAGTTGTGTGCGTCCAGTGCTTCTGCATTGGACTTTCGAGTACTCACTCTATCCTCTGGGTTGCCATGTCGCGTAGTTGCTTACATGTTCTTTCCATGCAACAGATTTTTTACAAAAATTATTAATAAAAAGATTTTCTTTCCACTTGCCCCTCTTCTAATGTCAGTCAGCAAATTTTTCCAGTAAGTCAGTCTTGTTTTACGTTATAAATTAAAAATGGCTATTGCGAATGATTCGTTTTGAAAGCTCCATATTTTCCACACTATTACATGTACAAATATGAAAAATACATAAATAGAACTGTCAACTCTCCAAGTTTGCGTTTTGCGCTCTACAAACGTTCTGTGAGTGCCCCCTCTGGTCACACGACACGTTCAAACGCCGGTCAGTGGTTATCACAGCAGCAATGAAGCGTTCTCGGAGCTGTTCCGATGTTCCTGGAAGTGGGGTTCGCACTTTTCTCCAAAGAAAAAAGTTACAAGACGTTAGGTCAGGCGACCTTGTGTGTCAAAGGAGCAGAGCTGCATCATCTTCCAGGCGATCCGCGACACCGAAGTTGGTCGTTTAGGTAGCAACGATTATCGAAGCTCCACATGAGTGCTCCGTCTTGTCGGAAGATATCCTCGGAATCATCAGTCAGTTGTATAAACAACAACTGCAACATATCGAGGTAAGAGATGTCGGTCAGAGTCTTCTGACAAAAGAAAAATGGTCTGTAAATGATTGACCTTCGGCGAAACTGCTTCGTGCTTCTTCAGGTTGTGAGGATGTTTAGTGGCCTACAATCTCATATCGTGGCGATTATAGTTTGCAGATAAATGGACTGTTGATTTGTCGCTGAATATCAGCTTGGAGGTCCCCCCCCCCCCCCCCCCCGGAGGTTCGAGTCCTCCCTCGAGCATGTGTGTGTGTGTGTGTGTGTGTGTGTGTGTGTGTGTGTGTGTGTGTGGTGTGTGTGTGTTGTTCTCAGCGCTTAGCATAAGTTAGTTTAACAAGTGTGTAAGTCTTGGGACCGATGATCGCAGCAGTTAGGTCCGTTAAGAATTCACACACATTTGAACATTTTTCAGCTTGAATATAAATGTTCATATCAAGTGCATCCAAAACTGCAATGCAAAATTGAAGGCATCGGCCATAACAGTGTTAATGGTCGAACGAGCTGCAGACGGGACGGTTTGAAATGTTATTGTCCTCGCAAAATCTTTCACACTGTTTGCTGCGGTATTCCAATTCGTAGCTCGCGTAAACCGTTGATTTTTTTCCGTCAGCCTACGAGATTTTCCCCCACGCTCTCCCCGGTTGCATATGACATACTTGGTAGCCGCGACGGTCGCTCAGCGTGTTCGGTCAGAGGGCTGCGCGCTCTCTGTAATAAAAAAAAAAAAACTGAGTCAAAGAATCAACTATCAACTCCAACAAATATCTTGTGATGTCCGCCCAGAACCTACGCAAGGAACTATAACGAACAAAATGAATTAAAAAATAAAAAGCGCTTCTAGGCGCTTCAGTCCGGAACCGTGCGACTGCTACGGTCGCAGGTTCGAATCCTGCCTCCGGCATAGATGTTTGTTATGTCCTTAGGTTAGTTAGGTTTAAGTAGTTCTAATTATAGGGGACTGATGACCTCAGAAGTTAAGTCCCATAGTGCTCAGAGCCATTTGAACCATTTTGAACTTTTCAGCCATTTGAATCATTTTGAACTTTTCTGTTTACAGAGACAACCGGTGTCCCTAAATTGTCGATACCAACGCACAATACTCTGTTCACGTGGCGATTCTTTTCCATAATTTCCTATGCATGCACGCTCCACTGTTATACCAGATAAACATCTCGCATATTCCAAAAACACAAAAACTCTTTTCTCGCTTTGTCGCCATTTTTTCATAGCATTGCACTCGCAACACCATATGGTGGGCACAATGCAGACTCGGTGAGTTTACAGTTCTCTTCAAAAAGAATCATATCTGTAAATGAAATATTTTAGAAAACACACACTCCTGGAAATTGAAATAAGAACACCGTGAATTCATTGTCCCAGGAAGGGGAAACTTTATTGACACATTCCTGGGGTCAGATACATCACATGATCACACTGACAGAACCACAGGCACATAGACACAGGCAACAGAGCATGCACAATGTCGGCACTAGTACACTGTATATCCACCTTTCGCAGCAATGCAGGCTGCTATTCTCCCATGGAGACGATCGTAGAGATGCTGGATGTAGTCCTGTGGAACGGCTTGCCATGCCATTTCCACCAGGCGCCTCAGTTGGACCAGCGTTCGTGCTGGACGTGCAAACCGCGTGAGACGACGCTTCATCCAGTCCCAAACATGCTCAATGGGGGACAGATCCGGAGATCTTGCTGGCCAGGGTAGTTGACTTACACCTTCTAGAGCACGTTGGGTGGCACGGGATACATGCGGACGTGCATTGTCCTGTTGGAACAGCAAGTTCCCTTGCCGGTCTAGGAATGATAGAACGATGGGTTCGATGACGGTTTGGATGTACCGTGCACTATTCAGTGTCCCCTCGACGATCACCAGAGGTGTACGGCCAGTGTGGGAGATCGCTCTCCACACCATAATGCCGGGTGTTGGCCCTGTGTGCCTCGGTCGTATGCAGTCCTGATTGTGGCGCTCACCTGCACGGCGCCAAACACGCATACGACCGTCATTGGCACCAAGGCAGAAGCGACTCTCATCGCTGAAGACGACACGTCTCCATTCGTCCGTCCATTCACGCCTGTCGCGACACCACTGGAGGCGGGCTGCACGATGTTGGGGCGTGAGCGGAAGACGGCCTAACGGTGTGCGGGACCGTAGCCCAGCTTCATGGAGACGGTTGCGAATGGTCCTCGCCGATACCCCAGGAGCAACAGTGTCCCTAATTTGCTGGGAAGTGGCGGTGCGGTCCCCTACGGCACTGCGTAGGATCCTACGGTCTTGGTGTGCATCCGTGCGTCGCTGCGGTCCGGTCCCAGGTCGACGGGCACGTGCATCTTCCGCCGACCACTGGCGACAACATCGATGTACTGTGGAGACCTCACGCCCCACGTGTTGAACAATTCGGCGGTACGTCCACCCGGCCTCCCGCATGCCCACTATACGCCCTCGCTCAAAGTCCGTCAACTGCACATACGGTTCACGTCCACGCTGTCGCGGCATGCTACCAGTGTTAAAGACTGCGATGGAGCTCCGTATGCCACGGCAAACTGGCTGACACTGACGGCGGCGGTGCACAAGTGCTGCGCAGCTAGCGCCATTCGACGGCCAACACCGCGGTTCCTGGTGTGTCCGCTGTGCCGTGCGTGTGATCATTGCTTGTACAGCCCTCTCGCAGTGTCCGGAGCAAGTATGGTCTGTCTGACACACCGGTGTCAATGTGTTCTTTTTTCCATTTCCAGGAGTGTAGAAATCTGAAGACGATTGAATCATTTGTAGTAGCTCTGTACTCTGCCAGGAATAAAAAGGAGATTCTAAGCGGACTGTTGGGGTGACATCCTGATATGTTATATAACGCAACACATCCTCACCGCGTGACCACTATGGTCGCAGGTTCGAATCCTGCTTTGGACATGGATGTGTGTGATGTTCTTAGGTTAGTTAGGTTTAATTAGTTCTAAGTTCTAGGCGACCTGTTGGCGTCTGCAGCGCTGCTGGTGGGATTATCGTACTCTGGCTGCAGCCACGGCGCCGCCACGGCCTTCCTGGTGGCCGCCGTCTCCGTCAACGGCGCCCTCGCCACGGGGCCGCTGGTCGCACTTGTAGATATCAGTCCCAGCTTCTGCAGTAAGTACCAACGTCACCATAAAAGCGTAATTCTGCATCTTTGTTATTGCGAATATACAGGGTGACTTTTTTCCGCCGTAAACAAGCTATAGGGATTGATCGGTGAGAGTATACAGAACTAAAATGGTCTAACCAACTTACGTCCGGAAATGCATGGTTTCCATGCTAGAGACTGTGGGGTCACCGCCAGACACCACACTTACTAGGTGGTGGCCTTTAAATCGGCCGCGGTCCGGTAGTATACGTCGGACCCGCGTGTCACCAATATCAGTGATTGCAGACCGAGCGCCGCCACACGGCAGGTCTAGAGAGACTTCCTAGCACTCACCCCAGTTGTACAGCCGACTTTGCTAGCGATGGTTCACTGACTTCTACGCTCTCATTTGCCGAGACGATAGTTAGCATAGCCTTCAGCTACGTTATTTGCTATGACCTAGCAAGGCGCCATTATCATTTACTATTTATACTGTGAAGCATGTAATGTCAAGAGCGACGTTCGTCCTTAATGGATTAAAGTTAAGTATTCCACCAGCTACGTCCGTTGTCTCTAAATTCTAATTTCCTTGTCCTGTTCCAGATCTCACGCCAGCCTGCGTGAGCTAAAACGCGTGCCTTTCGGCCTCCTCTAGTAACACGGTGTTGGCTCTCCTGCCAACCACAACAGAAACCATTTATTCAATAGCAAGTTGTTACAGAAACTGCGGCCTAATACATGGAGCCACACTTACAGTATGTGCTGGAAATGGTTTCCATGTGCCTCAACGAATGCTTGCACGCGCCTTAACATGTTCAGGCTCACACATTCATATCAGCCAGGCTGCATTCGAATACGTCAAAGGCAGCATGAATACGCTGCTCCAGTGTCTCCATATCTGGAATGGGCTCTGCAGACACGGTATTTTTGAGATGGCCCCATAACCAGAGCTAGTGAATGAGCATGTCATGCAACTGCACCCCCTCGTCTGATCCATCGATCACAGAAGACATGATTGGGACGAGACTGGACATTAACAGCGAAGTGGACTGGAGCACCATCATGTGGCACTCACATAACCCTTTGAATCATCGGTGGCGCTACGTCCAGCAAAGGAGGCAAAGTCACCTGCAAGATACTCCAGTAGTTACAGCCTGTTAGGCGACGTGGAAGGAAGACAGGTCCCAAAATACAGTCGCCAATTATCCCGGCTCACATATTCTGGCTGCACTGATGCTGATGATTCGCTGTCACCATTCCATGGGGATTCTGTAGATTATCCCACTGATGAATGTTATGAAAGTTGAAGATACCTCTCCCTGTAAAGGTGGCCCCTCATCTGTAAATAGAATGGATGACACAAATCCCAGAATAATGGTAGCCTGGTGAAGAAACCAGTTACAAAAGTGCTCCTGATGTGAAAAGTATGTCGTTAGTAAGCCCTGCAAGCACTGCAATTGATATGGCAGTAAGAATGTCGTGGAGGATGTTCCACATTGTCGTCTTGCTTACCCTTTACTAGCGGGCCAACTGCTTGGTACTGACACGATGGTCGTCTCTCACAGTGTTACTCACATTTTCCTCCAAGTCTGGTGTCCTTCATGACTTCCTGCTTCCTGAAATGACTCTGTCTCAGACAAACAGCGAAACACTGTTGCAAACATTGAATGCTGTGGTAGTTGTTGGGAGAGACAGGTCTCCTGGTACAACCTTTCTGGCCACTGCCCATTGTCATTTGCCTCTCCATCAATAAACATGACATTGGCGAACTCTCGATGCAAATATAATTCCATTATGCACCTTTTTTGTTCCATATGCTCTCATTAATCAATCCCTAGAGTTTGTACACAGTGGGAAAAAACTGAATAAGGAAGTCCAGCATCACATCCTGAACCCTCGGTTCGATTTCTGTCAAATGTGGAACACAAACAGTGAACTTCATGATTATCAGCAATGTGGGAGTTATAACCTCCATGTTCCTATTGGAGCGAAAACACAGGCATATATAGTTTTTAGCCCCTGATGTGTAGGCTGCCTTGCACAGCAGGTGTGTTCTGTGGGTAGTTTGGCATGCCTTGCAAGGGACTACTCTTGTGAGTGGACATGGCTGTACAAGGAGTGTTGAGGGGGAGGGGGCGGGGAAATAAAGAGATGGATAGTGCCAGAGGGAGAATGAAGGGGATGGAGAAAGGACGAGGAGGAGGAGGAGATGGATAGAGAGGAGGGAGGAAGGGTAAAAGGACAGAAAGGAGGGAGAGGGGAATGAACAGAGAGGATGGGAGGAGGAGACAGACAATGAGATGAGGTGGAGCAGGAGACATACGGAGAGAGAGGAAAGGAGGAAATGGTCAGAGAGGGGGAAGGTAGGAAGAGATGGAGAGACAGAGATGTCAGAATGAAGTGAACATAGAGGCAAAGGAAGGGAGTGGTGGACAAAGAGAGGGAGGAGGAGGAAGACGAGGAGATGTGTGCAATATGTGTCAAACGCTTACGTGACGAAGATGTGGGGATAAGGCTAGTATAATATACTAACTGTTACCCACAGCTGCGATCGAATGTCAGTAGTTTTGTTATGGTGATTGATGGTAAGTAAGCTAGTAATTTATAAATGTCTGTTTACATAGTGGTGTTGAGATGTATGTCTAAAATGTATGCAGTGGCTGTATGTAAAAACAAATGAACGTGTTTCTGTGATTTTTCAGAACATCGAATCTGAAAGCATGCATTATATTTTCTAATCATGTTTAAAACATGCCTCGATGTATTAAATTCGTACAGAAGTTGGCGTTCCTTTGGCACACTAGTTCTGGATGTGAGATTTTTCCAACAGAGCAGCACATACCAACCTTTTCTTCCTTCCACTTCAGTGCATTGTAGTCCCTACATTCTTTATCCATCCCCCTAAGATGACTAATTAATATTAACATAGTCAGTTAACAGATCACAATCAAATACAGCCTCACCAAAAGCGTCCCACTTTCCACATGTAAATGTATGAGGTTTGTCTGTTAGTCGTACAGCCTTTAAATGACGCCGTCGTTGTGAGTCTTTTTAAGCATCTGGAATCTGTAAGACGCGTGATGCTCAGCGGCTGAAATGTAATGGGCTTGTGGCTGATATTAGTATGGAACTATGGATTAATTAAGTAGAGGACTGTAATAGCATTGTATTCATTACACTGAATCGTATTATGCAGAACACATCGAGCAATAAAAGCATCTTTACAAATAAGCTAAAGTTCAAACGTCAAAGAATAAATAGCTTTTTCAAAGAGTAATTATTGTTCCATATTTCGCGTTATATTCTTGAAATCAATGAATACGTTGCACTACAAAGTTTCTAAAGTAGCCTATGCTCTTCCTTTCAAGCTATCTTCACATCAGATTTCACCAAAATCGTTTCAGTGGTTTAGTCGTGAAAGCGTAACAGGGGGAAGATAGGAAGAGATGGAGAGACAGGGATGGCAGAATGAAGTGAACATAGAGGCGAAGGGAGGGAGTGGCGGACACAGAGAGGGAGGAGGAGGAAGAGGAGGAGATGTGTGCAATTTGTGTCAAACGCTTACTTTCGCATTTATAGTTTTAGTATCGATTACATATTATAATGCATCTTTCAGTGCAATGGTCTAATCTATTTCACAAGTGAACTAATAGACGCTTTTCCAAGTTCGTGTAGTAAGGGGCACAAGGCAAAAATGGAAACGAATATAAGTTGCACAACCGAAAACTTTTGTCTTTTTTGTCTGTATAAACGAAAACACATCCGCAGAACTCGTAAGTTAAAACTAGAAATGACAACTACAAGAATTGTTCCAAGAAGGAGAACTCATAAGCGAAAACCAATAAGCGGGAAACAAGAAGCTGGAATTGATATACGAGATCTGAAAATTGAGAACTGAGCAGAGGGCACATAGCTTGGTTTCCGAGATCACCGAGACCTTTGGAATGAGACCTTCACAATTCTCGGACTGCTTGCGTCCCAATGTACGCCAATGGCCTATGCTGCGATTCCCCGTCTCTTATTGGCCAATCTGTCTGTCCTAACAGTCGCAAGTTCGAATCCTGCCTCGGGCATGGATGTGTGTGATGTCCTTAGGTTAGTTAGGTTTAATTAGTTCTAAGTTCTAGGCGACTGATGGCTTGAGAAGTTAAGTCGCATAGTACTCAGAGCCATTTTGTCTGTCTTATGCTACACTGTCCAGATACTCATTCTTGGTCAGATTGTCCAAGGTGTCTTGTGGTGGTATTTTCCACTACCATATTTCGTTCATCCTAAGAATAAACATGATGTAAACAAACACAAACTCTATGGCTGCTCAGCACCAATAGCAAACGTACGCTGGTGATTTACGCTTTTGGGAGTAGGTTCTACTTATATATTAGAAATCTTATTACTGTGTTATTGTAAATGCTACTTGAAGATATTCTAATACATAAACAGCCATTAGCGTCTATCTTCATTATGCTTTAGCTATGCAGTTTTTATTTAAAAATCGTGTACAGTCGCTATGTAAGTAAGCGCTGGTTGTGCTCTGACTGTCAGGCTGTTAATACATACTGTGAACATGTGTGACGCTGCTTTCTGCTCCACAGTGAAAAAAACGTTAAAAATTTGGCGAGAAACAGGTTGTTATTTATGTTTTTCACAAGTTTATAGGGAAATATCCGCCACTAGCTGTGATGCAGATTGCATAAATGATATCTGAGTTTACTGCTATTTGTGTCGTGTGTAAGCCTACTGAGTGCGAAAAGGATGACAACATTTTAAAAACTAACGAGAGACATTGTCTCCGGTTTGAAAATAGGACATCAAATCTACATCTACATATATAATCCGCTATCCACCGAGCAGTGTGTGGCGGAGGGCACTATTCGCGCCAAAGTAATATTTCCCCCCTTCTGTTCCACTCGCGGATCGCGCGAGAGAAAAACGACTGTCTGAACGCCTCAGTACGAGCTCTAATTTCTCTTATCTTTAAATTGTGATCATTGCGCGATTTGAAAGATAGTGGTTATAGTATATGCTCTACATCCTCGGCGAAGATCGGATTTTGGAATTTAGTGAGTAGCCCCTTCCGTTATACGCGTCGTCTATCTGAAAGCGTTGTAAGTAGGCTGTTTAGGTTTTCTTATTGGTATCGCCACATAGCGCTCTGTATGAAAAATCACTGGCTGTGCTGTGTGCAGTCTGTGGCTGGTTTGCATTGTTGTCTGCCATTGTAGTGTTGGGCAGCGGCAGCTGGATGCTAACAGCGCGTAGCGTTGCGCAGTTGGAGGTGAGCCGCCAGCAGTGGTGGACGTGGGTAGAGAGATGGCGGAGTTTTGAAATTTGTAAGAATTGGTGTCACGAACTAATTTATATATTATGACTATTAAGGTAAATACATTGTCTGTTCTGTATTAAAATCTTTCATTTGCTAACTATGCCTGTCAGTAGTTAGTGCCTTCAGTAGTTTGAATATTTTATTTAGCTGGCAGTAGTGGTGCTCGCTGTATTGCAGTAGTTCGAGTAACGAAGATTTTTTCTGAGGTAAGTGATTTGTGAAAGGTATAGATTAATGCTAGTCAGGGCCATTCTTTCGTAGGGATTTTTGGAAGTCAGATTGCGTTGCGCTAAAGATATTGTGTGTCAGTTTAAGCACAGTCTAGTAAAAATTTTTCTAAGGGGACGTTTCATATGTCGACCCTTAGCCGAGGATACGGATACCTCACTGGAATCTTCTGATTTTTTCTTGTAGTTTGTGTAATTAATGTAGATTTTTTTTATTGCTAGCGCGTAATCATAGAGAGAATTTCCTTTGTAGTTGCAGTCTTTCATTGTTGTACAGTAAAATAGTTGTGGCATGCATGTAGTTTTGCACCAAGTATTTCGCAGCTGTGCTTGCAATTAACTAGATATTATTTTCAGTGCTATGTTAATGTGTTCTCTTACTTTTGTTCTTCAAAATGTGTTTTTCTGTGTTGTCGTGTGAAAAATTGTGACAATAATGGCGTGTGAAAAACGTAATACTAGGCTCCAAAGTAAACTGAGAAATGACAGTGAAGACGAAAGAAGTGTGTTAGCGCCACCATGTAATGAATTAACTAATGTTCAAAGTAGTAATTTGGTAATCGTGCATAGGGAAATGGAGCGGGTTGCAAATAATGGTGTAGGCAGTGAAACAATTAGTGAACAGGGAAGCATTATCGATCGATCGGTTGGCAACAGCTCGCCTCGGGATTCCGAAATGACAGGACACAATATTGCAAATACTGTAGATTCAGGTTTTGCGTCCTCACCGTTTTCTCAAATAAGTCAAGACACATTTTCTGTTTTTCAAACTGCGAATATTGCCGGTGCAAATGCATTGCCGAATAGGACTAAGGAACATGTTTCAGACACCAGTGCATTGTTATTACAATTAATGCAACAAATGGGACAAAAGCTTCAAAAGTTAGACACAATGGAACAAAATCTTCAAAAGTTAGACACAATGGAACAAAATCTTCAAAAGTTAGACACAACGCTTGAACAAAATCAGAAACAAATGGGACAGAATCTTCAAAAGTTAGACACAATGGAACAAAATCTTCAAAAGTTAGACACAATGGAACAAAATCTTCGGAAGTTAGACACCACACTTGAACAAACACGTGAAGATTTAACTACTGAGTTACATAACATTGAATCGAAATGTCAAAAAATCTGTAATGACGTAAAAACACAAATTTGTGAGCATTTCCAACCCATTTTTTCGCGGCATGAAAATGCATTACAGAATCACGAAGCAGCCATAAAAGAATTGCAAACTGTTGTTCGTGAAAATCACGGCACCTTGCAAGCTAAAATGGACTCAGTTGCATCCACCGATTCGGTTACGCAACTTGCAAGAACTCAGGAAAACTTAAAGGTCACAGTAGATTCGATTTCAACACAAATGGACACTCTGAAACTTGGTTCAGAAAAACACACTGAGGAAATGTGTTCACTATCGGAGAAAGTAGCCAAACTTTCGGATCAGCTAAATAATTTATCTACGAAAGTAGATGATAATTTGAATGACACAAAACCGGTAGTCTTTAATGACACAGAAGAGTACGAACAAATTAGGAAATTCAAACAAAGTCTGAATCAAATTAGTACGCAACACCAACGAGAAATCCGGGAAGTGCAAGATCAGCTGACACAGGTAATACAAGAATTACGTATTTCAAAGGACAGTCGCGCTCCAATACGGGAAGAGGGACATAGAAATACGGAACAGCCACAAAATAATAACACAGGGCACTTCGGAAATTATGAAAGAAATTGGCAAGGTACACCGAATTCTGAGATGCAAACGCCGACACGACGTAACAATGACCGATATGCTACCCGCCGACACGATGATTTTGACTATAAGCTGTTCATTACTGCACGTAAATTCAAAACATTTAAGAATTCTGGCAACGACATTCATCCACAAGCGTGGCTCCATCAATTCTCTCATTGTTTGCCTCCCAACTGGTCATTAGAACACAGATTAGAATTTATGTGTGGCTATTTAGAGAATGAACCAGCTGTAAGAATGCGATCGGTCATTCACGATTGCCACAGTGAAGGAGAATTTTACCATGCCTTCCTCTCAGCATATTGGTCTCAAGCCACACAAGACCGAGTAAAACATGGCATCATGATGATGAAACATTTCGAACAATCTGAATTTTCCAGTCTTGTGAAATATTTTGAAGACATGTTACACAAGAATCAGTACCTGTCAAACCCATACAGCCCGTCAGAACTCATCCGCATTTGCTTAATCAAATTGCCTGATCATTTACGGTATATTATTTTGGCAGGCCGTTGCAAAGACGACATTGAAGCTTTTCTGGGACTCTTACAAGAATTAGAAATTGACACACACAGTCGCGGGATGCGAAAACAGGAAAACAATCACTACAGTTCACATCCGTCACAATTCCGTGACGACAGAAACAATAACTGGACACGACAAGTCTATTCTTACAACGCAAATCGTGACCAAAACAGACACCACCCATATGACAACCACTGGCAGAGTAATAGTTACAGAGAAAGATCGCATTTCCGTAGTAATGAATATCACAGACACAATCAGAGAAACAGACAATACGGGAACCAAAATAATTATTATCGAGGGAGACGGAATAACTTCAGACGCAACGGTCCAGCGCGCAGTTACGATTCAAAGAGAAATTCTCCACCACTTAACCGACAAGAAAGAAACTACAGGAACTACCGACATGACGACAGACGATATGATCGTAACGACAGACCTGAATTGCAGCAGAACTGGCGGGAATCAAACAGAGCAGGGCTCTCTCGGCAAGGTGAATTGGTAGAAGTTAAGTCTCCTAATCCCAATAACGACGCGCGCCAACAAAGAAACAGACAATAACTCGCACCGCAGGCAGCCGCGTGCGCCGGCTGGCTCAGGGAAAAATAACATAAGTTAACCTTGAGCAGAATTCCAGTGTTTCTTACCGACGTAACCACATGATAATTGCTTTTCAGTTGACAGTCTGTGTACTAGGAAGAGTAAAGGTTTACACCACATTTCACATGTAAAACGGTTTATTGAAAGATAATCTGCTTTTTAACTTTGTCTTTGCCATAAAACATTTCACTTCACATTTCTAGTATGCTTTGTCACACTGAGAAACTGTTAACATGCAACAATGTTTGAAGTTTACTATCCATTCTAGAACCTACGGAACATATTTAGACAGTATTTACGAGTGCTTTGTTATAGTGAACAGACATCACTGTGTTATTTCGTGTGTACATTCTTGCTTGTTAGTTGCACGATTACATAACGATTATAAGGCTCACATACTTAGAACATTTACCAGTATTGCTAATGAGATTTTAATGCAACATTTTGGTTTACTTGAAAATACATTCTGGATTTAAAGTACTTTCTGTGAGATACCAGATGACACAGTGCTTAGTTTATGTGACAGCTACACGATTTTATCACGACGCTACTAATGAGTGACAATTTACAATGTTGCTTTTGCAGTTTATCTGTTTTATATCTGCACAGTTTTTCTGAATTTTTCTGGAAAGTAAAACATGTTTTAGTAGTAACGTTTGTGGTATAGCTACAATGAGACAGCCTTTTCTGCAGCACAACAATACGTACAGTACAGTACTTACTTCATCACGGCAATAAGCGTAATAACTAAGATATCTATACGCAAAGCATTTCAATTTCGTTTATCATGAGGTAAGTACATTGACTTCTGCAGAACTTAGCTTTTGGAAGACAATAACTACGACACTTCCACAGAGATTGTCTTACAGCAAGACGCACATTTAGCGCTACAGGACACGCATTAAACTATTTATTTTTCAACATATTTGAATTATAAAGAAAGTTTTCCGTGATACATTTCATTCCATTGCTGTAATCTGTAACACCTGAGGATATAATTACATTAATCCTCAGGGGGGTACACGCCTACTTTGTGTACCATGTGTTTGGCAAGCACAAGGAGCTCTAGCTAATATGGTATTTGCTTATACAACTTTACACATCGGTACCATATTTCTCTAACACATAAATTACACAGCTATCTGATAATGTAACTGAGCGAGACAAACATTTTATTACTACGTCAGTGACAGATGTTTACGTAATTACACAGTTGGATAACTTCACACTTACGAAGTTGTATTTTGTCTGTACTTTGTGAACTGTTCATATTTTTTCGGAACCATTGTGATACTATGAGAGCTTTGAATGACATATTTGGTATGGGATCATGATTTTTAAAGTACGTTTGAGGTAGATGACACTTTTGACATGAGCAGAGAATTTTTTTAGGTTTTGAAATTATTGGACGAAGCTACGACGATTTTGAGAATTTGACTGAGGTGTTATGATGTTATTATTACGATGACGATGTGTATTATGTTGTTGTGGCATGTTTATGATCAATAAGCTGATGCTATATGAGGAATTTGATTATGCTACTTATTTGTTATGATGAAATATTGAAGAGGTGTGGACGAATATGTATATGTGTAATAAGGTAAGGAATAATGAGTAGTGGTTAGGGACTCTGGTTTGTGAAAAAGGTGGTTGGAAACCAAGAATCGTACTTTAAGAGATGAAATGTATGTAAATGCGTGAATGTACCACAATGCCGCCGAAAATTTTTTGGACACTGTTATATTTACAGGATTTTGTTTCTACAGATTTGTAACGCAAGTTATTGACCTGTGAAATTTTTTATATGAGACTGTCACTGTAGCGGAAACTGGTGTCGTAAATATTTCGGTAAAACAGTTAAGAGACCACCTGCGCGTAATGCGTCGTGGGCACCCAGCTGGGCGACAGCCACCGGGAAACAAGCCATTAGCGTGTGCCTTTCAGAGGCACAGGTGGAGAAAAAAATAAAGAGGCCATTACCCTCGCTATTGAAATTCCTTTGTAGAAAGCATCGCAAAAACGACACGCTCATTACTTGGAAAGATATTTTCTTACATATGCATACCTGACAATGACAAGCGTCTTTCTACGAGAGTTGAGAGAATTTGTACTAACTTATGAAATGTCTCATGACTATTGAATGATATTTTTATGCTTTGCCTTTCATAGTTGCTTGTTTCATTTGATATCTGTTTTCCAGCTGTGTTACAGCATTGGTTTTATAAAATAAAAGTAAATGCATTTGCTAATGTGAAAACTTTCTGTCAACAGATCTGTTAAATAATAATTTTATGATCCACATTCTTAAAAAAAAGGAGCACTTGGAAAGGAAAGAACAATAAGAAGGGACTAGTAACAGGAACTGCATACATAATTTTCTTTTCAAGTACTTGGTAATTTATTTAATAGAATAAGTTGTGGTGCACCACTTTAATTACATAGTCATTAAGATGTGATTATAACTTTCCCTTATCTGCATTGTTGTCTTTAGTGTACTATTTTTTCTGCTTGTTGGTTTGTCATGTTTAGGTATAAGTTATTACATTTATTGCTGCTTGCTATGCTTACTTGCATTTTTTATTCATTGCTGTTTGTGTTAATCGTTTTGTGCTGCTGCATTGCGTCGTCCCTTAGTTTAGCATCTGAGCTCAGTAGATTTTAAGTTAGCTTAAGAGGGGGTAGACTATATAAGAAACTAACTATGATGAATTGGAAGAGAAGCATTGAGAAGCTATATGAAAATGATTTGGCCAAAAAAAGTAGTGTATAGTGGAGAAAAACTATTTTTGAAAGAGGATGAGAAAAGTACAGAAAGCAGGTATAGATAGGACTTTTTGGAAATAATGAAGAACGAAGGGAGATCTCCGAGAAGAAAAGAAAGTTTTGTTTGCAAAATACTGCAGTAAAACAAACCCTGCCCTTTCCTTGTGTTATCCCACTATGTGTTTGTGTACCCTTGTGTATTTATGTTCTTCCTGTCTTTATATGTTTATCTGATAAGACTTATGTTGCAGAATTTTTCTAATACTAAGCTACATTCACTATGATGAGGAATACTGTTATCCTCAAATATAATTTGCATTAATAACATGTTATTTACTTTGTAAAGATGTTGACACATTATTTATTCTGTTTTGTTCTAATGCTCATGTGTGAGGTTGATGTTTCAAAAGTTATTCTGATCTTTTATGTATGTACTTATGTCGTAATTTTTGTAACACTGATGTATTTGCTATTTCGATTCTTCTGTAAAGCCTGTACTACTACAAATGTTATCTGTATTGTTATGTTCTTTAAAGATGTATTTTGTACCTTTGCTATTGTATTCTTATGTTATAAAATTGTAATTGACACCAGTTCATCAAATTAAGTAACTTGTAAATTACATTTCACGCACATGTTTCTGTTGGTCATAGTATATGGACAATATGTGAGAAGTAGGGACTGATAGTGTTTGCACATGTGTTAATAATTCAGTAAGGGACTGGATAACAGCATTGCTGGTTGTAAGGACATTTCAAAAACAATTTTTGTGAGTGCACAAGTGGTGGTTATAGACTTGCTATATTATCCGCAAGACTCTTCAATGGTGATTGTGCGCCTGCACAGTCAAACAGATGGCTGCTAGCCATCTCTACAAGGACTACAGTGGGTCTACACCTTTGATGACCCACCAATACCATTATTTCTACAATGACTGCAGTGGGTCTGCACCTCTGGTGGCCCACCAATACCGTAATCTCTACCAGGACTACAGTGGGTCTGCTCTGAGATGACCTACCTACCAATATTCTTCAAAACTTAGACTGACTCTGCTGTGGGTTTGCTCTGTTGTGGCCCATTACCTGTCTGCATGTGAAGAGTCAGCACTGTCTTACCGTTGGAGGGACAACACTACTTCTTCAAGATTGCATGGAAATCCACTACTTCCGTGTGCATTTTCTTTTACTACTCAAACTTTGAGAAAAACACTGCAATTTTACTTTGATGAATGATCAGGACTGTCTTTATGGACTGTGAGAAAATTTTAGCTTCTGACCAACATTGTATCAATAAGTGTGTGCATTTGATATCTTTATTATAGTAATTATGAAAAAATTTATCAAATCATTATTGGCCACTGCCCAAAACAATTTGTAAAAATTTTTTGTGGGGAGCATGGGGGCTATGTAAGTAGGCTGTTTAGGTTTTCTTATTGGTATCGCCACATAGCGCTCTGTATGAAAAATCACTGGCTGTGCTGTGTGCAGTCTGTGGCTGGTTTGCATTGTTGTCTGCCATTGTAGTGTTGGGCAGCGGCAGCTGGATGCTAACAGCGCGTAGCGTTGCGCAGTTGGAGGTGAGCCGCCAGCAGTGGTGGACGTGGGTAGAGAGATGGCGGAGTTTTGAAATTTGTAAGAATTGGTGTCACGAACTGATTTATATATTATGACTATTAAGGTAAATACATTGTCTGTTCTGTATTAAAATCTTTCATTTGCTAACTATGCCTGTCAGTAGTTAGTGCCTTCAGTAGTTTGAATATTTTATTTAGCTGGCAGTAGTGGTGCTCGCTGTATTGCAGTAGTTCGAGTAACGAAGATTTTTTCTGAGGTAAGTGATTTGTGAAAGGTATAGATTAATGCTAGTCAGGGCCATTCTTTCGTAGGGATTTTTGGAAGTCAGATTGCGTTGCGCTAAAGATATTGTGTGTCAGTTTAAGCACAGTCTAGTAAAAATTTTTCTAAGGGGACGTTTCAGTGTGTCCCACTCCAAACCAGCCCCGTGGAACTTTCAGCTGTTCCAATGATCATCTGATAGATGATGGATAAGTCAACATAAAATCTTACGGGGATACCGTCTGGGCCAGATGCCTTCCTGGCATCTGAGGATCTTAACTGTTTTACAATCCCAGATACACTAAACAGCGTGTCAGCCATCCATGCGTTTGTTCGATAGCCGAAAGGGGGAATGGTGCTGCAGTCCTTTACCGTAAACGAGTTTTTGGAAGCTAGGTTTAGAATTTCGGCCTTCTATTTATCATCATCCGTTACATTACCCGTACTGTCAGCAAGAGAAGGTATTGAGTTATTTGTAGCGTTCATAGTGTAATAACAGACATAGCTGATATTTCTTTGTAGAGGAGGCGTTATCTTCGTGAGATTCACCAACTTATACGTGAGAAAAGTGTAGTATTTGTTACCTTGATGAGGCTTGTGTTAATATTGGACATGTCACACATGAATTGAGTCAACAGTTACTGACAAACAAGCAAACTTCTGTTGCAGGGTTATCAGAGGAGATACAAAAAGCGACGGGAAAAGAAAAAAACATTAATTATTGTACATACAGTTAGCAACTGCTCCGTAGAAGGTTGATGATTTAATTTTTGAATCTAAGAAAACTGGAGATTATCGCGAAGAAATGCATGGTGAAGTGTTTCGTAGGTGGTTTTGAGATATTCTGCCCAAATTGGAGCCCTCCAGCATTGTTGTATTGGGCGATACATCTTATCACAGTGTCAAAGTGGAGCGTAGGCCGCAAAAACTTTGGAAAAGCTAGACGCTGTAAACTGGCTGGTAGAAAAAAATGGTTCATATGGGTCTGAGCACTATGGGACTTTTAACATCTATAGTCATCAGTCCCCTAGAACTTAGAACTACTTAAACCTGACTAACTTAAGGACAACACCCAGCCATCAGCTCGTAGAAAAGGGAGTCAATATCGATCCTATCGCAGTTTTGGCTGAATTGCTGCAACGGGCTGAACGTTATATTGTAAACCAGTACTTTATCGATTCAGCTGCCAAATCTGCAGATCACATTGTCATTACGTTTCCACCGTACCACCAGAATCTGAACCCAACAAAACTGATATAGAGCTAAGTTTAGAGATTTGTCGCGAGAAATAACAAGACTTAGCTGCCAGACGTACTGGAACTAATTCAAGGATCTTCGTCACACGTCGATATCAAACGCTGGTGGGATGCATATCAGCAAGACATAAAAAATTTGGATATGGAAGGAGTTCCGAGATTGGCAGACGACTCATTATAAGTGGTACTTCAGTGGCTTCAATATTTAAATAGCTACAGTACGCTTTTGCGTCACACATAGCTCAAGCAGAAAAATTGTCCTGTGTTTAAGTTAGGAATTTACATCACACTTGTTTCTAGTTACAACATTATGTTAGCTAAGAATGAGAGCATATTATGTATTACGTCTGGTCGCCTAAAACTCGTACTGCCGAATTTTGACACATATTGTTTCTTTCTATTAAAAATGAAACTGCGTTCCAAACTACGTCGTAACTGCAACTGTTCACATCACTGCAGGGTAGTTGGACCAACTGGCTGGCCAGTTCTGTCCAGGCTAAATGCGCCGGTAAAACTCTTAGGCCGTATTATCGCTGAGTCGAAGTGCGCGTAAAGCACAACAAAAACCGTTTCCTTATTGTTGTACTTGTCTGTACCAAGACTCCCTGGCTTCCGCTCTACGTGAAACGAAATCCAATGAGTTTCCAAAAAAAATTGCTCTGAGCACTATGTGACTTAACTTCTGAGGTCATCAGCCGCCTAGAACTTAGAAATAATTAAACCTAACTAACCTAAGGACATCACACACATCCATGCCTGAGGTAGGATTCGAACCTGCGACCGTAGTGGTCGCTCAGTTCCAGACTGTAGCGCCTAGAACCGCAAGGGCCACTCCGGGCGGCCAATGAGTTTCCAGCAAAGACAGAAGAATACATAGTGTAATATTTACATCAGGTTTATTCTTATGACGAACACAGTATATACATGCGTCCTGTTGCGGTTGGTAACGGTCAATCGTGTCGATGATAGGGCTGCCATCCTTCTGCCCAAAGCGTTCTGTGCGTGATGAGTCGAAAGGGCGTATAGGAAGTAAATCGGACAATGTAGACGCGTTGCGTTCTCATGCTACAGGTAGACCTATATGTGATGAGGCATCATCATTCATCAGTTGCAACTTAGATCCGTACGCAACGCGTAGCTAAAAGATAGTTGCTCACTATATCCGCTGATGAATCGAACATTTAAATATAGCGAACATGTCAACGACGCAACTGCATTTGAAAATGGCCACGAACCATAACTGGCTAAGAATATAATATTAGTAATGTAGTACACGATGCAATAAAGGACATTTTTTATAAAGCATCTGACAGCCTACGCTAGACATTTCAAATGGTTTCATCATTGACAAATTACGTCGAGGCTGGGACCCACACAGGAAGAAACTGTTTTTTCCTTCAGTTCCTGCTCAACGATCTTTGAGGTCCTTCAGGGATCCTACATTGCCGTAACGATATAATAGTAAGAACGCCATTTCTGAACATCAGCGAGCTGGGTAGGCGGCAACAGTGTGAATCAACCTCACTGTTTCTATATAAATCACATTAGTGATAGACGTCTGTTCGGTAATAGTCGCTTCTTTTCGATTCTAGTCGGACTAAATGACAGAAACGACACTGAAACTCTCATGCTGGGGAAATGACATTGTGACAACAAATACTACGTTTAAGGTCACGGGCCGAGGAGAGGACTTTTCTAGTACGCAGACGAAGGAACACGAGGAGTAGAAGTCACATACCTCTACCAGTAAACTCTTGAACAGTCTCTTTTTGTTTTTTATTATTTTTACGGCTCCTGTGTGCCTGCGCCTTGACTGCGGCCTATCCGGCAAAAACCTCTCGATACAACCCTGCACAGATCACTACCTAAGCCGAGACAAACTAAATTTTGAAACCCAAACATTCAGCATAAGGATGTCAGAAATTTCTAAATCTGATACTAGTAAAATATAATCAATGCTGTTAACAGACGAACCAGAGAAAACACAAGCATAAAACTGGGAAAAATTCAAACATACGAGGTCTGTTCAAAAAATCCCGGAATATTCGTATTCCGAATCAATTGTGTTTTGGAGCGAAAAGCAGTTGGCATCCCTGCACTCACCTGTGTTTAATTGTAACTGCCGGAAGGTTCATTGTGGTATGTCTGTTATTGTTCAGAGCTGTATTCAGAAGAACGTTTGCGAATTTCGAGGTGGCAGAGTTAGAGGAGCAACGCGTCTGAATTACTGCATTAAATTTTACGTGGCACTCAAGAAAGCCTTTACAGAGACACACTCTTGTAGGGAGTGTATGGTGATGAGTGCTAAATTCGTACACGTACGAATGGTTCAGACGGTTTAAAAATGGCCGGACGGAAGTGAAAGACGACTCTCTTTCTGGACGCCCGTCAACTCCTACCGATGACGCTCGTGTTACGAACGTGAACGAAATTACGCGTGTCAATGAAAGACTGACCATCCGAGAGACTGTAGAAGACTGTAACATTTCAGTTGGATCATGTTATGAAATCCTGATACAGCGACTTGGAACGCAACGCGTTGCCACCAAGTTCGTCTCACGGCTTATGAGTCAAGACCAGAAAGACCTTCGCCTCGCAATTTGTGAAGAGCTTTTGAATCAGGCAAACGAGAACGAGATGTTCCTTAAGAGAATCATAACTGATTATGAGACGTGGTCCTACGGTTATTGTGTTGAGACACAGGTTCAGTCTTCACAATAAATAGGGAAGGGTTCTGCAAGACCAAAAACAGATCGTCAGGACAGGTTAAATGTCAAAGCCATACCGATGGTTTTCTTTAATTTTGAAGGATTAGTTCATCATGAATATGTGCCACAAGGAAGAACTGTTAATCTATGGTATTATCAGGACTTCTGGCGACGTCTACTAGAAAATGTGAGAGGGAAACGGCCTGAAGTGTGGCAAGACAACTCATGGCTCTTGCATCACAATAACGCACCTGCACATTCATCCCTATTGGTACGTGACTATTGCACCAAAAACGAAATGACTGTGCTGCCTCATCCTCCGTACTCTCCAGACGTGGCCCCTGCGGACTATTTTTATTTCCAGAGTTGAAAACTCCGGAAACGACAGACGAGGTAAAGGAAAATTCACAGACGGCGCTTCGAGCGATCCAGCAAGAGCCGTACCAAGACTGCTTTCAGAGGTGGAAGCGGCGTTGGGAGCGGTGGATCAGCTGTGGAGCAGAGTATTTCTAAGCAGACAATGCACAATAAGTAAAAGGTGCGCGTAGAAAAATTTTATGGGCAAAGTTCCGGAATTTTTTGAACAGACCTCGTAAGTTAATCAAAACTGCCCAAAGCCAGAATATTTTAAAAAGGCTGGAGAAATACCCTTGTTGGAATGAAGATTGTGAATAGGCAGTAAAATGCCGACACAAGGCATCAGAGCATGGAATAGTAACAAATCAGAAAATCCGCATGACAAGTTCCTGGCAACTAGAAAAGAAGCTCCAGAATTAATTAAACAAACAAAACGACAGTGTGAGAACCGTCAGTTCCGTGAAACTGGAGAAGACTTCCAAAAATGGGACGATAACCATTAATAAAAATTTTAAAAGGAAGATGAGTGAGTACCAACCTAGAAATCTCTGCTTCAAGCAGGAAAAGGGACATATTAAAAATATGTATAGAAATTTCCCTGAGCCAACAGAAAGATTTCCACCAGAAAGTCCCATAAAAACCAATTCTACTGCACAATCAACAAATGAAGAGGAAATTGCTAAACAAATTAGAAGGTTAAAAAGACAAAGAATGTAGTTAAGACCGGACTGTTACAGAAATCCTAAAATCAGCTGGCCGCAGGACCTTAAAAGAAAACATTTCGTGAACTGAGAAAATTTCGAATGACTGGAGATCTGCAGTGAAACATCCAGTACATAAAATGAGACACAGAACGTATATTAGTAACTACAGAGGCAATGAATTCCCTTCTTCCTGTTCCATTAAAACTTCTGTCTCATTTTCTCCTGGATAGATCATAACAACAACTTGAATAGAAAACTGGCGAATAGCAAGCAGGATTCGGATCAAGTAGATCTTGCCTGTGATATATTTTAATTTAAAACTAATTCTCAGGGATAAAAAATTTACAGTAAAAAGTAGTTTGTGCCTTCGTAGGTTTTGATATATACTTATGACTCAATGTACAGTAATTGGCTCTTTTACATGCTGAAAGAACAAGGTCTGGACCTCAGAACCACTGTAATTGTTAGTTAAACAGTAAACTGCACAATATCTAAGGTAAAATAAAATTCAGAGGAGACATTTCGGAACATTTTCAATCTAAAAGAGATGGTAGACAAGGTGATGCATTGTCGCAATTACTCTGCACCAGTGCCTAAAAAAGAGTAATTCAAGATTGGTGGAAGCTAAAATCAGAGGTTAAAGCTGACGAACCAGTGGTGTCACCGCCTGACACCACACTTGCTAGGTGGTAGCCTTTAAATCGGCCGCGGTCCGGTAGTATACGTCGGACACGCGTGTCGCCACTATCAGTGATTGCAGACCGAGCGCCGCCACACGGCAGGTCTAGAGAGACTTCCTAGCACTCGCTCCAGTTGTACAGCCGACTTTGCTAGCGATGGTTCACTGACTTCTACGCTCTCGTTTGCCGAGACGATAGTTAGCATAGCCTTCAGCTACGTTATTTGCTACGACCTAGCAAGGCGCCATTATCATTTACTATTGATACTGTGAATCTTGTAATGTCAAGAGCGACGTTCGTCATTAATGGATTAAAGTTAAGTATTCCACCAGCTACGTCCGTTTTTCTGAAGTCTAATTTCCTTGTCCTGTTCCAGACCTTACGCCGGCCTTAGTGAGCTAAAACGCGTGCCTTTCGGCCTCCTTTAGTAATACGGTGTTGGCTCTCCTGCCAACCACAACAGAACCAATAACAGGATGGACTGTTTAGCTATTCCAGCCACGTGGCGATTGTATGTCAGGACATTTAGATTGCACAAAAACAAATGGAAGTCGTTAAAAAAGCAGCAGAAAGAGTAGGATTCTAAGTATCAATCGAAAAAGCAAAAATGTGTGTCTAGCAACGACCTGACACACAAAATTAGAAAATATAAATACAGGAAAATCGAGAGAGTTCCCCAGTTCAGATGATTAAGCGAAATCATCCGGCAAACCGGCTGGAGAAGCCTGGTTGTGAAATTCGTTGTCACAAAACCACATCAGCTTTGAGGCTTACAATGCGTCATCGGACGTGTGACGACTAGCCTACAGGCTGGTCCTGCTGGTTTAAATCCCGTTCCGACAGTTGCGGACGGTCCCCTCCCTGTATAGAGGCCGCGTCGACACACCCGCAGCGGGGTCGATAGGCAGGTGCGCCGCAATCGGCAGGTCGATCCATCATTCGACGGGAGTCCGTGTGACATCCCTGTTGCGGGAGCACCGGCTGTGCAAGCCGTGTCTGCTGACACTGCTCATGTTGCAGGGCATAGGCCAGTGGACTGTGGGCTGCGGGCCCAGCTGTCAGTGTTTGAGCCGTTAAAGGGAGGACGAAAAGTAATAAAGGTACTTACAGACTAAGAGCAAATAAAGAGATTGGAAAGTACGCCAACTGTATTCCGGTATGAAAAAAATGCATCTTGAAATTCCGCTGGCGTATTACACTGAAGCACCAAAGAAAGTGGTATTCAAATACAGAGATATTTAAACAGGCAGAATACGGTGCTGTCTAGCGCAGTTTTAGATTGGTTACTGCCGCTACAATGGCAGGATATCAACATTCAAGTGAGCCTGAACGTGGTATTATAGTCAGCGCTCGAGCGATGGGACACAACATCTACGAGGTAGCGCTTGTGTCCGGATTTTCCCGTACCAATATTTCACAAGTGTGCCATGAATATCAGGAATCCGGTAAAACATCAGATCTCCGACGTCGTTGCGAACGGAAAGAGATCCAGCAAGAACGATACCAACGACGACTGAGGAGAGTCGTTCAACGTGACGGAAGTGCAACCCTTCCGCAAATTGTTGCAGATTCCAATGCTGGACTAAAGTGTCAGCGTACGAACCATTCGTGTACCCTTGGTGACTGCATGACACAAAGCTTTTCGTCTCTTCTAGGCCCGTCAACACCGACATTGGACTGTTGATGACTGGAAATATATTGCATGGTCGGACGAGTCTCGTTTCAAATTCTATCGAGCGGATGGACGTGTACGGCTGTGGAGACAACCTCATGAATCTATGGACCCTGCCGATCAGCAGGGGGACTGTTCAAGATGGTGGAGGCTCTGCAATAGTGTGAGTCGTGTGCAGTTGGAGTGATATAGGACCCCTGACACGTCTAAATACGACTCTGCCAGATAACACGTACGTAAGTATCCTCTCTGATCACCTGCGTCCATTCATGTCCATTGTGCGTTCCGACAGACTTGGGTAATTGCCTCAGGACAATGCGACACCCCATACCTCCAGAATTGCTACAGAGCGTCTCCAGGAACACTCTTCTGAGTTTAAGCTCTTCCGCTGGCCACCGAACTGCCAGACAGGAATATTATTGAGCATATTTGGGGGAAGCCTTGCAACGTGGTGCTGAGATCTCCACCCCGTCGTACTCTTACGGAATAATGGACAGTCCTGCAGGATTCATGGTGTCAGTTTTCTCCAGCACTACTTCAGACATTATTTGAGTCCATGTCAAGTCATGATACGGCACTTCTGCCTGCTCGCAGGGGTCCTGGAAGATATTAGACAGGTCTACCTGTTTCTTTGGCTCTTCAGTGTAAAAGAATGGAACCAACTAGATTAACAAGACAGCTTGCGTAATTCTATGCAACTCGCAGTCAAATAAAAACTGGAGCACTAAAACGGATCGGTGCAGTAAAAGATATCCTGGATGAAGCAGGAAATAGCGAACTTGGAACTTGATATATCAGACATAAAAAATTTTTTGGCAGAAAATTCACGACTGGGCGGTTGGTCTGTTAGAAAAACCCAAGAAGACCGGAACAGCTTGGTCTCACGAGTGAAGAAGAGAGAGGGAATTAAAGTAATTTGGGCACAAAGAAAAGCCGAAACAAAGCTCTGAAAAAGCCTCTTGTTGTACATCGCATGGTCCAGTGAGGCCCAAACATATATGTAGGTTGGCAGGCTAAGGTGTCCGAGCGGTTCTAGGAGCTACAGTGTGGAACCGCGCGACCGCTACGGTCGCAGGTTTGAATCCTGCCTCGGGCATGGATGTGTGTGATGTCCTTAGGTTAAAAAGGTTTAAGTAGTTCTAAGTTCTAGGGGACTGATGACCTCCGATGTTAAGTCCAATAGTTCTCAGAGCCATTTGAGTAATTGGAGATATCTCTTGCAGTACATACTTTTTTTAATTTCATAAAGGTGCTAATTTTATTGTATTTTCAAGTTGCTTTCTTGAATGTTACGAAAAAAAGCACGTTACTTTCGTGGAACCCTTCAGTGATGTCCATGTTACCCGAGAATGCAGTTTAAGAGACGTTGCCACAGCAAGGGTACGCACAGACCGTGGGCCATGAACCACATGTAGTCCATCATTGATAAGATGGCGACCCACTCCTTAACGTTAAGTGAGTCAGTTTGGAACGAATTGTGTGCAGTAATTATCAGTGACGGCCGGTGACCATGTGCCCATGTGCTACAGCAACACTGTAAATATAGCAGTTAAATTACGCCATTTACCTCGGAAAGCGAGCCATAAGTTGCATTAAAATTACATCATTTCCCTGTGATCACGTGCTGGTATGAAAATAAAATGGCAGGAAATATGTTTTCTTGCGCTCTCTTCTCGATGACTTGAAACTAGTGTCAAGTGCAGTTGACCATGCTACGATCAGCCAAAAGAAGGGCAGCAACTGTCTGTTTTTGACACTGCATCTCCCTCCGGCAGTACGAGTGCTGTGTTGCTCACAGCACAAAGTCATTATTTTTCTTTGAAAGTGCGTGTAAAGTATTTTGGAGGCATAGAGCAGCACGGCCTTTCGTGGGTCAGTTTACATGTAGGTGCCATAGGTCAATGTTCGAGTGCAACAACTGGCATTCGTCAGCACAGGTTCAATTATCACTATTACCATCATTTTTTTCGTTTTATTTTATTCCTCGCAATGTTAAACTATTAACTGTAAAATTTAAATATAATTAAACAGTTATGATACTACACTTGTAAGTTAAAAGTCTATAGGCAATGGTGAAAAAAGTAAGTATACGTGGAAATTTTGTACGGAATTGTATGAAAAAATTGTATCTGTGGGTGCGATGTTCGCTGTGCACTTTTTGGCTTTACATATTTGTTATTCGGGAAAAGGATGCATGGGGTGTAGGGGGATTTAAAGATCTATGACATATAAATGCGTTAACAACAAAGCGAAATCTTAAACATATAAACAAAATACTTGATCTTAGTACATTAGGTAAAGCTACAGTATTATAATAACATAGTGAAACATGATCTGTTTATTTTTGTGATATTTTAGCACATTGGCAAAATATTGCGCTAGACACCACTGCTAGTTATCTATAAGCTTTCCTTTTCCTTGTGGCCCCTTAGCTATAATTAGGGCTGTGTAAGTTGATGCCTGAAAGTTGCAGTTGGTTCAAATGGCTCTAAGCACTATGGGACTTAAACATCTGAGGTCATCAGTCCCCTAGACTTAGAAGAACTTAAACCTAACTAACCTAAGGGCATCACACACATCCTTGCCCGAGGCTGCTACCGTAGCAGCAGCGCGGTTCCGGACTGAAGCGCCTAGAAGCGCTCAGCTACAGCGGCCGGCAGTTGCAGTTGTTTGGCTGCTGCAGCTTCTCGGGTCTACCTCAACCAGTAACGTAACGCGATTTTGTAAAAGTCTCTTTGGCAACGCCTCAGTGTTGTCAGAGCTCCATAGACAGCTACTGTTTCTGCCTGCAACTGTTAGCCCTTGGTAGTTGAAAGCTGGCAACAGCAAGCTGTCAGGGGTTTTCTTAGACCGTCTCGACTATAGTCACAATGGTTTGCAACCCTCACTACTGCCAAGTCTGTATACCCCAGACAAAGCATACTGCGGGAGAGAGCCAACAAAAAGATACTGATTAATAAAGTAGAATATCGTGCCGTAATTTCTTTTCTTCAGCAGCAGGAACGTTGGAGCTGTGACAGATCAATACAGACGACTAAAGAAGTCATTTGGATTAGCCTTCAACCAAACAAAAAGTTAACTACGTAACTTTACAGTCTGAATGATGTAAATATTTTTTTAAAGTTTTAAAAATGAATACTGTATGGCGATTAGGTGCATAAATAATAAGCTATTGGTGTAACTCGAAACGTGAACTGCAGATTTCTTTTATGGGGGCAGAGGATGATAGGGTGGTGAGGAAGAGGTACATCACAAATAAGTACTTTTTTTCTTAGATTGCCCTCCTGTACCCGTTGTGTTGCAGACATCCTGCTTGGTTTAAACAACGTCGTTAGCACCCTGCCTGGCTTCATCTCTCCAGCAGTCGTGGGGGCGCTTACTTACCAAAACGTAAGTAGTGATAAGGGGGGAGTCATGCATGTTTCTACAGCCTTGTAACTGTCTTCCAGCCATTCCTGCTTATCTATTTTGGATTTCCTGTCAGTCTCAGTGTTAGAGTCCCGTGTTGCCCGGAATTTTTATTCTTCTTCCGTTAAATAAATTTAGTATCTCCTGAGTTATCCAAGGATTATTACTACGCCTTATCTTTTTTACCTATGTGATTCTCTGCTACCTTCACTATTTTATTTCTCAAAGCCACTCATTCGTCTTCTATTGCGTTCCCTCTCCCTATATCAGTCCAACGTTGCCCAATCTTCCCTCTGAAAGTCTCAACAAAGAACATTCTTTCGTGATTATTAAACCAAATGTTAACCGTGATTAAATTATGCTGTGTGCATAATTGTGCCAGGTGTCCCCCTCCTTCACTCCTTTTCCCCTATCCATGTTCTCCCATTTTTCCTTCTCTTCCTTTTCTTTCTATCGAATTCCAGTCACCCGTCACAACAAAATTTTCATCTAACTACCTGAATCATTTACTTCAGCTCATCACACATTCTTTCACATCCTTCAGTTTTCACATAAACTTGTACTACGGTGGTAACTGTTGACTTCGTGTCTGCCTTACTACGATAATGCTTTAACCATTTTATTCATAGTGCAGTGCCCGAGTTTTTATTTTTTTGTTCATTATTGGGCCTACTCCTGCATAATCCTGAACCACTCCCATACCGACAGAGCAGCGATATTGATGCTGTGAGGAAAATGATCAAAGAAGATCCACATCTTACATTTTGCGACATTGAAAGGATTTAGGATGTAGGATGCCATTCTATTCGAGATACCTCATTATGTCTGAGCATAGATATTCAACAACACATTGACGTCGATGATATTGGATCAACAGCAGCACAGACCATCCTGCCAGAACGATGGACTTTCTGGAGAAGGAAAAATTGTGAGTGTTACCCCATCCCCACATGCTCCCTATTTATCTGACCTGGCCCCCTGTGACTTCTTTCTGTTCCCTAAGACTAAAGGAAAACTTCGAAGGCAGCGGTTCAGTTTTTGCAGGATCTTTTTCCGGTCGCAGCGATGTTGGACCTCGGAGATGCTGTGTCCCATCGCTTGTGCGCAGACTATAACACCACGTTCAAACTCACTTAAATGTTGATAACATGCCATTGTAGCAGCAGCAGCGGTTTTCATCAGATGAAGAGACCATTGCAGTGTACGAGAGTGCACTAAGTGACATCCCAAAAGAAGCTTGGACTGACACATTTTGTAAGTGGTTTCAGAAAATGGAAAAATGTATACATGCCAATGGAGAGTAGTTTGAAAAGTTGTAAACGTTTTTTTGCAAATAATTTTTTTTCACACATTCTGCTAAAAACTGTTCGCATAGCCCTCGTAGAGCCGCCGCGCTTTGTTGCGTATGATCTCCTTGAGGGGGACGATATCTGCTTCCTCATGGAGAGCCACAATCCGCGTGGGTGGCGGGGCGTGCAGGCTCCACCTGAGAACCTAGTTCTGCAGGCGCTGCAACGTCCGTATCCTGTTGGTAGGCTGGCTGAGTTCCCTACTGCGGAAGAGGGGGAACAACGCCCTGGCCAGCTTTTGCGCCTTGTTGGCGACATAATCTGCATGACAGTGGAACAGCAGCTTGTGGTTCATCCAGACCGCGAGATAGGTGGCCGTCGCGGACCAGGGCACCTGCACGCCTGCAATCGAAAGTTTGCGGCGGAAGACTGGGCGCCGTTTCGTGAAACAGACAGCCGTAGTTTTGGTGGCGTTAAGAGCGATTTTGTTTTTCCGGCACCAAGTGATGGTGGCGTCCACCTGTCGTTGGAGGCAGGCGGTGTTGGCGTCAGTGATACGTCCAATGGTATAGAGTGCTGTGTCATCAGCACATTGTGCCAGGTGGCACTCGGGGAAGACCGGCATATCATTCGCGTAGATGTTAAAGAATGGGAGATAGCACCGGATCCCTGTGGAGTGCCAGCTGTCAATGGGCGAACGCCAGAACGCATTCCCCTGTGAGCCACGAGGAAAGTCCTACCGCGAAGGAAGTCTTCCACAATCTTCACATGGTCTGCGTCAGCATCTTGTGAACGAGGCTGTCGGTCCAGCTCTTATCGTAGGCGTTCTGCAAGTCCAGAAAAACGGCAACTGTCGACTTGGTGGCGTTGAAGCCTTTGCTGATGTGTTCAGTGAATCGGAAGACCTGAAGTTCGGGAGAGAGGTGTGAAGTAAAGCCGAACTGTTCAGGTCGGATCGTCCTAGCCGCCGCCAGAGGTTGGGAAAGTCGGTGGAAGATCACCGATTCAAGGACCTTCACCATGGTGACGGGGAAGAAATAGGTTCATGCGTTATAAGCTTCACCAAGATACTAAGAGGACACCGTTGCTTGATATGCTTAGCCGATTAGCCGATGTCAGGCGTCTACGGCTCATCTGGAGATGTCTGCCAGGTACGCAGATAAAATATCGTGCGCTGTATTAGAAGTCGATCTCTGTACTTTCGAAACATCGTCGAAGTTTCTTACAAACACTATCTAATCGAAAGTATCTTGACATCCCTACGTAATGCGGAATTGGCCGCTAGATGTCACGAGAGGCTGACCCGCCAGTACAAAAGGAGACGGGGAGTATTGAGAAGCAGTAACAGCAAGTGGGTTGCTCTGGAAAGCTCAGTGACTAAGAAAGTAGACTAATCACTGGGTGGCACCTGGCTAAGGAATCTATCAGAGACATTTCTATCTTTCTAAGATTGTCTAAGAATGCCCAAGTCGGCTGTTGGTCATGTGACTCTGAAATGGCAATGTGAAAAAAAAAAAAAACTAAATTTAGACTTGGCAAAGTTCATGTGCTCATGGACAGGGACCGTCGAGTATTGCGGGGAGTGGTTATAAAAAATTGCATGGCATCAGCAGGAATAACTCGTGAGTTTCAAAGTACCATCGGCAGTCCAGCTAGCACAATGATTGTGCGTAGGTAGCTATAAAGAATGGACTACAGTGTTTCAAAATGGTTCAAATTGCTCTGAGCACTATGGGACTCAACTTATGAGGTCATTAGTCCCCTAGAACTTAGAAGTAGTTAAACCTAAGGACGTCACACACATCCATGCCCGAGGCAGGATTCGAACCTGCGACCGTAGTGGTCTCGCGGTTCCAGACTGCAGCGCCAGAACCGCACGGCCACTTCGGCCGGCGGGCTACAGTGGTCGAGCCATACATTTATTTTGCCAGTGCTAAGCGATGCTTGAAGGACCCCACTGGACAGTAGACGACTGGAAACAAATGATGTAGAGTGATGAGTCGCCCTAAATCTGTGCAAATTCGATGGAATTGTGTGGGTTAAACGAATGCTGGAGGATGTTACCTGTTACCATGGGTAGTTCCAACAGTGAAGCACAGAGGAAGAGGTACTGCGGTTCAGGGATGTTTTTCGTCGTCAGAAAACTCTAAATGCGAAAGGATATGGACACATTTTACAGCATTGTGTTCTGCGCACAGTAGAATGTTCAAAATGTGTGTGAAATCTTATGGGACTTAACTGCTAAGGTCATCAGTCTGTAAGCTTACACACTACTTAACCTAAATTATCGTAAGGAAAAACACACACACCCATGCCCGAGGGAGGACTCGAAGCTCCGCCGGGACCAGCCGTGCAGTCCCTGACTGCAGCGACTAAGACCGCTCGGCTAATCCCGCGCGGCTGCGCACAGTAGAGGAACACTTCAGAGACGATGATGGTTTCTATCAGTATGAGAATGTGCCCTATCATAAATCAGATGATTTGCTGACAAGTGGACTGCCCTGCCCAGAATACCGCCCTGAATCCTACGGAGCACCTTGGGATGAGTCAAAACGTCGACTTCAATCCAGACCCCAGCGTCCAACATCAACACCTTCTCTCGTTTCAGATTTTGAAAAATGAAGGTTAACCATTCCTGCACAGGCATACAGACACTTCACTCGAAGTGCCCCCAGGAGAATACGAGCCGCCCTTAGGGCGAAAAGTGGACACACCACATATTAATGTTCACTAACAGGTATCCGGATACGCTTGATTAGATAGTATATGTTCACCGTCTATTGATGTATTTCTGTTGGTTTTTAACCATCATTAACAAGTTATTTCGTGACACTATGTTGATTTTAATGAAATTCACTTAACACAAACAAAAATATTCCGTGTATCAAGCTGACACTTGACTCAAGATATTGCGCAACATCTATCGATGCAGTAGCAGCAAAATTTCGTTCATACTGACTTCATCTCTGCATCAGGACTGGAAAACTTCACCCTTGCCGTACCAAAAAGTTGCTGGCGGCACGTTCACAGTGGTTACAGAAACCGTAACATTGCATGAAATAACTCGCTGCCCTCTGGTGAGTGTGCGCCTTTATAACTGCTTTGGAAGGGCACCTCTACAGTCTACAATTATCTGTCGCTCATTCTAAAGAGCGATCAGGGACTGTCTGTCTGAGTTAGCAAATGTGACTGCGTTTTCACTTAATCAGTCTGTACATATACTAATTATTCATTCCAACAATTTCCTTTTGTCGTGTTTACGTAGCTCATGATATTACAGTGTGCTGGATGATAAAGATTTTCATGAATTCGAGCAAAAACCGAATTTTAATCAGCCAAATCGGAGTTAAAGGAATTCTGCATTCTACAAAAAGTGGATTAAAGTTTGTCACATCGATGTCGTTACAGAAGAAGAACTAGCTCACATGAACAAACGATGTGCACAGTCTGCAGACTGTGGACGTATCTATGGAAATGCAGCGCGTTCGAGTGAAATGGTTGGGGCTGTTATTGTTATCATGTATAAATGATGTGGTCAACAGCGTCAGAAGCTCCGTGAGGCCTTTCGTGGACGACTCTGTTGTCTATAGGACGGCTGAAACACCAGAAGACTGTAATGAAATGCAGAAAGACCTGCAGATGATTGACAGTTCGTGCAGGTTCGGCAGCTGACCGCGAAGGTGAATAAATGTGACGATTTGCGCTTAATCATGCGAAGTGATGTATTACTGTTCGAGATTTGCTGTTGAAATCCCGAAAGCATACGTTCATAGACATTTCGGACAATACAGTATTTTCTTCCGTGAAATGACCCTGACGAAAAAATGAGAGAAATTAGGGATCATGTAGAGCCTTATCAACTTTGGTTCCTCCCACGCACCATTCTCTAATGAAACGGGGGAAGTCGCTTTCGGAGTGTAGATCTAGATGTAGAATCACAACAGTCATAGATCAAGGTATCATCTTGCCTGGTGCCCTTGAAGACGTCTGGATACGTTCCGTTATCGATTTACAAACTTGGTCACTGTTTCATGCACACGAATAAATATTTCAACAATTTCTGCTATAGTGCTACAGGTAATATTATTACACAACAGGGAATGAGTGGGTGAGATAAGTTCAAGAATCTCCTTATCATTGTGCTGAATCTTATCATATTAAGTAATTCATGAAGATAAAACGAATCTGTCGGCGCTTCTTTCGTTTAACTTTCACGTGTTCCTTTCAGATCTGGTCAAGCAACTGGAATCATCCAACTTAAAAGGAATGTGAGGTCGCACAATCAAAGACATTGTGTATGGTCACCTGATTTCATTTTGTACTTCTTACCCAAATCTCAAAAAGGTGGCGAAGAAGGCCACCAGAAAGTTCTTAACAAATGCAGGTGGACATTCAGCGTACACTTAGATGTGTAGGTTAATATCACTATTGCTCGCAAATACATCTCCGTGATACTGACAAGGGGGAGAATGAGTCAAGAATTAAGTCCCTGAAAACTAAGTGCTCTCATGGATACGTTGGGGTATCTAGCATGATGCTAAATCACTGTTAAAGCGCACTAGACTCTCATTCGGGTGGACGACAGTTCAAACCCGCGTCCTGCCATCCAGATTTAGGTTTCCTGTGCTTTCTCTAAATCACTCCATGAAAATACCAGGATCGTTCCTTTAAAAGGGGACGGCCGATTTCCTTCCCCATCCTTGACACCATCCCAGCTTCTGCTCCATCTCTAATGACCTCGACGTCGACGGCACGTTAAACCCGATCTTCTTTACTTCCTTCTAAATCACTGTTCTGCATATGTTGGCCCAGTACTTAGCTACATTTGCAGTTTTTCCTTTAGAAATAGTCTATTCCATGAAAAATTAACTTCCTCAATAATAAAAGGAGAAAAAGATAATCTAAACAGTTTTAGACATTCTATGAAATCAGTGTTTGCAAAAGCTATCAAAAAATGCTGCGTATGTAAGGGAAATTGATTGTTGCAATACACATAAATTTCTGTCAAAGTACAGCTTGATTTCAGAAGAGGCTTAATACCTGAAAACGCTATATTGTCTTTTCTACTGTACTGGATGCATGAAACAAGAATTTACGAACACCAGGCACCTTTTTTGATTGTGTTGATCATTACTGCAGATGTTGGACCATTATGGAATAAGAGGAGTATTTCAGTAATGGATCCTCTCAGACTTTAAGAACAGGTGACTGTTTACTGATAACTCTAGCTTGGTAGTAAAGAACAATGAGTGCAACATAGGCAACGTACCATATACCGCAGTTAAAGCCATAAGTCCTTGGCTTGTAGGAAGTTAATTGGTGCTAAATATCAATAAAACTCAGTTTTTGCAGTTTCTAACTCACAATTCAACTAAAACTGAAGTTTTGATTGCACGGAATTGGAATGAGCATATGATTAGTAAGCCTGAATAAAGCAAATTTCTAGGTGTTCGGACAGGTAGTAAACTGTCATGGAAAGCCCATGTTCAGGATCTTGTTCAAAAAATGAATGCTGCTGTATTTACCATTAGAACAGTATCTACAATAGGGGAGGGCACAACACGAAAATTAGTCTACTATGCGTATTTTCATTCTCATCTGACATACAGCATTATATTATGTGGTAACTCTTTCCATTCACAAAGGGTATTTTTTGCTCAAGAACGAGTAGTTCGAACAATATGTGGCGTAAGTTCACGAACTTCTTTTCGATCCCTGTTCAGGGTTCCAGAAGCTCTGGCACTAGCCTCTCAATATTCATTTTCTTGAATGTCTTTTGTTGTTAATAATATGAACTTATATATTGTTTTGTAGGGCGGGCAACCACATCCAAACTTAGACATTTTTTCATAGAAAATTTCGCACTGGCAGTATGAACGATTTTTATTAAATCTGCGACCAGTTTCGCACCACTTATCAGTGCATCCTCAGGCAATATACGCTATTTATAACATAGCAACATTGAACATTGCCCTGTAGCCACTCTCCGCCATTCAAGTCCAATGTACCGTCAGCTGGCAAAAGCGGTAGTTAAAATTTAAAAATCTTTTTTCACAATTTTTTTTAAAATGATGGGAGTGGCAATAACCGTGCAAGTTTGGATGTGAGTGGTGGGGAGTGGCTACAGGGCAATGTTCAACGTTACTATGTTATAAATAGCATATATTGCTTGAGGATGCACCGATAAGTGGTGCGAAACCAGTCTCAGATTTAATAAAAATCATTCATGCAACCAGTTCGGAATTTTCTTTAGAAAAATATGAACTTATTCACAAGAATCAGCAGCTTCCACTAATTTAATACTTCGCAGAAATCCAATCTGCATCTGGATTGAATTTCCTTGATCCTTGTACACATCTTTAGTAGGCTACCACAGGAATCCTCGCACTTTCAAGTCCAAAGTGAAGAATTCTTCATGGATCACTCCTTCTTTTCCGTTGTGAAGTTCCGAAAAATTAAGCTAATTCCTGTTATACGGGGTGCCCGAGAAGTTCCTACCCACTTCTGGGAGAACACGGATTTCTGTCTCTTTATTGCTGCTAGTCTGGAAGATGCTGACGACGTTACAAGGAATCAGTCTCATAAGTCGGAGATTGAATGGACTGCCCTTTACTGAGGTTCAAGAGTGGTTTCATCGATGTTGCCGTACAAAAGTCCCAAAGCAGACAATCATTAAATGTCTGGGCAACAACTTCAGACGAAGTGGGAATGTTTGCGACGAGAAACGTTGTGGGCGGCAGTCGAAGTTGTAGGAGACTGTGGAGACCATATGAAGGCTATCGAGCAAAGTCCAAAAGCGTCGATACGTCGTCTTAGCCGGGAACATTGCATCCCAAAGTACACTGCTTGGCAAACCTTGCACTTCGTACTGAAGAAGAAGGCTTATTCTAGCCAGGTGAAAGGCAGTGTAGTTCAGTGCCCCGTACGCGACCGTGTGTCGCTAGTGTCGGCGCAGGAGCGAGAGACAGTTGCGGAGCGAGTGAGACCGCACAGCAATGCTCTGCGGTGGACTGTCCCTCGCTCAGATGCAACGTAAACGAAATAACAGAGGAACGGGCGAACAAATATATCTTAGGCCGGTAGAAGTCCACTTATCTCCAAAAGTCTGTTTTCAAGCTCTTCTTGTAATCCGCAAATGATTTGAACATAATCTGAAAAATCCACATATTCTTTAACGCTGTCTAATGCAGGGAAGTGTCCACAATACTCCTCGAGCAACTTTTTTCCCACAATATCAGTTTTTTTAATGCTTGTATCGTCTGCACTAAATCAACAACAGACTGATTTTCGCCTTGGAGTGAAATGTTCAAAGTATTTAAATGGCCAGTTAGGTCACTCAAAACAGCCAATTTCGCCACCCACTTAGGATCGCGAAGTAGTTCTCCTGGACCTCCTTTCATTTCCAAAATGGCATTGACTTCGTCCCTCGAGGAGAAAAACCGACGAAGCACCTTCCCTCTGCTCAGCCATCTTACTTCAGCGTGTTAGCGGACGTCCGGGTATTCCGCGCGATATCAGCCACAAATTCTTTAAACTGGCGATGTGTGAGTCCATGCGAGCGAAGATAATTAACCGTTCGAACAACTGTGTCCATAACATTTTTTTTATGTTGACAATTTTCGCACTAAGTGCCTCCTGATGTATCAGACAATGGACTGCCGCGAATAAGGAACAGCCGACTTCAGCCATTTTGGACCTGACGTAATCCAGGAACCCAGTGCGTATCCCTCGTAGCGCAGAGGCTCTGTTCGTTTTAACCTGGTCTAGCGTTCCAGTTTTAAACTCATTGGCTCGAACGTGTTTTCCACACCTATAAAATATCAAAACCCGTGGTTGTGTCTTTTAATGGTTCAAGGTCGAGAAATTCTTCGGTGCCACTCAGATTATCGTCGACACCTACTTCTCACTCATCTTAACTTCAGCTCAAGAAAATTGCTTAATTTACGTATGAAAATGTAGTCACACAAGTGTGCAAATGTCTTTCCTCCAATATGTGATTGAAGTCATGGCGGTTAGCAGGTTAAAGTTTGGATTTTTTCGTCACCCACGCGTCAGCCACTCACAGCGGCTACACAGTGTTGCGCGCCCAGTTTGTAACGCAGCTGCCGGTCGTCGATCGCCTTTTTTTTTCTTTTTTTGTGAACTTCGTATCACGCGAGTGCATCGATACACACACCTCGCGCGCGTTTTCCATCGGAGGAGCCGGACACTGACGCTGCCTCCATGCTTCCCTGTCAACTGCCTCCCATGAGGCTCATAGGTAAGTGACGACAAATATTTTAGCTGTCGCTGCACTTATAACAACACGGAACTTTGCGTTGCACCTGTTGTCGTAGCCTTGACTTCTTTTTACGCTTGCAGTACAACATTACCACTAATACAAACTGAACAGTTATTTTTATTATGCACGTCGCACTTTAGTGTGCATCTTCACACAGCATTCGTGCTCAGTTCCTTCGTCGATAGCGTTCATTTACAAAACAATCAAATTTGCAGGTTTCCTTCACTGGCACAGAAAGACTTATATACTACTATTTACAAAAGATCACTTACGAGCTAATATTAACAATTAATGGTCACTCCTTTGGTCAAGTCCAGTGAACAACTGCTTTATTAATGGACTCTTTATATCTGAAGGTTTACTTTCACTAGTGAATCTAAAAATATTCTTTCAAACTTTCTTTTAAGGGCTCATCTCCTCATTATCAAAACTACAGATTTCGCAACACTCGTTGCATTTATTCTTTAGTGCACCCAAGATCATTTTCTACTGCCACTTAGCATATATACTACTCAACGAGTACGCATTTAACGCTGAACCTTTTATTTTGTGCTTGCAAATATTTTTATATTTGAGGGCAGACTGGATAACAATAGGTCGCCCTCTTCGCTTCATGTACTCAGCAATCGTTCTCCGTATATATATATAAAAAAAAATAGGGTAACGCGTGTCTACTAATTTTCGCATGAATGGAATTACCTACATTTCACTGGGTTTACGCAACCTGTCCATAACAAACATTACCAAAGCTAGCGAAGTTCATCGCTCTACTTGTCTCATTTCTCATAAGCACTGCTTTGCCTCCAAGCACACGTGCCTTTTACAAGTCGACCCTTGGTCTGGGTTAATGAACCAGGATCAAAAGGAACGGGCACAAGGAAAATGGATTTCATAAGAGGAGTGTCTTAGGAGACATTTTTACAATAAAATCTGCATGTAAATAAAATTATCATTATAAACATAGCCACATAGGCCTATATAAATTTTTAACCTCTTTCATTCTTTCATTACAGCATGCTTTCCTACTACTACGTCTTACTCTGGTTATAATCAGTATTAACTTCAAATATCACTGCATTGCTTGTTCTTTAGATTAGCCGTCAATTAGGGTATTGAATGGTCGCTAGATTACACTACAAAACTTCTGAAGATCTTTACTTGGACTTATTTATGACACAGGGGGCTTGCTGTGTGATTATTTAGTACCTTGATTCTACTGAAATCAATTCGTCAGCTAACATTCCTCATATACTCTTTAGATTGGGCTCAGATCACAGGGAAATAGTTTACTTTCATAGCAATTAATGGCCTCGTGGAGTACTTACGCTACGTTATTCATGCTTCATGGTTTGCTTCTCTTTTTGTACTGTACTTCAGTTAACTTAGTTTACTACAGCTTATTGTCTCCTTGCGTGAACACATGTGGGTTACCACTTGTTTTCTCATTTAACAGTACGCTTTAACTGAACTTTAAGCTAAGATATTTTCTCCACTCCTGTTCACTGTCTGGACGTTTTGAACATGTAGTTTTTTGAGCAGGTAATTTGGTCTTTTACAACAGAACTTCAAGTACTTACATTAGTCTATAAATCTTCTTATACCTTGAGAGAAGTGCTTATTTACGCACCCTCCTCCATTTCCCACCTTTACATATTTATATAGCTCCGGGCAATCGCCTCGCAAGCACTTTTTTTTTATACTAACTTAAAGTTAAATTGAAATTCTTGCTGCAACCTCAATTTCCTGCTTCAACTTGTTGAAGAAATATCAGTTCAATGTCTATCACTATAAACAATTTTTCCATACTTAACATTAAATACTTAAAGTTTACATGTAGTAACCGTTACCATGTAGTCAGTGCGCTGTTCAACACATTACTTATCATTAACAGTCCACACAAGGAAATTTCCAGTACGCACGGAGAAAGAAACCAAAACAAATTTTATCTGCAGTTGAGACTTTGTCTGTAAACTAACTCTCTGTTTCAATAGACCAATTGCTCCCGATATAGAGCAACCCTGAATCGGCAATGATAAAACTTCTGAAACAGAAGACACCTGTCTGAAGAGATATGATGACATGACATTGATGTTTGATCCTGTATCAACAATGGCTGTGACAGGAATGTTGGCAATAGAAATCTTAATCGAAGCCTGGACCCGTTCATCATAAATGTCATTAATGTCTTGAGCTTCTCTGTCAGGTGCAAGGTCATCTCGTAAGTGAGTCTCATGGACGTATCGCATCGCGTTAACACACTCAGAATCAGAGGATTCGTTAGTGCCCTCACTCAAAATTCGCAGCGACCTCTAGGAGGCTGAAAGGCGCTGCCTCTAATTTTCCGCAGGATGTTTAGTCTGTTTGTCATTCATGGCCTTAAGTGTTTGTTCCGTTTCATATTGGTGCTGGTTATGTGGTATAAATGCCGGTGTAAAGGGGTCAAATCCTCTGGGTGTATTCACTTTTGAACAGAATACTTGAGACGGCTGCTGTCGCCCGATCTTTTGGTTGCCGGCAAAACCATTTCCTTGTGAAGGAAAGTTTGCATTTGGTGCCGTTTGAAAATTGTTCCGCGGTCCTCTATCCTGTGAAAAGTTGTTCTGATGTTGTGCCGGGTGGCCTCCGCCTTACCGATGCCACTTGCTATTTTTCGACCTATAACTTTGATTGTACACTGGCCCATTTGAAAAATTACCAATCGTTTGTGGAGAATTTTCATACTGCTCAGGCGCAGAATTAAAGGGTGGGTTTCCGTAATGATGTTGTACCTGGTGGTTGTAAATTGGGTGGTATCTCTGCTGATTACTGTAATTGGTTTTCTGCTTCCGTTTAAAGTTATTGCCGTTTGCGTTTTCATAACGGCTGGCAGGTTGGTAACAGCGATCGCAGTAGCGCGCTCTCTCCTTCGGCGCATTGTTGTCCGCCTGCGATGCTTTCTGCTGGCTGCCAGGGAAGAATTTGCCGCTACAAACCTTGGAACGCACATCCTCGCTAATTAAATCTAAGGAATCCAGCACAGAAAGGAATACATCCGTGTCTTCTCCGGACACATTTACTAGTTTCTCTCTAATTGACACAGGGACTTTGCTTTTGAGAATCGTAATTACGTCCTTGGAAGAAATCGGAGAATCCCAGAATTTAATTTTTGCTAGATACTTCTCAAAGTATCGCCGGAGACTTCCATGCTTCTCATTGAAAATTTCCGCATCATACACCTCCTTTCTTAATCTCTGCTGTACCCTATTACTCCAAAATTTTGCCAAGAACATTTTCTCAATCTCTTTATAATTCCTACAAGTGTCTACCATTTCCGTTCCCCATAATGCTGCATCACCAGAAATAAATCCAGTGACGAACTGAATACGCTGTCTGTCTGACCAGCTCCTGGGAAATATGCCGGAAAAATTCTTTAGGAACACGATCGGGTGTATTTCTCGCTTCTGCCGATGAAAAGTGCGATGCTTAATCACACTTTCCTCTTGCATTAAACTCACAATTGTGGGCGGATCATTTATTTTCCCCACTCGAGGCTCAACAGAACTGTTGTTTTGCATGTGATCAGGCGGTGAACCAAAAGGAGTTCATGACATTCGTCACCGTCTATAGAGTTGTTCCCTAAAGTTTGCGTATACGTGTGCGGATTTTCTACCCAGTTTCTCAGCATTCTGACCTCGTCCACTACTAGCTGCTTCCACTCGGGAAGATCCCGTGTAAGTTTCCTTCGAATCTGTCCCAATTCAGAAACCACTGTTTCTCCCGACTTACCAGGAGCAGCTAAGATTTCATTTGTTACATCCTTGACAGTCTCTCGAAGCTCCTCCCTGATCTTCTTTTCGATAAAAATATCTTTACCCTTTATCCATTCACCGTAGTGTTCCGCTCCGCGTGTGCTTTCACGGTGCTCTTAACCTGTCTTCGATATTGATTGAGTCTATCTGCCTCGACAGATCCTCTACTACACCTTCAATGTCAGATACCGTATTTCTAACTGGGTTTATTTCTCGGGTAGCTGCCTGAATTTTTGTGTTTAATGTTCCAGATACTTCAGCTATTTCACTTTTCACCTGTTTCTGCATTTTCAGAATTTGATCACTGATCTTAGTTTGCACCTCACCCAACTAGGTATTCGATTCAGCCGTAATTTCTTTTTGCAGATCTGTTTTGTGCCTAGTTGTGTTTTTACTGATTCGCTTAAAGCATCTAATCGGGAGTTAGCAGTCTCATCTGTGTTTTTATAGTCTCATTTACTGCGTCAAACTGTTGTTTCAGCATTTCTATTAACGCACCGAGGTCATTTGTAGCTGCAGCGGGAAGAGTTTGGGCCTTAGGGTCACTTTCCCCTATTACAGACATAGTTAGTTCAGTTTCCACACGGGAACCTACCGCTCGCGATCGTAAAGGGTATGGAATACTGTTAACGTCTTCACTCCCGTCTCCTGTTGTCACCTGTCTCTGTTTACTATCGGCCATTTTCGTCAGTAAATCACGTGCTACGCAAGGCTTTCGTCGTTTGTCAGTGACGTGAGTTTACTAAGAGCACCGCTCTCGCATGAGCAACAAATGAAATTCTATCTGGCGAGAAGACAAGATGGAACCTAAACGTTTCAGACAAATGAATAAAGATGCTCTTCACTGCAAATTGCACAAAATATCCACCATGTTGAAAATGTAATACCAGCTATGCTAACAATGGAAAATTTTACTTTGAAACATAAAATAAAGCAGATTTTCTATAGCGGAAAGGAGGTAGATGGATCGACTTGGAAAAGCAGAGTTCCTACTGAAGCACTATACTGCGTATACAAAAGTCTGACTTACTTTTTGATGGCTTGATTACCGCTATGTTGTCTCAGCAAATTCGCGTCTCTTTTCTTTCCTTTTATCTCGGTAATTAAACTGCGTTATCGACCAGCATATTTTCAGTCATTCTCACAGAGAGATGATGTGTACATGAGACGACAGAACATTTATCAACAAAAGCACATAGAAACTTTTCCAAGAATTTGAACTAATTTTTGGTCAGGTCCCTGTTCGGGCGCCAAGTCTGATGAAACAAAATAAAAGTGACGTTATTGGAAAAGTTGGAATTTGAGATTTCTCTTACTGTTTTATCAATCACAATTGGCGTAAGAATCATGGATTGACCATTGTCATAAAATATTGCACTATGAAATGTGAATAGTTTTTTACTTGCAGTTTCGCGTGGCTTGAAGCAGTCACAGCTAGCGTGCTATTGATTAAGAAATTGCATTATTGTCTTTCTAATTACTTCATGATCGTAGATACGATCATACCCGGTCGTGAAGTTATTCTTATGGCAAAACTATTTCCTAAGGGACCAGAAAGTTCTTAAGGGCGCAAAAACAACTGTAACATCACACAAAAGGGAAATTCAATATTAAAGCTGATGCAAGAAGACGATAAAACAGTTTTCTTTTTATCAGTGTAACACGCACATTGGACTGCTGATCTTGGTGTTTGTAATCTTAGCAAAATGCATAATTAAGATGAAAATAACACTGAGGAGATGACAGGAATGAGCACTGCTAAATGATTCAGTATTCCCAGAACAAATATTTATTATAACTAAAACATATATCGTACCTTAAGCTTAGTACTACAATGACAGTAGATTTTTATGTCCGTTTCATGTCCATTTAGCGCTCTTTCATATAGCCATTGTCCTCTTGAGTCGCTCGTGCGTCGTCACGAGAAGTTATAACAGTTCTTCTTTTTACACTTCACTCAAACTTAGACGGAACACGTTTTTATTTATTTAGTAAAAAATTAGATCAGACCGCCACAAATGTGCGTCCGTCTTACTTAAGAAAAACAGTACAAGTGTTTTGCGCTCAAGGCTTCATTTGTTCTTCAGCGAACAATATAGTGAAGGATAGCATATCTATCCGTATTTTTCTGTTTATGTTGCCGCCCAAAGACGACGAATTACTTCATTTAGGAAATTCCACCGTCGCTATGCGGCGCCTTATTATACGTTAATCAATCTTATAAACAAGTATTTGCTTTCTGGCTGAAAGTATTAACTATTTGCTGTTTTAATGGTGCCAAAAATAGCGAATATCTCTGTATGGAGAGCAATCATGTCGAATGACAATGAATTCATTGAATTACGTCTTCTCCTATGTTACATTCAAATTCCTTCAGACTGAAAGCATTTAATTTAAACTGAAGTGCTCCTTCCCATAAACGGTTGGTTAGCTGTTGAGTATGGTAACAGATACAGCTTTTCATCTGCATAGGATTCATCTCGATTTGATTTTATCGATGTTAATTTCACGTGTTGACTAATACGATGGTCATGGAGATTTGCTCCCCAATTTGGTTCTATGGAACTAGACGTATAAGAAATAAAAATAAAAACAAATAAAGAAAGAAATAAACGAATAGTTAATAGCGTAAGTTTATTTTTTTCGTGGTAACAGTTACATATTTCCGTCTACCGCTCGCAACTGAACTTGCTGTAACACAACCGGCTCTGCATGTACAAAAGGGTACTAGGAAAGTATTGCAATACGACGGAACAATAAGTTACAAAAGGCTGATTGATGCTGTGTTCTGAGAATACTTCATACTTACATTGTAGCCGCTGTGCCAAGTCTGTGGGAGCAATCGTTCACAGTGCTTCTTACCTACGGCATCGTGGTCACGAAGTGATTCCGACAGTTTTGAGTTAGGTTTAGGAAAAAAAACGACTTTCGCATTCGGTTACGCGTGTCCACATCGTAAAACTATATTCAGATGGTACAGAGAATTCCAAAGAGGAAAATTTCACTCTGGAGGACGGAAAGGCCACGATCATCAGTTAGGGAGGGAAACATTGATGCTGTGAGGAAAATAATAGACGAAGACAGGCAAGTGACCTATAAGCAGATAGATGATACCTTAGGACTAAACGCATCAGCAATTCGTTCGATTCTGCATTATCATTTGCAAGTAAAGAAACTTTGTTGTCTCTGGGTGCCGCATAGACAGACGGAAGATCAGATGACACGACATGTGACTTGCTACCAGGAGGTGTTAAGAAGTTTCCTAAGGGACAATCTCAGTATGTGACTGACAGATGGCGGCACTTGGCAGTGCTATTATGACGTGCCTACTGAGACTCGAAACAAAGTTTGGATCTTTGAAGATGACGACACACCCGCAGCTGCCAGAAAATACCGATCAGAAAAAAAGAAAATGACAGCTGTTTTTTTTTTTTTTTTTTCAAATCGAATGGAATTGTGGAGCGTGTTGTTTTGGACACACAAAAGACAGTCACAGCTTAGTGATACGCTGAGCAGTGCCAGTCTCTGAAGAACCTGCGGCCGAAGTCAAGAATGGACACTTGGTTCCTCCATCACAACAACGCTCCAATTCACCGCACCACAGTGGCGTGCATCGGATGTTTGCAGAGTACAGGGCTGTAACTTTTTGAGCACCCTCCTTACAGTCCACACCTTTCTCCTTGTGACTTTGCACTGTTGCCGCATGTGAAAATGGAGCTGAAAGGAGTGCGATTTTCAAGTGATGAGGACCTTGACTTCTTGAGTAATAGAACCCAGTACGTTGTCCTCGGTGGTGAGTGTTCATCGGAGGTGAGGGTATCAGCTGCAGTGCCCCAGGGAAGTGTGGTAGGTCCGCTGTTGTTTTCTATCTACATAAATGATCTTTTGGATAGGGTGGATAGCAATGTGCGGCTGTTTGCTGATGATGCTGTACGGGAAGGTGTCTTCGTTGAGTGACTGTAAGAGGATACAAGATGACTTGGACAGGATTTGTGATTGGTGTAAATAATGGCAGCTAACTCTAAATATAGATAAATGTAAATTAATGCAGATGAATAGGAAAAAGAATCCCGTAATGTTGGAATACTCCATTAGTAGTGTAGCGCTTGACTCAGTCACGTCGATTAAATATTTGGGCGTAACATTGCAGAGCGATATGAAGTGACAAGCTTTAATGGCAGTTGTGGGGAAGGCGGATAGTGTCTTCGGTTATTGGTAGAATTTTGGGAAGATGTGGTTCATCTGTAAAGGAGACCGCTTATAAAACACTAATACGACCTATTCTTGGATACTGTTCGAGGGTTTGGTGTCCCTATCACGTCGGATTGAGGGAGGACATAGAAGCTATTCAGAGGCGGGCTGCTAGATTTGTTACTGGTAGGTTTGATCATCACGCGAGTGTTACGTAAATGCTTCAGGAACTCGGGTGGGAGTCTTGGGGAAAAGGAGGCGTTCTTTTCGTGAATCGCTACTGAGGAAATTTAGAGAATCAGCATTTGAGGCTGACTGCAGTACAATTTTACTGCCGCCAACTTACATTTCGCAGAAAGACCACAAAGATAAGATAAGAGAGATTAGGGCTCGTACAGCGGCATATAGGGAGTCATTTTTCCCTCGTTCTGTTTGGGGGTGGAACAGGGAGAGAAGATGATAGTTGTTCTACGAGGTACCCTCCGCCACGCACCGAATGGTGGATTGCGCAATATGTATGTAGATGTAGACCTCCTGAGGGCTCGGGAGAACGGGTGTGGCTTACTCCCTACAGAAGCTTGGGAGAATTGGTGTAGGGTCTGGTTTCGGAGATGGAGAGGTACAAGGGCGTTCCCAGGATCTGAACGGGGGGTGGGGGGGGGGCAGGTCATACTAGTCTCAGGAAACAAGGACTCGAGAAAACATGCAGCATTCCTTATTAAATAAAACAGTAAACTAGTGAAAAACTGCTTTCATAAACATTTTAAATATAAAAATTCACTTGTTTAAAAATACAACTTTTTAATTCAGTAATAATCTTCTAGGACTTGCCGCAAATTTCTCAATTAATTTCTTCTCTAACATCTCGCAGTTTTCTTTTACATAATTGCGGTGTACGCTCATCAGGGACAATCCTGTGAGCCTTTCTTCTCTCATAGTGCTTCTGAGCCACGCCTTCACCCTTCGAAGTGTGCTAAAGGATCGTTTCACAGTCGCTGTTGTGCATGGAAAGCGCTCAAAGTTTTTAGTGCTTTTTTCATGCTAGGGAAAAAATATTGATTTCGTTAAGCAGGTCAACGATAAGCTTGGAATGAACTGTATAAGTACAAAAAATTAAAATAAATAACTACCAAAAATACTACAGACAAGAAACGCATAAACTTTGAGTTACGTACAAATTTTATAATTTTAATAAAGAAATGATGGCCCAGTAGTTACAGTATTCAATAAACGATTCATGAAGTAAATTTCCAATAATGACAGTTGACAGGTTTTGAACACCTGTCCTCCGCTCCTTATCCTTCTTGAAGCTCCATTGTTCGTTCTGAAAGCACGCTTCAAAGCGCTATTTTCGATTATGTGCTGGTAAAAACTCAACTGAAGGGAGATTTTGGGACTACTTTTATCGATTAATATGTTGTGAAAGAAGGAGATGCACTGAAAAACAATGTCTTCGTGTTCTAAAGGAGTTTTTTTTTTTCTTTGGGAGAATATGCAACTTGCTCGTCTAAAATCGGAACGTGCGTTCCACTAGCACTCTAGCCACTGATAATTTCTTCGTAAATATTCTTTGTTTGTCACTTAGTAACAATCCAGAAAATGGACTCATTAAATCATGCAAGTGAGCAAGGGCTTCAGGCAGCCCTAATGGGGATTTTACTGACGTGCCCGGTAGTTTTTTCGGTGATGGCCAGTATTGTGGAACGTTCCAAAAATTATTTTACATATCACTTCCACTAACTGTCTCGCCATTTACTGCTTGTCATAAGCTGCACGTCAACTGCCATTAATCTACAGTTAGCGTAAAAAATTAATAGTTTAGGAGCAAAAAAGCAATTTACATTTAAATATGGTAGAAGAAACGATGTTGTTCGTTAGAAACTTCACATAGTCATGATCCCTTATTGCCTACAAGTGACTACGCTGTTCCTTTGCGACGTAACATGCCTGCGACTAGCAGAGGGGATTGCTTATCGCTAAATTTATTATTTCTATAAACTTCCCTGCCGACAGTAACGCGCTGAAGACGAAAAAATTACTCCCGGATCTGCGCGAACGAGTTCGAATATCTTCTAGGGGGGAGGAGGGGGGGGGCAGCTGCCTCCCCCCCCCCCTCCCCCTGTCTCTCGCTGGGTACGCCCATGGAGAGGTATATTCAGTGTGGCGGAAGTTACTTCCAAAAAATTAAATAAATAAAGCTGTACTGCGAAACTTTCCTAGTACCGTACGCTTTGTACTGCTCTGAGAAGTGACTGTCGGAGGTGGTGAGAGGTGAATGCCCTTACAGCAGACGCCGGCACAGTGGCGCGCGGTGTTCCTCATCTCGGCGGCGATGGCGGCCGTGCCGGGAGCTGTGTACGCAGTGCTGGGGGACGCGATGCTGCAGCCGTGGGACCAGCCTCCCGCGCCACTAGCGGACGCAGAAGGCAGCCGGGAAGTGACCCCACTCCAGCCAGGAGGGCCAGAAGGGGGGCACAGCCGGCTGGCGGATCCGCTCTGCGAGGCCGGCCACTGGAGGCGGGCAGCGGACTCCAGCACTCAGTAGTGCCCTTCGCTATCTCTCCATATGCAGCGGCCACTACTCAACGTACCGATTTGTTTTGTTTCGTTTCATCGTCCTGGCTTCTTTGGTGTTCACTGCCACGTCGCTACTCGGCCATACGGCCAGCACATCTTTTGATTATACTCACCATGCACTGAATTTACTACCTCATATTGTAAATACAGGAACACCCTTTCTATTGTGTGAACGGTTAGGCAAATACGACCTTTTTTTCTTTACAAATATGGATGGATACACAGGGTAGTCCATTGATCGTGACCGGGCCAAATATCTCACGAAATAATCGTCAAACGAAAAACCTACAAAGAACTAAACTTGTCTAGCATGAAGGGAGAAACCAGACGGCGCTGTGTTTGGCCCGCTAGATGGCGCTACCATAGATAAAAACGGACATCAACTGCATTTTTTTGAATAACAATCCCACATATTCGCGTAGTACGTAAAGAAATATGAATGTTTTAGTTGAATCACTTTTTTCGCTTTGTGATAGATGGCGCTGTAATAGTCACAGACATATGGCTCACAATTTTAGACGAACAGTTGGTAACAGGTAGGTTTTTAAATTAAGTACAGAACATAAGTACGTTTGAACATATTATTTCGGTTCTTCCAATGTGACACATGTACCTTTGTGAACTTATAATTTCTGAGAACGTATGCTGTTACAGCGTGATTACCTATAAATACCACATTAATGCAATAAACGCTGAAAATGATATCCACCAACCTCAAAGCATTTGGCAATACGTGTAAAGACATTCTTCTCAACAGCGAGTAGTTCGCCTTCTGTAATTTTCGCACATGTATTGACAATGCGCTGACGCATGTTGTCAGGCGTTGTCGGTGCATCACGATAGCAAATATCCTTCAACTATCCCCACAGAAGAAATCCGGCCGGGGACGTCAGATCCGGTGAACGACAACCAATCCACCTATCATGAAATATGCTATTCAATACCGCTTCAACCGCACGCGAGGTTTGGGCCTGACATCCATCATGTTGGAAGTACATCGCCATTCTGTCATGCAGTGAACCATTTTGTAGTAACATCGGTAGAACATTATGTAGGAAATCAGCATACATTGCACCATTTAGATTACCTTCGATAAAATGGGGGGCCAATTGTCCTTCCTCCCATAATGCCGCACCATAAATTAACCCGCCAAGGCCGCTGATGTTCCACTTGTCGCAGCCATCGTGGATTTTCCGTTCCCGATAGTGCATATTATGCCGGTTAACGTCACCGCTGTTGGTGAATGACGCTTCGTCGTTAAATAGAACGCGTGCAAAAAATCTGTCGTCGTCCTGTAATTTCTCTTGTGCCCAGTGGCAGAACTGTACACGACGTTCAAAGTCGTCGCGGTGCAATTCCTGCTGCATAGAAATGTGGTACGGATGCAATCGATGTTGATGTAGCATTCTCAACACCGACGTTTTTGAGATTCCCTATACTCGCGCAATTTGTCTGCTGCTGGTGTGCGGATTAGCCGCGACACCAGCTAAAACACCTACTTGGGCTTCATTATTTGTTGCAGCTCTTGGTTGACGTCTCACATGTCCCTGAATACTCCCTGTTTTCTTAAATAACGTAACTATCCGGCGAACGGTCCGGACACTTGGATGATGTCCAGGAAACCGAGCAGCATACAAAGCACACGCCCGTTGGGCATTTTGATCACAATAGCCATACATCAACACGATATCGACCTTTTCCGCAATTGGTAAACGGTCCTTTTTAACACGAGTAATGTATCACGAAGCAAATACCGTCCGCACTGGTGGAATGTTACGTGATACTACGTACTTTTACGTTGTGACTATTACAGCGCCATCCATCCAAAAGCGAAAAATGTGGTCCAACTAAAACATTCACATTTCTTTACGTACTACACGAATATGTAATAAAAATGGATGTTCCTACTTTTAAAAAAACGCAGTTGATATCCGTTTGACCTATGGTAGCGCCATCTAGCGGGCCAACCATAGCATCATTTGGTTTCCCCCTTGAAGCTAGACGAGTTTCGTTCTTTGTAGTTTTTTCGTTTGATGCTTATTTCGTGAGATAGTTGGATCGATAACTATCAATGGACCAGCCTGTATACAGTCAATCACATTAATGAGACCACTGCTTATGTTCGTCGTCAACTGCAATAACTGTGCTCACAGACGGCAGATGGAAGCACTACCAGAAAGGTACATAGATTGTGTTGGTGGGACGCGAAAAACAGTGTTGTGTTTGACGTAATGCAGAAATGGGGCGATTCATCTGACGTTTAAAGGGCATGCTCGATGGCTCTTCGGACAAAGGTAGAAACAGCTAAGCTTGTATAACGTTCGCACGCCACTGTGCATTTCAAAATGGCACTATCTAAAACCGTTGCCGAGGCAACTATAGGCCTGCAACTGTCTGCCCAGATGAAACAAGGTGCTACCAACATTGTCTCCTCTACAACCATTCAGCGAACGTTTCTGCATATGGGCCTCTGCAGCAGGAGTCTGGTTCATGCATCCATGCTGACTGCTCCATCAAAGGTTGGAATTTGCACGCCAGTAGCATAAGTGCACGTCCACTGAGTGGCGACACATAGCTTTTTCATATGAATCACGTTTTATGTTCCCTCAGACAAATGGCCGTTGGCATGTACGGAGTGTAACATCTGAAAGCAAACATCGTGCAACAATCGTCGGAAGGGTCCGGGTCACAGGAAGGAGAGTTATGGTCTGGGGAGTGCTTATGTGATCTCGTTATTCTGAAAGACATTATGGATCAACCCAGTTACGCATCTATCCTTGAGTACCATGTACACGTCTGAATGCAGTTTGTTTTTCCTCTGAACAATGACATATACCAGCAGGACAATGCAATGTGTCATAAAGCTCGCAGTGTATGTCCGTTGTTTAAAGAGTCCATTGATGAGATTCCCATATTCCCCTTACCACCAAACTTCCCGGATTTAAATCCAGTTGAGAATCTGTTGAACCATCTCCATCGGGTTGTTAGCGCCTTGGATCCTCGACCAGGAAACCAAGTGCAACTAGACATGGCACTGGAGTCATTCCTAGCAGTATCTTCCACCATCTCATTGACACTCTTCCTGACATCTCGCAGTGGTCACATTAATGTGACTGAACAGTGAACATTTTTAACTGCATTAGAAACTACTTGAAAAGGCAAGTCTAGTGTAAAGTTTGTTATTGTTGGTACTGAAAATTTTCATAACTACATCCGAGAAATGTACTAACATTGAACAACCTAGCGGCCGAAAGTGACTATCGCAGTGTGAACACTGCCAAATGGGACACTCATATCACGCTCCACCGTTGTAGCAATCTTTTCAAATATTTGCTTCATTGCACAAAGAACATTCGCTCAAACACGAGCTCGTACATATATCTCAGATAGTTTCCATAAGCCCATTCTCTTATGTTAGAAATTACCTTATATTTCCAGTTACAAAACTCCATAGCTGGATCTGCATCTGTATCATAAAAAATTGTCCCAGAGGGAAGACATTTTATTTCAGCAGTTTAGGCCTGTCTTTTTGTCACATTTAGTGGCAGAACCTGGCATGGGAGGCCCGCTTGGTGGTGTTTACACAGCAATAGCCAGTTCTGTTCACCTTGCCTGGAATTTCTGCACATTTGTCAGATAGTTGTGCAAAAAGTCAACGGTTATGAGTGTTTATCTCATGTTTACAATGGCTCTTGTATGATGTTAAAAATGTGCATTTTTCTATTTCTAAAAAGATCGGCTGTTATGTGAGGCATGAAGATTAAACTTGCAACAAGATGACATGCCTCTCTACACCCCATCACTTTCAGAAAACCTCATTTTGGTATTTTGAATTGTTCAAGAAATAAAAAGGGTTTTAAGTCTCGTGCAGCTCAGCCAACGTGGATGCAGGTGTTTCAAAAAGATTCATTTAATATCACAACACTAGACAGAAACTTGATGTAAATTTCAACTGTTTGTAGCACTACAATGTTTTCATTTTACAAATGAATCATCCGATACCAGCAGCAATATCTTTCACATGTATCCACAATCAACCTTGGGATACTTTTGTCTACTTTTAAGAATTATATCTACATTTAGGAGTATAGGCGTCCACAAGAGATGATATTTACCATCCCTTCCCCCCCACCCTTGTGGCCAGGAGTACAAATATCGTAAAAACTTCTGGATTAAAGAAGACCACCAACCGAAATGCCGAAGTGTTCAGCTGCCCCCCCCCTCCACACACACACAAATGAATTTACATGACTATGCTCCTACATGGTGCTGTTATTTATTCTAAATAGCTGTGCATCATGATCAGAGAGAGCATTTGTTACTGTGGAAACATTTTCTTGCTTTGAGCTTCATCAAAGGATCACTGTCAATTAGAGTCCTACTGTCTTTACCCAAACATGTTGGAAAGTTAATTACTGAGATCAAGTTGTAGGATCCAAACAAGCTTTCAAGATCATTTTCCTATCAGAACCCCTTAAAAAATCTGCATGTAAGTCACTGCATCTTACTAACTGCTTGCTGCTGTCTAGTGTATAGCACAGTAAAGAATCCAGATTCCTCATAAATAGTTCAAAATTTCCCATTGGGGAACTATATGCAGTTACAATTAAATGTGAACTATTTTTCAGCAATAATTCACAAGCACACACTTCTATCTGCTGATCACTACAAAGTCAACTTCTCTCTATGTTGTTGACCTTGTTTTCTGTATTAATGAATGTTAACAATTCCTTTTTCCTCTTTTCCATGTTATTTCTGCATGAGTAAGCCCCAATAGTGTTATCTTTTATACGAAACTTATCTAACCCTGTGATTATGTTCTGCTCAGACAGGTACAAGACGCCTATCTTTCCAGAGCTCTCTAAATTTTCCAAAAAGACAAGAAGCTCTTCTACGTTATTATTCAATCATCTAATATTCTGATGAAATAAGCTAACCTTTCTTTTCTGTGCATTATGAAGCATGCGGCTCTACTGTTATTTTTCACTTCTTTCAAAACAAGGTACCCAAATCCTGATTGTAACCTAAGAATGGTGTCCCTCTGACACCAGTAACCAGAGGGATCTTTCTGTTTGTAATGGTGGCCTGCCATATATTACCTGCAAGAAGCTCAGCTGACCTATCTTTCCCTTTCTTACTCAGGTGTAGGCCTTGTGTAATATATTCCCTTCTCTTAAAGGTAGCAACTGGCACTGCACTCATGCGAGATTTTGTTCTAGTCAGCAGCAGCCTGTTCAACTCAATATTCACAGAGCTCACAGCAGTGTTAACCCACGACTGGTCATGGTGCTTCAGAACATCCACAAACCTCAATTTTTGTATGTAGTTGCTACTCCTCTATTTCATCCAGGTCACCCCTAATGCTTTAATTACTGTTCTTAGCCAGTCTGTTCGCTGCTCCCCCAGTTGTAATAACCTGATCCTCTTTGCCAAACCCTTTGCACAAATTCCCTGTCTCTTCCATCACCTAGCCAAGGTTGGTTGGTTGGTTGTTTGGGGAAGTAGACAGCGTGGTCATCGGTCTAATCGGATTAGGGAAGGATGGGGAAGGAAGTCGGCCATACCCTTTCAGAGGAACCATCCCGGCATTTGCCTGGAGTGATTTAGGGAAATCACGGAAAACCTAAATCAGGATGGCCAGACGCGGGATTGAACCGTCGTCCTCCCGAATGCGAGTCCAGTGTCTAACCACTGCGCCACCTCGCTCGGTACCTAGCCAAGGCTAGCACTTTGCTTCACAATATTGTGACCTGTTACCCTGTCCTGTGCCATCTGGTTTACACCCCTCCCATGACTACTATCAAGCAGCAAGACTCTTTTCTTCCTATTACATTGAGTTTCTTTGCTAGAAATCTGCTGCATCTTACTGTTAGCTACAGCAGAATGAGGATCTTTCCCCCCTACTTCAGGTAACAAGTCAAAATATTCAATACTGTTAGCTCAGATGTAGATGAAGTTGAAGGGCTGTTCTCCTTTCCCACATTACTTGTTACCTTTACCCAGTTCCCAAGATATTTTCCCCCTTCAACCCATCAAGTTCAAATTTCACATACTCTGATTCAGCCTGAAGGGCACAAATCTTTGCTTACTGCTCAGCGATTCTCTTGTCTTTTCTGCAAACCCAACTCCGTGCAAGAGCCTCATTGAGTTCCCCATTCAGTTCTCCACTACAGTCACCCAAAGGCCCAGTGAATTTCCAGTGCACAATCTACACATACCACTCCTCCTTACTACCCTGTGGCAACATCCACACTTATCCCACATTGCAACACAGTTAAGAATAGAATTAAAGCAATTAACACACTTTACACACTCTTAGGTTACAATCAAGATTTGGCACCCTGTTGTGAAAAAAGTGAAAAATAACAGTAGAGCCCCATGCTTCATAATGCACAGAAAAGTAAGGTTAGCTTATTGCATCAGAATATTAGACTTCATCAGAATATTAGATGTAATAAAAAGAAGAAAAATAAATTGGATTGGGCATATATTTAGAAAGAATGACGGACTGATAAAAATAGTTTTAGAAGGTTGTGTGGAAGGGAAAAGGAAGGGAGGAAGGAAGAGATTTCAGATGCTGGATGACGTGATGGATGGTGCAACATACAGCAGCCTTAAGAAGGAAGTATCTGTTAAATTATCTTAATCTTTACTCTATGCAAACTGCATGTTTAATGTCAGTAAAATGTTTTCATTTAGTATAATTGACCACAGCCACTAATTTTACCTTACCATGTAGAAAAACATGTAATTATTTTATAGTTCTTCATTTATTTTTACTGCTTTTTATGTCAAAATTAACAACCCTTACATCACTTTAAATCCAGTCACAATATTCAAACCATTCTGTTTTACTGCCATGCATTATAAAAATAGCAGTAGAGTTTAGACAGTTTTACAATATACAGATGTCTTAGTGTACTTTGATGATAACATCAACAAAAATGTGGTGGGATGATGTACCATTACTGCAGCACTGTCATATTCATCTGAACTGACACCAACGGACTTCTTTCTTTGCAGTATAATTAAGAGATAAAAGGTGTGGAGCACAAAACCAAAACAGGTTGAACAACTGAAAGCAGCCATTGAGAAGACCTCTACCGACTTGAATATTGACTGTGTATGTGTAACAGTTTCTAACAGACTAAACAGATGTATTAATGAAGACGAACATATTATAAACATAAGGGGAACAAAAAAAGAAAAAAAATGTTATATTGTGTAAGAAAATAAAATGTTTTCCTAAAATGTGAAAGAGTGTATTTTCTGTTTTGTTAAGTCTGTAGTGATTTTTGGACTATCTTTGATTCTTTTTCTCCTTATAATTTTCTGTTCCATATTTTGATACTAACTGCTTGTATTGTTTGTGGTAGCTTACATCAAACAACTGGCAACTGATTTTTTACCCAACGACTTTTCCCTTTGGGTAGCTTGAAAAGAACAGTCGTCATGGGGCTGTATCATGTGAGTGCATTGGCACATAATGCTCAAGAAACATTTTACTCACAAATATCATTGAGTTTATAGAGGTAGCTGCAGTAGTTTTGCCCTTTTGCAATCAATGTTAATAAGGAGCCATATATTTACGGTAAAAATATGAAGATTTATATTCATGGAAATTCCAAAACTTCCTTCTTCAAAGAAATACTGCACACTTACTGACATCTCCACAACATTGTTCTTTTTGAAGTAGAAGCTCATCAGACTTGTAGATGTAACTCTGTCTCTCTGTGATCTCTGTATAAATACCCAAATGGTATGGGTGTGTTTTAGTTTTTATATTCAGCATCAGGCTGCTGCCATCTTCAATGGAAGCTTAGTTTCTCAGAAAAACCCCTGGTTTACTTCATCACTTTTATTTCTATTTTATTAGACATGAAAATTTAAATTCCCGATGTAAAATTTTCCTTATTGGTAGAAATGTTGAAGACTGTAGTACACTTCATTTCATTTTGCCTGTATGTTCTCTGATGTCCCAGCAGTATCTTGAACATTTCTATTACACTTTCATACGGGCTACATCAGTCTGTTACAATCCTATCAGTGTGTCTCTGAATTTCTATGACAACCAACATAAACACCCCTCGCCTCATGCTTTATCTAAAAACAGGGTAGTGTCAATTACATCAATGCTCTCATAGTTCATGTATCAAAAGAAATGGAATTATGTTAAAAAATGTGCTAATTCACACACCAACTATAGCATTCTAAGTTAGACTTTCTATTATTTTCATGAATGATCCCTAGTTGATTCATTTGCTGAGGAACACCAAGAACCTGTACCCCTTCTGAGTCACATTATAAATCTGTATTCTTACATATAGGTAAAATGATAGGTTTCATTACATAACATATTAGGCTATGATGATAGTTGCCCACAGTGGTGCAGTGCAGCTTATGGATACCAAACGTGAATACATGCAGCATGAAACTTGATCCTGCATAGTGTTATGAGCCCTTTCTTTCTTTTTTCTATGTATGTAACTAATGATGATGTAAATAAAATAGAAAGAAACTTCCACATGGGAAAAATATATTAAAAACAAAGATTCTAAGACTTAGCAAGCGGGAAAGCGCCGGCAGACAGGCACAATGAACAAAACACACTAACACACACACAGAATTACTAGCTTTCGCAACCGATGGTTGCTTCTTCAGGAAGGAGAGGGAAATACGAAAGGATGTGGGTTTTAAGGGAGAGGAGTCATTCCAATCCCGGGAGCGGAAAGACTTCCCTTAGGGGAAAAAAAGGACAGGTGTACACTCGCGCACACACACACATATCCATCCGCACATCTTTCCCTCTCCTTCCTGAAGAAGCAACCATCAGTTGCGAAAGCTAGTAATTCTGTGTGTGTGTTTGTGTGTTTTGTTCATTGTGCCTGTCTGCCGGCGCTTTCCCGCTTGGTAAGTCTTAGAATCTTTGTTTTTAATATATGTAACTAATGAGTTCCACAGCTTGTATAATGGTTTCTGATCTGCTAAGTAAAAATAGATACGTATTGCTATGTTTATTTAAGACTTTTATATTCAAAATTATTTCTCCAGTATATCCTGTGCTCCCTCCACTGTCACTTTACCCTTTTCCTTCTCTCTTCTGCCCACACTACTCCTTCCCCATCCAGACTGTGCATTGCCTTCTGCCACCACTCTTCCTCCCCCCTCCCCAACCCCAACTTTTGGCATGCACGCACGCACACCCACGCACACCCCTCCCCCCCCCCCCCCCTCTCTCTCTCTCTCTCTCTCTCTCTCTCTCTCTCTCTCTCTCTCTCTCTCTCTCTCTCTCTCTCTCCCATCCCTTTTTTCTCCACACCTCTCCCTTCTCTCTTCACCTGCACGGGTGATCCTTCTTTTCCACCCTTATCATTCCTCCCTTTCTCCCTCTTTATCACCATTTTCCTTTTCCTCTCTTCCTTTTCCCTCTTCCTGTATCTCTTTTTGCTTTACCCTCTGCACTCCTTTCATCTTGCAATTCTGCCATAGAGTCATCTGTCCAAAGAATTGCCTTTTTCTTGCTGCTACCTCTTTGCATCCTTCCCTACCCCTTCCCACTTCGATCAGCTCAGACAACTGCTTTCAATAATCAAATAGCAACAATTTGTAGGTGTGAATGTGTATAGTTTTGCCAGAAAAAGAACGAGAACTCCAAAGCTACGTTAATGATATTTCCTGCTACTTGCTTCTGTGCTCTATGCATTATTCCACTACAGGTGAGTGGTTGCCTTTCCCATATTTTACATATTTCAAACTTCCATTTATGTGGTATATTTACAGGTGCTTCCTGCAACGAAAGCAACCTGTCCTAAAATGATAATTGCTCTGTGGGATAAATGTTGCTGTTCAGCTCGATCTGACCAGAAAAGCTGGAAAGATTGCAGGGAAATAGTTTGAGTCGCTAAATAAATTAGAATTCCGCAAACTTGTAGCAAAATTTCTTATGGCTTATATGAGAGTTTCAATTCATCTAAATTACATTCAACCTCAATGGGTAGTTTTTACTTCTTTTGGTCTCTTTGGCACCCAATTATAAGCCTAACCTTTCCCATCATTGTGCGGTTTATTGACACAGGTCTCTCTGCTTTGAGAGCCACTATTTTAGAGGGAAATAACAACTGTTACATTAATGTGAGAATATCCAACACTTTTGGAGTGGGGTTGTGGGTGGGTGGGAAAGGGACTACAATTTTAAGTTAACACTATTACGACATTACTGATTTTTCACCATATAATTCACAAAGTACAGTAGAAATAGTATGTTTGGTCACATGGGTACATAAAATATAATATTTATAAACAGTGGTTCTCAATCCTCAATGCACCAATGTCAAAAGTTAGAACAGAATCAACTTCATGGAAGAATTGTTTAGAAACAAAATTGTAGCTTATAAAGAAGGTTTATTCATATGGGCTAAGAAAATCAACTTCAAGGTTCTTTTTCAATTTATTCATACTTTCCAGCATTGTGTTTCATCAAATTATTTAAAACACATTGTAAATGAGATAAAGGTCTTGCATTCAGTGCAAGCCAACTTTGGCAGATTGTCAAAATAATAACAACCTTATTTCACTGTCAAAAATGCTCTGTACCTTACTCGTTAATTGTATGTTCTCAGGATTGAGATATGTACAGAAATAAATTTGAATTTAAAGAATGTGCAAAGTTCCAGCTCAGCACTATTGCCCAGTTCTCATCTACATCTACACTCTGCAAACCACCATGAGGTGCATTGCAGAGGGTACATCCCATTGTACCAATTATTAGGATTTATTCCTGTTAAATTCACATATGGAGTGCAGGAAGAATGATTGTTTGAATGCCTCTGTGCATGCAGTAATTATTCTAATCCTACCTTCATGATCCCTGCGGAGTGATATGTAGTTGGTTGTAGTATATCCCTAGAGTAATCATTTACATCTGGTTCTTGAAACTTTGTTAATAGACTTTCTCAGGATAGTTTACATCTGTGTTCAAGAGTCTGCCATTTCAGTCCCTTCAGTATCTCTGTGACGCACTCCCATGGATTAAACAAACATGTGGCCATTTGTGCTGTCTTTCTCTGTATGTATTCAATACCCCCTCTGAGTCCTACCTGGTACAGGTCCGTCACACTTGAGCAATATTCTAGGATGGATCATACAAGTGATTTGTAAGCAATCTATTTAGTGGAATGATTGCACTTCCCAGAATTCTACCATTAAACCAAAGTCTACCACTTGCTTTACCCATGACTGAACCTATGTGATAACTCCATTTCCTAACTGTACAAAATGTTACATCCAGATATCTGTACGAGTTGGCTGAATTCCAAAAGTGATATTATAGTCATAGGATACAATGTTATTTTAGTTTTGTGAAGTGTACAATTTTACATTTCTGAACATTTAGGGCAAGTTGTCAATCTCTACACCATGTTGAAATCTTATAGTACTTCATTATAGATAACTGCATCATCTGCAAAAAGCCTGATTTTACTATTAATATTGTCTGCAAGGTCATTAATACACAACGTGAACAGTAAGGGTCGCAACACACTTTACTGGGGCACATCCGAAGTTACTTCTACGTCTGGCAAGGACTCACCAGTTAAGACACCATGCTGTATCCTCCCTACCAAAAAGTCCTCCATCCAGTCACAAATTTCACTTGATACCTCAAATGTCCGTACTTTTGACAATAAGCATAGGTGCAGTACTGAGTCAAATGCTTTTCAGAAATCAAGAAACACTGATCTACCTGGTTACCTTGATATAAAGATTTCAGTATGTCATGAGAGAAAAGTGTGAATTGGGTTTCACAAGCTCGACGTTTTCGGAAATCATGCTGGTTGGCATTGAGGAGGTCATTGTGTTTAAGATATCTCATTATATTTGAGCTCAGAATATGTTCTAAGATTGTACAACAAAGCGAGGTCAAGGATACTGGATGGTAGTGTTGTGGATGACTTCTACTACCCTGCTTGTAGACGGGCGTGACTTGTGTCTTTTTCCAAGTACTGGGCAGTTTCTTGGGATCAACAATATATTACAGTGAGAAGAGGGGCTAGCTCACGCACAGGGATTCCATCGGGCTCTGGAGCTTTGTTAAATTTTAATGATTTCAGCTGTTTCTCAACACCAATGACACTAATACTTATACTTATTACATTACTCTTTTCATTGGTAGGTTTTCTTCTAGGTTTTCCATTGTAAATGAACATTTGAAAATAGAGTTAAGCTTTTCAGCTTTTGCTTTGCTACCCTCAATTTCAGTTCCTGTCCTATTTGCTAGGCACTGGACGCTAACTTTGATGACAGTAACAGCCCTTACATACGATAAGAATTTCTTTGGATTTTGTGAAAGACCATTTGACAATATTCTGCTATGGTAGACAATGAAGGCATCACATATTGCTCTCTCCACAGCCAAATGCATTTCATTCAGCTTCTCTCTATCTATTGTGCTACACTTTATTTTACATCTATTACACAACAATCTCTATTTCTTTACAGTGAATGTACCCCATGGTGGTTCCCTCCCATAATGTACTGTTCTATCGGGTACATATCTACCCAGGGCGTGATCAACTATTCTTTTACACTTGAGCCAGAGTTCCTCTACATGTACCTGACCTGTGCTGATAGTTTCAAGTTCTTAATTGAGACGAGACATTACTGAATTTTTATCTAGTTTACTGAACATAAATATCTTTCTGCTTGTTTTAGTCGGCCTTTGTACTTTGGTAATCATTTTTGCCACAACTGTGTCATGGTCACTGATACCAGTTTTGATTGGATGTCCTCAAAGAGGTCAGGTCTATTTGTTGCCATTAGATAGAATATATTTCTATCGTGAATGGTGTTCTTAATATCTTTTGTAGGTATTTAGTGAAGTTTCACAGGATGTCTTATCATGGTCACCACTGACAAAATTGTAATTTTCCCAGTTCATTGTTGGGTAACTGAAGTCTCCACCAGTGATTACAGTATAATTAGGGATTTCACATTCAAGTGAACTGAGGTATCCTCTGAAGTATTCGGTTGCACCAGGAGAAGTCTGGTGGGCGATAGAAGGATTCAATTATCATTTTATGCCCTTCCCTGATACTGAGTCTTGCCTAAACAATCTCACATACAGCTTCAATTTCTATCTTGGTGGATTTGAGTTTTTGCCTACTGCAACAAATACACTACCTCCATTTCTCATTTGCCTATCCTTTTGATATGCACTTAAATTTTTCCACAAAATCTCACTGTTATCAATTTCAGGTTTCAATCAGCTTTCTGTACGTAGTATTATATGAGCTTCACTGCTTTTCCTGGGCGCTTCTAACTAAGTCCAAAAAGTCGCATCCTAGCTTGTCACAGACCATTCGAAATCTCTGGTTCAATACTTCCATTTGACTCGGAACCAAAGGGCCACAGTCAGTTCTGGGGACAGTGTCACAAATTTCCAGCTTCGTTGAAACTCCATGAGCAAGGCTGGTCTTCTCAACCTTCTCTGCTGGAATGATCCAAGAATGACTTTGGAGCCCAGACAACAGGCATCATTTGTTCCAAAGTGCATCACAATATGCAGTTGGTTGCACCCTGTTTCCTCAATAGCTGCTGGAATAGTGTCTTCAAGATGTTGAATGAGGCCCCAGTCTTACATACTGAGTGCATCTGGTGTCCTTTTCTGCTCTTGGTGTAATTTCCCTAAGAAGTACCATCAATCACTGTATGTTTGAACTGCCAATGATTATTAGACCCCTACCCTTTTACCCTTTTGCATTTGCCTCCTCCTAACACCAGACAAAACAGATTTTCCCAAAACAGGTGAAGTGAGTCCCACTGGATCATTTTCAGTTTCAGTGAAAGACAGCACCTCAGACTTGTTGGTTAGGGGGATCGGTACAACATCCTGAGTCCTCCCTGGCTCCTGTCCACTCTATAGAGGATGCCTAGATATACCGTTGACATGCCACCACAGTCAAGTGGATGGGTAATTACACTGGGAACAGTGGCCAAGTAAATATACTAATAACCAAACCTGTGAGAGAGACAGTTGGGGAAGATTAAAAATGCTTATCAGAAGTTGATGACGTAGCTGCTACAGAAAATTAGAACAGAACACAACTTATGAGGGTACTTGCACAGCTAACTGAATGGAGTATCTGGTCTGAGCCCAGTCACTATCCATTTTATTTCATTGATTACCATTGTGTCCACTATACCTTTTATTTTTAGTGTAAATTCATCTGAAAGACAAAACTGCAGAATAAATATAGATATAGTTGAAACAGCTACTATAGCCCAGTCAATAGAGACCAAATAAGGGCAATTAGAGGAGAAATTCATGTAGCTGCAAATTTTTGTACAGCGGTAGGAGAGTATGCCAAGAACAAATATTACAAATCCTGACCAGTACAGTCTGCACATAGAGGTGGGTAGAGTGTGTGTGTGGGGGGGGGGCGCAATTTAAAGGTCACTTTTTGTTTTTCACAAATAAGGTAAAAACTGCAACTTCTAGCAAAAATGTCCGCTGTAGAAAACTAAATACTACAAAAAAGTTTCTATTCTTTTTTTATCTAGGACTGACGGTTTCCACATTGCAAAGAATGGAATAATAACAAGTTATTCAAAACAGTGTTTCAATGGTATTAATTCAATGTTTATTGTTAAATCAAGTTAGTTAAGAACAAATATTAAATTCGTGCACTGCATGTAAGTGCAGAACAGCTGTATTAAGGCGCTAGATGTGTTCTGTGGATGTAACAGGAGGAAAGTGTGAGGGAAGGTAGCACAGAAGACTCTGGTCATGCATTTCCTTCCTTCACAGGTCTGCAAACTGAGTGGCGAGTGGGTGACTCCCTCTTCTGTCTACTACACTATGTTACAAGAAAAAACTACAGTGTATTCCACACAGTTACTGTGGGCCTTTCTCTGCTCCTCAGCTCATGAATCACTGGCAAAACAGTGTGCAGGCATGTCAGAAGTGTTTTTAATTTCCACTTTGTTAACACTACGTGCAATATATATCTGAGTTACTTATAGTGCCAACCTAAGAAATGCATATGGGCAGGATCTATGTAAATCTCTGCACACTGTTGTACATAGCTGTACAAGAAATTGATTCACAGGTACCCTGTACAGCAACTGTAGTGTTCTTCTGGTAAAGATGACTTCCCCCGCAAATGAGTGCTGCTTGCTATTCAGTTTTTAGAGAGGCTGTACCTCCCTACAATTCCCTATCAAGTCTCTTATGAAAGTAGAGAAAATAACTTTACTGAGCTCTTGTTTATATAGTGCAGTTACTTTCAGTTTACTGAGTACTTATTTCCAGTTGTCAAGTGAGGTTTTATGTAGAATATGTTCCCATAAACAATGATTGAGTAGTGTTTAATTTAGAATCGTGATGTTGTAAGTGATCTTTGTGGTGATGGAGGGAAAGGGGTTGGATTGGTAAACGTGGAACCTCAGTGTTGTGTGTCATTGACAGTATATTTTAAGGCCGTATAAGCATGTTGTAGTAACTTGCTGGTGAATTAATGAATCATCAAAAAGTTGCTGCTCTTCTCTCACCATTACTGTGACTGGTAGATCGCATACATCTCTCCCATTCAGGAATTCATTGAACTTTTCCACTGGACTGCACTGAGTAGAGCCACTTAGCACAAATCTACATTATATCTTTCAATGTGGATGGAGGAGGTTAGTGTTTAATGTCCCATTGACAACAAGGTCACTATAGATGGAGCACAGGCTGAGATTAGGGAAGGATGGAGAAGGAAAGCAGCCATGCTCTTTCAAAGAAACCTTTCTGGCATTTTCTTAAGTGATTTATGAAAATCACAGAAAACTAAATCAGGATCGCCGGACGGCGTTTGAACTGTCGTCTTCCCGAATGTGAGTCCAGTGTGCTAACCACTGCGTACCCCGCTCAGTCTTTGAACACCTAGGTGACCTACCTCTGTTGCAGAGGGAGCCAATTTCAGCCTCTGGGCCTGTTCTGATGTTGGGAGACATGAGGCAGGGATGAAGCATTTTACAACCATCATCCTGTGAAACGTATTCCATTCATTGATGGTGGAGGCAATGAAATCAAAATTGTTGAATACATACTGGCAGCATGTTACACTTGAGACAGGCACTTTAGTAGGGCAGACAGTTGACAGCCCCAATGTCGAGCTTTTTTATGCAATAACTTATTTAACAATTGCAAATAAGTACTCACTTATGAAACTGAAAATAACAGAGCTATATAAAAACAAGTGCAGGATAGTTATTTTGTCTATTCACATAACAGAACTAGACACAGAATGCTCGTGAGTTATAGACTGTCTGTAAACTGAAAACAAGGCAGCATTTGTGTTGGGGGAGGTTGCTTTTCCCAGAGTGATGCAACAGGTGTCGTACATGATGATGGCTAAAAACAAATTTCCCCTTGTGAAGCATGGAACAGTGTGCAGAGATTTATATAGATTCTGTCCATACGTGTTTCTTGAGTTAGTATTACAAGAACCGTAACTCATATCTGTATTCCTCATAGTGTTAACTTGCTTAGAGGAAAACAAACATGCTTCAGGCACATCTGTACATTGCGTTGATGGTGATTTATAAGCTGAGTTACAATGGAAGGTCTGCTATAACTTTTTCAAACACCTTGTTGTTGTTTACTGTAATGTAGTGGAGTAGAAAGAATAGGGAATTGCCTGCTTGCTGCTAGTCTGCAGACTTATAATGGAGGGAAATGCATGACTGAAGTCCAGCAACCATCCTTCCATCACTCTTGCAACCTCCAACTCCCGTCCATCCTGTTACACAACATATCCCTTATAAAGCTCTCCTGCACTTACGTGAGGTACACACATTTAATATTTGTCTTTAACCAACTAGATTTAACAATAAGTGTGTTATTTTTCCATCCTCTGCAATGTGGAAACTGTTAATCCTAGATAAAATCACACAATGGTAAATCCAGGATGGAATGTAACATTATTATGAAAAGGATAGTTGCTACTCACCTTTTATATGGTGAGTAGCGACTATGCTTTTCATAATGACAGACAAAAAATGAATAGGAACTTTTTAGTAGGAAGTTTTGAATGGCGAACATTTCCACTATAAGTTGCGGTTGTTGCATTATTCATGAAAAACACGAAAACTGACCTTCTATAATCTCCCCTCTCCCACCCCTTTGCTCATATCCTACTGGTAAAGATTTTTAATTTGTTGTTCCTGGCACTCCCTTGTATCACTCACCAAAAACCTATGACTACATGAATTTTTTTCCCCAACTGTGGTTGATTTGGGGAAGGGGACCAATCACCGAGGCCATCGGTCCCATTGGATTAGAAAAGGATGGGGAATGAAGTCGGCTGTGCCCATTCAAAGGAACCATCCCAACCATTTGCCTGAAGTGATTCAGGGAAATGATGGAAGACCTAAATCAGGATTGCCGGACATGAGTTTTGAACTGTCATCCTCTCGAATGTGAGTCCACTGTGCCACTAGCTCAGTCTCCTAACTTTCCTCTGTTGTCTGGACTACTAGTACAGAATATGGGAGCTTGGTCAAAGCCACGGATATTACAGAAAATGCATTTAGTGTGTTCAATCAAAACAGCACAAGCCTCACAAACAAAAAGCGTAAACTTCTCACATCCGTCCAGGAAAATGAGGGGATTGATTGAATTTTCAACAGATAGCCTATGTTGTGCATATCAGAAAATTTAACAGAATCACCTTCATCTGTGCAATATAACATAATGCTACAGTGTTGATTTTCTGTCAGACAGTTCGGACAGAGAACACCTCGAGTTGTTGATGTCCAGCAATAAACAATTCGCCACAGTATAATCCCCTAAAAGGATTGAAGGACGCAGTACAACAGCTACTGGCAGCTTGTTTTTAGACCTAGCAACATGCAGTGATTTATCTGACTGTGACGGTCAAAGGTTAACAATAAAAATTACTTCTCTGTTGGTTATACATCGTAGATGAGAAGTATCGTATCATAGAATCATAAACCATGACTTGATAACAACGTCTGGAGAGAAATTATGTGAGCACTGGGCACAAATTTGCAAATCAGTCAGTGTTGATGGACAATTAACTTTCTCTTAAACTTATTCCTACAGCACTATGAGTTTTGTTTTCTCATAAATCAAATAAGGGAAAGCAGCACATAAGCAAGAATAAGGGATGAGTAACTTCTGGGATTAAAGTATCTTCTGCTAGAAGAGATTGCTCTATGTAATTTGGGGAATGAGCGGTGATTAAGATTTGAAAGTACATATGTTGAACTAACAACATATCTGCAAAACTGGAGATAAGCAAGCCACCTCTTATTACAGACCTATAGGTCCTATTGCTTCTTCCAGTCTTTTAAAAAGTGTTTGAAAAATTAGTGTAAGATAGAATACTGACTCATTTATAGCTGAGCAGAACTTGTTAACTGCCTCTCAGCTTCACTTTCAATAAAGGTTCTTCACAGAGAAAGCAATACAATATATCACAAATAAAGTGCAACTAGAGCTAAACAAGGAAAATTATCAATATGCTACAGTCTATGAACCTTTAAAAAATAAATAAATAAATAACCTTTGATTGTGTGGATCACAAAATTCACCTCAGGGTGGGGGAATGCAACATATGGAGTGTCGCAAGGATTGGTTCTTGGTGCAATCTTATTCCTAACCAACAATATAAGATGTTCAAATAACATTAAAGGGCAGTCAGAGAGTGTAATGTTTGGTTACAACACAAGCAAAATAACTGAGGGTCCAAAATCAACCACAGAATACACAGCACAGATGACTGTAGACATCTACAGCTACCAGTTTAAGCCATAAGCTCACAAAGACTCATGTCATGAAATTCCAAACAATGAGAAATGGCCTGTTAGCAACAAAAGTAGACTTAATTGTCATATACTAAACAAAATAAACTGTGTAAAATTTCTTAGCGAGTGCAACTGGTTACCAAGTTAAAATGGATTCAACACACAGATAAATCAGTCAAGAAACTCTGTTCAGTGTGTTGTGACTCTAGAAGCATCTTTTATTGTGTTGCCTTGAAAACAAGAGTGTTGGCTTACCTTCACTTCATTGTCCTATGTATTATCTTCAGGACAGTGTACCTAAAATAGTTTATTCACCAGAAGTGATCAATACAAATAGAATTCCTACACTTATTTCCCAATACAATAACTCCTCAATGGTTTTCACAGCCCAAAGTAAAAACCAGTTCATGTGAACAGTGATATGCACAGTCAAAATGCAAGACACAAAAATAATCTTCATCTAAACCTGCATCCTTTTCAAGAGCTTAGAATAGAGTTATGAACATTGTTGGTAAGATATTCAATAAACTCCCACCTAACAAAGGAAAAAATTGGGAATACTTACCAATTCAAAAAAAATTAAGTACATGCCTCATTTGCAACTCTTTTTACAGAATTATTTGAAAATCTGGATTCTGGCACTGCAAAGTTTGCTAGCTATGTGTGGCAGTGGCAATGCTTGTTATGGGATGTAGCAGCTTTTTGAGAGCAGCAGGTTACCTACAAATTTACTAGATTAAATACAAATGGCACAGATGTGTATGGCATGATTGTTCATACAGGATGCAGATTAAGTATCTATGGCTTGTCTCATGTTAAACTATACCTGGACTCATTCCACATCCCTGAACGATGGGTGGATGAATGTCTCTATGTTATTAGTTTTGACAGACTCTATAAGGCTGGAGGATATTCTGTGTACATTGAAAAGATAGAGTGCAGGAGAGGGTTGGGGGTGAGGTAGGGGGTAGTGAAGAAAATGCATGTAATATCCAAATGGAATTGACATAATCATATGATACTAGATATTTGATGTTAAATGTCTGCTAAAGTTATGTAGTGAAGTGTCTAGACGTTTAAATCTAAAGTTTTGGGTGGTGACAAATACCTGAAATGAGTTTACTTTCTTTCACAGTAGTTGCACTACGAAGTTACACAAATAACTATCAGTATACAAATGAACATCCTAACTGTTGAACAACTGTGTTAGTTTTTTTTGCTCCCTAATACTGGAACTAATATGGGGTAGTTGAATATGAGAAACTAAACCGATGTGACAGCGGCAAGGCAACACGTGACGACAAGAACGGAAGATGACCTAACTGCATGTATAGCATGCCAAACTTCGGAACCGGAGTAAAACTGGTTTTTACAGCGGCAGCTTCGTTGAAAAGAAGATGGCATACATTTTGGTTGAGAACTATACTCATCAGTAGCACATAAAACTATAAAACTAAAAAAAGGAATGATGGGACGCATTATAAGGGAACCGTCTTTACGCACTCGCACAAAGTTAGCAACCGACCCCTTTCAGAAGTAAATTGCATTTTAGAAATTAATCATGTATTACAGAGGATAAAGATAACATCTAACACTATTATTTCCTTTATTATTCACTAATTCGGTATAGAATTAGACATGGCGTAGGTGGTAGAAATATGATAAACATCCACGACGCTTAGCGTATTAAAACAACAAGAGTACCACGAAGTTACATACTACATGTACATAGCAAAAACAACAAGAGAACTCTGGGGATGACAGTAAACAGAAAAAAAACGAGAACATGAGTAGCTGCACACACAAACAAACTGAGCAACAGGTTGTCTCAAACAAAAAGTAAACGTTTACTTCGGCAACTTCTGCAATGAAATGTAACTGAACAGCGCATTACAAACAAGGTTCGCGAAGACTGTGAACTTTGTGAGATTGAGAACTCGTGGAAAGCATGCAAATGCACAGCATCATCAATCTTCACTTCTAAGTTTCTTATTACGCCTACGTTTTGAAATCGTAAATGGTAATTTGATATTCCCTCGTGAAGCTTCTTTGGTGTTTTTCTGCACGGTGTTGTGGTATGACATATCAGCACATGTCATAGGCGGGAAATTGTATTAAATGAGACTCTTATAAAAAATAATACCAATACTTTATGAAATTTATTTGCCTGTTTACGAAGTGTGCATAACGGTAATTTGTGTCCTGAACAGCAGTATATATGCTGTGATTCGCGTTAGTTTCAGTAATGCGACTGCGAGACAGATGCCTCAGAAAATCCCTGCATTAGCATTTTAATCATCCGGTGTTATTGGCAGCGTCGCGTTCAGTTACATAAGACAAATCCACTTCGATAAAAGTATTGTTGCAGCATTCTGGACGTCATAAGGGGTTATCAGCAGAACCCTTTGGCCTAGCAGATAGCTGTCAGGACTATCAGCGTGTCGAAAACATCCGCGGGGGGTGTAGTGGACGGCCGTAACTCTGAGAGGAGAGACTAGTTATTACACGTAACGGGACGGCACAGGCGAAGCCACATTCAGTTGCCCGAGGTTAGTACTTGGTGCCTAATGGTCGTGTGGTAAGGTAACACAGCCCCCTGGCCAAAGGCTTTTCAAACTACTGATCGGTGTTTATTAATCTTTTAATTTGCAGAACTGGTAAGTCAGCAGTAGAGTGAAACCCGCAGCAAACATGAGTGGCGACGCGTCGTTCATGAACCAGACCCTGGGGCAGGCAGACCCGGAGCTGTATGAGATAATTTGCAACGAGAAAGACCGGCAGCGGGCCGGCTTGGAGATGATCGCCTCCGAGAACTTCACTTCGGTGCCCGTGCTGCAATGCCTCAGCTCGTGCCTGCACAACAAGTACTCGGAGGGCCTGCCCGGACAGAGGTACAGTTTATGTGACCCCACACTTTACTCTGGCCTTATGTTCTAAGAGTGGCATTTGGAAAAAAATATATAGCTCATCTAGTATTCGGTTAGACTTTGATATTGGATCTTCCTATACTTCATACAAAATCTTTCTTGTAGTGACAGACTGATCTGCAGTGTAGCCTGAGGTCTAGGTTACGTTGAAACATGACAGCTTAGCTATGTGTTGGCGAAGTCAAATGAATAAAAAAAAGAAAAGTTGCCCAAATAGATTAACCTGTATCGCAGCCTAATGTTTACGTTCGCAACATGTTTAAATTCAGTATGTTCAATACGCTATATTTTATGCACTTTTCACCATAAAAACTAATAAAATAGCAAGGCAAATGCAGAAAACGTTTATTAGATAATGAGCAAGACTGAGGAGTATTTTGATACCAATTATGTTCATACAACATACAGAGTACTTAACTGTGAAAAATGCAGTGGGTATCCACTGCGTAACTCTTACCCTGTGTTGTACTGTGAAAAATGCCATACCTCCTATTAAAATACTACACAAATGTAAAAGTGATTAACAAGGTACCGAGTTCTCTAATTTTTTGATGTGGTTGTTGATGGAAAATATAAACTGGAAAACAACCCCGTAGTAGATCTTTGGGCATGGTTAGACTGAGCTACTTTTGCCATCAGAACCATTTTTCGATGTGGGACAAATAAATCAGTAAGGCGACTTTGAATATTTTCATTCACTGATGACCTGCAGGATAATGTTCTGGGGTTACTTCTCACTTAGGTGTAAATTATTCATTGCACAGAAGAAAGGAAATACAATTTGGTGTCGGGTTGATAAACACCCGTACTTGTTACAGACATCTGTTAAGGCATTAGGAAATGGTAACCACAGTCAGAGTACATGTATTGACACATGAAATTATTGTTGTCGGCAATAAGTTGCAGTTTGAGAGAAATAGAGATTCTTGTGAACCCTACTAAGAGGGGAAACTGATCTGCACTTCTCACTAGTGAATAACTTTGGCACAGAATGGAGTAAGATACATGATCTTTGATAATCTGCCCAAGGAAATAAAATGTCAGGTAGACAACAGAAGTGTTCCCAGCATAGATTAAACGTCTCTTCTTAAGAACTCATTCTGTATCATAGTGAAATTCTTGAAAATATATATATATATACTGTAGGCTTAAGGAGGTGGAAGGTAGCCATTTAAAAATACCTACAGTATATTTTTAAAAATTGCCTATGTAATCCTTTGTTAAATTGACACATTACATATAGTAATGTATATCATATATGTGATGTACAGAACACGAAATCAATGAACTACGCAATAAATAAACTACTTGACTATATTTTAGGTGTACTTCCAGGTCACACTGATTTGTGAAGCATTTCCAATACTCCTTTTATTACAGTATGAACACAGCATTAAGTTCCCATTTTCATATAGTAGCTCTCAGTTAATGACTTAGTAACATCTGGTCTACTTTTTGTGTAGATATATAAAACATTTATTTATTAATGCTTACAATTTCAGTACCTGCCAACTGGAACCAAATGTACGTTTTATTTTCACAAAAAGTTGGATATAGCTACTATTAATATTCACTTCAAATAACTCTGATTTAAGCATTTTTGATAATTCATGAAATTAATCCTAAAGGAAATAGCAAATTTAGAAAAATTAAATGAATAGGAAAAACACACACATCCCGTAAAGCATGACGATGATTATTTGAACATCTGCACTACCATCACAACAGATTACTTACTTTCCGTTCCTGATCTTAACAATTGGGAAACATCATGGTTAAGCAAGATACATTCTTTGCGATGCCCTTGTTGTGGAATTCTACATCTACGACTCATGCGAATGAAGTCTCGAGTGCTAGGGACAGCATGCTAAATCTCTAGGAATGGAGCTCCAGGTGGCCAGTACCATCCCAAACAATTGTGACCCCACCATGCACCAGCCTTGAGGTGGCCTGAGAGTTGAGATAGTTTCATTGTCTGTAATCCTAGTAGAGCCAACTAATGGAGCCTAACATATTTACCATCCTGCAACCTGCTGTTGCTGGGAGGCCAAAATAAGCCACATATAATTTTCCATTCATTTTTCAGTTCTGCCACAGCTGTCTCGTTGTTGGTCAAATATTCACTGCTTTTGGTTGTCCTCTTGTGGAAATTAATTTCAGAGTCAGTGAATCCTCGATAATACTCATTCAATGACTCACTCACAATACCACTTCAGCGTTATCACTTACAATTGGGTTTCTCTTACTCTAAATATTTTCTAAGTTCCCTCCCAGACATATTATTTCCTGCCTCATTTATCAGATGCCATTCATCTTTGCCTCTAACACTGTTACTTAGTGTAGCAATGCCAGTCCACAAGTCTCTTGTAGGTTAGTCACTCTATTACAATATGGTCTGGTGTACCAATGTTGCCACACTCACACACATTTATTGGACATTTCTTTATCCTGTATAAATATTCAGGGTGTGATTCGTGACCTGTGATGCAGTGAAACAGGCCTCTAGAAGCATTTACATAGCTCATAAAAATGCTGTTCTTGATGTGTAGACGTACACCATATACCCTGCAACTGTTGTAATAGCAATCATGTCTCCTTGCCACTCACATGCTTCACATAATTTTAATTCTCATTTGGTTATTATTTCCTGACCCATTATTTTTCACACCTTGGGAACATTCCCTTTGCAAAGCCAGTGGAGAGACCTTCCAAATCTGACAGTAATATTCATTGTGTATGTGCCTTATATGACTAATAATGCCTCCACCAGTATTGTCCCATAGGCTCCAGTTAGCGTCAACAGCACACTCCTATGTGTGCACCTTAGAACTGACTTGTATGTTATATCACGGTTTGTGTCCAGATGCTGGCAGGAGATCGTATGGCAGTGGTGCAAATTGCATCATGATAGTCTAAGCTGTTTATAAAATGATCTTAAAGTCTTGTCAAATTGCGCAAAACTTTGGTAGCTATCTGACATACCCAAGATGTGTGTGTGAAAATTACTCCTCTTGTGCAAGTGTACACTCAGGTACTTACGTACCCCACTGCGTAGTATGAGAGTTCCCCTAATAGTCAAAGTAGTATTTTGTGAGTCAGAGAAGCTGGCTTTGAGCAGCAGGTAGGCAGTCTTATTAGCCACAATTTCTAATTTATTATGTGAGGACCACTTTTACATGTGAGGAAGCATTTCACACACTTTTCTTTCCAGCCGGGCTCTAGAGATCTCTGCGACCATAGCCAATATGTCTTCAGCATAGGCTATTTCTCCTGACACCTAAGCATGGTCAGAATTGCTAGCAATGGCTTGGGAGTAAGGTCTCAGAAAATTGGTTCATGTATAGACCCCTGCGATCAATCCTTAATAATTTGCTTCACTGATATTGCTTGAGGATGTGCCCCACTCCATGGTTCACCCTTCACAGTAATCTAGGAAGCTGTGGGACAAACATCTTGGGACATGTAATTGTCAGAGGTGGGCAAAAATTGTCGGCAGCCACAGGTTGTCAAATACATCTAAACTATCAACCAGAATACCTACAACATACTTGCTGCTACAGTTGTCCATAACACTGATAGTGCAGTTAATTTCACCATGAACAGACCTGCCTATTCAGAAGCCAAATTGATTCTGGTTGAGGCCATGCAGTTCCCTGTGGAACTAAAGTCCACTGCATAGTGAAAGTTTCTGTACTTTGCTCAAGGTGCTCAGAAGACAGAGTGGTCTGTAGCTCTAAGAAACCATTAGATCTCTGTTCATACTCTTCTGGATTATTACTGCTTGTGCATACTTCTGAACAACAGGATTCTTCATTGTCTTAGTGATTGATTCAAGAAGTCTATAATGAAACAGTTTTGTTCTTTGTGACTTTTTTGAAGATTGTCATCATTTTTTATGTTGTAAAGTTTTCAAGCCTTTGGTAACTTTGTGGAAGATCCTGCCAATTGAATTGCAGTTGCTACATGGTATAGTGAACAACAAGCATCATTATTGTAGTTTTTGATTTTCAGTATCGTATGTTGCATAGATGTAGTATTTGGTGCCTTTGTTTGTATGTACTAGTTGTAGCTGTCATTCATCTCTTTCCTTAATAGTGTTTTGTTTAGGTCTTGTGGATGGTGACCTAGATCATTTTGTTTGTGGAAATGTCAATCCATTAACAAGGAAAGATGATCACTTGGAACGTGTTGTATACTGAAAACAAAAAATTTAGTTATCATCACACAGTGTAAAGTCCTAGATGGAGTAACAACAATGAGGAGGACAGATTGTTACTCATCCCATAGTGGAGGCATTGGATCACATATGAACAATGAAAAAGGAGGCTAAAATAGTAAGCTTTAGGACAAACCCCTTCTTTTGAAATAGAAAACACATTCACACAAGCACAACTCACACACATGACCACTGTTTCCATATGCTGGAGCCCAGTGGAGTGCTTGGAGACAGCGGCTGTGTGTGTGTGTGTGTGTGTGTGTGTGTGTGTGTGTGTGTGTGTGTTCTGGTTCTCTATTTCAGAAGGACTTTGAAAGCTTAATATTTTAGCATCTTCTTCATTGTGCTTATTTGCAACCAATGCCTCCACTACGTGGTGAGTAGCAGTTTATCCTTTTCTTCTTGTACTTATTATATTTATTTTCACTAGAGATCATTTCATTAGTTGGCTTTGATGCCCAACACAGTTCGCTTTAATTTTGAGTAATATCTCCAGTGACTCGTATGATTTCACAATACTTGTTACATGGTTATGTGGGTCTACATTTTACTACATCCTCTGTGTCACAGTAATTTTTATGCATTGTGGGTCCGTCTCCTTCGTTGAGTGGTCAGCTGACCTGGGTTCAATTCCTGGCCAGGTAGGAGGTGTTCTCCTCTTAGGAGTGGTTGTTGTGTTGTCCTCATCTGTTCATCATCGTTGATAAGGAGCCCGTCCAGTGTGTCGTCAACTAGAAAGATTTGTAACTCGGTGACCTAAATTCACCGGGTGAGGTCTCCTGGCCATTAATGCCACACAGTTGTGTATATATAATTGTGGAATTTGAGGCAGTACTTTCTGGAAGTGTGGTAGAATCCCTCGTCATAAAAAATGATAGAGGCTATGTCAGCTTTTCCTTGATATTTATAGTAGATTTGTGATTGGGTCCCTGTAATGTTCTTGACCATTGTATCAGTGCTGATCACATCACATGGAACTTCAAACATTAATTCAAAGTTATTATCAGCATTGAGCTGTCTTTTGGGAATGCCAGGTTTTGTTAATTCCTACAGTCCAGTTAGAGCTCGTCCACTAATCAGAAAAGATATTAAACCCAAATATTGGGTTTGCAGCTGTATCCAAAAATGAATATGACATAATGTCCCAGTAGCACACCTGTCCTCTTTCAGATGACAACTGCAGAGCCTCACTGAACTTATTCATTGGTTGGTTCGTTCCTGCTTTCATTCGTTCATCCATCACGAATGTGTCATTAACAAGAGAGTGCTAAAAAATCCAATGAATATTTTACCTCACTAGCTGAAGACCTCATCCGAGAAACTGTAAGGGACCAGTCCCAAGTTTCTCCAGCAAATTAGTGATCATGAATGCCTCTGTGTATGTTAATGAAACAAATTCCAATGAAGTTATAAGTAAAATAAAAATCCTTAAGCAATAAAATGTCATGTCGACTTGATGAAGTACCTGATTTCATATTAAAAGCATGTGCTCACCACATAGCAAAACCATTGGAAAAAATTTTCATCTTCTCTCTAGAAACTGGTGTCTTTCCAGATGTTCTCAAAATAGCAAAAGTTTCACCGCTGCTGAAAAAAAAAAGTTCTTATGATCAAATATCAAACTACCTAACTGTGTCACAGCCAAATTTCTTCTAAAAATGTAGAAAATACTTTTATGATAGGCTTTTAAGTTCCACAAATAAATATTCACCTCTTACTGTACAACAACATGGTTTTAGAAAGTCTAAATCTACACAGACAGCAATTTTTGAATTCTTAGACAGAGCTTCAAAAGCCCTTGATCAACATAAATTAGCTGCAGGTGTTTTTCTTGACCTGTCAAAAGCTTTCGGTGTCCTACACCATAACATTCTGCTTGAAAAATTAGAAAGATGAGGAGCAAGAGGTGTAGCACATAGCTTGATTTGTTCGTACCTAAAAAACCGGAGGCAGATGCTATCACTTCAGTACAAATTCAACACTAAGAGCAAAACAACTTCTTCCTTTCTAGTGAATTACCAATAAAAAAATGGTGTACAGCAGGGTTCAGTCTTAGGTCCATTCTTCTTGATTTATGTGGATGACTTTGTTGAATAGATGAGTCCCCAAAAAACTATCCTATTTTCCAATGACACCCGCATATTGCTTACTGAGTGCAGTCCAGAAACTGTTCAGTCAACAGCAGAAAGTTCTAAGAAAAGAATTTTTGAGTGGTTCACAAAGAACACTCATAGTTCATACTGAAAAAACTGTGTGTCATTTTTCATTTATTTGCTCCACCTAACCAAACGTCCGTCCAAGCCTGATTAAAATATTATCCCCTAGAAAACGCAAATGTCACAAAATGTTTGGGTTTGGGGGTTCAGCAAGACTTAAAGTGGGACACACACATAAATAACATGTCTAGGAAACACTCAGCTGTGTGCTATGGTGTAAGAATATTAAAGTCTACAACAAGCAAAACAACAGTACCACAGGCCTTTTATCCACAGCTCCACTCAGTGCTTCAATATTGGATCATTTTCTGGGGACACTCAACACTCACCTCTAAGAATAGTTTGTGACCTTAAAAAGATGGAGTTCTGTAAATGTCTTTACACAGAGCTTGGTTTTCTGAATATTCCAAGCTTGTTCATTTATGAAACTAACTTGTTTAGTAGAGATTACCTCTTGAAAACAGGCAAACTAGTTCAAAACAAAAATGTACACAACTATTGTGCCATAAGGATATCAAATATTCACAAAAAATATCACAGAGCTACGTTGTATCAGGGGAGCATAATTAACATTGATGTAATACTAAACAATAAGATACTGGAGGAAATAAAAATCGCTATATAATCAAAACTTAAAACTGAACTAAAGGCATTTCTAATAAATAACTGTTCCTATTCTGTAAAAAATTTCTGAATATATAACAAATAAAGTAACTTAAAAATTAAATTATAGGAATATGTACCCAATTTTAATTTGCTACTGTTTGCTAAGACTACGTATTACTTCAACTTTTCTTTGACCTGTTCAATATCAATAATTATACACTGCTGTGCGATGTAAATGGACTGACAAAAAAAATCAGTCATTCATTTATTGTGTTAGGTAGTTCTTGTCATGGAAGAGTACCATCTGAGGTATGAAATAAGTCAACGTATTCATTAGTAAAGTGGAGCAGCTGTAAAAGCTGGCATAAAAAGTAACTGTTGCCAAACTGCTGTAAACTAATTCTGCATACTAAAGCTTAGCTTAACATAGTAAAATTAATATTACTGTCTTAATACCTGCTTCTTATGAAACTGGGACAGAGCTGGTATATTTTCATAAATGACATGGTATGTGTACCAGTAAATGCTAGGTCATAAAATAAAGAACAGAAATCCTCAAAAGTATTGATGTAGTCTTGAAAATGAATTAGTAGTTTCAAAACTAATAGGATTTCAACTAGAAAATAAAGTTTTGTAACTGAAGACATCTTTCTGATAGCAAAGACAGCTTTAACTGTTCACTACCATTCCTGATCATAGTCATTGCCACAAAAATGAGTTTAGTGTACTAGGCAAATAATTTTCATGACTAGTATATTTATGGAGATAGTTGATTATATTGACATGTCTTTAAATATCCCCCATTCTGCAGATACTATGGTGGTAATGAGTTCATCGATAAGGTAGAGTTGCTCTGCCAGAAGCGTTCGCTGGAGGCATATCGCCTGGACCCGGAGAAGTGGGGCATTAATGTCCAGCCGTACTCGGGCTCTCCTGCCAACTTCGCAGTATACACTGCAATAGTTGAGCCACATGGCAGAATAATGGGTGAGTTCCAGTAGGATTTTATTTAGGATATTTACATATCTAATTGGGCTTATTATTTTGTTAACAAGGTAAATAAATTTCTGCACATGCCTGTGATAATTATGGATGTTTGGTGTAATAAACTTGTTTAGATTGCTAAATAAGTCTCTTTATTATGCCATTTCGGCTGCAAACCTAAAAACTCGTAAATCAGTATAATGGTTCTAAAGATATTTTAAACACACATTCTACCTTCAGGTACTTGCAGATAAAATTATTATGTAATTTATTCTTGTGCACTATAACAACATTTACTTTCCACGTATTGCTGTAAGTTTACTTCACAAAATTTTTATCTTTTAACAGTTTTCACTTCCAGTCTTTATTTATAAATAGTAATATAATATTTTTTCATGTAGTTTTTCTGGGGTTAAGCATCATGTCAGTTGATCGAGCTCTGGCCTCATGCCTATGAGGAAAGGAATTACCCTCAGAAATGTGACTTATTTTTGTTCTTGGAATGGTCATTGCATTTAACTTTTTAAACAAAGGTTAATCATGTTTTTGTTGTGCTGCGGTTTGGATGGCCTCCTCCTAGAGTCTAAAAGCTTAGATTAGTTTTTTAGTCTTCAAGAAAAGATTATTTTTCCACTTTGGTAAGCCAGATGTGATTGCATAGAAGCCTCTTTTGACTGTTCTTGTCTTCCCACAGTTCCTGCTCCTTCGTGTGATGCACTGAATTAGGATGTCAGTGAGGATCTATTTCTCCCAGCTCTCACTGGGTCTTCCCTGGGAGAGTCTGGTTAAAGTAATGCCAAAGGCTCCTTTGGGGAGCTATCCTCTTCATAGGGCCATACCATGGCAAACACTTTAGTTCAAGGGTCTCCAATAAGCTTGATAGTATCTTTGAAAGGTCACAGTCGATTTCCTTCCTCATGCTTACCCAATATGAGCTTGTGCTCTGTGTCTAATGACCTCATCATCAGTAGAAATTTTAACCGTAAATTTGCTTCTTTGCTTTCCAGCAGGCTTCTTTCTAATTCTAGCTGTTGTTGGATATCCTCATTCGTTATTTTATCTATTTTTTATGTAGGCAAGAACAGAGATTTTTTTTTTCTTTCGTTTGGAGACTGTGTTCAATCGTGGGAGTTTAGCAATGGTAAGAAGTAAAGGATAGTTTATAGTGGGGCCTTTGTGTACCTTGGACCATTAATGTAACTATGAAGGCCATAAGAAACCCTAACTGATCACTAATTTGGCTCTGGGAAAGCCATGCAGGGCACTACTATGTGCTGAGGCATAAAATTGTGCTTCTGCAACAAAAAGGAGTCTCAGACGAAAGAAAAGCACGGTAATGTGGATAAATTATCTCAAGATTTTGTCTTGCACCAGAAACAGTGCCATACTTGTCAAAGCATTAGTACATTATTTGATTGATGTGGGACCATAATGATAAGAAAGGGTAAAATATTTGTAAGAAGGTAGACTGAAATATCATTCATGTTCTTGCTTGCTCTTGCTATTTTCAAAATAGTTAATATAAATCTAACCATTTTGTTCAGAAGGCTATGGCCCACACAGTTCTTCAATAGTACTCTAATGACCCTATTGTTATGGAGACATTGAATGCTAACCAAAGAGAATAAATGGTGTTTCTTTGTTTCCTTATTTCTATGTAACGGTTGCAATTTTTAATGATGTAGTGTAACATAACTGCAAATGATTTTTTGTGACACCATGATAATTGGGTGGACATACTAATATGTGGAAAGAGAGGTACAAAGGTTTTAAGCTGTTAACAAACCTATGCACATGCTTCCTTCACAAAGACAGCAGTGAGGTGTCAAGCTAGTTAAAACAGTTACAAATGATGACCCTGAAACCAATAACTGTAAGCATGGTGTGTTTTCCAAGTAGCAGACGGAACTGGATAAGGCATTATTTGCATTACGTAACATCTCAGTCCTCTGTTTTAGAATGTGGAATGTTTCTGTTATAACCTTTAATCACCAATAATTGCGTGGATATTCAAACACACTCACTTAAAAACAATAGCTAGTTACATGATAACAACTCAGTATCTCTTATTCGACTGCCGTGCCGTGACATGCGACTAGCACCGTTCATAGCTCGGTGGGGCTCCCGCGCTCAGCCGAGTTGAAGAGCGCCTCTATTGCCGTTTGCGCGTACTGTCGTGGCAGCAATGTTAAATGTCGTGGCACTGTCACAACAGTTTCAGAACTTGAGATATTTTGGGAATGGTTTTTATAACAACTTTATGAAGCTGGAGGCCCCCGTGACAACAATGTCATCCAGATAGTTTATGCAGCCGGGAATGGAAGCCGTGAGCTGTTCCAAAAACTGCTGAAAAATGGGCGGCGCGTTAGCGACGACAAATGGTAACCGCTGGTACTGATACAACCCACAAGGAGTGTTGATGACGAGAAATTCCTTGGAAGAAGCATCCAACGGTAACTGATGGTACGCCTCCGATAAGTCAAGTTTGGAAAAGAACTGGCCCCCTGCGAGCTTGGTAAAAAACTCCTCAGGACGGGGAAGAGGATAAGTGTCAATGAGGCTCCGAGCGTTGACAGTGGCTTTAAAATCACCACACAATCGCAGACTCCCGTTTAGTTCAGAAACCACCACGATTGGCGATGCCCATTCGCTGGAGGTAACAGGAAGGAGAATCCCTGAAGCTGTTAACCTGTCTATCTCAGCCTTGACAGGTGCGCGCAACGCCACCGGAATAGGGCGTGCACGGAAAAACTTAGGGCGAGCTGTAGGTTTAAGAGTAATGTGGGCTTCAAAATCCTTGGCACGACCCAGACCAGCAGAGAACACGGACGAAAATTCAGAACACAATCCATCCAGCTGTTGATAAGGAATATTCTCAGATATGAGGTGCACATCATCATCAATGGAGAACCCAAACAACTGGAAAGCAGCATAACCAAACAGGTTTTCAGTGCCCGCATGATCCACCACATAAAACGTGAGGGGCCTAACAACAGACTTGTAGGTAGTGGAAGCATCAAACTGGCCAGTAATAGGAATTTTCTGTTTATTCTCAGATTCCGCATAACTGGAGACAAGGGAGGAGAGCCCAACTCCAAATACGTGCGAGAATTAATGAGAGTTACTGCAGAGCCAGTGTCCACTAGCATGCGATTGTCTTAATCCAGAACACGAACAGTAACAAAAAACTTATTTGTTTGAGAAAGCACACAGTTAACATCCATGTCCGATGCCTTGTCCTCGTCGACAAGAACTTTAGGGGACTGACACACAGAAGCAATGTGGCCTTTTTTCCTACATTAATTACACATGGCCCAACGTTTCGGACACGTGGCCCTGTCATGCTGTACGAAACAACGTGGACAAGAAGGAAGTGCGGAACGAACCTGCTTCTGTGGTTGCTGTTTTCGCTGCGAGCGTTGCGGCCCAATGTGACATTGTTTACGCGAGTGAACCCCCGCCACATCTTTGTTCTCCTGTGAAACAGGCAAATTGTCCATGTCAAAAGTTGACTGTACAGCGCCTACATCACACCACGCATCTATTTGCGCGCCAGCAGCATGAGACACTTCAAAGGATTGAGCGATGCTTAGAACTTCCGACAACAACGGGTTTGGCAGTTGTAGGGCATGTTGCCGAACTTCTTTATCAGGAGCAAACCATAGAATAGCATCCCTAACCATTGAATCAGCATAAGACTCATGATGAGTGTCCGTGACAAACTAACATTTCCTACTCAGACCTTGTAGTTCCGCCGCCCAAGCCCGGTAAGATTGATGGGGCTGTTTACGACCCCGGTAGAATGCCATGTGGGCGGCAACGACGTGGGTGTTTTTTCGGTAATAGTTAGACAATAAGTCACACATATCTTGGAAGGGCAGACAGGCAGGTTCCCGCATAGGGGCTAACTGAGATAGCAGCTGATAGATCTGTGGGGAAATCCAAGATAGAAATAACGACTTACATATAGGTGCATCGACAATGCCGAAAGCCAAGAAGTGTTGCCGCAAACGCTTCTCATAATCCTCCCAGTCTTCAGCGGCCTCGACGTCAGGAGGGAATGGAGGCGGAGAAGAGGAAGACAGACAATGAGTAAGCGACGTCGACAACGCCTGAGGTGCAGCCGTCAGCTGTGTTTGTTGTTCCTGAATAGCAGCCGTCAGCTGCGTTTGTTGTTCCATGTCTGCCCCGTCACGAACACACAAATCCACAACGCAGTAAAAATATCCGACCTCGTTGCCAAAAAGTGTTACAACCTTTAATCACCAATAATTGTGTGGATATTCAAACACACTCACTTAGAAACAATAGCTTGTTACATGATAACAACTCGGTATCTCTTATTCGGCGGCCGGCGCCGTTCGTAGCTCGGTGGCCCTCACGCACTCAGCCGAGTTGCGGAGCACCTCTATCGCCATTTGCGTGTTCTGTCGTGGTGGCACTGTTAAATGTCGTGGCATTCTCACAACAGTTTCAGAACTTGAGATGTTTTGGGAATGGTTTTTATAACAACTTTATGAAGCTTGTCTTAATATCAAGTGTGTAATTTATTGCTTAATATGGAATTCTTCATTGTGTAGAACACGGGTGTGGTAGTCAAAGCAAAACATATTCATTTGTTGCAGGTTTGGATTTACCTGATGGTGGCCACCTTACACATGGCTACATGACAACTAACAAGAAGATATCCGGAACTTCGATATTTTTTGAATCCATGCCATACAAAGTAGATCCAGCAACAGGACTGATTGATTATGATAAGCTGGCAGAGACAGCAAGACTGTTCAAACCAAAACTGATCATTGCAGGTGAGTAATTAACAGTTTGTCTGTACCCAAGAAGGGGATAAAGATACATGGCACTTTTATTTTCCATGGTTGATATACGTTAAGCCATGGCTAAATTTTATTGTGCTTGTCTGTTTCAAAACACCACAACACTAAACACACTTGCTGTTGTAGTTTTTTATAATGTGAGACTTTCTCATAATAAATTAACATATACGTATTTCTCATTTTAGTTATGATTTTGGGGTTGCTATTCATAGTTCTTAAGTCTTTCTGGCTTTAAGACAAGCTCAAAATACAGGCAGTGTTGAGACGTAATTGTTTTTCACGTTCTTTTTTCTTATATCAGCTATTATGTATAAAGTCTTCAGTATTTTTATGATACAGTAGCTCTGTAATAATAGATTGTTTGTCTGAACCTCATGCAGTCACTGTCTTTGGTTTGCTCAGAGTAAATGTGCTAAAATGAAAAATGAGGTTTATAGATACAGTTAAATAATTCATTCCCATTAAAAGCATCAGGTTGGCAGACACAGTTTAGTAATTAATTACCGTTAACAGCATTAGGTTGGCAGAGTCACACTTAGTTATATTAGCACTTCTCATTCCCACTCACTGGGTGCTGACTACAGCAAGGTGAGACACATGACTTCTGTAAAGAAGCACTTCAGAACCCTGTTGCATCAGCCTCCAGCTGATGTGTGAAATTACATCCAAACTAGACTCCCTGACATGTTGAACAACTATCAGGTGTGTTGGGCGGATAGCTCTCTCATCATTGCTGATGGCCTAAGTGGTGTAAGTCTGAGGGAGAAGAGTGGGGTACAGGTCCTCTAGTAGCTTTAGCAGTTCTCATATGAGTAGACTCTTAAGTTTTCTGCACCAGTGTGTGCATTTGGATGAGCCAATCAAATTATTTGTTAACACAGTCATCATGACATGTATAGTCAGTTTTCCCACTCCATATTTGTTGATAAAGAATTTTACTCCAAAACCGTACAATGTGCTTGCCACATTGAATACCCTGGCTCCTGTCAGTAAGTTCCTAAGTAACACCCAGCACTGTCCTTTCTTGGATGGGTAACTGCCAGGCATGTCCCACGCTGTTGGCAGATTTGCCTTTGCCTTTTCCTTTGCCTTTCCAGCAAAGGAGAAGAGGGTGGTGGCGTAAAGTTTCTGTTCAGCAGACTTTATGCCAGTGTCATGGATTAAATTCCAAACCTATCTTGTATTGTTTCATGGAGTGAGGGCATGTGAAATGCTGATTCGTCCGTTGGATGAGGACATTAAGCATGGTGACCCCCATGGTGCTATTTGAGAGGAGATTTCACTCTCTCCTTTTTCTCATCTTCTCCAACACAAATGTGACGCTACCAAACATTCACGCCCATAACAATCATCTGTATGTATCAGATACACTTTACAAGCAAGTCTCATGTTTTACACAGGAAAGGTGCCAATGTGCACGGAGGGTAGGCAGAACACAATTAGGTGGCTGGTGTTCCTTCCAGAGATCAAAAAATATTTTAGGTGTTGGCCTTGAGTCATATGGGCAGCTGGCTCTGGCCCATTTTGTTTATTTTATGTCACCACTAGCAACAAGAGGCCCAATTTGTCCCCTCAAGTGCAGGGACCTATTGAAACTTGCCCAGTTGTCATTGTTTGCCATCGAGGTCCATCTCCCCTATCTTATGTTTCTGGAACATCCCCCCTCCCCCAGTTGTTTTAAAATTGTTAGGAGCACCAGCAATTATTTGCTTACGAGGAAGTGTTTACACTTGGCACGTCAGAATCTGCCACAGCTTTTTTTACCACTCGTGGTTAATGCCACTTAAAAGCCACACTCCAAATTTCAGCTGGCAGTACACACTGAAAGTTACATTAAAATTGCAAAAATATTTATTTTCTAGATTAACACTCAGGACTAAAATATGGATACCCCTGAATTATTATTATATTTCCAGTTCACCATTGTGACAATATCATTAAGTTATAATCACTATAGTCTGATTTAAATAAATTGCCATCTTACATTTAAGGTCCAAAGTCATGACAAATACAGCCACTGCAGCAGTCCTCTTTCTGTGAGGTTTGCTACACATCTGTATAGTAACTCTAAAAATATCAAAATTTGTTTTTTCTTTAATTAGAGTGGGAGATGTGTTGTTATTTTTAGGTGATATTTTCCCATCAATTCAATAGCTTCAACTCATGTTATCATATTGTGAAAGCTATTGAAGTTGCTGATATAATTTTATTTTGTTGCTTACAATAATAGCTTGCTTAGCAGTGACATGTATTGTATTATGTTTATAGTGTGTAAGCTTCAGAAAAGGTGATATTTTATTGTTGAAATTTGTCAGTATTTAACTTATAACAAATATGAATTTAAAATTCTGGAAACCATGGTTGATAAAGATGTAGAGTTTTGACACTCCCCCCACCCCTTCTACTACTTTTGTCATGCATTACAAGACGTAGGAAACTTACTGTATTTTATGGACTACAAGACGCACCTTAATTTTTAAGGAGTTTTCAAAAAAGAAACGTTTTACCATTTTTGTTATTAGACTGCAAAGCCGGACTAAAAGAAAAAAATTCTTAGTTTATTAAAGAGGAATGACCTAATTAAATCCCTGAAAATTGTCATCTGAACTTCCTCCTCCTCCTTCTTCTTCTTATTTTTTGTTTTCCTCCCTCCTCCCTCCTCCCTCCTCCTCCTCCTCCTCCTCCTCCTCCTCATCATCATCATCATCATCATTGTCCACTTCACTGCCATAAAAAAAAGTTACTTATGCAGCACTTCTTGAAAGATTTAACAATAATGTCTTCTCTCACTCTAGACCATGATTGTTTTATCCACTGACACACTTGTTTCATGGTGAAGAAACACTCCTTAATTTCCTCCATAACCTCAACTCCTTTTCGAATCTGAATTTCACCTGGTCCTTTCCCAAAACCCAAGCCACCTTCCTGGATGTTGACCTTCATCTTGTTGAAGCTCACATCCACACCTCTGTCCATATCAAACCCACCAACAAACAACAGCACCTTCACTTTGATAGCTGCCATCCATTCCACATCAAACGCTCCCTTCCCTACAGCCTAGGTATTTGTGGCAAACGTATCTGCTCCAGTGACGAATCCCTCAACAATTACACCAACAACCTGACCAGTGCTTTCCTCTCTCGCAACTATCCTGCAGACCTTGTCCACAAACAGATCTCCCGAGCAATACATTCCTCCCCATCCAATAACAACATTCCTACCCTCAGACCACACAGAAGCATCCCCCTTGTCACCCAATATTATCCGGGCCTCGAATACATCAATAAATTACTCCGCCAGGGATATGACTTTCTCAAGTCAACCCCTGAAATGAGATCATCCCTTGACAAACTTCTCCCCACACCACCCAGAGTTGCCTTTCGTCGTCCCCCTAACCTCCGTAACATCCTTGTTAAACCCTGCAATATTCCCAGACTACCTTATCTACCCAGCGGTTCCTACCCCTGTAACCGACCCCGCTGCAAAACCTGCCCCATGTATCCCCCCACAACCACCTACCCCAGCACCGCTACTGGTAAAACATACACAATTCAAGGCAGGGCCACGTGTGAAACTACACATGTCATTTATCAGCTGACATGCCTGCACTGCACAGCCTTTTACATTGGTATGACAACAACTAAACTGGCTGAGCGCATGAACGGACACAGATGAACTGTCCGCCTAGGAGATGTCCAATACCCAGTAGCGGAGCATGCCCTCCAGCATAATTCTAGAGACCTAGGAACCTGCTACACCGTATGTGCCATTTGGCTTCTCCCACCCAACACAGGCCCTCTGAACTGCGGAGATGGGAACTTGCACTCCAGCACATCCTTTCATCCCGCCATCCCCCTGGACTGAACCTACGTTAAACCACCTCACTCCCATTTACTTTTCAGTCTTCTCCTCTTTCCCTTTCCTCTTTAGCCATTCATGCATCTTTTCATCCTACATCTTTATACTATACACCTCATTACTTCTGTATGCATCCTCTTTGGTTTGAAGCTGGCACAGTACCTACAGTAGAATATCTTTGACTTCCCTCTGACAACCATGCCTCCATCCTTGCTACCTTCCCTGTTTTCCTTTCCCTGTTGCTTCATAACCTGGGTTGTGAGTAACTAAATCCACTTTCCCTTCTTCCCTTTCTTTCCCCTCTCTCCTCCCTGATGAAGGAACATTTATTCCGAAAGCTAGGAACTTAAATTTTCGGTTGTTTTTTGTGTTTCTATCGGCTGTACTGAGCTGAGGTAAGTACTGGCCAGCCCCTCTATCTCTTTGTTAGTAATAGTTTCATTGTAGGTCATTTTAAACCTTCCTTAAGCAGGAATTCATGTGGAGTTTCATCCATTTGTCCCATTCATCTCTCAATACACACTTTAATTGGTTTATTTATTGAGACATCAAAAGGTTGCATTTGTGAAGTATGCCTTCCCGGAATAACAGCAGGCTCTGTATTTTCCTGTTTCAAATTCTCTTCCACAGAATTTTTCAAATGACTATTAAACTGATATAGCTCAAGGAGAGAACTCTTCTTCAATAAAGCATCTGTCCTTCTCTCCCACACTGTTAATCCATAATTTCGTATCAGCCTTGTCTATCCAGCACTTGTCATGTACGTTAATGCCACCATCTTGCAGTATTTCAGAAGGTTTTGGCATTGTTTTGCACTTGAAAAATGATCATTAGATTATGTTCAGTACCATCAGCACAACATGAAAGGATAACAGTGTAGGCATTTTCTCTTCCTACTCTTGTGGCATTTTGAGATATTTTGGTTTGGATGCTAAGCCCATGATGCTTCATGAACCACCAACTCCATCCTTATTTTGGTTTGCATGCTAAGCCCATGATGCTTCATGAACCACCAACTTCATCCTTGAAGTATGTTAAGTTCCCCTGTAGTGCTAGCTTAGCGAGCGTGTATTTGAATCATTTTTGTATTAGTTCCAGTGCCATTTTGACAGTGTCTTTGAATCCATTTCAGTAAATCATCTTCTAGTTTTGGCCATTTTTGCATTCAGTCCTCTGTTTGCACATTTAGGCTTCCTCATTCTTATCAGCTTTTCTTTACGACCCCACCAATCATGAATGGTTTTTTTTCTGTTGGTGGAGGGACCAAATGATGCTCATCTGCTCAATTTCCATGTTGTTCTGCATATGCTATTACTTTGTTTACAGCACACATCTTATGAATACCTTTCCTTTTTTTACATTACAAAACTGGCTAATAACAAAAATATTATACTATAAGAAAAGATTTTATTTATTTTGTAGCTACCAGTTTCGCCACTTCATGCATCATCTGCAGGCCTATGCGCATTAAACAATAATGACAACATTATCAACTTATCAGTCATGCAAGACAGACACATTAAACAAAACGAGAATCAAGGACAAGACTTTACAAATAAACATTTGATAGAACGAACAGATACATACATTGTCACATACCTGAAGTATACCACAATGAATTTCCATTCTATGGATTGTACAACTGTATTATTTATTAATAACTTCTGTGAATAACTATTCCATGATTTTTATTGGCCAGTCGGACATGCATTATCTGCACATCCCTGAAATAACCTACTGAAAGACAAAATAACTGTAGAAGATGATAAATGTATGAAGAAGGTAACACCTCAGAAACAAGTAAAGTGAAAGAACATGACCTACACATCTGTCAAATTATGAAATGCTGAGTTGTGAAATTTTGAAAGAGACTACAACATCAGAAAAAACTAAAGTGATATGGATGTTGTATACATACAATTAATGTCAAAGACGTGTCAGAGGACCAAAATAAGACCTACCTCAGATCACAACATATGTAGAACATATGAAAAAACCCCACAAGAAACTGTTCATGATGTAAACCACTCATGTGCAGATGCATTCATATATCATGTACTGCTGTGGAACAATCACACACAGGGACACTAAGTGACCTGTGAGGATGCAGTGCACTATAAAGGATGCCTCGGCAATGTATATACATAAAATATCAGAAAAGCTCTCTGACAAGTTAACTCAAAAAGTACTCTTACATTAGAAGCATAAGTTAACACAAAGAAATAAAATGGGATCTAAAAAAACGTATAATTATTCATAAATATACTGTAATGTGTACATAACTAAGTCTTTTGATGACATTGAAACTAAAAGCCATTCTGTTCATGCGATAAAAATTTCAAAGGAAAATAACGGCCATAAACTGTGAACATGTGACAGCAAACTATAAGTTGGCAATACATACACTATTACAACAAAAACACTGCCAATACCTTAAGTTGTGTGTAGTGGAATTTAAGTGAGGTTAATATAAATCTGTGTGAAATTGAAGACCAGTGCAAAACCCCTAAATGTGTCGCATATGACTAAAATAATTGTATGTTAAAGAGAAGGAGACATTCAAAGATATCTAGTTACAACTCTAGGGCCAACATACACAGTTCTACCACCAAGCACCTAACTAGAGGCCAATGACAGCAATGTTCACGTCAGCTAGCTTCCTGACGAGCAACCCACTCAAAAAGTACTCGTATGTATTAGACACAAGTGAACATGCAAAACATATAATGAAATTTGAATTTCATATACAAACTAGGTCCAGTAATAACATTATGAGAAGAAAAGTTGCTACTCATCATTTAGTGGACATGCTGAGTTGCAAATAGTCAAACCAAAAAGACTCTCACAATTAAAGCTTTCGGCCATGGGCCTCGGCATCTGAAACCACATTGCAAGTAGCAGCACCAACGCATGATGGGAGTGATAAGGAGGAGGCTGGGGTGGGGAGGGGGAGCGATAATATGGTGGGGGTGGCGGACTGTGAACTGTTGTAGGTTAGACGGAGGGCAGGGGAGAGGTTGGGAGGGGGAGTGCGGAAAAGAAGAGAAATAAAAACACTGTCTGCGGTGGTAGAATGACGGATGTGTAGTACTGGAATGGGAACCGGGAAGGGGCTGGATGGGTGAGCACAGTGACTAACAAAGGTAGAGGCCAGGGGTGTTACGGGAACATAGGATTTATTGCAGGGAAAGTTTCCACCTGCGCAGTTCACAAAAGCTAGTGTTGGTGAAAAGGATCCATATGGCACAGGCCATGAAGCAGTCACTGAAATGAAGAATATCATGTGTGGCACTGTTTCAGCAACAGGATGGTTCACTTGTTTCTTGGCCACAGTTTGTCAGTGGCCATTCATGTGGACAGACAGCTTTTTGGTTGTCATGCCTACATAGAATGCAGCACAGTGGTTGCAACTTAGCTTGTGGACCACATGACTGGTTTCAGAGGTAGCCCTGCCTTTGATGGGATAGGTGATGTTAATCACTGGGCTAGAGTGGGTGGTAGTGGGAGGATGTATGTGACAGGTCTTGAATCTATGTCTATTACAAATGTATGAGCCATGTAGGGATTGGGAGCAGGGGTTGTGTAAAGATGGATGAGTATATTGTGTAGATTCCGCAGATGGCGGAATACCACTATGGGAGGGGTGGGAAGGATAGTGGGCAGGACATTTCTCATTTCAGGGCATAATGAGAGGTAATAGAAAACGTGACGGAGAATGTAATTCAGTTGCTCCAGTCCTGAGTGGTACTGAGTTAAAAGGGGAATGCTCCTCTGTGGCCAGGGGGTGGGGCTTTGGGTGGTGGTGGTGGTGGTGGTGGTGGTGGTGGTGGTGGTGGTGGTGGTGGTGGTGGTGGTGGTGGGAGACTGGAAAGACAAGGCACGGGAGATTTGCGAGGATAATTACAGGCAGTGAAGGCCTCAGTGAGACTTTCGGTATATTTCGAGAGGGACTGCTCGTCACTGAAGATGCAACAACCACAGGGGGCTAGGCTGTACGGAAGGGACTTCTTGGTATGGAACGAGTGGCAGCTGTCGAAGTGGAGGAGGTATTGCTGGTGGTTAGTAGGTTTGATATGGACAGAGGTACTGATGTAGCTATCTTTGAAGTGGAGGTCAACATCAAAGAAGAGCAGGACCAGGTGAAGGAAATGGGGGAGAAGTTATTGAGGTTCTGGAGGAATGTGGATAGGGTGTCCTCTGCTTCGATCCAGATAGCAAAGATGTCATCAATGAATCTGAACCAGATGAGGGGTTTAGGATTCTGGGTTCTTTGGAAGGATTCCTCTATATGGCCCATGAATTGGTTGGCAGGATGGTGCCATGCTGGAGTCCATAGCTGTACCCCGGATTTGTTTACTTTCCTTTTTATAATATTTTTACATTTCATCGTGGATTTTCCATTGTTTAAATAAGTCCAGTAACTATTGTGTCATGAAACAATCAACTACCAATGAGAGTGAGTAAGAGGGAAGTACCTAGTCAATGCTAAAGCTTTCATGAAAGAATGGAAACGTGACCAATATTAGATACTGAGCAGGAGGAGTGGTGCAGAAGGGAGAATAGAGTTATCGTAACTGTACAGGCTCAAGACAGATTCTAATAGACATCCGACAGTCCACAATTACAAATGATGTAGCACTAATATGATAACAAACAGAGACCAAACAATTAAGACGCTTGTCAAGAAAGCATATGTCAGTACCAAAAAGCCCTCCCCCACTTGTATGCCAAATACACACATAAACACAGAGAACTCTGAGGGACTCACTGCAATTAATGCTGAAGGGGTTGACACAATCCCTGTATATACCCCATTAGTGGCCAGCATAACTGGTGATGCAGACTATCTACAGAAATTATAAAGAAGTGTATACCAGAGGGTGTGACTCAAATAATTACCATTAAATGAATGCCAGAAGTACCTGTAAACTTTGATGTCAGCACTCCAACTGTCATCTGACAAGAGAAACATTCAAAATACATCATCCAAAGATATGTGTCAGCGGATACTCAGTCAGTCGACATTAAAACTGGCAGTGTGAGAGTATATCACAATAACAGTAATCAATACAAAGCCATGCACAGGGAATATCGTAACTGAAATATTTAGATAAAAGGATGAAACCCAACAACAGGGTGTATTCAAACTAAATGGAAATTCATAATGGTTCACATGAAAACCATGTCAGTCAATTATTTTTGCTGCATTTGACACATTTAGTGGTTATGCATCCGTTTCCAAGTTTACATAAGTATGCATTTAGCATCACTCTGGTTCTGCTGGACAAAACTGTGACATTGCCAGTGTTGTTGTTGTTGTAATAGTGGGTGTATTGTCAAGTCGTAGATAGCTGTGACATGTTCATACTATTATATCAAACTCAAACATGGAATTTACTTAAGATTTAATTATTGGCTTGATGTGTGGCCTTCTCATTGGTCAATTAATAATGTGGCTTCCAGAATGAGATTTTCACTCTGCAGCGGAGTGTGCACTGATATGAAACTTCCTGGCAGATTAAAACTGTGTGCCCGACCGAGACTCGAACTCGGGACCTTTGCCTTTCGCGGACAAATGCTCTACCAACTGAGCTACTGAAGCACGATTCACGCCCTGCACTCACAGCTTTACTTCTGCCAGTACCTCGTCTCCTACCTTCCAAACTTTACAGAAGCTCTCCTGCGAACCTTGCAGAACTAGCACTCCTGAAAGCATGGATAGTGCGAAGACATGGCTTAGCCACAGCCTGGGGGATGTTTCCAGAATGAGATTTTCACTCTGCAGTGGAGTGTGTGCTGATATGAAACTTCCTGGCAGATTAAAACTGTGTGCCCGACTGGCTTGTCTTTTACACAATATATATGGCTGTTATTTTCCTTTGAAATTTTAATTGCATGAATGTAATGGGTTTTAATGTCATCAAAATACTTCAGGTGTGTACTGGTTACCGTACATTTATGAATAACTATATGTTTTCTTAGATCTCATTCTATTTCTTTGTGTTAACTTATGCCTAATATGTAAAAGTACTTTTTGAGTTGTTTGCTAGTCAGAAAGCGTTTCTCATATTTCATGTATATACATTGCTGAGTCATCCTTTATAGTGCACTGCACCCGCGCGAGCTACTTAGTGTCCCTATGATTGTTTCATGGCAGTACATGATATATGAATGCATTTGAACATGAATGTTTTTAATCATGAACAGTTTCTTGTTGGGTTTTTTGTATGTTCTACATATGTTATGATCTGAGGTAGGTCTTATTTTGGTCCTCTGACACATCTTGGACATAAATTGTATGTATACGACGTACATGTCCCTCAACTGTGTATAACTTCACGTCTTATACTTTTACATAACATATGGATCAAATTTCTTCACTTTATTTGTTTCTGAGGTTGTAGTCTCTTTCAAAATTTCACAACTCAGCATTTCATACTTTGACAGATGTATAGGTCATGTTCCTTCGCTTTACTTGTTTCTGAGGTGTTTCCTCCTTCATACATTTATCATCTTCTACGGTTATTTTCTCTTCCAGTAGGTTATTTCAGGGCTGTGCAAATAATGTATGCCCGACTGGCCAGTAAAAATCGTGGAATAGTTGTTCACGGAAGTTATTAATAAATAATGCATTGCGTAAGTGGAAATTTGTTGGGTATTCTTCAGGTATGTGACAATGGGTGTATCTGTTCATTCTATCAAATGTTTACTGCAAATTCATTTGTAGAGTCTCATCCCTGATTCTCATTTTGTTTAATCTGTTTTTGTGTTGTACAATTGATATGTTGATAATGCTGTCATTTATTCATACAGGTCTGAAGACGGCATGCAGAAGTGCCTAAACTGGTAGTTACAAAAGAAATAGTTCATGAGGATGGCTGTAGGCATTTTATTTGCTTACAGTAGTAAATGGTTGTGATCCTCAAGACCTCCAGTCAAAAGGATGGACTTAGAAAAAATATTGTACTGTTCACCATTACATAAATCATTTTAAAGTTCACTGGCACTGTAGATGGTACTGGCGCGTCATATGCTACACAGTGCTCTGTGCTTATGACGACGAAGCGAAGCTAGCGTGTGAATTCCTGGAACCCACGTTGGTTGCATTGGTGCACTGTTGCTGCAAATGAATCCATTGTTGCCAGATAGGGACAGGTTACCCTGGGAATCAAATATACAGCCATTCGTAAGACTTGTGGAAATTTTAAGTCATACACTGGACTTTCAATATTAAATTTCGAGTATAAGATACACCTCTATTATGAAGGCAATTTTTCAAAGAAAAAAGTGCATCCTATAGTCCACACAATACGGCAATGTTACATGAGTCTTCTGCTGCAACAGTTCTCTGAGAACCAGCAGGCACACTGTTTTGTGCAGTGGGAGTGACAAGACTGTGGGAGCCAACTACACCAGTACAGCTCTCATTTGTGTATTGGTGGTGAGAGTAGTCCAGCCCACTGGGTATGAAATGCTGACTAGTTTAAATCCAGTTATGGTACGCTGTCAGGTTTCAAAATCTGATTAAATGTGTGTGGAACTCCTCAAAATATTCTGATAATGAGCTGCACTCCTTCCTAACTCTAATTCGATTTTCTATGAAAACATGGAAGTTCATCTGTGATGGGGCTATAAGATATTTCTGCAACATTTACAAGAAACAAAGTTAATTTTCATGTACTCTTTACTAATTGGGAAAGAACACTTTGGATAAAATGTAAGTTGTGCTTGTGAGTAGCAGTGGAGTGCTTACCATGCAAACTATTGGGAGCAGCGATAAGACAATGTAACACACAGTGCGAGAATTCAGGCAGTACACAAGGCAGCTCCGTCACACTTCATAATTATTATTGTGTATTTTCCATTTCATGTTGGGACTTGAAATTTTGCATACACGGAGGTGACAAAAGTCATGGGATGCCTCCTAATATTATGTCGGACCTCCATTTGCCATGCATATTGCAGCAACTTGATGTAGCTTGGACTCGAGAAGTCGTTGGAGGCCCCCTGCAGAAATATTGAGCCAAGCTGCCTCTATAGCCGTCCATAATTTCAAAAGTTCTGCGGGTGCAGAATTTTGTGCACAAACTGCCCTCTGTTATGTCCCGCAAATATTTGATGGGATTCGGGTAGGGCAATCTGGATGGCCAAATAATTCTCTTGAATTGTCCAGATCTGCTTCAGACCAATTGTGGCACAGCGACATTCCATTGTCATATGGGAACATGAAGTCCATGAATGGCTGCAAATGGTCTCCAAGTAGTGGAACCACCACAGCTTCTTGGCATCTGTGTCACACTCGAACCCTACCATCAGCTCTTACCAACTAAAATTGTGACTCGTCTGACCAGGATACGGTTTAACAATTGTCTAGGTTCCAAATGATATAGTCAAGGTGCTGCAGATGGTGTCAAGCTGTTAGCAAAGATGCTCATATTGTCATCTGCTGCCATAGCCCATTAATGTCACATTTCGCCACATTGTCCTAAGGAATATCTTTCTCATACATTCCACATTGATTTCTGTAGTCAATTCATTTAGTGTGCTAGCACTGAAAACTCTAAGCAAACACAACTGCTCTCAGTAGTTTAGTGAAGGCTGTTGGCCACTGCATTGACCTCTGTGAGAGGTAATGCTTCAAATTTGGTATTCTCTGCACACTCTTGGCATAGTAGACCTCAGAATATAGAATACCCAAAAGATTTCGGAACTTGGATGTTCCATACGTCTTGCTCCAACTACCATCTGGCGTTCAAAGTCTGATAATTCCCGTCATGCGGCCATAATCGTGTTGGAAATCCATTCACATGAATCAGCCTACTATAAATGGTAGCACTGCTGATGCTCTGCCTTTTTATACCTTGTGCACATTATGCTACCGCCATCTGTATGTGTGCATATCACTCTATCGTGACTTTTGTCACCTCAGTGTTGTTTTTCTCTCTCTCTCTCTCTCAAAGTAGACTAATGGAAAAAGGAATCAGAAGAGCTTTCCATGTGATGTGTCTGAGCATTCTCTTGTTAGAAACAAACTGCCTCAGAAGAGTTGTATGACTTGCTTTTTCTATGCGAAGTAAAGCCTTTTAATGTAACCTAGTTTACACTATATGAACTTATTACATCAAGAATCGTGCAAAAATTTCAGGTATTAGTTGTTATTCACGCTGTCTGGATTACAAGCGATTCCGACAAATTGCTGATGAAAATGGAGCATACCTTATGGCTGATATGGCTCATGTGTCGGGGTTGGTTGCTGCTGGACTTATACCGAGTCCATTTGAGTACAGTGATATTGTGACAACCACCACTCACAAGACACTGAGGGGTCCTAGAGCTGGCATAATCTTCTTCAGGAAAGGTAAGATGCTAAATTTTCTAATATTAAGGGGAAAATAAGAAACTTGTATATATCGTATTTAAAAATTCTAAATTTTTGAATATTAAGGGAAAAAGAAAAAACTTGTACATTTACTCGAATCTAAGCTGCACTATTTTTCTGGTTTTTGTCATCCACATAACTGCCTGCGGCTTAGAATAGAGTGCAACGTAAACGGAAGTTCTGAAAAATGTTGGTAGGTGCTGCCACAACTAACTTCTGCCATCGAATATATGTAGCACTACACAGGCATGATTTGCAGGCACAAAGATAAATACTGGCACCAAAACCTCTGTGTCAATAAATAAATTTAAAAAAAGTAGAAGAAGAGCTTTTTTCTGTGCCTCGACTTTCGACCACTGCATTTTCATACGTTATCCAATGAAGTAAATAGAAGTTCCACATTGTTAATCTTCAAAAGTAGCAGCCTTTCAAATATTCGTAGAATAAAATTGAATTTCTTTACACAAAAATACTAACAATGCACAAGGCTTCAGGATTGTTGCACGAGTTGATGTTCTGGGGCCCATTAAGATTTCACGTAGCGGCACCTATTGCTTCGTGGAATTTTGTGAAGTGCTTGTTGATGTTAGTGAACCATAATGAAGCGCTTTCATTATAGTGCCAAATTCAAGGTGGGAGTTATTTGTTTTGCAGAACAAAGTTCTAATAGTGCTGCAGGTCTGTGATACGGGATTGATGAGAGCAGTGTCAGGCGATGGCGACTGCAGAGAGACAAATTATTTGTATGTTCAAGTAGCAGGAAAACATTTAGTGGGCCAAATTGTGGCTGATGTCATGTGCTAGAAGTGATTTTAAATGAATTTGCAAAGGAAGAGCGTCAGAAATTCCTATCTGTGAACGCTGAAAGTTTAAAAATTAAAGCATATGAAATTGCTAGAGAGCAAAAAACTAAAATTTTAAGGCCAGTCGCAGGTGGATTGTTCTGTTTATGAAGTGCTGGGGTTTTTCACTATGGAACCGAAATTCAGTTACACAGAAACTGCCAAAAAATTATGAAGAAAAACTTGTGTAATTTCAGCATTTCATAATTAGGCGGCGCACAGAAAAGCAATACCTTCTTGGTCACATAGGAAATGCTGACCAAACTCCCACACATTTTGACATGCTGTCAAATTATACGGTTGAAGCCAAAGGGAAGAAAGACATAAGTGTTCTTACATCAGGGGATGACAAACAGCGGGTGTCCGTCATGCTTACTTGCACAGCAAATGGACATAAATTACCCCCATTCATAGTTTTCAAGCGAAAGACCTTACAAAAATTGGAAGTGTTTCCAAAAAGTGTAACTGTACGAGAAAACGAAAGTGGGTGGTTTTCAGAGGATGTTGTGCTGGAATGGATTAGGCTTTTGGGGAACAGTCGTCCTGGCGCAATGCGTGGTTTACACAGTCTGTTGGTATTAGATGAGTACACACACCATACAACACCTGCAGTAAAACGAAAATTAGAGGAAAGCAAAACGCTCTTGGCAGTAATTCCAGGTAGAATGACTTCAATTCTGCAACCACTTGACGTCTGTTTGAATAAAGCATTTAAGGACAAGCTTAAACGCATGTACACACTGGTTTTCAAAAAGCGACAGACAACTGACACCAACAGGGCGTGTAAAACACGCAGGTTTGTCGCAAGTGTACTAATGGATTTATGATGCATGGAAGTGTGTTCCAAATCAGACTCTGCAACAAGCATTTAAAAAATGTTTGATATTAAGTGCACTACATGGTATGGAGGACGATGCTCTGTATGAAGAAATGAGCAACAAAGAATCAAGTGATATCGATTCAGAATCATGACTGATATTTTAAACATTTTGGATAAGATGTATTACAAACATAATAAATGTTGTGTTAAATTTCAACGTTTAATTTCTAAGTTATTTTCATTCTTATTTTATAAGTGTTGCTACTCTGCATTGCACAGGATAGAAAAGCATGGAGAGCTGCATCAAACCAGTCTATGGACTGAAGACAACAACAACAACAACAACAACAACAACAACAACAACAACAACACACTCTGCATTTGAAGTCATCACTAAAAACCTACCATGAAAATCTGACTGGCAAGACTGTTTGAGATGTATGTCAATATGGCCAACTTTTATGAATAGTGAATCACATGCAGTATTCTCGTCACCATAAGAATAATATGAAAGTAAACATTATGCCGTGTACTCTTTACTGTTTGCTCCTATCTCATTTAAATCCTGTCTGCCTAATAAACTATAAAACTAGACTGAGACAACAGCAAAGGCGGAAGAATATACATATAACGTCATCTTTATATTCGTATTATTCTTATGCTGAATAGTGATACAGTCAGAAATAAAGCACGGCAACCAACTAGATTTTTAAATCTAAGATGATTCTTAATTTCTATGCAGAATGTAATGTACTAAAGAAGCATCTGGAAAGATTTTTAAACAGAGAAAAATTTTCACTAAACTCTCTTTCAGAACATCTTCTATCATATGCAGTCTATTATTTGGTTCTTGTTGATCATTATCAAAGAAATCAGCAGTGTAAGTAACACAAATAGCACTCACTTGCCATTGTTTCGCTAATGAGACAATTCCTCTTTTTTTAAATTGTTTATTGTAAGTGGTAGTAGCACACACAAAAGCAAGCCATGCCGCAAGCGGCGACAGGCCGTAAACACTCATTATCAGAATGTGACAGGCAATGCATGACACAGTACAATAATGCATTTTCAGCTTAGAGTGACACAAACACCTATAACAAAGAGAATGGAACTTATCAGATCAAAGCAAAATAAGCAATTGATTCAAATCAGACAAAGCACTTGAAAAAGGAAGGGTACCCGTATAAATTCGGACGGAGCGCCTGAAGCGTAGCAATGGCTACCTGCTAAAGCTTAACTTCTAAGTTCACAACTCAAACCAAACTACTATAGCTGTATCTTCATCCATTCATCTTAAATTGTGTCTCATGTTGCAATGGACCAACTTTGTTTCGATTTGGAGGTGTGGTCTAAAACTTTTCTCTCCCCTTGAATTTCGAGTCTCATTTTTCAGGTGCAGCTTAGATTAGTGTGGCTTGGATTCAAGTAAATATGGTATCTTATTTTTAACTTTGTTGCAAGGAAACTAACTTTCTGTAGAACTCCTGTATCTACTGTTTCATTGTATTCATAAGTCTGTCATCCACAAGGTGTTCATTTGTTCTTGTAGATAACAGCCCTTCACACTTCTTCCTGATAGGACGTCAAAGGGTAAATACAGAGTTTCCCACTCTGAGCATTACTGTATTTCAGTGGGATAGGAGCAAGGGGGGGGGGGGGGGGGGGGAGAAGAGTACCGACTAGTCTCAATGATCTGTTATAAATTGTTGGAGTACTTAAAGCCAATCCAGTAATCCATTTAAAATATTTGGTACATTGGTACATAGCTTAAAGGAAGATCTGCACATTAGTATCATAACAGTGCTTACTATTGCAGGAATATCTTTTGAATGTTGCAATTTTCAGTTTGTTAGTAGTTCCCTGCACATCCTCTTCTGGATTATATTGCAACAACCTTTGCTCCTTTACGTCACTAATGAGTCACAGACTGTATGAAACACACATGCAGCTACAAGTACATTGTCTCAGCGTTGTGGCTCGACTGGAGTGAGTTGTGCAATTGGGTGATCAACTCTGCTCTTGGCCACAGTTTAGCTTCAGCCATTCATTCAGGTGGACAGTTCATTTATAGTCATGTCTACATAAAAGGCAGTGTCAAAGTTCCAGCATAGCTGGTAAACAAACTGCTGTCACAGGTGGCCCTGCCTCTGGCACGGTAGAATATGCTTATTTAGTTTTTTGTTTCATTACTTCATGGTCCAGTTGCATTAATGTGACCACTGCATCCGTTAGACACCAATGTGCAACAACCACTCGCAGACAGCAGATGGCAGCACAAGCAATGGAGGTTATATAAAGTGTGTAGGAGCAGGGCAAGGACAACAGTGCTGTCTTTGTCATAATGCAGAAACAGAGCAATTTATCTGATGTCAAAAACGGTATGGTCATTGGCTTCCGGGCCAAGGGTGGAATAATTTCCAAAATGGCTAAGTTTTTAAACTGTTCATGTTATGCTGTGATTGGAAGTATACTGTGGATGGCAGAATGGCGCTATCGAAAACCAGCACCAAGGCAACTGTGGTGCATTAGGGGCCATAGATGGCTGGGTGAACAATGGCTATGGTGATGTGTCTGGAACAATAGATGTATAACTGTTCAACAGATGACTGCTCATATGAACCAAAGGGCCACTAACATCTGCTTACTGACCATTCACTGAATGTTGCTGTGTATGGACCACCTCAGTAGGTACCTGTTCATGGCATACGTGCTGACTGCTGTTCGTCAGCAACAAAGGCTAGAATTTGCATGCCAATACTGCAACTCGATGTCCACTGGTCTTTTTAGATGACTCTGTTTTGTGCTCCATCGGACTGGTGGCTGTTGGCACGTACAGTGTGAAATGTCTGGAAGCAAAAACCCTGCAACTACAGGTGGGAGGTTCCATGCTGGAGAGCATTCCCTGGGTGATTGTGTCATTCTGGAATACACAGTGGATCAACACAAGTGTGCAGCTATCTTTGCGGGCCACGTCCACCCCTACATGCAGTTTGTTTTTTCTCAGCATTATGGCATCTACGAGTAGGATAATGCAATGTATCACACAGCTCACAGTGTATATACAAAGTTTGAAGAGAACCACGTTGAATTTATTGTACTCTTCTGGTCACCAAACTCCCATGATTTGAATCCAGTTGAGAATCTATGGCACCACTTCAACTGTGCTGTTCACACCATGGGCCCTCTGCCGAGAAACCAAGCACAGCTGGCCACTGCACTGGAATTAGCATGGCTCCACAAGCCTGTCGGTACATTCCAGAACGTCACTGACTAGCTTTCTGCATATCTCACAGCAGTCTGCATTGCAAAATGGGGTTATTCAAGCTTTCAACAGATGGTTACATTAATGTCACTGGACAGTGTATCAGCACATACTGGATTAACTTTATTTTTCTAAATCAATGCTTCTTTGTTTGCTTTTCTTCTGAAAAGGTATTCGCAGTGTGGGCAAGAATGGTGAAAACATTATGTATGACTTGGAATCGAAAATTAACCAGGCTGTGTTCCCCGGACTCCAAGGCGGGCCACATAATAATGCTATTGCAGGTATTGCAACTGCAATGAAGCAGGCTACCACACCAGAATTCAAGAATTATCAAGAACAGGTAATGTAGTTCATAATGTTGTCGAAAAGTTTTTAACTATCATTAATTGTGTTAGTAGGTCATTCTTCAGGTTTGTAAATGTATTCTGCTGCCATGCTCAGTTATTTCCCACGGTACTTCCATGAAAGTATTATACTGTTTATAGTTTGCTGTTTTGTGTTGCCTATTCTATTTTTATTTAATTCTGGCTACACAAGACTGAAGATGATGATACACACTGTGTCTACTCATGAACAGGACTGAGCAACTTGTGCACACTGTACAATCTGTTCGCATATCTCAAAGGGCCATTGTAATCTTACACTGTGGATCCCATGGTTTCAGGATGGAAGTAGGTCAGTCTTGGTGTGAGCTGATATTGTGTGCAGGTGTCAGATGTGTCTCATTGCTCTAGAGAGTAATTTGAGAGCAAAGGTAACAGCTAACCTTACCGTCAACATTTCAGTGAAGAGAGTAACCCATGAACGCACTATCCCCATCTCCTGAACACCTTCCTCCAGAAGGCTGGAATCTATATAACAAAATGGCATGTGGTTTCTACTGACATGAACCAACCGGTTGAAATTTAATGTGTATCATAAGAGGCAGCCTCCTTGTTCACTGGATGACTCAGGAGGGCCGTCATTGAAGACTGGGATAGGCTCGGGAGGCAGTGTCTCTACCATCTTGTGGACAGTGTGCCATTGAAGATACAAGGATGTTACAATGCACATGTTCATATTCTTGGCAGGCTGTTTGCAGGGAGGTTGAAGCATTGATTCCCAAGCCTGCCTGTTGTGTGGGTGTGCGTGTGTGTGCACATTTTGGATCAGAAAGACTATACATTCTCCATGAATCGCAGAACTAAAATTGTACAAAAATATATATATATTTGTGTGAAATGATCATACTTAGTTCCAGTATGCATTATTAGTTATTCTAATTACACATAATATTAAATGATGTCTGTTGTAACTGCATATGAGTTAATTACTGAAGTAAATCAAATTCTAAAAAATTGTATTATTATTGCCGTTTTTGTCAGGGGAAGGTTACCGAAATAGGGGCAGATCACTTTTGCCTTGGCATAGGAGGGATTCACCTAGTCACTAGAATATGTATATTACCTCTCTCTTTTAAAATTTTTAATAAAAAGTGTTCCTAACTTTCCATTTGGAAATGACAGCAAAAACTCTGATCCTAAAATTTTCTACTTACCATGCTTTCTCAAACTAGAACATGACACAATTATTTGGTTATAGTTGTTTCTGAACGGTAGAATATTTTATATGGCTGCCATTTTGCTGTAATTCTTTATGCCCAAAACTTGAATTTAATGGAAGCTGCCATCATGGTAGACAATACTCGTGAAATTCAAGGCAGGATATCTGTTCCAGGTTATAAAAAATGCAAAAAGACTAAGTGATCGCTTAAAGTCAGCTGGCTACAAGATAACAACTGATGGAACTGACGTTCACTTAGTCTTGGTAGATCTTCGTTCAGCTGGGCTGACAGGAAGCAAGGCAGAACACATTCTTGAGGAAATATCTATCGCATGCAATAAAAATACAGGTGAGTGGTTACATCTTGTTCTTGTCAGAATTTGCCCTTTCTTAGCAAACAGTCTGGTTTCCTGGTAAAAGAAAAACAAATCTTCAAATTTAGAATGTTAATAGGCTATATTTACAGTAGCCCCCTGTTGAGAACACCTTTATTATTGATTCTATTTTCTCTCAAACCAGACAGCATTGATGAATACTGCAGCAGTCATTCTCCATGTGAACTGATGAGAATACAGATTTCCATTTCTTTCCCAGTCAGCTGCTGGCTTGTACTGAAATACCAGAAATGTTTGATGTTGCTGATCAGTGCGGTAAACGATTTTGCCTACAGTAAAACAGCGAAAATAATAAGTTTTTGAAAAAGCAATGTATTGGGTTTACAAAAAAATCCACCCACCAAGCATTGCCAGGAGAGAACATACGTAAAGGTTAAGTAAATGTGCAGTTGTCTTTCATTCTAGACAAAGTACAATTTTTTTGGGCTGAGACAGACAGGTAGCACGCGGTGACAGCCCTCAACCCTTGTGACTGGCCTTTGGTTTGGAATGTCTATTGCTAAACTGTAGGCTGGGCATCTTAGAGTAAAGCTCCCAAATGTCTATGGTATTGGGTTCAGCAGCCCAATCAGGCGTGAAGACTCAAGCAGTCTGTATGTCTGTCTGGTGCTATTGGAGCCTGTGATTTTTCTCAAGAGAGTAGAATTGATAACAAGTGCTTGTCAGATGTCAAAAATGGAAACTTAGGTGTGATACTGTGAAGGAGCAGTTGTGCCGAAAGGGTTCATTAAATAAATTTGTAAATCGAACTAAAAGTGTTTCTGTGACTGTACAATGTGATGTGAAAGAATTTAATGTTACTGCAGCTTCATCAGTCGATAATACTGAAGAATCATATGCTTCGTGCAAACTAGAACCGCTGGGTGATAAAACAGTTCCACTTACAGAAATAGTGTGCAATAGTGTCACTACGGAAGAAACTGGAGCAAGCCGACATCACAAAGAACTGAGTTAATGGTTCCGTATGGCTGTGCCCGCATTGCCTCCAGCTAATAATATGGGGCAGCCCCCTTGTATCAGTTTGACTGATGCATCTAGTGGGTTTCAATTTATCTGTGGTGTGAAGGATGGAGAGAGGCTTCAGGACAGCATAAAATAATTTATATCACCTGAGGATGCACCTAAATTGATGTGAAACAGATTGTGTATTTAATAAAAAAAACTTTCTATAACCGGAATGATGTTTTCTGCCTACTTATAAAGAAAAGAAAAAAACACTGTGTATTGCTTTGGTTGCAAGTCTCCAACCATGAACTGCCCCACAACCATATTACTGAAATGTGCAAGTGGAAAGAGCTTCCACAGAGAGTTAAAAATTCAAAATTAATTCAAGACCAAACTGAATAGGAAGAAAAGAGGTGGAGATCAGTTTTGTTAATTTTTTTTCCATAGTAGATTTTCTTGTCAAAATAAATCTTCCATTAAGAGGCAATTATGAAATTTTTAGACATCTAGGTAATAGAAACTTTCTAGGGTGAGTAGAATTAATGGTGAAGTTCGATCCCATATTGAATTATCATATTAATTGTGTGATTAAACCTGCAAGAGCATTTGTTACTTAAGTAAGGGCAAACAAAATGAAATCGTTACAGAGACTATCTATAATGAAGAATACCATAATCAAAAATATATGGTTTTCAATAATGGACTATACATGAGATTAGTGTGGTTTTAAGAGTGGTAGGTGTGTAACTTTCTTTTTTATGTGCGTGAGAGACATTACCAGAACATGTCTTACACAGCTGTGGCTTAAAATACTACATTACTTTGGTACCACTTGGTGTTTGTCAGGGACAATCTTACGACAATGGAAGCAACACGGAGGGCAGAGAGAATGGTACTCAAGCTCGTATCATTGAAGCAAATTCCTTTACACCTACCTTGAGTATGAGTGCCAGGAACTTCAATATCAGTGATTAAAATTGGAGTAAAATAATATAGAAAAATTTGCAGATTTTTTTGTTATATACCTGCAGAAGGCACTGCCTGTCTTCCAAGTAGTTTCACTCACCTTCTAATCTGGTAGGCATACTTTCAACATCATTTATACAAAAATAGCCCTCGACAACCAACGACGATTCAACTTACATTAATGTATTGAAAAGCTTTTCAATGAATGCTGCAGCTACCATTAGAGTTCATTGGTGCATCAGTATAGTAAATAGTTCAGAATTGGAATTAGCCAGGTAAAGGGATCACCAGGTCTATTCTCAGCACCTCTACGACTGTGTGTTAGTGGAAGATACTGAACCAATCTGTATTTTGCAGATGCGGACTACAATGTGTGATTCTCCTTTAGTACAGATAGAGTTTAAGAGCATAATTACCCAAGTTTGACAGTAGGTCTCACTATATATGAAAATAATTCTAAAATGATGTATAAACAACACATCAAGAAGATAGTAGTACATATTAACGATGAGGTCATAGCACTGACTGAACAGATTTTGTATTTTCGGCTGTTGAAGAGCAGGAAGAGAGATACTTATAGGAATAAAACTGGTGTGGCATATTTTTGACTAACCAAGTAATGTTCAAGGCATAGCTTTTGATGTGTCTCAAAAGGAAAACAGCAGCACTGTAAGAAAAATGAAGTGGATGGGTGGGTTATGTTGGTTGATGGTAGAAGGATGTTCTTTGCTGAATGCCAGTAGATAAGGAAAGGCAGAGGTGACAACAGGAAAGGATGTAGGGGCAAGAGGGTTGCATATACATGAAGACTGTAACACACGGAGAAGTTGAGGCAACCATCATCTGGCAGTGGATGTAGGATGCTTCATGTTGATGTATCTTATGAATGAAGGCAGTGTTTTGAAGTATAAAATGTTGCTGTAGTATGCAAGTCCTGTGACCACAAGCAAGCTGTCACAATTTTAAACACACTGGACTCTTATTCAAAAAGACTGAGTCCCATTTCCCTTTCAGGCTTACTGAGTAAAGTGTTTTGTAGTCATTTAAATCATTTTAAAATAACTGTTGGGGTAGTTCCCATGAAAAGTAGAAAGCTGATTTCCTGCCCAATTCCTCTCCTGGCTTGTGCTCTGCTGATAATTACATTCTCATAAATGGGGTATAAAACCCCCAATCTTGCTTCTTATCCTTCTAATTTAGGTCTGTGTTAAATTTCATTTAAGTTATTAAGGTGAAGATCCCTTACTCTATCTAAATCTTTGCAGCTCTAAATCTGTTTTGTCACAGTTCCAGGTGACAAAAGTGCCTTCAACCCAAGTGGCATTCGTCTTGGCACTCCTGCTCTTACCACCAGAGGCCTAGTGGAGAGTGATATTGACAAAGTGGTGGAGTTTATAGACAGAGGTATGTTTCCATTGCAAGCTGACATTTTTATGTGAGAAATGTCAAACTATTTTATAAACTTAAACAAATATTTGCAGTTTATGGTAAGTGTTAACTCTGATCAGAAGTTGTCTGAAGTTAGCCACAGAGTTCAGAAGTATGTGCAAATGTATAACCCGAAATGTTCTAGTTGGTAGAATAAGTCGTCCTAGCTACATGACACACTTTTACACATGGTAAGTGTGTGCAAGGAGTCAAAACATTACTACCAGCTGTGTATTTGTCCACCCTTGGAAGACAACGCAGCAGTGATTCTGCACGTCATGGATTTGACAAGTCCTTGGTGTGTTTTCAGAGATATGTGGTACACAATGTCTACAAGGAGGTCACATAAGTGCTATAAATTATGTGTCGGTCGTTTTTGGGTGCGGAGCTGGTGCCCAGTGACATCCCAGATGTATTATATCAAGCCCAGATAAAGTGAATTTGGTGGCCAAGATGTCAATGGGAGTTCACTGTCGTGGTCCTCAAACCACCAAAACACAATTCTGCCCTTCTAACATGGGCAGTTATCCTGCTGTAAGATGTCCACCATAAGGGAAGACATCAAGATGAACAGCTGTCATGGTTCCTTCTGTTACTAGCATAGGCCCCTTGCAAGTCCATATAAATATTCCCCATAGCGTAACACTGCCCCCCCTCCCCCCCCTCCCCCATTGTCCTGGATGTGTGGTGTGGTGCATGTTAAAGCAACCATTTGTCTTGGTAATGGCATATCTGGATGCAACCATTGATCTGATGTAACAATAAATCAGATTTGCCACAGATTGCTACCCATCCTGCTGTACTGAGTGTGCAAGCCTCTGACCTTGACATTCTGTGATGAGTTGTGGATATCCAACACATTGTCACATACTCATTCCTTCAGCTACTTATCACAGATGTTCACAACAGCAGCACACGAACAACTGACACTTCCCTGTTTCTGAGAAGATCACTCCCTTGTGCTGGTCCATAACAATCTGTCAAACATGTACGTGGCCTGAATATTTTCATTTTGTTGCTACAGAACAGTTGACATGCTCACACCCAGATGTTTTCAGTTTTGTCAATCAGTTGCTAATAGTTAGTTAATGCTTTTCAGGGATATGTAACTTTTTGTCTCTGATTACGAAAATAGTATTCAAAATATGCACAAAGATGTATGAAAATCCATGTGAAACTCTTGCTCTCCTGCATATTTGGAGTATTTAATGGGGGTATTGGTTCTTAAAGTAGCTTACAGAATTGGTCTACATAGCAAGAGTTCATTGCTGAAAGATATTCCATCGGTGCACCAGCATTAGTTGTTCTCATTCAGTTTGATGTATTCCCTGTTCATGTTAGTAATGAATTGATATGAGGTTTAAACTTATCACTCCCCTTACTATGGCCTAGCCGCGGCAGTCACATTAATTGGCTATCAAGGTTTCTAATAGCACTCAAATAGGTTGTTCAGTTCATGAGAATAAAGTACAAAATATAATGTCATTAACACTGCTAGAAAATAACTGAATATTCTGTACTTACCACAACTTTGTTTTACTATTGTTAAATCTGTGCAACAGCTAAGTCTCTCTCTCTCTCTCTCTCTCTCTCTCTCTCTCTCTCTCTCTCTCTCCCCCCCCCCGTGTGTGTGTGTGTGTGTGTGTGTGTGTGTGTGTCAGCTATAGTTTCTGAGATGCTGAACATGGGGGATTAAGTTAATCCTCTTAAAATATATATTCTCAGAAGACTCTATAGTTCTAATTTGCCACCAGGAGAGTCTCTTTTTAACTCTGTATCTTGAGAGTCTAGGATCATACCTCATACAATTTCTTTATTGTTTAATAAAATGTAGTTCAATTTGGTATACATGAACAGTCTGCAAACTACTTACTAGGGGCTTCATTCCATTCTATTTACATATGGAGTGGGAATAATAATGCTTAAATTCATCTGTGTGCACTGTAATTACTCTAGTCTTGTCTTTGAGGTACCTACAGGAGTGATAGGGAAGGAGCTATAGTACCTTCCTAGATTCCTCACTCGCTGTTGTTTCTTGAAACTTTGCAAGTAGGCTTTCACGGGGTAGTTTCGTTTGTTCAGTTAAATTCCTTCACCATCTCCATGTTAGTTGCCTGTGGGTAAACAAATGTGACCACTGATGCCACCCTTTTTTGTGTACATTCAGTATCTCCTGATTCTAGTGCACTGCCAATGAGTCAAAGTGTGACACCTGCTTTACCTATGACTGAACCTATGTGGTCATTTAATTTCATATCTCTAAAAAATTTGATACCAGATATTCGTAAGAGTCAAATGATTGCAGTTGTGACTCACTGATATTGAAGTTGCTTCAATTTGTGAAGGGCACAATTTTATGTTTCTAAGCATTTAAAGTAAGTTACTAAGCTTTCCACCACTCTGAAATTTTATTGGGGTCTTACTTGATATTTGTGCAGCAAGAGTCCCCATACACTTTCCATGGAGCATGCTGGATGTTAGTTCTATGTCCAACCGTAACTCCTTAAGAAATATTCAGCCCAGTCACAAATTTATTTTGATACCCATTTGCAGTGGCAAAACACACACAACTGGTGCCTGGGGCATGGCACTTTATCCCCCCTCCTGTTTGGCTCCTGGGGTGTGACACTATACTTTTTCCCCCTCGTTTTGGCACCTGGGGTATGACACTACATTTTATTGGCACCACTGCCCCCCCCCCCCCCCCCATCCTCCTCCTCCTCAAGAAACATGTACTGTAATATAATATATAGAATTTATTCCCATTATTATGTATTTTCTGGAAAATATTGTTTGTCTTGGAGATTATTTGGCACCTCTATGCAAGTGACGCCCAGGCCATGATAGAACCCCATACTCCCCTCCCCCCCCCCCCCCTGTTACACCACTGTCTCTATGATTATACTTTCATTAATAACCATTAGTAACAATTAATATGGTATGGAATCACTTTTTAGGAATCAGGAAATACTGCATCAGTCTGACTGCCACGATCCATGTTGTTCAGGACTTCATGAGAAAACTGCAAAGTAGGTTTCCAGTAGTTTTGGAATCTATGCTGGATAGCATAGAGGAGGTAACTCTGTTCGAAGTACCTCTTCATGGTATATTACAGTTAAGGGGGGGATACCTCAGCTGCAAATTCCATATAATATTTTATAGGACCTGAGAATACTGCAGTCTAAGGTTTAGCAAAAATTCTAGTGCAAAGTCTGACAATATCATCAGCCATCTTCCACTGTCCATAATAGCGAAGAGAGTTACAAATGACATAGATGAAAACAAATTTTTGGATTAGAAAAACTGTTTACGGCATACTCAATTGTCAGAAGACTCAATTGCATCTTGGTACTTCGTTTAATTTCAGTGATTCTAACTGTTTCTCTGTACTGCTGACACTAATATCTATACTACCCATTTTTGGAGTGGCACAAGAATTAAACTGGGACAGTATTCCTGGAATTTTCTTTGTGAAGGAAAATTTTAAAACATGTTCAGCAATCATCATTTGCTATCCTCCATTTCAGTTCTTGTGTCTTCTGAGTGTGTATGGTCCCTAACTCTGGTGCCACTGAGCAAAATTCCTTTGGGTTTCAGTTCTAGCTAAGTTCATTTTCTATATTTATTTGGGGGGAATGTGCTGGGAACAAATAAGTTGTTCCTATTGGCAAATTCTGCCATTTCTGGTATCATATACAAAGTTTTTACATGAATTATTATCTTTTAGTCGGATGTGATTTCATTTGTGACTTTCTACGACTCTTTGTAGATATTTTGTGCATCCTTATCAAAATAAGAGCACGTAGGTGCACAGACTGTATATCTTTTGAAAATAAAGTCTTGCTATTTATTCTGTCTGAGATTCCTTCAGTATCGGTAATATTATTTTAAATTTCTTGTCTACAATAATGCCTACACATTAATTTCCTCCCTGTTCTGTTCATTTGTAGCAAACACCTTGCTGTAACTCTTTCTGGTCTTTATTTTTTCTCCACACTTCAGTTTACTCTGTTCTACTCCATTTAATCTTACCTGTCCCTCCATCTCCACCAAAGTATCTTGTATAACGAAAATCTGTGCACCTTATTATCTGTAAGTAAAAAGTAATACCTGAATAGTTGAATTTTTAATGTTTGTGTTACTGTGTGTAATCGTCTCGACCACCAAATATATTTGTAGTGTCATTGTAATTTTTCAACAACAGGACTGAAGCTTGCAAAAGACATAACCACCATATCTGGGCCAAAGATGGTAGACTTCAAGCGAGTTTTGGCGACAGATACCAACATTGTGCCTAAGGTGAAGGCACTACGAGAAGAAGTGGAAACCTTCGCCAGAAAATTTTCTCTGCCTGGTTACCCAGATTATTGAGCTAGTCTAAAATTTATTCATGTAAGAATGATGCCATAATGTATTCTGAAAAATGTGGAATTTACTAAAAACAAATTGCATGTGCCATTTATTTGTAATTAGTTATCAACTGTCTGTTTCAGTTAAGATAAAGGACGTTTGTTAGGTATTTATTACAATTACTTCTTCAAAATTTGTTAAAATAGAAGCCAATTTTTTTTTTTTTTTAAAAGTCACATTTAGTTATGAGACATGCTAACCTGGTCAGTTACTATGCTCTCTAGCATTCAGAAACAAAACACTAAATTACTGGCATAATACGGATTTTCTCTGAGAAATTACAATAAGTAGAAGTATCTGCTCCCTCATGCCCTGTTTGACATCTATGTTGTGTCTATTTATTAACACGTGATATGCCATGTCAAGAGTCAAGAATTCTAAATTCAGTACTTTCAACATTCTTCATCAAATTTTAAAGTATAGCAGCAGATATAATAAAAGATTTAGTGGTAATTTTTACAGTTGCCATTAATCATGTAAGCATTGAACACAGTGAATTTCCCACTTGCTTATGGTACTGATGCTACAGCGGTATGAACCAACTGTAGCCGAAAACTGTCTCAGTTTTATGCAGAGAGGATGTAACTAACTAACAGACTCTACAACAAAAATCAAAGGCTTTAGTTTAAGCCATCCAAAGCCTTGACATCTTCAGAGAGCTCAAAGTAGATTGCTTAGGAATGACGTATATATAACTGAAATGACTGAATTGCTCATTAATTGATAAAATGTGGCCGTAAAGGAAGTCTCTTATTAGTTAAAGGCTGAACAAAAAAAGTAAGATCTTTTTCCACCTGTATAACAGTTTTGGTATGCTTTTGTGTTTGTGATACTGACTCTTTAGAAATGATACTACCTAATAGATTGTAATAGTGTTGTAATATTTTGTGATTATAATTACACTTTTTATTAAAGATAACATTTTTGCATAGACTGCAAAAAATTATTTCTGTCCTCTTCAGCTCCAGAAGTAGAAACGAAACAAAACTACTGAAAAAGGGTCAATTGTATACACAACTCCCCTTATTTGTTATTTGTAGGACATAAAGTGACAACTACTCAAAATATGATAAACTTTTTTATCTGTTTTGCTTTGCTAAAATTAAATGGGGACAACATATCAGATAATATGCCAGGGATTAGGCGGCAGGGAACGATAAGCGGTAACTGCAAATGTATTATTTATTCTCTCTTTTGCCCTCAACCTGGGGGGGGGGGGGGGGGGGGGCGACGGCTGCTGCTGCGGCAGCAGCAGCAGACATTTGAGATGTCTACCCGCACAAGTATCAAAGAACGACGACAAAGCCAAATGAGCAGACTGTACAGTCTTCTACCATATATTTGTCTGTGGACAAAAAAAAAAAAAATATGTAAATTGCAAACATGATGTAAAGATAACATGTAAGCAATTTGCAAAATGTGATAACGGAAATATTGGCAACACAAGCACCACAGGTATTTGCTGGAAATTGGAGTGGGTATGTCCAGCCAATTTCAGCGACACTGCTGGTGCAGTGGTTGAATTTTCTACTGTTGACTTGGCTAAAAATGATCTCTTTCAGAGGGTCTGACCATTTATAGGCTATTTTTTCTGGCCCAGTTCCTGAGGTGGTGAATGGAGGTATGAGCAAGTTTCTTAAGTATTGATTACTGGCAGGTTTTTGAGGGAATTCTGAATGACTACCATGTGTTAAAACCCCCCGCCAACCAAAAGATATTTTGATGGTGGGGGGACTACGCCAAGAATGATAGCACTGAAGAGATTAACTAAAAGAACATGTACAGTATTGCAGAATGTTTTGTTCATATTGAAATATCACAAGAGGTGCTTTTGTCTCGCTATTCCATATTGAAAGTGCTTTGTGGTGTACAGAAGGAAACCTTTGGTTTAGAAGAGTTTTAAAGTGGGCCTTTGTTTCTGCAAACTACAGAACAACTTGATATTTTTCATCATTACATGCCATTGACAAAAGTAAAAGAATTAAAAAGTGACAGGAAAAATTCTTAGGATGGACTGATGACTGGACCTTGAAGATTTGTTGTCGGACACTTACCCGATGAACGATAGTGTAAAAATGTTTGTGGGTCAATTGAAAGTTTGAGACAGCTACATTTATACTTGTGTAAACACACTGTTGTTACCAGAATATGTTGGTTGGTTGAGTCATTCATTAACACATCATGAAGGAGAACCTTCAGTGGTATGGAACAAGTCAAGTTATACATTAACATGCAGAAGCAGCTACTGCAGACTATTTAGGCTGTATAAGACCCAGGAGATCCGGGAATTTTTCATTGTTTTAGTTTTCAGTTAACTTTTTGTGATTTTTACTGGTAGGAACTAATACTGTGAAAAGGGTATTACTGTATCCCACTTCTGCAGAATAATACTGCAACAACAAAACATGAACGAGAGAAAAAAAGAAAGTAAAACTTATGTTGCAAAGGAAATATGCCGTATTAATAAAACACAGTGCCCATACATGAGTCTGCCAACAGCAAAGTGTGTCTAAGGCTTTAGGAAGTCTATGCAATGCTTCCTAACAACAAATTGTCTCTGATGAGCATGACGTGACAGCTGCTTGCATTAGATTCGTTTGAGCAGTTGCGGGTGGGCTCTTGTGAATGCGCAGTTGAGTCGCGTATGAGTAGAACATGTATTGTCGTCTCCTTACGTGCATGCCACTTTAGTGCTGATCTGTTCACAGTGATAATTATTGGAACTACTTGATTACCTTATACACGTATATGTACATTAGAAGAAAAACAGCTCTTTGGGGAGGGAGGGGGGAGGGGGGCTAACTACTCCTCCCCCTTGTATTATTCCACTGCTATTTTTATCAAAAACTTGAAATTAATGATTATTTAGAACAAGTTCCAGTCCTGGCCAGTGCACTGAGGCTGCATTTCTCCAATTCACATCAGGTAGTGATCACTCGTGGTGTGAGAAACATACAAAATACATTCTGAATACCAGGCACTTGCAACCATATCATTGTAGCCCACTTGTGGTGTGACTTTCTATGAAATTGTCTAAAAGTGTAGAGAACATTTGAGATTCATTAAGATGGCTGTGCTGGTGAATATTAATGCTTTGTTCCAAGACTGGAAATCAGTCACCACCTTAACCTCCTAAGAGGGCTAGAATTGTTTTCAAATTGACTAACCATAGAAAAGAAAACACTCTAAATGCTATTTTTGTATTTTAGTGTACCATTACTTTGTTATGCAACTACTTTAATTTTATGTACCAAGATGGGTCAAAACTCCCTCAGCTGCTCAGTAGTTTTACTCGACCATGTCTTTAGGGTTCACATACCACTTAATATACTAATAATATAGCACACACATTCTGGTAATGAAAACTGACAACAACCAGGAGAGCGGTATGCTTACAACATGACCCTTCACATCTGCATCCAGTGAAACCTACTGGCTGAGGACTATATATGTTGATTTGTCGTTTAGTATTGTTTGACATTCCAAAGCCTGATTGGAAGGAGGAGGGAAGGATTCTGCACAGATCTGAGCATGATTCTAAAGGCTATGGAACAGTGAGGGAAGACTACGACAGGGAGTTACTCATCAACCCTGATACCCCAGTAGAGAAAATGATTTATAATATAAAGGAACTGTTCCAACAAGCACTTCATATGAAGGAAACACAAGGTACTCGAAGTTACAACCCCTATGTTTAAACAGCAAAGGAAGGAGGTTGCAACATGCTGGGTAACGAGGCATACAGGGATAAAGGAAAATGAGCACACTGATGTAACAGACAAGGAACTGCAGTTGCAGTGCCGAACAGTGTTCCGTTTCTTACACGCTGTAATCTTGCTTTAGAGTCGGGTCTGGTCATTGTAAGTTGGAGGGAGCATGATTGGGGTTGAGAGACAAGCTACTGAATGTGAAATCAATCATCTGACCGTGGTATTTCTTGTTAACCCCTTCAGACCTGATTTTTTTTCTGGAGGAAGGAAATGTTTTTTAAATACTGTAATGGACTTGGATGATTTTTTAAATATTTTAGAAACAACATTTATAAAAATATATGCTACCATTCTCGAAAAAAAATTTGTACACACTTGTGTACACTGGGTCTCTATCAACACTGAAATAATAGCAGATAAAACTAATTTATTTAAACATTACACATGAATTTGAAATCATTTACACACAAAACACATGCAAAATTCACCATAGTTTTAATTAAAATTTAAATGAGTCTGGAATTATGTTCATTATGTGGTTCTAATTGACATGAAATGAACGGAAACAGGTTTTTTTTTTCTTTGACAAACAAAGATGTACATTACATTTCTCACATTTTATTCATGAACGTCCCTTGCATCCCGGAACTTGGCACTTGGTAGGCAGTGCACCAATTTCATGAAGAGGCAAGTGTTGTGTTCCATCAAACTGAATCTCTTCAGAAGGCCTAGTTTCTCTTCGTCGTCTTTGAACAGGTGTATCTGGAGGTGTGGCAGATTGTCAGCCTCGTTTTCTAGTCGAGGTATCTAGACATCTGTTACGGATGGCAGTATATATAGGCCGAACTTTATAGAACTTGTCTTCATTGTCTGCTGGTGTAGCCATGCTGTTAACAAGATGTAAATTTGTTCTGAGTTGGAAGAATCTATTTCTTGGCATACTGTCCAAGAATAATTGTATTTTCAATGTTGTGACCCAATACATTCGGACTCAAGGAAACTTTAGAGTTCCCATAATTATATGAAGCCCAAACAAGATTTGGAGTTCTGCTGGTGTAGTTTGCTTGAAATTGCTAATTGTTCCACTCTGCAAGGCATATAGGTTTGTCATATCAGCCATAGTACTGAACAGATCATTGGTAATGTACTTGGTCAAATAAGTTCAAGGAGAAAGTATTTCCTGTTCTTCAATACATTGTTCCCATTCGTAATATGAATCCAGTATATAGAGAGAGGACGATGACGCCACTTGAAGTCCTTTTTTCTGACAAAATGTATTTTACATCACTGACCTCATTGTTGGTAAGTGGATCACTGTCTTGAATATCACTATCGTTGTTATCAGTGTCACTGTACACACCACATTCATTATTTGCAGTTGACTCACCATTGGTTTCTCCCCTGTTTATTTCATCAGCCCCCACTCTCACTTCCTCCTCTCTCGAAGTACAGTAGGATTCTACATCAGGAACTGATTCTTCATCTGATGATAAATCGAAATCTGACACCTCTCCATTCAGCATCATTTCTAAAATGGCATCTTCATCTCGCTCAATGTTGAAATACTGTTTCTTTGACATGATGAACAGAACTGAAATATTCCCAAATAATAATATCAGTAGTGGTATTTCCCTAAAATAATAATTTACAGTAGACATCGTCATCAGCTGGAGCTTCAATGCTATGTCTATTTTCCTAATTGTTGCTCACACCAATACCTAGTAATACAACATACTTCATATGTTTTGAATAAATCCCAATGAAAACTCATACAATCGTCAGGATAAAAGGAACTGTTCCAACAAGCACTTCATATGAAGGAAACACAAGGTACTCAAAGTTACGTAAAACATTGTTATTGAGACCTCAAGGCTACAATTGTGCACACAGAAAAACATCGCTTCTTTTTGTTGACTAAAACTAATGATTTTGAAATATTGATTGTTGTAATAAAGTGAACATTCTACAATGTTCATGCAAAACAACAATACTGGTACTCTACTATACTGTGGGTTATAGCTTACCCAAGACTACCAGGTAATTTCAAGGTCACAAACTCCTCTGCACTGCTACATTAATCTGTTGATGTTTCTAGCACTGCACAACAGATGGCAGCACTTGTGTATGGTGAAAAGAATGAACATTCACAAATGTGTACATCAGCTCCAAATTGAGGAAAAATATTTCTATTGCAGTTAAGACGTCGCGAAAATTAATGTACACAATAGTAACCACAGGGTCTGAAAGGGACAAAGTCATGCAGCCAGATTGATCTCATTCATAAATCTGTGTATAGGGCAGAGCCCCATTTGACATGAAATTTTGCTCTAGTGGGAGGTCACACACACACACACACACACACACACACACACACACACACACACACACACACACACACACGCACGCGCACGCGCTACCTATAGTGTACATAAACCCCCCCCCCCCACCCCCCATGAACCATGGACCTTGCCGTTGGTGGGGAGGCTCGCGTGCCTCAGCGATATAGATGGCCGTACCGTAGGTGCAACCACAAAGGAGGGGAATCTGTTGAGAGGCCAGACAAATGTGTGGTTCCTGAAGAGGGGCAACAGCCTTTTCAGTAGTTGCAGGGGCAACAGTCTGAATGATAGACTGATCTGGCCTTGTAACACTAACCAAAACGGCCTTGCTGTGCTGGTACTGCAAATGGCTGAAAGCAAGAGGAAACTACAGCCGTAATTTTTCCCGAGGGCATGCAGCTTTACTGTAAGGTTAAATGATGGCGTCCTCTTGGGTAAAATATTCCAGAGGTAAAATAGTCCCCCATACGGATCTCCAGGTGGGGACTACTCAAGAGGATGTCGTTATCAGAAGAAAGAAAAATTCCGTTCTACAGATCAGAGCGTGGAATGTCAGATCCCTTAATCGGGCAGGTAGCTTAGAAAATTTAAAAAGGGAAATGGATAGGTTAAAGTTAGATATCGTGGGAATTAGTGAAGTTCAGTGGCAGGAGAAACAAGACTTTTGGTCAGGTGACTACAGGGTTATAAATACAAAATCAAATAGGGGTAATGCAGGAGTAGGATTAATAATGAATAAAAATAGGAGTGTGGGTAAGCTACTGCAAACAGCATAGTGAACGCATTATTGTGGCCAAGATAGACACGAAGCCCACGCCTACTACAGTAGTACAAGTTTATATGCCAACTAGCTCTGCAGATGACGAAGAAATTGATGAAATGTATGACGAGTAAAAGAAATTATTCAGGTAGTGGTGGGAGACGAAAATTTAATAGTCATAGGTGACTGGGATTCGAGAGTAGGAAAAGGGAGAGAAGGAAACATAGTAGGTGAATATGGATTGGGGCTAAGAAATGAAAGAGGAAGCCGCCTAGTAGAATTTTGCACAGAGCACAACTTAATCATAGCTGACACTTGGTTTAAGAATCATGAAAGAAGGTTGTATACATGGAAGAAGCCTGGAGATACTGACACGTTTCAGATAGATTACATAATGGTAAGACAGATTTAGGAACCAGGTTTTAAATTGTAAGACATTGTCAGGGACAGATGTAGACCCTGATCACAATCTATTGGTTATGAACTGCAGATTAAAACTGAAGAAACTGCAAAAAGGTGGGAGTTTATGGAGATGGGACCTGGATAAACTAAAAGAACCAGAGGTTGTACAGAGTTTCAGTAAGAGCATAAGGGAACAATTGACAGGAATGGGGGAAAGAAATACAGTAGAAGAAGAATGAGTAGCTCTGAGGGCTGCAGTAGTGAAGGCAGCAGAGGATCCAGTAGGTAAAAAGACGAGGGCTAGTAGAAACCCTTGGATAACCGAAGAAATATTGAATTTAATTGACGAAAGGAGAAAATACAAAAATGCAGTAAATGAAGCAGGCAAAAAGGATTACAAATGTCTCAAAAATGAGATCGACAGGAAGTGCAAAATGGCTAAGCAGGGATGGCTAGAGGACAAGTGTAAGGATGTTGAGGCTTATCTCACTAGGGGTAAGATAGATACAGGCTACAGGAAAATTAAATAGACCTTTGGAGAAAAGAGAACCACTTGTATGAATATCAAGAACTCAGAAGGAAACCCAGTTATAAGCAAAGAAGGGAAAGCAGAAAGGTGGAAGGAGTATATAGAGGGCCTATACAAGGGCGATGTACTTGAGGCCAATATTATGGAAATGGAAGAGGATGTAGATGAAGATGAAATGGGAGATACAATACTGCGTGAAGAGTTTGACAGAGCACTGAAAGACCTGAGTCGACACAAGGCCCCGGGAATAGATAACATTCCATTAGAACTACTGACGGCCTTGGGAGAGCCAGTCCTGACAAAACTCTACCATCTGGTAGGCAAAATTCCCTCAGTCTTCAAGAATAATATAATAATTCCAATCCCAAAGAAAGCAGGTGTTGACAAATGTGAAAATTACCAAACTATCAGTTTAATTAATCACAACTGCAAAATACTAAATTCTTTACACATGAATGGAAAAAGTAGTAGAAGCCGACCTCGGGGAAGATCAGTTTGGATTCCATAGAAATGTTGGAATACGTGAGGCAATACTGACCTTATGACTTATCTTAGAATAAAGATTAAGGAAAGGCAAACCTACGTTTCTAGCATTTGGAGACTCAGAGGAAGCTTTTGAGAATGTTAACTGGAATACTCTCTTTCAAATTCTGAAGGTGGCAAGAGTAAAATACAGGAAGAAAAAGGCTATTTACAATTTGTACAGAAACCAGATGGCAGCTATAAGAGTCGAGGGACATGAAAGGGAAGCAGTGGTTGGGAAGGGAGTGAGACAGGGTTGTAGCCTCTCCCCAATGTTATTCAATCTGTATATTGAGCAAGCAGTAAAGGAAACGAAAGACATATTCGGAGTAGGTATTAAAATCCATAGAGAAAAAATAAAAACTCTGAGGTTTGCCAATGACATTGTAATTCTGTAAGAGACAGCAAAGGACTTGGAAGAACAGTTTAATGGAATGGACAGTGTCTTGAAAGGAGGATATAAGATAAATAAAACAAAAGCAAAACAAGGATAATGGAATGTAGTCTAATTAAATTATGTGTTGCTCAAAGAATGAGAAGTCGTTTCTGAAAGTATTTGATTGGAGTGTAGCCATGTATGGAAGTGGAACATGGATGATAAATAGTTTGGACAAGAAGAGAATAGAAGCTTTTGAAATGTGGTGCTACAGAAGACTGCTGAAGATTAGATGGGTATATCACATAACTAATGAGGAGGTATTGAATAGAATTGGGGAGAAGAGGAGTTTGTGGCACAACTTGACAAAAAGAAGGGACCGATTGGTAGTACATGTTTTGAGGCATCAATGGATCACAAATTTAGCATTGGATGGCAGTGTGGAGGGTAAAAATCGTAGAGGGAGACCAAGAGATGAATACACTAAGCAGATTTAGAAGCATGTGGGTTGCAGTAAGTACTGGGAGATGAAGAGGCTTGCACATGATAGAGTAGCATGAAGAGCTGAAGACCACAACAACTACTACAACAGTGTACATAGTTGGTATGCCATATTTTAGTAGAGTTACGTAACTTTTTACCTGACAAGAGGATCACTGCAAATTGAAGTGAGTGGTGGCTCTCTGTGCTTTAGTTCAAACAAATGTGATAAATCTTTAAAAAGTTTCTGTTCTGTATGGACTCCTGCCAAAATATTTGACTGAAGAATTTAATGTGTTGTAGAGTAATTGGCTCATTCTTTTTTTAGGTCAGTGCTAAACCAGCCACACGTGTGTGTGTGTGTGTGTGTTTTTTGACAACTTACAGCATTTAAAATAATGGCATATGAAAAACTTGATAAATACCATTATGCAATACTTCACGAAATACAGAAATATCAGTTGAGGTATGTAGTGCTCACTTTTTAAGTACAGGCTGCACCTAAGCATTGTCATTCCAACAACAGGACCAAATGCATAAGTGCCACATGGAAATTCAAACATTTTGAGAAGGCGCAAGCCTGAAATGCCATGTATCAATGTCCTCAATAGGACTGGCAATCATCTAGATTTCCGTATCTAATTAAAACTTCTTAATCCTGCTAATATTAGTTTAACTGAAACACCATACAGAATTACAATCAAGTAAAAAATTTGATATCTCTTTACATCAATATGTGCTATGTGCTAATGAGGTGGATGTCCTTTCACGGGTCATGGGGGATATACTTGACAGCAACTGTATTTCTTAACTGCATTTATAGCAAGAGATACATCATACCACTTCTGCATACTCTTGGCATTTATTGTTACTATAGTCTGCTGCAGCAGCTGTAGTTTCTGTTTGTTGTGAAATATAGCTTTTAGGGCTGTGGGAATTATACTTCCCACCGAATAATATTGTTCTGAAGGCTCTTGGGCAGTGTGATTACCACCAAGGTAGTTTCTCATAGAATGTAGACCAACTTAGTAGTTTTACATAGTTTTTGGGAATATGTTGTACCACCTTTGGATGTGGCTGACATCTTGTAGTAGCATACTGTTGCCAGGAGTATGAAAACTTACACAACAATCAGTTTTTGTTTGTCACGATATCACAACTTTGGTCACTTGCGAATTTGGAAAAAATTTCTTTGTTTCTACAGTGAGAAATACACTTTGCCACCAAAATAAGAGCCACAAAGGTGCTGTGGTGATATACATACCACCATAGTTTTTGGTCCTGAACCACAATTTAAGAAATTATAAAAAAAGAAATATAGTCATTTGATTACAATATTGTAATACAATACCAAAAAAATTAACTGAGTCACTACAAAAAATGCACACATGAAAGGGGGTAAAGAAACTCCCCAGGCTTCTTGTAGATATTGATATAAAATATTTTGAACTCTGGAAATCACAGTCCAGAAAGCTGTAGAGAAATCAAGAATGACCTGCAAAGAACTGACACCTTGGTGCAGGGATTGGCAGTTGACCTTCTACATACTCAAATGTAACATATGTGCATTAATAAGTAAGAAAACCTGTTAATCTATGATTGTATGATTATCAATCAATCACTGGACGCACTCACATCTATTAAATATCTGGGAGTACGTGTACAAAGTGGTTTAAAGTGCAACCACATGAGACTAATTGGAGAAAAGCCAGATGCCAGACAAATTTAATGGAAGAATTCTCAGAAAGTCTAGTCTGCTCATGAAAGAGGTAGTTAACAAAATCCTTGTTGATTGATTCTTGAGTACTACTGTGCAACCCTTACCAGATTGAATTGATGGAAGATAATAGAAGGGATCCAAAGAAGAGTTGTGCATTTTGTCTTAGGTTTGTTTAGTAAGTAAGTGGAAAAGGGCATGGAGATGGTGGCACACAGTGGAAAGTGGCTTGTGGAGCAGAGATGTAGATACATCGTTCTACTATGGCACTGGAAACATTTGCCTCGAGTCAGGACAGTAATCTCTCTCAGAATTAATAGTGTCAGTGAATAAGCAGTAAAACGAACGTGCATAAGTCGCTCATTTGTAACTATCAGGAGAACCAGTATGAAATGAGCGTTTTTTTTGTGGAGTTGAAACACTAATTTTGAATTGAAAAGTAAAAACATTTTATTCAAAGGACTGACCATTGGTTTCTATACATTTTGACACCTTTATGGCAATTTGTGGACACCAAACCAATAGAAATGTTCGTCTTTTGAAGCAAACCAATTTTCGACTTCTTTGTACGAATTGAAGTGTTCCTCAGCCAGTGCGTGTCCCATTGATGAAAACGAATGGTAGTCGGAAGGGGCCAAGTCTGGTGAATACGGCGGGTGGGGTAGCAGCTCCCAGCCAAGTGTTTTGATTGTATCCTCAACGAGTTTTGCTTTGTGTGCAGGTGCATTGTCATGTTAAAAAATTACTTTGCCATGTCTTCTGGCCCATTCTAGTCTTTTTTTGATCAATGCATAGTTCAAATTGATCATTTGTTGTCTGTAGTGATTAATATTCACAGTTTCACTGGGTTTTAGAAGCTCATGATACAACACACCTTTCTGATCCCATCAAACGCAGAGCATTGTCTTCCTGCCAAATCGACCTGGTTTTGCAGTTGATGTTGATAGTTGTCCTGGATTAACACATGATTTTTTCGATTTAGGATTCTTAAAATAAATCCATTTTTCATCACCAGTAACAATTCGATGCAAAATTGATTTTCTTTCATGCCTTTGAAGCAAAATTTGACAAATGGTTTTTCGGTTTTCCATCTGTCTTTCATTTAATTCATGTGGTACCTATTTTGCACACTTTTGGATCTATCCCATAACTTCCAAATGGCCAGAAATTGTTTGTTGCGCAACATTTAGCATTGCTGCCATTTGCTTCTGACTCAAAGTATCATCTTCATCCAATATTGCTTGCAATTCGGCATCTTAGAACTGTTTTTGGTGGTCTTCCACATTCTTCATTTCTTACATCAAAATCATTATTTCTGAACCGTTGAAACCATATTTTGCATGTCGCTTCTGATAGAGCATGATCACCATATGCCTCAACAACCATTCGATGCGACTCTGCAGCACTTTTTTTCAAATGAAAACAAAAAATTAATGCTTTCCGCAAATCATCACTTTCTGGTACAAAATTTAACATTATTAACACGATGAAAACATATTATGTTTTTGTTCCATGACTTGATGTATACTAAATATCTTTGACAGATGTCGTACCAACCACATAAAAAAAATTAACGCTTGTTCACAACAAATGTTCCCTATTTGTATCTTAATGCTCATTTCATACTGGTACACCTGGTAAAGTGTTGCATCTTATACTGACATTATGGAACAGAACACTTCATAACACCTGAACGAAAGTGGGTAGGGTGAATTCATAGATGTGAAAAATATAATAAGAACGATAAAGGGCAAATTAGAATAGTCTAGTGACTTTACCATGACTAGATATCCTGTTCAAGCTGAATATATCAAGGTAGGTTTTAGTGTTTCCATCTCTACACCTGCAGCCATACATCCCAAACCCAAACACATATTGCAGGGGTCAGAACTTTGATCACTTAACTTCAAAATATAAGGCAATCAAACTTGTGGATAGTCCACTATGGCTGCTCATGAGCCTGGTATCACAAGTACACCCTCTGGTATGTCTGAACTGTTCATATAATGATCTGCATTGGAGCAGACAATGCTCATTGGTGGGTAGAGAAAAATCTACTACTATGCAGACATAGTCATAAGATGGAATATGTTCCCTAGCACTTGTGCCTTTTGTAAAGGGAGACCAACAATTGAATCTGCTGTCCCATCCAATGTATAGGTCACTGGCTGAGCAGAACACTGTATCTGACATGAACTGTGCAATCAGTGACACCCAGTGTACCATCTCCTCTTAAACATATAAGATGCAATTGTAATTAACTTAATGGAAAAATGTAGCATTTACTGAGGCCTACATTACAACAGTGTCAACTGATCTTGGTACTTCAATACCTGATGAAGTCATAATGAGTTGACCACTATGTCCTGCTAAATCAACCATCTCGATTGTTTTTCTATTGATATGGGAAGATATGACTATATGAGAGGCAACAAACAAAAATATCAATGTTAAATGGCTTCCGTTGTACAGCTGAATAAAAATGGCTTTAGGACTTGTGAAGAAATACCCATTTTAATGCATTCGAAAGAAACTTACTTTATACAGTCCTGAACACTTGCGCTCCAGGGCTATAGGCATCACAGAGAAAACAACGCCCTAAGATTTGGAAGCCTCTTGCTAGTAGGTGAAATACACCTTCTTACTAAAGAGAGACTAATGCATTTTGATGCACCATCAGAGTAATGTTTTGCTGTTAACTTCATCTCCTGCTCTCCAGCACATGCAGACAATGTTCACTAACCCTTTACCAAACTGAATGCACCTCCCTGGAGAGAAGTAGGTGGAAGCAGATGGCAAAATTGGATTATTGTTAAGTTTTACTACATTTGAGTGGTAAGACAAGTTTTCAGAACAGTACGAAACGTAAATCCAATGCGGTTTTCTACAGCCATGAAGATACCTAAACTATGGTCTTCAGAACAACTTAGAAGAAAGCTTGTCCCATGGCGGAATGAGTAGAGTTACGCTGCAATAAGGGGGGCATCTCTCAAGCACGCAGTGCTGTGGAGGTCAAGAAATTTCATGAATGGAAAATCGCAACATATTGAATACTGAGAGATAACCGCCAGGAGATAATTTAAAAGAGCAGAACAAAGTCGTGTATTAGTTTCTGAATTCCAGCAACCATTACAACTTATAGTAGTCAGTAAGGAGGGCTTCCTGTAAAGATAGATCATTCCACCATACAGTTGTATTGAACAAAGGTATTTTCACAAAGGCAGCACAAGAGGAAGTTAAAATAAAGGCACAATTTTTCTGCATTATTAAGTTTTCTGAGAGTCAGAGTTTGGTTTTTTTCGCACAAACTGCCAAGCCAAAGAGAAGAACAAACTACAATTCCAAAAATGACTAAATAGACAAACAACCCTTTTACATATCACAACTTCACACTGCACTGACTTCCTCTCAACACATCACTGCAGGAACATATACGATTTATTAAGTCACAAAAAAATGTTGTGTATGCCATCCAAGGTAATCCTATTTGCCTTTATTTTAGCAAAATTTTGTCTGGAAGTCAATACTGTAACTCTATAGAGAAAATATCTGGGTCACTCTCTCAAGACCAGGAAAGAATACAAGCAGTTATCGTAACACAGTTCTCGCAAACTGCCTGGCTCCTAGAGCACAATGTAAAATGTCATTTTGGATCCTGGAAACAAGAAACACCTTTAGCTATCCCAAGGACACAGAAAGAATTGATCCACTCCAGATTGTCTAGCACTACTGGAGGTAGCAATACACATTTCATTCCTTTGGTAATTTCGTTTGAAAAGAGTACATCCTCAAACTGCTGGGTGTGATCAGGGACATGGAGCTGCTCATGTGGTTCCACTTATGTGGACAAATTTCCAGCTGCCTGCACTGTCCTTGTGGACATACTCCACTGCGGGCAGGGCTCCCTTTGTCCGCAGTCTACATCGTGGTCATGCTTGCCCTGGCCGCCTACTCTTGAGGCTACTGTGGTCAGTGGCCTTGTGGTGTCACTGATGCAGATGCCACCTGCCTGTGACTATGAGCCACATATTGTTCAGCACTTTACTTAATGGGCATGTATGACCAACACCCTGCGGGCACTGGCTGTGTGGAATGTCACAACTACTGATGTATACTGAATACTAAGATGTAGTTCGTTAACATTGTTTCACTGACACCTAATTCAGCGTCTAGCAAGTACCTGCTTACCAAAGTTCCTCCTCAAAGAAAGAACTAACAATTCCTTAAGGTTTTTTTTTCTATTTTGAGATGTGTTTAAGTACAGTATTTAAGAGTTTCGCCTCCTGAAGGTGTGTGTTGACTTCTTGTTAATTTAGTTTTCTCAAGTGAATTTTCCTTTTCATATAATCAGACAGTATATTAGATGTTTCAGTCACCAATGGTAAAACATTGTCGTGTGCAAGGTGAAGGTCCAAATGTCAAGGCCTTAATCATGTGGCAAGGTATTTTGTAAAGGACAATGTAATCACAGACACTGGGGGTGAAATGCATATTTCAGGAAAAAGTGCATATGCTTTATTGTGTATGCTTGAAACCAAAGATATGAGAAATGGAAGTGGGAGTGAGATCAAATCAATACACACAAGACCCTCTTGAAAAACAAACTTAAAGAATGGGTTACAGACAGTGCTTCTTTTCTAAAAAAAAGTTTGAGGCTACTCCGACACGGGATATAATGCAGCGAAAATTAGTTATAACTGAAGCATGGGATACCACCCATCTGTTTTTAGCCATGACGTCATAAACATGTAGAACTTTAAAATAAAAGTATTAGACCCTTCAGTTGACCTTACAGCTCAAACGAAGCAGGGGATACTGAGAAACACACAAACATGCAAGAGAAAGTGGCATCGAACACTTCAGTTTACATCACCTCAAATGAAGCGCGCGATTTGAGCGTACACATATCTGTTGAGCACTACGTGCTTGTCAAACTGGCTGCCAGCGATTCAGTTGTTGAGAATGGTTGCCACAGCTTTGAAATGCTTGAAACAGTCAATGACATTGATTTTCCCACCAAAAACTGCACTGGTATTGTACGTATTGCAATTACCAACACGAAAAACTGAAATAAATAATTTATGTCTGTGAAATAAATCTTTGGCACTCTTCCAAGTTCTCAACATAGTAAAAAAATTACTTTGTCGACGAAAAAGTCTAGAGGTATGCATCCCCTGTGTTACCCCAGAAAAACAGCACTGGTTACAAATAATCTTCACACTTGGACTCAAAGAGAAATCTAAAGATATACTAATGTGCTATTCAAGCAGAGGTAAAGAAACACCATAACAGAGAATGGGAGCTGAAAAACCACTGAATGATGTGATTCTTGAAGTTTCTCCCAGGGTAATGAATATTCGATGATGTTCTGGGATTGCAGCCAGATAATATCGACATCTCACCACAGTAATTTGGCTGACAGCTATTCAGCCATCCTCAGATGAGTGGTTTACACTGGAGATTGCTGGTGCACATTGCTAAGTTTGCACTAAAAATTGGCACAGATGTGCATGCACATAGGTTACCACTGCTTGAGCACCATCTGTCAAAGTTTAGCACTCTCTTCAAATATTGTTTCATCTATAACACACTAGCATGAGCATAATGGTGATATTACATTCATGCTTTCTGTCAAATTGTGGGCCACTGAGTTAAAATTCAGGTGTCTGTGAATAAGACTGTCACTAGACATGCAATTAGGAATACAATATCTTGTCCCTGAAAATATTACAGGAATCACAAGGTCCCATGGCTTACCCAGTTGAAAGCTGCCACCACGATTAATAAGATCTTCCACCAAATGTATTTCCACAGATTCTTGAATAACTGAAGCCCAGAAAGATAGAATGAGAGCCAAGATTTCCATGGAAAAATAATCCATAGAATGTCCTGTGAAGAAACAATGTTTGGTTATGCCTGACACCTTTCATGTACTGTGCATTTGGTCTGACCAATGTTGGTTTGCACATTAGGGAGGTATTATGTAAACTGCAGTCTTCTGCAAACCCAGATCATCCCTTACTGAAACATGAAGAATTCAAGTCTTTGTAGGTGGTTGGAAGATTAATATAACGTTTGCTTTGGATTCTGCCTAATTTCAATGAAATATTGTCAACATATGGAAGCAATGTTCTGGACCTGAACGGCGGATTCTCCTCTAGATCTTTTGAGTGGTCACATTCTTTCCTCCTTAAAGCTGCACTAAGCTGACGTGGTGGATATCCATTACCTTTGCAAGTAAATTTTAGGTGTTCCTGCTCCTTTGTAGGGTTCTCTCCATCAGACACATTAAGTGCCTGGTGTTAAAATGGTCGAAACATGCAAGTAGTTTTTGAAGGGATGTGGCTGCTAGCCTTTGCAAATACGGGTCCATAAAGGTTTACAGTAATGGAAGGCCCCAGAGACCTATCCACCATCTGACTGACTCAGACGTCTAGAAAGGGTAGACAGTGGACTTTTTTCCATACCCACCATAAATTGGATGTTCTCGTGGACTGAATTCAGATACTGTAAAAATTGTGGCAGTTCTCTGCCATGGCGTCACACTACAAAAGTATGATGTACATATTGCCAAAAGACTTTTAATTCCACCAAACCGAGTGTCCTATCCTCAAAGTCTTCCACAAAAAAAAAAAAGGTTGTTACCAGAGGGGAGAGAAGGCTACCATGGTAACTTTGTCAATTTATTCAAAATATTCACTTTTGAATAAGAAGTACACTGAGAAAAGGGCAATACAGAACAGTGTTATTTCAATGATTTTATTAAGATTACAGAACAGTGTTATTTCAGTGATTTTATTAAAGAGTCAATGGAAATATTTTAGGTGGAAGGTCTTACTAATCGTGATGGTGACACTCAACTAGATGCCTCAGGTGCCCCAGTAATTTCTTCAGAAGTGGTTTTTTCATCTAATGATTACTTTTATTTGCTTGCATCTGATTTTACTCTGTGGCCCCACAATTTCATAGAGGGCATACATGCAATCTCGCATGTGCCTGCATGACATAGATGGACAGATGGAGCAATATTCAAAGAGGGCGATAAACTCGACAGGGTAAAAACTTAGCAACCAAAACTTAGCAACATGCACTAACACTCTCCAGTATAAAACACTCACCTTCTGATGGCTCAGTGGTTGTCAGGCAACATATTGTGGTACAAAGTCGATATCATTCAGCTGCAATCCTGAAACCTCATGAAGACCAAGGAATACCAGTAAAACAAGAACAGTGCCATAGTGGAGACTCGAACATTGTATAAAAGAGGAAGAAACAAGTTTTCAGCAAAAATTCAAACCATGCTGTACATTTATTTATTTATTTATTTACATTTTCTTTGGGTGGAGCCATCGTAATGATGGCTTTTGCAAATGTCAGACTTAATACTATGGTTATATTTATACTTATAAAATACACTATATTCTGTAGCTGTTGCTCCTTATGCCTATTTTTTACATTTATCACATTACAACTGATATGCTAATGCCTCATGTTACAATCAATATCTTAAAATTCATTGAAAGAATATAAACATTTTTCTATTTGAAAAGATTTTAATTTTATTTTAAAAATATTTCCCATGTACGTTCTTAGAGAGTTTGGTAGCTTGTTATACCAAATCAAACCACTGATAAATGGACTTCTATCAGTCATTTTTAACGTTGTTATGTTACGGAAATAGTTACACTTTGTTCTAATGTTGTGATCGTGTACATCACTGCCCTTGATAGCTTCTGTTGGTTGACTTATAAAAAATACAACTATTTTGAAGAAGTACAGAGAATATATTGACAGATATTCGTGCTGCACAAACACTTCATGACATGAATCTCTACGTCCCATCCCATGTATAAGTCTTATTGCTCTTTTCTGTAGTAGCAGTAGTAGTAGTAGTAGTAGTAGTAGTAGTCTTTTTAAATGTACATCAGCTGCACATCCCCATAGTTCAATTCCGTAATTGAGAAAGGGGTAAAGTGTTCCATAATATACTAATTTCAATGCTTGGCTAAGAACTATCTTTGCGAGCTGGCTGAGGAGATATATGGCACCACTGACTTTTCCGCATACGAAATCAATGTGGTATGTCCACCGCAAATTTTCATCAACATATACACCCAGGAATTTACAGTTACCATTTTCTGTTGCAGAGATATTACACACACTATTCATATTGTTGTGACGAGAACTGCCTGTTTTAAATGTCAGTAGTTGAGATTTGGTGACATTTCACCTTGAGTCCCTGATCATTGAAGTATTTTGTTACTTCTGTTGCACTACAAGTAACAAGAGATTCTAGCTCTTTAAATTCTCTCCCATAGAATAATATTGACGTGTCATCTGCATAGCTTACACTATGGGAGTTAATGGGTTGTGCAATGTCGTTAATATATGTAAGGAAGAGAAAGGGTCCAAGGATTGAGCCCTGCGATGCACCTTGTAATACAGGTTCACTGGTGGACTGGGAGTCCATGATTTTATTATCTAGCTTGTATGACAATTTAGTGCTTTGCTTACGATTCAACAGGTATGGGGTTAGAAGATTCATGGCTTGATCCCCAATACTACAAGATTTTAGCTTTTTAAGAAGTACCCTATGGTTTACCGTATCAAATGCTCTTGTCAGGTCCAGACCTGCAGTCTGCATCTTCTGGTCCAACAGACAGTAAATTTCATGGATGAACTGTGTAACTGCTGTGGTTGTACTTAGCTCTTTTCTGAAGCCATGTTGCGAATCTACAAGCAGTTTATGTTTTGTGAAAAAGACACTTAGCTGAGATAGGATAATGCTTTCGAATATCTTACTAAAAGTGGGAATTAATTATATTGGTGTATAGATGGAGACTTCTTCCTTACTTCCCTTTTTGTACACTGGTTTCACTACACTCGTTTTTAGAACTGTTGGATACATGTTTTCTCTAATGCTGCAATTAATCAGGTGAGTAAGAAGTTTAGAAATTTCTTTTAAGCATGCTTTAGTAATAGCACTGGATAGGCCATCCCATCCAGATGAATTTTTTTTCTGTAGCATGTATATTGCCCTGCGAACCTCCTGCTTATTCACTTCCACAAATTCAAATTCGGTACACTGGGTGAGATGGCATTGGATCTCTATCTGTGAATCTGTAATATGCATTGATTGTTCACCAGAAATGTAGTAGTTATTAAAAATATTACATATAGAATCCGGTTTTTTTATAATGTTACCATCATGTCTTACGCTGAGTGGTTCCATGTTCATCTTGTTGGGACCTTTTCGGTATTTTTCAATCAGCTTCCAAGATGCTTTGCTTATGTTGTCAGACTGTTCTTTTGTTTTGCTGTTAATCTGCTTCCTTAGATTGACAATTTCAGTTTTAAAAGTTTGCTTGGCCCTATTGTATTTTTCCTTGCAAACCTGCATAGTAGAAGCTTTATAAAGTTGGTTTAGATCATGTACTTGCTGCCTGAGCCTAATCGGATTTGTTGGGAGTTTTAATCTAGGATTACTTCCATTTTGACAGTGTTTAACTACCTTCTGGATTTCTCTGGCTGGACAACTATATTCATAATGATGCAATAGGGTTGAGTAGAATTCATTCCGTTTCTCATCCAACCCTTTTACCTGGTACACAGAATCCCATTTCTCATTCAATAGTTTGGCTTTAAGAGCATTAATATGTGAGGTATTCAGCATTCATTTCTGTAGCACAATTTTTTATATTTTAGCCACAACTGAAGTTTTGTATTCTATCACCTGACAGAAGTGGTCAGAATAAAGGAAATCTAACTTACTGTAATTTACCTTATCTATAACATCTTTGTTGATTATGGCATAATCTATTCTAGTGGAACATGTGTCCGTCACTCTGGTGTCAGAGTTCAATATATTTACAAGGTTGTATGAGGTCAGTACATAACTGAGTTTCAAGTTTACTATACTATTTGAGTTTGCATCTATATTTAAGTCGCCTAATATAGTAAGGTCATTAGAACCAGCCTGACCAGCAACACTGCTAAGTTTATCCATAAACAGCATTACATCAGCATCTGGTGGCCTATACACTCCGATCACTTTATGCTTTGGTAACTTAAGATCATTACTGTGGAGTACAATATCTGTCATTCCAATTTATCCTTCTTTTGTGTGGTGTTCAAGAAAGGAATTTTTTTTAGCTTCTACATCCTTATTAACATAAATTGCCTCACCTCTACCTTTATGGTTTTTCCTACAATAACTACTTGCTAGTAAGTAACCTTCTAATCTATAGTATATTATTTCACTGCATTTTAGCCTATGTTCCTTTATTACTAGTACATGTGGCAAGTGTTCCTCTACGAATATTTGTAGAATGTCTAGTTTGTTTCTGAGATATTGCACATTTATGTGTATTAACTTTAAGGGCGTTATCCCTTCTTCTTTATTTTCCATTTTGCACGAATCAAAATCGTTTGAGTTACACTTTTTACGACATCTTGCATGCAATGGTTTTTTGGAACTGGCCTGCAATGACTGAGCACTTACTTCACAGCCTGGCTTTTCTTTGCGCGCACGGGGCTCAGTCATATTCGAAATACAACCCTGAAAACTATTATTATGGTCCTTTACTCTAAAAAAGTCTCGCTGTTGTAGCCCAGAGCAATTTGAGCTTTCTCCACACTGTCTTTCTCGCACAGTTTGCTTATGTGGGAAACTAGCTTGACCTTCCCTTTCCTGTTTAAGTGGAATCCGTGTTTTGTATGTTCATCACGACTCATCTTACTTAAGTCTATCAAATGTACATGGCTAAATTTATCACACAGCTTCTTTAGCTCGGAATTGTCGTGTCGAATCTCATTGTTTGCACACGACCACAGTGGTAAATCATGTCGCACTGGCACGATTGTGATGGCAATGTTCGTTTGAAATAGTTTTGGTAATATGTTACGGAAGCCTCGCAGGGCTGTCTTGCTTTCGTTTTTGTATACGTCGTTGCCGCCGCCAATAATCACAGTGTGAGCGTCTTTGTCCAATTGACTTGTTTCTGTTGTAATATTCTCCACCACTGCATTTAACATTGCACCATTCTTAATTTCAGAAAAACTGAATGCTTTGAAGGTATACTTTCGCGAAAACGTTTGGATAGATCTTTTCCATGACTTTCGGCTTACAGAAGAAGCCCTTTGGTGCATCTTAAGGTTGGCAAGTTCTTTTTTGGTTCTTTAGCGGGAGTTTTATGATTACTTTCTGGTTTGTTTATGTCTATTCACTCTATTGTGTTACCACAATCCGCTACAAGTGCTGAGAAATTAATAATGGTATCACTGGAGCTGTGCTTACATGTAATTCTTGCTTGTTTTTTTTTTTTTTTTTTTTTTTTTTTTTTTTTTTTTTTTTTTTTTTCGGCACACGCCACATTTTCTGCGTGGAATGGCTATTAACAACGGCGTTGTCTTGAGTTAGGCGATAATTCCGATCCAATGCTTTATATTTAGTTTCCAGCTCTTGATATTTTCTCGGAAGTTCTTGATATTTTGTATTGATTAATACTAAATCATCTGTTAACACGCTTATTATTTTTTCTTTTGTCTTTAGCGTGTTCATTATTTCGTTTTCTGCGGCACTTACGAAGCGCTGTCGGCATGTCCACTCATGTTCGTCTTTTATATATTTCAAATTGACTTTGAGACATTTATCGTGGTACCATTACTTGCAGTCGGCACACAGGATACCTCTTTTGACCTTCTTCGCACAAATTTTACAAATCTCACTATCACTTTTTAAATAAAAATGTTCACTCGACGCCATCCTGATGGACATACAGGATATGCGCATCATAATGAAATAAGACAGGATAGTAAAAATGCATGAATATTATCTACCACATGCTGTACTGTGGCTTGTAGAATACAGATCTAATGTGGAATGTGCAGCTTGAAGAAGACACCTGTCATTAGCTTACACTGCAGGAAAATTAGTGAGAAAAGGAGTATGAGGCTGAGAGCAGTCAGCTAACAAGAAAAAATAAAGACCTCCCACCGGAGAAATGATGACTGTAACACAACTTCAAATCGATTCTTGAATGGTTTGTGAAGAGGTTACTAGACTTTGTAACTCTTACTGTAATTGTAGAATATACAGACATACCAAAAAATGGAATAGATGCTTTTTCCGTTGTACTTCTTCTGAAATATTGCAACTCAAAAGAATGAGTCTGCCCATAGATAAGCTGGGAATACTTTGAAACAGTTTTCTTAAAAGAAGAAATGACCTTTATAGCTTAGAAACATCAGATTATTGACAGGTATAGGCAGACTATTTGGTACACACAAAGTATCAATAGAAAAAGAGAGGGACAAAATAAAAACACAGTACTGTATGAGAGTCATAAATTGATGTGCGTTCCAAGAGTCATGTGCTAAGGGAGGATAGAAATTGTGGCCTATAGAACAAACTAACTCAGCATAAAAGTTCACATGAAATATCCCTTTGTTGCAAGGTAGATGTAAAAGTTAAGGAAGCGACAGACCGATCTAACAGTGAAGGAGGCACGAACACCTGTGAGGAATTGATTTTCTGCAAGAACACCTTACATTTGAATAATGACAATTGAATAATTCAGCAGCAATTATAATAAGGAACAGAAAATCTAAGAGGGATTTCACATAAATAATCCAGCTAAAAGATAATGAATGACTTGAAAACCAGCAACACATCTCGTACCCACATTCTCCTACTCATATAATTATTCCTGGCCCCTCAAACTGACCATCTCCCTTCACTACCCATTGCACAAACTGGATTCTTATTATCCATTGAGAAGAGGCACATCCACAATATACACAATAAATGTGACCTCACTGAACTTGGCATTGTGGCTGACAGCAGTTGAAAGCTTCCCACAGTGTCATATGGAAAGAAACAGTGAGGAGGAAACAAGTACATCCTCTTTCTTGCACCATGCCATGTCATAACCACACTCAAGTCCAAATACAAAAGTAGATTCTTAAATGAAATACACATTTAACACTAGCAACAAGTTTATTAGGAACACCGAAGTACAGCCAGAACAGAATTCTGGAATGCAGAGTGATGCTATTTTTACAAACATAGGATACTCCACAATACTGGTATTTATACAAATGTAAGACATTTTAAGAACTTATAAATATAGGTCCCCCCCAAGAACCATGGACCTTGCCGCTGGTGGGCAGGCTTGCGTGCCTCAGTGATACAGCTAGCCGTACCCTAGGTGCAACCACAACGGAGGGGTATCTGTTGAGAGGCCAGACAAATGTGTGGTTCCTGAAGAGGGGCAGCAGCCTTTTCAGTAGTTGCATGGGCAACAGTCTGGATGATTGACTGATCTGGCCTTGTAACACTAACCAAAACGGCCTTGCTGTGCGGGTACTGCAAAAGGCTGAAAGCAAGGGGAAACTACGGCCGTAATTTTTCTCGAGGACATGCAGCTTTACTGTATGATTAAATGATGATGGCGTCCTCTTGGGTAAAATATTCTGGAGGTAAAATAGACCACCATTCGGATCACCGGGCAGGGACTACTCAGGATGACGTCATTATCAGGAGAAAGAAAACTGGTGTTCTGCGGATCGGAGTGTGGAATGTCACATCCCTTAATCGGGCAGGTAGGTTAGAAAATTTAAAAAGGGAAATGGATAAGTTAAAGTTAGATATAGTGGGAATTAGTGAAGTTGGTTGGCAGCAGGAACAAGACTTCTGGTCAGGTGAATACAGGGTTATAAATACAAAATCAAATAGAGGTAATGCAGGAGTCGGTTTAATAATGAATAAAAAAAATAGGAGTGTGGGTAAGCTACTACAAACAGCATAGTGAACGCATTATTGTGGCCAAGATAGACACAAAGCCCACGCCTACTACAGTAGTACAAGTTTATATGCCAACTAGCTCTGCAGACGACGAAGTAATTGAAGAAGTGTATGATGAAATAAAAAGAAATTATTCAGATAGTGAAGGGAGACGAAAATTTAATAGTCATGGGTGACTGAAACTTGGTAGTAGGAAAAGGGAGAGAAGGAAATGTAGTAGGTGAATATGGATTGGGGCTAAGAAATGAAAGAGGAAGCCGCCTGATAGAATTTTGCACAGAGCACAACTTAATCATTGATAACACTTGATTTAAGAATCATAAAAGAATGTTGTATACATGGAAGAAGCCTGGAGATACTGACAGGTTTCAGATAGATTACATAATGGTAAGACAGATTTAGGAACCAGGTTTTAAATTGTAGGACATTTCCAGGGGCAGATGTGGACTCTGATCACAATCTATTGGTTATGAACTGTAGATTAAAACTGAAGAAACTGCAAAAAGGTGGGAAATTAAGGAGATGGGACCTGGATAAACTGAAAGAACCAGAGGTTGTACAGCGTTTCAGGAAGAGCATAAGGGTACAATTAACAGGAATGGGGGAAAGAAATACAGTAGAAGAAGAATGGGTAGCTTTGAGATATGAAGTAGTGAAGGCAGCAGAGGACCTAGCAGGTAAAAAGATGAGGGCTAGTAGAAATCCTTGGGTAACAGAAGAAATACTGAATTTAATTGATGAAAGGAGAAAATATAAAAATGCAGTAAATGAAGCAGGCAAAAAGGAATACAAACGTCTCAAAAACAAGATCGACAGGAAGTGCAAAATGGCTAAGCAGGGATGGCTAGAGCACAAATGTAGGATGTTGAGGGTTATCTCACTAGGGGTAAGATAGATACTGCTTAGAGGAAAATTAAAGAGACCTTTGGAGAACAGAGAACCACTTGCATGAATATCAAGAGCTCAGATGGAAACCCAGTTCTAAGCAAAGAAGGGAAAGCAGAAAGGTGGAGGGAGTATATAGAGGGCCTATACAAGGGCAATGTACTTGAGAACAATATTATGGAAATGGAAGAGGATGTAGATGAAGATGAAATGGGAGATATGATACTGCGAGAAGAGTTTGACAGAGCACTGAAAGACCTAAGTCGAAACAAGGCCCCGGGAGTAGACAACATTCCAGTAGAATTACTGATAGCCTTGGGAGAGCCAGCCCTGACAAAACTCTACCATCTGGTGAGCAAGATGTATGAGACAGGCAAAATACCCTCAGACTTCAAGAACAATATAATAATTCCGATCCCAAAGAAAGCAGGTGTTGACAGATGTGAAAATTACTGAACTATCAGTTTAATAATTCACAGCTGCAAAATACTAACGCTTATTCTCTACAGACGAATGGAAAAACTGGTAGAAGCTGACCTCGGGGAAGATCAGTTTGGATTCCGTAGAAATGTTGGAACACGTGAGGCAAAACTGACCCTACGACTTATCTTAGAAGCTAGATTAAGGAAAGGCAAACCTACGTTTCTAGCATTTATAGACTTAGAGAAAGATTTTGACAATGTTGACTGGAATACTCTCTTTCAAATTCTGAAGGTGGTAGGGGTAAAATACAGGGAGCGAAAAGCTATTTACAATTTGTACAGAAACCAGATGGCAGTTATAAGATTCGAAGGGCACGAAAGGGAAGCAGTGGTTGGGAAGGGAGTGAGACAGGGTTGTAGCCTATCCCCGATGTTATTCAATCTGTATATTGAGCAAGCAGTGAAGGAAACAAGAGAAAAATTCGAAGTAAGTATTAAAATCCATGGAGAAGAAATAAAAACTCTGAGGTTCACCAATGACTTTGTAATTCTCTCAGAGACAGCAAAGGACTTGGAAGAGCAGTTGAACGGAATGGACAGTGTCATGAAAGGAAGGTATAAGATGAACATCAACGAAAGCAAAATGAGGATAATGGAATGTAATCGAATTAAGCTTTCTATGTGGGAATGACCAGCAACAAACTGTCCATTCACATGAATGGACACAGGCAGACAGTGTTTGTTGGTAATGAGGATCACCCTGTGGCTAAACATGCCTTGGTGCACGGCCAGCACATCTTGGCACAGTGTTACACCGTCCGAGTTATCTGGATACTTCCCACCAACACCAACCTATCCAAACTCCGGAGATGGGAACTTGCCCTTCAATATATCCTCTCTCCTCGTTATCCACCAGGCCTCAATCTCTGCTAATTTCAAGTTGCCGCCACTCATACCTCACCTGTCTTTCAACAACATCTTTGCCTCCACACTTCCGCCTCAACTTACATCTCTGCTCTTACTCTTTGCCTTTAAATATGTCTGCTTTTGTGCGTGTGTGTATGTGTGTGTGTGTGTGTGTGTGTGTGTGTGTGTGTCCTTTTTCCCCCTAAGGTAAGTCTTTCCGCTCCCGGGATTGGAATGACTCCTTACCCTCTCCCTTAAAACCCACATCCTTTCATCTTTCCTTTTCCTTCCCTCTTTCCTGACAAAGCAGCCGCCGGTTGTGAAAGCTCGACATTCTGTGTGTGTGTTTGTGTGTTTTATTCATTGTGCCTATCTACCGGCGCTTTCCCGCTTGGTAAGTCTTGGAATCTTTGTTTTTAATATATTTTTCCCATGTCGAAGTTTCTTTCTATTTTATTTACATCATTCAATAAATAATGTGATTACAATTTTTAATACCTGAAAGAAAAAACATTTTACTGTTTCCCCGTGGAATCAACATGATAAACCTTTCCAACAGTTTTTACATTTCCTAGCTATGCTGTAAATCTAATGTTCAGCATCTGTCCATTTTTGCTTTGAGAAATACCCCCTCTAACACCACTTTGCACATGTCTAGCAGGCACTAGAAACCTACCAAAACTTATCTTGTCAATGTCTGTAGATGTCCTACTAGTAGAGCGAGATCTGACTACACCCATGTTGGGGAACTGACTTACAATAGTATCGTTAACAAATATTTTCCCACAGCAGTCATCACACATTGCTTTGAACAGAAATTTAAAGCACTCTCTACAGCATTTATTGTATTTACATAGACAATATACAACTATTGCAATCATTACACCAGAGCCCTTGTAACTCCTGAAAGAGAAATTACTTACTGAGAAGTTGCTAAAGGCACTTCTCTCCCAATATTCAGTCTCAGTTTACAATTCAATCAGCTTACATCCTGCAGCTGGTAAGTCACCCAACTCCATAACTGCAGGCTGTATTGGCAAATCCAGCTTGAATGCATTTGTATTTTCCCCTCTTGGTCTTTACTACGCAGCAGTCTATTTCCATGTTCAAGTTCGGCACATTGTTGCTATTGCGAACACTTGTTCGTATTGTTTGCTCAGATTCATCATTTGAGTGGTATATACATAGCTTTTATCTAAAAATTTTAGCTTCCTTGAGCTTCATAATAAGACAGTCATAAGTTGTCCTTCATGACAGATGACGGTAATGCCCTTGTCCACAGGGACAACAACCAGTCATTCATTATTACTTTCTGGTGTCCACAGACTTTCATTCAACATTATCAGCTTCTGCATGCTGTCCTTTGGAACTTCTCAGACTGATTGTAGCATGTTAGCCACACACCTCTCATCATCATATGTGAACAAAAGTATAAATGCTTAATTGCTTATTTTGAGACTCTGATCTACTGTTTTACACTGCAGGTGCTCACTGCCATACTGCCGTTTCACAGCACCAATTAGCAGTTGCCTTGTTCTGTCAACTTCTGATGGCAGCAGTATTCTGTACAGGTTGTACAAATAGTCTTCTACTAGTGGGATATTTAACACCTAACTTAAGATGTTTACAGGAATGAAAACATCCAGATCAATAATTGTGATCAATTGGTAACCAATATCTGCCATAATGGTGATAGGGAACCATTTGTCCTTGATGTTGTCTTTTATTAGTTCTAAATACTTTACGGTCTGTACTGGATTGATCAAATGTGGCTCTAGAGTACCTATAAGAGGATTGGTAGCTGCTGATATTAGCATATCATATTCCCACTCGAATTCATTGAAAATACCCATGAGCTGTACTAGCTGTTCATTTACAGTGATCAAAATTATTGCCCTCTGCAACTGTCTGCATATGCTGTTCTCATATTCTACTATGTGCCAGCTCAGTTGTTTCATTCACTGGGTGATAATCTCTTCATTTTTTGCAATGGAGCTTAGCATTTGATTAAAACTAGTTAATGTTGCTTTACCTATGGTCAGTTACTGCTTCAAAAGGCTGAGTAGCTGTTTCTATTCTCCTTCTAAGACATCTATATTCACCCTGAAGTATGTTGCATCACCTTCATCTAATGTTACAAACAATATTTTACTGATCTTGCCCACAAAATTCAAGATTTCTTGCTGCTTCATATGAGATTCATGTCATGCTAATTGTATGTTGTGCTTTTTCAATTTTTCCTACTGCCAATGCAAACCAAGTTCTGGACTTTACACTCTGCTGCACTAATAGTCAATAATGCGAACCTATCTTAACAATATCCAATCACTCACCTCACGAGAACCTCAGTGTACTAAAATTTTTCTTTCAGTTCCATCAAATTGAAATAATTCACAGTTCTCCTAGTTACACTGTAAGTTTTCACTTTGCCCATGTTATCATAATACAATGCTGATGATGGCTGGAATTTTATACACATCAAAAAAAGGTTTCGGGTCACCTCAGCTCTGAGAGTTCTGGAACCTGTACATAAAACTGAAATAGAGATCAGCATAAACATCATTTCTCCCCCTTTTATTGCTCATGAAAATAACACATTACATCTTGTACCACCATATAGCAAGACCTTCACGGATGGTGGTCCAGATTGCTGTGCGTACCAGTACCTCTAATATCCAGTAGCACGTCCTCTTGAATTGATGCATGCCTGTGTTCATTGTGGCATATTATCCACAATTTCATCAAGGCACTGTTGGTCCAGATTGTCACACTCCTCAACGGCAATTCGGCGTAGATCCCTCAGAGTGGTTGGTGGGTCACGTCGCCCATAAACAGGCCTTTTCAGTCTATCCCAGGCATGTTTGATAGGGTTCATGTCTGGAGAACCTGCTGGCCACTCTAGTTGAGCATTGTTATTATCCTGGAGGAAGTCATTCACAAGATGTCCATTATAGGGCAGCGATTTGTCATCCATGAAGACGAATGCCTTGCCAATATGCTGCCGATATGGTTGCACTATCTGTCGGAGGATGGCATTCGCATATTGTACAGCCATTATGGCGCCTTCCATGACCGCCAGTGGTGTATGTCAGCCCCATGTAATGCCATCCCAAAACAGCAGGGAACCTCCACCTTGCTGCACTCGCTGGACAGTGTGTCTAAGGCATCCAGCCTGACTGGGTTGCCTCCAAACAAGTCTCCGGTGATTCTCTGGTTGAAGGCAAATGCGACACTCATCAGTGATAAGAACGTGATGCCAATCCTAAGTGGACCATTTGGCATGTTGTTGGGCCTATCTGTACCATTATGCATGGTGTTGTGGTTGCAAAGATTGACTTCGCCATGGACGTTGGAAGTGAAGTTGCACATCATGCAGCTTATTGTGCACAGTTTGAATCATAATACAATGTAATGTGGCTGCACGAAAAGCATTATTCAACATGGTGGTGTTGCTGTCAGGGTTCCTCCAAGCCATAATTCATAGGTAGTAGTCATCCACTGCAGTAGTAGCCCTTGCACGGCCTGAGCAAAGCATGTCATAGAGTTCCTGTCTCTCTGTATCTCCTCCTTGTCCTAACAACATTGCTTTGCTTCATGCCAAGATGCCTGGACACTTCCCTTTTTGGAAGCCCTTCCTGGCACAAAGTCAAAATGCGGACACAGTCAAACCATGGATTGACTGTCTAGGCATGATTGAACTATAGACAACATGAGCCGTGTACCTCCTTCCTGGTGGAATGACTGGAACTGATCAGCTTTCGGACCCCTCCATCAAATAGGAACTGCTCATGCATGGTTGTTTACATCTTTGGGTCGGTTTAGTGACATTTCTGAACAGCCAAAGGGACAGTCAACGTCTATCTTGCAGGAGTTCTGGGAACCGGAATGATGCAAAACTTTTTTTGATGTGTGTATTATCTGAGTGTTTGTACTTCATCTGTGTGCTCAGCTCCAATAAGCAAATAATAGTGCTAATGATGTAGTATGACACCAATGTCTAGAATTAGATAAATTCCTTCAGTCTGTTGGAATGAGCTGTAAGATACTTGTTTCTTTTTAGACAGATTACAACACTAGGTCCTTTGCTGTACTACTCTGTACAGATTTCACCACTATGTATTTTAGTTACATGATCTGCTCTCATCATGCGATAAAACCTTATCCCCACAACAGAATTGCTCTGGATTCTGTGTTCTATCACAGGATTCCATATTCTCTGTTTTACAGTGTCAATTCTGCTTTCTCCCACATTGGTGCATTTCTTGCATGCACTCTTTTAGCTCTAGCATATAATTGTCAAAATTATACCTCAGGCCAGCCGCAACTTCCTGTTATGTCTCTGGGATGTTACAAGCTCTTCCAAGGAATAATTAATGGGTAGCATATCATGTCGCACTGTGCAGTGTCATATTATACATAAAAACTGTATATGGAACCCAACAGTCCCAGTCTGTCTGCCCTCTGTTTACGCAGTGTTGTGAAATCTCTGTTAATGTTCGATGTGACCTCTCTAATGCTCCGTTCATTTGAGAGTGGGAGCTGTTAGTCTATATTTTCTCACTATATAGCAGTTTACATACTCTTTTCATGGTTTTGTTGAGGAAATTATTTCCCATGTCACATAGAAACACTGACCGTGTTACATACCTCAATATAATTTTCTCAGCTAGCACCTGCACTACTGTGTCGGAATCCTGCTGTTCAATGGATTCAGCTACTATAAACTCAGTCGGTGCATCCTTAAATGTAAGGGTGGACTTGTTCCCTCAGTCTCCATGGTTTAATGGACCTGGTATGTTAATATCACACCTTTTGAAAACATGTTCAGGTGTCTTTGTAACCTCTAAAGGTGTATATATTTTTTTGACAGTTTTTGGATTTCAGAATATGTTCTCCTAAATCTTTCTCCATACCATTCCATTCTCTATTCATTTGTAAATTCTTTCCGTGATCTGGTGTCCTCCAGTAGGAGAATCATGCAACTTTTAATATTGCAGCTTTTTCATTTTCACTTGTTATTTCACTATTCTCGGCTCAGTTGTCTCATGTTTTTGGATGTCATTTCCTATATCTTCAACACAGATTTCTCATTTCCATTTACAATTTTCTATTAGTCTCAGCTTAGATGTCTCATATTATGTGTCCTTGGTGGTTGTGACTCCCCCTGGCTTGTGTATGTCACCAGACCCGCTGTCTCCCCCACCTGTGGGTCCCTGACCCGTACTATGGCTTCCTCTTCTCCTGCATCCTGACCTAGACTACTGTTGCCTTCTGGTAGTGCACTAGCTGTCCTGACCTCTCTCATTCACAAAAGTGCATCAGTGGCTGGATTTATTTGCCACTTCTATACTCCTTTTATATTCCCTTTTATATTCCTCCAGCTTTAACCTAAACTTCATCAGTCTGGATGATGGATCTGATATGCAACCTGCCCAAGTTAGGGATATATGGTCAGTACCTGTAAGGAACATTCTTTCAAATACATATGGTCTAAAGTCTTTTACTTTCCAGTAAATGAATAGCATGCCCCTATAAAATGTGCTGTAACTACCCTCTTTCGGTCTTAGTCAGTGTCCTTGAAGTGTAGCTGGCAGTGACAATTATGATAACGCAAGCTGAATTGATCTGACATTGAGCAGACTTTGACTGATCAAATCTACTGAAGTTTCTCTACATAAGTGCAGCCTAGAGCAAGTGGCGATTGAGACCAGTATGCCATGACACTGCCAGAACGACAGAACATTACCCTGTTTACATCGTGCAGCGAAGTGACTTGCAGTTGGCGAGATGTGTGTAGCGGAGGGGGTGAGATGTGGAGGCGGCACCCGTGAATCGGTCGTGGCCACGCAAGAAATGCAAAGATCTCCGGGTCTAGTGATCGGTCAGACGGATCATAATTTACTCTCTACCAGATCCCTGAAATCATGGTAGATTTCAGTGTGTGACACACCCATTTGCTCGTCATACCAAAGACCAATTTGGCTTACTTATACAACAGAGTGCACAAGGATACCAAACGTCAAGGTCGGTAAACCAAAATTGAGTAAGTATGCCCTCAGCTCAGCTAATGAGTAGTCCGAGATGTTTGAAGTCACACTGTCGGTAGAGTAAGAACTTCACCACAGGCTCCCCAGACTGCACTATCTGCGAGTGAAATCAGTCTCAGGAGAGGTCCCAAGTACCAAACACACATCAGAGCTTCAACCAGAAGAGGTTCCCAGCCCATAGGTCCCCGCACCCAGGAGTTTCCCACCAATCCAGAAAAAAATTGCGTTTCCCCACAAAGTGCATGAATGACACGGCCTTCACAGCATCTGGCTCTAGAGGTGCTAAGTCTCCCCTCCCACATGACAGCACAAACTCATGTCAAACCAGGGCAAGCGATAAGAAACCTACGTCTCTGAAAAAAAGAAACCGCCAATTATTATTATTATTATATTATTATATTATTATTTTAGTTTTCACATAGGGGGGAAAGGTGATATTCTCCAATGTCATGTCTCTTCCCATGGCAACAAGCAAACAGATACAATCTCAAATGTCTTCATCGAAATCACCTGTGCCTTGGAGCTTGGTGGGGTGTAATAAAGATTCCATGTCTATGTTTCTCAGATACTGAAGTTTCCTTATACAACAGGGGTGGCCAAGGGAAGTGGCTCACTGGCCTTTTTGAAATATCGGCAAACACGAAAACGTGAATTTTTATTATGCATGGCTCTGCACACAATGCCCGGTTTACAACTCCCACGTGTGGATGCGTTCCTTTAGACCATTGCCCTCCCCAGGCTTCTGCTGGCACAGTAGCAGGTATCACAGCATTGTTTTGTTGGAGCCCTGTCCCAGAGAGAGGCTGCCCTGTCTGCTCTGTATGGCTGTGGATCTGTCCAGCAAAATTTACTAAGGGATGGGCTCGCCACCAATTGCTTTCAACTCCCAGCAATATGTTTCTGTGAGCTAAGAATCATAAAAATACCTCATGCTTTTAGCACCCTACCAGGCTCCATCAACATCTGTTCAGGCCGTTAACTTTCTGGAGTCTCACTCAAGGTGTGTCAGGTTGTAATAAAATCTTTAGTAATTTTTTGTATGTAAAAAAAAAAATAGGTGAGAGAGTAACTTGTCCTCTCTCACTGCCCCCTACCTGCCATTGATTTCTGCATGGATAGGCCTAGTGTCTCACTTCAGTATTGTTTAGTGTGACTGAAGCAGAGGAAATCACTGAAAATAGTAGGAGGACCTCATCCTTACCAAGCAGGAAAGTGCCGGTAGACAGGCACAACAAATAAAACACACAAACACACACACAGAATTTCTAGCTTTCGCAACCGACGGTTGCTTCTTCAGGAAAGAGGGAAGGAGAGGGAAAGACGAAAGGATGTGGGTTTTAAGGGAGAGGGTAAGGAGTCATTCCAATCCCGGGAGCGGAAAGACTTACCTTGGGGGAAAAAATGACAGATGTACACTCGCACACACACACATATCCATCCGCACATACACAGACACAAGTAGACATTTGTAAATGGCCTTTACAAATGTCTGCTTGTGTCTGTGTATGTGCAGATGGATATGTGTGTGTGTGTGTGTGTGTGTGTGTGTGCGCGAGTGTACACCTGTCCTTTTTTCCCCCAAGGTAAGTCTTTCCGCTCCCGGGATTGGAATGACTCCTTACCCTCTCCCTTAAAACCCACATCCTTTCATCTTTCCCTCTCCTTCCCTCTTTCCTGAAGAAGCAACTGTCGGTTGCGAAAGCTAGAAATTCTGTGTGTGTGTTTGTGTGTTTTATTTATTGTGCCTGTCTACCGGCGCTTTCCCGCTTGGTAAGTCTTGGAATCTTTGTTTTTAATATATGTGTGTGTGTGAAAAAGGTAACTTTGCAATCAGGATTGCCCATGGCTAAAATACATCCAAGTTGGACCTCATTCATTCCAGGGGTCATTCACTTACATGAAGCTTCAATCCAGCAAGAGTACATGTAAACATTGCTGTGAGTAATACGAATTATGAATAGAATAGAATAGAATAGAATCTTTATTGTCACATGACATGTTATATACAATCATTCGATTGAAACATTGGTGACTCGTCAATGAATAATTCTATGCCTACCTAAGTATACCTACAACAACTACAACAAGATACATTAAAATAATGCATTGTGGATGCTCCCACAAGCACATAACAACATAAAAAGATAATTACATGTTAGAGTTCTTCCTTTTTCTTAACATTTCCACAGTGGTTTGAAATCATTCTTTTAAAGTATTTATCATGTTTGTTTCTGGAGTTTATAAATATAGACATACTCCAAAGACCACATACTTTCTTAATAGTAGTATATATGTTTACATCTAGATATTTAGATACATAGTTTATAAGTATGGACACATATAAAAAGAACATTTGCCTCCATTAAAAGGGAACATAAGCATACACATCGAACATAATGTAGAACAAACAGGAAAACCAAGCACATGAATATCTTCTACTTGCCTTCTTCGTTTATAAAATCATCCACACTGTAGTAGCATTTGCTTTTTAAATATTTTTCAATGTTTGCACAAGTGGATTCTAGATTGCAGTCCTTCAACTTTGAACGGATTTTATTGCCCAGCTTCAAAGCCATATAATATGGAGTATTTTCAAATAATGTTAACCTGTGGCAAGGTAACATGTAATCTTGTTTGTGCCTTGTTTCATAAGAATGTGAAAATGAGTTTCCCTCAAAAAGATGTGGGTTTTTTAAACCAAAGAGAAGTGTTTCGTATATAAACATGGAAGGAACTGTCAGTAAGTCAAGGCTTGCAAATAAGGGTTTGCATGATTGTCTATTGTTTGTTCCAGTCATAGCTCTGATGATTTTTTTCTGTAGCTTGAACACTTTGAGGAGGCTTCCTTTTTCAACTCCCCAAAAAATTATCCCATATCTTACAACTGATATAAAATATGCATGATACACAATTTTCCTAACACTTAAGTCAGTTACTTTGTTCAGAACCCTCATTGCGTAAACAAAACTATTTAACCGTTTCAGTAAGCAATCCACATGATTAGTCCATGTCAAGTTTTTATTTATGGTCACTCCCAGAAATTTGACAGAATCTGCAGTTATCAGTTCTCTGCCTTCATAACTTAATTTTGTGACATATTCAACAGTTTTTTTGGTCCTGAATTGTACAATTTGTGTTTTTGTTAAGTTTAGCTTCATAGCATTATTATTTATCCAACTTTCTAGTTCTTGAAGAGTCTGTTTTGTTTTCTGTGCTAATTCTTCAGTGTTTTTGCAGCAGACTACTGCTGTTGAGTCATCTGCATACAGAATCGTAACTGAAGGTATCTTACCTGGCATGTCATTTATATAATATAGAAATAGTAACGGGCCTAGTATGGACCCCTGGGGGACTCCTGCTTGTATTTCCTTCCAACTAGAGCAAGCTTTCTTACCCTTATCTTGTATAACTACTCTCTGTTTCCTATTTTTGAGATACCACTTGAACCAATTTAAAGATTTTTCATGGAAGCCATAAGAAGCTAATTTGAGGAGCAGCTGCTTATGGTTTACCATATCAAATGCCTTACTCAGGTCACAGAAGATACCGGATACACTCTCCTTGTTATTGAGGCATTTGCTTATTTTAGTGATTAGTTCATTAATAGCATGCACAGTGCTTCGGCCCTTCCTGAATCCATACTGATTATTAAGAATAATGTTATGTTTTTTGTTATATTTCTCTAGTTGGTTACAAACTACTCGCTCAAATATTTTAGAAATAATTGGTAATATTGATACTGGGCGAAAATTTCCTATCTCCTCTTGTCTGCACTTTTTGTCAATAGGTCAAACTTCCGCATACTTCAGCCTATCCGGAAAGCAGCCCTCATCAAACGATTGATTTATTATGTGACAGAGTTGGGGTGCAATATTGTCACATCCCGCCTTTATTATTTTTGTTGGGACTTCATCCCAGGAGTCATTGCTACATCACAGACTTCCATTAAACATTTGATATGTGGTTAAAAGGCCTTGCAGTAAAGAAATATACCCATTCACACCATATCCTGAGGTCAGAGATGTCTAATGTCCCTAATCAACTACAGTGTCCTGGAGTATGAACTGCTCTCTGCTCATTGATTTACCACTGCTCTATCACTCATTTGGTCTCAATCATCAAACACATACATTCTCAAATCCTCATTGAATAAGGAAATAACATGTGTAATCTGTTTGTCTTATTACCTAAGTTGTGTAAAACTGTGTATTATTTTCTCCCTTTGCAATGGTCCCTGCGGAGACAAATTTTACAATTGAAAATGTCACACGGATTGAGAACATGGCACTTATGCATACTCACAAACCATGACTGGTAGGACTGAAGAGCAGCAATTTGCAACAGAGTGGAATGGCCTCTCACTCAGCACATGACGTGGCAGAAGTGGTGACAGATGTCTCTGGCATTCCCTCTTGTCTCTGGCAGCATCTGGCATCTTGGCAGCATCTGGCATCTTTGGCAGCTTCTGGACTGCAGCTGGACCCTTGGCCTCATCCTGGTCAGGCTGCACTCAGTCAGCAGGGACTGGCATGATAGCATTGCATTTGATGTGCAACCCACCCCAGGGCGTAGAAATCCATTCAGCATTAGCAGGACATGGGACAGCCTTACTCTTCCCATTCGCCTCTGCATCAGAATATGTGCATGCCAACGCGGGACACTGAATTAGCTCACCTTTTGTCGATGGGACATATCATTCTCGGCACGCCACTGACTCAGTTAGGCTCGGCAAACGTGTCGACTGTGGTGCCATGTGACATGGTTGTCCTTCGATTAGTGGCGTGGCAGATCATTGGCTGCTAGGGGGTTGTTGCTAACATGTGGTAGAGTCCCACTGTTTCCTCTAGCTTGAGACGTGCTGCCTTCACTGGTAGACGACTGGGCTGTGTGATGTAGGCTCGTCTGCTGGCAGTGGCCGGTTCTGTCGCTGCGGGTGGTCCCACTCACCTGGCCTGCTACAGCTGACTAATTATGGCTGCCTGCTCCCCTTGCTGGCTGGCGTCGGCCTTGATGTCCTGTCTGCCGTGTTGGTTGTGGAGTGCAACGGTGGATCTGCACAATCCTCAGGTATTGTCAAATGCCATATTCTCTCACAAATGTCATTACATTGATATAATCAATTTACAGAAAAAAATAATGAAGAGTAAAAACTTTTCTTCTTAATTCCTTTTAATTTTTTTTTTTTTTTGTTGGCATTTGTAATATTACTAAGCTTGTCCGGTTAGCTGTGCAGTCTAACGCACAGCTTTCCAGGCGGGAAGGAGTGCCTGGTCCCCTGCACGAATCCACCCAGCAGATTTGCGTCGAGGTCCAGTGAACCAGTCAGTCTGTGGATGGTTTTTATATGGTTTTCCATGCAGGCTGGTTCCCTTTATTCCGCCTCAGTTACACCTTGTCGGCAATTGCTGCACAAACAAGTTCTCCACATAAGCGTACACCACCATTACTCTACCATGCAAACATAGGGGTTACACTTGTCTGGGGCTTAACCGCACAATAACCCTGGGTTCGGTGTGGGGCGGTGGAGGGGTGAAGTGGACTGCGATAGTCGCCATGGGGTTGTGGACCACTGCAGCCTCTCCCTGGTTAACATACAATACAATATTACTAAGGAGGCAATATCCAAAAATAAATTTAATGACAACAGGGCCCTGTTAATGTTGCATTGACGTAACTTATGTAATTGTTTGTGTGTGTACGTGTTTTTGTTGGTTTTTGGTTAGTTCTACTCCTGACATGCATCTTAATTTTACGCTGGCACTACCTCTATACCTCCACCAAACGTGCAGACTTCTCCAAATACTAACTTATTCTACTACCCTATGCCTTTGCTAATACTACCAAAGCGAAATTTCATGCATTTTATTCCTTGTATACTCCTCTTTTGTCTTTGGATGTCTGGCGGTGTTGTCTGCTCCTCTCTCCTGGGAGTGGAAATCAGACAACAATTGTGAGGTCCAAAGAAATAATAGCAGCACTCAGTTGTTTGGAGTAGTCAGTATTGCAACGTGCGTGATTTGGCATGCCACAAAAAGTGCAAATTATTGAGGAGATTTAACTTGCAATGGAATTTTAATTCAACCTACTACCTGCCAGTGAATGTTGGCGTCAAAATATCACAAATAAGCAACTCACTTGACTACGTTCAACAAGGACTCATGCTGAAAACTAATGGAAATGACAAACAAACGCAAAACACTGAAATAGAACAAATGGAAAATTACGCTAATCATCACAATATCAACATTAAATTATGTTAAACAGTTCATCAATGGAGAGTATTTACATACTGTACTTTCTCTGATCTATAAATATACTATGTACATTTATTCTATGAACGGCTTTATATGACAGACATGGTGGATGCCATGAGATTTCCTTGATTTCAAGGTCTCTAGCTCCAGAGAATTCAAGTGAGCGATTCTCCAGACATGGACAAGTCCATAATAGTTGGGGTAGAATTTATGCCACAACTGCTTCTGTTTGTTAGATAGACGGAAACTTCTGATGAGCAATTTTTGACCAATTCGATACTCACTTTTGCCCGCATTTCTATCCCAACTCTCTTTCCGTTTCTTTCCTGCTTCAAGCAATCTCCTGAGTGCAAGGTCAACAACTTGTGGTGTTGTTCTTGAGATCGCAGGGGAAAATTTACAACTTCACGGAGGAGATCTGTGGGTTGCCTGTACTTGAGAACTGTTACTAGTGCTATTTTGGTGACACCGTGTGGCAACTCTTTCATCATGTCCTGGAAGTCACGTAGGAAAACATCCCAGATGGTGTGACGATTCACGCAGTACATACGGCAGAGGTTTCCCAGACTTTTCATCACTCTCTCTGCTGGCGACGATTGTGGATGTCGTATGGAAGTGAATATGGGTTTGATTCTGTGTTTCCACAACATCTCTTTCCATTTCTTTGACCAGAACTGAAGTCAATTGTCAGAGATGATCCTGTCAACATGGCCGACGTGGGTCAGGAAATCCCGGCAGAATGCTCTACATACTAACTGTGCAGTTGCTTTCTGGAGCAGCGTTAAGGGTATACGGGACGTCCTATGCTTACAATGTTAAATTGAGCTAAAAGTCAGGAACATTTTCTCATTTGCTATTTGGACGATACTCTTGATTTTTTCACAGAACATAGAGATATATTCTGCTTTTATGCTGAATTATTAATTTTGAAAAAATAATATATAGTTTTTCAGATATTTTATTTTTTGTAAATGTTAAAAAAGTTGTACATTTTAACAAGTATTTTAAAATTTACATCCATTAATACAAAATAATTCCACATATCTTTTAATTCAGATATATTAGAAGGTCTTAAGGAACAACTACAGAAAATTTCATCTTTCCACTATAAATAGACCCTGAGAAAATGTACCTTATACACAAAAAACTAAAGTTACGGGAAATTAGCTTCAAAGTTTTTACTTCAGTACAAGCCTGCTCCATAGCTTGTATCATCAGAATCGTCCAACAGCTTCCTCTTGATGGCTCTGCTATGCTGTCTAGCCATCTTTGAATATACTTCTATGGCATTATCTGAAGACCTGAGCCGTTCCTTGTCCAAACAAAGCATAGCTGCAGCAGTTCGTAGTCCTATACAGAGCCCCAACTTCTGCAGAACTTTGCACTTTGTTATATTGGCCTGATTGAATGATGAAACAGCATCATAAACGCCAAAGTGAAGTGTGTTTATACCGACAAACACAGTTTTAGGTAGTCTTTTCCATATCACATGGTTCACATACTCATTTGGATTTTGAGTCCGGCCATGAAGACATATCTTTAGTAGACTAATATCTGCGAGGTCTCGGAATATTGGTTTTATTTCATCCATTATGGCAGGTGGCAAGTGATGAGGGTGATTGTATTGTTTCTTAGTTTCCTTGCCTCTGTTGTACTTGCACAAACTATCGTCTCCTTTTGGACATAACCCATGTTAGGGATTCTTATTGTTTGAAGCTGTATGAAAAAACAGAGCCCAGACTGCTCTTCTCATTAATACTGCACCTGCTGTATTCTGTCTTATTGATAGACCATAGCACTTCTGAATATGATGTATTGTAGCATCTGACAGTCTATTTTTCCCATCTAAAGTTTTTCCATCGCTCAATTTCTTCCCTTTCATGCTAGCCTTGAGCCGTCGAAGTCTTGATCCCATCCTTTTCTGAACATGGCCAACACACTCCAGTTTGGAAATTTTCACATCGGTACCATAGGATCTCAGTTCCTCAATTTCTTTGAAAGCCTTTGAGTCACCATCTCCAAGATAATTTATGTATCTAACGTTGTACCATTTTACTGAGCGTTGATAAATACTTCTTACACCAGCAACTTCCATACCACCACTTGACCCATAATAATTTGCCATGCACTCCTCTTCCTTGCATCTGCAATGCTTGGAAAGTATTGCCACATCAACTACCTTACCAGTGTCCACACTTGTAGCTGTTTTACACCAATCAGAGATGTGTGGCCTCTCTTCTGCCAGCTTCCATCAAAAGCTATGGACAAGTCTCTGCTATTATTATTTTCAACAACTGCTTCCTCAACAGCATCTTTCATGTTTTCCTGTGCCACATCTTCTACAGCAGAGCCTATTGCAATTATGTGTTTGTTAAATTTTGAAGGTGGAGGAGGGAGGTTCATCACATCACAAAACATGGCACCTGCAGCCCTGCCATTTCCTATACACCGTAATCCATAAACCAGTCTAATGTTTATATCGTATAGTTTACCTGTATTGCAGTAACATGTGAGGAATTGAAGAAAGTAACACTGTGTTTGCAATAACTGCACATCAACTCTAATTCACAAGCAAGTCCTACATGTAAGTTTGTAGCACACATTGTTCTCCAAAACGTCTGATAATAAAGAGACATTAGTTACTTCATATTTTGTAGTGCCAGCATTTAGTTTCTTGTATTCTTCTTCAATTCCAGCTAGTTTTCTCCTTGAAGCACTTTCCGGTGTAGTGGCAGCAGCATCACTCAATGTATCACTACCAGTGTTGCTGTTAGTCGCTACTGGGACATCACATACTGATGAAGATGAATCAGATGAATTTCTAGTACACTTTACTTTCTTGCGCCAATGTACACCCTTTCTAAATACCTTCAGACTAGGTCTTGGCATGTTGAAGGAAAGAAAACTCAATGACTTCTCCACATACGACTTTCACAACAATGACATGGATGTACTCACAAAGTAGTGGTGGGCAGGAAATCGCGTATCTGTTAGAAATCACAGTGATTGAGAAGTCACAGATATCACAGTAACAACTTTACAAAATCTAACTGCGATTTCAGTCACAGTTAAAAGTCGCAAGTAGCATTTCACAATAAACGCCGTGAGCCATGTGTTGGCCGAATTCCATACTGCTTTCTGCGATTTCAGTGACAAATCGCAACTAAGAGTCACAAGTAGCAATTAAAAAGCGCAGTTAACATTCTTTTCCTAGTGCCATCTGTTGAACGACGTACGTACTTGGTTATAATAGCCTTGTGCCTCACGAGATCGGTGTGTTGTGTGTACGTATGAAGGACTTATTTCATTAGTGGTACAAGTCCATTTTTGTTCATTTTGAGATACGGAGTCGTAAAGTTAAATGAGCGCTGAAAAGTCTACAGTTGAGATACCAGAAATATTCAAGCATATGGCTTCTTGCTAGAAATGAACCTTTATTAATGTTTGTTTAGATCATTAATGTCAGAAGCATTATAGACAGAAAAGTGGAGGTAATGGACTTGTACCACTATTGAAATAAGCCCTTCACATTATATGACGACATGCACATTCAGCTTCAGTTATGATTGGTCAAATACAGCTGTGACTCTGAATGTATTATATTAATAAGAAGCAACATTGCCTTTTTCTCCTGAAAATATCAAGTAACGTAACAAATGTGATTCTGCTTCCAATATGACAATTTTGGTTAATACTCCACATGTCTACAGGACTTTGCAATGTTAACACAGCAGAACTCGGACATCTGTATTAGTGTAGTGAAATGAAAACAGCATTATAGAGTGATATGAATGCCTCACTTTTATTCCGGCACAGTTCAAGACTCGGGATAAAAGTTTAGCCCCTGGTGTTCTACATGGCAACCTCACACACATGAACTTTTTGCCGACACTACAACCACCTACATAAGTAAGCTTTTCCTGTGTTACTTTCAGGTACTGCACTTAAGCTATTCCTGATTTAACTGGAAGATCTGTACTTCCCACTTTCATATCAACAGCCTCAAAATGCATATTCTATACCTCAGGCTATGTTACAGGTCAGTGTCACACCAAGATTGTGGAGAAACAGGGGGGGGGGGGGGGGGGGGGAGGGGTCGGCGGCGGCATGTCACTCTTCAAGTAGTGTTTAACAGTAAATAAGTGGCGGAAAATTACGGGTATGGGACGGCTATAACATGTGGAAAATGAGATTTTCATTATTCAATCACTGTATTTAATGTTCCTTTAAAACCGCATAACAACTTCAATAAAACACAGTTTAATCACTCATTTGCACACTTATTTCACAATTATGTCACTTTTAAACTGCAAATCCTCTAAGAGCTGTCTTGAATCTTCATGAGTCTCTCTCAATAGCCTTGATGTGGATAGATACGTACAGCAACCAGTAATCAAGAGTCAGAACCGTGTCTGCAACATCATAAGGATAAGTTACAAGCAATATAATTGACAGAGTAGATTGCTAATATTTGCTGTAATGAAAGCCACTCAATGGGGTATATTTCATATTTGCAAGAACGATCTCACTGGAGTAATTAAGTCCATCGAAACACTTAGAAAGTAACCTCTCGTCTGACGAAAACGGTCTAAAGACGCAGTGGCAATTTCTCCAGATCTGTTTACAATGATATTTTGAGTTATCAATTTACTGAATGACTGAAATGTAGTTCGGGTACCTGTGAAAATAACAATATGTTAGAATTCATTTTCTAAACACGAACTATTACGCTACTGTATGGCTACTTACATATTAATTACACTATTAATATTTTCACAGTTGTTTCTTTAATACATAATTAAAGCCAACGGAAGAACAAACGTAAAACTTACTTACCAATGACAGATTTGTTGAGATGCAATTTTCTGTGAGGGCAGATGTAACTTCTTCATACGGTGGTGAGTCGCAGAAGTAGCAGAAGTCACAGAAATCGCGGAAGTAGCAGAAATCGCTGAAATAGCAGTGGCGGAGGGATACGCGACCTACGTTCCTTAACTGCGACAAATCACAGTTAAGAATAGCAGATACTGAAAAGTAGCATTCACAGAAATCACTGATATCGCAAAAATCGCAGTTTAGCCCATCACTATCACAAAGGAAACAATACAAATGGTGCAGAATCTATTGTCAACTGTCTAGCAGTGTAGTCAACAGAAAAGCTAACTCTCTTGTGCTCAATTCTATCTCTGGCAAGGCTGTCTATATCATGTATATTTCGCGTCTCATATACAAGGTGCGGAACATCGTGTGCCGAAATTATTTTAAAATATTATTTAAAATAGTTCTATTCACGTCATCCAAATATTTTATACATGGCATTAAACGGGAGAGAGTAAATTTTTCGAAAATGCATTTACCCAAAAATCGATTTTTTCATTGAAAAACTCATTCCGTATACCCTTACAGTGACATACTTGGATGTCGGCTCTACTACCACAACGATGTAGCAGTGTCCTCTATTTGTTTGCACTAGTGGGCCCATTAAATCTGTTGCTGCAAGGTGTTTAAACTTTGATGGGATTTAGAGATGCTTGCATTGCCACAGTGATGTGCTTTGACTTCTGACAACTTTGCAGACAGTCAAAACCCTCCAGATTCTTCTGTCCATTTTCTTGAAATGGCACAGTGTGGGTAATTTTAAGTAGCACTTCCTGGGTCCAAAATGTGCGTAACTCATGTGTGTGTGACAGACGATCTTGTTCACCAGTTGATCTGGAATGCAAACGCCACTTCAAAAGAACAGAATGTCTTTTCATACCAAGTAAAACTGCCCCAGTTTTGAATCCCTCTCGTCCTTCACCCTCTGTTTTGGAGAAAATAGACCTTGAGCCTTGTCCAGCTCCTTGCTGATGTCCTTGAGGCTCGAGGTTACATAATTCTCTAATGCAACCTTCTTCAATACACACTCCTGGAAATTGAAATAAGAACACCGTGAATTCATTGTCCCAGGAAGGGGAAACTTTATTGACACATTCCTGGGGTCAGATACATCACATGATCACACTGACAGAACCACAGGCACAGAGACACAGGCAACAGAGCATGCACAAGGTCGGCACTAGTACAGTGTATATCCACCTTTTGCAGCAATGCAGGCTGCTATTCTCCCATGGAGACGATCGTAGAGATGCTGGATGTAGTCCTGTGGAACGGCTTGCCATGCCATTTCCACCTGGCGCTTCAGTTGGACCAGCGTTCGTGCTGGACGTGCAGACCGCGTGAGACGACGCTTCATCCAGTCCCAAACATGCTCAATGGGGGACAGATCCGGAGATCTTGCTGGCCAGGGTAGTTGACTTACACCTTCTAGAGCACGTTGGGTGGCACGGGATACATGCGGACGTGCATTGTCCTGTTGGAACAGCAAGTTGCCTTGCCGGTCTAGGAATGGTAGAACGATGGGTTCGATGACGGTTTGGATGTACCGTGCACTATTCAGTGTCCCCTCGACGATCACCAGAGGTGTACGGCCAGTGTAGGAGATCGCTCCCCACACCATGATGCTGGGTGTTGGCACTGTGTGCCTCGGTCGTATGCAGTCCTGATTGTGGCGCTCACCTGCACGGCGCCAAACACGCATACGACCATCATTGGCACCAAGGCAGTAGCGACTCTCATCGCTGAAGACGACACGTCTCCATTCGTCCCTCCATTCACGCCTGTCGCGGCACCACTGGAGGCGGGCTGCACGATGTTGGGGCGTGAGCGGAAGACGGCTAACGGTGTGCGGGACCGTGGGCCATACGGTTCACGTCCACGCTGTCGCGGCATGCTACCAGTGTTAAGGACTGCGATGGAGCTCCGTATGCCACGGCAAACTGGCAGACACTGGCGGCGGCGGTGCACAAATGCTGCGCAGCTAGCGCCATTCGACGGCCAACACCGCGGTTCCTGGTGTGTCCGTTGTGCCGTGCGTGGGATCATTGCTTGTACAGCCCTCTCGCAGTGTCCGGAGCAAGTATGGTGGGTCTGACACACCGGTGTCAATGTGTTCTTTTTTACATTACCAGGAGTGTAGAACAAGCTGTAGTGTTCGTCTTCCAGTACATTGGCCTCACTTGTTTCTAGCCCCAAAGGTGAACGTATAGCGCATCTGCAGTGATGTGCTCCTTCCCTGATATGTGTGTGATTGAAAAGTCATACTCCTGGAGCTAGAGTGCCCATCTCGTTAGACATTTGTTTCGGAGTTTCGCTGTGAGTAGGAATTCCAAGGCTTTGAGTTCGGTGTATTCTCTTGTTTTACTCCCATACAAGAAAAAACGAAATTTCTCGAAGCCGAAAACAACCGCCAAAGCTTCTAACTCAGTCACTGAATAATTTCTTTTACACTTGCTGGGGACTCGGCTTCCTAAAGAAATGGTTCTGTGCACCATGTTTCCCCCTTGCTGATATCGTTGGAAAATCACTACAGCAATCCTAGAGTAGGAGCTGTCTGACACCATGCAAAATTCCTCCTCCAGGTTGAGGTGCGAAAGAATTGACACATTAATCAGTGCGGTTTTGAGGCCTCAAAATTCATCTTCCGCCACCTCGTCCCATTCCCACGGCGTCTTTTATCCTTGTGAGCTTGCATAGTCCCGTTGTCGCTAATTTTTTCACATGGACGACTCGTTTATAGAAATTTGCAATGCCAAGGATGCCACGTAGTTGTTTGTTGGTTGTTGACGTGGCAAATTTCGTAATTGACCCTATTTTGTCCGGGCCTGGTGTGATTTCTTCCGCAGTAATGATATGTCCGAGGAATTTTACTCGTGAGGTTCCTATGAACGACTTCGTGATGTTGGAGGTTACATCATGTTCTCTGAAGGTCTGTAGGATTTCTCTGAGGATCGCATTGTGTCTTCTCAAGGTCGGTTCCGCTATCAAGAGGTCGTCCACGTAGATGGTGATTCTTTGCTTAAAGGTATCCTTTAAGATGCTATCGAGTCCTCTGACGAAGGTAGATGAAGACACGTTTAAATCAATAGCATTTCTTGAATGCAAGGAATGCTGTGTGTTTCTTGCAGTCTGGGCGGAGCGTAATTTGCCAGAAATTGGGCCGCAAGTCAAGAGATGAGAAAACCGTAACACCATGGAAATTTGGCAGGAGTTCCTCCAGCTTTTCCGGACGATCTGTCTCTGGCTTAATGAATGTATTGATTTTGCGCGAATCCAGCACCAAATATATCGAGCCGTCAGCCTTCTCTGCCACTGTGAGTGGGTGGTTGTACGTGGAGCTTGTTGGTTCAATGATGTCTTTGTGAAGCATCGTCTTGATCTCGAGAAAAACCTTCTGTCTGTAGGCGTGTGGGATTTGGTGGGGAGGCACGAAGAATTTAGTGTGTTCCCGCACTCGAAATGCATACATGAAATTTCGGGTTGCTCCGATTTTCGGTAGAAAGACATCTGCGTTTTCCTTTACTATTCTTTCTAGCTCTTCTTTTACCTGTGTCGGGATGTTTGCTAAATTCCCTAGCATATGGTCAATAGCATCACGCACCTCTCGTCAAATTTGCTCAACATCTTGTTGCGGCTACACTCATGGTGTCAAGATTGATATTTTCTTCCCCTCTTTTTCTGCATAGTTTAGATTGAAGCATTTGGCAGGGATTTGCGCAAGTGTTGCGTGGCCGGAAAAGGAAATCTTCCTGGCGCCGTCTTTATGTAAAGTCAGTTCTCCTCGCTCTATGTCCAATACTGCCTTTTGTTGATTTAGGAAATCCATGCCAAATATTATCTCAATTGCCAAAGAAGGGACGACCAGAAGGTTCGCTTCTAAGGTGCGCCCTCGGCAGCTGAACGTCAACCTGGTTTGTAACTGCACTTCTGTATGCTTCCCTCTCAGAGCGAAGGTGATTTTGGTTTTCTGCAGCGTGAATGCCGACCAAGAATGATTCGCAGTGGATTTCATGTACGCCGAATCCGATATCGCCATCACTTGACTTCCACTGTCAGACTGTGGTGTGAATAATGAAGTGTAAATCCGGATGTGTCACAGATCTCCTTCTCTGCCCGTAGCAGTTCTCTTGTATCTTCGCACTCTAACGGGTTTATATCGCTCCTCCCGGCGGTTTCTGTGGCGTTGTTTTGAGCTGAGTCCGCAGAGGCTTCGCTACGTTGGTCTGTCCATTGACCTTGACCATTGTATGTCCTGCTATTGCCTTGCTGTTGGTCCCTAGAATTGCCCTCTCCAGTTTCCGTTTCGTCGGTTGATGCTGTTGTTGTTATGATTATAATTTTCTCGTCTTTTTCTATTTTGCCTTGAATTTTGGTTTCGATTCGATCGATGTTTTCCCCAGTTTCGTCCAGCGTCATTCCTCTCTGGCGAATCTGGCCAGTTACGGTCACTATTTCTACTTCTTTCCCGCGAGCTGTGAATTTCATTCACGTAATTGAGTTCGCACAGTGCATTCTTGAAAGCTTCGATTGAATCGTTGCATCTACCGATGAGAACTAGCTGGTAACGTAAAGATAATTTAATACAGTAGTGCCTGATAATTTCCTTGGGACTGTACAGTTGATCCAAGAATCGTCATGACCAGCAATTAGAAGAATTTGTCAGGACTGCGGAATCCTGACGCTTCTAAGTCCTTTCCTACCATGATCTCCTCTTGTATCCCTTTCTCTGTGTCTTGTGACCAGTATGCGCTAAGGAATGCGTCCTTAATTAAATTCTTGGTAGGAACGACAACTCTCCGCAACTCCGCGCATATGCTCTGCAATCGATACTTCAAAGAAACCACAGATAAGCTGGAGTTAGTACTTCAGTGGCCAAGATTCGGGTAGCACGTGATCGTACTGTGCCATCCAGGCCTTTGGACGTCTCCTTGTATATTGGAAAATTCTGGTGGTCAAGAAAAGTTTGTGGTCCAAAGGTTCGATGTATCCCCCGTACGAATTTTCCCTCTCATCTCCAGCGCGTAATTGCATGTATCTGCGCCCAAACGATCCTCAAGCACTGTTGTGGTTTTTCTCTTGTGTTGTCAGATTCACGTAATAACGTTTCTGACCTTCGTAGCCGGTCGCGGTGGTCTCGCGGTTCTAGGCGCGCAGTCCGGAACCGTGTGACTGCTACGGTCGCAGGTTCGAATCCTGCCTCGGGCATGGATGTGTGTGATGTCCTTAGGTTAGTTAGGTTTAAGTAGTTCTAAGTTCTAGGGGACTGATGACCACAGTAGTTGAGTCCTATAGTGCTCAGAGCCATTTTTTGACTTTCGCAGATGTGTACAATTGTTTTCCGGCTCGGTCTCTGACATGCTGTGTGTTTCCGACGGAGCGAGTTCTGTTACGCGTTTCGCCGCGGCAGGAGCATATTCCTGCTGCATTCGCCCAAGTGTAGGGGTTGTGTTCTCGTATAGCGGTGTGGAGAGTCGCAAAACATTTTCTTCACTTCTGCGATGCTCTCTAAGGCGCTCTACCGGACGAGATTGTGTTTGCAATTGCGCGACCCACTCATTTGCATGCCGAACGTCCTTAGCCAGCTCATTTTGTTGCGTGGCGACTCAGGTCTGCTGACCTTTAACTTCAGAGATTTTGGCCTGTTTGATTTCTATCTGTTCGATTCGCTTCGCAGCGTCTCTTTTTTTTTCAGCGTTTGGGTTGGGTTGTTTGTGGGAGAAGACCAAACTACGAGGTCATTGGTCTTGTTGGATTAAAGAAGGACGGGGAAGGAAGTCGGCCGTGCCCTTTCAAAAGAACCATCCCGGCATTTGACTGGAGCGACTCAGGGAAATCACGGAAAACGTAAATCAGGATGGCCGGACGCGGAATTGAACCGTCGTCCTCCCGAATGCGAGTCCAGTGTACCAACCACTGCGCCACTTTCCTGCCTTTCTTAAACTTTTTTTTTGCCTTGCCTTTGGAGAGCTGCAAGTGCCTTTTTTGTTTTACACAGCTCAGTTCTTGCCAGTTTAACTTGTTCCTTGGCCAATGATGCGCCCTTTCGTGCTACTTCTGCTACCAATCACGCTGTTTTGGCATCGCGCTGCGCATGATCCTCGACCTCACGCGTTTCTGCTGTCGTTTTCTTGATATTCTCTAGCTCTTCTTGATTCCTACGATCTCTTTCTTGGCCCTACCTATACCGACTGTAACCGTTCGTATGACTAATTTGTCTCTTTCCATCTCTTCCTCCCATATCTTTTTCTCTGCCTGTCACTTCCTATCTGCCTCTTCCATGAGAGCCTCAAACTGAGATCCACAGCTAACACCTCCAGGACTAGATGAACGAAATTCCATCATTCTGGGACGTTTCGTTTGTGATTCTGGTCTGCCAGTCTCACTGATGGTGCGTCACATACCAGCAGTGTCTACATTTCGTTCTGTGGCGCTCTCCCGTTCACTTTCGTCACCTGACTGAGACATGTCGTCATACTATGCAAGTTCTAAGTTCGACATTTCTGCCCGGTCTGAAGCTGCATTTACCTGAGAATCCTGTGTAATATCTGCCTGGTCACTCTAATAATCTGGCGTGGATCTATGGTTAACAAAACACAATTACTTCCACTACTCTATAGCAAACGTGCCTTGCTTCTTGCAAGCATGCTCTCTAATTCTGACCCAAACGAATATAAACACTACACATTCCTATGCCACACAGATTCTACTCCAAATTATGCTTCCGTGAGCTACTGATTTCTAGTTCGTGACAACGAAAAATTCTCAATCTATCCTAACAAATCAGCACAACACCGTTCGCCGTCAGAAACAAACAATCAATCAGAAGTCACAACCACAACATGAAAATACATACATACAATAATTAAATATCAGTACTATGTATAGGCAGCAGCAAGGCGAATGTACTCTATCTACCCGGTGCACCACATTAAACATGGGGAACAGAAACTTCACTAGGCAACACTATCTACTATCTGACGGCCACAGAAGGTGCCATCAACTAAAAATTCTGCGCAAGGGGCGTCAAATTGAATGACGACGCTAGCCAACGCGATCCGACGATCACAGAAGGTGCCATCAATAAGAGATCCTGGCAAGGGGATGCCCTTCCGATTTTTCCGACTGAAGACTGGTCCAATAGTTGTCTGAATGGCAACCATGGTGATTATGAAGTCCTTTTCAAAGTATGGATACTGCAATATCGGTGGACCAATCAGCTTATCTTTCAGATGCAATAAAATGTTTTCTTGCTCGACACCGTGTGTGTAAGGTACTTTCTTTTTCAATAACTCATGTAGTGGCTTCTTGACTTTGCTGAAGTTGCTTATACCAGGCCTGTAGCGAGCCACAATGCCTAGATACACTTTTAGTTGCTTTGCGCTGTTAATACTCCTGTATCACTTTGACCTTCTATGGGTCTGGCCTCAAGCCCTTTTCGATCGACTGGGCCTAAATAGCATACCTCTTTTAGCAAAAATTTGCACTCGTCTGCCTGTAGCATCAAATCGTGGATCCAAGTTGTAACAATGTCAAAATGGAGTTCAGCTGAAGACTGACTTGGCGCTTTTTGAACAGCTATGTGCATCCATTTGTACTTGTAATGCCCTTACAGTGTACTCAATGCTGTTTTTTTCTTGATCCTGCTTGTCTATTACGACCTGGCAGTAGCCCTTCGCTAAATCGATGGTCAAGAAGCACTTTGCCTGTCCTAGACCGTCAAGAACTTTATTATCTTTGACAAAGGTTAAAGTGAAATCAGGGAGATCTCATTTAGTCGCCTATAGTCAGTGACCGTACACTAATTTTGATTTCCACTGGCATCTATCTTCTTCAGAATCATAATTAATTTAAAGTCCCAACTACATTTGCTTGGTACTATAACAACATTCTTTAAAACCTTTTCTACCTCTTGCTGGACCACCTCTTTTGGTAGTTGCAATATTCTATAGCATAGCACCCTACCTTCTGCCTCTGATACCAGTTTAATTTGTGCCTGATACTGTTTGTGTAAGATAATTTGTCTCCTGGCAAACAGAAAACATCGCTTTAATGGCGCATAGCTCTATACTGGCTGTTTTCTCTTCCGAGTTCAAATGATTCAAGCAAATATTCTTTGTTAGTGTACTTATTTTCAACTGTGGTTTGTTTTTACTGAGCAATTCCTGCAACAATGCCCATTCTGGGACTGCTTCTGCGACCACCTATGGGCACTTCACTGATACACTCACGTCTGCAATGTTCAGCACACTTGTTACACATCCTCCTAATTCTACCTTAATGAATGCCACAGGAAGATACACACCCTTAGTGATCCCCTTTCTTCGAATGACAGCTGATAGCCCCCTCTCATTCTGCTCGACTAAAAAAAGGCTCGCCTGTTCCTCCTCTCAGGGTTGTATTGTTAGCCTTGTTTCACTGGGCTTATGACCTTTTTGCCTGTCTCGAGCAGCCATAGTTACCTGCCTCTGCTGTGTATAGAGAGTTTGCTTTCTGCTCCTACTCGCTGTCACCTTTCTACATGTTTCTTGCTTCAGGCTCAACCCTTTCCCGAAAGAGAATTCTCTTTTCTGGTAAATGTGTAAGCTATGGTACCGGTATCCTAATACATTCTGCTAGATTATACTTTCTGACATTCTGTAAGCTACTTCACCAAACTAGGTTTATCTGCTCCCCAGTATCCACAAGAAATTTTAGGCGACTCTCCTTGACACTCCAGTTCTATAGATTCATTTCTTTCACAGTGTACTATTAACATCCTTCCAAGCAGAGCATAAGGTTGCTGCTTTCTTACACCCTTACTTGGTTTTCCTGGCTTTTCCTTTTCCTATCCGCGTTCTGGACATGGCAAGCACTCAATGGGCAGCATCTCACACAGTGACCAGTTCAGTTGCATTTAAAACATGCCATGGCCTTCATCTTGTCACATGGGTCCCTGTGACTTGATCACCTCACTCCCCACAACCTGTCCATTTTCCTGCCATTTCTTGATACCAACAGCTTACCACCTGTGAAGTACTTGGTGGTCTTCTTTTCATTGCACTACACTGCACCCCGTCTCAAATGACAATCTTTCATCAGGTCGACGCTGGCACGGGCGCGTTGCGTCACCGACTCGCTAGGCGCTCGGCGGGCAGTGCGGCACTATGAATACACCAAGTCCTTTCATCCACATGTGAATTTTTTCATCATTACTACCTTTACAACAAGAGCGAGTATACAACGTAAAAGGCATATTACTATAGGCATAACTAGGTCTACTTTGGGTTTTAGGATCTTTCCAACTTCTGGAAGCCAAACCATCTGTGTGAATGACCAGTAGACGGCCAATGAGGGGGAAATGCCAAGTGAGTCGCAGAAAACATGGAAGCCATCACAGCAGGAAGCTATCGCAGCTCATAGGAGCAACTGAGAGCCCACGTCAGCAAGTGAAATGTGATGACATCATGGAAGCAGAATGATACTGTCATACAGGAAAAAAGCAGTGTGTTGTAAGGAAGGATAAGTACAATGCAACAATAAGTATTCAGATGCTGAACCAGCAGAAAAGAGCCTATGAAAGGTGAACGGTGAAGTTGTCAGAGTCTGAAGTCACTTGGAGAGCTGACAGGGAATATCAGGACACAGGATGCCCTAGCCATCCCCACTGCCACAGACCACACAGGAAATGCCAACACAAATACCCCACCCTTCTTAACAAATGCTCGATTGCCGAGTACTGATAACTGAATGCCCAGAGTGTAATCTCACCCCTTGTGTCCTTTGCTGCTTTACAGTGTGAGGGGAGGCTTTGGAGGTCGACCCTCAGAACACTTAGCTATCTTGAATCATGTCTGAGTCCATCTGGAAGGATGTTTCTGCACTGCCAGCATCCAAGGCAACACCGATGGGCTACAGGGGTCACCATCACTCTCCATGTCTGCTGGAGGCTTGACCTCCATGATCTGGATGCTGTCTGTCATTTGTCTTTGGGGGGCGGGGGGGGGGGGGGGGGGGCTGGAGACAGCTGCTGCTCATCTCATTCCTGTAGCTGACACTGATGCTGCTGGCTGCTCCTGTCTCCTGAATGGGGTCCGAGAGCTGACCCCTGTGAGCCAGCGTTACTTCAGGGGGACCTGGGGCCTGGGGCCTGGGGCCTGGGGCCTGACTCCTGAGTGCAAATTTTTTATGTCAAGAAGTACACTTTGGAGATCGATACATAGTGCTGGAGGCCACTGGAGTCCAAGGGTGACTGGCAGCCCCATAACGTAACAGCTGCCACCTGACACTTTGCTGTGCTGATGTTACTGCAGGTCGAGTGCATACTGGCCTTCCATTGCTGACAGGTCACTGCTCCGCTGGCCTGGCTGTGGCGTGATCCTTTGAAAGACAACCATGTAACACTGTCTAATAAATGTGTTATTGTAAATAATGATTTCTAGGTCCTCTGGGGTATAACTAGATCTTCAAACCTCATCCTGCCTGGCTCTCTCCTGACGACTGCAGGAGTCTGGGGACCAACCTTATTTATTTTGGCTTCTGTTCTTTGCATTTCAGTCACTGCATTTTCTGCATATGGTAGAGTATAAACATTTTTGTTGACGAAATATTCGACATTTAACAGCTTCTAAATCCTGTGAAATAAAAAATACAACCCACTAATAAGTACTTGTTTCAGGATTGATATACATCATTTTAAAGACCTATTTTTTTTACTACATCATCTTTCAATATGTTATAAGTTAGGAAATTATATTATAGAAAAATATTGTTGTCATAAGAAACACAAGTTGTTCAAATTATTCAAAAGACCCAGTATTATCATCTGGATTGCACTGAAAAGTCCCCACAGAACGTAAATAATTTAAAGACTAGTTGGGTTATTAAAAGGCACATTGACACAAGCAAGACTGACAATTTTGCTAGATTTAACAAGAATTCTTTTTGATTTACATGCAAAATACCAGCAGTTTATGTTATTATTAAATTCTAGCCCTTCCTGGCCACATGTTGCTGTAGCTCAGTCTGATTGAATGCAAAAGAAAGAAAAGAGAATGTACACACTTCTAATATGTATGGGAATTGGATATATGCTCTAATCTCCTTCTGCCACCTCCCCCTGACCACCTCGTCCTCCTACCCCCTCTCCCTTCATTCATCTCCTCCTCCTCCTCCTGTCCACCACCTCTGCCCCCCCTCCTCCCATCCTCTCTCTCTGTGTCCATCACGCCGCCCACCTCTTATTCCCGTCTTCTCCTAACCACTTCCAATGTCCATTTTATCGCACTCCACTGTGACCATCCCCTCCCCCCACCCCCTCTGCCAACTCTGATCTTCAGCCTTGTTTACTGTTATTGCAAATTCACATTCTGTAGTGGTATTCTAATCATACACACGAATTTCCTGTTCGGTAACCATGTTTTACTAATTTTTAAAGAGTATTGTGTAACATTTGAGGTAAATCAGTCAAGAATGTTTCGAGATTCTTGGTAATAACATATTTCCTTCATTCATTTATTTATGTATCATAAACTGAACAGCCAAAGAAACTGGTCCACCTCCCTAATATCACAATTTGAAATGAGACTCATCTGACCAGGTAACATCATTCCAGTTATTAACAGTCTAATGTCAGTGTTGACAGGCTCAGGCAAAGTGTAAAAGCTTTGTGTCATGCTGTTATCAAGGATACACAAGGGGGCCTTTGGCTCCAAAAGCCTGGTTGGTTGGTTGGTTGGTTGGTGGGGGGGGGGGGGGGGTTAAAGGGACCAGACTGCTATGGTCATCAGTCCATTTTTCCAAAAAACTAAAATCACCCACAGTGAATAAAATCGAACAACAGAAAAGACAGCAGACGATACAGGACCAGAAAGACTCAAGCAGAGATCAGACAAAACGAATTAAAATCACACAGAGTGTGACGGTGGTTGGCCGACCATAGAGGAAAAAAGGAAAAGCCAACCACCGAGAAACATATTAAAAACTCAGTCTAAAACTGTAGGCCAAAGGCCATATCAACACAAAAGAACGTAACAAACACTCAGATTAAATGATAAAAAAAACCTGCCCAAATAAAAGGCAAAACTAAGCCTGCCATAGCGGTGTCATCAGTTAAAAGACCAGGGAGCACATCAGGCAGCGCAAACGTCTGCCTTAGCATAGTTAAAAGTGGACAGGCCGGCAATATGTGGACCACCGTCAAAGCTGACCTGCATCAACAGAGAGGCGGGTCCTCATGCTGCAGTAAATGGCTGTGTGTTAAGCGGGTGTGGCCAATGTGGAGCCGATAAAGGACTACTGAGTCCCTGCGAGTGGCTTGCAAGGATGACCGCCACACAGTCATCGTCTGCTTGATAGGTTGGAGTTTGTTTGGCGTGCTCAGGTTGCGCCATTCAGTGTCCCAAAGCTCGAAATTTTTGCAATATAAGAAGGCTCACAAATCAGTCTCCGGGAGGCCAATGCCCAGAGATGGTTTACTGGTAGCCTCTTTCGTCTTGCGGTCAACATTTACATTGCCAGGTATACCAACATGGCCTGGGGCCCACACAAAGACCACAGAGCAGCCGCAACAGGCGAGAGTATGGAGGGACTCCTGAACAGCCATCACTAGACGAGAGTGAGGGAAGCACTGGTCGATAGCTCGTAAACTGCTCAAGGAGTCGCTACAGATAACGAAGGATTCACCTGAGCAGGAGTGGATATACTCTAGGACATGAAAGATGGCGACCAGCTCAGCAGTGAAAACGCTGCAGCCAGCCGGCAAGGAATGTTGTTCGTTGTGGTCCCCTAGAGTCAGAGCATAACCGACACCACCAGCAACTATCGAACCATCAGTGTAAACAACGCCAGAATTCCGATATGTCACAAGGATTGATAGAAAGTGATGGTGGAAGGCCTCCGGAGGGACTGAGTTTTTCGGGCTCTGTGCCAATCTGAGCCGAAGGCAGCAAGGGCGGGACATGCACAAGGGGGTGTACGCAGAGGGGCCAGGAAAGGAGGTGGAAGAGGGAAAACCTCAAGCCCTGAGAGAAGCTCTCTGACTCGGACTATGATCAGACAACTCGACTGGGGCCGACGTTCTGGGAGATGGACGACCGACTGTGGGAACAGAAGAGGATAATTCGGATGCCTGGGCAAGCTAAAAACATGGGCAGCATAAGTGGCCAGTAAACGGTGGCGCCGTAACTGCAGTGGAGGGGCTCCTGCGTCCACAAGTAAGCTGTTCACAGGGCTGGTCCAGAAAGCACCAGTGGCAAGGCGTATCCCACTGTGAAGGATTGGGTCCAGCATCTGCAACGCCGAAGGGGAAGCTGAACCATAAGCCAGGCTCCCATAATCCACACGAGACTGGATTAACGCCTGATAGAGCCGTAAGAGGGTAGATCTGTCGGCACCCTAGCTGGTGTGGCTCAAGCATCACAGAGCATTTAGATGCCGCCAACACACCTGTTTAAGCTGCCGAATATGAGGCAGCCAATTCAACCGGGCATCAAAAACCACACGCAAAACCTATGTGACTCCACCACAGCAAGACGTTCGCCATCAAGGCAAAGCCGCAGCTCCAGGTGAACAGTGCGTTGTTGGCAAAAATGCATAACGCATGTCTTGGCAGCCGAAAACTGGAAGCCATGTGCTACAGCCCAAGACTACGCCTTGCAGATAGCACCCTGCAGCCGACGTTCAGCAGCGGCAATGCCAATGGAGCTATAGTAGAGGCAGAAGTCGTCAGCATACAACGAAGTGGAGACAGACGTTCCCACCGCCGCAGAGAGCCCGTTAATTGCAATTAAAAACAGGCAGACACTTAAGACTGATCCCTGTGGTACCCCGTTCTCCTGAACTTGAGAGGAACTATGGGAGGCTGCGACTTGCATGCGGAAGGTATGATCCGACAGAAAATTGCGTATTAAAATCGGCAGCGGACCCCGAAGACCCCAATCTTGAAGTGTAGAGAGGATGTGAGGGCGCCACGTTGTATCGTATGCCTTCCGCATGTCAAAAAAGACAGCAATGAGGTGCTGACGGTGGGCAAAGGCCATACGGATCACGGACTCCAGGCTCACCAGATCATTGGCAGCAGAGCAGCCTTTACAGAACCCACCCTGAGACGGAGCCAGGAGGTCTCAAGACTCGAGTACCCAACTCAATCGCAGCTCACCATCCATTTGAGCAACTTGCAAACAACGTTGGTAAGGCTAATGGGGCGGTAGCTTTCCACCTCCAAAGGGTTTTTGCCAGGTTTCAAAATGGGGATGACAATGCTTTCTCGCCACTGCAATGGAAACTCACCCTCAGCCCAGAGACGGTTGTAAAGGTCAAGGAGGCGTTGCTGGCAGTCCAGTGAAAGGTGTTTCTTCATCTGACAGTGGATGCGATCTGGCCCAGGAGCGGTATAAGGACAAGCGGCTAGGGCACTGTGAAACTCCCTCTCACTGAATGGAACATTGTAGGATTCAGGATGATGGGTGCGAAATGAAAGGCTCCGACGTTCCATCCGCTCTTTAATGGAGCGGAAGGCCAGTGGGTAATTCGCAGATGCGGAACTCAGAGCAAAATGCTCTGCCAAGCGGTTGGCAATTATGTCGGAGTCAGTACAAACTCCTCCATTCAGTGAGAGCACAGGGATATTGACAGGGGTCCGATAGCCATAGAGGCATCGAATCTTGGCCCAGACCTGCAATGGAGAGATATGGAGGCCAATGGTGGACACATACCGTTCCCAGCACTCCTGCTTGTGTTTGCAAATGATGCGGCGGGCCCGCGCACAGAGCTGTTTACAGGTGACGAGGTTTTCTAAAGATGGAGCGCCTGCAGGCGATCTTTAATCGCCTCGGCGATTGCAGGTGACCACCAAGGCACAGTCCTCCACCGAGGGGACCCAGAAGAACGGGGAATGGCAGATTCTGCAGCAGTAACGATGCCGGTGGTGACCGAGTGAACCACCGCATCAATGGCGTCGTTAGAGAGAGGCTCAATAGCGGCAATGGAGGAGAACAAGTCAGCCTTATCCATAGCCCATCTGCTGGGTGCCCAGATGAGTGATGCTGTGGCAGTGACAGAAAGATCGGAAAGTGGTCACTACTACACAGGTCGTCATGCACACTCCATTGGACAGAAGGTAAGAGGATAGGGCTGCAGATCGAAAGGTCGATGGCGGAGTACGTGCCATGCACCACACTGAAATGTGTGAAGGCATCATCATTTAAAATGGAAAGATTGAGCTGTACCAGTACATGCTCAACGGTGGCGCCTTGACCTGTTGTCTCTGGCCCACCCCACAGAGGGTTATGGGCGTTGAAGTCGCCCAGTAACAAGAAAGGTGGCGGCAATTGGGCTATCAGTGCAGCCAGGACAAGTTGGGCGACATTACCATCCAGTGGAAGGTAAAGACTGCAGACAGTAACAGCCTGTGGCGTCCACACCTGAACAGCGACAGCCTCTAAATGTGTTTGTAAAGGGACAGATAGATGCAGACGCCACCAGACACCCTTTCATAAGCTGCCTGGTTCTTATAATAACCCCGAAAGCCACGGAGGGCGGGGATTCGCATTGCTGGAAACCAAGTTTCCTGAAGAGCAGTGCAGAAGAAAGGGTGAAGGCTGATAAGTTGTCGGAGCTCAGCTAGATGGTGGAAGAAACTGCTGCAGTTCCACTGGAGGATGATATTGTCCATGGCTGAGAAAGGCGTGAAGGGACTGGGAAGGAAGGTTACGCCCCTGGGTCACCTGATGCTTCCGATTGAGCACCTGTGCTAGTGCTATCCATGGTGTCTGAGGGACTGGCGAGATCGAGGTCCTCAGCGGACGCCAGAATCTCCACCGCATCCTCAGACACAGAGCTTGTAGGAAGCGGTGGGACGGGTGCCACCGCAATGTCATAATTCTTGGGGACTTTCTTCTTATTCTGCTTCTGTCGCTGTGCCTTCGGTGGTCAGGCTGGGAGGGCTTCACTGGGTCAGTCTCAGGGTCGGACTATGACTGTGACGCCCTACGACCAGCAACTGGTGGTTGTTTCAGCCACTTGTGGGTGTCCGCTTTTCCGCTGGTCGGAACTTGTGAAGGGAGGTCCCCAAGGGACCCCTTCCTGGCGAGAGTAGCTGAAGAAGTCTTACTCTTCTCCGGCTGGGAAGGGGGAACTCATGTCCCTGATGGTTGGGGATGGCCTTTGTGATGTCGCCCAGAAGTAGATGGAGCAGGAGCAACAGGGAGTGAAGTGCCCCCCACAATCAAGGGGGCTGGTGGATTCTGACCAATAATAGAGCCAACCGTATAGGACGACACGGGAGATGGGAGAACTGTTGTTGCAGCAGTGGTGTAGGTCGACGTCATTGGCACAGGCTGGAGCCTCTCATATTTCCGCCTAGCCTCGAGTAGGTCAGGCAGTCCAGGGTCTTGTATTCCATTATCGTTCGTTCTTTCTGGAATTTCCTACAGTCCGGCGAGTAGGGGGACTGGTGTTCTCCACAGTTAACACGGAGGGGAGGCGGAGCACATGGAGTACTGGGATGCGAAGGATGTCCACAATCTAGACATGTGATGCTGGAAGTACATCGGGAAGACATATGCCCAAACTTCCAGCATTTAAAACACCGCATCGGAGGAGGGATATATGGTTTCACATCACAGCGGTAAACCATCACCTTGCCGTTTTCGGGTAAGACATCACCGTCGAAGGCCAAGATGAAGGCACTAGTGGCTACCTGATTATCCCTTGGACCCAGATGGATGCGCCAGACAAAGTGAACACCTCGTCGTTCTAAGTTGGCGCATAGTTCATCGTCTAACTGCAGAAGAAGATCCCTGTAGAATATAATACCCTGGACCAACTGAAACATCCCCTGACTTATCACAAGTGAGCAACCTCCATGACTGGCAAGAGGATGCTGTCTTGATTAGAACTGACCCAGAGCGCATTTGGACAAGCCCTCCACCTCCCCAAACTTGTCCTCTATATGCTCCACAAAAAACTGGGGCTTGGTCGACATAAATGAGTCACCATCAACTCGCCTACAGACTAGGTACCGGGGTGAATAATCTGCACTGCCTTCGTTAGCCATACGTTCCTTCCATGAAGTGGGCAGGGAGGGAAATGATCTCGGATCAAATTTCTTCCCATTTATGTTAGACCTCAATCGCTTAGAGACTGCTGGTGGGGGCCCACCAGCGAGAGATGATGTACCACGCTTCATTGCGGGTCATCCACCCTGATGCCACCCACTCCGACCAGAGGCTCTCCCCAAGGGCGCCAGCCAGCCACAGCAAAACCCACCTCACAGGATGGCCTTTGCCTGGAGTCCTGATGGCCCAGAGGGATAGACATCTACTCCTCGGCATACGTGGGGAGGCAGCAGCTCAGGCATCAGCAGTGTGATCCCTGTGTTGTCAGCGGGCTACCACCAAGAGGGTACATGACGACCCCACCACAACGGACTGGCTACCGTGCTGGATGTCAGGTGTCGAATATCCATGTACATCACGAGGGCAAAGGTGGAAGTGCACAATGGAGGGAATGTATGCTACCGGAACACACTTCAGCTGATGTGCCCGGATGCTTGGTGTAAGTCCAACTCTATGACAATATCGGGTGTGCCAGATCTTAGGGAAAGATGGAAACATAATACACCACGTAAGGTATCCTTCCCCGAATGGTACGAACTAACAGAAAATTTTGAAAGGAAGTGGTCAAACCCCTTAGGGGACCATCACATATAGGCCGAAACGTTTGAGACTCCTTTTAGTCACCTATTACGACAGACAGGAATACCGTGGGCCTATTCTTACCCCCGAACCTGTAGGGGGGCCGAAAGCCCATATCAATCATATTTCATTGAATGGTTCGTATGCTGACACTTGCTGATAGCTCGGCATTGAAATCTGCAGCAATTTGCAGAAGGGTTGCACTTCTATCAGGATGAACAATTTGCTTCAGTCGTTGTTGGTCCAGTTCTTACAGGATCTTTTTCCAGCTGCAGCGATATCCGAGATTTGATGTTTTACCAGATACCCAATATTCACAGTAAACTCGTGAAATGGTTGTACTGGAAAAGGCCCACTTCATTTCTACATCAGAGATGCTGTGTCCCATCACTCGTGCACCAGCTGTAACACCACATTCAGACTCACTTAAATCTTGATAACCTGCTATTATAGGAGTAACCAATCTAACAATTGCGCCAGGCGCTTGTTGTCTTATATAGGCACTGCCAACCATGGCGCCATATTCTGACTGTTTACATATCTCTGTATTTGAATACAAATGCCTATAACAGTTCCTTTGATGCTTCAGTGTATATGTTTAAAGATAGGTATATATTCAGATGCAACATTGTGTAAAAATTTTGAAGTAATTGGTGAACAACTTTAGGATATTTAAGATTTTGAACGAATGAAAATTTACATTTTTCTACAGAGTTACCCTATAATTATTGCATTATATTTCTATATTATATTTGGTGCTCTAGTAGATATATAAAAATAAGTGCAAATTTGAATGCAACATTGTATCAAAATTTAAGATAACGACTGAAGTCATTGCTGAAGAATTTTTGTAGATTTAAGATTTTGAGCAAAGGAACATTTACATTTTTATTTACATAGTTGCAGATGTTAGCATATTCTATGGCATGGTCATATTCAAGCAGTGGGCAAACAAGCATACTGTAACCTACTTCCTTTGTTGTCGGATTGCATTTCCTTAGGATTCTTCCAATGAATCTCAGTCTGGCATCTGCTTTACTGATGATCAACTTTATATGATCATTCCATTTTAAATCACTCCTAATGCGTACTCCAAGATAATTTATGGAATTAACTGCTTCCAGTTGCTGACCTGCTATATTGTAGCTAAATTATAAGGGATCTTTCTTTCTATGTATTCGCAGCACATTACACTTGTCTACATTGAGATTCAGTTGCCATTCCCTGCGCTATGTGTCAATTCGCCGCAGATCCTCCTGCATTTCAGTACGATTTTTCATTGTTACCTCCTCTCGATATACCACTGTGTCATCCCCAAAAAGCCTCAGTGAACTTCCGATGTCATCCACAAGGTCATTTATGTATATTGTGAATAGCAACAGTCCTACGACACTCCCCTGCGGCACACCTGAAATCACTCTTACTTCGGAAGACTTCTATCCATTGAGGATGACATGCTGCATTCTGTTATCTAGGAACTCTTCAATCCAATCACACAATTGGTCTGATAGTCCATATGCTCTTACTTTGTTCATTAAACGACTGTGGAGAACTGTATCGAACCCCTTGTGGAAGTCAAGAAACACGGCAGCTACCTGGGAACCCGTGTCTATGGCCCTCTGAGTCTCGTGGACGAATAGCGCGAGCTGGGTTTCACACTATCGTCTTTTTCTAAACCCATGCTGATTCCTTCAGAGTAGATTTCTAGTCTCCAGAAAAGTCATTATATTCGATCATAATACATGTTCCAAAATTCTACAACTGATAGATGTTAAAGATATAGTTCTGCACATCTGTACGACGTCCCTTCTGCCCTTTTCCGATCCTTTGGAATGCTACGCTTTTCTAGAGACCTACGGTACACCGCTGCAAGAAAGGGCAAGTTCCTTTACGAACTCTGTGTAAAATCGAACTGGTATCCCATCAGGTCCAGCGGCTTTTCCTCTTTTGAGCGATTTTAATTGTCTTCTATCGCTCTGTCACCTATTTCGATATCTACCATTTTCTCATCTGTGCGACAATCTAGATAAGGAACTACAGAGCATTCTTCCTCTGTGAAACAGCTTTGGAAAAAGGCATTCAGTATTTCAGCCTTTAGTCTGTCATTCTCTGTTTCAGTACCACTTTGGTCACAGTGTCTGAACATTTTGTTTTGATCCACCTACCACTTTGACATAAGACCAAAAAATTTTAGAATTTTCTGCCAAGTCAGTACATAGAACTTTACTTTAGAATTCATTGAACGCCTCTCGCACAGCCCTCCTCACACTATATTTCACTTCGCGTAATTTTTGTTTGTCTGCAAGGCTTTGGCTATGTTTATGTTTACTGTGAAGTTCCCCTTGCTTCTGCAGCAGTTTTCTAACTTGGTTGTTGCACCACAGTGGCTCTTTTCCATCTCTTACGATCTTGCTTGGCACATACTCATATAACACATATCGTACGATGGTTTTGAACTTTGTCCACTGATCCTCAACACTATCTGTACTTGAGACAAAACTTTTGTGTTGAGCCATAAGCTTTTTGTCGCTTTTGCTAAACAGAAAAATCTTCCTACCTTTTTTAATATTTCTATGCACTAACAGCTTTATGATCGCTGATTCCCTGTTCTGCATTAACTGTTTCAAATATTTCGGGTCTGTTTGTCACCAGAAGGTCTAATATGTTATCGCCACAAGTCGGTTTCTCTGTTTAACTACTCAAGGAAGTTTTCAGATAAAGCACTTTAAAAAAATCTGGAAAATTAAAATCTCCACCCAGAACTATAACATAGTGGGGAAATCTGCTTGAAATATTTTCCAAATTATCCTTCACGTGCTCAGCCACAACAGCTGCTGAGCCAGGGGGCCTATAGAGACATCCAATTACCATGTCTGAGCCTGCTTTAACCATGACCTTCACCCAAATTATTCCAGATTTCGGATCTCTGTCAATTTCCTTCAATACTATTGCACTTCTTATTGCTATAAACACGCCTCCCCCTTCACTGTCCAGCCTGTCTCTGTGACATACATTCCAATCTGAGTTTAAAATTTCATTACTGTTTACATCTGGTTTCAGCCAACTTTCTGTCCCTAGTAATATGTGGGCATTGTGACCATTTATTAATGAGAGCAGTTCGGGGACCTTTCTAAAGATGCTCCTGCAGTTTACTATGAGCAGCTTAATATTGTTATTCCCTGTTGCATTTTGCCTACTCCTACCTTGCCGCGTCTCAGGAGGCGTCTTGTCAGGCCTAGGGAGGGAATTCTCTAACCTAAAAAACCCGCATGTGCACACCACACGAACTCCGCTACTCTTGTAGCCACTTCCTGCGTGTAGTGCATGCCTGACCTATTCAGGAGGACCCTAAATTTCTCCACCCGATAGTGGAGGTCGAGAAATTTGCACCCGAGCCTCTGGTTTAAGCCTTCCACTCGGCTCCACACGGCGCGTCGGTTCTGGGAATGATACTACAAATAGTTAGCTCAAATTCCACCCTGTGAGCGAGGCTTTCCGCCTTCACCAACTCCGCCAACTGCCTGTATGAACCGAGGATGACCTCTGAACCCAGACGGCAGGAGTCATTGGTGCCGACATGAGCAACAATTTGGAGTCGGGTGCACCAAGTGCTCTCTATCGCCGCCGGCAGGGCCTCCTCCACATCTTGGATGAGACCCCCCAGCAAGCAAACAGAATGAACACTGGCCTTCTTCCCCGACCTTTCCACTATTTCCCTAAGGGGCTCCATCATCCACCTAACATTGGAGCTCCCAATCACTGATAAACCCCTCCCCCCGTGTGCCTGCTCAGACCTTGCTGAAGGAGCGGCCACATGTCCACTCACAGGCAGAGTGGGCGATGCCACACGGCCAGCCTCCACATTGACCCTCCACCTCATGTGCAGCGAACGCCGCTGAACACGTCACTCCCCTTGGAAAGATGGTGGCCCAACCGCGCCCAGTACCTGCGAAGATGTCTCGACAGCAGGGACAGTGGGTGAAGCATGTAACATCTGGGGTGTACCATCCAACGCACCAGACTCCCCACTGCCACTACACTCCGAGGCAGCAGCCTGAAGACGGCTGTCTGCGGCCATCAACACGTTCAGATGTTCGCGAACAGTGGCCAGCTCCTCCTGTATCCGTACACACCAGTCACACATCCTATCCATCCAAAAAACCAATTTACTGAAGAGACTTAATCAACTTTTAACTAGACTGCTAATTCACTACAGGCGGTTGATAGTTGGCTAAACTGTGGTTACTAGACACTTCTTGTACAAAACAATGAAAATAGCACTACCTGTCTCTGGACTGTATTCAAAACAAACACTAGCACTACTGGCTGACTAAAGGGACTCTCTCTGACTGTATTCAAAACAAATACGAAATCTATGGAACACTATTACTAGCACACGACAATTAAAGCTTCCTAAAAGCAAAAACACATGGAAGAAGAAGTGACAAGTAAGAAAAATACAGTTAATACTTAACCCATTACTGGCCATTGTCCCTTTTTTGGGATGCGTATATTTTACTTATTTCTACATAAGCAATGGAGCTTTTAACCATTACTGTTGCACCTGTAGGTTCAACTAACTGCTATAATGCATGTAGATGTAAAATAAATAACTTTTTCCTAAGTACTTCACGTCAGGAAAATCATAAACTTGCCAATTTTTTGTTCTCGCACTTGGCAGCACTGTATGTCTGCTGGTAGTTCCTGGACAACAATGAGCTGTGATTCAGTTGTCTGGGCGTGTTTGTAATGAACATATGGATGTCCGTGTAAGATTAAGTATACTTCAGATTTTTTCAAGTAAGTGCAATATCAATGCATTTTATGCGTCCCAATAATAGGACAATGGCATGTTACACTGCCATTTATTGTTGATGTGCCCTAAGCTTGTATACATATATCATACAGAGAAGAATTGCATTTTAGATTCTTTATATCTGATTTTTTTTCATACTCTATTCAAATTTTTTTGATGCCAACAGGATAAAAACAAGCTGCGTGGACTTACACTTGAAGAAATTCTAGCAGAACTAGAGAACCATCAAGAGAGTGACGATGAAGATGATGACGTAGAATTTGGCGATTATTCCACCTAATGCAGATGTAGTAACAGATGAAGAAGACATTGACAAAAATGTACGGAGCAATGAATCTGTTGTACAAGATGTTGCGGGACTTTAGAGCTCATAACCAGCCGAGATGAAGCAAATGCTACAGTGGTACCTCCAGAAGCCAAAAGAAGGAAAGCGTTAGGAGATGGAGCAGAAAGTGGTACATTATCTACAAAAAATATAAGTGTAAGTATTATAAATGTCAACCAACGTACACAAATACTAGTGGACCAGGGAAGAGCAATGAACATTATGCTGCGGACTGTCTCGCAAATAAGACAGTGCCCCAGGTGTTTGAGGATATTTTTTTCTGAGAAACTAATGGATACCATTATTGGACAAAGCTAACCAAAGAAGAACTAAAATCATTTATTGGCATACTACTTCTGAGTGGTTATCATAAGCTTCCCCTTGAGAATATGTACTGGGAACAGGCTCCTGATGTCGGTGTTCCTTTAGTCTTCAACTCCATGTCAAGAAATAGGTTTCGGGAAATAAAGAGATTCATTCATCTCAATAACAACTCCAAAATAGACAGAAATGACAAGATGTAGAAACTGAGGTTGCACTTTGAAATGCTGAAAAAAGAATTGGTAAATTTGGCGTATTTCATTCAGAACTCTCAACTGATGAAATGATGATACGTTATTATGGCAAACATTCAGCTAAAACGTTTCTGAGGGGAAAGCCTATCAAATTTGGATGTAAAATTTGGTGTCTTTACAAGTTCCAATGACTTTCTTTATAATTTTTCGCCATACTGTGGCAAGACTGACAACAAACAGGAGCCTTTAGGTGCAAGGGTAATAAATGAACTAACCAGCAAGATTCCAAAATCAGAGTATCCGAAATATAAGCTTTTCTTTGACAAATTTTTCACAAGTGTTGACATACTGATCACACTGGGAAAGAGTAAAATGAAGGCTACAGGAACAATAAGAGAGATCCGAACTAATGCATGTCCTTCGATTGACTCGAAAAGAATGGCAAAAGAAAAGGAACAAGGATTCTATGACTACATGTCTGACAAAGAGAACAAAGTTCTGGTTGTGAAATGGAGTGACAACAAAGCAGTATGTGTAGCGACAAATTGCAGTACTATTACTCCTCTGAGTTTTACTATAGATACTCACGGGGGAGGGGGGGTTAGGAAATATCTGTTACAATGCCACATCTCATTGAAGAATACAATGCCCATATGGGTGGTGTAGATCTACTGGACAAGCAGATATCAATTTATAGGACGAGGATAAGGTCAAAGAAATGGTGATGGCCATTATTCACACAGATGATAGAAATCTGCAGAGTAAACACATGGCATGCATACCAAATTGCTAACTCTAATGACAAGCACTACTTTTGGATGTCCTATGGAGAATAGTGATGTTTTACCTATCAAAGAAAACAGGATCAGTACCGAAACGCATAACCCACAGGGAAGCAAATGGATGGGAGGACGGGTGAGCACAGATGTATGACTAGATCCAGGAAATCATCTCATTGAGCCAAGTAAAACACAGAAGAGATGTGCTTACTGCAAGGAAAAAACAACAAAAATTTGTGATAGGTGCAATGTTTGTGTACACGAGAAGTGTTTTGCTTCTTTTCATACTGAATAGACATCCAATAATATTAAAACATTCTTTATTTATTGTTTGTGTTGTTTCTTACAATATTATGCATGGAGAATAAGGTTGAGAATTTGGACAGTGCATTTGGCCAATGTCCCAAAAATGGGACGGTCTGTAGTTTTTGTTCTAATAAACTGAAAATTTTCAAAACAACTTTTTATTCAATTAATAACTCAATGTAACATATTTATGTATAAAAGTTTGCAAAAAAAGATCCGATAGAGTTTTGGCCAGTAATGGGTTAAATTAACGTAGCTCACTGCACAGCAGATGTGATGCAGACGTTAGTTACGACGTACACTGTTATTTATTTTGTGTTATCCAAAATATTGTCAGATTTCTACATGTACAACTATTATTTAACATTACAACAAGTGTTTCTCAAAATATTAATTGAAAAATACACATTTGTAATACATTCTGCTCAACACATTATTGTACATGTAACATTACAGTTATTGTAAGGTTCACAATAAACTTTCGAATATCCCACTCTCATCTTCAATGCGTTTGTACACTCTTCAGAGAATATGTTGTGTTGCTTACCAGAGTGCCTCTGTAGGTTCACTGAGGAGGACAGGAGTGTCCATGATGCGAAAAAAATCCACATATTCACCTTTTGTTTGTACACCTCAGACTTAAACCAGCTCCATAAAGCGAAATGTAATAGTGTATGTTTGGCATTGGCGGCCAGTTAATTGTACTAATATGACCAAACTAGTAATTAGTGTAAGTGTGGTTGAAATGTTCCCTCCAACATCTGACAAAATGTGGAGCAGCTCCGTCATGCTGGAAGTACACCGCAGTCTGTGCGGAATATCTTCAAAGTGTTCAAAAAAAGTGTTCTAAAATTACTGGACCAATCGCCATGTTATTCATAATGATGCATCAAACATCGATCAAGAAACAATCTCTGAAATTGGTTTCCATGGAAGCATGTGGATTTTACTGCAACCACTAACATTATGTGTGTTTCTGATTCCATACAGTGTGAACGTATGGTATTAAGGGATCCTAATGACTATTGTCATTTAACCAGCGACAAAATTCAAGTCATGTGGCATTGACACCAACGTGAAGATTGTGGACAAGTTTTTCACATGTAGTGTTCGCTATGTGGGACACTGATACATGCAGAAAGTCAATGTGTGCTGGTCATGGAACAACACTCCACAATTTCAACAATGTGTTGCTGTTCCTGCAAAAGTTCTTGAACTACACATTCAGGAGAAAAATGGGACCTTTAAAGAATGCTTGTTTCACACAATGTTCAGAAACCTCTGGTATACTCTCTACGATCAGGAATTCAATATGTTGGAAACTGCCATCAGTATTCTTCAGCAGCAGCAGCACTATTATCGCAGAAGCCATAAACATACACCATACCTGCATATTCTTCATCGGTGTAGGTGTGCAACGTTCTATCCAATACGATGACTGCAATTAAAACACTGACCGTATCTATTTGTTCTTCAACTTAATTGCACAGAAAACACTGTGTGAAGAACTTTAAGGGCAGTAATCTTACAAATGTTCAAATTTGTTTTTCGTGTTTTCTTCTCTTGTGAAGTAGAAGAATTACAGCATTCTCTTGATTTTCTGAAATAATCTCATACTTAACTTTGTGAGATACAGATATGTCATGTGCAAAGGGTGATAGACAAAGAAAAAATCCCTTCACTATATACAATTTGTAATACAAGAGAAGTAATACAGTTCCTAAGTCACTGCTATACAAGAGCCTATTTTTGATGCCACTGTGGAAGCTGCAGAACTGCTAGTCTTCAAATGGGCTGCGGCCAAGAGCCGTGGCGCTTATGTCCTCTTCATATGGAGGGCACTGTCATTGGGTTGTCATTGCAGAGAGGGGTCGGTCTGCATGCAACTGTGACTACTTCTTCACAGCCCTCTATGCTCCAACATTCGCTACTGGCGTTCCAGCATTTGACTTTACACTGGAACATCATCTACAAGCACATGTAACCATTTTCCAATTTTTTTTTTAAAAATTTGTTTTACTACTTTGCCTCCAGCATTAACCATTTTTACTGAAGCACCGTCATCTCCTGGTATCTTTCCTTTCTTCATATCCTCAATGGCTTTACACATCTGATCTGGCATTCATTACAGAATATTGCTGTTGGCAGGAAAATAAGGTTCACAATATCTAGTGTGTGTAATTCTCTTGTTGCACAGGATACTGAAAAGTGTGAAGAGAGTTTACAAAAGCTCATAAGGGTAGAACACTTACTTCATCACAGAAACCTGTGGTTTCTGTATGTTCAGAATTTGATTGTATTCAGAAGGAAATAAATTAAATTCATCAGTAATAAGTGCTAGGAAATGTCAGTGAAGAAAAATGTAACCACAATTGCATTTCAATCCCTAAGTATAATCATGATAAGGCTCTAGACCCGTTATTTGAAAATACAATGATTCAGGAAAGAAGACAAACCATATCCCTATTCACAAATTATTTTTATCTGGAAGTAGGTCCTACTACAAACAAACTTGCCTCTAATCTGCTGTCTTAGGTGCTGCCTATGTTGACACTGATTGTGAACGCTGAGGACACAGTGAAGCAGAGCATCTCCGGAGAAGATTCCACTAATGTGCAATGAAAGATAGAAACTTAGCAATGAATATTTCACAAATGTCTTTCTTTAACTCCTAGCTGTCAAACAAGCACCATGCTGACTGCTGACACACAAACCTGGAGCAGATCGAAAATTTCTATTTGGTTATCTAAAACACTTGTCAATTATTACTGCAACAGCTTCACATTGGTCAAATTGAATATTCAAAAGAAAAGTAACAACTGAGGGAAAAAGTCTGATTTGTCGAAAACATAAGCGAATGAAAAATAATATGGAACTGAACTGAAAACTAGATGAACACAAAAAGGTATGGCCATACTTTCAGGAAACATTCCTCACAGATAAATAAAGAAAAGACGTAATATGGACACGTGTCCGGAAACACTTAATTTCCAGGTTAGAGCTCATTTTAGTTTCATCAGTATGTACTGTACTTCCTCAATTCACCGCCATGATTTCATACGGGATACTCTACCTGTGCTGCTAGACCATGTGCCTTTACAAGTATGACACAACATGTGGTTCATGCACGATGGAGCTCCTGCACATTTCAGTTGAAGTGTTTGTACGCTTCTCAACAACAGATTCGGTGACCGATGGATTGGTAGAGGCGGACCAATTCCGTGGCCTCCACACTCTCCTGACCTCAACCCTCTCGACTTTCATTTATGGGGACATTTGAAAGCTCTTGTCTACGCAACCCCGTTACCAAATGTAGAGACTCTTCGTACTCGTATTGTGTACGGCTGTGGTACAATTCGCCATTCTCCAGGGCTGCATCACCGCATCAGGGTTTCGGTGCGACGGTGGGTGGATGCACGTATCCTCGCTAACGGAGGACATTTTGAACATTTCCTGTAACAAAGTGTTTGAAGTCATGCTGGTACGTTCTGTTGCTGTGTGTTTCTATTCCATGATTAATGTGATTTGAAGAGAAGTAATAAAATGAGCTCTAACATGGAAAGTAAGCATTTCAGGACACATGTCCACATAACATATTTTCTTTCTTTGTGTGTAAGGAATGTTTCCTGAAAGTTTGGCCGTACCTTTTTGTAACACCTTTGTTGGTATGTCTGGCCTTCAAAAGTGAAGAACTTCTTCACTTTTGAAGGCCGGACATACCTCTCACAGAAGAACCCCAAAAGTGCCCCACTTGTGACAGAATACTTCCCGGGACTGGATCAGACCTTGAATGTTGCTCTCCAGCAGGGATACGACTTCCTAAAATCCTGCCCCGAAATGAGATCCATCCTTCATGAAATCCTCCCCACTCCACCAAGAGTGTCTTTCCGCCGTCCACCTAACCTTCGTAACCTCTTGGTTCATCCCTATGAAATCCCCAAACCACCTTCCCTACCCTCTGGCTCCTACCCTTGCAACCACCCCCGGTGTAAAACCTGTCCTATGCACCCTCCCACCACCATCTACTCCAGTCCTGTAACCCGGAAGGTGTACACGATCAAAGGGAGAGCCACGTGTGAAAGCACCCACGTGATTTACAAACTGACCTGCCTGCACTGTGACGCTTTCTATGTGGGAATGACCAGCAACAAACTGTCCATTCGCATGAATGGACACAGACAGACAGTGTTTGTTGGTAATGAGGATCACCCTGTGGCTAAACATGCCTTGGTGCACGGCCAGCACTTCTTGGCACAGTGTTACACCGTCCGAGTTATCTGGATACTTCCCACCAACACCAACCTATCCGAACTCTGTAGATGGGAACTCGCCCTTCAATATATCCTCTCTTCTCGATATCCGCCAGGCCTCAACCTCCACTAATTTCAAATTGCCGCTGCTCATACCTCACCTGTCTTTCAACACCTTCTTTGCCTCTGTACTTCCGCCTCGACTGACATCTCTGCCCTTACTCTTTGCCTTTAAATATGTCTGCTTGTGTGTGTGTGTGTGTGTGTGTGTGTGTGTGTGTGTGTGTGTGTGTGTGTGTGTGCGCACGCGCGAGTGTACACCTGTCCTTTTTTTTCCCCCTAAGGGAAGTCTTTCCGCTCCCGGGATTGGAATGACTCCTTACCCTCTCCCTTAAAACCCACATCCTTTCGTGTTGCCCTCTCCCTCCTGAAGAAGCAACCATCGGTTGCGAAAAAGCTAGTAATTCTGTGTGTGTGTTTGTGTGTTTTGTTCATTGTGCCTATCTGCCGGCGCTTTCCCGCTTGGTAAGTCTTGGAATCTTTGTTATTAATATATTTTTCCCATGTGGAAGTTTCTTTCTATTTTACAAAGATGATGTGACTTACCAAACGAAAGCGCTGGCATGTCGATACAGACACAAACAAACATACAAAAGTCAAGCTTTTGCAATCAATGGTTGCTTTGTCAGGAAAGAGGGAAGGAGAGGGAAAGACGAAAGAATGTGGGTTTTAAGGGAGAGGGTAAGGAGTCATTCCAATCCTGGGAGCGGAAAGACTTACCTTAGGGGGGAAAAAAGGACAGGTATACACTCGTATGCACACATCACCTTTTTGGAAAATCGGTGAAGAACTACAAGCCTTTGAGCGGAGAACGGCCTGTAACGAAGTATGGTCGGCAAATGAATTTAAGAACAAAAATTTAGTACATGATCCAAACAAGAAGATTGATGGCTTCAACCTACCAAGAAGAGTGCGGACAGCTCTAAACCGTGTCAGAACGAGTGTTGGGAGATTTAAACACCTGATGAACAAGTGGGGCCTGGCAGACAGCGCTGTATGTGAGTGCGGTGAAATACAGACAATGGACCATTTACTCGTGTGCAAAGTGTATGGCTAGGGTGGTGAACTCATGGACATACATAGACTCAGTGACTCAGCCATAGAGTGGCTCAAAAACATATCTAATATAGTGTAGAATTATATTGTTTTCTATTTTAGTTTATAGTGATAAGAATATTGTAAATTATGCCTCTGTGATGCCGAATGAGTAAGTAAGTGCACACACACACACACACACACACACACACACACACACACACACACACACACACAGATATGTCTGCTTGCGAAAGCTTGAATTTTGTGTGTATCTTTGTGTGTTTATTGACATGACAGCGTTTTCGTTTGGTAAGTCACGTTATCTTTGTTTTTAGATATATTTTTCCCTCGTGGAATGTTCTTCTTTATGTACAAGCTGGATGTAAGTCTCAACACACAATTCTGAACACATGGCAATGGCAACAGCAATAGCAATTTGCAGGATTTACTGGCTGCTTCAGTCACACCAAATTGAACATGCAGAATGATGGGTGAGAAATAATGCTCTGAAAATGTAGCTGTTATGAATGTCAGCAATGGTGAAATTTTATGAACTGAGTTCAATATCAAATATACATAAGGACACAAAAGTGTACAAAATATTCTCTGGTCTGTTTCCAAGGCAGATCAGAATAAGAGATTGAGCTTAAAATGACTTCATCACTGACCATTGTGCTGGATGATATAAATGGAGGAATTGGTTGAGGTGTACATTTCATGTGGCTGAAAGACCAGGCACATAGTGCAAGTGCAACCCCCCACACTCACAGACTAACACTGTGACATTTTGTTCCCAACGTATCCACAAGAACAAGAGTTTTTACACTTTAGCCTTTCCTGAGACCTCTGTTGAATACATAGTTAGCACATCTGTCGCTGGCAAGATCAGTGTTAAGCACCTGAAAAGGTCAAGTAACTGTCTTGAAGAAATGTTGTGGGATGAGATGACAGAATGAAGAATGACACAGTTATTTCTAAGACACTTGACTGATTTTGTTCCTCTGTTATTTTTAATGCTAGTTTCTAAACACAAGTAATTAAATTAGATTATGAAAAGAGGAATGATAAATTCTACATATTTCTTTTCAATAAGATCATTATTTCACCATGTAACTGCGCAAATACTGAGCAGTTTAGATCTTTCAAATAATTTCCAGCATCAAACAAAATTACTGCATAGATTAAAATTACTGAACCCCAAGAACAAACAACTGTATATTTTCACACTTTTATTTTTAATCACACTACAACAATAACTTTTATCACAACTTTATGCATTTCATGATGATATCATTACCAAACCCATATTCACACATGTCAAAACAACATCTGAAATGCCAGCACACTTAATCCACTATTTTCACAATGTGACATTCAACAGCAGTTTTGAGATTTTGTCTCTGTCACAGTAGATTGCAAAATATACACCAAATGGCACGTGCAAACTATTCAGTTACTTCCCATGGCTTTTCTTTCCTGTGCATGTCCCAAGGTCGTGGGGCAAAAAACCTTTTTGGTTCAGCCAGAGAAATTCCTGCTGCTTCCAGAGCGCCAACGAAAGCTGCAACCTACAGAGAAAAATTAATCACTCTTACAATAAAATGTAACAACGAAAACCATCAATTATTGACAAAAGAATTTAATTGGATGGATTAAAAATCTGCAAGCTTTCAGAGTCAGTGGCTCCTTCTTCAGGCAGAAGGACTGAAGGGAAAGGAAGAAGGGTGAAGGAAAAGGATTGGAGAGGTCTCGGAAAAGGGGTATATTTTGGGAAAGTCACCCCAAACTGTGGATCAGGGGAGACTTACTGTATGGGACGAGAAGAAAAGACTGATTGTTGGGGTCCGCATTGGACAAGACCTGAAAACCTGAGAGCTTTAAGGTGGAAGACAGGGTAACATGCAAGGCAGAGATTACTACTTAATCGTCGTGCACGAGTTAAAAAGAATGAAAAGCTAAGTGCATTATATACATAACAGACGTGGGAGGAGAACCGTGAAAAATAGATAGGAAAGACAATAAAAGATGTAGAAAACTAAAACGGAAGTAAAGAGTAGTTACAATAAAGAAATGCTGAAACACAATAAATTAATGTAAATTAAGGCCAAGTGGGTGGTGAGAACCAAGGACGTGTTGTAGTGCTAGTTCCCACCGGAGTTCTGAGAAACTTGTGTCTGAGGGAAGAATCCAAATGGTGTGTGGGATGAAACAGGTGCCGAGGTCATGAATGTCATGTTGTAGAGCATGCTCTGCAACAGGATATTGCGAGTTGCCAGTATACACCCTCTGCCTACGTCCATTCATCCCAATTGATAATTTGGTGGTAGTCAAGCCGATGTAGAAGGCCAAACAGTGTTTACATAATAGCTGGTATATGACGTGTGTCATTTCGTGGGTGGCTCTCCCTTTGATAGTACATGTTTTGCCAGTTACAGGGCTATTACAGGTGGTGTTAGGTGGATGCATAGGGCAAGTCTTGCAGTGGGGACAGTACAGGAGTAAGAGCCATAGGGTAGGAATATTGGTGCAGAGGGAGCATAGTGTGACAAGAATATTGTGGAGATTGGGAGCTTGATGGAAAGCTATTCTAGGTATGAAAAGGTTGGCATAGGAATTATGGAGTACTGAGAAAAGTTGTCTTGGTAAAATGGACTGTTCAACAAAAGAATGTATGTTAGTAAATGTGATAAAAGTGTGGTTTCCTCTAAATCAGGCTCATCCAAGAATTGCGCCCGGCGGGTGCGCCCGCTCCCTGCGGGTGCAAAGCACTGTAGTTCAGCGCCCCGTCCGCGGCCGTGTGTCGGCTTAGGAATGAAAAAGAAAGAAAGAGAGAGAGAGAGAGAGAGAGAGAGAGTGAGACCACAACAGCACTGCTCTGCTTTGGACTGTCCAGCGGTCATATCTAATGCGAACAAAATATTCTATTTTAGAATTAAATTTATGTAAGGGATATAGAATCTCATTCTTACTGTTAGTAGTTATAAGTAAGTATTTTTTGTTATACTTCGTGCTACAATTTTTTGTATCCTTAGTTTGCTGTTTTGTACTTAATAATTTTAAATGACCAAGTTTGAAAACTTATTAAAATAGAATTAAGGTTATAAAGCTCTTTAATTCTTACAGTCAACATTATTAAATAAGACAATTAACATTTTACACATTTTTCTTTTTCGAGGAAACGATTTTGTCTAGGCTTGGTCCAAAATTCCGTGAGACTGCTAACCTCAAAGAATTGGTCAAATTTTTATAGCCAAGGAATGAACGGTTCTTAGTTTTAGCAAGCTTTAAAAGAGAGAAAAAGCACTCACAAATATACGTGGAACCAAACATTGAGAGAACTTTGGCCGCATGCTTGTGGAAAAGAGGATATTTCTCTTGTGGAACACAGCTGTAAAAGTCATCCAAAGTTTTACACATAAGAAAGTGGTCCTTCAGGTGGATATGGCTCCGTAGGTCAATCAGCTCTAGTTGAAGCACTTGTGAGAAGTCCTCTGTCTGAAGGGAAGTCGGGTGAACAAATATATCTATCTGCTGGCATTCGTGAGGTCTGCACGGCCAGCTAAGCGGCACGGCTCGGCCACTGCAGTAACATACGAATTCGCCCGGGGCGCTGGCCGCGGGCGATTGCGGGCGCTAGGGCCCCAGGGGCACAGTTTGGACGAGCCTGCTCTAAATGGTCAAATCTATGCTAAAATGTGTTCAGAAGCTGGTTAAAGCTACAGGAGGACACATTAGGTATTAATATTTGGTAAGTTACTAATTGTATTATACAACAGTACAAATGTGTGCCTTTGAATTTTAACCATTTTGTCCCAATTAATTTGCACACTACAGCACACTGGTGTTACAATGGTCATGGGATAGTGATATGCACATATACAGATGGTGGTATTATCATATACATCAGGTATAACAGGAAGTACACTTGCAGAGCCATCATTTGTGCTCTGGTGATTCATGTGAAGAGCTTTCAAGCGTGATTATGGCTGCATGCCAGGAATCAGCAGACTCTGAATTCGGAATGATAGTTAAAGCTAGATGCACAGGACATTCCATTTCAGAAACTGTGATGGAATTCAATATTCTGAGATCCACTGTGTCAAGAATACACCTAGAATACCAAATTTCAAGCATTATCTCTCACCACAGGCAATGCAATGCCCAATTGCCTTCACTTAACCAACAGCAGCAGTGTCTACACAGAGTTGTCAGTACTAATAGACAAGCAACACTGGATGAAATAACCGCAGAAATCAATGTGAGATGTACAACAAACATATCCATTAGGTCAGCATGGGGAAATTTCACGTTAATGGGCTCTGGCAAAAGTCAACTGATGCAAGTACCTTTGTTAACAGTATGACATTGCCTGCAGTCTCTCCTGGGCTTGCGGCCATATCAGTTGGACCCTAGACGACTAAAAAACTGTGGTCCATTCATGTGAGTCCCAATTTCAGTTGGTGAGATCTGATGGTAGGGTTCGAGTGTGGCATAGACCACATGAAGCCATGGACACAAGTTATCAACAAGGCACTGTGCAAGCTGGTAATGGATTCACAATGGTGTGGGCTGCGTTTACATGGAATGGACTGGGTCCTCTTGTTCAACTGAATCTAACATTGACTGGAATTGGTTACCTATGCCTACCTGGAGACCATTTGCAGCCATTCACGAACTTCAAGTTCCCAAAAAACTATGCACAATGTCACGGGCCATAGCTGTTCATGATTAGTTTGAAGAACATTCTGGTCAATTCGAGCGAATAATTTGGCCACCCATATTGCCCAACGTGATTCCCACTGAACATTTATGGGACATGATTGTGAGGTCAGTTTGTGCACAAAATCCTGCACCAGCAACAGTTTTGCAATATGGATGGCTATAGAGGCAGCATGGCTCAATATTTCTGCAGGGGACTTTCAATAACTTGTTGAGTTCATGCAACATCAAGTTACTGCACTATGTTGAGCAAAAGGAGTACCAACATGACATTGGGAGGTATCCCGTGACTATTCTCACCTCTGTGTGTGTGGTGGTGTAGGTTAGGGCCACAAGTATGACACCCTGCAGCCATTCATCCAGCTGGGATGTAATTTGTGAGTAATCATCTAAACAGAGTTTAGCTCTATCTCCTTAAAAATTGTACTACTACCCAATACAGCAGCATAGCATAGTGGTTAAGATGCGAGAGGGTGAAGGTTTTGGGTTAGAGTCTCCTCACGTATTAATAAATTTTTATTTTTAAAACTTTATCGAAAGGACTTCATTATTTTTATTCATTTAACTGATTTAAATGCAACATACACACAGTCCACAAATACTGATGGACCCACATGTATTTTTTAAACTTCTAATTCTCCACTGTATCATTTTAATCATCATATTGTTGCAGAAGAAGCTGAGTAGCACTGTGGCGTAGCGTATATAATACTAAACTGTTGCATCGAGGGTTGTGAGTTCAAAACTCACGTGGACTGTACAGTTTTAATTTCTATATTCGGGTTGAATACATTCCAGAAGTATCCACAAATGTCAAGAATCATTGTATTGGAATGTTATGTAGCTGTATATATATTGTATGTGTTCTGGCCAGAGGCAGCTCGCTTCACACTCTTGTATGTGCAAGTGCTGAATAAACCTTCATTAAGTTAAGTTAGTGTTCGTCATTCATCTAATTACACCTTCTTCTACATGACATTATTCTGGTGGAGGCACTGGGTATTGGAACTTGTGATAGCACACATTACTGACAACACAGTGGCTTCCATCAGGCCACGACAGAGCCGCAGTTTACGTGGCAAGAAACCCGAGTTCGAGCCCTATTCAATATATCGCAATCTATCGGAGACAGAATAAGTAGATGATGGTACGATGACAGCAACTGTGAGCCACTGCATGAGACAGCCTTTGTGGTTCTCTGGTGACGATGGGCAAGATCCAAACAAGTGGCTGAATGAATATGAGCATATCGCCAAATTTAGCAAATGGGATGACACCGTGTGTTTGGCTACTGTATTTTTCTACTTGGAGGGCACTGCCAAACAACGGTATGAGAACAATGAGGAGAAGTTCACAAGCTAGGAAGTGTTCCAGGCAGAACTGCGCAAGTATTTTGGCAACACACAATGACAGAAACGAAGGCAGAAGATAAATTAAAATGCAGGGGACAGCATCCAGGAGAAACTACAGCATCCTACATTCAAGATGTCTCAGAGCTGTGTAAAATAGTGGATCCTAGAATGAAGGAAGAAGATAAGGTTGCACATCTCATGAAGGGTGTTGGTGAGGACATGTATCATGCCCTACTCCTGAAGGAGGTTTCGACATCAGACGACTTTATAAAATGGTGCCAGTATATTGAGACAATGCATCAAAAAAGAATTACATGCAAGAAGTTTGAACGGCTTCCAAACATCATATCGATGTCTGTGATGGAGCAAAAAACCGAGATGCTTCAAGAAGTAATAAGGGAGGAAGTAGAACAGACACTGAACCCAATCTCTCAACCTTCATTTCCCTTTAAAATTGCGAAAAAGTCGAGACCCAGGCGGAGTTATGTCCCTACAATGCTGCATGAGGAACCTGTTTGAGCACCAAGGAACAGTGACGTCTGGAGGACCCAGGATAACCAACCAGTATGTTTCCACTGTGGATGACTGGGGCATGTGGTGTGATATTGTCAGGAAAGGCAGTGGATATTTGATTACGCCCGTGCCAGCAGACAACAGACCGATCTTAGTCTACACTAACTCCGGGACGACGATGATGAACAAGAAGATGTGGATGCAGGACGACGTAGGTCACCATCGCTGCAAGCTAACTGCTGGAGAGGACATTACCCAACACACCAATCAAGGTCTCCATCGCTGATTAGAAGCTCCAGCCGATCACCTAGCCACCGCAACCTGGAAAACTGAATGATGTGACCATCCTTGGAAGTGAGGAAGCCAAAAAGAAAAATCCTCTGCTGTCGATCACTACAAAAATGAAAAGAAACTATGTCGATTTCCTCATGGATGGCTGACCAGCCCAAGCTCTTGTGGACTCTGGAGCATCATATTCAGTCATTTTGGTCACCAGTTGCAGAAAACCGTATTCGTTGACAACAAAACACCTCTGCTAAAAGTGGGTAATGGGAAATATGTAAAACCTACAGGAAGATGTACCATTCGTGTGGGTATAAGTGGCCATACACAGCCCTTAAAATTCATCGTCTTACAAGAGTGTAGTCATGACATCATTCTTGGATGTTACTTTTTGAAAGCTTCTCAGGCAATTATAGACTGTGGTCATTTGAAGATTATGCTAGACGAGATGAGATAGTACGGACAGGAAGATGCGCATCCGAGTGTGTGGAGACTGTGTGCTGGATGAAGTGATCATTCCTGCAGTCAGTACTAGAAAGGTAACTGTCACGTGTCATGCCTTGCATCAACCCATGGATCTTGTAGTGGAATATACGAGAAGCGTACCACTGAAGAATAACTTGGGCATCCCAGCCTCTGTCATCTTGTTTAAGAACGGATTCGGTGAATTGTGGATAGTTAACTGTCGCTGAGAACCACAGATGCTTCCAAGACCCATGTGCATAGTAAATGCTGAGCTGTTAATTGAAGAACAGCTGAGCATCATCATAGAAACCTCCCATACCAAGTCTGTGGGCAAAATTAGTGCTACCATTATGAGACAAGAAGTGGTACAGAAAATGATGAAGAATGACATTATTCAGCTTTCGCAGAGCCCATGGCTGTCAACAGTGGACCTCGTCAGGAAAAAGGATGGCAATTGGCACTTTTGTGTTAATCACAGGAAGCTTAATAAGATAACTAAAAGGGGCGTTTACCCTCTTCCACGAATTGACTATACAATAGATTGTCTGAAGGGGGCTAAGTTTTTCTCAACCATGGACATGTACTTGGGATATTGGCAAGTTGAACTAGATGAGGCTTATCATGAGAAAACTGCATTCGCTAACCCTGAGGGCCTGTATGAGTTTAAGGTAACGCCGTTTGGTTTGTGTATTGCACCAGCAACTTCTGAACGGATGATGGGAAATCTTCTAAGGCACCTAAAGCGGATGATATGTCTTTGTTATTTAGATGACATTATAGTGTTCTCAGAGGCATTTGATGCACGTAACAAAAGACTGAGGGCTGTTCTTAAGTGTCTCCTTGGAGCAAAAGACATCAAAATACTTGGACACCTTTTGTCAAATGGAGGTGTGCAGCCAGACCCAGAAAAAGTGAGATCCGTAACTGTTGTCTGATATTACTTACGAAGTTGAAGATTTCCACCCCCAACACAAGGTGACGAAATATCAGAGATACGGTCCACGTCCTTTGAATGAAGCCCTGTAAGGATCCTGCAACCCAGGGTAAATTTGAAGCTTTGGCGACAGGCAACAAGTGGAAAGGTGACGAAAAGTATAGCGGCAAAAGAAGTTCTAAGATGATCACCGTCAGGGTGAGAATCAGTCATCAGGAGTTGGAGTATGCAGGACTGATGACTCATTCACAGACTAGGAGGACATATCACCGAGACGCTGTTCTCTTAAGGAGGGAGCAATGTCGCAGAAGAAGCTGAGTAGCACCGTGGTGGAGTGGTTATGTTACTAAACTGTTGCATGGGGGGTTGTGAGTTCAAAACTCACATGCACTGCACAGTTTTAATTTCTATATTCGGTTCGTGTACATTCTAGAAGTATCCACAAATCTCATGAATCATTGTACTGGAATGTTCTGTAGCTGTATATGTACTGTATGTGTTCTGGCCAGAGGTAGTTCACTCCGTGCTCCTGTATGTGCAAGTGCTGAATAAAAATTCGTTACGTGAAGTTAGTGTTCGTCATTCACCTAATTACACCTTCTTCTAGGTGACATTTTTAATTTTGTTATTTGCTCTCATTTTTTCTCCCTATCGTTATTTTTTCATTTCGGATATTTCTCTATGAGTCAGACGACAAAAAATGAATTATTCATCTGTAGAATACTGATGTGTGGGTCATTGACACATGTAACAGAACAAAGTATTTTCTAGCTTTTGAGGTCCACTTCTTCTTCTAGCAGAAAATACACAAAACACAACCATAGAGACACCCGAAGGTACACTATCACAGACACAGTGAATTAGTAAGGAAGTGGTTGGTTGCCTTTTCTGTATTTTTCATTATACGATGGTAATTGTCATACAAGCATTTACAACATAAATTCTTGTTGCAATATGGTCAAAGATATGCAGACAATGATTTAAAACAAACACAGAATCATAAATAAAATTTAATTCAAGCAAAAAGAGACATAGAAATAATGAATGAGGTAACACGGAAGAAATTAAAAGAGAGAAAGAGAGAGAGAGAGAGAGAGAGAGAGAGATGCAATGAAATAAATTAAATCAAGTGTAATGTATAAAATAATTAAAATCATATGAATACAGATTCCTGATAGAAAAAAAGAATGATAGGAAAAAAAACTGGCACAAATTAAAAAAATTAATACAATTATTAAAATGACATGGCAAACAATTACATTTAAACCAATTAATTGAATGAAAATTATGATCAAAGCTCCTTTGATAAAGATTTAAAAATAAAAAATTAACAGCACCTGGGAAGATTCAAATTCACAACTTTTGGCATGTAAGAACAGTATCTTAAATCATTATGTTACACAATTGTTCCGAATAACAATATTAATTTTAAGGCTCTAGAGGACTGCATGAAATTCTTTTTTGTTCGTCACTCGCAAATGAGGGCTCACTTGGATGAATGACTGCAGGATGCGATACTTGGGACTCTAACCTGGATCACCATATAGATGGTTTCAAAAAGTTGCTCGCACTCCTGGGGACCTCCTCACGTAAGAGATTGTTACTTCTATTAATTATATTTTGCTTTTCTGTTTACTCCATTGAGTTAACATCACAATTTTATGAACCTTGGTAAGTCTAAGTTACGTCTTTGTTGCTATGAATCCTTTCTTTACTTGTACGTATATTATAAGACATTCCACCACTGGTTACGAGACAAAGAAGACAACAGATTGTTGCTGCTGCAATCAATGGATATTTAAACATAAAGATACATAAAAGAAACATTTGAATGATTATTGCCTAAAAGATATATGAAGACAAGAAGATACCACTTGTTTAACTTTTATTGTATTAACAACCATGGTATGTAGTCATACTACAATCAGTGGTACAATCACTTGTAAATCATTGGACTAATACCAACACAACAACACAATGAAGTTCAATATTACCTAATAAAATGCAAGTTGGTACAAAACATGCTTATGGAACAATTTGCAAAGACACATCACTCCATGCTTAGCTACAATGTTTTCTCTGCCTGGGAACGGTATTTACATTTTTCCATGTAATCTAAAGAACTTAAGTATGTGAAGTTCATACTAACCTTTTCACCTTGATCTGGTGAAAGACTGGAGTAGATTTCTGCAATACCAGACTCCAAACATCTCTGTGCCAGAACACGACCTAGATTATGGTATGCTGAGACATCTGTAGGCCTGTCACAGAGAGAGAGAGAGAGAGATATATATATATTGTTTGATATTTCATCTCGTTTGTCTTAGTGCACCAACTGATAGACCCTTGATGCTTTAAAGAACAGAACTCCCATGTATAAAACACTTCAAACGTATGATTATTTTACAAATGAGTTAATGTATTTAAATATTTTACATTAAGCATACCAACATGAAAAAGTTTCGAAAAGGATAGAAAGTGTATTTAGTTTGTTGGAAGTTGCTAAGTGATTTCATTATGAAACACTGCATGAATATAGTACAGGGAATTGCACTTCACTTTACGCAAAACCAAGTTTTTCAAGTAGTTCAATGTTTATGATGGCATACTTCCTCAATTGTGTGTTATACAATGAGATAATTTTGCAGGTACATTCAGTGATATATGTGAATACTGCCTGTAAATTATCTTACGAATAGAATCAGTAGTGCAGAAGTAATAAATTAAAACATCATGTCTGATGCTGAAGTTTCATTGCATGAGCAGTGAAACTGTAGTATGCGATAAACTTTTTTCCTTTTGTCATGTTGTGGGAAGTGTCAGTGGGAAAAGGGTCAAAAGGTTTGAAATTACATGCAAATTTTGTTTAAAGTCACTGACTGCACTTTTTCTCAAATACTGGATGAATAAAGTCCAGGTATTTGCACACCATCAGTTATGCTGCCACCTCAATATAAACACACAATTTATAACTGTAATACTTGTCCTAGGCTTTTGACTTACAACTATACCTCTTAATGAGTATATTATGACAGCATTTTAATTTCTTAAATTCAGTCAATGATTATATAGAATTTTTAAAATCAAATTTCTTTTGCCCCTGGCAGCAATTACATAGGCAATGTGCAACTGGCACTGGATTCGGGGACATTTGCTTAGTACTATCACATTAACAAATTGTATGCTTAAGAAATGTCAGACTAACTACGAAGCTCCCTCTTTCTTTGCTTATATCACCGTTCTCATTCAACTCAGCATTTCCTACTATTGTTGATATTCTATCAGTTTATTCTCTCTCATGGGTGGGAAAGAAGTGCAATCTGAATTAACCATATCAAAAGACCAATATGGTGCTTAAATCAATATAAGCTTCAATACATGAACAAAGGAACAATTTCTATGTTTTTCGTATTAAACAACTGTGACAGTGTTACTGAAGACTGTGCTTTTCTACGATATAAAATGTCTTAAATGCAGAATCAGTAAACTTTTGTTGCTGAAATCACACAAATTTATTCGCATGCCTTACCATAAATATTATGAAGTCTTCAAATAGAAATCAAGCAAAGTGTTCATCAAACTAATACTTATGTCCCATTATAAATTCTGAAAGTAACAGCAAGAATGGAGTAAAAATTAATGAAGGGAAGTATAAGGAAGCGGGTGCTGAAAAATATCCTTTACTAAACTCCTTAGGAAAAGCTTTTCTGATGTAATCTAAGTAAAGTATATATGAAGCCAGCTAATATTTCTTAATGAAAAAGTGTGACACACTGTAGTAATTACCTGTACAAATGGCGACGGATTGCATTTTCAGCTGTAGATGCTGTCACAGCAATCACTCCTGTATTATGTACAATACTTGCAACAACATACCTATTCTTCTGCTCCAGTGACAGCCTGTAATAAGATATAGTTTGCGCATAAAAAAATCTGAGAAAAACAGCCTTGGAACTGTAAATATACAAAATAATAAAACATAAATGCAAAGGATGCTGACAGCTGCTGAAGCTCTGGGGAAAAAAAAACTATCAGTCTTCTAATCTCTTTTCCCTGATCAACTGACAAGGACAATAATGCAAATTATATTTTATTAATCTTTAGATTTAGAATTGTATGGTAGTCTGGGACCTGAACTTTGATCAGTATATAGTTTTAATTTTGTCAGGAATTTCCATAACAAAGTGTACTTCGATGGACTGCAATTTCTTTGTTTGTCATGTTTACTTTAACTTCATGGTTTTTCTCCTTCACTTGACTTGGCACTATTTGGGGAAAAAAACCTGAAATGCCTGCATGCAGGATCTTCCTTTTAGGGATTGAATAGTGCTGGTCAGGCATCAGGACTTCATAAAGAAAAAAATATAGACAGCAGTACTTCAAAATCATCACTTAAGTACATTGGATCTTGTGGATGGAGAAATTGCTTTTGCAGTACATCATTATTTTTTAATCCATTACCATGACATTAACCAGTTATAACACATCCCAATACAAAGTTACTTTACATTCTCCAATGTAATAATTTATTTCATATTTTCTCCAGCAAGGAAAATATGTTACGACTCATTAAATTTTGTAAACATCATCACTATTAGTGGTATTTCATCTGACACTGAGTCAAAATTGTAGGGGTTCAGAAGACGAGTTTTGGCTTAACAGCCTGACATTGGTGTTTCAGAATGTTTGGCTTGTAGCATATTTTCTGAAAAATGGGGGTCATAGATTTAAAGTTGGCCATACTTCATGAAGATGACATCTAATTCTCACTGAAAATTTATTTCAGTGATTTCATAAAATTGTAAATTTCTCGATTTTTTAAAACTACACAACAGAATCATCTGTCCAATAATTATTCAATTTGATATTTGTTAGTGTATTTGATATGAGGTGTATCTTGTAATCCTGCTGGACATATCATATGATTATGCATAATCTGGCAAGGTCACTAGGCACAGCATGAAAGGCAATGTGGTATGTTTGTCTAAGAGTCTCCATATGATGATTGAAGGGACACGGTTAAAAAAAAATCTACAGATACCAGTGACTGCAAGGTGGCCCCTATTTTGACTGTGCAAGAGGTAGGATTCTTCTGACTCATCATCAGGTGGCCTGAAGATGGTGTCGTATAATGCTGAGACTGGTAGCAAAAATTTATATGGTTGGACGTGCTTTTATTTGACATATTATATTGAACAGATGAGTTCTCTCAACCGTCCAGTATAAAAATGGCCTTACCGAGGATAATGTAGTCTGCCAACAAAGGAAGCAATTTACAAAAACCTAATTCAACCAATACTTGAATATTGGTCGTTCGTACAAGATAGGATTGACAGAGGAAATAGAGAAGATCCTAAGCAGGACAGCGAATCTCATTATAGGTTCATCTAGAAAGCACGGAAGTGTTGCACAAATACAAATGATCAACCAACTCCAGTGGGAGACATTGTAGGAAGTCATTCTGCTTCACGGTCAGAATTACTGCGAGAGTGTACATTCGTAAGTGTCACCAAATATGTTGCTTCCTTTTATGTATATCTTTTGAAAAGACCATGAAGACAAAATTAGAGAGATTTGTGCTCACATGAGGGCTCACCACCAATCATTCTTCCTACAAACCTTCGTGGTTGAAACAAGAAACGCAGAAGTTACAGTGATACATGAAGTACCCTCCACCACATAACCACAAAGTGGCTTCGGAGTATAGATGTGGATGCATAACATTACACACACTGGCACCAGGCAAAATACCCACAGCACATTCAAGGGTTGCTGTGAACTGCAGTGGCTTCACATTGCAACCAGTTGATGTTAACACGTTCTTTAGTACACCGGTACCTATTAAGAAGGCCCTGCACTACATTGTTTCCTCCTGGACTTTGATTTGAACTTTTCTATTACATACCATCGATGTTTGGCTAGCGTATGGACTTGGCCTGTCTGTCTCGTGCACTGCTATCTTCATTCAGCATGGCTGTGGTTCACAGTCGAGTACTTCCCAATTGAACCTATCGTGTTCTCTTGCACTAATGGGTAAGTTATTCAAGAAACTTACATGGTGATGTGTTGGCCAGAAGTTTGTGTTTTGTATTTCGAGAAGACTCAGGAACCATCACTTTCTGTGACTTAATTACAAATAATCTATGCTTAATAAAATCTCTGTTGTTGAAGAAACAGACTTACAACAGTGTATTTGTTTTGAATTTTATAAAAAGTGTGTATGCCAACTTAAGATATCCATGGGTGTAAAAATTGGTAGATAGTGATGAAACAAAAACAATTTCCTATAATATCGAGGAACACTACAGCTTTGTTTTCTGTAATTCTTATTGTTTCTCTCCCCTTTTTAAAATTTTCTGTGGTGTTAGTTGGTACTTCTGATGCACAACAGCCAACATAGTCAAAATGCATTTAATCACAAATAGTATTTAAAGTTAAACCTGAAAATCAGATGTTTATTGCACACATTTTTCATTATTGTCAGAAGCCTTCCGAAAGTGGGATCCACTGAGCAGTGTGCAACTTCCTTTACAACAGGTAAGATGATATTACTGGCATGCAAAGCTTTACTGTTGACATTATCACCACTGTTCTGCCATTCATCTGGTATTTGTTTTTGCTAAGTGATTAACAACTGTTGTGAAACACAGAGGAAGGGCTTGAGCTCTTAAATACTGTGCACATGTAGCCAGATTTTAACAAGCAAAATTTTAACTGAGAACCTTACTTGTAAGTCACTTTTGGAGGGGACAGTGGTCATGAAGATTTTAACTTTCCTAAGTGGTTCTGGTCCATTTTGATTCTAAAGGATTCTTGGTGGTCTATCATTCTGAAAATATTTGATTTTAATAAATTCCCTTCATTGGATTTATTTGTCCCTTATTGAAAGTGAAATATATTCAGACAGAAAAAAGTTATTTTGTAGCTTTGGTTTGGCGTTCAAAAGTGGTGGGAAATTAAGTTTCTGAACAGTGGGAATGATTGTGTTACCAGAGGATGACCTTGTGGGAGACACACAGCTGTTTTCCATCCTTTTGATGTCAGCAGTGAGTTAGCTGTGTACAAACAAATATGTTTTAACCAGACTGAACACATGTTCATTCTTGAAAGTTATTTCAACTTGCAATCTTTCTTAAAATGTCAGGAATACTTCAGAGTAGCTTGTCCCTCAACTGTGCATACCAAATCAATTATGTCCTGCATAGTTGCTCATTTCAGAAAAACTGATAGTGTGAAGAACGGGAACATTCCAGCCAACCTTCGATGTTAAGCGATGCCTAAATGGAAAATATCCATGCAAGACTGCGTCTTATGGGAGCATTTGCAGAGCCAAAAAGAATCTGAAATACCATCTGTATTGCATTCACGTGGTGCATGAACTTTGAGAACCTGAGAGAGGGAAAAGACTACATTACTGTCAATGGGTTTTGCATTTTATCCACAACAGTGTTCAGGTATTGGTTTATGTTTCCTACTCTGATGAAGCACGGCTTCGCTAACTGGCTATGTAAACAGCCATGAACTTTTTTTTCTTTGGGGACATCAGAAGGGCAATTTCTATAGGCACATCATTTCGTGTGACCACAACACCTTTATTTTTTTTCTTTCCTGCTTGGATCCCAAGTGATAGTTGCACTTTGGCCCGAGATGCTAGAGTAGGTAGTCATGTGTGCACGAAGTATGCTTGCTTGTGTGTGTGAATGGCGTATGTCTCTTTTACTAATGAAGGTTGTGGCTTAAAATTTTGCCCAGTTTTCAGAATTTCAGTGTCATAAGAAACATTCAAAAAGAATCACAGGTTATTCGATCTGATAATGAGATTAAGACGATGTGAACAGGATAAGTTTGTACATATAAGGGATTTGTGGGAGCAATGGATAGAGATATTGTCTAAGCTATACAATACCAATATGTACATGGCCAACTTAATGCATTCACGGGAAACTGCCCCATATGCCAGTATATACCAAGTAAACCAGCACAGTATGGCATCATGTTTTGCATACTTTATGACAATGAAATAAGCTGTGTGTGTAATATTCAAGTTGTATAATGAGAAATGACCAGGTGAGACCACTCAAAACTACCAAGGCCCAAGAATTGTAACTGACATGTCTTAGAGTTTGAAAGGGCATAACATTATCTGTGACAACTTTTTCACCTCATACTAGCCAGGGTAAATGCTGACGAAGAGAAATATCACAATGTTTCTTTAAATGTGTGGAGAAAGAAAACCCCAACAAGCCTTCCATATCACCAAAACTATTGCAGACAAGAGATTCCTAATTGCATATCAACATTTGCTTTCACAGAGGACACAATGTTTGTATCATACATTACAAAGAACAAAAAATGTTTAATTCTATAAAGAACTCTGCACCACGACGCAAAAGTCAGTGATAAGACCAAAAGAAAACTGGAAATTAGTTTAGATTACAATTCTATGAAAAGAGCGGTGGACACACTAGACAAGATGATGGTGAATTGCACAGTAGAGGCAGACAAATAGATGGCCTATTGTTGTGTTCTCAGATATTAATGATATACATGCATATAACTTGTATGTGCTATACAAAACAACTTTCTCCCAATGGAAAGAAAACACCCTGAATTGAAGAGGACTATTACTAGAACTGATTTCACTTACAAGGGAAATCTTACATAAGCATGTAAAAACTGTTCATAATAGTTGGGCACAGGATAGTGAAATCAACATACAAGTCATTTTAATATTCAATTATTGTATTGTTGCAGTGTTCTATAATGCAATTTCAAAGCTTAATGTATTAAACAATCTAAATTATGACTTTAAACATGTAAAAATGTACCTGCCAAAAACATGAAAAAACTGGGTGTTTTTTTTTAAAAAAAAAAAAAAATTTCCAAACACCATGACTGCACAGGCAAAATAAATTTTGTTGTAGGGTTACAGAGCGATAGTCTTACTGTGGAGTAAGAATGTCATGAGAGTAGCAGTTCTATTGATACTTATGTAAGGATTGAAATAGGATAAGTATTTCCGTAAACTGTTCTAAAGCCTTCTTTCGTACCTTCCGTCACACACCACAACTTCATAATATATTTTTTAGGCCCAAATCATGTCTAACTGCCCCCAGGGCTTCCAGCCATGTGAGCAATTTTGTTTTAAAATCTGTTCTTAGCATCCTATTAGTACCAAATGAAAGAAGACAAATTCTCAAGATAGGTAACATTTCTGCATCTAGATATATACTCTGCAAGCTGAAAACCTCCTTGCAGTCAACCACCTAACCTCATAAGTCTTGTCTCGTGTTTTATACTAGCATGACAACTACAAAGCTGCCTGAGTAACATGAACAGCCTCATGATAACCATGCTATGAAACAAAATCAGAGCTTTTGCAATATATTTCACCAAACCCTCACAAACTAGGGCTTCAAATCTCCATCTCATATCAGGCTGTCACAACTCGCCTGGTGTTAATTTAATAAGTTTCTTCATCTTCAGTTTCTCTTTCACTGCTTTTCTCACATTGTCATCTATACTATCCATAACCTGCATTATAATCTTTTCTCTTGTATTATTGATCAGTTTAGCTCCCATCTTTGAAGTCTGGACAAGCTAGAACTCATTATTATACATACTCTGAAATTTCCATCTGGAAATTTAGGCCACAATAACATCTTTAACATTTCCTGTATACTGTTTGTCTGCTGACCACAGGCTTCAAGTGACTTTTCCCTCCCATCAGTAATTGTGAATTTGCCCTTTCCATTTCATAGTTTTTCTTGATGAAGAAACTGCTAAAAAAAAGCAACAAAAACTTAAAATTCACCGGCGCTTTAAAACTAGTTCTGTCAGCCTTAGTCCATGTTTCTCAGCTGTGAAGTAGACACTCCTCTATTTCTCATGCCTCCATTTTGAATAAATTTACTTAACAGAAAGAGAAACAATGTGACTCAGAAATACAGGGAAAATGCTAATCTACATCCACATACATATTCTGCAAGCCACCATATGATGCTTGGCAGAGGGTACCTTGTACTACTACCAATCATTTCCTAATCTATTCCACTTGAATATACAGTGAGGGGAAAGCAACTGTCTATATGCCTTAATATGAGCCCTAATCTATCTTATCTTCATGGTCCTTATGCAAAATATAGGCAGTAGAATTGTTTGCCAGTTTTCTGAATTTCCTCAATAATGCTTCTTCAAAAGAATGTCACCTTCCCTCCAGTGATTCCCATTTGATTTCCCGAAGCATCTCCATAAGACTTGTGTGTTGTTCGAACTTACCAGTAACAAAATCCAGCAGCTTGTCCCTGAATTGCTGCGATGCCTTCCTTTGATCCAATCTGGTGCAGATCCCAAACACTCAAGTACTCAACAATGGGTTATGAAACACTTTCATAAAATTCTCTCGATAAGTTAAAGTTGATCATTTGCATTCCCTTTGACAATCCTGACATGCTCATTACTCATTCCACTTCATATTGATTTTCAATGTTATACCTAGATATTTAATCAGCATGACTGTGTACGCAACACACTACTAATACTGTATTCGAATGTTATTGGTTTGTTTTTCCTACTCAACCGCATTAACTTACATTTTCTACATTTAGAGCTAGTTGCCATTCATTACAGAAACTAGAAATTTTGTCTAAGTCATCTTGTGTCCTCCCACAGTCACTCAACAATGACAACTTCCCATACACCGTAGCATCATCAGCTAACAGTTGCAGACTGCTACTTACCCTGTATTGTATTGTATGGAACTGGGGACCTTGAAATGATCCCACTGTAGCCTCAGTGGTACACAACCCCACAATAGGGTACAGCAGTCCACTCACCCCTCTGCTGCTCCACACTGAACCCAGGATCACTGTGCAGTTCAGCCCCCAGTGGACCGCCTGTGAACGTCTCACACACGAGTATAGCCCTAATGTTTACATCGTAGAGTCGCTGACATAGTGTAACTAAAGCGGAATAATGGTAACCAGCCCGCATTCGCCAAGGCAAATGGAAAACTGCCTAAAAACCATCCACTGACTGGCTGGCACATTGGACCTCGACACTAATCCACCAGGCTGATTCGTGCCGGGGATTGGCATGCCTTCCTGCCTGGAAAGCAGTGTGCTAGAACACACGGCTAACCGGATGGGACACTACTTACCCTGATCACAAGACTTTATGAATATAGAAAATAGCATCAGCCCTCTCATACTTTTCTGGGGGCACTCCTAACGATACCCTTGCCTTTGATGAACACTTAGAGAACGATGTACTTGGTTCTGTTACTTAGGAAGTCTTTGAGCCAATCGCAAATGAGAACCTATTCCATATGCTCATACCTTTGTTAACAGTTGGCAGCGTGGTACCGTGTCAAATACTTTACGAAAATCTAGGAATATGGAATGTGCTAACAGAACAGACTACATAGGAAGAAATATAAATCAACGCATCTGTGCGCATGCAGACATAAATTGAAATGGGCCTGTCTTTGAGATGATAAATGTGTGACACTTTTGATGGCCATATAAACCCTTAAAATTACTATGAGGCAGGGAACAGACTGTTTGAACACTATGTGTTTTTGCACAGTGTATTTGTGGTTGCTGACAGGTTAATTTTTAGAAGCATTTAATTGATTATCGAACTGTCCAAATTGGCTTTGAACATTGTTATTAATGAGCTCACAGTTTAAAAGATAATTGCATATTGGTAAAATATCTATGCAATGTAACTGAAAGAAGTATTTTCTGGTTGTTCTCCCCAAATACCTTACAGCCTTTCTTTTTCATCCGCCAATTCTTTTTAGTGCACATATGATGGAAACTCACTCATCCTAGATACACACATTAAAAAAAGTTTTGTAACACCTTGGTTCCAAGACTTTTGGAACCTGTGCAGAAAACTGGAATAAAGATCAACACAAGCATCATTTCCGCCCATTTTATTCATCAAGGCACTATTGGTCCACATTGTCCCACTCCTCAACGGCGATTCGGCGTAGATCCCATGCTTGCCATTCTAGTCGAGCCCTGTCGTTATCCTGAAGGAAGTCATTCACAAGATGTGCATGATGGGAGTGCGAATTGTCGTGCACGAAGACGAATGCCTTGCCAATATGCTTCCAATATGGTTGTACTATCGGTCAGAGGATGGCATTCATGTATTGTACTGACGTTACAGCGGCTTCCATGACCACCGCGGTGTACGTCAGCCCCACATAATGCCACCCCAAAACAGCAGGGAACATCCACCTTATTGCACTCGCTGGACAGTGTGTCTAAGGTGTTTAGCCTGAGCGAGTTGCCTCCCAACACATCTCTGACAATTGTCTGATTGAAGGCATGTGCAACTCACTGGTGAAGAGAACATGATGCCAATCCTGAGCAATCCATTCGGCATGTTTCTGGGCCTCACTGCATGGATATCAGGAGTGAAGTTGCAAATCACGCAGCCTACTACACACAATTTGAGTCATAACACGACGTCTTGCAGCTGCACGAAAAGCCTTCTTCAACATGGTGGTGTTGCTGTTAGGGTTCCTCTGAGTCACAATCAGTAGTTAGCAGCCACCTACTGCAGTAGTGACCCTTGGGCGGGCTGAGCAAGGCATGTCCTCGACAGTTCCTGTCTCTCTGTATCTCCTGCATGCCTGAGCAATAACACTTTAGTTCACTCTGAAATGCCTGGAGACTCCTCTTGTTGAGAGCCCTTCCTGGCACTAAGCAACAATGTGGACATGACTGAATGGTATTATTGACTGTGTAGGCATGGTTGAATTACAGACAACACAAGCTGCGTACCTCCTTCCTGGTGGAAGGACTGGAACTGAACAGCTGTCGGACCCTCTCCATCTACAGTATTTACTTGAATCTAAGCCACACTTTTTTTCCGGTTTTTGTAATCCAAAAATCCACCTGCGGCTTAGAATCGAGTGCAAAGTAAGCGGAAGTTGTGAAAAATCTTGGTAGGTGCCGCCACAACTAACTTCTGCCGTCGAATTATGTAGCGTTACACAGGTATGCTTTGCAGGCACAAAGATAAATACTGGCGACAAAACCTTGGCATCAGTAAATTAAAAAAGCTTTTTTTCACCGCCCCGAGTTTCGACCACTGCATTTTCATACATTATCCAACGAAGTAAATACAAATTCCGTATTGTTCATCTTCGAATGTAGCAGCATTTCAACGTACTACGAAAATCAGACTAGCAAGATTGATTGGGATGTTTGTCAATACGGCCAAATCTACGTTCTGAATTTTTCCTACCTGTGACAAGAGATCATTGCTAATAAGAAATTTTATGAATTGTGAATCGCATGCAGTATTGTTTTTCACCATAAGAATAATACCGTACGAATATATACATTTTGCCATGTATTCTTTTGTGAATGCTGCTATGTCATTTAAATCCTGTCTGCCTAATAAACTATGAAACTAGAGTAGGACAACAGCAAACGCGAAATAATATACATATCATGCCATGGTTATATTCGTATTGTTCTTATGCCTAATAGTGATACAGTCAGAAATGAAGCAATTGACAAGATTTTTAAATCTAAGATGACTAATTTCTGTGCAGAATGTAATGTACTACAGAGGCGTCTGCAAAGATTTTCAACCGGAGAAAATTTTTCGCTAAACTCTCGTTCAGAACATCATCTATCATACACAGTCTATTATTTGGTTCTTATTGATCATTATCAAAGAAAGCAGCAGTGTAAGTAACAGCAAATAGCAAGCAGTCTCTTGTCATTATTTCGCTAATGAGACTTTTCCTTTTTTTATTTTTTTTATTGTAAGCGGCGGTAGCGTGCACAAAACCAAGCCATGACGCGAGCGGTGACAGGTCGTAAACACTCACTATCAGAATGCGACAAACAATGCATGACACAGTACAGTAATGCATTTTAAGTTTAGAGTGACGTAAACATCTATAACAAAGATAACGGCACTTACCAGTTCAGAGAAAAATAAGCAATCGATTCAAACCAGACGAAGCACATGAATGGTACCCGTATAAATACGGACGGAGCACCTGACGCATAGCAGTGGCTACATGGTAAAGCTTAACTGCTAAGCTTAAGACTCGAACCAAACTACTGTAGCTGTATAGTCATTCATTCGTGCTAAATTGTGTCTCATATTACAGTGGACCAACTTTGTTTCAATTTGGATGCACGGCATAAAACTTATCTCCCTTGGAATTTCGAGTCTCAAATTTCAGGTGCGGCTTAGATTCGAGTAAATACGGTAATAGGCAGTGCTCATGCATGGTAGTTTACATTTTATGGCGGGATTAGAGACATCTCTAAACAGTCAAAGAGACTGTGTCTGTGATACAATATCCACAGTCAATGTCTATCTTCAGAAGTTCTGGGAACCGGGGTGATGCAAAACTTTTGTTGATCACCATGTTTACTTATATTTTCTTCTTCTACATCTGCCTCTCCCCCAAAACAGAGGAACTACTTTAATAACTGTCACAATACAGCTTCATCTAGTTTTCCTTTTAACAGCTACACTCCAGACATATAGTTTTCACTATCTAGCGAACAGGTACCCCTTTAATACCTAGTACTATCTGATGATCCATTTTTACTTAGAAGAGAATCATAATGCAAAGGACCTAAAAATCACAAATAAAATGTGCTGCAGCATGTAACTTCTGCAATGTGTATGATAGTTAAATTAGCAATTATAATAACTGGTATAGATGCTGAAAAATGTTAACATGAAGGATCTGTGTACACTGCTACATCTTTTGGATAGCTACAGCTTTGTGCATGGGTAGGTGTTGGTCTTAAATGACTGCATTTATCACACTGACAAAACCAAAAAGCATTTCTGATGGCAGCACCAGAAAAAAGGACTACATGCAAACAATGTGTTTGGAAATATGAATTTTGTGCACCACCACAAATATAATCACACTACATAAAAGGAGGAGACTGGTGCAAAGAAAAAGAGAAGTATGAATTTTAAGCTATCCCTAATTGTATCCTCAGGAATGCAATGGCAGGTATAGTAGTAATGCAGAAAGAAAAATATTGGCATATAATTAATTATTAAAAGACCAGATGATATGACAGCAGCCACACAAATACACACAAGGAAAACATTAGAAGTTTGTTCTCCTGACATACACGGTACACTTTTTCTAACCTCCTGCAGACAATACATTAAGCTGCAAGGTAAACAAACAGTAGTGTCTCAATATGATTACACACTTACGTGATCCATGGTACACAGAAATTTAACTCAAAGCAGCGATGTCAGCTACTGCACTGTTTGGTAAAATCAATGTTATACACAAATTTACAGAACAAGCCAAGAGCATTATGAGAGTGAAAATGGTCAGGAATGAGGTTTAAGCACTTCTTTAACCCTTAACTGGTATCATACACCTGTTGGAGGGCTGTATCTTCCCGGTGGCCATCCCCTACCATTCTGACACAGTTTTGCATTTTCTCCATTTTCTATCCCGTGTACCTTTCAGAGGGAGTGCTGGCTTCCCGCTGCAAATGTTGGGTGCTGGTCACACTGTTACACTTTTAGTAAAAGTGCAAAGTCTGGCAGATTTATGCTACCAGTTGTGTGATTATTTTTCATCAAGATGCATTTCTCAACATTTTGTATTTATTAGAATAATTATGGTATAATATATTACAGTTCTTAGTGGCAGTGTTTCATCAATTTGCACAATAGGGAGCCTCTACCAGGTCCCTCTCATAGTTATTCAAAACAGCCCAAACAGACTTATTATTCTCAACAGGTTCTGAGAGTAAATGAAGTAAACTTCAAAACTTCTCTGGGAGAAATGATGAAATACCTTTTGGATGAAAATAATACTGATCCAGATTTTGAGACAGAAAGGGATGGTGATACGAACACAAAACAGAAAGAGAACGATGATGGAACGTAGGACATGCAAACAGGTGAAGATGATCTAAGTATAAGTCACTCACATCGCCGTGAAGGGAAACTACTCCAAATGGAGAAAAGCACAACCATCAACTAATATCAGAAAAAGACAACATAACACAGCACTGTGTTGCAGATTTATGATCTGTGACTTTAGGATTAATGCCTTCAGTAACAATCCAGACGTTGAACAAATATGGGGTTTACTTTTCACTCACGAGATTTTCGATACGATTATACAGAGATCACACAATAAAAATCGGTAAAACAAAAGTACTCTCATATCTTTTGTGCATGATATTTGCTGTTCTTGAGCTGAAAGCTAAGCTTCACAGCAATCTCTTAATCTGGCACTGAATCCATAGTTAAGCTTTCTTCAGTGGGTGGAAGCAGACATAACATTTTTCAAAGTACTGTAAAAAAAGTTTTTGTTCATTTCAATGGCTTTTTGGTTTGAGAACACTGATGATAGGGAAGAAAAGTAAGATTCAACTGCTGCAGTATCAAACAATTTTAAGAGATTTACTGGGAACCATCAGCAGTGTTGCTCTTCAAATGTACTGTTTGTACTTTTTGTAGTGAATATAATGTTTGGATGTACCTGCCAAGAAAACTGGCTAAGTAGGCATTCAAGGTTGTGTGTGACAGACACCAGGATGCAGAGCTTATATAATGCCTACACTGTGACTTCAAAATGCAAATTTACCCTCGAAATTTTCCAGCAGTTCTGTTCCTTGGTTGTTTATGAAAGGTAGGTGCAGAATAGGAATAGTAATTAAAAGTCTTATTTCTAGATTTTTGATAATCTACTTTTCCGTTTCATCATTTGAATATTTTCTGTATTTCCTTCTTGATTACTAATATTTATGTTACATGTTGCAATTAGCTGAGATCAATAAATGGCTAATACGTTAATACAGTATTATACAATTTAATAGTAAACTTCTGGAGTCTGACAGACATCATGATACCAGTTAAGAGTTAGTGCTTGACTCTGCTGTATTTGAAGCAATACATTATTTTAAAAAGGCAGCTGACATTTGCTCTCAAAATAAGTCTATGATACCTAAAAATTAATTTTATCAAGGATGTGTTAAATGACAATTAATTACACAAAATCAAGTGCTGTTGATAGTTATTTTTGGTAAAATATGTTTCTGCAATGAGGAATGATTCAGCACAATTATATTATTAGTTAACAGAATAGGTGAAGATCAGTTTTTAGGGGAAAAAGTAAACTGGAAATGCACTGAATGAGTACTTCATTTTTCGTTCATCTACAGAAACTACAATACAATTTGTACAACACACTTTTATTATTTAACTTGTTTCATAAATTAGACTGGTTTCACAAGTGATTGTCATTAGGTTCTAACTCAGTGAAAAAGTTGTACAATGCAAGCAACTCTGAATAGCACAGACCTGTGCCAGTATTCTCTTCCTGGAGCTTCAAGACCATACCCTCTTGGTTTGTACGCAATTCGTAATCGTTCCAGATTACGAGGATTCCTGTTATAAAACATGGAAGTTATCTCATTGTTGTTGATCTGGTCTGCTTTACTGCAATATTGCCTAATATGTCGACATATTTTTGCTGTTTGTATCATTCTGAAACATCATAAAAACAACATTGTCCACACACCATAAAACTGTTAATGACTAGTGTCATGCAAATGATTCATAGCCTACATATTAATCAAGCCCAACTGATCAATTGCTCTAAAACAGCTCTACTTGTATATAGTTAGAGAGGAAATTTAATTTGGGACTTACATTTTCTGTAATTGTCACCTGACTGAGAAATATCAGAATCATAGGAGACTTCTTCGCACTTGTTCATGTTAATGTGGCCATACATCATTATACACAGACAGACAGGTCTTTAATAATTTTACGAGTTTAACTGGGATGTTAAAGACTGTCTCAAATTGGTGCAGTTGTTCAAATCTGTCTGCTTTGCAGTTTTTTTAGTAATAACTAAATCTAAAGTTTTTCATGTGTGCATCACTACCAAGAATGAAATCATAAATTTGGGATTAAATAGCAGCACATTTGGGAAACAAATTATCACTAAAAAGATAACTCCGCGATTGTAAAATTGGGTCGACAGAAGCGTCCGACCCCACGATTTGGCTTTGACCCATGACGTAAGGGTGTTGTGTGTGACGTCATGACAGCGCGGAGTTTGATTTGTGAGTGTGGCGTGTTTGTAGATGTCGTGTTGTGCTCTCTGTTGGTATGTTCAAGGTTTTCGTTTGTGTGACGTAATGGGCTCATTTTGCTTTTGCTCATTATCCAGAATTGTTAAGAGTGTCGACTGTGTTTGTACTGGAATTCGTTTCAATGAGTTAAAGGTTTTGTGTGAAGGTTAATTTAGTGTTGTTCACTGTATGTCGTGTGGTAATTTTAGTAAAATTAATCGGTTGTTGTTCTTGTTCAGGAATGGATATGACAGATAAAATTAACAGTGCGCAGGTCAAGGGAAGTGTTCGACCTCAATGTGTGGCTGTGTATGCTCGTATTGGGAGATGTTTCTGATCTATATAGGACAAGGGAAGTGTTTGATCCTAATTTATGGGATCGGGAGCTGTTGTTGAGCTATGTAGGGAAGTGTCCGATTCCAGATATTGTGTTTAGTGGTACTTGGAGAGTTTTGTGATGTCGTTTTTTTCGTAATTTTGTGTGGTTTTGTATGGGGTGAGTGTCTAAATTTGTTTATAATTGTTTTATTTGTTTTCCGATGTATTTTCGTCCTCATAATGTGTACGTAACGACTCTATATGCGCAATATTGGAATCGTGGTTTATGGTCGTTTCCGTCATATTTGTGACGTCAAGGATCAAAGCAGACGGGCGGGATCGGACGCTTCCGTATTTCCGAAAAATTTAAGTGGAGACAAAGGAGGAGGGCAGGCAGCTACACCTAAACAAGGCAATATATGCTGCAGGCGGCACTCAAGAATGAACCATGGCACATAACCATTACACCTTAAAAAACACAAATGTCAATCATAATGTTATTTCAATCAAAGTGTAATGTTACAGGTAGCAGACAGCCTGTCGGAACTGTAAGCAGGTAGATAGCAGAGGGCTCAAAGATCAATTTTTTGACAATCACTACAGGCATCTTACATACTGGTGAAACAGTTTTGTTATTTCAAATACATTGTGGAAAAATCAATTTCTTATCACAAAAATAACTATTTCATGCCCATTTCCCAATACATATTCCTGTCAACAGCAGCGTCGATAAAACAAGCGATGTGAAGTACCACTGGAGTACCATAAATTTCTAATATCACTCTAAACTAACCTGCGGGTGAATAAACCACTAATTACATATCTATAGGTAGATCTCATCAGTGATGCAAAAACTGTCATTGTCTACTTTAACATAACAATGGTGTTCCTTGACAAATATCACATAAAAAACCAAACATCAGTTACTGTGCACGTTAATATTACGGTTAATGTTAGAACCCGAATTTGGTGCAATTGTTAACCATACTGCCGTCAGTATGAGATATATGCATTCCTATTAAAATCGTATGGTTAACAAATGTGAAAAAAGGTACACTGAATGGTGAATCACTGTGGATTAAGCGATGATGTGTACACACTAAAGAAAACAACATGCTTGATGATTACTACTTCACTCTCCTACAGGCAAAATCTTGTCACCACTGCAGATCACGCATTTGTGATGCACTGAATGAATGGTTGTCGCACCGTGTATTAATATCCGTAAACACTAACCTATGCAACAACTTTGTTAATCAGATTTTCTACTTGCCTCCTCCTTACGCTGGCTCCAAGTATAAACAAATAACAAACACTCGAACGCCGCGAAACATTTGAACACACATTTCTTGCAGTGTTGCCAACTACAGTCAATAAAAATAGCAAAACACTCTCGCAAAACATAACAGACACGGCTAACTTATAATTTATATTTCTGATAGTATAAAAATTTAAAAACATAAAAAAGTAACACTCTTTTAGCAAAAAAATCCTAATTTACAAGAATAATTGCCTGTCGAAGTCACGGGTTCCAAACGATACATACCAAACCCGCCATTGTAAATCGATCATGCGACTTCGGTGGCGGGTGTTATGATCAATTATTTGTTATCGTCAGTTTTATTTGTTTTTCGTCTTCCCTTAGTTGTTGTAAATTACATACCTGTGTGTTGGTAGGGAAACCCAGACGATTTCTGTCGGTAATGAGTGGGATGTCTGGTTTTCTTGACGTTTCTTAGGCGGATATTCTCACATGGAACAATGTTATTCCATGCTCATCCAGCGCAATTTTGGGGTACTACCGGCCGAGGAAAGCAGGGACTGTGTAGACTGTGGTGGTGCGAAATGTGTACAACTTCGTAAGAAGAGTTTCGATGCTGAAATACCGTTACAATTTCATTGCGAACAGTGTGGAAAACGAACAAGTACCAGGAAGAATACGTGGATCGAAACTTCCAAATTATCCATCAGGCCAGCGTAATTCTTGTTAGATTCGAGACTACACCTTACAAGCAACAGTATCGGAAATTAATTTATCTGTTAATGCGGCGTGTGACTGTTTCCGGTTTTACAGAGAAGTGTTTTATGTGGTATTGCCGAACGACAGTGTACCAATTGGTGGGCCGAGTAAAGTTGTTGAAGTGGACGACTCCCACACAGCAAGAAGAAAGGACCAGAGAGGACGACCTTTAAAAAGTGAAATCGATTATATTTGGGTATTCAGTGGAATAGAACGAGAGTCCCTGTCAGAATATTGTCCAGAGACAAGGTCACATTAGTGTGTCTGATAAAGCACTTCATACTGCCTGGTAGTAAAGTGATTACAGACGGGTTTCAATCCTACAAGATACTCAAAGCAGAAGGATTCGACCACGAGTTCGTCAATCACACTGTAGAGTTCGTGTATTAGGATAACGCCAGTGTGCACACGCAGAACATCGAGCGGCTATGGAAATTTATGAAGTCTTCCGTTAACAGAGAAGAGCGCCCAGCACAAAGAGACGAACTGTACTTGTTTCAGTACCTCTATTTTCACAACTTGCATTTGCTGGGAAACGTTAACGCGTGTGACACTCTACCCATATTCCTGCATGACATTGGCAGTGTTTACCAAGGCTATAGCAAAAAGGGAATTGTTCCCGAAGCGCACACATCACATGGACTTTCACATCACAACACCAACGTCGAGTAAGGTAAGTGGTCCCCTTTGTAATTATAAGTATTTTTGTATCGCTCTTTATTTGTCATTGCTTTAATGACCACCATAAACATACTGATAACGCCCCCCCCCCCCAGAATCGCATGATCTATTTACAATATCACATTCGATATGTATCGTTCGTACCTCGCGACTTCGGTAAGCGATCATTCTTGGAAATTACCAAAATAAATATCATCCTACTCATCCCCTCCTATCTTATTTCCTTTGCTGGTGCTGCACATTTCCTTGGTCTTCCTCGTGTATGCGGCGTTTGTACCACCAAATTACAGTACTGCTTCTGTAACTTCGCATGAAAAACAATACGGAGGCTATGATGGCATCTGAAACTGTACGTTTCAATAAAAATAGCAGAAAGTGTATCCGTTTTAAGTCTACATCGACAGTTAAACCCTACAAATCACCGTGAGGTGCATGGCAGAGGGTAAGTCCCATTATACCAGTCAGTAGAGTTTCTTTCTGTTCCATTCACGTATGGAGAGTTAAATCGGTCTGTCATCTGCTTTACCCAAGATTGAACCTCTGTGATCATTCCAATGCTTCCCTACAAAGCCTTACACCCAGGTATTTGTACAAGTTAGCCTATTCCAACAGAGACCCATTGTTATTATAGTCATCGGATATTACGTTGTTTCATTTTGTGAAATACCAAGTCTTAACTTATTGGAACATTTAGAGCAAGTTACCAATCTCTACACCACCTTGAAATCTTATCAAGTTACGACTAAAAATTTTTGCAGCTTCTTTCAGGTAGCACTTCTCTATACATAATTGCATCATCTGCAAAAAGCCTGATTTTACTATTAATATTGTCTGCAGGATTATTAATATACAATATGAACACCAAGGGTCCCAATACACTTCCCTGGGCACATCTGTAGTTAACTCTACATCTGATGATGACTATCCAGCCAAGATAACATGCTGTGTCCTCCCTACCAAAAACTCGTCAGTCCAGTCACAAATTTCACTTGATATCCATATGATAATACTTTTGACAAAAAGCGTAGGTTCGGTACTACATCAAATGCTATTAGGAAATCAAGAAATACTGTATCTGTCTGGTAGCCTTGATCCATAGCTTTCAGTATGCGATGTGATAAAAGTGCGAGTTGGGTTTCGCATTATCAGTGTCTGTGAAATTCATACTGGTTGGCCTTGGGGAGGTCATTTTGTTCAAGATACCTCATTATGTTTGAGCTCAGAATATCTTCTAATCCAAGTAGATATCAAGGATACTGTACAGTAGTTTTGTCGATCACTCCTATTGCCCTTCTTGAATACAGGTGTGATCTGTGCTATTTCCCAAGAAATGGACATAGTTTTTTGTCTGAGGGATCTACGATAGACTATAGTTAGAAGATTGGCTTACTCAGCTACAAATTCGGTATAGAATCTAACAGGGACTCCATTGGGGCCTGGAGCTTTTTTCAATTTTAACGATTTCAGCTGTTTCTCAACACCATTGACCCTAATACTTACTTCATTTATCTGTTCAGTGGTATGAGGATTAAAATGGGGAAATTCTTCTGGGTTTTCATTTATAAAGGAACATCTGAAAATGGAGTGAAGTATATCAGCTTTTCCTTTGCATTTCATTTGGCTGTCTATAGCTGTACGCTTTATTTTAATCTATTATGCAGTAATCTCTGTTTCCTTAGCAGTCTCTTCACAGTGTCTGTATACCATAGAAGTTTCCAATGATTATCAACTGTTCTACTGGGTACATATCTATACAATGTATGGTCAAATATTCTTTTAAACATACGCCACAGTTCCTCTACATGTTCCTGCCTTGTGCTGAAAGTTTCAAGTTCCTCATTGACATATGACACTACTGTTTCTAAGTCTATCTTTAACCCAGTTTATCTGGCTAAAAATCTCTCGACTTCCGCATTGCAGTGTGATTGAGTTAATACTGAAAATGCGAGTGAGGCTCAATAAAAGGATTTACACCTCCAGCATCACTGCACTGACTCACCTCTTGCCAGAATTCAGAAGTGGATGTTTCATTTACGCATTTTATGTAACTAATGTTTCGCCACTGGTTTTCAATTTTGTTGGCATTTAGCTCAAAACCCATAAAAACATCAGACAAGTGATAGGTTATTTCCTTGGTTGCTTCAACATTTCACTATTTCTTTGACACCAACGATATTTGGGGTAGTACTTCAAAATAATCTGGAAGCCTATTTGGAAGCTCTTGAAAAAGCTTTATTTTTGTGAAGTTCATTCACATGTCTCATAAAATTGTCTTGGCATTATTGGACAGATAGAAAAGTTTGAGTACAGTTTCGACTGTGTAGCCAAGATATGGAGATGGATCAATATAATTATCAGTGCTGGTCTTGAGAAGAAGTGGGATTTATTATTCTGCCTTTTATGGGCCAAACTAAATTTGCCAAACTGTTTAACTACTTGGTGGGATTGGTAGTCTTTGGTCAACACATATACATTTTTATTTTATTTTTGTTTGTTTGTTGAGTTCAGTCAGCATCTTCCATTTCATGGCTGGAGCCTTGAACATTTTGTGAGAAAGCTCTGCAGTAAACCAATGTGTCTTGTGGCAGGCTAATTCAGAAGGTAATGTTAGTTCTGTGCGTTTTTAAAATTTTTCTATTGAACAGCGGGTTCAACGGAAATCCAGCGAGTATTGCAAATTTATGGACTGTTTCGTGAATCATGTTCACCTTCTCCACAGTTAATTGTGTTATATATGTGGTTATATTCTCAGTGCCGCTGACAAGAACACAAAAAACATTTATCGGTTTCACAAATAAGAAATTAAATGTTTTGGGGGAGTTTCCTCTGTAACAAAAGAAGGTGCGAGCTTTAGTGAATTACTGGTGTTCTTTACTGTGGAATCCATTGCAATGTACAACAGTAATCTATCTCCTGCCTTCTTTGCTACCCATGGTTTCATCAGTTCTTTTAAAAATGAATTTAGTTCGACATTTGCTGTTAGATGGAACAGATTCTATATGTATTTTTTTGCACTTAAATTATGTTTTGTATCATATAATTTGCCCTTCTTTCTTTCTTCCAAAACCTACAAAATGCTTTAGTTGTGCCTGTATGACTGATACTATCCACTCCTTATAGTCCAACATATTCTCTCATATTTTTCTGTAAGTTTGTATATATTGTCGTTTTGGCATGAAATCACAATTAACTATGACAATTAGAATGTGCAGTACATTCGTTTAACACTCACTGCTCACATACATTATAAATCTAGAATTTAACACAACACTGTTACAACTTGTCCATTGACCACACATGATCCATGCATGGTACGTATTGTATCAGAGAGGAAAAGGAATGTTAAACAATATAAATACAGCCACAATAAATTTCAAAGTTTTATTAATTTTGCCTTTTTATTTAGAAAATAATCGATTACTTAAAGTGGATCATATCACAATAATACTATGAATCCCAGCAGTAACGTTTTTCAAAAACAGTGACTAGTTGCCAGTTCAAAAAGGCTAGATCTAGTCATAAAATGGTTAAGTTGGCAACACTGATTCTCAAGATTTGATCACAGAACTTCAGTATTAGAAGAACTTTGTTCTTTTTCTTTATTTGACTTCAGTTTTATACACCATCTAGTCATTTCTGTGTGACAATAAATACATTACAAGCACGATGTCCACTTCTCTTATTATAAATTAATCTTTAATGTCTATTGAGGTCGAGTATCGACCATAGTATCCTGATATTTCCATACTTCAGTACGAATATTCTGTCGCAATATGTATTTTTGGTATCTTCAGTAAACTTTAACATTGTTAAAAAAACACTTAACTTACTGTCAGCATAGGGTATTTTTCAAACACGTTTCATTTATTTGTTCTTTGCTCTTTAATTAAGTAGTACATGACACTTCAAATATATTGCAGAGTTACTTTTCAAATAGCTTTAGGGAACTTGGATTGGATTAGGCATGGATGGGGCAGCAAATAGGTTGTTGGCTTTTTGATGCACTCCTCTTGGCATTCACCATGGAAAGTCCACCTCTAATCTCAATGCCTCCCGAACGCAAATTTACAGTTCACTGTCTTCTTTTATTTATTTATTTCATCTTCGAGCATTTCGTATGCTATTGATGTTAATAGCTTGTACAAACTGAATAACACATAATGATACATATTTTATTAAAAATAAAAAGAGTTAAATATGTAGATTTTCATAGAACCACACAATGAATATTGCCTATAAGATAAAATTTTAGATATTCTTTTCCACAATCAAAAAATTCCTCCATGGCTTAGAAAGTCTTCTTTTTAAGCCAATTTTGTAGAAAATTTCTGGAGTTTTTAATGAAGTAGCGAGTGATTCTGGGGGCAGTGCACTAAATAGTTTTTCCCCAAGGTATGTCGACACTCCACTACCTTGCTCAGTATCTTATTTGGAAAAGAAATAGTTGTTATGTCACAGATATAGGTTACAGATATCATGAAGAGATTTCGTCATACTTAACTGTACAAACAGTTAGGCCCTACATTACTGACACATGAAAACTTTACTCTATTATACTTCCAAAGATAAATATACAAATATATGAATATGAACAATTCCTGAATGGTTGGAATATGATGAAGTTAAGCCTTTGTTTAAAAAAGGGAAAAAGAAATACTGTCAAATTTTTGTCCAATTTTGCTTTTGCTAGCATTCTCGAAAATTCTAGAAAAGTTAATACATAAGGAACAGCCAAATGAAAATGAGAAACATGTGTGGATAAAAATCCTATGTCAAGATCGCAAATTCTCTTTGTTGATTACTGGTTTTGGTCCATTGCTGAGCCATCTTCAGATCAACCTAAAATGTTTTGTACTGTGTGACACTCATTACACATCGCACACTGGACTTTTCAGACTGATTTGAAGCCAGTAATTAATAAAGAAAATTTTCAGACTTGACATAGGATTGTTATCCATGCATGTCTGAAATCGATCGATTGAGGACCCCCCTCCCCCCCACCACCACAACCCCAACAATGCCAAATATGAATGAAAACTGGAAAGATGGAGAAATGTTAGTAAACTTTTTATTATTTCAAAAGTAATCGCCATAACTATTAATAAATTTATTTCACTGTGAGGCAAGATGACCAATGCCATCATGTAAAAATGTTTGCAGTTACCTACAGAGCCATGATTGTTCCCAGGCATGCCCCTGTTCATCTGAAAGAGATGAGTGGCCTCAAATGTGTTTCTTCAGCGGTCCAAAAATATGGTAATCGCATGTGGGGAGACTGGGGCTCTTGGAGGATATGTATAGGCTTCTGAGCAAAACTTCTCCAGAATAGTCGAAAAATCCGAGGTAACATGGTGGCGCACATTATCTCGCAACAGAATGATGCTGTCCATCAACATTCCTGGGCGTTTGGACTTGTTGGCACACTTCAGTTTTTGCGAAGTGGTCATGGACCACTGTGGATTAACTGTGGCGGTCTCTTCTCAAGTGTTTTATATTTTTGGAGACTAGATGAAAGACATTAATCGTTGTTGATTTGCTTTAGATGACTCTATGGATGCTGGTTTCAGGAGGCAACCAAAAATATTTTTCCATGAAGGCATGAACCACCTTGTCTCACACTAGTATGAACGAATTAACAGTTATGGCATTTACTTCTGAAATAATAAAAAGTTTACTTACCTTTTTTCCAGCTGTTGGGTTTTCATTTGACTGCCCTTTACGCAACCACCTCCTTAACCATGTAACAACGACTATTATATTGTCAGTCACAGTTCGAATTTCTAAAGAATTTTGGTATTGAAAGGCTATTTACATGTACAACAAGAACATACTTAACTCATTGCACAATAAATTACAGGCTACTAGCATATTTTGTTAACTGTCAAAGGCATTTGACTGGGTAAATTACAATATCCTTTCCAGTGAGTTATAATATTGCAGTGTAACAGGAAAGTCTGCAAAATGGCTCAAATCTGATATCTCTGACAGGAAACAAAGAGAGTCAATAGGAAAGAGACATGCAGTAAGCTATGAGACATCATCCAACTGGAGACTAATTACATGTGACGATCCATAAGGTTTCATCTTGGTGTGCTTACTTTTTCTTTTGTTTTCATCTGTAACAGTAATAGATTCCAAGACTGATTTGTTTGCAGAAGATACAAACACTGGAGAAATTGCAAATCAAGCAGGGACTTACAAAGATAAGTTAATGAAATTTACATGGACATTAATAAAGCATTCCATGAATATTCTCTGTCACTAAACTTCGAAAAAACACACTTAATGCTGTTTAGAATTTGAAAGAGGTTTCTTGCCAGTAAATATCTGATATACAGGTCGTGGAAGTTGACAATGTTAAATTCTTGGGACAGCAGCTTGATAATAAATTGAAATGAGATGGGCATATGGCAGAACTGGTGACGCATCTAAACAAATCTCTATTTATGATGTGAAGTTGTCTAATGCAGGTGATAAAAAATATAAAAAACTTGCATACTATGCTTACATTCACTCCATAATGTCATATAGGATTATTTTTTGGGATAACTAATAAAGTCAAGCTAAAGTTTTCAAAGTCCAAAATTGTGTAATAAGAATTACTTGTGGCGTGAACTGAAGATATCCTATAGCGGCTTGTTTAGAGGATTGGGGATTCTAACTACTGCTTCCCAGTACATTTATACCTGAATGAAAGTTGTCATCAAAATATATCTATTATCCAAACTAACATCTCAGTTCATGGAATCAGTGCTATCTATAAACATAATCATCACAAAGACTTAAATTCACTAACTTTGGTACAGAAAGGTATCCATTATTCAGGAACATAAATTGTCAATAACTTACCAGCAGCCATAAAAAGTTTCACAACAAATAAAGTTCAGTTCAAAAGGAACCAAAAGGGTTAAATATTCGCATACTCCTCCTTTTACACCGATGAATTTCTTAGTCTAACCAATTAATATATCTATGTTGCTAACAATATCAAATAATGAGAGTATTATGTACAATCCAACTTTGTACAAATTCAGTGCAGTAATGTGATGATCGTAAATAAATGATGTAAAATATATTTCTATTTGACGGTGCATGGCTACTATAGCCTTAGGATTATATGCACCTCAGCACACCAAACATTTATACGTTTTGTCATAATTTTGGTATCATATTTCAAATGGAAATGCGTTAACATTTTTTTGCTAATTCCACATCCATGAGATCATTTCACTTGGGGTCTGTGAAACGTACATTACATTAGAATACCTGTTTTTCTTCGTAAATAATTATTGTATTCTCATACACTGTCAGTTTCTAGATCCTGGAGATCTCATCACTATATATCTATTGCAATGAATAATAAATCTAGTGTAATCTAAACTAAATTCCTGTCAACACACATTTCTTTATTCAAAATACTTCGTTACTCTTACTGTACCAAAATCATTGATTCGAGTTCATCAACAACTTAATGTATTATGGTCTACTTCAATATGTTTTGTATTCTGGGATGGTGACTAAACCTGTATCTTGGCTGCTTTTTTCCACTCTATATATAAGACTTCACGTGTGTGGTTTTATGCCCACATCTACCACAGGTGTGTTACAATCAGTTAGATGGCTATCATTGTACACTGCTGTGTGGATCATGATACAATGAATGCATGTCACATGAATTTTATGAGATCTGATTTAATAATTGTCTAATCACAAATAAAATGAAATACAAGATATACACACAAGGACTGTTCAGAACAGAACATTAGTCTGTATGAACTTTTCTGTTATTAATGATAAGTACGTCCCCCAGATATGATAGACATGTATGTATTAAGCAGCTACATAGATTTTTGAGCACATGCCTCACAAATAATGGACATAACTGTGGAATGTGCTTTACATCATACAGAAAATTTTGGTTACTAATAAAATGTAATTGGTGTATGCGGCAAGTATGGGGTGTAAAACGATATTTTCCATTTAGGCTTAGTGCATTACTGGATCTGTATTGCAAGACAAGGTACTTCTTGCTTAGAACACCTTCAATTAACATCTATCAACCAAGAAAGTGTATTTAGATCACTTGTAAACTGACCAAAAAGTTACAAATATAATTACCACAGCCACAGTGAAATGCTAGTAACACTTACTCGTCTATCAGGTGCAGGAGAGTTGAGACAAATAATTTTAGGTTTAATGGTTTCCTGTCCATTGTGTCTGTCTAGTATCTTTCATTGACACATTTTCCCTCATAAGTAACTACCATGCATATCCTTTCCTCTACCTCTCATCATCTGCTGATAGCCACAAGGATCGTTTTTGCCTCCAATCCTTCATCTCCCGTACACTGATAGTATGCCAAACAACCTACTACAGCTCAAACCACCAGACTTCCAAACATGCTTCATGGTCCACCTCAATATCTTCACACTGTGCTACAGTCTCTGATATCTCACAATCAATTCCATCAAAACCTAGGCAATGCTAATCATAAAATCCACTACTCACCACTTTAATATTCTTCAATTCTGTCTCACCATTAATAAGCATCCTATTTACCATACTAAAACACCAAACTACACTCCTGGAAATGGAAAAAAGAACACATTGACACCGGTGTGTCAGACCCACTATACTTGCTCCGGACACTGCGAGAGGGCTGTACAAGCAATGATCACACGCACGGCACAGCTGACACACCAGGAACCGCGGTGTTGGCCGTCGAATGGAGCTAGCTGCGCAGCATTTGTGCACCGCCGCCGTCAGTGTCAACCAGTTTGCCGTGGCATACGGAGATCCATCGCAGTCTTTAACACTGGTAGCATGCCGCGACAGCGTGGACGTGAACCGTATGTGCAGTTGACGGACTTTGAGCGAGGGTGTATAGTGGGCATGCGGGAGGCCGGGTGGACGTACCGCCAAATTTGCTCAACACGTGGGACGTGAGGTCTCCACAGTACATCGATGTTGTCGCCAGTGGTCGGCGGAAGGTGCACGTGCCCGTCGACCTGGGACTGGACCGCAGCGACGCACGGATGCACGCCAAGACCGTAGGATCCTACGCAGTGCCGTAGGGGACCGCACCGCCACTTCCCAGCAAATTAGGGACACTGTTGCTCCTGGGGTATCGGCGAGGACCATTCGCAACCGTCTCCATGAAGCTGGGCTATGGTCCCGCACACCGTTAGGCCGTCTTCCGCTCACGCCCCAACATCGTGCAGCCTGCCTCCAGTGGTGTCGCGACAGGCGTGAATGGAGGGACGAATGGAGACGTGTCGTCTTCAGCGATGAGAGTCGCTTCTGCCTTGGTGCCAATGATGGTCGTATGCGTGTTTGGTGCCGTGCAGGTGAGCGGCACAATCAGGACTGCATACGACCGAGGCACACAGGGCCAACACCCGGCATCATGGTGTGGGGAGCGATCTCCTACACTGGCCGTACACCTCTGGTGATCGTCAAGGGGACACTGAATAGTGCACGGTACATCCAAACCGTCATCGAACCCATCGTTCTACCATTCCTAGACCGGCAAGGGAACTTGCTGCTCCAACAGGACAATGCACGTCCGCATGTATCCCGTGCCACCCAACGTGCTCTAGAAGGTGTAAGTCAACTACCCTGGCCAGCAAGATCTTCGGATCTGTCCCCCATTGAGCATGTTTGGGGCTGGATGAAGCGTCGTCTCACGCGGTCTGCACGTCCAGCACGAACGCTGGTCCAACTGAGGCGCCAGGTGGAAATGGCATGGCAAGCCGTTCCACAGGACTACATCCAGCATCTCTACGATCGTCTCCATGGGAGAATAGCAGCCTGCATTGCTGCGAAAGGTGGATATACACTGTACTAGTGCCGACATTGTGCATGCTCTGTTGCCTGTGTCTATGTGCCTGTGGTTCTGTCAGTGTGATCATGTGATGTATCTGACCCCAGGAATGTGTCAATAAAGTTTCCCCTTCCTGGGACAATGAATTCACGGTGTTCTTATTTCAATTTCCAGGAGTGTATGTTCGGTCAGTCCTTGACTGAAAAGTAACGTGGTGGCCTCATCTAACAACCAGCCAACCAGAAAACCCACAATGGACTAAACCTACGCTGATGTATGTAAGATGAAAATAACTTCCGCATAATGTGTCACTCCCAAGTAAAATAGCTCGATCTAACTAGGACCATAAATAGAAAGAACTGCTACAGTGCAGTATATACTGAGGGTTCTTTTCTAATATAGTGTTGAATCTTCTTTTTCCTGGTGTAGAGCAGCAACTCGAAGTGTAATGGACTCAACAAGTCGTTGGAACTCTCTTGCAGGAGTGATGCTGTCCTATATCCATCCATAACTGCAAAAGTGTTACTGGTGCAGGATCTCCCATAAATGTTAGATAGGATTCACGTCTTGCGAGGGGGGCAGGGATGCCCTCATTTGCTCAAATTGTCCACAATGTTCAATGTGCTTCAAACCAATTATGAGCAATTGTGATCCAGTGACAGCACATTGTCACCCATAAAAAATTTCGTCCTCGTTTGGGAACAAGTAGGTGAATACATTGATTAGTTCAGTTGGACCAGAGGACCCAGTCCATTCCATGTAACCATAGCCCACACTATTATGGAATCACCACCAGTTTGTACAGCATTCTGTTGACAATTTGGGTCCATATCTTTGTGGGGATCTGTGCCAACTCGAATCCTACCATCTTCTCTTACCAGCTAAAATCAGGACTCATCTTACCAGGCCACGGCTTTCCACTCGTCTAGGGTCTAAACGGTATGGTCACAATCCCGGAAGAGTTGCAACAGGCGATGTTGTGCTGTTAGCAAAGGCTCTCGCATCAGTCATCTGTTGCCATAGCTCTTTAACGACAAGTTTCGCCGCACTCCCTAATGGACACTTTCATCGTATGTATCACATTTACTTCTGCGGTTATTTTACGTATTGTTGCTTGTCTGTTAGCACTAACAAATCTACACAAACGCCGCTGCTCTGGCTGCTAAGTGATGGCCGTCAGCCACTGCGTTGCTTATGGTGAGATGTAATGCCTGACGTTTGGTACTCTCGTCATACTCTTGGCACTGTGGGTCTCAGAATATTGAGTTCCCTAATGATTTCCGAATTGGAATGTCCATGCGTGTGGCTCCAATTACCACTCCATGTTCAAAGTCTGTTAATTGCCGTCGTGCTGCCAAAATCATGTCGGAAACATGTTACATGAGTCACCTGAGTAAAAATGTCAGCTCTGTCAATGCAGTGCCCTTTTATACCCTGTGTACAGAATAATACCGCCATCTGCATGTGTGCATATCGCTATCTTATGGCTTTTGTCACCTTGTCGTAGAACGTAACTGAAAGAAATACTCAATGAGACAAAGAGAAATGACACTTTTATTCAAAGGCAACTATTACACTGAAGTTACTAGAGTTAATGATGGTTCGCTGGACATTTATAAACGTGAGAGATAATTATGACAAGGCGTGTGATCACTACAGGCTTCAACACATGCTCTGCAATATGCTTCCACACTGTCCACAGCGTTGGCAAGAAGTCCTTGTAGTAAGACATCCCATTCTTTCACCAATTGACAACCTGTGGATGGTCATTGCTGCATGTGGACTTGTTGTAATGTGTCATCCCAAGACATCCCTCATGTGATCAGTGGGATTTAAGTCTAGGGAATGGGCAGGCCAGTTCATTTACTGAATACTTCCTTGTTCCAAAAACTGTCCACCAGCGCTGTTTGATGTGGTCGCGCACTGTCATTTATAAAAATGAAGTCAGGGCCGAATGCACCCCTTAAAAGACGCTCGTGGGGAAGGAGTACATTGTCCAATAGCGTTGTCTGGTGAGTGTACCATGTTCAAAGATGGGGAGGTCAGTATGCTTGTGCAACATTATGTCTCTCCACACTATGATGCCTGGACCACCAAAAAGATCACGCTTGACAATGTTCCTGGGTGCATTATATACCCCCATATTGTGAGAGGTGGAAACTCATAATACACCTGGGAACATTGTTGAATGTTTCATTTTGATGGCCTAGCTGATTTACAGAGGCATACCATTGCACAGGTGTACTGACTTCCAGATCTTTATACATGGTACTCTCATTAGTCAACATACTCTTTCCTCATGCATGCATGTCTTTTCGGGTATGCCTTCAGCCACGACTTCATTTTTGTGGATGACAATGTGCGACTGCATCAAACAGCGCAGGTGGAGGATCTATTGGACTGTGAGGATGTACGGCGAATAAATTGTCCTTCCCTTTTCTACGACTTAAATCTTATTTAGCACATATGGGGAACATTGTGTAGATGTATTGCAGCACATCCACGTGCACCAATGGCCATGCAGCAACTGTCAATCACAATGGTGGACCACAGAGCTCCTTACCAACCTAGTGGCCAGCAAGAGTGCACGTTGCAGAGCTTGCATTTGCCATTTGTAATGATAAAACACCCTATTAAAAACCATGTTCTGCCTTTGGTAACGCCCAGGGGACCGTAACGAATCATGGTGACTTCAGTGTAACTACTGTCTGTGAATAAGAGCGTCAATTCTGTTCGTCTCGTTGGGTATTTCTTTCAGTTACATTTTGTGTTGTAGTGTGGCATCCCCTTCCGTGTGTGATCCAAGGTTAGCCAAGGTATGTTACTTGGGAGCGACACATTATGTGAAAATTACTGTCGCCATTAAGTTTTGCACACTAGTGTGTTAAAAGGCTGCACATTACGATTACTTTTTCCTGCAATCTTTCACACTTACAAAAGCTTTGATTGACACTTCCTTACCTTTGTCAAATTGGTGTCCACAAACTGTGATCCCTAACTTTTTGACCTTGAACAACAGATACTCAACCTCAAGGAAACGTGTTGGTACACAGTGAGATGACAGAAGTGATGGGACAGCAAAATGAACATATACAGATGATGGTAGTGTCGCATACATGAGGTGCAAAAAGGTAATGCATTGATGGAGCTATTGGTTGTATTCAAGTGATTCATGTGACAAGGTTTCCAACGTGATTATGGCCTCACAACGGGAATTAACAGACTTTGAAAGTGGAAAGGTTGTTGGCAGTAGAAGCATGGATCATTCCTATTCGGAAATATTTAGGAAATTCACTATTCCGAGATCCACAGTGTTAAGAGTGTACTGACGGTACCAAATTTCAGGCATTCCCTCTCACCACAGACAGTGCAATGGCCGATGGCCTTCGATGAACGACCGAGAGCAGCGGCGTTTGTGGGTGAGTTTTCAGTGCTAACAGACAAGCAACACTACGTGAAATAACCGCAGAAATCAAAGTGGGCCATACGAAGAATATATCTGTTAGGGAAGTGTGGCGAAATTCGTCGTGAAAGAGCTGTGGCAACAGACGACTAATGCGAGAGTCTTTGGTGACAGCACATTTTGTTTGTTTGTGGCCAGATCGGTTAGACCCTCGACGAGTGTAAAACAGTGGCATGTTCAGATGAGTCCCAATTTAATTTGGCAAGAGCAGATGGTATGATTCCATAGTGGCACAGACCCCGTGAAGCCATGGACTCTGGTTGCCAACATGGCATTATGCAACGTCGTTGAGGCTCCACAACAGTATGGGCTGTGTTTATGTAGAATTGACTGTGTGCTTTGGTCCAACTGAACCCATCATTGACAGGAAATTGTTATGTTCGGCTACTTGGAGACCATTTCCATCCATTCATAATTTTGCTGAACTCCACGTGTTAGTTATGAAATGAAAGGAAAGATCTGCTTGATGAAAACAAAAATAAGAAACAAAATTATTTATTTAAAAACAAAAGAGCTTGCTATTTTGATAAGTAACTTTGAGTGTAACATATTCTGATAATACACTCCTGGAAATTGAAATAAGAACACCGTGAATTCATTGTCCCAGGAAGGGGAAACTTTATTGACACATTCCTGGGGTCAGATACATCACATGATCACACTGACAGAACCACAGGCACATAGACACAGGCAACAGAGCATGCACAATGTCGGCACTAGTACAGTGTATATCCACCTTTCGCAGCAATGCAGGCTGCTATTCTCCCATGGAGACGATCGTAGAGATGCTGGATGTAGTCCTGTGGAACGGCTTGCCATGCTATTTCCACCTGGCGCCTCAGTTGGACCAGCGTTCGTGCTGGACGTGCAGACCGCGTGAGACGACGCTTCATCCAGTCCCAAACAATCTCAATGGGGGACAGATCCGGAGATCTTGCTGGCCAGGGTAGTTGACTTACACCTTCTAAAGCACGTTGGGTGGCACAGGATACATGCGGACGTGCATTGTCCTGTTGGAACAGCAAGTTCCCTTGCCGGTCTAGGAATGGTAGAACGATGGGTTCGATGACGGTTTGGATGTACCGTGCACTATTCAGTGTCCCCTCGACGATCACCAGAGGTGTACGGCCAGTGTAGGAGATCGCTCCCCACACCATGATGCCGGGTGTTGGCCCTGTGTGCCTCGGTCGTATGCAGTCCTGATTGTGGCGCTCACCTGCACGGCGCCAGGTCGACGGGCACGTGCACCTTCCGCCGACCACTGGCGACAACATCGATGTACTGTGGAGACCTCACGCCCCACGTGTTGAGCAATTCGGCGGTACGTCCACCCGGCCTCCCGCTTGCCCACTACACGCCCTCGCTCAAAGTCCGTCAACTGCACATACGGTTCACATCCACGCTGTCGCGGCATGCTACCAGTGTTAAAGTCTGCGATGGAGCTCCGTATGCCACGGCAAACTGGCTGACACTGACGGCGGCGGTGCACAAATGCTGCGCAGCTAGCTCCATTCGACGGCCAACAACGCGGTTCCTGGTGTGTCCGCTGTGCCGTGCGTGTGATCATTGCTTGTACAGCCCTCGCGCAGTGTCCGGAGCAAGTATGGTGGGTCTGACACACTGGTGTCAATGTGTTCTTTTTTCCATTTCCAGGAGTGTATAAAGTAAAGTAGTATACTGAAAGTGGTTACAGTATAAGGTACTGCTGAAAGTTTTTACCATTCTCAAAGTACAATTTAAGAGCCATCATGTTCTTAATTGCTGAGATGATCCATAAATGAAAGAATAATAATTTTAAAGTATGTGTTAATATTGTGTTAATATCACATCACAAAATTTTGCTTAACTAACTTAGAATAACTGCAGGTTATTCAAATATCAGTTACAGAGTCCCCTCACAGTCTATTTCCCTTTGCCTGCACTTGAGTAATATTATCTACATAAAGGCTAGAGAAAGGGTCAACACACCGGTATGTCAACGACGCATAAAATTTTTCCTGCAAATTTTCTGAAACCGCGTAAATAGTATTCTTTACTACTTGCAAGTGATACTGTCTTAATGAACTACTAAACGTGTTCTAAGTTTGAAGTAAATCCATGATCCGAACGTCGTGTTTCTGACGTCATGTCTCCTTAACTATGCAACATGTAGTGATATAATTTTGCAGGTACATTCAGTGATATATGAGAATACTGTCTGCAAAATGTGTCGCGAATAGAGTTAGTACTAAAGAACAGACAAATTAAAACGCCTTTTCTGATACTGTAGATTTACTGCAGGATTAGCGAAAATTTAGTAAGTTATAAACTCTTTTTTCTTCACCATTCTGTGGAGGGTGTCAGTGGATATGAGTTTTGTGAAAGTTTGGAATCACTGATTAAATTTTTAGCAGTGGTTTTTAAATGGTTCCATTATCAGATACTGGATGAATAAATTCTGGGTAGTTGCACGTGGAGAATTGCACTTCTTTTTCATTTCTACCCTCATCTCTTTGATAGGTAGGTGGTCCTTACCCCCAAAGTGCTTCTTTCCAATTCTTTCCAAGCAGTAAGTGATATGTGTACCAAGTTTGGTTGAAATCAGTCCAGTGATTTAGGAGGAGACGTGGAACATACATAGATACATACATTTTTATATTGCATTTGGATGTTTCATATAATAAAACACATAAAAATTTGAAGTGAATTGGTCAAGTCATTTTCAAAAGTTTTGATGACAGTGTTTCCCCTTTCTGTATTAAATATTTACTTATATATTACAGACATTAAAAATTTATACCCTATGTTCATCTGAATGTTCGTTAGAGTATCACACACAAATATGAATTAAATCAGTCAAGTTCTTTTTGAGATTCTGCTAACAACATTAAATAAATACTTGTCTTTATATAGTAAATAGCGAATCCTGCAATGGTTAAAAATTGCTAATTGTGTATGTGAGTTGCCTCTATGTCCTAATCTTCTTCTCCCTCCCTCCTCTCTCTCTCTCTCTCTCTCTCTCTCTCTCTCTGTCCACTTCCTCCTCCACCTCTCACACTCTGTCCATCATCTCCTCCTCCACACTCCCTCCATCGCTTCCTCCCCTTCTCTCCCTCCATCTCTTCCTCCCGTTCTCTGTCTCCATCTCTTCGTTTCCTTCTATGTGTCCATCGTTTCTTTGCCCTTCTCTATATCCATTTAGTCCTCCCCCCCCTCTGTCCATCTCCTCTCCTTCTCTCTCTCTAATATTGTGCTTGTTTATTGATGTCGCAAACTAAACCTTGACTGGTATTTGAAACCACTTAAAATGAGTGGATAAATCGATTTGGATCATTGGTGCATGGGGTTTGAGAGAGACCTCTCCAGTTGCTCGATCTATGATGATGGTAGCTTCAATGATAGTATTTTGCATAGTTTTATTCAGTAAATGAATTGGATTACAAAGTTTCATATATGATTCAAATTTCATGGTATTATTCTAATCACAAGTCGATAAGCTATAAATACAACTTTCTTGTTTTCTGTTAAAACCGACTGTGAGTGAGAAAATTTGTGCAATAGTTTAAATGTCTTGCTATCATAGTTAAAACTAACTATGAGAGTGAAAACGAAAAAGGACATTTTTACAACACAACAAAGAACAGCATTATCTTTCTTGCCATTGCTTTTAACAGAAAACCTGTACATTATTATTTAAAAGTATTATTTCATTCTCAATCAAAATTTTTATTTTAGTATCATGTAAAAATTTAAAGTACATGGGAGAGAACACTTCCAGATTTTTGACAACAATGTTTCCCTTATGTATGTATATGTACCACTGATATTAGCAAAATATAGCTAATGTTATATATATATATATATATAGTGTGTCATATCTCTTTCTGTATGTTTATTAGAGTATAGTGTAAAAATTTGAAGTAAATCATTCAATAACTTTTCATGAATTTTGTTAGCAAGGCTTCCTCATTATGTGATGTATACATATGTAAAAATGTATAGTTTATATTTGTCGATATACTTATTGTAATATCGAGTAAAATTTTAAAGTAAATAGATCACACATATGTGTGTGTGTGTGTGTTAATCTACCAGTTTATCAGAGAATCATGTAAAATTTGAAGTAATTTGATCAAAGATATTTCGATAGTTTTGCTAGCAACATTTCCCCTTTACACACTATATATATTTAACATCATATATATTTACATGTCCTTATGTATAATAAAGTATTGTGTAAAAATTTGTAGTAAATCAGTCAATAACTGTGCAGAGTTGCATAATATCGAACTGTTAATGTATAAAAGAAAGTATACCTTACTTTAGTAGCAATGTACTTAACCAAGCAATGAAACATGAATAGTAACTGACGACGTATCATCTAGCCTCAGTCAAATTTTTTTCTTTCAAAAGAAAATAGGTCAGCACATTGTGCTCTAATTTGTTCATTATTCTTGAAGAAAAATCTATTCAGATTAAAAACTTCATGTCAAGGACAGCAAATTTCCTCATTTATTGCGGTATATTAAGCAAATATAAAATTCTACTTTAGCAACAGAACAAAGGTAATCACCTAAACAAGAAAATATAAATACAAAAAGAAAAATAACCTGTGTTAAATAGATTAATGTTAAAAATTAATAAAATCAGAGATGCATAAAGAAAATAGAAAGGGGTAGACTTATTTTGGTGGCATGTAGTCTACAGGTTTAATCACATAAATACCAAAAAATTCGAAATATCCAAATATACACATTTTACATTGCAGTTTTTTTATCCTCATTCACTGCACTTGTGGGGTATACTGCTTTTGTAAATAACCTGACATGCAGTGTAAATAGGTCACCCAAAATTGAAAACCACATCACCAGACTGTTACTCATTATGTTGCTGACAAACAGACAGCCACTGTGTGGCTGCTGTGGCACATTGATGGGGTAGCCATTTCATGCAGTGTGGTCAAGTGCATCGTATGTTTGTCACATCACAGACTAGAGCCCCACTCAGTGGAAGATTTGCCAACTGTTGATCCTTGCCACAGCAAATTGTGACATTGTAGATTTCCCATGAGCAGCTTGGCTGCTTTGATTGCATCACAGCGATGTAGCATTGCCTGCTGAGACTTCGTTAACACAAAGGGGGAACAGTGAGCAATATCACTTCAAAACAAAATTCGTGCCGCCAACGGTGCCTATATCTGAGGACTAGGGGAAGGAAAAATGTAGTGTATTCAGGTGTTCTTCTTTCAAGAAAATTATTTTTATGTGTATTATGCAGGCTCTTAACAGGGCTGGAATTTTTTATGGCTATTTGAAAGTTACCATTCGTCTTCCAAAATATTAAAAATAATCCATACCCCCTGGTTCAGCCTTCCCTCACCCCACTGGCAAACTATCGTGTAAGTGCTCTTGCATGCTACTGCATCATAAAATTAACAGTTACAAACAAGTTAGTCCTAACACCATGCCATGAAGTAGCCTCAAATACACCATGCTCATATTGCGATTTCTAAGAAACTTTCGTTGCACACACAAAACATGTTTATGCACTAGTCCATTGTCACTGATAGTGCACTAAACCGATTACAGGTAGTATGCTCAACCAGTTACTTATACTACATCACAGGGAAATGTACTCAACCATTCTGTTATGTCCTAAAACAAACATAATATGAAGATTTGATTTCTACAACACTACTCATATTCATTTTCACTTTCTTCCATATGTTGATGGACAATTGAATGATCTCCACATGTAAAGTCCAAAATACTTTTTGCAATTATGTTTCTTTAAGTGAACAAAATTTGGACGCAGTAACCTCTGAATTATTCATTATGCCAGGTAATAAATTCAGAATTTTTTAAATTTCGTGCTTTGCTCCTAGACACTTGCAACATGAATGTATCAGTATAAGATCCCCACTTCATCATACAATGGGTGTTACTAATCGTCATGTGTTAATTTCCTCACCATTGCCACCTTCTCCATATGCTTCAAGGCCATTTGCTGTCTTTCTTCGGTGGTTAATTCATTTTCTGACAGAAACTAATAATTTCAATGAAAGTGTTGTCGTGTACCTTGCCGTGTAAAACGTACAAGGTGGCAAACAGTACTATAATAAGCCAAACAGTTCATCACATCCTTAAAGTCAGAGAACTTATTAATCCATTTCTTACGTTTCTGTTTGCAGTTATTTCCTCGTTGTTACCCTGTACATTCAGTGGGAAATGAGGTTAGTTGTGCTGTCTAGGGGGTGCTGTGGTTGCTGGTCCTACGCTATCATGCGTTTGTTTGATGTGAGTGTGATCCCAAATGACTGACTGGCTCAACTGCCACACATCTATTGTTGCATAGTTATTTTGTGGCATCTGAAGCTGAAGCTTTAAGCTTCAAAACGGGTCGCGGAATAAATTAAGTAAATTACTAGCAATTGAATTGGATTTTCATTGTAGAAATATGTTCCTCAGTTTTGTATGTTCACCTTATCAAATGTTTTGTAGCTCATACACTGATGTAGCAATGTGACTAATCTCCTCTTCAATAAATCAGTTCTATACTTTAGAGTGAAAATGTTATTCACCATCTGACAGAATACTTTTTGGCAAAATAGTATTGTTTTTATTTTTCATCTATAATCTTACTGTTGGCTTTTACCAGTGGAAAGAAGCGAATGGATTTTGAAAAATAATTCCACTACTACCAAGGTTTATAAGCAATTTATATGAGACTTTGGAGGAGGGTCAAGAAGATCTAAATAATTGATTTTATCTGTCCGTTGTGGAAGAACAGGGCGCAGAAACACTTTATGCTGCAGTCCAGACCTGTTGGTGCACTGACATGTCACGTTCTTTAACGCTTCTTCGTACTTGCAGAGGTATGTTATTAGAGACCACTTGTCTCTGCAGCTATGAGCATTTCCTAGGAACAAAATGCACGAAACTGTTATTGGTATATTTAATCAGATATTTTGGTGAGTATGCTTTTGTGTTACTGATGTAATATAAGTGATGTAGTATAAGTATCCATTCTGAAGTACAAGACGTCATCATGGATTAATATTGCAATATATTAATCTCTGCTTTGTCTTGATACATTGTCTTTATCATTTTTAATGTCTCAGCTGCTTCCTGCTTTTATTTGATATTGGATACTAACTTGCAAATTTTACATTCTCCCACTACCCGTCTCATAAAATTAATCTTGATCCCCTTTACACATGGGATCTCAGCGCAAACATTTTTAAAGTTTTGCAGAAGATGTGACAAAGCGACAAAGCATCAGGTACATTTGTTTCGCCTAGAAAGTATTGTATCAAAAAACTGAATTCTGGATGTGCGATGGGCCACTTAGCAAGACTTTTTGCCGTAATTCGAAGCGAAGGGGAAAGGATAATACCTTATGATCGGTCTGTACAACAGTCTGCCCATCCAACAGAAAATAGTGGAACCGGTCAAAGCCCCCAAAAATCACAAGTGCTTCGTGCTCAGTCATAGTGTGGTTCCCTTCCATTGCTGACAAACGCACCTTATGAACACGATTTTGTGATATTCTCCTTGAAAAATTTAATTGACTGTTTGGAATAAATAGGCATCAAGTTCAAATTCACTGGCACAAGTCATAGGATAAAATGATTCATTAAGGTCTGGCAGGTGCAGTAGTGTTATTTGATTTCATCACACTTTTCCTGTTGGTCTTTTCCCCGTGTCTAAACTGAATTCTTCTTTATTAATATTAGTAACGCAGGCGATGACAAGCAACGTCCTTTAAGAAACTGGCTATAGTATCTGCAAAAACTGAGGAACGCTGGAAGTTGTTTTTTTTACGAGATACTAATGGAAAATATCAAACTGTTTCTCATTTCTTTTGATCTGGCTCAATCCCTGCTGACTACATGACATATCCTAAGAAATCGGGTTTTTGCAGATTGAGTGTGACTCCAGCTGATCTACATGTATTCAAAACTTTATGTAGCTTGTCCATACTTTCTTGTCATGCTGCAGACACAATCAAAACATCATTGAGATAGATTGTTCCATTCTGTAAAAGATTTACTCCAAGAGTCTCATCCAAAACTTCTAGCAAATGCTACTGATGAAACGTTTAAACCGAATAGCATCTGTCTGAAATGGTAACAATGTCCGTTGTACAAGAATGCAGTGACCTTTTGCCTACCCACCTCCAGCTCCTTGTGCCAATAACTACTTGAAATTTCAAACTGATGAAAAATATTATTTTAAAGGCAAGAAAACATTTTATTAACTTTATAATTACACCCTGGATACGAAAAAAACCACATTTACTGAAAGAAAAACACAGAAGTTACATACAAGCCAAGAATAAAGATATTGACGGCAGAGTCATGGAGCAGCACATAAACGTCAAGGAATTTTTTCTTTTCTTTTAACATTTCCTCGAACAGAAAAAAAATATCGTGAAATTATTGCTTTGTCTCTTACATGCCAATTTCTGAACGTAGAAAATTAAATCGAACTCGTTCAAGGCGTTTCATCAAAATATCTGCCAACTGATTGTGTCCATCAATGTGTTCCAAGAAAATCTCACCGTTCAGATATCTTTCAAGAACATAGAATTGTCGGACCTCTATACGTTTAGAACGTCGATGATATTCTGGATTTTTTGCCAACTTCAATGCACTAGCATTGTCAACGTAAAGAACTGGAGGCTGCCCCGACATTTCCACTAATTCTGATAGCAGATGACGTAACCAAACTAACTCTTTCGCTCCTTCACTAGCTGCAATTATCTCCGCCTCGGTTGTGGATGTGGCCACTACTTTCTGCAACTGACTTGTCCACGTCACTGCACCACCTGAATACTTTGCAAGAATTCCAGTTGTTGAGCGCCTTGTCCGGTTATCACCTGCGAAATCTGCATCAGCGTAAATCTTTAACTCTTCTTTTTTATTATATACAATTCCAAAATTTAAGGTCGTTTTCAAATACCGGAAAATGCGCTTTACTCTATTCCAGTCTTCAATGGTTGGTTTCTCAATAGCTCGAGCAGCTTTATTGACTGCAAAAGTGATGTCTGGACGAGTTACTGTTGAACGGTACATGAGACAATTGTTTCAGGGTAGGGTACAGATGACGAAACTTCTTCGTTTTGATTATTGTCCTCACGTCCAATAGAAGCTGAGATTGTATTGCATTCTGCCATTCGAAATCTTTGCAGAATTTCTTCTGTGTATTTCTCTTGACTTATCATTATTGCTCCATCTTCATATTGATTTATTTTTATGCCAAGAAAATTGTCAAGACTGCCAGTTGTTATTTCGAATTCATGTTGTAAAACATCCATAAAAACAGCAATTTCTTTCTTGTTAGTGCCAACAATCAGGCCATCATCAACGTAGATTGCCACATGAAGGATATTTTCATTTTATCTACGATAAAATAGGCATGGATCTGCATCACTGTTTGAAAAACCAGCTTTCTTCATGAACTCAACAAAACGTTTGTTCCAGCAACGTGGTGCTTGCTTCAACCCATAAAGACTCTTTTTTAAGAAACACACTCGACCTGTACCATCTTCGAAACCTTCTGGTTGTTCCATATATACTTCATCTTCAAGTATTCCATTCAAAAAAGCTGTCTTTACATCGAATTGTTCGAGCAGCGTTTTCTTTGAAGCAGCTACAGCCAACAGAGTTCGTATGGTGTCATAACGTGCCACAGGGCTAAAGGTATCGTCATAATGAATTCCTGCTTTCTGAGTACAACCTTTTGCAACCAATCTAGCTTTAAAGCGTGTACATCCATTGACTGCGACCTTTCGCCGTAGAACCCAGCGGTTTTGCAATACTTCGGCATTCTTCGGACGGTCAACCAGCACCCAGGTATTGTTTTTCTTTAGTGATTGAAGTTCTTCACTAATAGCTTGCATCCGTTCTTCCTTCTCGTTTGACTGCAATATTTCTGAAAATCAGTTTGGATCTTTGTATTCAAGTGCATCAACTTTTGTTGCCATAGAAAATTCACCACTTTCCATCCAGGTTGGTTTTCTTCATTGTCTTTTATTCTTCTGTTTCTCTTCATTAGAAGATTCAGCAGGTTCTGATTTTAGAAATCCTGTTAATTCTTTATTTTCATCAGATTCACTCGACTCTTGACTTTCTCTAGAATCGAGAGTGCCAATTTTTTCTTGAGTTTGGCTTCCTCCAGAAGTGTACAGTCTAGGCGATTTACGTTGGTCATCTTTAGATTAATTCGGATCATTAAATTCTTCTTGAGGGACTTCAAATTCAACATGATCATTATATTCAACATAATCACTGTGTAAATCACAAACAATTTCTGGCATAAATTTCACATCGTGACTCAACACCACTTTTCTTTTAGATGGAATCCAAACTCTAAACCCATCTTTGTCATTAACATATCCTACAAGTCGTCCAAAAACTGCCTTATTATCAAACTTGGAACGGAGTTGTTTGTTAATGTGAACATAGCAGCCTGTGCCAAAAATTCTGAGATGATCAAGTCGTCCTACTGGTCGACTAAACCACAGTCCATAAGGGGTTTTATATTCAACTGAAGATTTTCCAGTAGGATTTATTATGTAGACTGATGTGTTACATGCCTCTGACCGCAACCCTTTAGGTAATTTCCTCGGATTTAGCATTGACCGGGCAGCTTCAACAATGGTCCTATTTTCTCGTTCAGCCACACCATTTTGTTCAGGAGTGTAAAGAGGAGGAATCAGTAGCTCTATTCCCCTGTCTGCAAGCAGTTCACTGACATTCTTATTGTTAAATTCTTTGCCACCATCACATCTAAATTGTTTGACAACATGTCCATTAGTTCGTGCTTCATTTAAAAACTGCTTAAGCACAGTACACACTTCACTTTTGTGTCTTAAAAAGAAAATTCGACGAAATTTACTAAAATCGTCTTTGAAACATACATAATAATGCTTACCTCCAAAAGATTTCGTGCTCATTGGTCCATTGACATCCGCTTGGATTAATTTCCCAGTACTGGTAGCGCGTATTGTTCATGTTTTGAATGGCAGCCTATGCATCTTTCCAACTGCACATCCGTCACAAAATTCACTCTTGGCATCTTTCACATTAATGTTCATTCCTTTTAAAATATTCTTCACATGTTGTTTATTTTGATGACCAAACCTTTCATGGTACACTTGCAATGTTTCGGATGAAGTCATCAAGCTCACACGATTCATTTTTGCATTTCTAACAACACGCATGTTCAACACATGAAGTCCATTTTTCGCATAACCTGTCATAACAATATTGCCACTGACTTGTTTTCGAACACAGACATTATTATAACTAAAATTAGTACTATAGCCTCTGCAGGCAATTGCTCTCACAGAGAACAGATTAGCACTTGCATCAGGGATGTACAAAACATTGTCCATTCTAGCATTGCACCATTTATTGTTTCGTCGAATTTGGATGTAAACTGTTCCTTGACCGTACACACACATTTTGACATCTTGTTCTCCTAATTAAATGACTTGAGGAACATCAAATTCACTATACGAAAGAAAATACTGTTTGTTGGGAGTGATATGATTTGTAGCGCCACTGTCGCAATACCATTTATTTGGGTCACTGTGATTACTGGTACACGCACCCATAGCGTATGAAGTAAATTCAGCGTGTTCATTTTCTCGCTTCTTCTCTTTTCTTTTATTGCTGTCACGAGTCTTCTGTGGACACTCTGCTGCCCAGTGACCTAATTGTTTGCATCTATTACACGGAAACTTCTATTTTAATTGTGACTTCGTCATCTTTACTTACTGATTACTTGTTTGTCGTTTTCTTGTTTTAGAAACGACAAAAGCTGCACTTTCATTGATGTCTTGTTCCCGCAGTTCAATAGTACAGAGTTTTTCAGTCAATAAATTCAAGCTTTGCTTTTTTGTCGGTAACGTATCCCAGAGATCCTTCAAATTGTCGTAGTCTTTTCCCAGTGTAGACAAAATTCGACCATTTAAGATTCTTTCAGATAGCGTATTTTCTTCATGTTTTGCTAATTCATCGTTCAGGTCCACAAATAACTTTTGCAGTTTGGCCACATGTGCACTAATATCTTCCGTTTCATCGCATTTAACACGGAAAAATGTTTCAATCAACATAATCAAGCGCTGAGTACTGCTACGTTCAAATCGGGCCCGTAATTTGTCCCAGATTTCTTTAGCATTCTTGCTCGTTACTAAGTGCACTTGCTATAAGACTTGCTGCCTTTGCGTCGTCCTTGTGCCATTCTACATACGCTTCTTTTTGTGCACTTGTCGCATCTTGAGGCAACTCTACACGTTCACGTGTACCGTTAATGATATCTTCTAGTCCATATGAACGCAGCACCATAGAAATATGCCATTTCCATATGGCCCAGTCGTCAGGTCCTTCAAGCTTATCAATGCTGACCTTATAATCGCCGCTAGCGGTCATGTTTTTTTACAGACATAGGCTTATTTCAAATATTGTTTTAATTAAAATATGTTGTTTGCCTTTACACGTGTACTGGACCCATAACCTGATGAAAAATATTATTTTAAAGGCAAGAAAACATTTTATTAACTTTATAATTACACCCTGGATACGAAAAAACCACATTCACTAAAAGAAAAACACAGAAGTTACATACAAGCCAAGAATAAAGATATTGACAGCAGGGTCATGGAGCAGCACATAAATATAAAAGTCAAGGAATTTTTTCTTGTCTTTTAACACAAACTACTAAGGTACCAAGTGCCAGCGAACTTCTGCAAAATGTTCGGGCTGACCCGGCTGGGGCAGAATAATGTGACTGATAGCTCGAATGCCCAAAACAAGTCTGACTGACCTGTCCTTTTTAATTACTGGATGTATTGGGTAGCAATATTCGCTCTCTGATCTCTCAATTATATCCTTTTCTGCCATACATTTGATCTCCTTCCCTGCAGCTTCCCACATAGCTAGCAGTAGTGAAAATGATTTTGTTTTGAACGGCTAATGCAGACACACATTAATCTGATATTTACATCGTTTCGTCAGTGGAGGTCTATTTGAAAATACTGCGGCTTGCTACATAAAACCTTTTGCAGTTCTTCCCTATAGGATTTAGGAAAACTAGTGAGATAATAATTTTTTCCTGAGTTTTTGATCTGACGGCACGAATTTCTCCCTCTCTTAGCGCAAAAACAGAAAGAAAGGCAGTAGTCTGCGAACAGACTTAACGTGCTATCCAAGGGCAGTTATATGTGCCTACAGGTGCACACACTGAACGATGGTTAGGCTGCTAGTCAAGGTGCATTAGCGCCATTACAAGCAAAACGTCACACGCACTTCTTTAGTCCTTCTCACGCCGTTTTGCAGAGACCATTTTTCAACATAAAAAAAATTAAAAAATAAGAAAAATTATTTTTTCTTTACGTGTAGCTTTATATGTCAGCTTTGTGATGAAGTACCCGCCATCTCGCTAATGATGATACTTATTGTGATATTCGCGCTTAAGTAAGATGATGTACGAAATTAGAAAAATTTTACGATGAAAAGTAGCGGCCGCTTTGATTTTTTGTTTCATGCATATTACGCCACATATTGCTGTGAATGAAATTTAGCTAAGATATTGAATTTATCTTTAGACTTCGGAAGAGGTCTCTATCTGTCTCCAATTTCGAAAAAATGGACGTAGCACTTTCACTCACGACCACACGTGCATGAGAACGAAGTATTCATAACGCACCTCATATATCCTGAACGGTTCGAGATATCGAAACGAGATTTTAGCAAACGACAGCACACAACAAGGAGAGTATGTTTTCATATGATTAACATACGGAACCTTCTTATTTACGTCGATGTACCCGGAGGTATAGTCTTATTTATTTTTTAAAATTCAGTAGGCCTACCGCAATTTTTAAAGAGTCATTGACAGTATGTGTAAAGAGAATTTGCTAGTATGACAATAAACGCGATATTTCTTCTCTGATGTTACTACCTATCGACACAATGAGATTTTCCGCAAGGTATTGACCTCTCTGGTCACTACTGCTGGTTTAATAAGACACTCTGTTTCAAGATTCTGTGGCAATAGTTATTGCACAGTGGGCTTCTGCAATTTATACTGTTTTGGCAAAAAGCAAAATTGAACCTGTCAACATGAGAAATATAGCCATTTCTCATAACTGACGATGCTTCTTCAGACGAGAAATGATTGACACCTCAGAAGAAAACGAACCTCCAATTTTGTTGCAATTTCAGGGGAATCCTGTAAGCCACTGAATCTATAATAATGAACAGCTGGGACTGAAACTTACCAAAGGATTTTCTTTCTACACCTCAGCTATGTCTGACATAAGGAAAAGTACAGCAACAGCGTAACAAAATTTTCGTCCCTATCCTTGTACAGAATAAGGGAATGAATCTTTTTACTGCAAATATCTTTCAATTCATCAGTGATATTGACTTTGGTGAGTAGGTGGAAAGATTCTGTACGTCTTCAGTGCGTTCACAGCTTCAGAGTTACGAAACAATTTTATTGAGTCAGTTCTACACGGCAGCAAATGCGAATCATTGTTTTATCACAAATAAAAAAAAATTGGTGCCTGTGAATCTGTGGATACCGAGGTTACAAAAACATGGTAGTAATTACTTTATGAACCACTTGAGACTTCTCATTATGGTTAACACACACACACACACACACACACACACACACACACAAGAAGATGGTATAATATTTCTTGCGATTTATTTTCATATTTCTCAGATGAACAGAGAGAAAATCCTTTGTTAAGTTTCCATTCCAGTCGTTCACTATTAAAATACGATGGGTTATATGATTCTGAAAAAAATTCAACAGAATTGATGAATTATTTACGTCACAGTTGTTAATCTTGTTTCAGCTGAAGAAGCTTAGCCAGTTATGACTAATGGCTAAGTTTTTCTTGTTGAGAGGTTTAGTTTCACTTCTTTTGCTAAAACAGTATAATTTGGACAAATTCGCTTTCCAGTAGTTATTGCGACATATTGTAAAACAGTTTCCTGTCAAACAGGCAACTGGCGACCAGAGCGGTCAATAGCTTAGGGAACATTTCAGTGTTTCGGTTTACAGTAAAATAAGAGAAGAAATTCTCAGAATTTCGAGCATCCTGCACCATTTTACATTGCCGAACGCTTTTTCCAGGCCGACAAATCCTATGAACGTATCTTGCTTCCATTATCAATCGCAACGTCAGAATTGCCTCTCTGATGCCTTTATCTTTCCTAAAGCCAAACTGATCGTCATCTGACACATCCTCAATTTTCCTTTCCATTCTTCTGTATATTATTCTTGTAAGCAGCTTCGATGCATGAGCTGTTAAGCTGATTTTGCGGTAATTCTCGCAGTTGTCAGCTCTTGCAGTCTTCAGAACTGCCTGGATGATATTTTTCCAAAAGTCAGATGGTGTGTCTCCAGACTTATTCATTCTATAAGGGGCGTTCAAAAAGAAACGAGCCGGAGGAAACCAGTACCTGTGTGTTAGAAGTATTGACCCAGGCTGTTGAGACACTTATCCCACTGTGACATAAGGCGGTGAATGGCTCTATCATAAAATTCCCAGGGCTGCCATGTTAACCAGTTCCGCACGTATAGCTGGACTCGTCGTCCGAGGTGAATCGGAAAGGATTGCTGACGTTCTTCGTTGACGAAGACGGACCCCTTCTGATTCACTTTCTGCAGCACTGGACAACAGTGAATGCCCAGCGTTACTCGCAAGCCTTGACCACCTTTCGCCAAGCGATCAAATCAAAACGACCAGGCAATCTCACCTGTGGGGTCATTCTGCTCCACGACAATGCAAAGCCTCATACGGCCAATACAATCGCGGAACTCCTGCAGAAATTCAAATGGGAGGTTCTCGGCCACCCTCCATACAGTCCGGACCTCTCTCCCTGTGGTTACGTCATTTTTGGTCTCCTTAAAAAGGCTCTGAGGGGCAAGCGATTCACCTAGGACGACGACGCCCAGTTGTAAGTACAGAACTGGTTAACACTGCAGCCCCAGGAATTTTATGAGACAGCCATTCACAGTGGAACAAGTGTGTCAACAGCCAGGGTGAGTACTTCTAACATACAGGTAATGGTTTTTGTAATTATGCCTCCTGCTCGATTCTTTTTGAACGCCCCTTATACACACCAACATGTATAGACGCTTTGCTGCCACTTCCCCCAATGATTTTAGAAATTCTGAGGGAATGTTATCTATCCCTTCTGCTTTATTTGAAGTCCTCCAAAGCTCACTTAAATTCTGATTCTGATACTGGATCCTCTATCTCTTCTAAATGAACTCCAGTTTCTTCTTCTATCACATCAGACAAACCTTTCACCTCATAGAGGCCTTAAGTGTACTCTTTCCACCTATCCGCTCTCTCCTCTGCAATTAACAGAGGAATTCCCGTTGTACTCTTAATATTACCAACCTTGCTTTTAATTTCACTGAAGGGTGCCTTGACTTTCCATATGCTGAGTCAGTCCTTCCGACAATCATTTCTTTTTCGATTCCTTCACATTCTTCGTGCAGCCATTTCGTCTTAGCTTCCCTGCTCTTACTATTTATTTCATTTGTCAGTCACTTGTATTTCTGTATTCCCGAATTTTCCTTAACGTGTTTGTACTTCCTTCTTTCATAGATCAACTGAAGTATTTCTTCTGTTACCCATGGTCTCTTCACAGTTCCCTTCTTTACTTCTTAGTTTTTCTTTACAACTTCGTTGATTGCCCTTTTTAGAGATTTCCATTCCCATTCAACTGTACTGCTTACTGAGCTATTCCTTATTGCTGTATCTATATCCTTAGAAAATTTCGAGCGTATGTCGTCATTCCTTAGTATGAGGATTAAGAGAGGTAGCTAATGACTGGTTTCGATCATACCTAGCAGATAGGGTACAAAGAGTAGAGATTACACATACTTCTGATTGATCTAAACATTGAGTAATATACTTATCAGAACCAAAATACATTAATAAAGTGGTTCCAGAAGGTTGCATATTAGGACAATTACTATTCCTGATATACATCAATGACTTTCCAAATAGTGTTACTCACAGTGAAAAAATTCCCAACGCTGATGACAGCAATATTATAGTTACTGAGAAAACAAGAGAACTAATTGCAGAGAAAGAACATAAAACTCTCAAGGAAGTTTACGATTTGTTAATAAGCAATAAAGTGACATTGAACATAAAGAAAACTAATGACATGAATTTCAGTTTGAAGAGGGAAAATGACAATGTTAAATTAAATGTATGTTGCACCTCTATAGACTGTGTAACAAATACAAATTTTTTAGGAATGAATGTTGATTCTCAGTTGAAGTGGTGTGAACACACAAAGGTACTTGCAAACAGAATGTCATCAGCACGTTATGCCCTTACAATCCTATCATCAGTGTGTAACATGTAGTGTCTTTTAGTTACATACTATTCATATGTTCACTCAATTCTGAGCTATGGCATTCTTTTTTGGGGAAAAATGCACAAAATATGAACACAATTTTCAAACTCCAGGAAAGAGCCATAAAATAATAAGAAAAAATACTAGTCAAGCTCATTGTAAGGATCTATTCAGAACACTGGGGATTTCAACTGCTCCATGTTAATACAATTACCAGTCATTTGTGCATATCAAAAATAACACTGGTAATTACTGCACAAACAGCTCCGTCTATGACCATGGAAAAAGAGCTAGACTCAACTTACATTTACCAAGAAAAAATAAACATAAAACTCAGAACAGCATTTTGCACTAAGGAATAAAACTGTACAATAAATTTCCAAAAGAGATTAAAGAAATTGCAAAAGTACACTTATTTAAAATGGCAGCTAAATGTACCTGTAATGCAGTGCATTTTATACATTGAAGGATTACGTAGATAAAACAGAGTAAGGGTTTGGTAAAAAAATGTTATACAAATAAATAATAATAATGATTATAAAACATCCAAAATTCCACGTAATACCTTCACACTACGTTTTTTCCTTCTGTTTTCCTTTTCTAGAAAACTTACCCCCAAGCTATGCCTAGCTCAGTACTACACCTCTTCCTCTTTCTGAGCTCAACTTCTCACTCAGTATAGAGGAATGCTGACTCAGTTTTTCCGGATAGCAAATGGGAAGCTGCAGCACAGAAAATGGCACAGAGATCACCAGTGTGTGTGTGTGTGTGTGTGTGTGTGTGTGTGTGTGTGTGTGTGTGTGTGTGTGTGTAGTGAGCGAAGTGTTATGAAAGAATGTATGTATAATGTGCACAGTGACTGATAGTGGGATGTGAGTGAACAATGTGACATTGCGTTATTTAATAAGTTATTTGTATAAAGAGTATTGTATACCAGGAGTAAATCTAATGTTTGTCTCTAACTAGAAGTCTGTAAATGTATGTGTATACGAATTAGCTTATTTTAAATTGGTCTAAACTTGTAAATACTTTGACATGTCCTATATTCTTGTAAAAAGAGATCTATGGATGAATAAAGCTACTACCACTAGTACTAGTACTTCCGTATCCCTCTTGTTAGCGTTTTGATTTTTCCTGACTAATCTCTTAAACTTCAGCATACTTCTCATCACTACTATATTGTGATCTGACTTTGTATCTGCTCCTGGGTATGCCTTAGAATCCAGTATCTGATTTCGGAAACTCTGTCTGACCATTATGTAATCTAACTGAAATCTTCCCGTATCACCCAGCCTTTTCCAAGTATACCTCCTCCTCTTGTGACTCTTGAACAGTGTATTTGCTGTTACTAGCTGAAATTTATTACAGAACTTAGTTAGTCTTACTACTCGCTTTCATTCTACCAAGTACATATTCTCCTGTAAACGTTTCTTCTGCTCCTTCTCCTAGAACTGCAGTCCAGTCTCCCATGGCTGTTAGACTTTCATCTCACTTTACCTACTGTATTACGCTTTCAATATCCTCATATACTTTCTCTATCTCTTCATCTTCAGCTTACGATGTCGGCATGTATACCTGAACTATCGTGGTTGGTGTTGGTTTGCTATCGATTCTGATAAGAACAATCCTGTCACTGAACTGTTCACAGTAACATCTCTGCCCTACCTTCCTATTCATAACGAATGTTACTTCTGGTATACCATTTTCTGCGGCTGTTGATGTTACCTTGTACTCATCTGACCAGAAATCCTTCTCTTCGTTCCATTTCACTTCACTGACCCCTACTGTATCCAGATTGATCCTTTATATTTCCATTTTCAGATTTTCTAGCTTCCCTACCACGTTCAAGCTTCTGAAATTCGTAGAACGTTATCCTTTAGTCGATTATTCAATCTTTTTCTCATGGTCACCTCTCGTTTGGTAGTCCGCCCATCTCGTGGTCGTGCGGTAGCGTTCTCGCTTCCCACGCCCGGGTTCCCGGGTTCGATTCCCGGCGGGGTCAGGGATTTTCTCTGCCTCGTGATGGCTGGGTGTTGTGTGATGTCCTTAGGTTAGTTAGGTTTAAGTAGTTCTAAGTTCTAGGGGACTGATAACCATAGATGTTAAGTCCCATAGTGCTCAGAGCCATTTTTGGGAATCCGAGTGGGGGACTATAACCGAATCTTTTGCAAATGGGGAGATCATGACATTTATTCAGTTACAGACCACATGTCCCGTGGATACACTTATGTGTGTTTAACGCAATGGTTTGTGTTGTCTTCTGCATCCTCTTGCCGTTGATCATTGCCGAGTCTCCCGCCCTGAGAGGTAGTTTCCCACCCCAAGGACAAGAGTACCCTGAACCTCTGTCTGCTCCTCCGCTCTCTCTGGCATGGCCGTTGGCAGAAGGAGGGTGACTTCGTATGTCGGGAGTCTTCGGCTGCCAATGCTGATTTCCAAGCAAAATTTAAGCAAAGACCTACCTCTAGACGCCTGTTTTTCATAGCAAACTTTTCGAATTATGCTCAGTGTCGTACTTAGGTGAGAATATAAGGTTAAGTATGACGATTATCGATGTCTTAGACACATGACCATGAAGCTGAAATATAAAGTTATGCTTATTTTTTACCGATTAGTTTCTGTAAAATCGTTTGAGAAAGACTGTGGCACATGCGCCTCAATTCTGTCAGCGTAGCGCGTCAGCCACCTCGCCGAAACCGGGCAAGTCTGTCTCTGTCTCGTTCGCTGTTGTGTGCCGCCTCATAAGGTAACAAGCAGATATTTTCCACGCAGGGTCAAGCCTCTGTGCGCAGGGCCTCACTGAGCAGGTAACCCGCTTTCTTTCTATGCGTACATTTACTGTGGACATATTATCCTTCATATGTATTGGTCCTTCAGTTCCATCATCAATCTTCCTCTACATAATCCTAACTCCTAAGCCTGCAGAAGCTTCTTGTTTTTCTGCCAGTGATGCGACCAAATTAACCTCCAATCTTCCTTCCTATCACACACACTTAAACACCGTCTTCGAACCCTATATATTCATTCTGTCAGCCAATCATTACGAAATGTCTAATCCAAAGCCGAAGACTAAATAACTAGCATAGTCACATCAACGTATCTTTCCAATATCTTGCAGCCAATAAGTGCCTGCCCAGTAAGAACACGACTCCTGTGGGCCAGTTGACAGGGAAAACAGGTACCTCTTCTATTTCACGAAGCTGTTCATATGATACTTGGAGATTGTAGTAGCACTATCAGAATATAAAACTGCTGCAGTTTTCCGACCATTTACACTGGAATTAAATCAGCATCTGTATCTTGCAGCTCTTCTGTCAGTGGTTCAGCCTTAATGTCTTCAGTATCGCATTTAATCATTTCTTTTCTTGCTTTTGGCCCATTATACTGTTCCCATATACCGGAGTGGCTTTCATCCGAAACTAATTTTAGTTTTGCTCGTTTTGTCAGTGTTTACCATCCTCATTTCGAAGTGATGAACGATCCCGAACTCTTCTGTTTTCTGCTGCCGGCTGGCTAACTCTATTAAAATCATTTTCTCTTCTCTTGTAATTTCGAAAACGATCATTACTGCACACACATTTTCGTGAACAGTCACCTTTATGCGTGCCATTGTATCTAGGTTGCCTGTCATTCTACTGACTCTATGGCAGGCACTCAACATTATCTTGCTGCGGTGCCTCCCATCGCTGAAAACTCTGATTGCAACGTCTCGTACGTTGTTCTGTTTTATCATAAATCGTCAAATCATGGAATATTCGTGAATCTAATTGTTTTCTTACTTTCCACGATAAATGCTTTATCAAAATTATGATCAAATCGTCGTCGTTATGGGGTCGTCCGGATAAATTCTCGGTTTCCATCGTTTCTGAAGAAATTTATGCATTAATTCTTTGTGGTGATCGTAATTGTGCACCGAAAATAATTTTTCTTTATAATGAAAGTGAATCACTTCTCCTTACATCAAGGAGTCTGGATAACTAAGTGCAAACTAATAAATGTGGATTACTTCGCCTTATATCAAGGACTTCGGGTACCTGAGTGCAAACTACGCATAAACACTATCATTAACTTTATTTATTTAGCCCTGAGTGCCAAGCCGCTTGACGTTCCAAGAAATTTTAATTGATCATGAGCCCTACTCGCTATCTTAAACAGAAAAATGCGCAACGGAATTTTAATTATTGAATTCCAGAACGACCAACCAGAAATCAATAGTTGCTAACGTATTAAGTATTTTTCTCACACAGGGTACAGGACGCTAAACATTAAAGGTCATGGGAAAATGTGCTGGTGTGTACTTTGAGGAGGACTATGATAAACTAAGTACGATTTTGCAGTACCAGTATTTGTAAGAATCACAATGCAATGTTTCTTCAGACATACAAATACAGTCATTACAATATCGTATTTTCCTCCGATATATGACATGAAACTGTGAATTGCAGTTCTTTCAGAAAATACCATGATCTACCTGAGAGTTTAAATCGTTACAAAGAAATTGGGTGAAGTTCTCGCAAGTAACTTTACAGTGTGTTTAAGCATCTTCCACTGTGCTTGTATTACATTACACATGAAACATTACACATAAACTCCACATAGAATAAGCAAGCTTCCACTTGCAGATTTTGGAGTTTCCAGTATTCAGGTCATTTTTTCGTGTGAAGCGTGAATTTAGCGCTTTTGACTAGGACATACGGTCGCGCCAACGAGATGGAATAATACCTGTGATAATAAACGAGGTATATAACACATATATGCAAATTATAACTCACTGGTTCTCTTTCCATGGGTGCAAGTACGTTGGAATGGACAAAAACGATACTACGATAGCAACGATACCACTAATTTGTGAATTTTAGCAAAGAATTATAATGTATTAAACACTGGTAAATACGTCAAGAGAACTGCGTGGTAGCATTCCTTTTGAGAGATCTGAGGTAATTTGAATATCATTTTTCACTATTCCAAGCGTACGCACCAAATTCCGATCATGCATTACATGCAAAAACGATTTTAATAAAATCTTAAACTACCAGTACTTACAAAGCATTACCTCTTTATGTAACTCACAATGGAAACTGGTAGTCTCCAACGTCTTCCAAAACTTCTACTTCTTCTTTGGGTAATTCAGATTGTTTATGGCTGTATACGTATATGTTGGACTTCATCAGCGTTTTGGATGACCTCAATAATCTCACTCTGAAAAGGCAAATTTATTCTGTATATAGATTTTACATCACTTTTGAGAAACTTGAATAAGATTTTATATGGTGGACAATCCATTATCTCGTAAATCTGTTCAGTGATGTAGTTTTGATAAAAATTGAGGTGGATGGTGCAAGTGTAATTGTAGGAGTCCATAGCTCTGTAACTACTCTTCTGAAATAACAGTTCTTGACTCAATTGTTGTTATGTGCTTTTGTCATTCCGTTCATCTTTGTGCAGAAAAACTTGCAGCTGTCTTTGCGAGAGAAAATAATAACTTCAATTCTTCCCATTGTTTCAGAATTGTATGAATAGCAGAATACCGCCACCTAGTTAACCAACATGTACCAGAGGGTCTTCGATTTTTTTTTTAGGATTGCAATTACCATTCATAGTTTTATACAGCTGTTTGTATTGCCCCAGCCCTTTAGGTATGACAGAAAACCAGTTGCGTGTTTTTCTGATAAGGAATTCCATCTGTCATGGGAAGACTGCTGAAGCTTTTTCTGCCCAAAAATGAAGAAAATGACAAAAGCACTTAACAAGAATTCAGTCATGGATTATTTATTTCAGAAGAGTAGTTAGAGAGAAATGGATCCTACCATTACACTTCCACCATCCATCTCAATTTCTATCAATTTTCCACTTTAAAACTACCACTTTCCAAATTTGAATTCAGGACATTTTAAATGATACAAACATAACAATCACATTACTGTAGAATGCAATAAAATGTAGTTACAATACACTTCTTCAAAACAGAAAGGTATCTAAGCAAAATACAAACCTGTATTACATATGTGCTTTCACCAATAATTGAAGAATATGGAGAATTTACTATCTCTAGGATTAAATCCTCTTGCACACCAGCACTGACTACATCTATAACGATGATGGTACATTTTGTGCAGTGTTTTTTAGACCCTGTGAAGAAGCAGAGAGTCCTAACGTTGCCAGAAGTTTTCTTATGTGATTTATATTGTTAATGGAGGAGTATTAGGCAATATAAACAGCAGTTTTTAGTTCTGCTGCATTTTTTTGCGTGATTGTGCTATTTTTTTCATTTTGCGTTTTTCTTCATGGTTTTTACTTTTTGCATGATTTAGCTGATTTTGTACAAGCTTTATAAGCTTTTTATAAGTCTTAAGCGCAGAATGACAGATTTTGAAAAAGGCTCTCGATCCTCGACCAGATAGGTCAGAGACTGGCCAACTTGAAAAGTAATAAGAGGGGCTATCAATTAGGGGCTATCAATTACTAATAGTAATAATCACTTTGTAACAGGCATTAAACACATAGAGAGCAGTAATGAGTATTTATTTTCGGCATTAAAACCTTCCAGTAAAATTTTGCATGTCTAACTACGCATTCATGTATCGATTCCAAAGCTTCATTGTCGAAAATGGTTCAAATGGCTCTGAGTACTATGGGACTTAACATCTGAGGTCATCAGCCGCTTAGAACTTAGAAGCACTTAAACCTAGCTAACCTAAGGGCACCACACACATCCATGCTCCTGGCAGGATTAGAACCTGCGACCGTGGTGGTCGCGCGGTTCCAGACTGAAGCGCCTAGAACCGCTCGGCCAATCCATCCGACTTCATTGTCGAAAAGTGTTAATTTATAGTATTCTACATTTCATTGTTTTCTTAAAAAAGAAACAATTGTATGTCATATTAAGGTGCAAATCGTAGCGTAGGCTACAGTACAAGCTATATAAATATCGACACTGTTCAGCTACGCATTTAAAATAAAACAAACTGAAGAAAGGTGCCTTTCGCGGAAGAATGCTACAGCTGCTGTATAGGATGACAAGAATCGATTCCCCTTCAGCAAGGGCTCTCTTTTTTAAGTCATTGTGTATCTTTGCAAATACCTTTTGTCTCTGGGTGCCATATGCACTTAACATATACACACTTACACTGAAAACGTTTTCAAAATTCAATTTACAAGCTTCACTGTACTGTTCCTTTTTACTTATCGACTGCTACTAACTCAGCTGATCTATATCCACTCTTTGGTATCACTGGCTAATTGTAATTGAAGTAACCACCAGTTTAAATTATGAAAGTGTTCGTAAAGTAGGGCTGCTAACGAAACATAAAGAATTATATATCTCAGCGTTAGCAAGGACTAAATAATTTTTTTATTGATATGCCTTATTCATATTATAGAATCCCTAGAAATCCCTCACGAAGCACACATGTCCTTACATTTACTCATGAAGGACTTCTCCCTCTAAATTCCTCATTAATGCTGCTGATTCCCCCTAAATTTAGGGGGAGAACCCCCAGGTTGACAACACTGGTTACACACACGAAGCGCTTGAGAAACCGTATACAAAGACAGGGAACCAAAGGCTCATACACACGGTTTAAGTAATCTTGTCCTTTGGTAACAGATTGATAGCTATGGTCGCTTCAGCCTCTATGTAAAACTCTGCATACTATTCCACATTCCAGAAGGGGAATCGATTCTTGTCATCCTATATAGCAGCTGCGGCATTCTTCCGCGAAAGGCAACTTCCTCCACTACGAGCAGTGTTTGCTTTTCATTTTACATACAGCATTTCCTGTTCAGTTATCTGGTGTGAGCTGACAAAATAATTTCAATGAGCTCAAGTTTATATAATGGAGTTGTTTTCAGTTTCTTAAATCAATGCTTAATTCCAGTATTTAGTGAGTATGTAACATATATTTCTATAAACAAGGGCTGGGAAGTGCATAATGTGTAAGTCAAACTTTGTCAGTGACCTTTGTAGTGTTGATGGGAACGGGATTGGGTTGGTCCCTGTTGAACCTTGCTGCTGTCGATTATTGACAAGTGTTATTGTGTTGTAGTCTCTTGGCGGTGAATTAATGAATGATCAGAAAGTTACTGCATTTCTCTTACTATTGAAACTGTTACTGGTAGATTGTGCAAACCTTTTCCATGCAGTAATTCCTCCCACTTGTAAAGTTGGGTGCACAGAGTGAAGCCACTGCCAACAGGCATGTTGAGGTGGATACACAGTTGCCCATTAGATCACTGAAGTTCAGCACTGGCCTATATGTGGTTGGGTGACCGTCAAAGAGGAGTGGTGACATTAAAGTCATGATCACCAGTCATTTCTCTGATATCCTGGATTCAAGTCTAAACCTCTCTGCAGTGTCTTATGTAGTGAGTGCATGCAACATTTTTTAAGGTAAGACATCTCTCAGTTGGGGATTTTAAGCACAGTCGACTTCTTCATGAGGAGAGGATTAGGCTATATTCTGGTACCGAGTTTAGTCCTCTCCCTTCTCTCATCTCCAACACGAAAATGACACTATATTACTCTCAAACCATTCAGATACACCTACATACACTTACATTTGTTTGAGTTGTAAATATTTGTCATGTATTGTTGTTTTTCTGACATGTTCTACATCCTGGAGGACCTCCTCACTACGGATCAGTTGGAATGAAAGTAAATCTAATCTAAACTAATCTCATATTTCATAAAGGAAAGGTGCCCGCAGATGAAGAGTATAGAGGAAAACTTCCCAGTTAGACAGCTGATCGTGGCCTTTTGTGTCCTAGCCTTCCATGGCCTACGACTTTACTTTAGAGGAGCCTTTTACAGAATATCCACTGTATATCTTCCAAGGTGGGTGTGAATTTATCTGATGGAATGAGACTGATGGTATGCAAGTTTCGAACAGTAGTCTGCTGTAATCCATTTCTTGACTTACGCTGAGATAAGTTCTATAGCTCCTAGGTGACCCGTTGCAGAGGGAGACATTTAATTCTCTGGGCCTCTTCAGATGTTGGGAAAGCTGAGGCTAGGGTAATGAATTCTAATACCCCGCAGGCTGTGAAAAGTATTCCAGCGAGTGACAGTGGAGATAATGAAATCGCCATTGTCGAATGCATAATGAGAGTGTGTTACACTTTGGACAGCCTCTTTAGTGTGGCATACAGTTGACATCTCCAGCTGTTGGACTGTTTTACACGGTAGCCCACTTAAAAACCGCAATGAAGTACTAATTTAATGAACCGAAAGTGACTCCACTGCGTAGACACGAGCTCACTGATGTAATTTTATCTTCTCATGTACGAAAACTGGACGGGAAACACAGGAGATGCACAGTTCGTCCATAAACGGAAAAGCGACTAGCGCTTGTGTTTGCGGAAGCTACCTTTCTCAGAAGCTGCTACACGGGATGACGTAGAATCAGTTGCCCTGTAGCAGTGTGGAACAGTATGCAGAGATTTACATAGATTTGGTCCATAGCTTTTTCCTGTGAGCGTATTAATAGTAACTAATATCTGTATTCCATGTAATGTTAAAGCACTTTGTGAAAAATAAGCACCCCCTTCCCCTGGTATATCAGTGTCGCCAGTGATTCATAATATGTTCTGGGTAGGGTCGCTGTAAGTTTGTGAAATGCCCTGTATTTGCTTCTAATGATGCAGTGTGGTATATAGAGTGGGGACTCACCTGCTCCCTCATTCTGGTGACCTATCTGCCCTTGCACTTCCATCATCTACTTCCGCCCCTCCACTCTGTTACACCTCATAAACACAATTTATGCCTTAATATGGCTATAAGGCACTTAGATGTGCTATACACATTTAATATTTATTCTTAACCAACTCTATTTAACAATAAATATTAATTTCATACCACTAATATACTACGAGGGCGTCCTGAAAAGTGACGCCGCCGGATTTTTTTTTGTGAAAACTCCTAAAACAAAACATGTTATTAACATGCGACATTTTTACACTTTGTGTGAACATATTTTTAGCTCTCTGCCGCTAGATTACTCCGAATTGTAGCGTGTGAAATGGCGGTGAGTAAAGTAACTATGTCGGGGCGTGAAAAACAGGATACTGTAGTTGAGTTTCGAATCGAAGAGGTCGTCCACAAACGGAACACCGTTTTCTTCATTATGACAACGACAGATCATATGTGAGCGTTGTGACACCTGCAACAATTTGACTCCTTGTGTTCACTGTCATCGATCATCATTCATACAGTCCCGACTTGGTTCCATACAAATTTCATGTATTTACTAAACTTAAGAAAGCCTTCGAGGACTTCACTTTGATAGTGATGAAATAGCGCGTGTAGAGGTGAGGTTGTGGCTCTATTAACAAACTCATACATTTTACAGTGACTGTATTTCACAAACTAGTCCCTCGTTGGGAGAAATGTATTTGACACCAGGACGACTATGTTAAGAAATAAATATGTGGACATGAAGAAATACGGATGTATTATATTTCAGAACGCTCTCGTATTTTTAATAATCTGCGTTTTTTTCATCCCCTGCAATGCGAAAACTATTAGCCTTAGCAACAAAAATGAATCGTGCCCTTTTATAGTAAATTAGATGTAGCTTAGTTTTATCCTGGTAAGCATTATCGCTAGAATTCGCTGTTTTCGAATTATTCAACAAAAACCTAAAACAGTGACCTTAAACCCTATGAGTACCAGCGATTTCTGCTTGAAACCACCTTTTTATTAATTTTGTTTTGAGGTTCTCGCACTTTCTCCTGAAACCACACATACTGTTGCAAGACAGAGGCAGTGCATTATGGTAGTCTTTTATAGCGTTCAAAGTAATAGGCGGGGCGGAGATCGTGCTACGTTTTTGTAAGAGATTGTGACGTATGACTTTTTTTAGTGACTGTAAGAAGCCGACCTCGGGGAAGATCAGTTTGGATTCAGTAGAAATACTGGAACACGTGAGGCAATACTGACCTTACGACTTATCTTAGAGGAAAGGTTAAGGAAAGGCAAACCTACGTTCCTAGCATTTGTAGACTTAGAGAAAGCTTTTGACAATGTTGACTGGAATACTCTCTCTCAAATCCTAAAGGTGGCAGGGGTAAAATACAGGGAGCGAAAGGCTATTTACAATTTGTACAGAAACCAGATGGCAGTTATAAGAGTCGAGGGACATGAAAGGGAAGCAGTGGTTGGGAAGGGAGTGAGACAGGGTTGTAGCCACTCCCTGATGTTATTCAATCTGTATATTGAGCAAGCGGTAAAGGAAACAAAAGAAAAATTCGGAGTAGGTATTAAAATCCATGGAGAAGAAATAAAAACTTTGAGGTTCGCCGATGACATTGTAATTCTGTCAGAGACAGCAAAGGACTTGGAAGAGCAGTTGAATGGAATGGACATTGTCTTGAAAGGAGGATATAACATGAACATCAACAAAAGCAAAACGAGGATAATGGAATGTAGTCGAATTAAGTCGGGTGATGCTGAGGGAATTACATTAGGAAATGAGACACTTAAAGTAGTAAAGGAGTTTTGCTATTTGGGGAGCAAAATAACTGATGATGGTCGAAGTAGAGAGGATATAAAATGTAGACTGGCAATGGTAAGGAAAGCGTTTCTGAAGAAGAGAAATTTGTTAACATCGAGTATAGATTTAAGTGTCAGGAAGTCATTTCTGAAAGTATTTGTATGGAGTGTAGCCATGTATGGAAGTGAAACGTGGATGATAAATAGTTTGGACAAGAAGAGAATAGAAGCTTTCGAAATGTGGTGCTACAGAAGAATGCTGAAGATTAGTTGGGTAGATCACGTAACTAATGAGGAAGTGTTGAACAGGGTAGGGGAGAAGAGAAGTTTGTGGCACAACTTGACCAGAAGAAGGGATCGGTTGGTAGGACATGTTCTGAGGCATCAAGGGATCACCAATTTAGTATTGGAGGGCAGTGTGGAGGGAAAAAATCGTAGAGGGAGACCAAGAGATGAATACACTAAGCAGATTCAGAAGGATGTAGGTTGCAGTAGGTACTGGGAGATGAAGAAGCTTGCACAGGATAGAGTAGCATGGAGAGCTGCATCAAACCAGTCTCTGGACTGAAGACCACAACAACAACAACAACAACAACAACATTAACTAAATCACTGACAGTGAAAGTAAGTATATCTAAATTTATTGTAACGTTAGATTTGAGTTTGTACTACTGCTGTTATGAATACCTTCGAATGGAGACTACTGGGGCGGTACGTACTTTCCATATAAAGTTATTAAATATTAAGCCCATGTCCGCTTGTTAATTAGGACTATAATTTTTTCCACGCGTTATGAGTTCACGGGACTTCCGTGATGTCAGTTTGTGTACAGAAAACGTGCGAAATTGGTTTCAAATATATCACATAAAATGATGGGTGGGTGAAAACTTTATGTCCCAGTGGTTATGAGGAGAAACCATCTGATTTACTTTTTGTTATTTGTTCTTGTATTCGTTGCTTAAAATGACAATAAAGGTAGTTTTTGTGAAAAATTTTAGAATAATCTTTTTAAATATTGCTGGGACTCAAAGTGATAAACATTTCCCACCACCCCAATGCTCACACCCCACAGATGGGGATTTTGGTATGTTGTTCATGGTACTCCTTCCTAGTACTATACAATAATTCGGAGCTACACGATTTTTTTCCCTAATTTTCCTTTGTTTACTGGACTGAAAACAAGAGCTCAAGACATTCTCCAGAATGTTTTGAGCAAGAGCAATGTGCGCCCAAACTTGGTCCTTCGCACCTTTATTCTCGAACAAACAGGACACCTGAGCGCTTGCCACGACTTCATTGAAATCCAAAACGAGAACAACTGTCTTCTAGAAAAAATCACCATGGGTGAAGAGACCTACCACAAAACGATAAAATACAGAAATTGATATAAAGGGCCAACGCTTTGATGACATAACCGACATTCAAGCCAAAGTATGCACGACTTGAAGACGTTCCGAAAGAAGGACTTTACTGACAAGTCTCACGGTCGTGTCAACGTTTTGTGCATTATTAGCAAGTGGAGGAAGCCTATATAGAACACCTTCTTCTTTTTCTTCTTTTAGTGTTCAACCCTGAGGTTGGTTTGCAGCAGAGCACCATTCTGCCTGCCTTCCTCTTCATTTTCACGTATGTGTTACATCCAACGTCACTCATGATCTGTTGCATGTATGATATCCTTGGTCGCCCCCTCCGATTCCTTCCCTCAATAGCTCCTTGTGCTGTTGTTCCAATGATGTTGTGTCGTAATATGTGCCCTACAAGTTTGTCTCTTCTTGTTTGGATGTGCCTCCACAGAGATCTGATTTCCTGTACTGTTCTAAGCACCTCTTCATTTGTTACTTTGTCTCTCCAGCTGATCTTCATCATCCTTCTATAGCACCACACTCCAGGGCCTCTAGCCGTCTTCTCTCTTCTCTTCCAATTGTCCAAGTTTCACATCCGTATAGGGTCACACTCCAAACGAATCCTTTCATGGTACGTTTCCTTATTTTCAGACTGATGTTGTTGCTGGTGAGTAAGTTCCGTCTCCGATTAAATGCAATTTTGGCCTTTTGTAATCTGGTCGCAATTTCTTTCCGGCTTCTACCATTTTTTGTGATTTTGCTTCCCAGGTAAGTAAATTTCTCTATCACTTCCAGCTCCTCTCTTCCAGTTCTCATTCTCAGAGGTTCATATTCTGCTTCTGTACTGCATGCCATTACATTAGTCTTTTCTTGTTTATTCTCATTCCATACTGATTGCATGGAATTTTTCCCATTGTTCTGAGGACTTCCTCTAGATCTTCTTTTGTCTCCGTGACTATAGCAATATCATCTGCAGAACGTAACATGTCTATTTTCTGCCCATTAATTTTGATCCCCACCTCAGTAGTTTCTCGAACTTGGTCTATAGCTTCCTTGATGTAAGCACTGAATATAAGAGGAGAGAGAGCACATCCTTGCCATACCCCTTTTCTAATATTTGCTTCTTGTTCATGGTGACAGTTCCTAATCACTACCACCTCATTCTTATAGAAACTGAGTATCACACGGATGTCTTTGTACTTTATTTCACTTTTCCTCACCACTCTGAACACCTCTTGCCAGATAACGTTATCAAATGCCTTTTCCATGTCTACAAAGGCAATATAAGTTGGTTTATTTTTCTGTAATTGCTTTTCGATAACGAGTCTCAGGGCCAGAATCGCCTCTCTTGTTGCCAATACCCTTCTGAAACCAAACTGATATTCACTCAGCATAACTTTCACCTTCTCTTCAATTCTCTTCAGATCTACTTTTATGAGAATTTTTGATGCATGTGATATCAGGCTTATAGTTCGGTACTGTTCACATTTTGTAGCTGCTGCCTTCTTTGGTATAGAACAAACGAAGCATTAAAATCACCACTTTTCTCCATTTTTTATTGACTCAGTCTCGAAACTTGTAAGGTGTCAGGCAAATCCAACACCTTCCATGAAAACCCTGACATGATAAGCAAATCCAGTAGTTCGTCACATTTTCCTAACAAATAAATTTTTTTTTTTGAAAGGCATAAATAGTTGAAAACAGTAGCTGCAGCGATAGATAGCAGAGACAATAGCATAATTAAGCTATGAATTTCAAAAATTGTTACAATTAAGTTTTCTCTCCAATGCAAGCGCACAGGTGGCAGATACATCGTTGAAAAGTTGGCTCTGACTCAACAAGTAAGTGAATGGATTGTCAGTCTTGGGTATAATAAGTGTCAAGTCGTGTGAACAAAAAGTTTATGAAACGCGTGTGATCGTATGAGCGCATGCTGACTCGAAGTAGGGCGCTTGAATTGCTTTTAAAACAGAAAATAAGGGATTCGGAAAGATTAGCAATGGAAAATCGAGACCTTGACCGAATTGAGCTGGAGACCCAGCATGAAAATGGACAGAGAATAGAGGACAGTACAACAGACGATGCAGTATCGCGAGAAATAGGACATATAACGCACCATAACGAGGATAATGCACGTCAAGGCATAGAAAACATAAGTCAGCATACGACAGAGGAGCAGGAAAGTAGAGAGACAGTCGATGAGGATACTAACTTGCGTCTTGAATACGTAGAACCCATAGTACAAGTAATCAGAACTCCCTCACCACAGAGTACAAGGAATGCGAGCAGAAACGTGTCACAGCACAGTTCAATGCAATCGGTTGCGAACCAACACTTAGGCGAAAACACAGAGCGTAGGACGTCGGAAGAAAACGCAAATAGGACCCACCAATCTGGCAGAATTATTACAACAAATTACGGAAACCATGACAAGCCACAATAAAGACATAGCGAACCAAATTCAAATTCAGAATGCAGAAACCACGAGACAAATGCGTGCGATTAAAGAACAAAACAAAAAAATTCAATTACACCTAAGTCAGATTGAAGACGAGGCAAAAGGAGTGATAGGAAACTTAATAACAGGTCACAATCAATTGAGAACAGACATTGACAAGGTACAAGCGGACGTACAAACATTGTGTGATGACATTCAGGACGAGATCAAAACATTACGTAACAATATCCAGGGAGAAGTCAAGAAACTAGAGAAACAGATAAACGAAATTACTAGACAAGCAGCAGGTACAGCGCGTGAAGTTGTTGAAAACAGTGTGTTACACAAACGTACCACAAAAGGAGCGCTGAAAAGATATGATAACCGCAAACTCAAAATAGAAGCGCAAACGAAGCGACAATTTCAGAAATTGCGAACAGAGTTGTTGCAAACCATTGAAGAGCGTAGTGAACAGGATCGAACAAGCACAGAGTCTGCAACCACATCCGTATCTGTAATAGCACCGGAAAAACAAGCAATTAACGAAGATATTACGCATTTGCGATTCCAATCACAGGCGGAAAGTAACATACGTGAAATCAGACAGCCTGCTCAGCAACAAACACGTTTCGAAATTCTTGATGAACAAACGTCATCACAAACACATGCGGAACCACAAATGTAAGTATCAAGACAGTTTGGATCGTGCAATGGATCAGCAAGGTTAGCCATACAAGATACCGAACCAATACCTGACAATGGAAAGCTAGGTCGCGAAGAGTACAGTGCAATGAATTCAGCTACACGTTCACAACCGATGGAAGAAAATAATTGCGTACCACTCCAACGATACTACGCAAGGGTAGGCGAAAGTTACAGTGGACAATATCCAATGGATCTACCACAACCGGAAAGAACGACGGGAGAAATGATCAGAAACAAAAGTGGCGAAGAATCGCGAATTTCATATGGAACAATGACGAAGTACGACAACGATCATTTCTTCACAGTCAGAAAATTTCAACACTTTCGAGAAGGAAACTCATTACATTCACACAAATTAGACTTTATATGTGCACGCATGTCAGAAACAGTCGCAGAAATCACGCAGAATGTTGCAGCGACATGCCGATCGTGCGAAGATTTCAGAGATTTCAGAGCGAAGCACAGAACAGAGTGAAGTACGAATTATTACATAACCCATATTTTGAAAATTAAGGAGAGAAGAGTCCCGTGAAATGTTTCGAATTAATGGCTTAGATGTACCATACAGTGACGGAGAGTTGATTAAATTATGCGAGATGAAGGTACCATTGAAATACCAGCAATCATTAGTATGTCGCGGAGGCAATGACGTCGAAGCATTTAAAGGTATTCTAAGGGAACTAGAGTTTATATTTTCGGAAGATGACGCAAGAAAAAGACGAAGCGCACGTGAAAACGAAAGCAAAAAGCAGTGGAATCCACAAGACACAGTACGAAGAAACAATAATTACGAACAATGTGATAACTTCGCACCAAGAAACGACAATAGATTTCAACAAAGAACCGGTTATGGATTTAGAAGAGAATATGGCAATAACTATAATTCACCCAGGAACGGCAACAACTATTACAGAGGGAATAACGACAACCGGAACGGGTACTGGAGAATCAATAGACTGACAAATTATCAACAAAGAAACCACTATCAACAAGCTGAACAAGAAAAGAGAATACAGATAGAAGAGGTGGAGGTAAGACCACCAAACCCCGATAAACGTTCGAATTGACAGCTAAGCGCCCATGCCAAAGAGAATGACGCACCAATCCAGGACAATTGCAGCACCTTGAACAGAGAAGTAAAAATCTTATCACGAGACGAGAAGAAGGAAGAAACAAAACCGCAGGGACCAGATGAAAACGAAGACAAGAAAATAACAATATCGTGTTGGGACGAAATGAATTGGGAGGATACTGACGAGGAAGATCAATTACCGGAGGCATGAACAACGAATGTAGGAGGAAAGGACAGAGTAATGAGTATTGCAGAGCTATTTGAGATGGAAATCAAGGAAAGCGAATTCAATGAGGATAATGCGCAGTCGACAGAAGTTGAAAATAAGTTACGAGTGGGCACACAACCCAACGTATATAATGAAGGAAGTTATGAGCGATAATTAAATCATTTAGATGCGATTATGTGGAAGTAGCGACGAAGAAGGAGAAGATAGATGCGGATGAGGAAAGAGTAGAGGATGTTGAAGAAAGTGTAAATGAAGGCAGAAATAGAGAAGAGGAAATAAAAGAGAGAGAAGAAGCAGTCGAAGCTCATCCTACAGAAAGCTCGAATTCACAAGGGAAATTCATAAAAAGACTCATGTATGATTCAGTGGAGGATTCGTTGATGCAAGAAGAAGAGGACAGAACCAACCCTGTCAAATTCAACCAATTGTGAAGGCCATGGTAAAGCATATCCAAGTCAATATTGTAATTGATAGTGGAAGTGAACTGACTGCGATCTCAGAAAATTTATTTATGCAGTGTAATGCCAATGAGGAATTGCCAGTTCTGAAAACACGTAAGATTGAAGTAAGAGGTCCTATTAGAAACAATGCTGCGGAAGTTACGAGACAAACAAGGTTAACTCTTTCGTGCCAAGGTCACAAGATCGAAGCCAACTTCGTGATTATACCTAAACTAACTGTAGATTTGATTATAGGTGCAGATTTTTTAAATGAGAGATGAGCGATAATAGATATGGGGAAAGGTAGTGTAACATTTGCGAATGTCACACTTCTCTTTGAGCAAAAGCTAAAATTAGAAGAAATACCAGTTATAAACAAACAATTAAGAATGATGTGAGATAAAGAGGATGAAGAATTAGAATGATATGCAGAAAAGGGGGAATCGCCTCAACTCATGTTAGAAGTCCATAAAGAAATCGACGAAAAATTGCAAGAAGTTCAAGGTATTTCGGAACACAGTAAAAGAGAATTAGAGGGTATTTTACGAGATAAAGCACAGGTATTTTTACCTAAGACTGGCAGTATTAAACACTTTCAGTACAAGTTTGAAGATTAATTTTATTACAATATTTCAAGACTATGTTGCAGAAAAGATCGTCAGGAGAAAGAAGAATGAAGAGAGAGGAAGGTGGGAAAAAAAGTAGTTTCAATAAAAACAAAAACAAAAGTAACATCAATAGTACCATTGATTAAGGTGAAGGGATAAAGCGTAGATAGTCTAACAGCATGAAATACTAAAATGCTATACACCACGAAACGAATTTGAGGATTCTTGTAGACGTTAAGACTGAAAATATCTTAGAATTGTAACATGGAAAGGGCGCCAAAATTCGTAAAGCTTTTAAGAAGGCGTAAAACAATGTAGGTACTAGACATATGTTAGATGATTATAAGTAAAACTTTTTGTAAGAACCATTGTAAAAACTCCAGCAAGGACGAGATGCAATGACCCACAAGTTGTAACGCGAGAAGTATCAAGAAAGGAAAGGATGTAAATAGCAAGACACCATTCCTACAAGGCAGAAGTGTAGAGAGAAGGGAAAGGACAGCGATACCAACAGAAGGCCCTTGTAGCCAAAGTGGGTCATAAATAAATCTGCTGCCAAGCTAAACCACAGGGTGGCGGAACCCTGCTGGGACAGGACACGGAACCACACAGTGGCGGAACCCTGCAGAGACATGACAGGACAAAGAACGCCAGAAAGGTCTCCAAACGCCCCGACTCAGCGGAGCGAGCAAAAAACGGCGCGACGAGAAGACCGTTTGGGCAAGCCACCACTGGCAAAAAAATATGTGTAAAAGTCACACTACTGCTATTAAACAGCACACTGATGCACGAAACTGAAGAAAACTTCCACAAAGTAAAAATGACAAGCCCAAACAATTTATCAAACTGTTACTAAGAGGAGAACTTCAAAGCGACTTGTTGTCAATAAATATTTCCATATCCTGCATAGAGAAGAACCAAGAAGCAAGTAAGAAGCAGAGAAAAAGCAGGAAGAACAGAAGTTAAAATTCGCAATATTGAGACCAAGAATGAAGATGGGTGAAGAATAGATGACAACCTCCCAAATCCCTATCCTATTGTAAGCTAGTCGTCTGTGAAGTATTACAACGAAAAACGACCGCTTTCAGCGACACGTAACGATGATTTTCACGCATACAAAGCCAGTAAACCATGAGATTCTGCACTCACAGCTCCATTCCATTATGGGACCTCCTCAAGAAGAAACATGTGAAAAACTAAATAAGTTAAGCACACCAGACAGCTAATAAACTACAAAAACAGTAACTGACTATAGACTCAAGTAAAAAATAGACTATCGATAAAAATAAGTCATTTGTTCTGAAATGGACAGTATATAAAGAACAAAAGTAAGGCATAATTCACACTAAATCTGTATGCCACTTATTTTCTCCTCATAAAAATAAAAGAATAACTATATTTTACTTATTTTCTCCTTATAAAAACAAAGAATAAAAATTATCTTGTCGGATGCTTTCCCTTTTTTTTTAACATTTGTCCCATTTGTTAGGATAATATCTCAATACTTGTGTATGTATATTTCTTTGTCAAAGCAATTCTTGGAAATAATTCTTATTTGTTAGTGTAACAATGTTGAAATGAGTGTCTAGAAACAAAAACATTTTACTTGTACATGATATTTAGAAAATGAGTTATGAATAGATTTTACTTAATTACTACATTTATAAAAACAATATTTCTAAGAAAATCGATGTGAAAGACTCCTCACTTTCGACAACAAACTTCTTAAAAAACAAACTTCACAATTAAATAAAGAAAGAAAATAATTAAAAATAATAATTATAATAGAATAAAAATGTTCTTCCCTTGTCAATATAAACATATTTTTGATAATAATGTGGAAGAATATAAAAAATATAAATTAGTAATACAAACTAGCATAGAACAGAATAATGTGGCTGAACAGTAGGCAACAAAATTTAGATAACGGAATAATTTTTGACTGACTTAGACAACGATTCAATCATTGCCTAACTTAAGTACAAAAATTTAGTTCAAAGGGTGGTGATATATAAGGTGTCAGGCAAACCCAACACCTTCCATGAAAACCCTGACATGATAAGCAAATCCAGTAGTATGTTACATAGCTCAGAATAAATTTTGACATTAAATTAACCAAAGTAATACGAGTAACGAGTGAGCAAATGGAATACCACAGACTATCACAAGAATGCCTAAATGCATGTCATACCTTCCCACTGTGAGACAGTCGCAGTCCTGAGGGGAGAAATGAGAACAGAAGCTGAGAGCAGAACTGTGTTAAGCTGGAAGGCGCTACGATAAGGGACCGACGCCCACGTCGCCAGCTAACCGCTAGGACCACCCCAGCTGCAAGTTTTAGCAGGAGACCATTTCGCGTCTCTGTTACGTCAGGACCACCCCCCAGCCTATGTTAAAAGATAGAGCCCTCCAGAAGAACAGTATAGATCTTAAGATAACATTGAAAGGACCACACCAGCTGCAAGTTTTAGCGTAGGACTTTTTCGCGTCTCTGTTAGGTTGCAAACTCTAAAAACATTGCCCCACCACGAAAAGTATAACGTTTCTCATTGGATAGAGAGAATTTGTGTAGGCGGAGCTTAAGGTTAAAGTTGAAACCCTGATTGGTCAGATGAAAACACAGCCAGATAGTTTTTTTAAACCAACTTCGGTAAATTGTAGTAAGGAGAAGTTAGGAGAGAGTTGCTTCCGAGATAGCGAGGTGAATGGAGCTGTGCTTTCCGCCGCCCCCTGACGAACACCGACAAGGTGATGAACGCACGCGATGCCGCATAACAGAACATAAAGCTTCACTCAGAACTACAGAAGTCTCATCTGTTACACTCCCTTTTTGCGTAATACTAGTGTCGATCGTCAATTAAAGCTCATGGTGTTCACATTTGCCACTTGAAGTAAAAATCTGAAACGCGATGATTTTTCTGTTATATAATTATTAAGAAGCCACATCAGCTACTGTAATTTACGACAAGACAGATAAGTAATTATAGATAATTGAGGGTCACTTTAGACCATTTCGATAGTTTTCTCTTTTGTGAAACTTAATTTAAAACTGGATTATGGATGTGATATGGCATTGGTCACCCTTCGATCCATTGTAGAACTTGGAAACCCACTCAGGGAATATTCGTTCACATTTTTGTTGAACGCAGTTGGTTTTTACCATCCTGTATTAAAATATTTCCTTTTTTTTATCAATAGTGCAATTTATAAACAATGTTTTGTGAGTAGAATAAAATTTCCAATGGCAAACTTAACTGCTTTTTCGACGTTATTTTACCAGCTAACTTAAAATAGGTAAGCCTTGAACCCCTTCCACTAAACTGAGTTAGTATTAAGATTCTTTTACAGGGAATGCAGTGGAGCCGACGCTGAAATCATTAAGTATTTGGTTATATGATCGCTAGTCTCACTGAACTCTTCTGTACTCTACATGTCATGAGTGGTCTGGCGTCTCCTTACCAGCAACAGGTCCCAGGTTCAAACGAGTCAATTCCCTAAAAAACACGCTCAGAGCGTCGTTGCGCGAAAGTGGTAGGGAGACACGATATAAAACAAACAGACACCACGCAGAATGTTAGAAACTATTTGGACTGACGGGCACTTGCGCAACATACCGAAATGCCGTAGAACAAGTCTTTCTACAGATTATAAACTTAACTGGCAGTTAAATGTGGCTGCAACTAACCATTTACACATGCGTTCACGTAATGGGAAAGACTATGTACATAGATATAGCAGAAGCACATGTCTAGTACTTTTGATTCAAAAAGCAACAATTTTCTTAAGAAAATTTCGTCTGTGGAAGAGAAAGAGATATACAAAAGAAATATTTTTACATTACTTATACATTTAACTTTCCTGGTTGAGAGACATTTATTGCCTAATGTTATTGGATAATAATGAAATTCTGTAATTTTCGTGGTAGCATTAGTCATCTCTGTCACATCTATAATCAGTATTAATGAAGACTAATGAGTCATTTTTAGTGGCTCATATGAAATCAAATGAATTAATTACGATACATTGAATGAGATAAATACTTATTGAGACGTCGTAAGTAAAATACCTAACTCGCTAAATCGTAGTTTTCTGCCAGTTGAACGTGGAACCAATGATACTCTGTTATGTTGTTTATCTTTAATAGTGACTTTCGCTCCTGTATACTTCATAGGCCACCTGTCAATTACATCACCTCCATACACGTTCTGCGCCCTTCTTTTGACATTGGGCAGCGCGTACTCCTGCTTCACAGAAAAGCCTATGCTAGCGCTTTTCTTCTGCTTGAAATCCTTCACTCACGTGAAAAGGGGACGAATGTGTCTGTGGGGAGAGGGGTGGGGGTGGAGTGTTCGGGAGAAAAAGATTATAAAACTTCTTTTGTGGCATTCTCCTTTCTTAAAATGAGGACTGCATTTATTTAACAGAATTTAAGACCAAATGAAAAAAAAAAAAAAAACACTTGTAAGAGCTTAAAAAGGCGAATATGCTCCTCTTTAAAAGACGATGACGGAAAATTGTCTCAAATCTCAGGCTACTTTCCTCACTAGAAGTTTTGGGATGTGAACATATTGGTGTTCTTTTAACAAAGAACATTCTTAATCCTTTTACGCAGCCTCTTGTTGTGGGTAAGTCTTCATAGTCAGCGTATCCTTCTAACAGTAATCTTATATATATGTCTCTCTCCCACAGCCTTCTCTTTCTCTCATTGATTTACAGTACACCCCACTGCCACTGTCTCCTTTCTCAGTTTCACTGCCTTCTATCTTTATTACAATTGTCTCCACTCCATCTCACAGCTCAAAAATTCTGGGTAGTCCAACTTATTTTTCCCCTAGACTCACATATTTAAAGTTTCGGTCCAAACTGTGCCCTCCGCAATACCAAGATGTTAAAGTTTGCCGGTCTGTGAGGGTCCAGACCCCCAAGCCAGTGTATGGTCTCCGCTCATCTGTATTTCTCGTTTACCCTGTCTACTCTTCTATCTCCATCCATCTGTTTCTCTTTTACTGCTGCTGTCTCTCATTTACCATCAATATCTCTCTTTGGCTCCCACTGCTCTTAATCCATCTCTCTTTCTTTTTCAGTGCCACTTTCTCTCTCCCACCATCACTCTCTCCTCTCTCCTTCTCTCCTATTGGCAATGTCTCCTCTACCTTACACCGTCACTGTCTCTGCTACCCTCAGAACAAAAAGGCACGAATACATTCACAGGCCAACTTTTTTCTAAGGAATGTGAAATAATGACTGAGGCAGCTGGTTCCCCGCTTTTCCATCAGAGTCTTATAAAGAGGAGCATATTCTGTAGGTCACTAAGGGTTTGAGAGTTCATTTATATATTTCTACACAATTATATACTTACACACACATGAACAACAAGTATGTGGTCATAAGATTAACACAAAATCGTTTGCTTTACACTTTTTTCTGCATACTTTGCTCATCGATGGCAGTTCATACAAAAACGCCCGGTTTATGATTTATATCTTAAAAAAATATGTTGTTAGAAATATTTTCTGAATTTGCCAGTTTTATGTAATTTTGGGCAGTTATTTTGAATTCTTTTCCATGCATGTTAATACCCTTTTTAGAAGATTTTTGTCACTTTAGTATAAATTTGAACGTGTTTGTATAGGCGTGAAGTGTCCATTATACAGAGGAAGCGTGTCACAAAGTTTTATTGGTGAAAAAATGCTGACTAAAAACCTAGTTTGGTAATCGCAGAAACCTAGATCTATTGCCAAATGTGCACTACGTCAGTTAAAACTACATTTACTCCTCAGACCGGATAATACGTCCATTTTTTACGCGCGTAAGTACGATACCTTTGAATATCTGGATCTCGGCAACGGATTATGATGTCGAAAAAAGTTTTAAAGTGCAACAAGAATATCATCGTAAGAACCGCTGGCCCAATGGCTGTCCAGAACATCTGATCCTCTGTTTCTATGATCAATCGCATTTTCGCACTGACTTTGTGGAACATATCGATACCGTGCAGTGCCGTCCACGGAGTAACAACTGTCTCCACGCCGGTTGTTATTGTTCCTCAAAGCATATGTTCATTGCATAATTTTTCTCGGGTGAATAAAGGAAAAATTAACTTACCATCTACATCTACTTCTGGAGTGAACTTCTGGTATGACTAACTGATCCTCCTTTCCTGTTCCATTCGTGAAGGGCTCGTGGGAACAATGATTGTCGGTAAGTCTTTCTTTTAGCTCTAACTTCTCGAATTTTCTCGTCGTGCTCATTTCGCGGGCTGTATGCGGGAGGATGCAATACGTCGTCCGACTCTTCTCGGAAAGCGATCACTTTCAATTTCAATAGTATACCTCTTCGTGATGCGCAACGTCTCTCCTGTAACGTCTGACATTGGAGTTTGTTGACTATGTCTGTAGTACTCTCACACCAGCTAAACGAACCGGTAACGAAAAGCGCCGCTCTTTCTTTTCTATCAGTAATACCTGGTAACGGTCCCAGCTTGATGAACAGTACTCAAGAATCGGTCGAACAAGCGCCTTGGAAGCCACTTCATTCGTGGACGAGTTACATTTCCTTAAGATTCTACCTATGACTCTCAGTCTAGCATTTGCTTTTCCTCCTATGTGGTCATTCCACTTAAGGTCGCTCTGGATAGTTACGCCCAAATATTTCACGGTAGGTTCTGTTTTCAGCAATTTGCCATCAATGGTGTTGTTGTACGGCAGTGGACTTATTTTCCTATGCTTACGCAATATGTTACATTTACCTACGTTCCGAATCAACTGCCAGAGCCTGCACCATTCATCAGTCCTCTCCAAGACATTCTGCAAATCGATACCCTCCTCTGGCGTTCCTAGTTACTTTCAGACAACCGCGTCATCTTCGAACAGTCTTGAAGAGCTTTCGACACTTTCTACTAGATCATTTACATATGTTATAAACAGTAACGGTGCTATCACACTTCCTTGGGATACTCCGGAAACTACCTTTACACTTGTCAATTTTGTTCCATTAACAGCGACGCGTTGAGACCTATCTGCAAGGATGTCTTGAATCCGGTTGCAAATCTGGTCCGATACTCGGCAGGCTCGTATTTTTTTGTCACTAAGCGGCAGTGCGGGATGGTGCCACTCATCCTCGAAAAACGTCATAATTCTTGCGCGTAGAACATGTTCCATAAACCTATAACAGACTGATTTTAGCGATATAGGCTATTTTGAAATAGGTACATATAATGAAAATTGTAAATTTTAACGCATTATCCAAGAGCATAAGCAATGTATCGATTACAAAGATGTACGTGTGAAAGAACATTGTGAGACGGCTTCCACTGAGGCAGAGTACGTGTAACAAAGAGCTTACGTTAGGTCGTGCAGTAGTAGGTTATTGTTGTTCGGAAGCAGTAGCGCCAGCTCGCCAGAGGCTGGCAGTGTCTATTGCGATGTTTCGGAGTGGGCAGTCGCTTAGTATTAAATATTCAGCGTAATAATTTGATTATTGCGCATTAATAATCTACGAAAGAAATAAGATTTGAAGTAAAATTAATTAAGAACATTCTTCATATATTATTATGAAATTTTGATGAAGAATCTTTCTAGATATTGTTATATCGATCTACAATAAGGTAATCAATCTTTATGTACTTTGCGCTTTTGCTGTAGAACGAATTTGAATGAGACCAGCTTTGTATGTAAAATTTTTTGGTGTAAAATTCATTTGTAAAGCTTCTTTTAAATTACCGCTACTAGTCACAAATTTAGTCAACTATTGTATTACTTATTTATTTAGCGATATGTTTCGAGGGAATCCCTCATCTTCAGGCTAAATGGCATTACAAAAACAACTTACAGGGGATTCCCTCGAACATGTCGCTAAATAAATAAGTAATACAATAGTTGACAAAGTTGGTGACTGGTAGCGGTAATTTAAAAAAACCTTTACATATTTTTTGAAACAGTCACGGTCGAAAATAGTCAAAATGGCTTCAGAAAGATTATTTGTTTTCGTAAATGTAATTTTTATGATACGGCTTAACAGCTGCGAGTCAGTTTCACAATATAATAAGATTTTAAAGTAAGATATTACAGTCACTCTCCTCAGTTATGTTCCGCCTCCAAATTCCAAGTCGTTTTTATTTTAAAAAATTCTAAATGTGTCTCAGTCAAATATCTTGCATTTTGGCTTTTGCAGCTATAGTTAGTTTAGTAGTGTTGAGAGCAGAGCAACGCGTTACCAAAGGCGACACCAATACCAGATAAGAAATTTATTTCACACAGTTTATGGTTTTTCGCACAGGGGCCGCTTTTGTACTTATTCAGATTCACAGGGCCGTAGTGAGATCGAGTATATCTTAATGTACTTACCTCTAATTTGTCATTATCGCATACAGGTTTTAATTAGTTTGGGTTTACGGGTATTGCTTTCTTACTAGTAGACTGAATGTTTAAAACATGGTAAGGTAAATATACAGATATGTGTAATCAGATACACAGTAAGTACACCATTTGATGTAACTGTTATTTGTTAGTCATAAACATCACACCTTACTTTAGACATAGCGTTACACTATAATTATGTACATTTGTCCTACGACTCTTCTTGGAAACGGAAATAACCTGCTCTTTGCCGGCCGTTGTGGCCGAGCGGTTCTAGGCGCTTCCGTCCGGAACTACACTGCTGCTACGGTCGCAGGTTCGAATCTTTCCTCGGGCATGGATGTGTGTGATGTCCTTAACTGCTGCTAGGAGGGAGTAAGTTCTTTCGCGGAATCATTGATAGGCATCTCATCTAGTCCTTATGCCTTTCCACTACTATCTGTATGAGTCATAACTGGGCCCCTAGATTTAGCCTGTGACTGTACAAAAAACTTTCGAACACTACAGGTGCAGCTAGCAAAACAATTTAACACATGATGTTAAGTCGAATGAGCAAATGATTGTCACAGATTTACGCAGCAGTTTGAAAACTGCACGCTACGCACATTACTGAACGTAAACTGAGAACACTTTCATATAAGTGCACTCTGTAATATAATTGCTGATTGCTGAAATAAAAATAAAATGTATTCTTCCAATAATAGTATAGGCATCCCGTGTTGTACAAGTGACTTGCCATCCGTTCTTTGAAAAAATATTAATAATAAATTCAGTAGCTCTGTTCCGGGGCAACCATAAACACGTCAGTTCAGAATGAAAACAGTACAAGTACTGAACATTAAAATATCATGTTTGCCATGCTCCTTCAGAAAACAAAGCCTTTTTGTGGATGCCTTGTGTGCCTCTTAGATCGCTATTCTGCACCTACACGGCATTCACGTCAGTTGCCTGGCTTCTTCATTCTCCAGAATACGAAACTGGGTGTCGGCTCGGCTTTCTTTACAGTGTACATGCAACGAAATTTGTTTGAATATTATTAATAACAGAATTTTTTTCAAGCCTATCACTCAGCAAGAGTACGAAATATAGTATCCTCTCGTTGGATCTGAAATTACTATTTTGGTGGTGTATAAAATAAAGTTGTGAGTGGACTGTTACACTGCAAAAAGGTAGAATCCTCCAAAATCATGTGCATTAAGCTAAATGTGAGATTGTCTCACAGAATTACGAGTGAAGAACTGCTTCTAAAAAAAAAGGAGGAGAGAAAAGTAGTGAAAATGGTGGAAAAAGGAAAATATCTTGCCTGGGACATCCCACGTACTGCAAAAAAATTACGTGCGACGAAGAGTCATTGACGAAAGATTGCATGGAAGAGAGGGAGAGAGAGAGAGAGAGAGAGAGAGAGAGAGAGAGAGAGAGAGAAGGATTGGAAAGCTGGGTGCCTTAAGGAATGGAGGAGTTAGCAGCAGATTAAGAAAGAAGCACAAGACAAAGGGTATGTAGAGCGTCCAGTCGATATGCGTTGCAAGACAGATACCATAAAAGGAGAAGACATCATTTAATAACGAAATTACCAACATTCAGTTGAGTCCTTGTATTTTCACCAATGTACTACAATTTACGTTTCTTTAGATAACAAATAAAATACCGAAGGTAGACTAGACAGTAAAGCCAATTTAGAAAGAGTCAGCAAACTCCAGAAAGCGTACACAATAACATGGAATCACGACGATAAATGAGTGACAGCCCGTAATGTGAAACTTCGGTATTAACAAGACAGTTGTCTTGCCAGGAGGACCACAGAAACTGCAGCTCTAGGAGGCCGGTCAAACTCTGATGAAATTGGAAGAGTGAAAAATATCAAAAAAATTTTGGCACTACAAATATAAAATGGCATATGGATTACAAGAAAAACTACGGACGTGTACAGAGCACTGAACAACTTATGTGGTGCGATTCGTGTTAGACGCTTGATGTTATATGGTCAACCTACAGAATGGACTACACTAAGTTGACAAAAAAACTACTATAGTGTTATTATAATAGTTTCAAAAACCGTAAAAATTATCTGGACAGAAAAAGTTTGATAGCAATTACGAGAAATGAATGCCACAGAAGATATCACTAGAGAACGCGAAGTCTTTGAAATTCTTGTAGCAAATCACACACTCGCGTAGAGAGCTGAAAGAACCACTGAAACCATTTGACTGAGGAACGCAAGAAGCAACAGAGCGAATTCATGAAGAGATTTTTGGAAGAGAAGAAGGAACAGAAATTGTCAATCCAGGTCAAGGGCGCCCACACCAGGGGGCAAAGAAAAATATTGTGTAGTTAGGTGTTTGTCTTTCAGGAAAATAATTTAAAAGCCGGTATACGCAGTTTTTTTAACAGGTCGCGAATCGTCTTTCAAAATATTAAAGATACTCCAAACCTCTCAAGTCTAATATAAATATTAAAGATACTCCAAACCTCTCTCCAACCTACTGACTATCGTATCGGAGCCCTTTGCACCAAGCTAACAAGTTAAAGCGCACTCTAAGTGGACATAACGGAGGAAGAAGAAGTATCGCTAACAGTTCTTGCTCCACGAAGTCAGTCTTAACTGTAATATTTCCTTACCCCGAAAATTCACTTAGTCGTCTAATAAAAGGTGGAGTGCGCCGCTTCGTCGAGAGGCGGCCCCGGAACCGCCGGCTTAGCGACGTTTAGTGGGCCCACGCCACTCTGGATAATGATTGTACCAGGAGAGCCGCTAACTCAGTGAGGACCAAGGACGTGCCGGGCGTCGCGCTAATACCGCTGATGGCAGTAAACTGGATTTACAGCAGTTAGGAAGAAATTTTCATTAAGTCTGCGAGCTCGTCGATCATAACAGCGAGGTAATGAAGCGTGTTTTATTCGCCTGCGAGTGATTAATGCGGCAACTCTAGCCGTCACTTTCGCGCCGTATGAGCCCGCCTCCGTGCTAAAGGCGGGGACGGGATGGGCGTGATGGTATTAGCCGAAATTTGGTCTTAAGCACGTCGTCGCAACGGCCACTGCTGCTGTCATATGCCGGTAGCAGCTGCTTGTAACGGCCTCTGCCTGGTGCACGTCCACGGAGCTACGCGATTTCAGCACTTTAAAAGCACTTAGAAGCAACCCCTGATTGCAAGTTCAGTCTTTAGTAACGCTCATTTGGAAGTGTTGTGTTAACAGTTATGAGAGGAAAAATATTAGCCGCTGATGATTCAATATGTGTATCAGGGAGGCGACAGAAAATGAGAGTTCTGTAGATGCAGGAGATCAGCCTGATATGGGATGTATTTACACTGAAGAGCCAAAGAAACTGGTACACCTTCCTAATATCGTGTAGGGCCCTCGCGAGAGCACAGAAGTGCCGCAACACGACGTGGCATTGACTCGAGTAATGTCTGAAGTAATGCTGAAGGGATCTGATACCATGAATCCTACAGGGTTGTCCATAAATCTTGATAACCTGCCATTGTAGCAGCAGTGACCGATCCAACAACTGCGCCAGACCCTTGTTATCTTATATAGGCGTCGCCGACAGCAGCGCCGTATTCTGCCTGTTCACGTACAGTGGGACACTGAAGTCTACATACGCACTAAAAATAACACTTGAAGACAAAATCAATCAAGAAAATATTATGTATTCACTTTCTGTAACATAACAGACATGTCAGGAACTGAAAAATATCATATTACAGTGCATAATTAATAATAATTCCATATACTGACAATTTGAGCATACAAATGAAACAGCGGTCAGGTACAAAAGGAAACATACACTGTGGTGTTCTTCACTTTCAGGACTAATTTAATATTTTGTATTGCCACCTCCTCCTTCGATCACGGCTTCCAGAAGTCGAGGCATAGATTCCATCAATTTTTGTGCACGTAGGTGTAAAGTTATTCCACTCTTTCACTAAGGCTGCTTTTAAATCATCTTTGCTTTTGATGTTGTATTTTTTTAGTCTACGCTTTAGTTCTCCCCAAAGATGTTCAATTGGGTTAATGTCTGGTGACTGGGAGGCGAATGTAACTGTTTCGGTACACTGTAAAGTATCCATTCTTTTACGACAATGGCCGTATACATGGGGTCATTGTCTTGCTGAAATACCCAGTCTGTTCTTAGGCCCAGTTTGTCCGAAGTTTACTTCAGATTTTTCTTTAAGAAGGTGAGATACTTTCATTTATCCGTAATAGCGTCAGTAAATACTAAATTCCCAACTCAAACTCCAGACATGCAACCCCCACACAAGAATATTTCCACCACCATATTTCTCTGATGGGACATAATTTCTCTTCTTCCAACTTTCATTCCTTTTTCGCCACACATTTTGCTGTCCATCACACTGGAAAGTGTTAAACTTACTGTCATCCGTGAAAAGTACTGTATTTCAAAATGTGGAATCTTTATTTCGGTGCTGAGTTGCAAATTCTGGGCACTCTGTTCATTTAACCTGCTTATGGACGGGTTCTTTCCTGCTGTCCTACTTTAAAATCCATTATTGAGCAGCAGTTTTCGTACTGTTATGGGATGAACATTATTTCCACTAGTATTTGCGACATCTGATGCCAGCGCCCTAGTTGTAATTTTGGGAACCGCATTCACTTTTCTAATGATGTGTTGGATAATTTTGATAGTCGTCCACATCTAGCTTTGTTTCCTACACTTCCTCGATCCCTGTAATTTCTTATTACAGTTTGGACACTTGCATGGCTCCTTCTAACAACTTACCCAATTTTCCGCAGTGAAAAGCCCTATTTACTGACCTCAATAATATTTTTCCTCACTTCTACTGGCATTTCGGTTGTTTTTGCATCCACGTTATGCGATCGAATTATGTATTGCAATACACATCTCTTATATCAGCTAACCACTCCACTCGCACTATGTTCACTGCAACGTCTCTTTTGCAGCTAACGACAGACCCAAAGTGTATGCTGACTTCCGTACCGCAGTAAACAAACACTGTTGCATCTATCACGCTTGCAGTGCACGATACCGATCTGACCTTGGTTTATGTTGTTGTGGACGTGGACGCAGGCACAGAGTTGCACGTCTACCTCTGTGCATCCAGGCTGTACGTAGCATGCTACAAAACGGGGGTGTATGTAGACTTTAGTGTCCGACTGTATCTCCTGTATTTGAATACCCATGCCAGTGCATTGTACTTCACAAAATTGACATCGTCGTCATTCAATTAATGTTCAAAACAAACCATTAACTTGCACCATGAACACCTAATGAAAAATGGCGCATCGCAGTGATCACGCATGTTCGCACCGTCCAGATCGAAGGCGAACTCTTTGGGAGTTACAAACCGCGCAGGACGTTATGCTAAAAATCAACTCTTAAAGAATGCCTATAGATTAATATTGATGTAACCGGGGTACTGGGCACTGATGGAATGTGATGGCATGCAACTGAAGGCAAAACAGTCTGCAGTGGAACTTATCGTCAAACTGGCTATCCTTTAATGTGTAGCTGCAGATAGTGCGATTATATGTTTTATAGGCGCGGAAGAAAGCAAACATTCAGAGGCTGAATTTGTCCATTGGTTTCAGGAAATATGAATTACAATGTCACACACTTTTCAGGAGAGATAGTTTGCTCTAAAGGAGTATGATTTTTATTCGTAGACCAGGAATCGATCAAAAGCAAGTTGTTTTGACCAGCTATTGGCCAAAAGCAGTACTCATAGCATAGATGTAGTTCTGTTACTCCCATGTTCCCACTCTTACTTTTTGTGATTTAAATATTTCCTACTGCTCTCGCAAGATGACGTACATGAGAAAGAATCATCGGGGGAAGAGCACCTCCAACTTCTCGCAGCACAATAAATAACTGTCGAGCCAGTTTACCATCTAGATTAATTCTCGGCATAATTGTATACGAATGCGTTAAGGCACTGATGTTAGTTGATACAACTCTCTTGACGCCTCTAATTTCAAGGGTCCCTGTCATATTAATTTCCTCTTCAAATCCCGATTGATTAAAGTTGGAAACAAGTTCCTTGTTGAACCGTGGGATAAGTTTATCTCATCTACAAATTTTCGGACCGATTCCGCAGTCTGCAGTCCACTCGACGCTTTGTTTGATATTCCGTTATCTTATGTCTTCCATTTATGTAGCACTGTTTGAAGTTATGGCATCATCCACTGCTTCCCTTGAAATCAGTGTAATCTATGTCGCGTGCACATCCCGTAACTTGTATCGAGCATCCTTGAAACGTGCAAACACCAGTCTCTGTAACGAGAATATCTGTAGTTTAACAACAGGGTAACAATCTTGTGGATTTATTTGAAATTCTTTCATAATTGTTCTTTTACTATGTTGTGGATATCTTCATTTTTAGTATCCGCTCCTTAGACAACGATTATCCTTTACTATGTTTTACTGGAGGTGGGATTTGTGGCTCCTTGTCCGACAAGGATGATGAAATATATGGCTCGACACTTGTCTCAGTGTCACTTTTACTTGTTAAGCACGTATCGTCATCGCTCTACTCCTCTTGTACATTGTCAGCACAGTCTACCGTAACGGTAATATTTCATCTGCAATTTCTTTGTCACTCTGCGAAATTCCTTAGGTTCCTTCTGACGAAATGTCAACTTCGGCAACTATTGTTGTAGATATAATGCAACGTTTGCTTCGTTTATCTTTGCCAAGGCTCTGCTTTGTCTCAACACCAGTAGCATTGTACCACTGTTGTGAGTTACTCGTCGACTAAGAAGTTCAACTACGCTCTGTAGCTGCATGCTGTGCTCACCTTTGGATACCTCCAGTCCGGCCCCTGCTGCCATTAGCAGCCAATATTGTGGTTGTCTGGTAGATAATATTGGGGTGTCGAATGCCGTAAACATAATTGGCCTTTTGCGACATCACACTCATGGGGTTCCTTGTTAGTGTGGTGAGGGTCGACAAAACAATGCTGCCACCACGTGTTCCTATTAAGAAGCCCGCGGGCGACACTTCGTCTTTTTTAAGCATACATTCCTTTCCGTACTGACCCCAGTAAATTCCGAATAGACTATTTTTCCCATTCCGTCGTTTCGTTCAGTCGATGCAGGGAAACCTGTTTTCCACAGCGGAGCATAGTGCTACAAGGAAACAGGGAGTTGGGTCCAGAATAATTTCTCATGGAGTCTTTTGATTGTGTGTACAATACAATTTCAAATTTATTGATCAAATTACGCAGTGGTGACCACAAGTATAAGTAGCATAACTAGTACAAAGTACTGACTGCAAGTTAATATAAGAATGACTAATAGCATAAAGTTCCAAAAATTGAATTGCTGCAGCAAGGTTTTATTAAAAAACATTTTCCAACCTTTAACTTCCGTAATGCACTTTCTGACAGTCAAAGACTTAGCAGAATGTTGTTAAGATAAGAATCTTTTAAAAACAACAAATGCAAAACCAAAATTGTTATTTTATAAAACCATAATACAATCATCTTGATTTATCCCCTTTATCGAACAAACCATAATCATTGGACCCACTGGTGTTTCGATCCAGATTAGAACCCAGTAGATTAACAGCTGCAGGCCGGGGTGGCCGAGCGGTTCTAGGCGCTACAGTCTGAAACCGCGCGACCGCTACGGACGCAGGTTCGAATCCTGCCTCGGGCATGGATGTGTGTGATGTCCTTAGGTTAGTTAGGGTTAAGTGGTTCTAAGTTCTATGGGACTGATGACCTTAGAAGTTAAGTCCCATAGTGCTCAGAGCCATTTGAACAATTTCTTTGATTAACAGCTTTTACAGCATCACTTCTAGAAACCCATAAATCTATAACGAAAACAAAATAATGCCTCCCTTCTGTAGCAGCACACCTCAAGCACTGCCACTATCGGGTCCAGCAAAAAAATGAAATGAGTGTATGGCATCGTTGGCCGGGAGGCCCCATTCTGGGAAGTTCGGTTGCCAAGTGCATGTGTTATTTCATTCGACGCCACACTGGGCGACTTGCGCGCCGATAATGAGGACGAAATGATAAAGAGGCTGGGCAGTAACGTGCTTGCCTGCCATGCAAGCGGGACAGAGTTCGATTGCCGGCCGGACTGGAGATTTTCTCCGCTCGTGGACTGGGTATTGTGTTGTCCTCCGGTCCAGCAATTCAACAACAAGCATATGGCGTGTTTTCCTTTTACAGAAGCAACATTACATGGAGTCCATCGGCCCAGACCGTGCCCTCCTATAACGTACATAGGGTTTAGACACTGGTTTCATTAACTTCCAATCAAACGTCGGTTTCGTCATGCTTACATGTCACAAATGCAGTTATCAAGTTTCCCGATCATGCACTGATACTTCTGCAATAGCTCTACTTGAGCAGCGCACGGAACACACCACTTGTTCCTGTCCAGTTCTCTCGGCCCACCACTCACGTCTCGTCCGCCTCGTTTCGGATTTGCCCCACTCCAGTCAACAACCACTTCACTTGTGGCCGACCACCGTATCAGACAACTTCCGGTGCTTCACAGACGGAAGAGAAGTAATAGCCCATTGATACGATTATCGATTAGTACCGACAATACACACCGGTAAGTAAAGTCACTTTCATTTGCAGTTGAATTAAGTGAAGAGATGGTGGGTAATGAGGCTATATGAAAAAAAAAAACAGAATGCTTCAGAAAGATTTATACCATTTCAAATGATATTTTCTACATGAATGAACCAGAAACTTGTGGTAAATTTTAACATACGTATTGGAAGTAAAAGTTTTTTATGGTGACAGTTATTACATTTCGTTCCAACTGTTCGCCTGTAGGACTCTGCCTGGTGCAGCTAGCTCGTTTTCTCGTTTCTTCGAGATCTGGCTTCTTCCACAACTCCGAGAACGTACCAAATTTTCATTTTTGAACGGGAGTGAGCACCACCGCATTGACACATTTAAAATTTATTAACAAAGAGCTGCTTCGGCAGTGACCAATAAGATTACCTGATCTCATGGTATGTGATTTTTTTGTGAATTTTCTACAAGAATCCTTCGATGTGTGTCCCCTTCCAACAACTTTGAGTGAGCTGCAACACCGTGTAGCAATAGCAGCGAATGCTCTAACTCCAAATACGCTCGCGACAGTATTGGACAAATCCGATTGTCGTCTATATGTTTGTCGTGCGTAGAGTAGAACACACAGAACATTTGCGAAAAGTAAATGAAAACTTAAATCTTAAACGTAGTTGTAAAAGTACGTGAAAGCTGTATCTAAAGATACAGCCGTGTAAATCATGTGGTTCTTTAGAACATAGAAACATTTTACTCATGTGTGTAAAATAAAATTCACCTCAATTATATTTATTATTTATCTAAAAGATGTAGTCTTTTGAAACTGGATGAATGTTTCTGAAATGCCCTGTATTATATTCTGTCGAAACCCGTTGTAGCTATACACATGTCTTGAGCGCATGCGACTGCAACAAAAGCGGTACATATTGGCACTTTACCGAGCTCCTTGAGAGCCACAATTAGATTCGAATAAAGTAATATTAATAATAATTATTATTTCATGTGGCTCACTAGCCTGGTGCAAAACCTCTCTAATGGACAACACTTCGACGACTTTTGTGTCCCTAACCTATCCCATTTACCCAACTGGGTAAAGAGGAGCTACAGTTTAACGTGGAATGAGAACCACATCGTTGTGAGGTGAAGACTAGGTTAAAACGCAGACCCGAAAAATTCAAGGTCCGACTGGGATTCGATCCCGCCATCACTTGTTTTTCAGTAACGTGCTTTACTGCTTTCAGAATGGTTCAAATGGCTCTGAGCACTATGCGACTTAACTTCTGAGGTCATCAGTCGCCTAGAACTTAGAACTAATTAAACCTAAGGACATCACACACATCCATGTCCGAGGCAGGATTCGAGCCTGCGACCCTAGCGGTCGCTCGGTTCCACACTGTAGCGCCGAGAACCGCACGGCCACTCCGGCCGGCACTGCTTTTCAGATGAAAGAGGTACTGCTTTTGTCCAGTAAACTAAACACATATTAAAATAAATCAAATGTCACTAACAATTGGGCTGCGCTTGCTTGGGGGAAGAGACCAAACAGCGAGGTCATCGGTCTCATCGGTTTAGGGAAGGACGGGAAGAAAGTCAGCCGTACCCTTTCAAAGGAACCATCCCGGCATTTGCCTGGAGTGATTTAGGGAAATCACGGCAAGCCTAAATCGGCCGGCTGCGGTGGTCTAGCGGTTCAGGCGCTCAATCCGGAACCGCGCGACTGCTGCGGTCGCAGGTTCGAATCCTGCCTCGGGCATGGATGTGTGTGATGTCCTTAGGTTAGTTAGGTTTAAGTAGCTCTAAGTTCTAGGGTACTGATGACCTCAGATGTTAAGCCCCATAGTGCTCAGAGCCATTTGAACCATTTTTGAAGCCTAAATCAGGATGGCCGGACGCGGGATTGAACCGTCGTTCCCCCAATGCGAGTCCAGTGTGCTAACCGCTGCGCCACCTCTCTCGGTCACTAACTGGTTTACTAAGTTGAACCTGGTGGTCTTCAGAAGCCGGCAGGGTAGCTCAGCGTGTCCCATCAAACGGTTGGCTGTCCTCTGTAGTTAAAAAAGAAGTTGAGCGAAGTATTCAATGATGAACGTAAAACAGTGTCATGTTACGTCTGGCCAGATCAAATGACGACAACAATGACGAACACGAAGTGTGGGTGGGGGGGGGGGGGGGAGGGAAGGAGGGGAGGTGGGGGGGGGGGGTGGGGCGGGAGATTGAAAGCGTTTGACTGGAAAACAAGTGGTCACTGGATCGAATTCCAGTCCGACCTTTGAATTTTCAGTCTGCGTTTCAACCTAGTCCTTACCTCTCAACGCTGTGGTATTTACACAACATTCATCCTGTTTGACAAGACTACATCTTTCAGATAAATAATAAATGTAATTGAAGTAAATTTTATTTTACACACAGGAGTAAAATGTTTTTATTTTCTAAAGAACCATACGGTTTTGCAAGGGTGCATCTTATACGTGCAGACTTCCGGTACGTTTTTACAACTGCGTTTAAGATTTAAGTTCCCATTTACTTTTCACAAATGGGAAAGTGCCACAAAAAAATCACATATCTCGAGGTGATGCCTGAGGCAGCCCTTTGTTAAGAAATGTTGTTTAATGTGTAACTGCGGTAGTGCTCACTCCTTTTCATATGTGTTTAGTTTACTCGACGAAAGTAGTATCCTGACTTTCTCTCTCTCTCCCTCCCATTTGAATAAGACATTTCTGAAAGTTATCTCTACAAAGGACACCAGTTATTTATAATGGAGCACCAACTCATCATGGCAGCAACGTGATATAAAGTAACATTAGAGGCAGAAATAATACGTATCTTTGTCAGAGAACCAGGGAGAGAAAAATGGAGGAAATAAATAAAGACACGGATTCGAGAAAGTAAACGCACTAGAAGGTAGACAGGAAAAGGGACAAGTAAGAGGAGAAAATTACCGAGGAAGATACAAGGCTATTAATATCGTACACGACATCTACGAGGGAAGATACGAATTTCGCTGCGAATATCGTTCATTCCTTCGAGAGCCGTCTACACGAGATTACAGATTTTCCTGGATTCCTCATTGAAACCCGATTCATGAATTTCTGTAAGCGGATTTTCGCGAGATATTTGGCGTGTTTATTCGATCCCCTTGGAGTGTGGATTTCATACCTTCCTGTGGCATTCTTTTCTGAATCAAACACATTATTCGCCATATTTCAGTATCTCACGCTGGACCAGCCCGATATTGGTCGTACGTACTTCAGTCCCGCTGCCGATTCACAGCCAGCTGCTAGTACCCGGAATTAGCTGCACAAACGGCACCTACACGATTCAGAATTGACTGGGAGAGCTGCTAGAATCTTTTCGTGGGTGCCTACACTCAGCGAGTTTGCAGTGCTTGCCAAACTGAAGGGTGTGCGGAGACTGGCTGACACAGTCGACATAACAGTCGAGATAGGCCTACAGACCTTCCGTTGCGTTGAAATAAAACATATTTCTAAACCACAGTAATAATTTTCAGTTATGGTAGTACTCCTCCAGTCATTTGAGAACACTTCCAACTCAGCGTTAAGGTGTATTACCTTTTTGAAAATACAACTGTAACTAGTCACACCTATTGTTCTTACCATAACGTGTTTCAAAGAATTATACTGGGTGATTATAAGTGCAGCTACTGACAGAGGTCCATTGTGGACTGTAATTATACTATGGCAGAAAAGCTCGGTAGATATCATAATGCGCTAATGCGGTACGGGTTTAAGCTGGGAAACAATTAGTTCCAATTTTGGCCATTAGGTGCAAATATGGCGCTGTGAATGCAAGAAAATAGAGTAGAAGTGCTTCCATATGTAACAGATTAGAAATGGAATGTGGGCAGAAAAGCTCATACAAGTAAAAAGGGCGAAATGTTGATTTTATTGTTACCTGCCACTTACTGAATTTGTTCAACAAGAATACCAGAGACGTCAACGAGATGCTGCATCCGTAAAACGACGTGATAACACGGTACACCTGACAGGTCTTCTGCATGTGTTCTCTACAAAAAAAAATTGGAAATTTCTGGTAAGGTCCTAAGGGATCAAACTTCGGAAGTCATCGGTCCCTAGGTTTACACACTACTTAATCTAACTTAAACTAACTTTCGCTAAGGACAACACACACACCAATGCCCGAGGGAAGACTTGAACCTCAGACAGGGGTAGCCGCGCGAACCGTGACTAGGTACCTTGGACCCCGCGGGTGCCCTGCTCAGTTCTACAAAGACGAACGGATCGTGAGTAAGGGTTCTTGTCAATCCATACCACATAGTCACAGACGACGAGTGCACTGGCTCATCGTGCACAACACGCAGTTTAACAGTGCCCCAAATTCGGTAGTTCTGTATATTCACTTCACCCTATATTATAAAATGAGCCTTTTCAATCCATCGAATATTGCCCCCCCCCCCCCCCCTCCCCGCCACATGTCATTAATTTTGATCCGTGCCAGGAACCGAAGAGCAAATTCAGAACGTTGCTGCTGATCATAAGGTTTTAATTTTTGCACCGTCTGTGTGTTTAACGGATACCAGTGTAAAACAGACCGCGAAATTTCCCATACTGTTGAGCATAATGTGGACAATTCTCGTGACACTGCACAAGCGTAAGCACTACCCGGGGTACGTGCTGCATACTTAGTTATAGTCACAACAATGTCGTCAATAAATTCCACCGGAACAGAACGCCTTCATCTTCCAGGCGCCACACGAAGCTCACCCTTGTTTTCGAATTTCATTAGCATCGTCTTTAAACCATTTAACGGCAACAAACCTCTCCTTAGACTTTTTAGTTGGCACTGAAATCGTTGCAGTTTACATAAAATAGTTTCACTAACAGTGCACGGTCTCTCTTCTCGATAGCCTTATTGTCAGATGACAACGTGGATGTCATATTGTCATACAGTGTACAGCGTCAGCTTTGCACCTGGTGGCCACAATTAGAACTAATTTGTTTTCCAGCGTAAATCGGTTCCGCATTGAGGGAACTACAACCACATAATATGGTCATAATGGTTACCGGTTTTGTGATACACAGGCTATCTTCAGAACAGTTTCTCTGACTGTGTCTAAAATGAAAGTGATGTATATTTGGAACGTAGAATTTTGCCAGTCGAACTCATGAAAAATGATAAGAAGTTTTGGTCTTACTTTAATCAGTAAGCTGCGCAGGATTAGCCGAGCGATCTGGGGCGCTGCAGTCAGGGACTGTGCCACTGGTTCCGGCGGAGGCTCGAGTCCTCCCTCGGGCATGGGTGTGTGTGTTTGTCCTTAGGATAATTTAGGTTAAGTAGTGTCTAAGCTTAGGGACTGATGACCTTAGCAGTTAAGTCCCACAAGATATCACACACATTTGAGCACATTTTTTAAATCAGTAAACGCATCAAATTGACCTACGCAATCGTTCGGTAACATAATGGCGCCGAAACGGAAGATGACAGAGTGAAGATCAAAATACTGAATTCCATCTTCCGAAATTCTTTCACGGCAGAAGATCGTAAAATATTCCCCTATTATTGCACGAACGTCAAAAGTGCTGATATTGAGGTATGCTATCGCGCGTAATCAGAAAAAATAGAAAATCAGCTGACATCTCTTAACAAACGAAAGAAATCTAGAGCGTATAAGACACCTGTACTATTATATAAGGCGCAGGTCATAGCCGATTCAAGAAGGGGCGTCGCATTCCGATGAGAAATTGGGGAACACACCTTATGCTCACGAACTATGTCATTTATGGAGTACGAAAAATCTTCTCTACAAAATCAATATCGATTCCGCAAAGAAAGTTGTACAACTTGTAAAACTCGACTTACTCTGTTCGTTTATGAGACTCAGAGCGCAGTAGAAAACGGCGCCCAGTTCTATTCCGCGTTCATTTACTTTCGGGAGATATTCGATACTATTCCACACTACTGCTTAATGAGCAAAATTATAATTTATGGAGCATCGGGTCAGATGTGTGATTGGATTCTACATCTGCATCTAAGTGTTCCGCAACCCACCGTATGGTGCTGGCGGAGGGTACTGTACCACTACTAGTCATTTCCTTCCCTGTTCCACTCGCAAACAGAGCGAGGGGAAAACGACTATTTATGTGCCTCCGTGTGAGCCCTAATTTATTTACAGGTGAACCACTCTTCTTAAAATTCTCCCAATATACCGAAATCGTCGACCATTACCTTCCCTACCACAATTCCCACATGATCGTTCCATTTGATATCGCTTTACACCGTTACGCTCAGATATTTCAACGACGTGACTGTGTCAAGCAGGACACTAGTAATTCTGTATCGGAACATTACAGGTTTGTTCTTCTTACTCATCGTCTATAGCTAGCTTCACATTCATCAAACCAACTAGAAATGTTGTCTAAGCCGCCTTGACGATACCCTTGTCTCTGGGGAATACTCGCCGTCGAGGACAACATTATGTTTATCGAGCGCGAGGCAGGTACAGTGCCGGTGCGCTAGCAGTGTAGTCCTAACGATTCCGCCATGTTCTCTCAAATGGTTCAAATGGCTCTGAGCACTATGGGACTTAACATCTGTGGTCATCAGTCCCCTAGAACTTAGAACTACTTAAACCTAACTAACCTAAGGACATCACACACATCCATGCCCGAGGCAGGATTCGAACCCGCGACCGTAGCAGGCACGCGGTTCCGGACTGAGCGCCTAGAACCGCGAGACCACCGATGCCGGCGCCATGTTCTCTGTGTAATAGTTTCCACACAGTTGTTGCAAATATGTGGTAATCAGGACTCACGTTTGTTCATTAGGGGTGAAAGCCCTGCGCTAGCAGGACAGAGTGGATGCTGTTATATTTGTGGATAGGGGCCAAAATAAGTTACTGTCAGTAGCGCTCAACATATAAACTTTATTTCTTAAATCACACAATCACACAAGCAAGAATCAAAACTGTCAAGGTTTTAACGAAAGACCTCCTTTGATTTAACTTACATGGGCTGAAGGCCACATCGAAAATCCAAGGCACAGGGCCTAAGCAAGAAATTGAGGTACAGGAGTTCTTCTGGAGGTTTCACTTCTTTAGAACAATTTTTTTAGCTTCCATATAAATAGGATGAAAGCCTCAGCTAAAAATTTTCCCCATAGAACTCGGCTGAAAGCCTCATATTAATCAAGAACAGTATTACGGCTTAAGGCCGAAACAAAGATTTTCAATGGTTAGTCTAAATAGGCTTAAACTCGGCTGAAGGACCGGTGGAAGAGATGGAGAGGATCCGACGAAGATCGTCAGAGCCGTTGCGCATCATGGGGAGATTTATTATTGAAATTTCGAGTGATCACCTTCCCGGAAGAGTCAGAGTATGTATTTCTTCCTCACACATATATCTCGCGAAATGATCATGACGAGAAAATTCTAGAAATTAGAGTTAGTAGAGTTAGTACAGAGGCTCCCTGGCTATCATTCTTCACACACACCATTCGCAAGTGGTACAGGAAGGGGGGGGGGGGGTAATCAGATAGTGGTACCAGAAGTGTTTACCACACACCGTTAGATGGCTTGCGAAGTATGAAGTAGATGTAGAACTGGAATCAACTTATGATTCTGCCACGAGACATTCCAAGATTCTGCTCCATTCGCCACATGTAATGTCAGCGCCACTGACGGGGGTGATAAATGGATCTCCTTCCTTTTCTAGCAAAACAGAGCGCAGCGGCTGGGGTGGCACTTCCCATTTCAACGTGGCCAGGTATGTTTTTACTGCATTAGCGACATGGGGTAGACCATTTTCCATGTTTCAAAAATGGTTCAAATGGCTCTGAGCACTCTGGAACTTAACTGCTGAGGTCATCAGTCCCCTAGAACTTAGAACTACTTAAACCTAACTAACCTAAGGACACCACACACATCCGTGCCTGAAGCAGGATTCGAACCTGCGACCGTAGCGGTCGCGGTTCCAGACTGTAGCGCGTAGAACCGCTCGGCCACTCCGGCCAGCTTTTATGTTTCAAAAACACCTTTTCGTGTCTATCGCTGCATTGTGGTCGCTTGTATTTCCGTGCTTGGCTCAAACGCGTCAATCGATTTCGATAATGATCTCCTGTGATCGTTTCAGTCGGTTTCAGTAGCTTCGAAAACCTTGTCTCTTCCAACGCAATGCCGATCTTCGACGTCAGACTCACCAAAAAAATGGTTCAGATGGCTCTGAGCACTATGGGACTTAACATCTATGGTCATCAGTCCCCTAGAACTTAGAACTACTTAAACCTAACTAACCTAAGGACATCACGCAACACCCAGTCATCACGAGGCAGAGAAAATCCCTGACCCCGCCGGGAACCCTGGCGTGGGAAGCGAGAACGCTACCGCACGACCACGAGCTGCGGACTTCGACTCACCACTCTTGAAACTTAGCAGCTGTCTCTGTCATTTTTTCACTAACGATTTCCTCACCATAAATCTTATCCAGCATTTTATGAGCCTCAGCTGCAGATTTATTCATGTTAAAGTAAAAAATTAAAACTTCCCACAGATGACGAGAACTTGTAACACCATATCTCTAATGCCGTACTGATTTATTTTGCTTTTGTTTCATTTAATATTACATCGTTAAGCTTCTGTAAATGTGTTTTGAGTGAATAGATAACACAGAATTGTATACTCCTTTCTTTGTACAAACTTTGATGTCATGGTTTGGTTCTATGCAAAGTAGTGTATCTGTCATTTAAATTCTTTGTCCAATTTGGAGGGAAATAAACTTGCTCTATATAATTGTAATTTTTTGTGAATAATTTTTGGTAGAAATGTCAATATATGCAAATGTTCTGTTTTGTTTAATGAATTTGGTTGCTGTTATGTAAACTGCTGATCCTCACTTAGGGTTCTTTGTTATTCTGTATGTAAAAGTTGTTATGGTTCCCCTCGAGAACGGAACTGTGCAGCGCGCGCAAATTGTAGTTGGCCTAGGTGGAAAAGGTGGAACAAGAGTCAGTCGGAGGCGAGCCACCAGTCGGGGACGAACTACCAAACTGTGCACTGCCATGTAAAAGATACATATTGTGCTGGTTCCGAGAGAGGCTTTTTCTGCTGCTTTCCAATACCTCGGATGGATGGATAAATAGCTGGAATTATTCTGGAATTTGTATCGATCATCGCCACCAAGAAATGACAAAGTTCAGCAATTCTACCTGCAATTCCACCTACCAACATGCAATCGCCACCACATTGCGCAATCACTATAATGGAGCACTATAGCAATGTACAGTGAAGGATCAGCTGAATGGATGTGTTAGTGTGCTCAAATATAAGGTAATTTACAAATGAATTTATGTACCTGCCTTGATTTTTCTCCTTATCATAACACCTCTCAGGTTCCCCTCCGTTTGAACTGAAGTGATTTCCGAGTGTCCTTACTGAAACAACATTAAAGCCCAGTGTTTTGCTAATTGATGCCTCTTGAACATAGGAAAAAGAAAGTTAAAGTTAATTATGCTTGATGAAAGTAATTTTCCTAATGAAACTGCTTATTAATGTATTGTTGCCAACTTCAAATTAAAAGTTCGTAAGACTGAAGCTTATAAAGTTTTGCTTAGTAAATGATCACATTACTGCCTGTTGTAAATCTCAGAAGGTGAGTCAGTGTCTTACATATATGTTAATTTTGTCTCTCAATGTAGTAAAAGTGGAAAACTGCAGTGTGAAAAGTTATATACTCATGTTTGCTAAGTGTTTGTCCCTCCTGTGTATTAGAAGTGCTTATTAATATTATAACAGGATCCACAGTTTCTCTATTGTGTAAATGCTAGGTAACAAGTAATGGGAAGACCACTAATTATAAAAACATTATTTCTTGATTCAAATGATAGTGAGAAGCAACCTGTTAGTGAATTCTAATTAACTTTCATTTTAAATAGTGAAGTATTTAACTGAGAGAGACTTAACCTATATCCAATTAATGATTCTGCAGTGAATAGTAATAATAACGTTATAAAGACCATCCTGTTTATGTAAGCCCTGAAAGTAACAGTGTGTTTCGGAATCTGTTATAATTTTGCAAATAGTTTGTGCTGCTCCAGTTGTTAGCTTCAATCTTAAGACATACGTATGTGTCAAGAGTTCACTGCACTCGCGTGTGGCAAAGTATAGGTTGTGTTTATCCATTAAAGTTACTAATAACTATGTTCTTGTACGAGAATGTTAATCATTCTCTTGCCTAGTTAGGCTGGCGACCGTTTTCTTTACCCGTTAAACAGTGCAGATAGGCAAAATTTTGTTTGTTACTGTTCAAATATTTCCGTAATTCTGACTTTCACTTCCGATAAGCCACCTCCGTTAGGTACAACACGGCCAACACAATAAAATTCCTCTCAGAGGGTAACACTGCTCTGTTGCGCTATACCATAATTGCTTTAATAAGACTGTTTTATTTCACAACCTGCTTTAACGTTATGGTATAGCAGTAGCGAATTGCAGCAGTGTTATAAACTGGACTATTAAGTTAACATATTCAATTGAGAATAACTTTATGATGCAATTTCAAAAGTCCAATATTTTGTTGGCGTTAAGTTTACAAATGCCTAAGCTAACTGTATGACATTTATTACGTACCTCCTGTACTACCGCTTGCCGCTACTGCCATCTAGTGCAAAGCAGCAGAAGCAAAGTTCTAGACCTAATACATCTATATGATTATTTTGTATCCCGCCTGGAAGGCTGCGCGTGGGGCTACTTCTATAATTTGACAAAGTCGGCCGAATAGAAGGAAGCGAGTAAGAGCAGGTGAGGTAAAGCACGTCGGTACTGCGAGTAAAGTAAAAGAGGTTGTTACTGGTGCATATACATCTGAATACGTATCTTTGTCAAGATGTGCACGTAGGTGTGCAGCCAAAGTGCAGATAAGAAAGTCTCAACAGCAAGCTAAGCTAAAGCGAGGGTTCTCGTCCGTCTGCTCTTCGTGAACTGGGCGAAAGTGGAGCGGCGCTCGTAAGGCTGCACAGAGTCGGCTAGAGGGCGCTGTGGCCGGCGAAGATCTTCCTCTCTCGTAGCGCCAACCTACGCTGTGGCATCGGAACTATCGATACCACAGATTACTCTGCAGTTAACAATTAAGTGCCTAGTAGAGAATTCAGCGAACCACCTTGAGGCTACTTCTCTACCGTTCCACAATGTAAGTGCGCACTTGAAAAACGAACACGTTAACTTTCTCCGCACGAGCTCTGAATTCTCTTATTTTATTATGATGACCATTTCTCGTTATGTAGGTGGGCGCCAACAAAATACTTTCGCATCCGGAGGAGAAAGTTTCTTTCTGAAACCAAATGTGGTTCCGAACGCTTGCAAAAGCCTTAGTATAGCCGTCGTTAGAGTGGTTGTGATGCAGCCCATGTAACTCGTGTGAAACGCGTATCTTTCTTCTACACTGCTAAGTTCTTCGGTTGGATTCTGCTTGGAATCACCTGTACAGTCTCTCGATCCATGTCGGATATTTCTGATGCTCTGCTGCTGTCTTATGGCAGAAGGGGAGGGGAAGGTGGAGTTGGCGGTGGGAATGTCTTGTTTCCCGTATTAGTCTTTCCAAACTGGCTTGAAGTGATTATTTATTTCTAATTTCTGCTACCAGTCACTTTTTTATTTTATATTTAATCTAACATAATACAACGCGTTTCGATCATGTTCTGTTTATCTTCAGGCGTTTACACATATATACAGAAAAATGTTACTTAAAAATAAACAGTCTTTTAAGTAACATTTCTCTGTATGTATGTATAAACGCCTGAAGGTACACAGAATATGTTCGAAACGCGTTGTGTTATGTTAGATTAAACATAAAATAAAAAGTGACTGGTAGCAGAAATTAGAAATAAATAATTATCCCACACAGTCACGGTTCACAAACATACCCATTATGGCCGAGAATAATAGCTTGAAGTGACCATCTAAAAAGCTCTTTTTGCAGAGTGGTAGCCAATGAAAGACTTATAACTGTTTCACTGGTAGTAGATCGTCAGGTTTTGCTGAACTGTCTTTACGTTCTTGTTTTCTGATACGTGCAATTGCATTGCGGCATATGAGGGTAACAAAAAAACTGCCCCAGAAAATATTTCATGTACGAGAGAGGCAACCAAATTATATCATCTACCCCAACTGCGACTGATGTGAGCTGGGTTGCCTATCTTAAAATTTTCGGCCAATACTGTTTTATTTTACCCACTCTGTAGTTTCCGACTCGACACGTCGAATCTGTTTGTGACTTACAGATAAACTGTAACAAGTCGCGTGTACGCGGCACTATGATCACTTTCAATTGACGAAGTGTACAGAGCAAAGACATAACTCAAATCTCGACATCAACAAAATTAATCAGTGGTATTTAATGCGAAGACTTATACTTCAACGAGAAACACTTGAAGGCGCGTTTCGATTACACAAGACAGGAAAAGGTAAAATAAATGCACCAAGAAGAATATCGTACGGTCTCGAAGTTCTTGCTTCATTCGAATTCTTTAGGAACGTGAGGTCTGTGATGGACGTAGAAATCTGCGGTAGCGAACTTGTCTGAATTCCCTGCGCAAAAACACGCGGAGAGCTGACATGCCGCTCTGCCGGCTGCCTCAACCCTCTGATATCGCAGCTTCCCTCCACCACTCCACCGCCAAAGATCTCGCCGTCTCTCTCTCAGCATATCGGCGCTAGGCTTTCCTACGGATACAAAGAACAATGGAAGGAAGGCAGAGGTTCTAAAGCTGCTCTAAGCCTTTCCCAATCCCTACCGAGAACTTCCCCTCCTTAAGTTTCACCCTGGCTACTCCAAACTTCTGTCGTGGTATAGACATCACGCGCTTTTGCGAGGAACAGTTATTAACTGGGTTGCGCTTGTGATTCTGTTGCACAGGCCGATGAAAAGGGAAAGAACGTGTTGAGAAACAATAACATACTTAGTATCCTGGAAGATAAGACAGTATTTATACACACCAGAAATCTAATAATAGATGGCTTACCTGTGCAGCAGTAGGTCACGTGATCAACAATGGCATACGGTCCAGACTGAGACCGTAAATTGCTAAACAGGTGATTAGCATGGACGACAGTTGTTTCTAGCCATTGTACTAGTGTCGCGTCTATAAAACTTTGTTGACTAAGTTATACACAACACATGCTAGACACACACATTAACTCTGCTTACTTTAAACTCTAAATGAACAAGAACGGTACCTGCAGACGTATGCAATCCTTTGACGAGTTCAGTGGTGGTCTTTGGATGGACAATAATTTAGGTCACACTGGGTGATAATTCTCTAATTAATTAATTTTGTTGGTATGAACGTTAATACACTAATTTTATCCATGCAAATATTTATTATAATAAAGAAGCTAAGGTGCTATCTTTTGTATGAAAACAGTAATGATTAACTAACTCAGTATTTCTGAGTGCAAGCTTTCTGGGCGAGTTTCATTGATTAAATCTTCTCGGTTTATCAACGAAGTCGTGCTCTCGTGTTGTCGCAATCTTTCGACGAGATCTCTGGAGGAGCGAAGGGTTCCTGATGATTGGAAAAATGCACAAGTCATTCCGGTTGCAACGAAGGTTGTCGAACAAATACACAAAACTAATGTACTATTCGTCCGACGTCGGTTTGTGGCAGAAATTTGGAACATGTTTTATGCTCGCGTATTATGACATTTCTGGAAACTGAATACCTCCTCTGTAGGAATCAACAAGTGTTCCGAAAACAAAGATAGTGTGAAAACCAGCTCACTCTGTTTGTACACGAGACCAAGAAGGCGGTGGTTAACAGCGGACAAGTGAGTGCCATGTTGCTTGACTTCCGTTCCGCACTGCTGCCTAATGAATAAAATACGAACGCACAGAATACCAGACCAAGTGTTTGACCGGATTTACGGTTTTCTAATAAACTGAACACCGCATGTCATTATCAATGGAGAGAAGTCTTCAGACGTAAAAGTAACTTCTGGCGTAGTTCAAGCGACTGTTATAGATCCAAAATATATGTAACTGACATATTATTCAATAACGGAAGTTTCGTAAGGCTTTTGGCGAGCAATGCTGTTTTATACAGAGAAGTCACAACGTTAGAAATTCGTAGCGAAATTCAGAAAGATCTGCAGAGGAACGACGCTCAGCGCAGGGGGTAGCAATACACCCTCAACATAAACAAATGCAACATATTTTGTATACGTAGACAGAAAGACCCATTACTGTATTATTACACGATTGCAGAAACATCAACTGAAGCGTTCACTACTATAAGACACCTTGCAGTATGCTTACGGAGCGATTTAAAGTGGAGCGACCCCCATACAATTAATATTAGGAAACGCAGATGCCAGACAGAGATTCATTAGAAGAATTCTCTGGATACGTAGACCGTCAACAAAAGAGGTAGCTTACAAAACCCTCGTTCGACCAATACTTGAGTATTTCCCGTCAGTATGGGATTCGTACCAGATAGGACTGACGGACTAACAGAGTAAATACAGTAGATCCAAAGAACAACAGCGCGTTTCTTGCAGGTTTATTTAGTAAGCACAAAATCTTCTCAGAGATGACCCACCATTTTCAGAGGCAGAGAGTGCGTTCTACATCACGGTGTGTTTTGCTATTAAAGTTCCGAGAGCGTAAGTTCCTGGAAGAGTCAACAAATATATTGCTTCCTCCTACGTATATCTCGCGGAAACACCATCAAGATAAAAGCAGAGAGATTCGGCCTACACAGAGGCTTGCCGGCAACCTATCATTCGCGACTGGAACACGAAAGATGGTAAGTGACAGTGGTCCACAAAGTACCCTTCACCAGTCACCGAAATGTGACTTGGGGAGAATAAATGTAGACGTAGATAGCTTTTTAATTTTGGAAAATACTTAGTGACAACTGCTGACAATGTAGATCTATGTTCAAGCATTGTTTCACCCTATCTGTTGTTAATTATGACTGTCTTATTAGTGTCGGTTATATCCCATCTCCTTTTCTAACATTTCCCTTTTATGTCCTTTTCAAATCAAGCGAGACTCTCGAAAAGAAATTCTGTCGTCTGAATTAGGGTTTATTGCTTTGAATTTCTACCTTAGAATGAAGTCACAGTACAAAAAGGAAGAGAATGAAAACAGCAGGAGAACGTGTACTGACAAAAACGAGGGAAAAGGTAACTAAATACAATATATTGCAAGGGACAGGTACGGACTCTGACCGCATCTTATTTATTATGAACTAGAGCTTAAAACTGAAGAAATTGCAGAAAGGTGAAATATTAAGCAGAGGGAACCCGGGTTAGTTAAGGATTGACTGAGACAGGGGAAAGAATAGGACAGAAGACGAATGATTAGTTTCTAGAGAATAAATAGGCAGCAAAAGTTCAAACAGGCAAGAATACAAGGCGTAGTAGAGATCCTAGGATGACACAGGAGCTATTAAATTTATTTGACTGGAGGAGTCACTATAAAAAATGTAGCAGATAAAGCAGTAAAAAGGGAATACAGACGTCTGAAAACTTAGACTGACAAAAGTCCAAAATCAACAGGGGTTTTACCCAATTCCTATCAATGGTTTTGAAGGTTTGTAGAGAGGACTGGGTAGATAAGATTTTGATAGGGAACCCACGTCCGGAAATGTAATATTTGGGTACACAATAATTTTTTAATATCGAATCAGTTTCAGATCTCTCGCTTCATGGCACTTGCACAAACTGAGAAGAGGGCACTCCGTCAGTCCCTGTTGTAATTATGACATCACATTTTCACTCGAATTAATAACGGCTTCAAGAAACCGGTATGTACGTAATTAGGAGTGTAGAATTTGGTGCTCCGTCGATTCACCACACTCTCGACTTTGAAAAGGACGTCCTTTGTCACTTAGAAGAGAACACGACGAGGGGTACTCCAAACATTGCCCCTGCTGTGGAACCTGTAGCGCAAACAAATTAGGGCTCATTGTCTCCACTGTGTGCGTACCGTGAAGAGAGAGGTTTGAAAGAGATCCGATCTTCAAACTTATTTTATGTCGAAACGGCGTAACTGTGTGCACCGAGTCTTTATCAAAACATTATCTACTTAGTCACGTCTACAAGTTTGTAGAAGAAATTTTGAAACGTTTTATGTTAAATTGAGGACAACCGCAGCTAAATTTCTATATTTTGAATGAAATGTTGCGCACTGACTAAAATACTTTTTGTTAAAACTCGCGACGGGTTTCACGTCAGCTCAAGGGGCATCCTCACTTGAGCGAGGTTCTTTTCAACAAATCTTAGCAGAATTGTGACTGTTTTAGATCCACTCTCCATCATTCACTCCAAGTTATAAGCCAACAGCGCGCCCAAAGCGGTAGTCCATAGTTAAAATGAAGGGGACAGCAGAAGCGTTGCACGAGCAGCAAGGTGGTTGAGGGGAAGAGAGGAAGGCAGTACTGACCGTCCTAAAAGACTTATCTAGAATCGTAGGCCGAAAATAAAATAAACGTGGCGACGAATTACAAAAAGCAGCATAAAGAACATACAATGCAAATTACAATACACACACATCAAAAATGTTTTGCATCACCCCAGTTCCCAGAACTTCTGAAGAAAGATGTTGACTGTGTATATTGTATCACAGACACAGTCCCATTCACTGTTCAGAGATGTAAACAACCATGCATGAGTAGCGCCTGTTAGAGGCGATCAGTTCCAGTCATTCCGCCAGGAAGGAGGTACACGGCTTGTGTTGTCTGCAGTTCAGCCAAGCCTAGACGGTCAATACCACGATTTGATCGCGTCCGCATGGTTACTTTGTGTCAGGAAGGGCTCTCAACAAGTGAAGTATCCAGGAGTCTCGGAGTGAACCAAAGTAATGTTGTTCGGATATGGAAGAGGTACAGAGAGCAAGGAACTCGCTACACTCAGGCCGTCCAAGTGCTACTACTGCTATAGATGACCGATACCTACGGATTGTGACTCGGAGGAACGCTGACAGCAACGCCACCATGTTGAATAATGCTTTTCGTGCAGCCACAGGACGTCGTGTTACGACTCAAATTGTGCGCAGTAGGCTGCAAGATGCGCAACTTCTCTACACCGAACCTCTATGGCAAGATCCATCTCTGCAACCACGACACCATGCAGCGCGGCACAGATGGGCACAACAATATGCCGAATGGTCCTCTCAGGATTGGTATCACGTTCTCTTCACCGATGAGTGTCGCGTATGCCTTCAACCAGACAATTGTCGGAGACGTGTTTGAAGGAAACCTGGTCAGGCTGAATGCCTTAGACACACTGCCCAGCGTGTGCAGGAAGGTCGAGGTTCCCAGCTGTTTTGGGGTGGCATTATGTGGGGCCGACGTACGTAGCTGGTGGTCATGGAAGGCGCCGTGACGGCTGTACGATGCGTGAATGCCATCCTCCGACCGATGGTGCAACCATATCGTCAGCATACTGGTGAGGCATACGTCTTCATGGACGACAATTCGCTCCCCCATCGTGCAAATCTTGTGAATGACTGCCTTCAGGATAACGATATTGCTCGACTAGAGTGGCCAGCACTTATCCATACATGAACCCCATCGAACATGCCTGGGATAGATTGAAAAAGGCTGTTTATGGACGACGTGACTCACCAACCATTCTGAGGGATGAACACCGATTCGCCGTTGAGGAGTGGGACAATCTGGACCAACAGTGCTTTGATGAACTTGTTGATCGTATGCAACGTCGAATACAGGTACAACATCCAATGTGTGGTTTTCATGAGCAATAAAAAGGGCCGAAAGAATGTTTATGTTGATATCTTTTCCAATTTTCTGTGTGGGTTCCGGAACTCTGGGAACTGAGGTGATTCAGATCTTTTATTGATGTATAATGGATCAGTTGCTCATGACTCCAGTAAAGGTATCTCTACAAAAATACACGAAAATTCAGTACACCAGAATAAAACATTAATTATTATTTTTTACATCCTTTCTCTTTTCGTTCAATTACAGTGAATGTCTCCTTTCAGCAGCATGTGTGGGCTGTTTGACACATAATTATCGCTGCTTACCTTTTTGACAGGACACCACGAAACCACCCACTTAATTCAGATACCCCTTTGCTTTGCTATACTTTCAGAGGTGCTTTTGCTGTCCATACTACCACCATACTTTATTATCAACTCATGTTGGACACCACACACGAAAGACAGAGAAGAAACGCAGTAATGTAGTAGCTACTGATTTTTATTTTTAGCAAGCTGCTGATATGAAACATATAAAGCAAAACATAATTTTATTACATCAGTTTATACACCTGCTTGACATCTTCACCTTGCTTTAGATCAGCCAATTAGCAGATGCTAAGTTAATACTGTAAACATGTCATACTTAACAATGCACACAGCTATAACTGATGTGGTTGTCCAGAGATAACTTTCAGGAGAGATGGCACAGGGTATTTGCTGTGTTTAAATAGTTATTATCACTGCCAATAGGATTAGCCCAATACTTTCTTTTTTCATTAAAATATGTTTAAAATTTCAAGAATTGGCATCCATTATTCATTTGATAGTACCAGATCTCTAGCTTTAAAGCACAATACAAACACCCATTATCAATCTCGATAGTTCACTGTGTTACTGAACCATTATTCCTTTGCCATTTATGAGTAGCATTTTACTTGTTGTCATCAAACGTTTCTCATCATCATTTACATATAAATATACATAGATACAAATAGGACAGCTTATGCAAAAATAAATTACACTTTTAGAGCATTAGCCCTTATAATATGTCATATTCCACATACCTTTAATATCACATAAACTTCCATTACACTTATTTATCTCAAACTCAGTGTGATTTTTAATTTAAATACTTACACCCTAAACCTACATTAATCATCTTCATTCACCTCAATAAACACATTAAAATTCCTACATTCTCTTTCATTTCTCCACACAGAATTGATTTCTGGGTACAAATCATTATTATACCTCACATCATTCATCCAGACAACTAATTTCTCATATACTATAAACGTCATTTTATACATTTTCCTGTTTTCACAACCATCAGCTGTTACGTAACTCCAAGTTCCTCTGCTATTTCACAACTCATGTAATAATTGCACAGGATTATGTATGGTTCTTTTGTGATACTGCCGGCCGGGGTGGTCGAGCGGTTCTAGGCGCTACACTCTGGAACCGCGTGACGACTACAGTCGCAGGTTCGAATCCTGCCTCGGGTATGGATGTGTGTGATGTCCTCAGGTTAGTTAGGTTTAAGTAGTCCTAAGTTCTAGGGGACTGATGACCTCAGAAGTTGAGTCCCATAGTGCTCAGAGCCATTTGAACCATTTTTTGTGATACTAAGTAGCTTCACTCAGTAATTGTCCTTTCCGTCCTGCATTTATCTCTGTTCCTCTTGGCACTACTGTTTCTGTAGTTTTGACTTTGAACAATTACACAAAACATGGTTTCTTAGATATTATCACTATTATATTAAGATTATCATACTATTATATTGTATATACCACAGATCATACTAAACTGTTCTGTTTGAAATGTTTGGACAACAACTACTTAATCTACTTGGTAATTACCACAATTTTATTGACCTATGGATAGGAAAGAAGGTAGAGGAGTGAAACTTGAAGCAAGAAGCAAGGACTGACCTAGCGTTGCGTGTACCAATCGCCAGTACACCGAGAAAAAAGTGCTGGTTCCTTATGCCAATTCTGATCCTACTCCTGCATTTGGGTTACCTCTACATACGGTAAGAAATCTTCGAAAGTTGCACCTTGATAACTACTGGATCAATAATTCTTCAAAAATTCTTCTTCAAAAAGATTATAATTATTAACTTGTTCTTTCTTCTTGACTTGAAAGCTTTACCCTCCATTCTGACTATTGCAAAATGTATTTTCTTTGCTTCTTCAAAGTGCACTGCGAAAATTCCTCTTAACCACTTGTGAAATACCATTTTGTGCAATTCCACTTTTGGTTTGTACCTTGTGGGGCGGCGAAGAAGTCGTCGAATGAGTTGTTTGAATGTTCATTTCACGTAACAGACTATTGCCGATGCAACATATGTGGGACGGCGAAGAAGTCGTTGTTTAATGTTGAATGAAAGTTGAACATTGCCACCTTAAATCACGCGAGCCTGGCAACTAATTTGGTGGCCAGTCAGAAAGCGAAGGGAAACTTACTGACCTTAGTTCCCAGTCTGCACGGCCACATTCCTGTACAGCCCAGCTAAACGAAAAAATATCCATAGTTCTTCACGGGATTAGGGCTGCTTCAATAAAATTTAAAGTTCCAAACAAGATTTTATTATCTTAAAGGCTCACACAAATTACTCGAAACTTCTGAAAATGCTAAAGACATTAAATATTGTTAATTCAGCCAATCGTTTAATAGTTCAGAGGCGACTTCTACAGCAAGTTCCTCCCGAATAGTTCATTACTCTAACTAACGGTGCTCTATTAATAGTTCGCAATAATGTTAAAAAAAAAGATTAATGCTCGCCTTAAAAGTGGAGTTAGTCACCACTTGCCACGCGGAATTATACTTCACACGGACGGCACAATAACAGTTTGTTACCGAAGTCTAAACGATCCAGGACGGTGTACAGTCCTCGCGATTTTCAATGTCCGTTTACATTGCTAAGTACGCACATGTCACAGCCCGCTATGACGTCACCCGAGGCGAGGCGCGATCGGACGTTAAGCTCGCGTGGACTAGGCTTTGGTCTAATGCGGAGTGAGCTTACTACTGCCTCTGCCGCTCTTTTTATATAGCTCCGGCGCGTACCGCCAAGAGAGCATCTGTTCTTTCCGTTCATATGCAGATGCCTGCGGCCTCCAAATGACCGCTATCTCAGGCACATAATCTTAAATATCACATTTAATAATAGCTTTACAAACTTCTCAATTTTTGTATACATACATCTGAGCAGTACAGAAGCACGTAGAAAATCTCAGCCCGCTAAAATTAAAACTTTACTCTCTAGAATTTTTACAATGGAACTAACGGTAGATAGTTACCTCTGAACCATAGCTTTATCAAGACTTGTATCAGCTGTTAATTATGCTACAAGACTAAAACTTGGTGTAGCTTTGTTAATTGTCCTATCTGATCATTGGTCTTAAAGAATTTGTTTTATCATTAAAATTTAAAGTACTTAATCTATAATGCTTATGTACATTTTACTCACAAAAGTAGTTTTTACTAAATTACTAAAAAACTAGAAGAGGTAACTGATTGTGGTATTTCCATTATTATTATTAGGGTGAACTGAAGCATCCTACCAATTTTCAATATTGTAGCTCTATTATTTCGCGCCTCTGATTTTTCCGAAAAACGCGGATTCTGGAGTCAATTTTAGTTTTATGGTTTTGGAAACCAGCACCACTCATTAATGACTTCTTACTGCACCTTCTCACCAAATTTTGGCTTCCTAGCGTCATTATTTAGCGCCTCCTATTTTTCTTTCAAAACGTGAATTTTACGTAAACTACTAATTTTATAACATTAAGATTTGTTACCTGAAACATTATTACATAGAACTATACTTTAACAAAGTTTTACACACAAATCTTAATTTTTACTTTTATGTTAAATGTGGTGCAATACTATATGCAGGCGCGTTACGATGACGTGACGCTACTAGCAGTGAACTAGGGTAAGTCCCGTGCACTCGCTCGCCTCTGTATCTTATACATGATACAGCGCTTGCTTTGCTTCATCACCCCCTTTTTAATTTTCGTGAAAATCTATTTTTGAACAAAATTAAATTTCTAAAAGAACAAACAAGCGATGGATTACTTTAGTATACCTCTTTCAACTTAAGTTGCGTCTTCTTAGGAAATTCCTTATTACTACATACACAAAATAACCATACTCATATACACATAGAAAACCTAGTACAGAAGACATTCACAAATTATTTACATACATTTACATGGAAATATAAATTTTTCAATGGTTACAAAATAGTTATTTTTTTTTTCTTTAAAATCAGTCTCTTCCTGAAAAAGAAAATACACACGACTTTTATCACTGCAACGCACTCACATTTTTCTTTTACTATAATACTCGGCACTGTGGTGGGTGTCCTATTGTAACACTCATTTAATTTCACTGATTGACAAAATTGTGGGAGGAAATTGTATTCACTGTGGTTTGCGTCTCTACTTCCAATCTCCCTACCGCTTGTTGTCAGTCATTCATGCAGCCTGCATGTCCCTGAGAAACAGACAATACAGTCTAAGTTTCTGTTTTCAACTTATATCTAAGGTAGGACAAAGTACATTTTATAGTTTATATTCTGGCACTATTTTACTAATTGTGAAGTTCTCAGAAAGACATTTAGCACTAAGTCGTATCTGATACAATAGCTCCTACTTTCTTCTTTCATAAATAATCTTTTAGGTTCCTAAATAGTGAAAATTCTTTTAGCAAATTAATATATTAAGATCTTGCTTCAACTTAGAAAATTGAGTAACCTTTTAGTTTTAATGTACTCTGGCTTAATTATCGTATGGATTAGTTCATCAAAGAAGTCATTTGCTGACCAGCACTTTGCTTTATTGTATGAATTGCTAAAGAAATTAGTTATTTTCAGTATACCGATTCCAAATTTCTGCATTTTCCAATATTTGTGTGTTTCTGTTGTCTGTTTAACTATTTATTTGCCTCAAGCAAGATTTAGCGTTTTTCACCATTTCACGAGACGTGAGGGAATTATTCTTTAATCCTACATCATTTACTTCAATTTACTTACTTCACTTCTTCACCTTATTCATTTTCTCCCTTTTCTTCCAGATTCAAAATACTTCATTTCTCCACTTCTTTCTCCCTTTTCCTTTTGTCAGCCTATTGACGTCCTGTTTCTATATATTTGGTGCGATCCTCACACCACTTCCACACATCTCCATTTATTTAATTCTAAAACGCCATTGCTTGCCTCTATGAGCATTACCTTCTTACGCTGTTTTCCTTCAGACAACCTTATTTCTAGCAACATACTACCTTCTGCATAATTTCATGGATTATTCATATTCATACCGTACTTCGTATACTGCAAAGTGTCTCTCTTAGTTGTAGTTTCTAACCCTTTACAATTACATGAAATATTTTAATTTATTTATTTTAGCCATGTTTGCCTCTTATTGGTACTCAGACTTTTGTTTTGCCATTCACTAGGTAGATCCTTACTAAGAATACTTAAAACCTAATAGCATATATACAACATGAAGACATATGTGATTCTTACCTGTTATGATAGACCAGAAGAAGGGAATGAAACTTGAAAAGGAAATAAAGTTTCACCCAGCTGGGACTGCACGGTACGCCAAACCGTGTATCCGCCAAAGAGTGGCAGACTCCCTACAGTAATTAATTACTGTTAATTTTAAATTCCTTTAGATCCACAATATTTCTTAGACCTAGTTCTCTCTTACTCTTTGGATATTCCAAACGATAGGCATTTGCATGAGGTTTACTTACTATTCTAAATGGTCCATGATATACATGCATAAACTTTTTAGTTTCTGCAGAAATTTTCTTTGATTTTTCTTTTGTTTTGACCAGCACTAGCTCACCAATTTTAAAACTAGTGGGGGAAGCCCTTGCATCATGTATTGGATAAGGCTTCTTAAAAAATACCTTCCCAGGCTTGATATTCAAATGGCATTCATAACCTTTAACTTCACCAGGTGCGTTTGAGAATACATTACTATGCTTAGTTAACACACTCTTTAACTCTGATCTTTGTTCGTCAGCAATTTGCTTTGTTGATTGTACCTTTTCCTCTATTTCCTTTAGGATGTGTCTCTCTTCAACCTTAGCACTTTCCTCATTCTCACTGAAAACCAAATTTTCCTGCAAGTATCCTTTATTCTTTATTACTCTAATAGGCAGTTCCCAAGTTTCATTACTACGGCCTATATGACTTCCTATAAAAGACTCTCTTATCATTTTAGAGTCAGGTAAAGTTAAAATTAAGTTGTTCTGATCAAAATTGATCTTTCCCTGGTACTTTGATAAGAAATCAGTACCAATCAACATATCAACACTTAAGCCTAGCACAATCAAACAAGGATGATCTATTACTACGTCATTTATACCAATGGGTATCAAAGCTTCGTGTTGAACTGGTCTAGAGACTTTTCCAGTAGCACCTATAATCTTTAAGCCACTTACTTTCATAACTGTTAACTTCTCTTTATTGGGTATGGTGTCAAAAAATGTTTGTGATAAAGCACTTGCTTCACTGCCACTGTCAAGCAGACAACGCACAGTGACTCCTGATATGTTTACTTTGATAACAGGGTGAGTTATTTTACATTGAACAGGTTGCTCACACACCTCGTCTAATAAATCTCGTTCTATGTTCTTCCAGCTAAAGTAATTCTGATCAGTTGCAATTACATTTACATTTACATCCTGGGGCTCATCATGCTCTATAATCTTAGCTGCTTTCTCTAATCTGTCCACTAACTTTAAATCGAAGCATCTGACGACTTTTTCTACTTTTGTTTGCTGCACATCAGCCAAACTATCCTCTACCTCTGAGCAACTGCGTCCCTGCGCAATATTGCTGTTCATAAGAATGTCGTCACCTTCAACCATTTGTGGCACGTTTACACAGCTACTAGATTCTTTCACCTCGTTACTATTTCTACCCCCTTCATTCATCATTTCCTCCTCTCTAAAGTTTTGCAGTACTGATTCTACTTCTGCTACTTCTACTTCAGCTTTTAGATTGCCATTTTCATCGAAGATGTAAGCTTTTACTTCATCATTATTCCCATCAGACTCAAACCCATTATCTATTTCTTCCCCATTATCTACCTTGAGTTCCTGTTCTTCCTTGACCCATTTTTCTAGTGTATCCAAAATACTATCCACTATTTTGTGAGAGTGGCTTAACACATCACTGGTATTATCTGTATTTATTTCGTCATCCATGTTGTCTGTCTGTGTATGTTGGCTGATTGTCTGTGTTTCCGTTACTGGCTGTGTTACTGTTACCGCCTGGTGAGCGCCAGTTTCCTCATAGACGGGATTTAGTTTCCCACACGCGGCCTGTTGTGTTCATCTGTGACACCACTAGATATAGTAGCATCATGACTCCCTTCTTGTCTTAATGGCATAGGATTTACTTCTCCACTTTCGTCATAGTAGTTGTTACGAAAGCGTGGTGAGTATCTACCCCCTCTTCCTCTGCCACGGCTTTGGTTTCGATAGTTTGTTTTGGTGTGCCTAACTTCCATATTTCTAACGTTCACGTTTCCATTATTTTGTACGTGATTGTTAGAAGATTTGTTATTCTGCTGCACCTGCTCCTCAGCAGCAGCTACTCTTTCCACTCTTTCCAGATATTCAATAAATTTGTCTATATTATCTCTAGGGGCGGAAATGATCCTCTTCTGCCAGTACCACGGCAGCTTACCTTCTAAACCCATAATGATCATATCTGGCTTCATCTTTTCTGTCAAATGTGACAGTCTTGAAACCCACTTCCTAGCGAAATCCTTTACTGATTCATGCCCTGGGAAAAACTTCTTACCACTCCAGAATTCCCTTAACACATCATTTTGTTTGTTATGTGACCAGTATTCGTTGAGAAATGCAGACTTAAATTCAGATAAAGTTTTACATTTGATCATTACATCCGCTGACCATCGCAAAGCATCACCTGACAAATGACTTCTTATAAATGAAATTTTTTCTCTTTCTGACCAAGTGTTGGGGAGAACATCCTCAAAGTCATTCCAAAATTCAAGAGGGTGAATGTACTTATCAGGATCAAAGCGCAAAAACTGTCGACACCCTATAAAAGCGGCGTCAACTGAAGTCACATGCTGTACAGTAGAATGACTAGAATTAACAGAGGTTACTCTATTTTCTAGGTTAGCAATGTTAGTATTTAATTCCTCTACTTGTGACTCTACTGCTTCTATCCTGGCAGAACATCTTTGTTCTACTGCACCACGAATTTCGGTACAGGTTTCTTTTACTTTCTCAATGTTTTTCTGACAAGTATCTACTTTAATTTGTACCTCTTTAACTTTGTCAGAGCAAAGTTTGGACTCGTTGCTCAATCTTTCGGACAACCTCACTTCCAAAAGTTCATCTGCCTCTTGATAATTTTTTTGAATTTGATCTATTTCACATTTGAAAGTACTATGCATTTTAGTTAACTGTTGCCCTACTTTTACTTGAATGTCATGATGAATAGCATCTATCTTATAATTCAAACTATTCCATTTTGATTGCAGTTCTTCTTTTAGTTCTTTATTACTATCCTCAATTTTATTCTCCAACTCTTTATTACTATTTTCAATTTTATTTTCCAACCCTTTATTACTAACCTCAATTTTATTCTCCAACTCTTTATTACTATTTTCAATATTAGCCTCAATTTTATTTTGGTTTGATTCGAGTTTGGCAAACAGTATTTGCATCCAATCCGGAGCTTCTACCTTGATACTTTGTATCTCTTGACTTGACTGAGCTGGAGATATATTGAGCTCAGTTTCACTACCTGACAAAGTTAGCAACTCTACTGGCTCCCTTTTGACTTCTATTTCACTTATTGATTGCATCCCTGCACTCTCATTTAAATTAAAGTCATAATTTACTGGTGACAAATTACGTTCTAGTTCAATATTTGAGGGATTAATGGAACCATCCTCATTAAACTCAATTCCTGATCGTGAGGATTCTTGGTCAGAGACCGGTTCCCTTCTGAAATGTACACTACTTTCCATATCTTTTAGTTTGTTAGCAGCAGTTAATAAATATTTTAAAAGGCTTTGACTTAACTTAAATGCTTGATTTCGACGAATGATGTCGTCGCGGTGTACCAGCAATCGTGATGCGACGCGTCGCGACGTATTGAAGGCAGCAGCAGCAGCCGTAGCGTCGAGTACCGCCACAGGAATCGCCTACTGCAATAGCTCCAGGGGGGGGCAGCAAGGCACCGTTGACCGCTTGGCGCAGCCGGCAGCTGTCTCGCAGATCAGCGCAGCTCCGCGATGACGCACCGTCTTCCTTTAGTCTCAGCGCCGTCGGCAGCCGCGATCCAGCATCGTCGCCTTCCTCACCATCGTCACTAACCAACGTACAGCGGTAGACACTTATTGTTTATACACTACACCTGCCTTTACTGGTAACACTGTTCCCACACTAGTTCAATTCAGTGTCCTGTTATTGCCTACCGAGTTCGTTAATTTATACCAATCGCTTTCACACATCGAGCACTTTTATTTGCTTTTAATTCAGTTTTCCCGGCCGATAAGCACCATATGTGGGGCGGCGAAGAAGTCGTCGAATGAGTTGTTTGAATGTTCATTTCACGTAACAGACTATTGCCGATGCAACATATGTGGGACGGCGAAGAAGTCGTTGTTTAATGTTGAATGAAAGTTGAACATTGCCACCTTAAATCACGCGAGCCTGGCAACTAATTTGGTGGCCAGTCAGAAAGCGAAGGGAAACTTACTGACCTTAGTTCCCAGTCTGCACGGCCACATTCCTGTACAGCCCAGCTAAACGAAAAAATATCCATAGTTCTTCACGGGATTAGGGCTGCTTCAATAAAATTTAAAGTTCCAAACAAGATTTTATTATCTTAAAGGCTCACACAAATTACTCGAAACTTCTGAAAATGCTAAAGACATTAAATATTGTTAATTCAGCCAATCGTTTAATAGTTCAGAGGCGACTTCTACAGCAAGTTCCTCCCGAATAGTTCATTACTCTAACTAACGGTGCTCTATTAATAGTTCGCAATAATGTTAAAAAAAAAGATTAATGCTCGCCTTAAAAGTGGAGTTAGTCACCACTTGCCACGCGGAATTATACTTCACACGGACGGCACAATAACAGTTTGTTACCGAAGTCTAAACGATCCAGGACGGTGTACAGTCCTCGCGATTTTCAATGTCCGTTTACATTGCTAAGTACGCACATGTCACAGCCCGCTATGACGTCACCCGAGGCGAGGCGCGATCGGACGTTAAGCTCGCGTGGACTAGGCTTTGGTCTAATGCGGAGTGAGCTTACTACTGCCTCTGCCGCTCTTTTTATATAGCTCCGGCGCGTACCGCCAAGAGAGCATCTGTTCTTTCCGTTCATATGCAGATGCCTGCGGCCTCCAAATGACCGCTATCTCAGGCACATAATCTTAAATATCACATTTAATAATAGCTTTACAAACTTCTCAATTTTTGTATACATACATCTGAGCAGTACAGAAGCACGTAGAAAATCTCAGCCCGCTAAAATTAAAACTTTACTCTCTAGAATTTTTACAATGGAACTAACGGTAGATAGTTACCTCTGAACCATAGCTTTATCAAGACTTGTATCAGCTGTTAATTATGCTACAAGACTAAAACTTGGTGTAGCTTTGTTAATTGTCCTATCTGATCATTGGTCTTAAAGAATTTGTTTTATCATTAAAATTTAAAGTACTTAATCTATAATGCTTATGTACATTTTACTCACAAAAGTAGTTTTTACTAAATTACTAAAAAACTAGAAGAGGTAACTGATTGTGGTATTTCCATTATTATTATTAGGGTGAACTGAAGCATCCTACCAATTTTCAATATTGTAGCTCTATTATTTCGCGCCTCTGATTTTTCCGAAAAACGCGGATTCTGGAGTCAATTTTAGTTTTATGGTTTTGGAAACCAGCACCACTCATTAATGACTTCTTACTGCACCTTCTCACCAAATTTTGGCTTCCTAGCGTCATTATTTAGCGCCTCCTATTTTTCTTTCAAAACGTGAATTTTACGTAAACTACTAATTTTATAACATTAAGATTTGTTACCTGAAACATTATTACATAGAACTATACTTTAACAAAGTTTTACACACAAATCTTAATTTTTACTTTTATGTTAAATGTGGTGCAATACTATATGCAGGCGCGTTACGATGACGTGACGCTACTAGCAGTGAACTAGGGTAAGTCCCGTGCACTCGCTCGCCTCTGTATCTTATACATGATACAGCGCTTGCTTTGCTTCAACCTCTTCCCTGTACTTTCCTGGATGTACGTTTTATCACTGTTCACTAAAGTAACAACATTATGTTCCCTCGGTGCCAAAGTTGCGGTGCTAATTTTTTTTCAATCTCTTTGGAGTTATTCGCCAATTGTCCTATCCCTTACTGTAACTAGTTAGTCTCCTGCATGACTTTCTGATTGTACTGCTGCTTCTGCACTGCTATTTCATTCCTTCAACTTACAGCCATCCAGTTTGTTTACTTCTGAGTCATTAATAGCAACATTGCACAATTGTTGCATGTCTGTCACATCTTTAATGTTTTCGTAATGACATTTCTCAACTACTTGAACCTCCTCAACTATAGTAGTTCAGTTGTAGCGTTTATAAAATCTTCCTCAGCTTTTCCTGTTATTTAATTCTATCCGTATCTTCTTGGAGTTGGGCCGTGTCCTGCTGCAGTTGGATATCTCTTTCATCTAGGTCTCTCTTCTATCCTTTTTTTATGCTACTGTAATTTTTTCTTGTGATAACTTCTCTATGCTCTTTTTGGTTTCTTCTGATATCTTCTCTATACTCTCTTTGGTTCCCTGTGATCTATTCTCTAAGTTCTCTTTGGTTTTCTGGGATGTTTCTTTACTTTATTGCAATATCTTCTCTATGCTTTTGGTGTTTTCTTGGGACAACCGGGTCATGAACCTCTCCAATACGGACTGTAACTGTTTGACGTATATACTTGGCCTGTCTATCACTGGTTTTACTGGGGTCCCAGTTTAACAGAGTGAATGATCTAAAGGACTGTCAACTGACAGTCCAGAATTACTGATTCCTGAATCATCTCTTTCCTCCTGCACTATCTCCATTTTTCTAGGTACCACATCTTCAGTCTTTCTTTGGACCAGAAGACATCTTGATAATTCACTATCTCTTGGCAAATATTATTAAAGAACTCTTTGGTTGCCCTAATACTTTTTTAATTAACGACAAATTAAATAAGCCCTCACTGTTCTATTTTAGTTAACCTGAATTAACAGAGTATCTCTCACCCATGAAAACAATATTCCTCACATGCCTTCAAAAGTCAAATACTAACATCAATATTCACAATTTTACCAAAAATGGTTAAATAAGATACTCATCATAAATCAGTACACATATTAATCTGTTACAATAAACACTGCACATGATTTGCCGTTGTTTGCTATAGCCACTGTTCAGGTGTGTAGACATGAAAACATAGGCATGCTATACTTCAGAGAAAAATCTTAAAAACTGTTGTAAGAACTGTTTATAGTCCTCTACATTAATATAAAATACAATTTGAAATTATTTATATGCTCTGAATACTGTGTATATAGGTTACCATTACCAGCATATCGTCTCTACTCATCCACTGAAGCCCACACATGACGTGATGTTTTGATATTGGAGGGTGGGCGTGGTTCCTGCGTGTTTTGGTCGGCTGCATCGCGAGGCAGTCTGCTCGTAATTACCATATAGCCTTGGTTGCTTGGTGGGTTGGTGTTGGGTTCGCTTGTGGGTGATTGTAGTTCCCTGGTCGACCACCCAGTGGTGCACTCGTTACTTGCGGTTACCACTTCGGCTTCCATGTGGCTCAGCCACGCTGGGTAGCCGCGCGGTTTGGGGCGTCTTGTCACGGCCCGAGCGGCTCCCTCTACGGAGGTTCGAGTCCTCTCTTGGGCATGGGTGTGTCCGTTGTCCTTAGCGTAAGTTAGTTTAAGTTAGATTAAGTAGTGCGTAAGCTTAGGGACCGACGACATTAGCAGTTTGGTCCCATAAGACTTTACCACAAATTTTTTCCAGGTGTCTCAGCAGCTGCGTAGTTTGTAGTTTCGATGCTAGACGTCGAAGTTGACACTTAGTGTTCTCGTTTTTTTCACTTGAAGTCACTGCTGTTGCACGATGCGGTGTGATTCATTTGCTTTGTTTAGCTTGCTCGTGAGAATCAGGTCTAGCGTTGAGTAGAATCATTTTGCATTCCCAACTTTTGGGCTCTCCTTTTTGCATGACTAACGTCACTCAACAATTACGTCATCGTCTGAACTCGAGTAATGGATTCAGTTTTATGGGTCCACGTGAGATCAACCGATTTTAGTTGTTCAAAAAGCCGTTTTAGGATTATAATCACCAAAAAGAATTCTGCGCCAAGTTCGTGACGAATATTTGGCCTGATTAGATACAACAACGTGCACATGTGTCTTTCCTTAGAATCAGAACTCCGGAGTTAGTCACGTAGATTTTAACATTCTCTATTTAAGTCACTTTCATTGACACTACTTCCGCTATCTGATATTATGAAAACAAGTTTATTCACGGGGTACAATATGGAAGCCCCAACTACACTCCTGGAAATTGAAATAAGAACACCGTGAATTCATTGTCCCAGGAAGGGGAAACTTTATTGACACATTCCTGGGGTCAGATACATCACATGATCACACTGACAGAACCACAGGCACATAGACACAGCCAACAGAGCATGCACAATGTCGGCACTAGTACAGTGTATATCCACCTTTCGCAGCAATGCAGACTGCTATTCTCCCATGGAGACGATCGTAGAGATGCTGGATGTAGTCTTGTGGAACGGTTTGCCATGCCATTTCCACCTGGTGCCTCAGATGGACCAGCGTTCGTGCTGGACGTGCAGACCACGTGAGTCGACGCTTCATCCAGTCCCAAACATGCTCAATGGGGGACAGATCCGGAGATCTTGCTGGCCAGGGTAGTTGACTTACACCTTCTAGAGCACGTTGGGTGGCACGGGATACATGCGGACGTGCATTGTCCTGTTGGAACAACAAGTTCCATTGCCGGTCTAGGAATGGTAGAACGATGGGTTCGCTGACGGTTTGGATGTACCGTGCACTATTCAGTGTCCCCTCGACGATCACCAGAGGTGTACGGCCAGTGTAGGAGATCGCTCCCCACACCATGATGCCGGGTGTTGGCCCTGTGTGCCTCGGTCGTATGCAGTCCTGATTGTGGCGCTCACCTGCACGGCGCCAAACACGCATACGACCATCATTGGCACCAAGGCAGAAGCGACTCTCATCGCTGAAGACGGCACGTCTCCATTCGTCCCTCCATTCACGCCTGTCGCGACACCACTGGAGGCTGGCTGCACGATGTTGGGGCGTGAGCGGAAGACGGCCTAACGGTGTGCGGGACCGTAGCCCAGCTTCATGGAGACGGTTGCGAATGGTCCTCGCCGATACCCCAGGAGCAACAGTTTCCCTAATTTGCTGGGAAGTGGCGGTGCGGTGCCCTACGGCACTGCGTAGGATCCTACGGTGTTGGCGTGCATCCGTGCGTCGCTGCGGTCCGGTCCCAGGTCGACGGGCACGTGCACCTTCCGCCGACCACTGGCGACAACATCGATGTACTGTGGAGACCTCACGCCCCACGTGTTGAGCAATTCGGCGGTACGTCCACCCGGCCTCCCGCATGCCTACTATATGCCCTCGCTCAAAGTCCGTCAACTGCACATACGGTTCACGTCCACGCTGTCGCGGCATGCTACCAGTGTTAAAGACTACGATGGAGCTCCGTATGCCACGGCAAACTGGCTGACACTGACGGCGGCGGTGCACAAATGCTGCGCAGCTAGCGCCATTCGACGGCCAACACCGCGGTTCCTGGTGTGTCCGCTGTGCCGTGCGTGTGATCATTGCTTGTACAGCCCTCTCGCTGTGTCCGGAGCAAGTATGGTGGGTCTGACACACCGGTGCCAATGTGTTCTTTTTTCCATTTCCAGGAGTGTATTATTGTCCTGTCTAGTTCAAATTATGGCGTTCCTTCCCACGATTTTTGAACTTCAAAATTACCTTGAGCAGGGTGATTATAATTAAACTTTCAAACCGCTGTATAAATAATACCACTGGTCAGAATGACATCAAATTGCAACGGACTATTATCGGAGAAGGGGGAAAACGCATCTCAAGAAAAATAAATAGTTACGAAATGTAGCAATAGATGGCGCTGTAAGCATCATATTTTAATAGTGATCGACTACAAATGACAATACAAAAATGCCTAAGGTGTACGTCTGTCGTTAAACGAACTGTACTACTCAAAGTGTGCATGGGTGTACGGTGTGATACAGTTAGTTACGTAAGAGCATCCACCACGGTAAGGTCATATGACATCGGATGGGAAAAATTGTATTCAATTGTCGTGAGGCCAAAAACCACATAAAAAGCATCACTCACATTGGTTTTTAACTGTCCTGAGTCCGAAAACCGCATAAAAATCGTCAATCACATCGATTTTTAATTGTCCTGATGCCAAACCCGCATAAAAAGCATCAATCAAAATCAAATCGGATTATTAATTTCCGTGTGACTGGCGCAAAACATGTTCAGTAAGCTGTCCACCGTTTTCTACAAGCTGAAATCGGGAAACAGCATGTTACACAACTGATCGAAGTGTTTCCGGGATCACGTTCAGAAGGTGTTGTGCAATGCCTGCCTTCAATGCAGCTAAGTTTGCAATCGGAACACTGAACACAACGTCTTTCAGATAGCCCCACAGCCAGAAGTCACGCCGATTAAGATCAGGTGATCGAGGCAGCCAGGCAACTCATAATTCTAGCATTTCCAAAATTGCACTTCAGCAGCTGCTTACTGGATTTGCAATGCGCGGAGGTGCGCCACCTTGCATAAAAATGATCTTATCCACACATCCACACTGTTGGAGAGCTGGAATGACATGGTCGCGCAAAACGTGTAGTGTATGGTGCTTACCGGTGACGGTACAGTTTCAACAGGACGGGAAGCACCTGTCTCTTCGAAAAAAATGTGGCCTTATGATAAATGATGCCGTAAACCCGCACCGCACAGTGACCTATGAGGATGAAGCGGTCCTGGTTGATTTGCTTGTGGATCTTCCGTTGCCCATATTCGACAATTCTGTGTATTGACATATCCTGTCAGATAGATATGGGCTTCGTCTGTTCACAGAATCTTCCACGGCCAATCATTGTCCACTTTCATGAGAGCAAGAAATTCTAAAGTAATGATCTCTCTTGCTATCAGATTAACAGTAAGCAACTCGTGCACATGGATAATTTTGAATGGATAGCAAAGAAGGGTGTTTCGTAGGATTTTACGCACCCTGCTCATGGGTATGTCCAATGCTCGGGCAATTCCCCGTGCACTACACGTTTGCACAACACTCGTCTCCACCTGCAATGCCGTGGCCACTGCTCCCACTGACGTCGAATCAGTTCGTTTCCTTTCTCTACCAGGTTGCACACCAAAAGAATTCGTCTTTTCGAATTTCCGAGACATTTTCTCCAGACCCACGGCAGTCATCGGATCAGCGCCTTTTTCCAAACCCTTCAATGTCCAGAACTTCGGCAGAGCTACGTCTGCACAGTCATCATTCTTGTAATACAGCTTTACAAGTAGAGCACGATCCTGCATTGAGACAGACATGGCGAACGTCGCAGACGCAAAAGGAGAAAAAGCCGTGTACCCGGCGCGTTTATACCAACTTCAGTGGGTCGTGCACATGACAGGTGTTTTCATTTACGTATTCTGACACATACAGCGCCATCTATTGATAAATTTTCACACTTTTTTTTCTTCCATACAGACCACTGGTGATAGTTCTACAGCATTTTGAAAGTTTAATTATAATCACTCTGTATTACATTTTCCAGTTTAAATATTCCTTACTGTTCATTCCAAAGATTTGCAAGTCCTAGGCCCAGTAGCCAAGATGAAACACTCTGAATTAAATTTTCAATTGTTAGTGACTGAATAACCTAGCAGCCTAATCTCTCATTTTAATGAGTATTCATGACGATAAATTATCATTTTTATTTTATTACTGGAGTTGTTGCAACAGGGTTTCTGACTGCGAATATAACATTACAGTCAAGGAATATAGGTTTTCGAATAGGCAAGGTTAAAGTGAGCTGCACTTTGTAAAATGACAATGAGAGACAGTAACTATATTGAACATACACATCTGTTCACATGTAACCTCAGGACAATTCCACTACATCGAAATATCGCCATACGCTACTGCAGTGCATGCGAACACGGTGTTATCGACACCCAAGTATTTTCTTATTCACTTTTTGATAAGAACAGATACATTGTCACTAGAAGGTGTAATTGTTACTGGTTACTCAATCCAACCTCCGTCAAACCATCACAACAGCAACTCAGCTACTCAGCTAATGACAACATCTCTCTCCCGGTACAATCGCTTCTGTACCTTACCTCGAGCTGTGTAAGCGAAATATGATTATCTCTGAGTAAAAAACAGTGGATTCATTGGTTTATGATCCAAAATAATTAACCTGGGATCATAGATATGAGGCAAAATGACTCACATCCAGATTGATTTTAGATTAACAACATATCGACGACAAGCAATGAAAACGTCGTAACTCCAGCTATCTGTGAAAACCTGTAATTCTAGTAACCAGTAACTCTATAATCAAAAAGAGGGTTAAAGGTGCATGGATTTCTCGAATTTGTCAATAACTAGGATTCTACTACACAGTCATACACGTAGCAACTTTCTGTATCACTTTATATTATTTTTTAAGAAACCGTTTTTTCTTTACCTGAAAAAATTTAACAAAATGGAGTTACGGGCTTCTCATTACCCATCATCGAAATGTGTTTTTTCATGCATTATTACATTTTAGAGTGCTTTTCCATAGTTACCTACATATTTATATCGTAAAATTTTCTGCTTATTGTAGCAAATATCTACACATTTAACGAAGACCGTGTTAAATTTCTGATGTTCTTCATCTGATGTGTATTTTTAGTTTGTATTTCATTGTGAAACTGCTGGCGTTGATCTAAGTATATGGTCAGAGCCTCAAGCATAAAGTTGCCAAATACAAAGGCCCCAGGTTCGAATACCGGTCTGGGTCACAGTTGTAATTTGCAAGGATGTTTTAATAGTGTCTTTTTTTAAAAAATTATTCTCGTCACTTTATCATGTTAGATTTAAACATATTGCCTATTATTGTAAAGTAAATGCTACAATAAAAGCTAAATCTCTTCAAGACAGTGACTTTAATTACTGAAACTGACTGGTTGGGTCAAAATGACTCATGGTTAGTAAGTGAGAGATTGAGGAAAAGGTTAGTGTTATTGTCATAAGGAATTGTCTGTGTCTTTAGGAAAATGCCACTATGTGTCTTGACAGTAGAAGAACACTTGGAAATGTTAGCTTGCCTACAAAGAAGATTACCTATATAACATTTGTACTTCCTATACTGGAAGACTGCCCAAGTGTTACGCATCCATATCAAAACAGACAAGCAAAGGTCAGTGACAGTATACCGTAGTACCACTACCATTTAATGGGCATATCTGTGGGAATGTGTGGTAAAGTACAGCAGCAGCTACTGGCAGCTGGCGAGTGTAAGGCGTTTACATTTTGACTACAATCACATAGCTGTTGAATTACTGCGAGATGGGGCAGGTTTGCTCGGTGAAACCATCCAGTGCAGCGGTAATAGACAGTTTTTGCAGTACAGGCAAGAGGATGTTTCCACCAACGGGTTCCAGTGGTGTTGCCGAGAACGTGACTAGAAGCAACACATTAGCATAAAACTTGCACTGCTATCTTGTGTGTCCGCAGCTCGTGGTCGTGCGGTAGCGTTCTCGCTTCCCACGCCCTGGTTCCCGGGTTCGATTCCCGTCGGGGTCAGGGAATTTCTCTGCCTCGTGATCAGTGGGTGTTGTGTGATGTCCTTAGGTTAGTAAGGTTTAAGTAGTTCTAAGTTCTAGGGGACTGATGACCGTAGATGTTAAGTTCCATAGTGCTCAGAGCCATTTGAACAATTTTTTGCTATCATGTGTAAATAGCTAAGATTATGCAGCGATTTCTTTCGCAGGACAGCAGTTCTACCAGGAGTTTGGGGGCTACGCCAGATGAGGAGACAACATGGAGCATCAAAAGCAACTGCTAGTTAAGGTCTCCATCGTAACACCAGTTTCCTCCACTAAGTCCACCTTCTGGACCTAGTGTGACGATGCAGAGGGCCATCCCAGGCTTACTCAATCGGCAAGCTGGACTCTTGCCCAGGGGACAGCGGATAGTACCCTGTGCACAGCAGCCATCTTCCACCATCATGGTGTGCATGCCGCTGCGTCTTACGTCAACAACCAGCTAAGATGCAGACAACTATCGCAGAGCTGGCAACTGTAGCAAGTTTACCGACCGACTTCGTGCACCGCTGATGCAAGGTGTTTGTGGTACGACTCACGCAAGGGGGTCGCAAGCCACAGACAGAGCACAGGTATCAGCAAAACTGGGAGCGCATTTCTTGCAGCCAGCTGGCTTGCCACTGGTTGTCATCTCGTTGGCCACCCGACTCTCTCCACATGGAATGGAAGCATGGTCAATAACCCACACTAACAGAACACAAATGTACAAGTAAAGGTATTATTTCGGCCGCTGACTCCCCTGGTCTGCTATCCTGTCTCACCCGTCCCCTACTTTTTATTCTGCATCACATCCACTCGTAGCCACCCCTCCAGCCCCGGAGACGGCTATAAGACAAAGCAAGGCAGCACAAATGGTCGCAAATTGTATGACTGACGAGGAAGTGAAGCAGAAATGGCAAAGGTTTGAACAAAGAAGCCCTGCATCTCCTTACTGCCTGAAAAGGTCTAGCGTTGGTTTTCAGAGTATTATCTACAAACAGTCTTCAGGACCTATATATTGTCATCATAGTAGCTGGGAATACAGAATCAGATAACAACACCTTGCTTAGAGACGTAACACCAAGTAATGTACTCAACATTCTTGCTTGAATGGAATGGGAATAAATGTTTACACACTGCCAATATAACTTCATATGCGTACATACCACTCTCGGGTACGTAAGTGATTAGAGTTGCAATTCTCTGTGTCAGGCAGGACAACCACCAGAGTCTATTAGCGCTGTTCTTGTTTAGCGATTTTAACAAGCCTGGTAGGGTACATAACGTTCATGAACATTGTGAAAGAAACGGAAAGGACGCGTTCTTGTGTGAGACAACGTTATCATCATGTGACAGAACTTTTAAGTGGCCTCACTGTGGATCTCCATTTGTTCAACTGATCGAGTCATGCAGTATCCAGATTTATGTGACATTTGATGAGACAGTGGCCTCATGCTGTATTATATGGGAATACTATTGTGGTCATACTCGTTGTTCAGGTTTCAGTCGGGCAAGTCTGACCATCACAAGGGAGGATCACTATATTGTGCACCGAGCATACAGTAACTTCCACACATCTACGGCCGGCTGCGGTGGCCGAGCGACTGCTACGGTCGCAGGTTCGAATCCTGTCTTGGGCATGGATGTTTGTGATGTCCTTAGGTTAGTTAGGTTTAAGTGGCTTTAAGTTCTAGGGGACTGATGACCTCAGATGTTAAGTCCCATAGTGCTCATAGCCATTTGAACCATCACACCTACGTCTGCAGTCCGAGAACGCACTCTCCCTGCAATTACCTCTGTCATCTCAAACCACTGGTTCCCATGCGTAGACTACTGTTTACATCACAACACAAACGGGTGCGTTTGGAGTGATGCTGTGCCCGGTAAACGTGGATGGAGCCCAGGTGACAATCGTCGGGGAGTATTATGGTGAACTGAGGAGAGGTGCATTATTCCTATGTTTCGTTCCTGGCAACATGATGTGGGGAACCACCGGGTATAACTTCAGGTCACGGTTGGTTGTGACTGAGGGAACTCTGATACCACAACGGTAAGTCATAGGCATCCTGCGTCTTTATGTGTTAACTCTCATGCCATTTTTCAACAGGAAAATGTTCGTCCTCACATGACACGTGTCTTTTGAACTGTTTAAGTGATTTTGAAGTAGTCCTGTTACCAACAAGATCACCAGGTCTGTCCCCGATAGAATATGCGTGGGACGAGCTGGGACGTCAACTTCGTCCTAGTACCAGTAAGCGAGATATTAAGTACCAGTTATAGCAGTTCTTGACCAGATTGCCTCAGGAGAGGATACGGCTTCACTACACCCGTCTGAATCGATGCATGCATCCTGTACACAGGAGGTGCGGCGCCATGCTGCTAAGTAGACTCACACTGCCACATTTGACTCGATTCTGTATTGACTGAAATAACATCACATACTTTTTCAACCTCTAAAGTTTCATTTCATACCTCCTCCTGTTCTGGGTAGTTGAGCTTTTTTTATAGGCAGTGTATATACATTTCAATAAGAAGTATCCTCTGCCACTAGCTTTGCATCCCTTTTCAGCGTCTGAATAAAGTTGTAAAGTGAGCGCAGGACGCTGGACGAACAACTGAAGATGTTAGACGACAGCAGGCAATAAAATTTCAAATAACGGACGTTAACGGTACGTGTTACGGTGATTTATTTTTTCGATAATATAGAGATTGCTCGCATGGCTGCAGTCTGTTATTAGACCTACCAATAAACTTCAACAAAGAAAAGACATTTTGCAGCACCGTAGCCTATACTTTTTTATCGATATACCACAGAGTACGGTTGCAGGTGTTACGTTTTGCCGACGCCCTGCATTGTAGAATAAAATTTATAGCTGTAAGTAACCTGCAATGAGAAACGGGATGAAATTCCTGTCGTCATTAGAAGAACGCTCTAGAACTCGTTATTAGCCGAATAATATCCGAATTGATTTTTTGCTCCGAATAAAACGAGCAATTTTCGCCTGCCGCGGGCGCTGGTAATTTATAGCTTATTGCAAGCGCGATATCTAATAAAGATAACATTGTCCTCTGGGGAAGTTATTATCGGCCAGACAGTCTAATGAATAGACCCTTCCCTGGGGAGGCGTATATCTCGGAGCGGCGCAACAAACATCGCCGCTTAACTGCTCCGCGCCCGTTGCCGCGAAACACGGATACTCGGCCGACAGCAATGTCCGCAGCATTACCCACTGTACTGTACTGCAGCGGTGGCCGGCGGATTCTCTGAGCTCAACTCTCCGTCCGCTCCTGTACGCTAACATCACAGTGCTCCTGTCTGACGTAGGTAGGACTTCACAAAGCTCGTGACATGGTACAACGACGATCATACTTTACTTTATTTAATTTTTCTTTGCTGGTTCCGTGGATTGTATCCACAACAACTTACTATGATGTGGAACCTGTCACTAGGCTAACAAATAAGACAATGTGGTTGTATGCTGGTCATTGACATAGCTGGTTATAGTTCTTAGATGTTTGAAAAATGACGTATACCGCATGGAGATACTGGTGAAATACTTTATTTATGTTACCAGTTTCAGTCGTTTGACCATCATCAGGTTCCTGTACACCAAGTAAAATACACTGAAGATGGTGAAAATGCCTTTACTTAACATTCAGACTTCTATGTAGACCGTATTATGCTAACTGGTGGAAGCCCGACAAAAATTCTTTTTACTGCCTGTAAAATTGTGTTTTACCATGTTAACTGCTGTAAGTAAGATTATAATTTTGTTTGCTTTCAACAAAACCTATTTTGAATAGTTTAGGAGTGTGTTTTGTTTACTCATTATTGTGTTATATGATAAGCGTCAACGAGCCCCCATACATGCGTAGCCCTGACCCATACGAGGTCCAATTTACGCACTCGACTTGGACCTTTATGACATTATTTACCACTTTGAAATGTAATGTTGAGTTAGAAGTAAACTGAACAGCCAGAACATTATGACCACCTACCTAATAGCAGATATGTCTAAAATTGACAAGCACAACAGCGAACAACGCGTCGTGACACGGAAGCAATGAGGCCCTGGAGGGAGATGGCACCACATCTGCGCACACAAGTTACCTAATTTCCGTGAATTCCGTGGAGGGGCGGGGGGTTGATGGGCTGTGAAACCGTTTTCACTCACATTTCAGATGTGTTCGATTGAGTTCATATCTGGCGAGCTGAGGGGGGTGGGGGGTTAGCACATCAATTGGAACTCGCCAATGCTTTCCTCGAACCACTCCATACCACTTCTGACCTTGTGACATGGCGCGTTATCTTGTTGAAAAATGCCAGTGCTGTCAGGAAACATGACCGTCATGAAGCTGTGTACGTCGTCTGCGGCCAGTGTACGATAAACCTCGGCTGTCATGATGCCTTGCATGAGCTCCACTGGACCTACGGATGCCCAACTGAATGTTCGCCAAGAGCAGCTCGTCTCCATCCAGCAGTACAGCTGTCAAGGAGTTGTTCTCCTGGAAGACGACGGTTTCGAGCCATCCCATCGGCATGATGAAGACGTTATTGGGATTCATCAGACCATGCAACATTCTGCCAAAGTGCCCATTTCACTTGTAGTTGCCGATGTCGTGGTGTTGACATTGGCACATGCATGCTCGTCGGCTGTGGAGACGCATCGTTAGTTCAGACACACTTGCACTATGCCCAGCATTAAAGTCTGTTCTTAGTTCCACCACAGTTCGCCGCTAGTCCTGCTTTACCAGTCCGACATCTATAATCAGGGCTGCCCGCTCAACCCTACGATGTCCGGACGCGGTTTCACCACAGTGTTGAAGACAAGCACCACAGCACTCCTCCAACACCCAAGTCACGCCGTTTCCGAAATACGCGTGCCGAGTTTCTGGGCCATCACAATCTGTCCTCGTTCAAAGTCTAGAGAGATCGTGCGCCTTCCCCATTCTAAGCACATGCAGCACACTCACTGATATTACACGCACCGTGCGCGTGTCTGACTAACATTCATTCCTCTCCAGGCGACGCTGCTCTCGCCTGGACGCGTTTACATCGGTAATAGGCCGGTGGTCATAATGTTCTTGCTGGTCAGTGTATTTATGCCAAGTTATATTTTAACTACCATGTTAAAAGACTTAACAATTTAAACATGATAAGTCTAACCAAAAAATTAAAAAAAAATCGGCAAAGAAATCCATGTAAATGTGCTACGGTCTCCCCTACTCCAACATACGTCTCCCGAAATTACTACAACGGAAAATCCGATAAATTGGAGCTAATACGGACTACCGATAATTGTTCTTCCGAAGCGCCGGTCGCGAATGGAACAGGGAAGGGTAAACAAATAGTGGTAACGTAAGTGCGCCCCGCCACACACCGTGAGGTAGCTTGCAGGGTATAGATGTAGATACGGATTTAGAACACTTTGCGTCTATGTGAGGAAATGCCCCAGAAAATTCTCTGCCATGAAAGAACTGAAGTAAGCAAAGTAAACATATTTTATAATGCTTTGATCACTAAAAATCAGCAATTGGTCAGCCCATGTTATACCGCTACTTTGTAAGGAAGCTTTAAATCACTGAACGGTTTTCTCAGAGTGCTTTCCAAGACCGCTTCTGACTCTTCTGGTTCCTGCAGACCGCTCTTGTCGTACTTTAAACACTGTTTTGCTATTGGTGCTCACTCTTACTCGCCAGAGGTATACAAAAATATTGCCGGTACTTCTGCCACTAATGTTGCTTATAAGGTGACATCGACACAACAGCGAAAGAGCCTTACGTTAATATATCTAGTAGCATCTAGTAGCATAGACGTAAACAGCAAACGTTCAAATCCTGAGAATGAACTGAAGTGATACAAATTCATCGCGAACAAACAAATAAAGAGTGAAACTATCAAACTTTCTAAGTACCAAATCTCGCATTCGTCAGGAAAATAAAAGAATAATGTATCTCTTCTTGTGCATAGTTTATTTATATCCAAAATATTGAAAGATATTCTGATACCAGGGAGTTGTTTTGCTCGCCACGAATGAGACAAATTACAAAATAAATAATTTATTAAGAACGTTCCAATTGCCATACGGTACTACTGGCTGGTTATAAGTGGCAACAAGAAAGTTTTTGTTCAAGTGCTATTAATAATAAGGCTCTACGTTTTATCTATGAGAATACTACGTTTTATTTATGACAATACAAGTACAATACAAGTACAAAAATACAGCAGCAATGTTTTAACTAGTAGAACTGCAGCAAACAAAAAATTTTTCATTTTTTAAAAGTTTTTACAATGGTTTAACAAAATTTTCTTGACTAACTCCATCCTCGGGATCAAATGTTGCAAAGCTTATTGTATAGCTTGCTGTGCTATTGAAGTGGCAACATTCTTATCAGGGGTTTCTTTTTTCAACTGATGGATGGTCTCTCAAATGAGGAACTTCATGCCGTGGAACAGCCATGGTCCTTCACCTTTGGAATACACTACCATTTTTCAATTCATCTGTTTCAGAGAGTTGGTAATAGCTATTTGACATTGATGACTACGAGACGCTTTGATCTTACTGAGTTTGTAGCTCTTACGAGCCTGCACTGACATCAATGATTCAGCAGCATCTTTAAACTCAAAGAAGTTAGGTGTATTCACTGGAATTAAATGGAATGGGTTCACAGATTTAGCTGACTCAATATTCGGTGTAAATCTTGCGGAGCAAAGGCCTTGCCTACCTTTCTTCCTTTCCCTATAATTGCAAAACCCGTTTCGCTGGTCAGAAAGCTGTGCCATTTACAAAAAAAAAAAAAAAAAAAAAAAAAAAAACCTTGCGTATTATCTCTTCAGACTATATTACGATTACCAGAAATATCACTAAAAACAAAATGGAGGTGTCCTTGCGCTATCTAGTAATGAATGCTTGAAACTCTTCCCCCCCCCCCCCCCCCCCATCCCCCCTAGGGACGTACACAAGAGTATCGAGAACAGAATAGTACTGAAAACCTGTTTCGTGAAAAAATGTTGCTTAGATGTTTGACATTTCCACTTCTAAGATGTGTACGATAACACATACATATCGCGACTATTTGCGGAAAATATATACAATCTTTAAGAACTACATTTACGTAGCAACTGTATCTTTTCGCGTGAGAGACTGTTTATAGCACTGACGTGGTTAGAAAATACTCACATTCTGATACGCAAGGGCTCTTGAAAGTGACCCGGTTCTCTGCTGAAAAGAAGGAGAAAGTTCCGTCCTAACAATAGCATTTAGGCAATCGAGGCAACCTGTGGCTCGTTCCAAAAAGTATACTCGTATGTACTCGTTCCGTTTCGTTTGCTTTCAAATTTTTCATTGTGAGGAGTTTCTCGGAATGAGAGTGGTTTCCTGGAACGACATAGAAAGCCATTTGTGTGGAGTACTTCTCGGAGACCACTTGCCGAGCCGAGGCAACCTCTGTACTCGCGCTGAAGACGAGCCGTCGCTACGGGGTCCTTGTCCCTCTTCTTGTGATGAGCCACGCTGCTGGAAGGAGGTTTCAGTACGGCCAAGTACCAGTCCAGCAGAGTCTAGTTCACTGGCGACTCAAGAGTCTGCGTCCTATTTTTATAAAGATAAACAGAACACAGCAGCAATGTTATTTCTGCACTACACGCCGGTCTAGCAAGTCTGAAGTATTTGGTGCTCCTCCGCTACTAGTCTCTCTCGAAACTCTCCTCCAGTCACAATCCTGTTTCTTGACTGCATATCTTGCGTTCCGTATCATACTTCAAGAAGAACATAGTAATTCTAGTTGCAAAGAAAGTAGATGCTGACAGGTTATTATCGAACTATCAGTTTATTTATATCATGGTTGCAAAGTACTGATTCGAATTATTTACAGAAGAACAGGAAAAAACAGTAGGTGACGACCTCGGGGAAGTTCGGTTTGGGTTCCTAAGAAATGCTGGAACATTCTAGGAATATTGACCCTAAGACTTATCTTAGGTTAAGGGAAGGTAAACCTATGTTTATACCTTTTGCAGATTTGGAGAAAGCTTTTAACAATATCGACTGGAATTCACTCTCCGAAATTCTGAAGGTAGCAGATGTAGAGTACAGGGAACGAAAAGTTATATACAACTTGTACAGAAACCAAGTGGTAGTTGTAATAGTCGAAAGGCACAAAAGTGAAGCAGTGGTTGAGAGGGGAGCGGGACAGGGCTGTAGCCCATCCCCAATGTTATGCAATCTGTACATTGAGCAAGCATTGAAGGAAGGCAAAGAAAAATTTATAGTTCAGGAAGAATAAATTAAAACTTGTGGTTTATTGATAATACTGTAATTCTGTCAGAGACAGAAATTGGCTTGGAAGTGTGGTTCAACGGAGTTAACAGTGTCTTAAAAGGAGGATATGAGACGAATATTACAAAAGCGAAACGAGGATAATGGAATGTAGTAGAATTAAATTAGCAGAAGCATTTTTATGAAAAGTGATAAGATACCGTATTGCATTGCACATCGCAAGCACTGCAAATGAGATTTGTATTTGGACAGTCAGAGCCATGTTCCTAATAGTAGCAGGTTGCAATACAAACGAGCGTTCCATTAGCGCAGGTAGGCCAATGAATTTAATTATCATCAAAGGTTATATCCATTGTAAGGCACAGTTGTTGTCAGAGTGTTATTTGTGAAAATAATACACTACTTCAGTGGCTTAATACTGGTAGAAGATCTCAGCAAAAAACAATCTTGTGGGGTTTCAAGCAGTTTATTAGAAATTCAGAGGCACTAAATTCTATGTTTATTTGCTGTGTTATTAAATTAGCAGTTGTGGTACAGTCATTGTTTGCAAGATTAAAGATAAAGACTAACCATATTCAGGGCCTACATTTTAATCTGTATCAATTTGTTTTGAAGTCAGAAAGCAAATGTAAAATTCATTGCTTTCTCGGAGGGGAATAGTTTGATGTACTGCCTAGTCTGGATTTAGCACCGTGTAGCTTGAGCTCCGCGTATTTCAGTTCAAAATTTAATTTTAACACAGTTCTGTTGCCCTGCACTCAGATTTACGTATTTCCATATCAAAATATGGTTTATATATTTGTCAGAGACGAACTTGAAACAAACACATGTTTGGAAGTTTAAGATTGGAATCTTTCAACAAGTGCCACCCTTTTCTCGATTATTTTAAGGATTTCCGGACAAAAGTTTGATGAGCAGTCTGTGCGGGAAATAAAAATTCTTTCTGAACATTCCCCTGACTGAAAATAAATATCGTCAATTTGATTCTGGATTTTTTCATTCTCGTTCTGTTGGGATGGAAAGAGCCAGAAATTCCCCACTCTAAACTTTGCGTTTTATCTCGGAGTCGATCCATAACTCATCAGCTGATAATTGTGGCTCCCGCTTAAGACAGTCCAGAATGTCAAGACTCACGTCCTTTCGATTTTTTTCTGCTCATCGGCAGTGTTAATGTTCTTAGGAACCATTTTTGCGCACATTTCTCGCATGTTCAAATCCTGTGGTAAATTTGATGGACGCTAAATGTGTTTGCATTTGACTCACTACTGCCCGTTCTCCCTACAAGTTGACGGCAGAACTTCCCAAAACATTTAGTTGTTTCCTCACAGTCATCTGTTCTTGCGGCTGAAGGCGGGATGAGGTTCTGCTCACTCGCCTCCGCATCGGGCACAGTCCCTTAACGCATGGTTTTTTGATCCGGCGGGGGGATACCCCAATCTGCAGTGCTTGTGGCGTCCAAATGACTGTCCGCCACATTTTACTTGACTGTCTTTCTTTGCCACCGGATTTGCCCTCTTTTTTGCAAGACGATGCAACGACTGTGGTTAAGGTCTTACGGTTTTGTGTCCTGTCCAATTTGTTGCCTCGGATTTTAGGGAAAGGGTTTTAATGTGCTGCTGGATGACTGGCTAACCCAGGTTTTAGGTAAGAGGTCCTCCAGTCACGATTACCTACTTGTTTCACTTCGATTTCTGTTCTCTTTTCCTTGTATTTCCTTTCCTTTTTTAGTGCGTTTCTTCTCCTCTTGTTTTGCCTCTGTATGAGAGGATTTGGAACTGCGTCAGGTCTGTGTCTTTTAGCCGTTCTCCTTGTTCGCTGTCCGTCTTCGTCCCTTCACCGCATGTGTTCCTATGCCTTTGTGCGCTGATGACCATGCTGTTTAGCGCCCGAAAACCTCAAACCACACACACACACACACACACACACACACACACACACACACACACACACAGTAGCTTCGTCTTCTGTTTCTTCTCTGTCTGCTAAAGGACTTGTAGATATGAACACTTGTATCCTGTATTGGGAATGTTCTTCATAAGTCCTTTTTAATTTCCGGCAAGTTGCGGAAGCAGTTTCGCGAAACTTCATACAAAATTTGGTGGTACTGCTTTACTCATACTTTCTGCCGGCCCGTGTTCATAATGTGCCTGACAAACTCAAGTTCACTTCAGACGCTCTCAGCTACTGTGTCAAGCACACTTTTTCGAAAGAAAATTCCATCATTTTGTTATTTTACAGAATTATGATTTCGGCTTTATAGCCATTCTTAAGTTCATGTTGAACTAAAAATTAATAAAGCGCATATATCATAACTGCAGGGCATAGGAACAAGAAGTTATTACGTATCTGAAAACATTACTCACATGTTAAAAATTATCTGGCCTGTCTGTAACAAGTAATCGTCGAAAAAACATATTTCTGGTCTTATCGACCAGTTGTCATATTATACGATATGAGTACATATCGAAGACACATAATATGTATGATAATGTGCCGAGTGAAAACCATTAACAGATAGTACGGCGTTTTTAACAGCCAATGTGTTCCTGTGACCTGCGTTCGTCTCTTCTTTTTAGTAACTGACATTAACACATCTCAAACAAGTGGCAGAAATCGTAACCAAGCGGTACCACCATGGAAAGAAAAAAAGAAGGGAGGTGGCATTACGTCACAGACTTGAAGCCCATGTTCGCCATCTTAACTAGCTCCAAACATTAGGTTCACCTTATTTATAACGCCATAGTCCACAGCGGTGACACTTCCCCGTAATTTCACTATAACCGTGTCGAATTAATAGAGCAAATACCCATTCAAGAACAGAAAAACGTTTGAAACTGGTTTCCTGACACTATGTTTTTCATGTAAGATCTTTAACTTTTAGTATTGAAAACAGCTGTTGCGCGCACACGACTCAAATAATGAATGTGAAGCACTCGGGAACAGGAGGCTACTAATGTTTTGGGCTAATTAAAATGGCGGAAGGTCCCGCCCACTCTGTCTTCAAAACAACGTATAGAGTAAATCTGTAGTGCAACCTCCCTTCCTTTTTTTTATCTGTTTGGTTACCACTGTGTGATACACATGAACTTTGCATTACCAGAGGTATTACCAGGGAAAGGAACGTGAATATTTATTTAGCTGAATGCTTAACATGTTATAATACACGTTCATAACAGCCACTTACTGGGATACATTGTAGTACTCCATACTTGGAGTTCAAACATTACCATTTTAGATGTACAATAAAATTTTGATCTCAAAACAATGGCCTTGCTGCAATAATATGAAACTGTAATTCACTGATTCGTAGAGTTACATAAAAGTTGTCACACCGGTGCAACAACTTGCACGACCTACGGTGTAATGGCGGGACCGCCGCAAAAGTCAGAAACTGAAAGACCATCAGCCAGAACTGCTCAATCATGTTCACCACATATGCCTAAAATACGACAGTTCCTGTCCTGTGTCAAGCTCAGTTTGGTACTGATTCAAGGGCACGATTCAGCGTAACTGCCGGGTGTAGGAGGAGGTAACAGAGTTGACGATTCGTGCAATGGTGGCAGTATAATTATCTTTCTAACACACCTGTATTTTGTATGGAAATTACTTATGCGACCGTAAGTGTCTTAAGGGAGAACGTCTGTAAGGGACAACTAACAAGATTTGCCATTGGAAAGAGATCTCACAGACAAACAAAGCCCGAAGCAATGTCCAGGACGGAGAGTGATTTACATCTACATCTAAGCTCTGCAAACACGGTGAAATGGACCCATTACTCCCATTGTACAGTTACTACAACTCCTCCCTTTTTCTATTCTGCATGGACCGCGGGCAGAATAATTGGTTAAAAACCTCGCTGTGTGGTGTAATTAGTCTAGTCTTATCTCGACCATCCCTACGTGAGTAACACGCAGCGGGTTGTAGTATTATCAAAATTAAAGACTTACAACTAGTTCTTGAAACTTTACAGGTAGTCTTTCACGGATTATTCGGCGTCTCCAAGCGTCTGACGGTTCAGTTCCTTCAGCAGCGTCGTGGCACTCTCCCATGGATCAAACAGACCTGTGATCATTCGTGGTGTCTTTCTTTGCATCCACTAAATATATCTTATTAGTCCTAGTCGGTACAGGTTCCGCACTTGAACAATGTTCTAGGACGCGTCGTACGAGTGTTTTGTATGTAGCCTCATTTGTAGACTGTTTGAATTTCCCTAAGTTCTAGAAATGAGCTGCAGTCTGCTAAATGAGTTACCTACGACTGATACTATGTGATTGGCTGGTTGGTTGGGTGGAGAAGGAACCAGACTACGCGGTCATCAGTCCCTCCGGCCTCGGATTAACTGAAACTGTTAAAATCCCGCATTAGAAGAGGGAACTACAATGTCCATAAAATGATAAACTATTGACAGGGAAGGAAGGAAAAGTGCGGAAGAAAAGGTGAGGGAAAGAAAGTGACTAATGACATGGGCGTGAAAGAAGAACGACAGGATACAAGAGAGATGCTCAAGACATAACATACCCCATAAGGAAAGGAGTGGGAACACTATATGTGTAAACTATGTGATCGTTCCCGTTCATAACACTACAAACTGTTACGACCAGGCATTTGTATTAGTTGACCGATTCCATTTGTGGCCCATTCGTATTGTAGTCATAGGGAATTGCTTTTTTTCGTTTTATGAAATGTACTGTTTTGCATTTCTAATTTTTAAAGCAAGTTGCCAATCTTGATACAACGTTTTTTCAGACCTTATTTGATTATAAATAACTGTATCATCAGCGAAAAGACTGTGTTCCCATTAATATTGTCTGGTTTTTGGAAGTCCAGAAATATTGCACCTGTCTGACTGTATTGTTATGTGGCTTTCAGGGTGCCATGTGATACAAGTGCGAGTTAGATTTCACTTGATCAGTGTTTTCGGCACAAATGTTGGTTAGTATGAACGATTTAATTTCCTACAATATTCCTCAGTACGTAAGGGCTCAGAATATGTTCCAAGATTCTGTAGCAAATGAATGTCAACGATACTAAGCGGTTGTTTTATGGACCATTTCTGCTATAGCTCTTGTAGACGGGCGTGACATGTGTTTTCTTCCATCGACTGGGTACGGTTATATGTTTGAAGGATCTACGGCAGTGGTCGTCAAAATGCGGCTCCCAGGCCTCATAGAGCACGACACGCGGCCCGCGAGTCTCAGCCGTATTTTATAATAATATGCATTTAGCAGCTAACAGCAAAAGCCACAAATGTCAGCTAACGATAAGAGCTTCATAAGAGACGTAGAGTGAGGAACAAAAGTACCTACACACACTGATATTTAAGATGCGCTTAATTTTAATCGACGATGGTAATTTGGCCGTGGGCTAAGTAAAGCTGGTCACTTACCTCAGGGGCGAACGAGTTTGTACCAGGGCCACTGTGGGGTAGAGAATGTGAGATGGTGAATGTTTTGTTGTTTGTCTTCCAGTGATGACAAATCCGGGCGTGAGCATGTAGTATCGATTAGCTGCCTTGGTATAGATTTCAAACGGAAGTTACATGGATTTGTGACTGTGAATTATAGGGACGGTCATTTTCAATTGCAGTACATATTTCTGGCAAGGAAAATGAAACTGAACTAAGGATGTTGCTATAGAAAGCAGTGGGTAGAAGAAAATTAAATTAAAACATGTAGTAAAAATTTGTGATCTTGTCCCACACTGCACGATACAGTTAATAACCCGCTCACACAAACAAGACAACACTTCTTCAGGCAATTGGACCTACAGTGTCACAAGCTTGGGGTCGGTAACGGTGGTAGTAATCTGAAACAGAGAACAGTCGACACGAAGTGTTCCGACTTTCAGCAGCCAGTATTTGGGTCCTAATTTACCACGCTCTTACTGTATCTGGTCTACCGGGGGGGGGGGGGGGGGGGGGGAGAGGGGGTTCACATAACATACTTATGTCGGTTACCAAATATGATAAGGTCAGTACATAAGTGGCTTGACGTACCACCCAAAATGCCAGTATTGGTTCCCGAGCAAAGCTATTTTACGTCCACTGATCTATGATATGTTATGGCTGAAAGAGGAGATAACTCAGCCGAAAATTCGTTATAGAATCTGATACAGATTTAGTCAGGCCATGAGATTCCTTCATTTATAACGATTTTAGCTCTTTATTGACGAATAAACACTAATGTCTATTTCACTTATTTTTCTAGTGATGCGGTAAATATACTCCTGGATTTTGTTTTGTAAAGAAGCGTTTGAAAATGAAGCTTTTGCTTTACTACCCTCAGTTCCAGTTCCTGTCTTGTCCGTCAAAGTCTGGATACTTTTTTCGGTACCATTACTAGCTCTTATTTATGACCTGAATTTTCCTTGTGTTTCACGAGACAACTATCGATAATATTCTTCTACAATAGTCATTAAAGGGAGCGAAAGGCTATGTACATTTTTCACAGAAACCAGATGGCAGTTATAAGAGTTGTGAGGCGTGAAAGGGAGGCAGTGGTTGGGAAGAGAGTGAGACAGAGTTGTAGCCTATCCCTGATGTTATTCAATCTGTATATTGAGCAAGCAGTAAAGGAAACAAAAGAAAAATTTGGAATAGGACTTAAAATCCATGGAGAAGAAAGAAACCCTTTGAGGTTTGCTGACGACATTGTAATTCTGTCAGAGACAGGAAAGGACCTGGAAGAACAGTTGAGCGAAATGGCCAGTGTCTTGAAAGGAGGATATAAGATGAACATCAATAAAAACAAAACGGGGATAATGGAATGTAGTCGAATTACATGAGGTGATGCTGAGGGAATTAGATTAGGAAATCCGACACTTAAAGTAGTAAATGAGTTTTACTATTTGAGGAGCAACATTACTGGTGATGGTCAAAGTAGATAGGACATAAAGTGTAGACTGGCTATGACAAGGAAAGCATTTCTGATGAAGAGCAATTTGTTAACATCGAGTATAGATTTAAGTGTCAGGAAGTCTTTTCTTATAGTATTTGTATGGAGTGTAGCCACGTATGGAAGTGAAACATTTACGATAAACAGTGTAGACAAGAAAAGAATAGAAGCTTTCGAAATGTGTTTCAAAATGATTCAAATGGCTCTGAGCACTATGGGACTTAGCTGATGTGGTCATCAGTCGCCTAACTAACCTAAGGACATCACACACCTCCATCCCCGAGGCAGGATTCGAATCGGCGACCGCAGCGGTCGCTCGGTTCCAGACTGTAGCGCCTAGAACCGCTTGGCCACTCCGACCGGCTCGAAATGTGGTGCTACAGAAGAATGCTGAAGAATAGATATGTAGATCACGTAACTAATGAGGCGGTACTGAATCGAATTGGGGAGAAGAGGAATTTGCGGCACAACTTGACTAGAAGAAGGGATCGGTTGGTAGCACACGTTCTGAGGCATCAAGGAATCACCAGTTTAGTATTGAACGGAAGCGTGGAGAGTAAAAATCGTTGAGGGAGATCAAGAGATGAATACACTAAGCAGATTCTGAAGAATGTAGGTTGCAGTAGGTACTGGGAGATGAAGAAGCTTGCACAGGATAGAATAGCATGGAGAGTTGCATCAAACCAGTCTCGGGTCTGAAGACCACAACAAGAACAACAGTCATTAAAGGCTTCATGCATTAGCCTCCTGACAGCAAAATGCCTTTAATTCAACATCTATTCGTCTATAGCCCTTTGATATGGTTTACACTTATTATGCAAGAGAGACAACTTCTGTAGAAGGATTTTTTTTTATACACTGACTGTATGCAATTATGAATTATGGGTCTTTCTAATTATGAACTGTTCTGTCGAATGGACCGGTAATCATTGTTGCTTCTCCTCATGGTCATTGATACATTTCAACGTGGACGTGTTCAAAGAGATCATCTATCACGAGTGCACTTCCGTGCTATCCGTTACAGGTAACTTTCAGAGAAGGAATTAGGTACTGTTTCTCAAGAAATGTTGTGACGCCCACCACGTACAAAACTATAACCATCCCAGATCAACGTTGGATGATTAAGGTCTTCATCGATGGTGACAATATGGGTCGGGAATTTGCGTACTAGTGAAATGTTTTCTCTTTAAGTTTTCGGTTAAGTCTGAGAGTAACTCTTCTGCTCGAAAGGGAGATCCGGTTATAAGATTAACACGTTCACGCCGGCGTGTACCACCGGTGGCCTGCTGTAGATCTTTCCGTGGGCCGGAGTGAACCAGTAGATCCTCCCGTCGGATGGTGTGTACCACTGTACCGCTTGTGGCTCACGCGTTACCCTACCTATTATGTACCAGCAATACAACTACGAGTGATGTACTATTATCAGCCAGACGCAACGAATGGGTCTGTATACAGTTTTGTGAGACCCTTCAGCGAAAGAACTTTCTGAACAAATGATTAATTTAGAATAAATTGTTTTATGTGCTCTCTCGTCGTTTAAAAATAATAAAAGGTTAATATATTAAAAGAGCAGACTAGGGCTTTTGAAGACGACCTCTGCCCACGCAAACACGGAAGCTATCTACATCTACATCATACTCTGCAAGTCACCCAATGGTGTGTGGTGGAGAGTACTTTCGGTACCACTATCTGATCCCTCCAACCCTGTTCTACTCGCCAGTAGTGCATGGGAAGAATGATTGTCGGTGAGCGTCTCTGTTGGCTCTATTTTCTCGATTTTTCTCCTCGTGGTCAATACACGAGATGCTTGTGGAAGGAAGTAATACGTTGTCCGACTCATCCTGAAAAGAGCTGTGCCGAAATTTCAGTAGTAAATCTCTCCGTGAGGCACAACGCCTCTCTTGTAACATCTGACAGCGGAATTTGTTTAGCATCTTCGTTACGCTCTCTCGCTCTCTCGCCAGCTAAACGATCCCATGACGAAACGCGTCGCTCTTCGTAGGATCGTGTCTATCTCCTCTATCGCAGAGGGCGCTGAAGACCTTGCTGTCGTGCGCCCAAAAAACCTCTCTACTACTACTACTCTATCGCAGAAAGGGGGGAAATGTCCTAGGGCCCAGGTCTGCAAGCGAAGAGTAATGACATCATGGAAGCTGAGAGACAGCACCATACTAGTGCCAAAGCAGAGTTTGGAAAGAAAGGCTAGGTACAATGCGACAGTAAGCATTCCGGTTCCGAGCCTGCAGAAAAGATCCTCTGAAAAGTGCAGCTGCGAAAGTCAGAAGTCACTAGCAGAGCTGAAAACCAGCATACATGATGTCATAGCCATTTCAACCGCCGCAGAGCTCACTGGAAGTGTCGACGTAGATATCTCACTCCTCTTAACAAATGTCTGATTGCTGAGAACTTGCGTACTAGTGAAATGATGATTTCTGTTTAAGATTTCGGGCAAGTCTGAGGCTAAGTGTTTTGATCGAAAGAAAGATCCAATTATAAGATTAACACGTTCACACCGGCATGTAGCACCTGTGGCTTGGTCTAGAACTTTACACAGGGCGGCTTGAACCACCGGTGGCTCACGCTAGATGCTCCCGTTGGATGGCATGTACCACTTGTAGCTCACGCTTTACTCAACCAGTTATGCTACCAATTATACAACTACGAGTAATGTATTATCTATAAGCAAGGCTCAAGGAATAGCTCTGTACACGATTTTGTACGGTCCTTCAACGAGAGAGCTTTCTTAAAAAATGATTAATTTATAGTAAAATTGTTTATGTGATTTCTCGCTGTTTCAAATATAAAAGATTAATATATTAAAATAGTAGCCTATGACGTTTGAAGACACCTCTACCCGCAGCAAACATGGAAGCTATCGCACCATTAAGGAATGCACCTAGCGCCAATGTGTGCTAGCGAAACGTAATAACATCATGGAAGCTGAGAGATACGGTCATGTAAGTGACAAAGCAGAACCAATTAAGGAAGACTAGCAAACTCAAGTGACAGACTCTGCAAGACAGGCGCTCTGCATCGCCGCGGTGTAGCTTGCTGTCCAGGTTTCGAGAGGGTGCGTTTCTGGATGAGGTATCAAATATATTGTTTCCCCCTACTAATACCTCCCGAAAAGATTACGAATGTAAAATCAGAAAGATTCGAGCGCGTACAGAGGCTTTCCGGCAGTCGTTCTTGCCGCGAACCATACGCGACTGGAACAGGAAAGGGAGGTAATGACAGTGGCACGTAAAGTGCCCTCCGCCACACACCGTTGGGTGGCTTGCGGAGTATAAATGTAAATGTAGATGTAGATGTAGGTACAACGCAACAATAAGTATTCAGGTGTTGATGCAGCAGGAAAGAACATGGAAGGTGAAGTAGCTAAAGTCTGAAGTCACTGGCGGAGCTGACAGCGAGAGAAAACCAAAATACTTGATGTCATAGCCATGTTAACAGCCGCAGAGCTCACTGGAAGTGCCATCATAAATATCCCACCTTTCTTAACAAATGTTTGATTGCTGAGTGCAGATTGCCGTCTGCCCAGTGCATAATTTCAGCCCTTGTGTCAGTTTCAGCTGTTCTGTGGGAAGGGAGGCTATAGAGCTCCTCAGCACGCCTAGCTGTCTTTGATCGTCTGTGGAACCAAGAGCCTGGCGGAAAGAACGCTGCTAACATCTGAGGCAACTCTGATGGGGCTCGGAGGTAGCCAGGACTCGGCGGGCCTACTTGAGTCTTGACCTGCATAACCTGGACGCTGTCCGTCGTCTGCCATTGCAACTGCTCATCCAATTCCTGTGGCGGACACTGATGCTGCTGGCTCTTGTCTCCTAAATGCTGGATGAGACCCGACCCTTACGTGCTAACGAGTGCTGGGACTGGACACCTGTAGAAGAAAAGTTTGAATATGCGCACTGCCGCACAGAGAGAAAAGCAATATGAGTGGCTGAAGTGCATCCTTGATACTGAGTTTTATCCAAACAATTTCACATGCAGATTTGAGATCACTCTCAATGGATTTGAATTTCTACATCGACAAATATACTATCTCCATTTCCCTTGAGCCTATAATTTCAATATGCAGTTAAATTTTCTCAAAAAATTAATTTCGGGCTTATTTTTCTGTACCTAGTGTTATGTGAGCTCCACTGCTTTTTAAGAGCGATTCAAACCTTGGCACATTGTAGTTCGGGAGTTAGGCATCAGGATTTTTGCACTGTATCTATCAGTGACACTTCTTTCCATCATACACTGATAATTCATGGTTTCCCACAGCTATCATTATCTGGAACGGGTGGAGAGCTGGCTAAGGTAACAAACCATTGTGTGCACCCCACTAGCATACCTAGGCAGCAGCCTCTGATGTACAGTTCATACTATCTCTTTTAGGAGGATCCTATGTGTCTTAATCCTCTGGTTCAAGCCTAGGAAGCCACAATCTAGTGTTTTACAGAACCTTCGAAGTCTCTGGTTCGAGCCTTCCACTTGACTCAGAACCAGTAGACAGTCGCATATGGAGAACTTATATGTTTACGTGAATACAGTAAATACGAATAATCATTTGTGAGAGAGGGGCTCTGTTGTACGCTATTTCCTAGCGCTTCTAGGCTCTTCAGTCCGGAATCGCGCTGTTGCCACGGCCGCAGGTTCGAATCCTGCTTCGGGCATGGATGTGTGTGATGTCCTTAGGTTAGTTAGGTTTAAGTAGTTCTAAGTCTAGCGGACTGCTTGTAATCCTTGACACAGCACTCGTTGAAGCCTGTGCTATGGTAAGTGAGCGGGATTCACCTTATGAGAAAGGATTTTCGTATAGATATCGACCGCGTGTACCTGAATGGTGGCAAATCAGACTTACATCCACTCTGTAATAACAATGATCCATCAAGCAAGTTTGAAATGCAATTACATGTCAGGATGGACCGAAAGCAACCCAGAAGATGCTACCAATTTAATAATAATACGGTCGCCGGCCTAATTAGGCATTAACTGAGTTTCTTCCCTGTACAAGTTGGTATATATTGATGCAAAACAAGTTGTAACACTGTATAATATAGTAGAATTTTAGAACCAGAAAATGTATTGAACTGATAGTTTCACGTTCTGTACTGATATGGAAAACTATGAATACATAACACTACACTATAATGTATACTACAAAACTTTATACTGTCTATTAATCTGATTAAAATCGGGCATAGGTTACCCTGGAAATTTCACTTTCGTGCCACACACAAAATGTAAATTTTGTTAAAGATAAAACACTTATGAATTTTGACTTTTATATTGACTTTAACTTTTGCTGCTCAAATCAATTTAGAACACTTTAGAATTCAAATGAATGAGGGGGGACCCTGGAACTGTTATGATCGCTGTATTTAAAAATATAATTACTGAATTTATTACGTGTTCAAGATTTCTAGTATATAAGTTACTACTCTTTATTATCTTATTTACTGCTCATTTAAATGCCTTTAAATCTATCTTGAAATAATAAACTTCATTACTATAGCAATACTAAAGTTATCTTTCAACTTCGTTAGACCTTCGTTATTCGTTTACTAGTTCATTAACAAAACATTTCTTTAAACACCATTCTAATATAGCTAGTTCTGCAAATAATTAATATTAACACAAATTTTAATTTTCATTTCGGGACACTCGGATTGCACAACATTTGGAAAGGACCCTGTCTAGGTTAGTTGTGAGGATAATTAAATGATGGAAAAGTTCTGGTAAAATTTAGGTTATTATTTGCACCAAACAAACACAGTTCACTCTCTGATCCACACGAATACAGTACTAAAGTTTCAACCTGCTAGTATCGATGCGGCGGTTGGCGGGCGGCAAGATGGCAAGGCACAGAGCACACATACAACCACAGCTATGGCTCTTGACGTATCGGCACTTTAATTCTTCTTAGCGTCGCAATACTTTTCCATTTAGTGCCTATGGAATTTTGCCATGCTGTGTGGGCGTTGGAACAGCATACCCGAGGCTCATTGAGGTTATGTCTTCCAGGAGAGCCTCCTCGCTCCAGAAGGAGTTGCTCAAAGCAATGCCAAACTCCAACAACTGATTCCGTTGTGCCGTGCAATGCCCGCGGGCATTTTCCACCGCTCGCCTGCCATCCACCTTTTACCGCTCCCTGACAGACTTGCTATTCACCATATGTTTTGCATTCTACATATCCTAACACATTGCCTACGTATGGATCAGACGCACAGTTACAATTTTAAACATCTTACAACAGTTACAACATTTGTTACATTTCAATTCTATAACAATATAACTTGACATTTGACATAAACATTAATATTCACATTGAAACTTGACACAATGACATGAAAAAATTTGAAATCAGAACATCAATTACACAAGCTGATCGAAAAGTCAGATGGGAAGAATTACTTATATGTACAATATTACAGAGTCGTTGTTGTTACATGATGACCTCAGCAGATAAGACCATAGAGCTTAGAGTCATTTGATTTGAGAGGGGCTCTTATGAGGGAGGATCATTTGCTGAGCGCAATGGACAGATGGTTTCAAGGGCAAGCGTTGTCCCACCAGGCGTGTGAGTGCAGAGTACGGGCACGTCAGCTGGCACTGTGCGCTAGCTGGCAGTGATGGCGCAGCCAGTACGTAGGAGGGCGTTGGGTTCGTCGCTAGCCGCACTGCAGCGCGGCGCCGGGAGGCTGCGCGGCCTCTGGGTGTACAACTTTGATGAGCACTTCCCAACTCGCGGTGCCTAAATATTTAAACTCAAGCAAAATGCACGCTGCCGTGTTGTTAGCTCGTTTAATATGTCGCTGCTCGGGGGCAAGTTTCACGCCACAAGCGTCGCAGCTGCAGTTCCTTGGCCTGAAATTTCAGCCATGGTGCGTTCAGTGATTTCACAGAGCCTTCACTGATTTCATCCTCTGCTTGCACTGCGTGGATTAGCCGGAGCGTTATCGTCAGTAACGAGTTTCTGTCAGACACAAGTAGTATCACTCCACTCGTACAGTGACTCAGAAGCGTGAGACGAAATCCCAAAAACAGCAGTATGTCACGAATACATAGAAACGTTGACAGTGTTTTACTATAGTACGATTCAAATAAGAGACTCTGCAGTCCACTCATTCCTTCTGTAGGAGAGAGTGTTGTGGCTAGAGGGAAATGTACCTAGGAACACATGATATTTTTGGTCCAGTGCTTCAGATTAGTGGTTGATTTTAGAATCACATGAAGGAATGCACCACAGAGATCGCCATGAGCATTTTCAGCTATTTGCTATAATTTTTTGTTGTTGCAATGAGGTAGCGGTTTGTGTTGACGCTGTATGTTACTGTGGGTAGTGTTTTATGTGTCTCTGAACACGAGAAAGAGTAGCAGAGAGAAAATGTAATTTCAGGTAGAGTTTTGTGTGTCTGCAATTTATGTACACTGATGCGTCAAAACATTGTGATCAGCTGCATAATAGTGTGTTGATCCACCACAGTAGCGCAATGCAACAGTGACTCTACGTGGCACGGATTCGACAAGTTCTTGGTGGATTTCCGGGGGTATATAGCATCGGAGGTATACACACAGTTCACGAAATTCTCCGTAACTGTGGGCCCGATAGCGCCCGAGATGTGATACCATAGTGTTTACATCAGGAGAATTTGGTGGGTAAGACATGGACGGGACGTTAATTCACTATCATGTTACTCAAACCAATATAACACGATTGTGACCTTGTGATACTGACAGTTATCCTGCTGGAAGATGCCATCGCCGTTGGGTGAAGATGTCAAGTATGATGGAATGCAGCTGACTTGCAATACTGTTCACGTAGTTCATAGGTATCATGAGGACTTTGATTACTACCGCAGATCCCTTGGAAGGCCAGGTGAATGAACCCCACAGAATTGTGTTTGCCCCCATCGGGCCTGTGACCACGGGGAGAAGCATGTTTCGAGCAGACTTTAACACCTATGTACGTACTTTGTGCCAAATATGACGTTAACATACAACAAATGTTACCCTCTGGGAGGAATTTTGAAGTTTGACCGTGTGTTTACCTAATGGACAGAGGGTATCGAACATCAATTTCGTGACTATAGCGATTAATAGGAAGCTGAAAGACTTTAATTTAAGTAGCAAAGTTCACGTAAATGAAATACTAAAAGGTCGCCAGCCTAATTAGACATAATATCAAATGATTCAAATGGCTCTAACCACTACGGGACTTACATCTAGGGTCATCAATCCCCTAGAACTTAGAACTACTTAAACCTAACTAACCTAAGGACAGCACACAACCCCCTGTCATCACAAGGCAGAGAAAATCCCTGACCGCGCCGGGAATCGAACCCGGGAACCCGGGCGCGGGAAGCGAGAACACTACCGCACGACCACGAGCTGCGGACTAGGCATAATACTTCAGAAATTACTTCCTAGTAACAGTCACAACAAAGTTAAGTTTCATGAAAGCTCAAATTATATGTCTCTTTCAATACCTGTGAAGCAGGTGGTTTAACTAGCCTAATTTATACACTTTAGCACGGAAACTTTGCCAAATTCAAAGTAGAAACAAATCACTGATTATTCAGAAACAGGATACTCGGTCTTTAGCACGTTTAGGATAGGACTCTACATAGGTTTCGTGAGCAGGGCAATTTCAAAGTTCAAACACATATTTTTATCACTGAATTTATTATTGAAAAAACACAAATGTACTGGTCAATACTAGGTTACATATCTGATTTCCTCAAGCTGGCGGAGCAGTGGCGCAATAGTGGTGGCAAGCACGTGGCAGCTATCTGGCCTCACCTCTTGCAGTGTAATGCTATTTTGAAATTTCTTCTTGGCGACGTATTAATCATTTCAGAGCCGTTCCATAATACAAGAGCACCATATTACAGACCAAACCACATCCGAGGCAAATTAAACATAAATCAGCTCCCGAATGCCTCACTTGGCGCCTACAGTATTGACTGTACAACTGCTGGCCACTGACTGCGTAATGTGCTGTTTCTCTTGCCGCCCAGATCGACCGCCAAATCCACCTTTCCCCGCCGGCCAAGCCCCTTCCGCAGCGGACGGGGTTCCTTACACCTTTTCCTTTATATAATACAACTTTCCTAAGTATGAACCAGTATTAAAAGTACAATTTCTCTTTTACGAGCATACATATTTCAAAAATTTTCCTTATGTTTAAATATTATTAAATCTTTACAATATATACATCATAAACTTCCACTTTCCTCTGACAATTCAAAGATCTTAACTAGTACAGAGCAATCGCTTCAAAGTTACATACACATAATTACGTAGCATGACCCACTTACTATCGATAATGGTGTTACAAGACGTTTGCCTGGATGAGGCCCAACCAGACACGACCATATACCTGGTGTAGCAAGAAATGTGATTCGTACGACAAAACGGCACGTTTTTATTGATATACAGTCCAGTCTCGACGATGGATTAACGTGAAAACCCATGGGGGCCGTCTACTGCGGAGCCGCACACTGAATGGTGTTCCCTGAAGCTCTTGTACCTGCACCAGCATTGTGCTATGTCGTCAGGTCTGCTTCAGACCGACCATATCCTGGGTCACAGAGCAGAGAAGCCTCCAACGTCCACATTCTGTGATGAGGCTTGGAAGTCGAACACCTAGCCGCTTACTCGTGGTGTCACCGTCCTTCATATGCTTTCCATAGATGCTCACGACAGTATCACGGGAACAGCCGAGCAGTTTCGCCGTTTCGGAGATACTCGTTCACAGCTCTACCTCCTTTTTGTCAAGGCAGTTTTGCCAGCAGATGTCCCCACTTGTGGCCCAAATCGTCGATAGAATGATTCCCCAGTCGTGTCCGCTCCGCTTCAGCTCTGTTCTCCACGTGTCATGTCACCGCAGCGCCACCAGACGGTACTTAGCCGCGAGGTAGGCAGTGATCGTAACGTATCGCTCATTGGTGTATTTTAACCACATTCATCTCATAAAGCATTTGTACGGGTATTGATAATAATGTTGCTGAGCGCCATAAAAAGAAAGAAGTACAATGAAACAAATTACCTGTTTGAGAATATGATGGAAGATGGACAAGTGAAAACTGGAGATGACAGATCGTGGAGGAAACATGGTGCTTTGGAGTCTAAATATTGTTTCTTAAATGAAGGCCATTGGCATATGAGAAGCAGGTCAAACTCACAAGTGTTATTACCCCTGTTGTTCATAGACCATGGACAGAACTGATAATCACGAAGAGGATCGGTGAATAATGGATACGAATTACAAAAGTAAAGTAAATCAAATTTCCTTCAAAAAAGGTCCGATTAATTTTTCTCCAGGACTAATAGTTTGCGCGAAGCGAGCGTGAGAACAATGAAAATCTCGCACCACATGCGTAGCTGTAGTTACGCACTTTTTATAGGCCAATTTGACGTCGTTTCCCGACTTGTTAGACCCCCAAGTTTCCTGTATCAGACTGTTCGTCTCAGCTTCCTCTTCACTACTGTTGTACGTTGTATACATTAATAATGTTTGAATAATATAGAAAATAAATAATGATGTACATTAAATGTGTTGTATCTCGGAAATCATTCGTAATAGCCATCGGAATGCTGTAGTGTTGCATTCTGGTTGGAGCCAGAAGATTACACAGCAAATGCACCGCTGATGAAACATATTAGCATTTTGACCACACTTCAAATTTATGTCTCGTGATCGGCGGTTTTGACTACGTAAAAGCCCACATTGCCAGTTAGCTATGGCGCGATTTACTGTCCCCTAGCTCTGTGGATCACTTTCTATCGTATAGACAGCATGTGACTGTACTCACGGTCCACAAACACAATTATCAAACTCGAGCTTCTTAAAAGTGGAATCTGACTATGTATTTGGATCTGCAGGCGATGAATCTGCTATCCCTGACGGCTGGCTACTTACATCTTTGCTTTGCCTTGTGTTAATAAATTTATAATACCTTTTAGAGTGCCGATACGTATTTACGATTTTTTAGGACTTATTCATCTATTTACTTATGCATTTATCAATCTGCCAAATTTAGAGTCTTCAAGCCCTGTATTTCATGTAACCAGACATCCTTAATAAATCCACAGTATAGTCTTTACATTACAAGAACAGAATAATAATAATAATTAACATAATTATAATAACTACAATGTATATTATAATGAATCTATGGAATTTAGGAGCTGTCAGTATCAATAACATTGTGTTAAGTGTTTCTTGTCGAATGTGAGTAATGACATGTAAGATATACACTCCTGGAAATTGAAATAAGAACACCGTGAATTCATTGTCCCAGGAAGGGGAAACTTTATTGACACATTCCTGGGGTCAGATACATCACATGATCACACTGACAGAACCACAGGCACATAGACACAGGCAACAGAGCATGCACAATGTCGGCACTAGTACAGTGTATATCCACCTTTCGCAGCAATGCAGGCTGCTATTCTCCCATGGAGACGATCGTAGAGATGCTGGATGTAGTCCTGTGGAACGGCTTGCCATGCCATTTCCACCTGGCGCCTCAGTTGGACCAGCGTTCGTGCTGGACGTGCAGACTGCGTGAGACGACGCTTCATCCAGTCCCAAACATGCTCAATGGGGGACAGATCCGGAGATCTTGCTGGCCAGGGTAGTTGACTTACACCTTCTAGAGCACGTTGGGTGGCACGGGATACATGCGGACGTGCATTGTCCTGTTGGAACAGCAAGTTCCCTTGCCGGTCTAGGAATGGTAAAACGATGGGTTCGATGACGGTTTGGATGTACCGTGCACTATTCAGTGTCCGCTCGACGATCACCAGAGGTGTACGGCCAGTGTAGGAGATCGCTCCCCACACCATGATGCCGGGTGTTGGCCCTGTGTGCCTCGGTCGTATGCAGGCCTGATTGTGGCTCTCACCTGCACGGCGCACAAACACGCATACGACCATCATTGGCACCAAGGCAGAAGCGACTCTCATCGCTGAAGACGACACGTCGCCATTCGTCCCTCCATTCACGCCTGTCGCGACACCACTGGAGGCGGGCTGCACGATGTTGGGGCGTGAGCGGAAGATGGCCTAACGGTGTGCGGGACCGTAGCCCAGCTTCATGGAGACGGTTGCGAATGGTCCTCGCCGATACCCCAGGAGCAACAGTGTCCCTAATTTGCTGGGAAGTGGCGGTGTGGTCCCCTACGGCACTGCGTAGGATCCTACGGTCTTGGCGTGCATCCGTACGTCGCTGCGGTCCGGTCCCAGGTCGACGGGCGCGTGCACCTTCCGCCGAACACTGGCGACAACATCGATGTACTGTGGAGACCTCACGCCCCACGTGTTGAGCAATACGGCGGTACGTCCACCCGGCCTCCCGCATGCCCACTATACGCCCTCGCTCAAAGTCCGTCAACTGCACATACGGTTCACGTCCACCCTGTCGTGGCATGCTACCAGTGTTAAAGACTGCGATGGAGCTCCGTATTCCACGGCAAACTGGCTGACACTGACGGCGGCGGTGCACAAATGCTGCGCAGCTAGCGCCATTCGACGGCCAACACCGCGGTTCCTCGTGTGTCCGCTGTGCCATGCGTGTGATAATTGCTTGTACAGCCCTCTCGCAGTGTCCGGAGCAAGTATGGTGGGTCTGACACACCGGTGTCAATGTGTTCTTTTTTCCATTTCCAGGAGTGTATGTGTAGCAGCACTACAGGAGACTTCTTTAAAGAAGAACGAGAAGTAAAACGCTGAGGTTAGTAGATTCAATGGAAGGAAGAAAAGAGAAATATAAAGAGATGAGAATAGCATGACTAGGGTACAGTATGATCGTGATATTGGTTCCCTGTCGGACAGAAAGAAAACAACAGGAATATGCCGAGAGGGGAGTTATGCCGAAGATAATACAGAAAGCTTTAATCTCCTCTTGAACGCAGAGTTGTTTTCAAAATAGCTATTTATAGTAGGAGCACTAGGAAACAGCCTCGCTAGCTATGTAGCATACAGTATTAAATGTGTCCTGGAGGCATTAGGAGCAGTAAAAGCACACGTTAAAGTTGCCTTTGTTGGAAGTTCAACAGCACCATAACCATCCTTCGGTTAATACAGCTGTCAGCTGTGTAAACGAAGAACTGAGTCTATTGCTTTTGACTGAAAACAGTGTAGTGTCTATGCTGTACCTGTTGCTTCAGTTGTCAGATGGGGATACAAAAATCATCACATGCACATCACTGGAGCGGGGAAGCACAGATTAGCTTGCAGAAAATGTAAGTGGGAGTGGAGGCACAAGCAAACGAGGCAAAATCTCTGTCATTACGGAGCCAGAGAGACACAGTTTTTAGATAACAGTCACGTTAAAGACATACAGCTTGAAAGAAATTAGAAATGAACAGGACTATAATATATGTAACAGGTTTCAGAAAAGTAAAAGTTATTTGTTCATCAGAACATTATCGAGATGAAAAACAAGACAGACCAACTTGTCATACGTCTAGTGGATGTGGAAAATTCTGAGATGATAGATGCTCTATGACTCTCTGATCGCCATTAACCATGAGATATCATAGACGAGGATCAACTTATTATAGAGTTAACATGAAAAAGGACGAGTTGCAAAGTTTCTAAGACTTGCATACAAAGTCAAAAATTTAGAAAATGCAATTTTTACGTAGGTCGGAATCTAGAAGTATGTGCTTGTGAGTTGTTACTCCAGAATAATTTTCTTGTCATTATAACAGTCTACAGATTCTCTCTAGACTGCAGATGTATTTATGAGAAATATAGATGCATTATTGAGTTACCTACGAGACTAAAAGAAGCAGTTTTATTTGTGGGGATATCAATACAGATTTCTTAAGAGATACTCACAGGAAAACTGAAATGGAATCATTATTTACGTGAAACTTCCTGGCAGATTAAAACTGTGTACCGGACCGAGACTCGAACTTGGGACCTTTTCCTTTCGAGGGAAAGTGCTCTACCAACTGAGCTACCCACGCACGATTCACGACCCGGCCTCACAGCTTCAGTTCTGCCAGTACCTCGTCTCCTACCTTCCAATCTTTTATTTACATGTTTCAATCTTATTTGAGTAGTTATTTTCCAACTCATGTGGAGCTGGGTTGTGGTGCCCTGATAGATAGCATTTCTACAGACAGAGTGCAGGCCGAAACAATTAATATGTACCCAATTCTTAATGGACTATCTGACTGTGATGTACAGTTACTGGAAATAAACGATTTAGTACCTTACAACTTTGAGGCATGTTCATACAAAATCTTGAGGCTTATTAATGACAGGAGCATACAGCGTTTTAAAAGGAAGTTACAAAAGGTGGTGTATATAGAAACGAGGTGTGTATACAAAGAATGTTAACGCGAAATTGTATATATTAGAATGTAAATTTCTGTCGTTATTCGACAGCAGCTTTCCTAAAAAATTATACGTATCCCATTAAAAAAAGTAAAGCTTGAATAACTAAAGGGATTAAAATCTCATGTAAAAGGAAGAGGCAAATTTATATAAAGTATTCCACGACAATATTGTAGTATTTTGAGGAAGGTAACGAAAATGCCCAGAAATATTCATGGTCTAACCGAAATTATAGCGCATACAATAAGAGACCATAATAATTAAACTACATGATAATTCACAAGTAATGACTATTTTTAATAATGACTTTCTAAGTGTATCAGCAAAAACTGCATTTGGTGGTACAGCTGAAATAGTAAGAGACTATATTAAAAAGGTTAAACGGTAATTCCTCGAAGCTTTAAGCAACACAGCCACCACCACCGTCCTTCATTGTCATTAATACAATTATAAAAATTCCAAAGAAATAAAAGCTCATAAGATGTTGGTGGAATTTCAAACAGAAATCTGAAAAGTTGCTCTAACTTAACAAGTAATGTCTTCAGTGAAAAATGTAATGCATCATTGGCACAGGGAATTTTTCTGGCCCGTTTAAAATATGCAGTTATTAAACCTTTTTACACGAAAGATGAAAAAGAAAGGTTAAATAATTGCTGTTCAATTTTCTTACCTAGATGTGTTTGTAAATATTGAAAAAAGTAATGTACTAAAATAGAAACAATTTTATCAACAGAGAATGCAATTTATACGTTCATTCACAAATTATTACAAGCCTTAAACAATAAAATATTGTCAGCTGGAATATTTTTGTGATCTTTTAAAGGATTTTGATCATGTAGCTTTTGTTACTCTCTAAGAAAAATTTATTATTTGTGGAACTGGTGGTATTACACACAACAGGTTTGAATCATATTTGATGAATAGAATGCAAAATGTTGTGCTGAATAGTTAAAATAGTGATGGAAGGAAAGAAAATTTTAATGATTCGAGAAAAATCACAAAGGGAGTCCCACAGGGTTCAATTTTGTGCACGCTTCTATTCCGTATAAATGTGAATGATCTACCACTTATCATTCAACAAAGGAAACTGGTACTTTTTGCATATTATAATATTGTTATAATAAATCCCATTGGAAAGAAAGCTACAGAATAGATCGTTAGTAATGTTTCTCAAAAAATTATTGCGTGATTCTCTGAAAATGCACCCTCTAAAATTTTGAGAATGCATTTTTCCTCATGGCTGCTGTCATAAGGTTAGTTCACTATTTCTTGTGGCCATGCCTGCATCGCCTCCAGCTGACAATATGGAACCATCTTTTTATGAATTTCACAAACGATTCTAGTGGTTTTTAATTTATCAGTGACGTGATGGACGGGGAGAGACTTTTAGACTGCTTAAAATAATATTGTAGATCCAGTTATTATCACCTGGGTATGCGCCAAATTGCCGTGAAACAGGTCGAGGTTTCAACAAAAGTGTTTACAGCCAACCTTGTCATAAAAATTCTAGAAATACACTACACTCAGTTCTGTACGGCAGATAGTCATACAAGCCAGTAAATAAGGTGGAACGCTCCAAAGTTTTGAGTGTACACGCTGATGAAAACTAGAACTGGAAGGTGCCTATTACTGAGCTCCTCAAACAATTATGATGAGCTACTTGTGATCATCGTTTAATTGCTCGTCTTGGAAATAAACGAATCGATCTCCTGACTTACTTTGCTTATTCCCATTCAATAATGTCTTATGGAACAGTTTTCTGGTGTAACTTGCACTTAGAAATAAAGTGTTGATAGTTCAAAAGCGAGCAATAAGAATAATGACCGGTGTTATCCCGTGGTCGTCATGTTGGTACCCTACAAGTAGTTAGGCACTTTAATGGCACCACCAGAGCACATACATTCTCTAATGAAATTCGTCATAAATGGCCCATCGCAATTTAACCTCTAATATAAAATGTTAGCAACTTTCATATTGATTCCAGGGCTCGCGGGTGTCCAGCCGGATGCGATCATTGAAGTTCCACAATACTTCGACGAATAACCTTTCCGCCATCATCAGGTGGTTCTGATGGAATGGCTGTCCCTCTCACTTTTTACTTTCCCCTCCCTTGGGAAGTGTATGGAGGAGTCTGTATCCTGTTGGTTTTTACTCCGCGTTGTATGCTTGTGTGTGTATGTGTGTGTGTTGTGATTATCTTGGGTAGTTTTGGCTGTCTGTGTATTGTGATGGTGTTCTGGTTGTGTCTTGTGCTTGCCTGAGGTAGGCGAGATATTGGGTATTTTAACGATTAAGGATTGATATTAGGACTTGGAGATTTTGGGATTTTTCTCTTCGACTTAGAAATCGAAGATCGTCATAGGGCGTTTGAGTTTATTGCAGGACATGTCATAGTGTCCTAGGGAGTGGATGAGGTTATTTCCAGATCTGGAAGAGCCCACATAGAACACCCTTGCCAGATCTTGGAATCTTTCATTGAGGGGGGGGGGGGGGGATTTCAGCAGCTGCGTGTAAGTTGTCTGTTGGAAACCCATGGGGCAGATGCGGAGCCCTCCTGAGGGTGCGATTCTGCAGTCTCTGGAGCTTTTCCAAGTACTGCTTCGCCGCTTACCCCCAGGCAGGACACGCATATTCCATTATTGGACGTATGGGTGATATGTATACATTCACCCCTATCAAGCAGAAGAGGGAGCTATTAGTTTCGAGTACAAGGTTACGCCGAGATACTAGGTGGATCTGCGCCAGGGGGGAGTCGGGACCCATGCAGCTGTAGGAGAAGGGGAGGGGGGGGGGGGGAAGGGGCGTTGAGAGGGTCCGCGTCTCCCGAGTCTCTGGGTGACCAGCATAAGCTGGGTCTTTTCAGGGTTGATGGTGATGCGCCAGCGACGGGCCCAGTTTTCTGTTTCATCTAAAACTCTTTGTAGCCTACGAATGGCCAGGTCCTTATTCACATTACGAGTGTAAAAGGCTGTGTCGTCAGCATACTGTGCAATGTGCACCAGGGGGGCTGTGGGAGAGTCCGTAGTGTACAGACTGTACAAAACTGGCCCCAGAACCGATCCCTGTGCCGCCCCAGCATGCATACGCCTTTTGGTGGAGGTGGCTGTTTCTGCGTTGAGAGAGAAAGTGCTTTACGTGAGATAGCTTTGGATTAACCTGACTATGCTCCCGGGGAACCCCTGTGTGTATAACTTGTGTAATAGCCCTTTATGCCATACTGAATCGAAGGCTTTGGCTACATTAAGTAGCAGTGTCCCGCAGTAGCCTCTGGAAGCCCTCCGTGGCCACTTCCAACAGTCTCATGATCTGTTGTGGGGTGAGTGCTTCTGTCGGAATCCGAAATGGAAATCCGGCAGAAGTCGCTCGTTGGTGACGTGATCTCGTATGGCTATTAGCAGGAGGCGCTCATAGATCTTACTGAGAGTTGGCAAGAGGCTAATCGGCCTATAGTTCTGCGGGAATAATAGGTTTTTCCCTGGTTTGTGTATCGCGACCACTTCCGCGTGTTTCCAGTAAGCTGGTAACTCGCGAGTACGAGTAATCTTATGGAAAACGTTCGCGAGGTGTTCGATAGCCGAGGGCGGAAGGTTTCTAATCAGCTGGTTGGTGACACTGTCGCATTCTGGCAATTTTTTTATAGGGAGGAACCTAATTACTTTTACCACGTCCTCGTGGGCGAAAAGTGGAGGTTCATCCTCTAGGTACTCCTTAGCATTGAGGAAGATAGCCAGTTGACGACAGACTACCTCTTCATGTTCGTCATCGTGGGCTTCTGCCGCTTCAAACTGCTTCTCAGATTAGTCGGCGTTGGCCTTTTCAGCGTAGCTGTAGGCCAGACCCCGCTCTCCGTGCAGTGACGGCATCCTGGCGTGTCTTTTGGGCAATTGCTTGGTTACTTGCCTAAGTATGTGATTGTTTACTTTGAGAGCTGTGAGGCGGATTTCCTATTCCTGGTTTCTGTTCTCACTGAATGCTACCTTCAGCTCTCTCTGTAGACGATTGAGCAGCCTCCTGGTGGCCTGATTTCTCATGATGTTCCACTCTTTTGCCACTCTGTTCTAGTGTCGGATTTGGGCTAGCAAATGTTCCTGGAGTTGTACCTGCAGGTGCAGGCCGTCCCTTTGTGGGGAAGTGGCATCTTCCGCTGCAAGATGGTACCTGTCAGGTCTTGCAGCTTTCGTCCTACTGTTTCAGCAGTAGGTGGCGGAGCGTGAGCGATATCAGAGGCGACAGTTTCTGTACGCTTGTAAGACGTCTGGTACTGTGGGAATGCTACCCATTCTCCCACATCGACCTCTAGAATCACCGGGTTGTGTTCGGCGGACATTCTGTTGATTGTCCTTGCGGCCAAAAACCCCGTGATCCTCCTAGTGAGGGCTATGTTAACATGTCTGACCTACCTCCATTTCTTGGAAAATGTTTGGGCTCGACCGGACCCCATGTTTCGCAGTGGTGGTTGTGCGCTAGTTGTTGCACTTTGGAGCCTGCTCTGGAGGTTATTCTAGAGTTCCAATCGGGGTGTTTGGCACTGAAGTTGCCTCCTATTAGGAGTTTGCCTGCAATTTACCCTAGAGCAGTTATTTCTCCCTCGTCTATCTAGTCTTGTGGGGGTCGGTAGATTGCAACAATTGTTAGGGATCCGCTGGCAGTGATTACTTCGATCACCACTGCTTCGACTTTATTGGTAGCTCGTAAGTATACCTGGTGGTGGGGATCCCTCTTTTTATGTATATGGCCACTCCTCCGCTTTGGGTTGGCCTGTATTTACGGTAGATAATGTAGTTGGTAACTGTCGCTTTTATTCCCGGTTTTAGGTGGGTTTCCCCCAACATGCATATGTCTATGGAGAACTCCTTCATGAGTTCTCTGAACTCGACCTCTTGATTAACAATGCCGTCTGCATTAAAGACTCACATTATCAGGCCTTTGGTCGTCTATCCATGATGGGGTTTTGAAACTACTGAGGAAGTTGCAGAGGGGAGTGACTGCTGGACTGCTGCCTGAAGGAAAACGAGAATCTGAATGTTCTACCTCTGGGCCTCCCTGAATTCCTTCATCATTTCCATGACGAGGTTCATGGTCTGGATCATAATGCCTAACAACTGATCCGAGGGGGTGGACTGAGTGTGGGCTTCCATAGAACTTCCTCTGCCTTGGTGGACCTGGTTGTTGTTGTTGTGTTTTTCCCAATGTTGTTCTTGCGTGTGTGTCTGTTGTTCTGGTGGCTAGGCTTGCGTCGATTTCTCGACATTTCCGTGGCGTTTTGGTGGAGAAACCACTTCCGCGTATGTTGCCCTTGGTGTATCGGGCCTTGGTATTACCCAAGTTTTGTCAGTGTGTATTGTACTGTTTTGTCTCCCTGTGTGGTTTGATGGGGTGGTGGTGTATTGTTTTCGTGTGTGTGGGGTAGCCTTCACACCCTTTACCTTCTGTGTGTTTGATGTGGTCCTCACAGCCTTGGTACCCTGCCGTGTGGTTTTTCCCATACAGTACGCACCTTATCTGTGGCTCCATGTGTTTCATTGTGCAAATCCTGGTGTATGGGGTTCGTCTGACTGTCTGCAGCCCAGGGGCATCTGGCAATGGGCGGCTATGTGATCCAGTCCCTAACACCTGAAGCATTGCATCACCTTGTTCTTGCGGCGGAGTGGCTCCTTGGTGACAGAGACTGTCAGAACAACCTTGATCTCACTCCTGTTCTGGGGTATATCTGACAGAGTGACTTAGAACAATGGCCATTTACTCTCTGGCCCATATTTACCCATCCGCTCAACGGTTTTTACAAAAAATCCCTGGGCAGTCAGGCCTGTTTTGACTGACTGGGGGGACAGCCATCTTGGGAAGTCCCTAACAGCGATGTTTTATTTCTTGTCTTGCTGGTGGGGAACGTGTAGTGTGGTATATTTTTGTTAGTGAGGGCCTTTTTTATGGTGTTGTAGTCTTCCATGTTGTGTAGTGCGGTTTTGAATCTTTTCCCCCCCTTGTTGGATTTGCTTTGAAGCTTCTACTGGAACAGCACCTTTAAGGAGGCCATTGAAATTCGCGTAACGGACATTCTCATAAGCGAGACACACGTTTTCAACTCAGAAAGGCACGGAAGCCATTACTTAGCTCCATCAAGGAGTCACGCCTCAAGCGGACACAAGATCCTTCCACGACGGCCTCCGGGGACACTGCACGGGATTCTGCATCTTCCACCACCCGGCGCGACGCTGGGAACGGAGCGGACCTGGGTTGGC